>NC_142461.1:138362500-139828162 GCF_049115385.1 Moschus berezovskii
TCTGAAGTCCTCCGATAAGCTCTCTCCTTCACCCTGCTGCCACTGATCCAGCTGTACCTTCTCATGTCTGGCATCAATTATTTCCAAACTTTCAAATTACTCTTCAGTCCTACACTCCTGACTCTGCTGCCTAACAGATCTTTCTAAACCATAAATTAGACAGTTTATCACATCATCCCCTCCAATCAAAAATTCTACAAAGTACCCTCTGTGTAGGCTGAATAAGAACCCCCATGATATCCGCATTCTAATCTCCAGGATCTGGGAATGTTACCTTTTATGGCAAAAGGGACTCTGAAGATGTGATCAGTTCAGGATATTGAAATGAGGAGATTATCTGGAATTATCCAGGTGGGCTCCATGTAATCACCGGGGTCCATACCAGAGAAATAAAGAAGAATCAGAGTCACAAAAGAAAATCAGCTGATTCTGGAGGCAGAGAATGAGGTGATGCCTTTGAAGACGGACAGGCTGTAAGCCAAGGATTACAAGCAGCCACTAGAAGCTGAAAAAGGCAATGAAATAGATTCACCCCTCAGAGCCCCCCAGAAGGAAGCAGTCTGGAGGACAGCTTGACTTTAGCCCACTGAATCTGACTTAGGACTTTTGTCCTCCGGACTGTGAGAGAATAAATTAAGCTACTACATTTGTGGTAATTTATTACAGCAGCCATGGTACTTGATACACTCTCAATACAATTTTCAACAGAATCCAAGTGCTCCAGCATGATCCAGAGTTCTGCTGCGGGGCCTGACCTCCGCCTCTCTTGCCGTTGCCCTCACTGTTCTGCTGCACACAGTGCTCCAGTTGTACAAAACCCTTTGCTTCTGTTCCCTGGAGACTCCACACTCCTTCACACGTTTGTGCCACTGCTGGTCCTTTCATTCAGAATACCTTTCTCTGCCTTACACCTAGCTTAGAGACAGCAAGATCTTCCTTCCCCTGATCTGCCACTGAGGCTGGGTGAGGTAGCCCTCTGCTATGTTTCCACATCACTCTGGCTTGTTTCTACTGTGGCCTTGTAAGAAATTCCCCAGTTCAGAAAAAGACTTCAGGGAGGTTCCATTTCTAAGTAAGATGAAATGGTTCTGTTTCTAAGTAAGTAAGCACACTCCACCCTGCCTCTCCACAGCTGTGATGGAATGCATGGAATAGCTATTTGAGGACTCTTTAAACAGTAGCAATTTGATAGGCGAGAAAGTCAGACTCTGAAATACCAGTTTCAGAAACTCTGAACTGAGTTTCTCATTTTATGTAAGTTTCTCATTTTATGTAAACTGGCATCCTACACCCAACCTGGAAGTAGGCACCAGGACACAAACAGAAATCTCTAGGATAAGAATTTTAGAACAGGCTTGAGGAAGAGGATAGGAACTTGCAAAATTCAGGAGTGGGTGAAAGTCTCCTGTTAATTTACTGTTCTTTTTTTCCATTCCCTTATGCTCCAAGGGAAGTTACCATGAAATTAGACAATATTTTGAACTGAATGAAAATTAAAATACAACATATAGTTATGAAAGTGGCCATCACTACTAGTTCCATGGACATTAAAAGGGTAATAAAGGAATATTATTAACTCCATACTCATACATTTGAAACCTCAGGTGAAATAAAAATGCAATTGTAACTGTCTCTTGTCTAAAAAAAATTACCTTTACTGACATTCCCTGTTTGTTTATGTAGATTTGAATTACTCTCTGGAGTCATCTGGTCTTACCCTGAAGAACTTATTTTATTATAGCATTTCTTGTAAGGAAGATTGTGTGTGTGTGCTCAGTTGCTTGATAGTGTCCAACTCTTTGTGACCCCATGGATTGTAGCCCACCAGGCTCCTCTGCCCATGAGATTTTCCAGGCAAGGATTCTGGATCGGGTCACCATTTCCTCCTCCAGGGGATCTTCCTGACCCAGAGATTGAACCCAAGTCTCCTGCATCTCCTAGATCATCCATTGGCAGGCTCATTACCACTGAGCCACCTAGGAAGGCAGACTGACTAGCAACAGATTCTTTCCATTTTTGTGTATCTGAGAATGACTCTGTCTTGTCTTTTTCACCTCCTCTGGTACTCCCATGCACAGGCTGTGCGCTTAATTGTGCCAACATCTCTCTAAGGCTCTGTTCATTTTGCTTCATTTTTTTCCTCCCTTCTTCAGATGGCATTATCTCAGTCTGTCTTCAAGTTCATTCATTCTTCTGCCAGCTCAAATCTGTGGAGCCCCTCTGGTAGGTATTTTAGAAATTATTATTTTTTCTTTTTTTAATTTTTAAGTTAATTAATTTAGTTTTGATAGTGCTGGGCCTTCCTTGCTGTGGACAAGCTTTCTGCAGTTGCAGAGAGCGGGGACTACTCTCTGTTGCGGACCACAGGCTTCTCACTGCAATGGAGTATCTTGTTGCGGAGCATGGGCTCTAGAGTACATGGGCCCAGTAGCTGTGGTAGAATCTTCCTGGATCAGGGATTGAACTCATAATCCCCTGCATTGGCAAGAGGATTCTTACACAGTGTACTATCAGAGAAATCCCTCTTTGTTATTTTTTTGCTTGGGTTTTAATCTGCTGTTCTTTCTCCAATTTTTTTTTTTTTTTTTTGCTTGCACTGTACCACTTATGGGATCTTAGTTCCCTGACCAAAGACTGATTGAATACCAGGTTCTCAGCAGTGAAAGTGCAGAGTCCTAACCACTGGATTGCCAGGGAATTTCCCCTCTAGTAAATTTTTCATTTTGGTTATTGTACTTTTCAACTCCAGAATTCCCATTGGTTAGTATTTATATTCTATACCTCCAATGACATTTTCTATTTGGTGATACACTGTTATCACACCTTCCTTAAATTCTTTATGCATGATTTCCCTTTAGTGCTTTGAACATCTTTACAGCTGCTTTGAAGTCTTTGTTGGTTGAGGCCACCATCTACACCCCTTCAAGGTGATGCTATTGCTTGCTTTTATCCCTCATGTATGGGTCACACTTTCCTATTTACTTTGCATGTCTTGTTTTGTTTTGTTTTTGCTACTGATCTTATTGAAAATTGGACTTCTCAAATAATATATTGTAGCAACTCTGGATATTAATACTCCTCCTTTGGACTATTAATGTTGTTGCTTGGTCAATTTTTTTTCTCTTGTTTAGTAACTTGCCTGAACAAACCTGCAAAATCCACTCCAGCACAGTGTGCAGTCTCTGATATCCCTCTTCAGGATTTTTTTTCTCTCTTTTTATTTCTGTTAACCAGGTTACCTATGGGTTATCCTTTGAGCAGCCTGAGCCACTTATTGACCAAAGGTTGGGCTTAAGGTTCCATGATTTGTTAGATTTTTACCTGTAAAAATTAATAAACAGAAACTTCAATTAAATAGGGTCTGGAGACCAGAAGAGAGTGGTCTCACACCCTGTGATGACTGCAGAGCTCCAGAAGAAGGCTCCTCTTCTATCCTGATAATAACTCAACTAATGAAAAGCCATGAGCTCTTTATTTACCATCACCCTCCCAACTTCCTTTCCCCCTCTCTCAAAGTGTCTGCTTCGCTTGCTATGCAGGGACTTGCACGTGGCTCACCATGTTTGCAGACCCTAAACTGCAATTCTCTGCTGATCCCAAATAAAATCATCTTTGTTGGAGAAATGTCTGGCTGTCTATTTGCTTTAGGTCAACAACAACTTACCACTAGATGTATGTGGCTTAGAAGCTACCATCACAGTTCAGGGAGTTTACAGTTTTGTCTTACTTTAGCCAGGGACCAGCTGTTTCCTCTCTGATCACTCCTGAGAGGGCACAGCCTTGTGAATGTACACAGTCTTCCAGAATTACAGAGATGTGTACAGTTTTATTTTAAAGCATGGCTTCCTGGGAGTTGTACCTGGGCAAGAATAGGTCACTTTTCAGTGTTTGGTCATAGGTTCTGCTAGGTCCCTTGTGCCATTGAGGCTTCTGCCCTGTGTTGACCAGTCTGTGCGTGACTTGGAGAATGCCACTGCATCTGCCCACATCCTGCTATGGTTCCTTCTGTGTGGTTGCAGTCAGCACATGCACACCACTTCCCCAACTTGCAGGACTTACTGTGGTCCCAGAAGGATGCTTCTTAGCTGTCTCTTTATTAAATTTTTCTCCTTCTTCCATTTGCTTGTTTCGTGAGGTCTGACTTAGCAGACTTGCATCACTCAAACCAAAGAAAGGACACTCCAAAGAAAGGAGAGTTTCCTGAGAGATAACCTCTGAGTTCTTCCAATATCCTGCTGGGTAAGAGTGTTTTCACATGCCTGAGGCCTGTGGCCATGCTGTATCCATCTGACCTCTGGGAGAGTAGAGACTGAGTAGCTAAGGTTAGTCACACAGCCACTCCATGCTTCAAGGACACCAATGAAAACCCTGGACATAAGACTTGGATGAAGTACCCTGGTTGACAACCTTTGTACATGTTGTCATACATCTTTGCTGGGAGAATTATCCACTGCGTGTGTGATTCCACTGGAGAGGATACCTGTATTCTTCCTTATGCACCCTTTCCCTTTTCTCCAGGCAAGAATACTGGAGTGGGTAGCCATTCCCTTCTCCAGGGGATCTTCCTGACCCAGGGATTGAACCCAGGTCTCCTGCATTGCAGGCAGATCCTTTACCATCTGAACTACCAGGGAAGCCCCAACTAACATTTTCTCTGTAATAAACCATAAAAATGAGTGCAACAGCTTTTCTGAGTGCCATGAACTCTTCTAGTGAATTATCAAGCCTGAAGGTGATCTTGGGGATTCCCAACTCATGAAGCTACCAGGACAGAGTTCCTGCAACATGGGGTTCAGTTCAGCTCAGTTCAGTCGCTCAGTCGTGTCCAACTCTTTGCAACACCATGAATCACAGAACACCAGGCCTCCCTGTCCATCACCAACTCCCAGAGTTCACTCAAACTTATGTCCATCAAGTCGGTGATGCCATCCAGCCATATCATCCTCTGTCATCCCCTTCTCCTCCCGCCCCCAATCCTTCCCAGCATCAGAGTCTTTTCCAGTGAATCAACCGTTCGCATGAGGTGGCCAAAGTACTGGAGTTTCAGCTTCAACATCAGTCCTTCCAATGAACACCCAGGACTGATCTCCTTTAGAATGGACTGGTTGGATCGCCTTGCAGTCCAAGGGACTCTCAAGAGTCTTCTCCAGCACCACAGTTCAAAAACATCAATTCTTTGGCACTCAGTTTTCTTCACAGTTCAACTCTCACATCCATACATGACCACTGGAAAAACCATAGCCTTGACTAGACAGACCTTTGTTGGCAAAGTAATGTCTCTGCTTTTTAATATGCTATCTAGGTTGGTCATAACTTTCCTTCCAAGGAGTAAGCATCTTTTAATTTCATGGCTGCAATCAGCATCTGAAGTGATTTTGAAGCTCAAAAATATAAAGTCTGACACTGTTTCCACTGTTTCCCCATCTATTTCCCATGAAGTGATGGGACCAGATGCCATGATCTTAGTTTTCTGAACGCTGAGCTGTTCATTTCCAAGGCAAACCATTCAATATTACAGTAATCCAAGCCTTTGCTCCAACCAGTAATGCTGAAGAAGCCGAAGTTGAACTGTTCTATAAAGACCTACAAGACCTTTTAGAACTAACACCCAAAAAAGATGTCCTTTTCATTATAGGGGACTGGAATGCAAAAGGAGGAAGTTATGAAACACCTGGAGTAACAGGCAAATTTGGCCTTGGAGCATGGAATGAAGCAGGGCAAAGGCTAACAGAGTTTTGCCAAGAGAACGCACTGGTCATGGCAAACACCCTCTTCCAACAACACAAGAGAAGACTCTACACATGGACATCACCAGATGGTCAACACCAAAAGCAGATTGATTATATTCTTTGCAGCCAAAGATGGAGAAGCTGTATACAGTCAGCAAAAACAAGACCAGGAGCTGACTGTGGCTCAGATCATGAACTCCTTATTGCCAAATTCAGACTTAAATCGAAGAAAGTAGGGAAAACCACTAGACCATTCAGACCTAAATCAAATCCCTTATGATTATACAGTGGAAGTGAGAAATAGATTTAAGGGACTAGATCTGATAGACAGAGTGCCTGATGAACTCTGGACAGAGGTTCATGACGTTGTACAGGAGACAGGGACCAAGACCATCCCCATGGAAAAGAAATGCAAAAAAGCAAAATGGCTGTCTGAGGAGGTCTTACAAATAGCTGTGAAAAGAAGAGAAGAGAAAAGCAAAGGAGAAAAGGAAAGATATAAGCATCTGAATGCAGAGTTCCAAAGAATAGCAAGGAGAGATAAGAAAGCCTTCCTCCGTGATCAATGCAAAGAAATAGAGGAAAACAACAGAATAGGAAAGACTAGAGATCTCTTCAAGAAAATTAGAGATACCAAGGGAACATTTCATGCAAAGATGGACTCGATAAAGGACAGAAATAGTATGGACCTAACAGAAGCAGAAGATATTAAGAAGAGGTGGCAAGAACACACAGAAGAACTGTACAAAAAAGATCTTCACCATCCAGATAATCACGATGGTGTGATCACTCACCTAGAGCCAGACATCTTGGAATGTGAAGTCAAGTGGGCCTTAGAAAGCATCACCACGAACAAAGCTAGTGGAGGTGATGGAATTCCAGTTGAGCTATTTCAAATCCTGAAAGATGATGCTGTGAAAGTGCTGCACTCAATATGCCAGCAAATTTGGAAAACTCAGCAGTAGCCACAGGACTGGAAAAGGTCAGTTTTCATCCCAACCCCAAAGAAAGGCAATGCCAAAGAATGCTCGAACTACCACACAATTGCAACATGGGCTTAGGGGCAGAGAATATCAGCAGTTTGCCCCCGCTGGGGTTAAACTCTAGCACCATGCTGGGAGCTGCAGGTGAGGGGAGTTGGAGCCCTGTCTTCTCAGCTATACTTGCCTGGGATAAACCTTCCCCAGGGTGCACCCCACACCATTTCCTAGGAACAGGCAGGGTGTAATGCCCTGGGTTTATGGAACCTCCCTCTGTGGAATGAATGTACGTTTTTTGCATAGGATCCCAGGGCAGGGTTTCAGCCTGTTCCACTAGATTCCCAAGCACCTGAAACAGGGCTTGGCCTGTAGTTTTAGCACTTTAATGTACAGCAGCACATGCACAGATCTTTGTTTCAAATATGAAATTGCCTAACAGTATACTGTGAACATTTTTTCGTGTCATCAGATATTAGTCTTAAAAAAGAAGAAGAGACTTTTTCTTCCAAACTGAATGGACTGTAAATTTTAGGCCACTAAAAAATTGGTGCCGTCCAGAGGCACAGAGGACACACCATCTTTTCACCAAAAAAACCCATGCTTTTCATTATTTTGTTGTTGCGATTTAGTTACTAAGTCATGTCCCCATGACTTTGGTGACCCCATGGACTCGTAATCCACCACGTTCCTCCGTCCTGGGGATTATCCAGGCAAGAATACTGGAGTGGCTTCAGAGGATCTTCCCAACCCAGGGATCAAACCTGTGCCTCCTGCATTGGTGGGCAGATTCTTTACCCCTGAGCCACCAGGGAAGCCTCCTTTTCATTATTTATCCCTCATGAAACCATTTTCTTAAAAAGATTTCTCTCAAAGTGCATTTACTAGGTAATAACACTTTTTTTAAAACACGTATAACTGACACCAGGGTCATATTGACTTGATAAAATTCCAATTGATATATATTTTCCACTACAGCATTTTTTCCCACATCGACAGGCGATAAGAAACAGAAACTCCCAAAAGTGAGGGAGACGATTCAAATTATTGATTCAAGTCCCCAAATCATGAGTAAACAAGAATTCTTTCCATGGTCAAAGGTAACTGAAAAGGCCATAGCAAGAACGTTTGGAAATAAAGAAACAAAATATAAGTAACTCTTTATAAAAATCAATTCACTCACTGTGACAAATATACAAGACATGTAAAACGTCACCAGCAGGGCAGACTGGGTGTAGGGTACACACGAACCCTGCATTGTTGCAGTTTTTCTATGATCCCAGTTGTTGTGTAGTCACTGAGTCACATCTGGCTCTTTGCGACTCCATGGGCTGCAGCCCTCCAGGCTCCTCTTTTCCCATGCAAGAATACTTGAGCGGGTTGCCATTTCCTTCAGGAGATCTTCCCTACCCAGGGATTGAACCCGAGTCTCCTGCTTGGCAGACAGATTCTTTCCACTGACCCACCTGGGAAGCTCATAATCCTAGATCTATTCTAATATTAAAGCTTTATTACAAAATGACATATCGGAGCCATACACTCCTCTGGTTGAGGAAAGCATGTTAAAGGACAGGCAAGCCCAAAGAGCATATTTTCACACTGTCACTGGGGAGGAACACAGGTAGTTACAGACACGTGCTGAGTCCAGAACCAAACCTTGGAGCACTACTATCTGTAATGAACTTCAGAGAGCACTCAACCACGCGTCTCCCTGCAGGAGGCATCCTACACCCACACTGCTTCACTAGGGGAAAGGTTTTGCCTTGTTCCTGAGAAAAGAGGTCATCAGGTAAGACCCGCTACTTCCAGCCTACCCATAAATGCAGCCATGCTGCAGCCCTTCATGTCTACCTTCAATTAAAAAACAAAAACAAAGGCACCCTCTCGCCTCAGGCTCTGGGTGTTACTAAGGTTCCTGCATGACATCCTGGTCTTCACACTTCTCACTCAGAAAACTCCCACACCTCTCCCAGACCTTTAACCACTCTTCTGGCCCTTTCTCCTCAGTAAACATGGTCACTTCTTATCTTTACACAATAGTCCACAACTACAGGTAAGCAGCCGGCGGCCCTGTAGGTGCAGGTGCAGGCAGGTGTGCGGGCTCGCCCAGGGTGCAGAAGCTGCTGCCTGCGTGACGCAAGGGGAGGCGGCCTCCCTGCTGGCATGATCAGAGGAATCCTGAGGGGGCGGCCCCAAGTATTATTTTATGACATAATTTTATTACCATTTTGTTTGGCTACCCCATAATTCATGAAATAATTTCTCTTGTATTGGACATATTTCTTTTTTTCTGAAGCGATTCCCACTCGCATCATCAGTTACATCGTCACAAAACCCCAGGAGGTGAGCAGGAGAGAGGATGTTCGCATTTGACAGATGAAGAGAACTGAGACCCCTTGTCCCACAGGTTTAGTGACTTGCCCAGAATCACACAAAAAGGCAACAGCAAAGCTGGGACTCGGATTCAGATGTTCTGGCACCGGCCTTTCCATTTTTCAAGGCTGACTTCATTGTATTTTATTACGGCTGTGCCCTCAATTCTCCTGACCCACACTGTATTCCCACAGTGGCTGGGATGTTGCTAGGGCTCATGTAGCCTGCACACGACAGTGGACCCAAATAAAGGTGCTCCTGACATGCCCACTCCCCAAGTTCTGCCCCACTCACATTGTAGAGAGGTAGAATGTGCCACGGAGACACAAGACAGTTCAAGAAGAAGAGAGAAACTGCTGGTCCTGAAAGGTGATGCTCACAGACACCTGGTTAAGCCCACACATGTCTCAGCAGCTCCACCCTGGACCATGATTTTCTCACAGTGTCCAGTGAAAGAGCTGAGTCAAAGCTGACCTCTGTGCTTTGTAGTCTGTCATGTGATGAAGATTGGAAAGGAAAAGTGTCAGCATTACATGCCTCCTTCAAATCTCACCTTGTAGCTAAGTGCAAACAACAAGCTTGTGAAGTAGGCAGTGTTTTACAGATGAAAAGATGGAATGAGGCCAAGTGCTGTGTCTGAAGCCACCCAGTTACATCATGAGTGATTGGGTGGCTCAACCCTCTTCCCTCTCCCATCTGTTCTGAATTTTCTACCATCACGGGCTCATTATCAGCCATACGCCTGTTAACATCAGAGTGTAGGCTACTGTGTGGAATTCCCTCCAGAAGACCCCAGGCCTGGACCTTAGGATGGGTGTGGGGGAGCCAGGGAGCCCCTTGTGATGCCGTACAGAGGTGTCAAGTGGAAAATGCCAAGCCAGGAATTCCAAGGAACCAGACACATGGGCTCTTGCCAGGTGAACCATGATGGCAGTTTCCTGACCTGGGTGTGTCATGCTTCCAGAAGGAGACAGCTTCTTCTCTGAAACCTGAGAAACTTCTTGGCCTGTACAGATGGCAGGCCCAGGAGCCCTTGCTCCGGGCCCAGGAGCGCAATGAATCTCTAATATTGTCCTGTTGGCTTTGGTGGCTCTGCCCTTTTCCCACTAAGCCCTCTTCTGCCTTGCTCCTGGGCTCTGAGCAGGACAAGGACATCCTGCCCTGAGAAGGGGTGGGCTCCTGTGCCCCCAGCCCTTGCCTCAGATCTCGGCACATCCATAACTGGTGTCACCCCCTGGGCTCTCCACTGCCCTTACGAACGCCCAGGCTCAGCCCACTCTGGCCCCGCTCTGCATCGTCACTTCTCCCAGCCCCTCCTTACACCTGGGCGTCTCCTAAGATGTCCCAGCACTGATTCTTTGCCTTCAGGCATGTTGTTCCGCCTCCTTCATAGGCTCCCCTGCTCACTCTTCAGTTTTCCCTGGGTATCAGGAATCCACACAGGTGCATGGGGCCTCAAACCTGTGCTTCCTACTCACCTGGCTCCTTAGGAATCTCCCTGTTTCCCAGGCAGGGCTGAGTGCTTCCTGTCCTGGGCTCTCCAGCACCACCACTCCCTGTCAAATCCCCAGCTGTGGAGGTGAAGCTGTTGTTGCCCTTGTTGCTGTCATGGGCCTACCTGTCTCCAGTACCAGACTCCAGGCTCCCCCAGGGGGAGCATGTCCCCTCTAGGACTCCAGCTGCTAGCACTGAGCCTGCCAGAGGGCAGCTGCACAGTACACCCCGAATGAAGACTGTCTCTCCTGTTATGTTTGTCTTTCCTGTTATAAAAACAGGGCTTCCCAGGTGGCTCAGTGGTAAAGAACCCGCCTACCAACACAGGAGACACATATTCAACCCCTGAGTCAGGACGATCCCCTGGAGGAGGAAATGGCACCCCACTCCAGTATTCTTGCCTGGGAAATCGCATGGACAGAGGAGCCTGGCGGGGCTGCAGTCCACGGGGCCGCAGGACAGTGGGAGAGGACTGAGAGGCTGAACGGCGACACCAGCGCCAACATTAGGGAAACAGCGTGAGAGGCCGGTATGCGTGAGGTGCTCTCCGTGTGCTTTATGCACAGCATTGCACCCTAAAATGTGGCTGCTGTTCTGACTTTTTTCTGCAGATTTCCCTACTGAAGCTCAGAACCGCTGCTTGCCGGGCTGCTAAGTGGTGGTGTTTGAGTTTGGAGAGGTCTTTCTGGCTCTGGTACCTAGTGGTGTCTCATGTGAGCCTCACTCGTCCCCAGAGACGGGCAGCACAAGTCTGAATGTCCCATTATTTTGCGGGCCACGTCCACAGGCCCTGAGAGGGAGGCTGGGTTCTCCGGGTCGCAGAGGATCCGGTACTGGCGGGAGCCGGGAGACTGCAGGGGCTTGTGTTCATCTGTGTCCACGTGGTGACGCGACTGTGTCTTTTCATGTGAGCACCCTGAGCCAGTCTCTGACCTGCTGCCCTGCGGCTTCCCTGCAGGCCCCCGCCTGCCCTGCCCCATTCTTTTGACCAGAGGCAGTAAGGCCACCCACCCAAGGCCTGGCAGCAGTTCCTTCCTAGCAGGGGTGTAGGATTGGCCTTCCTCACCCGCCGCAGAGCAAGTCTCCTCACGACGAAGGACTGCTGCTCCCAGGTCTCAGCTGAAGTACACTCCCGCCCATGGTTCCTAGCCGTGTCTCTTCTGGGGAAGAGCGTAGCCTTCCTTTCCCTGAGAAGATGTAACTGCCTGGGAAACACCACCACACAATTTACTAATGCCAACCAGGGCTGGCCCAGGGGTCTTCACAGGCTCTCCTCCAACTCTGAAGCGAAGACCCAGAGACCAGCTCAGCCTGCCCACCAGGGACAGCCTGGTGACGCCTGTCACCATCTACAGACGAGTCCTAACTCACGTCCTTTTTGATCTGCATTTCTCTTGTCATGCCGCCCCCTCCCCTGCCTCACCCAAGGCCACCAGACAGAAGAAAAGCAGGGAGATGGTTCCATCCCAGCTTCAGTCACTACCCAGCCTTCTCCATGTGCAAACATACCTGCATGTCCATAGTGGCTACAAATTGCACAAAGCTGGAGAACCGCACTTCCTTCTGCCCTCTCTGCAGCCTTGCATAGGGGCTTCAGCAGGTTATTGCTCCAGTTTCAGAGACAGACCTACTCAGAGGGACTGAGAGAACCTCTCACGGTGGGTTGTGGGTGTGGCAGCCCCAGGCAGGCCTGCACATGGGGGTCCTAGGTTGCTCCGAGATTTATGGTGGGCCTGGGGCACACCATGCCTGTGCAAGGAGGTGGCTTCTCCTTTGGACACAGAAGCACATATATGGTGGAGGCCTGGTTGCCCAGAACATCATCACAAAGGGTCTCACTGGAAAGCCTAGATTGCTGGAGGCTGCCCAGTGTGGCAGAAAAATGGGGGCGTCAATGTTGGGTTCTGTTCTACCTTCACTCCTCTGCTTATCACCCTTGAGAGCCCGAGTTGACTCATCTACAAATGAGACCTCTGTTAGGAGGGACTCTTGCCTGCCTGCTGCACCCCTCCTAGGGGCTCTGCCACCCCTACAATCTGTTCCCCTGCCCACTGACCATGTGCTGTACTGTATGTTCCACTGTGTTAGGAAACGCGCAGCTGAACCAGAGAGAGAGAAGAACGTGGCCAATTTGGAGGATCTGGAGTTGGGAATCCAATCAGGAGCCATTTAGTGCTGGTTGGGGGTGCCACAGACAAGCTGGGGGTGGGTCTCGGAACCAGCCTCACTGGAGGAGAATAGAACCAGCTCCCAGAGAAACAGTCCTTGAATGTGATGACTGGCTGTATCAGCAGCTCTCTGGCAGACACACATGGGCCACCAGAAGTGCCTGCTCCTTTGAGGTGTCTTGAGAGGTGACTGCCTGCACAAAGAGGGACACAGCAGATGCTCAGCCAAAAGGTGGCCGCTGCTCTGTCCAACAGGAACTAAATCATGGTGATCACACTCACTGCAGGCCCTGGGGCTGGTAGGAGCCTCTCCGGGAATGTTAGGGGACCCCTCCTTCCTCCCTGGGAAAGGTCCCTCCAACCTGGCAAGTCACTCTGAGGACGCCCTGGGAGTGGAGGTTTCTTCAGGAAGCCATATGCCTCCTGGGCTTGGCTGGGACTGGGGCCTCCAGGAGATGCATGCATTGTGTGTCCCGATCATCTGGGAGAGTTACAACTCTTCTGTTTCCTCCGTGCACAGATGCCACAAAGTTAATGACAGCTTTTGAGAGGAAGAGGAAATCATTCTTAAATGTACACATTGATTATAAATGCATCTTGATTTTAGAAGAATCAAGCTGCTTTCTGAGAAGTGTGTCTTAATTTCTAGGAAAGGTGGCTTGCTGCAGTACATCTCAAGAGAGAGGTTGAGGTGAGCCTCCTTGGCAAGGTTTCCCAGCCAGTCCTTTGGAGTGACCCCATGAGCAGTGTGGCTTCGGTACCCCCACCTTATTGCTTGGACATGGGGCCCTGGTCAGAGGTGCCTCTGTGAACAGCAAAGGGGAGAGCTCTCCAAACAGAGCCCAGAGAACTGGCACATACCCATCTCCCTGCCCATCCCTGATCCTCCGTGGCACAGGGTGAATACAGGGTGTCTTCCCCAAGGCCCCTGCGACAAGCCAGAGCTTCCCCAGATCCCAGCACCCTCTTCAGGGGCCCTCCACCGGGTCCACACTGGACCCGTTTTAGAAAGAAACAGACACGAGGGCGACAGACAGGAGGCGGAGGTGCGGGCAGCAGGCGAGGCCTCACAGCAGCCCTCTCCTCCCCCCCCTCGTGGCGAGCGGGCTCCTGGCCTGAGGCGCACACAGGCAGGCAGTGCCTCCTCACTGGGCAGGCCTGCTTTCCCTTCTCACCCCTGTGCATTGGCAAAAACTTTCCAACCTGGCATTGGCTGGGGTGGAGCATCAGAGGTGTCCAGGGCCTGCTCAGCCTCTTTGAGGCAAGGCCCACTGTCCCCCAGGCAGTGTCCCTGGCCAGGCCCCTTGGGCACTGCACCCCCCTCAGGGCTCAGTGTCCTCCCTCCCGGCACCTGATCCTCCAAGCACCCCGACCCCTCCAGGCCCTCCCCGCAGCCTCACTGTGGCACATCCCCCATGGGCAGTGTCTGACTCTGTCCCAATAACACAGATAACCCACCCATCTCCTCATACCCAGGTTTCAGTTACTGACCTGGTGCTCAGGAGAATTTAGAACCACCTCTTGGATGGCCCGACTCTGTCTCACTCATGGCTTCGTCTCCCCAGCAGAGGGCCTGGGGTGAAAAAGGACTTGGCAAATGCTGTAGTTGGAATGAATGAAGCGCACTTCTGGGATCAAATCAGAGCAGTGGGCCAGAGCCTGGGGCCCTTCAGATTGGATCTAAGCCTGCCTTTCCAGCAGCTGCTTCAGAGGGTGGTCCTGAGACAGGGTGGGGGTAAGGGCAGCACATTTGCCCTGGAGAAAGCTCCTGTCTCATGCAAACTCCATCAGACTGCAAATATAGCCCTTCTCCTTCCTGGACACTGAGCTCTCAGTGCTCCTCCCAGCCAACCCTCAGTGTCCTGTGTCCAGCCTCCTTCCCCGTTGCATTGAGGAGTCTCTGCTCCCACATGGCCTTTCCTACAACCGTGGTCTCCACTTGGCCAGTCAGCTTCAGCCAGAAGTGACCTATCCAGAAGACCCTATCCAGAGGCTCAGTTCCTGCCCCGTTCTTGAGACTGAGGCCAGAGGAGGGCCTATGGGGAGGGGGAGGGCTGCATGGTCCCTGGACAATCAGGAGAGGAGGTGGAGCTGGGCAGCAGGCTGCGGGCACAGGGGTGGGGCCACACGAGCTGTCCTTTCCGAGCTGCCCTCCACCTGTCCTGCCATCCTCCGTGTCTTACTCATCTCCCTTAGGGTGGAGGCTGTGTCTTTTCTAAGCCAGTGTTTTCCCTGATGAATCCTCTCCTGACATTTTATAAACTCCAGAACTCACAGAGAGAGGAGAGACTGAGGCAGCCCAGAAAGGCACCGAATACCAAACCTGCTCCCACCTTGGGGTCTATCCTCTGAGGGGCCTGAGTCTTCCAGACTCAAGGTACACAGGCCACGCATTTTACAAATGTGAGCTTACCAACTTCCGTGATCTGACAGATTGTTACCCTCATTTTATAGGGAAATGGAATTTGGATGACTGAGCCACACCCTTTTCACAGCTAGGATTTGGGGTGCCCCCAAGTCTACCGTGATGATAGAAACCTCCTGTCTTACAAGGTCTCTCATATCTCCTTCTGGCTTTTCCCAGTTGAGGAATTCAGACACCAAGTGAGAAGCAGATGTTTTGGGACAGAGGCAGTGTCCCTAGCTGCCCCCTGGTCAGCACGGAGCAGCATGCAGACAGCGGCAGTGCTGGGAAGGCCAGCTTCCTGGGTGGGAGGCGCAGACTTGCTTCTGGAGGCTGGAGCTAGCTGGGTGGGGTGAGGGGCTCAGAGCACTTGTTCTGCTGGGCTCAGCAAGTCAAGAAGACAAGCCAGGCTCTGCACCATGGTCCACAGCAGAAGCACAGAATCACCCCAAGGCTTTTCCCAAATGCCTGCCGGGCACCCTCAGGAGAGTTGGGTCACTGGGGCCAGGAAGGGCCTTGACAAGCATCTGTGATAAAGCTCTCAGGGGCTGGATACCCACCCAGCTGGCTTCCAGTAAGCAAGAAGGACAACAGTGACGATGACTCTCAGGAGCCCTCCTGGAGTCGTGGCGGAGCCCCGTGTCCTTCTGCAGAGTGTGAACACCTCACGAAGCACCAGCACTGGGCAAGGCGCTCTGGGGCTGTGACAAAGCCTCTCCGTGTTCACACCTGGGCACAGACGGAACACATACTCCAGGTCACAGAGCACAAACAGCTGGCTATTCTGGGCAATGGCTGCTGTTTCATCAATCCCAGGCTTAGCCTCAGACCTGGGAGAGACTTACAGAATTACTCAATCACAGAATTCTTCCTTCTTTCTTACAGCATCCCTGCTTCCTTAAACCTTTCCAAACCCACCTACAAGCCAACTCCAGCAGCAAGTTCTTACCACCATCACCTCACACAGCTGCAGGGAGGTACTGCACACTCCCAGGAGCCCAATGCCTGACCCTCGGGGTGGAGGCACCAGATGACCAAGCACCCAGGCCCCACACCTTTTACAGGACCAGCCAGAAATGACACACCCAGCCAATGCACCCTTGATCTAAGGACACGTCCACTGACAAAAGCAGAATCCCCCGACTCTATCCCAGACGAGGCCTCCGCCTCCCTGGCCGCGGCTGCCCCCAAACCACTGCAGTCCCTGTGCCCACGGCACCTCAGGAGGAGGGTGAAGAGAGAAAGGGGATCATTCTTAAGGAGGAACGAGAGCTTTGAGATGCTCTAACTAAGAGGTTTCAGTTCTGTTTCACCAGGGAGAGACCCTGGCTCCATCAAGGTAAACTGCCCACACAGGAGGTAGGACTTGAGGGTTTCTGACATGGTATATGCCATGAAACTATCACCAGAGAAGAGAACGGGTGTCTCACATCCCCACCAGCTGAGGTCCCTCTGCCATCCCACTCTCCGGCCCCTACCTGCCCCACACCCTGCTTTCTGTCACTAGAGACTCATGAGTATTGTCTGGAATTTTAGATAAATGCAACCATGCAGCATTCTGTCCACTCTCAGAATTCTCTGGACATCCATCTGGCTGGGGTGTGTCCCATATTCACACCCCTTTCCAGGACTTGGGCTTCTCCAAGGACTGGCTTCACCAACTATTCTGGGCATAGGGTCCGAGTTCTTCTGTGAAAATGCAACTTGTACCTGTGTCAGGAGCTGCAGGCTGGTGTAGCGTCAGCCTGAGCAACATCCCCATGTGGCCGTGTATCAGGAGATGGGTTTCCATTCAGCTCCACTGGTTACAAGAAAAAAATATTTGTTTTGAGGAGGAGAGAAACAAAGATGGGCCAGAAGCACGGGAGGTGAGTAAGAATTGTTGAGAGCGTAATCTGCTGGGCGATTGCAGGCTTTTCCATGTTTTTATTATCATTTAACTTTCACAGCATCCCTAGAAGTGGAAGGATTTCAAATGAAGGTGCCTGAGCCCCACGGGAGAGCTGGTCCATGCTGCCCCCTCCCCCAGGCCCACCATCAATGCCAGGGGCCCGGGAGGAGGGGCAGCACCACACACTACATCTTCCCAGCCCAGGCCCTGCTCCAGGGTCACTTCTTTTTTTTTTTTTTTTTACATCAGTTAAAAGTATTTTTATTGAAAAAACACAAATGCAAAGAAATGAACAGAGGAAAATTTTTGCGTCGAACCTGGACTGGTCACTTATGATAATATACATGCTACAATTCCATTCTCCCCAATCATTCCACCTCCAGGGTCACTTCTTAGGCTCATCTTCACCTCATGGCAAAAGCTGCCAGGAGAGACACATTGCCCATTTGGCACACAAGGTACATGGTGAACACCCACAGCACTGGGGTTGCCTGGGGGAAGTGAGCCACAGCAGAAAACCGCTGGGATTCAGCCATGGCCACATCCACTCAACAGGGAGCATGTGCCGCCCTCAGGGACATCAGGGAAGCCTGTAGTTTGGCCTCAGCTTCTCTTCAGTCCAGAGAATCCCTGAGAACGGCCCTGTCCTAGTGGGGAGCGCAGGCAGCGCCAGGGCCTGTAGAGCAGTGCTTCTGAGCTTAGCCATGCCCTGGCGTCGTCTGCAAGCTTGGGAACTGGGGCCTGGGCCCCGGGTCTGGATTTTGATCCACTCAGTTTTTGTGGCTGGTGATTCTGATGTGCAGCTGTGCTGAAAGCTGCAGCCTCGGATGTCAGGCACGCAGGGCCCTGGCTGCATCAGCCTGAGCCACGAAGGAAGCAGTCCGTTCACCTGTCAATTGTGCTTCAAAATAATTTTCTTGTCATTTACTTAATCAGATGCCACCGAGCACGGCTCCATCCAGTCCTGGATGTCACCCTCCTACCTGCAGTGCTCAGGTGTCTAGACAGGCAGGAGATCCAGGGCTCGGCTGCAGCCCATGGGTGATAACTGAGGAAGGGATCCTTCTCTCATTCTCTTTCCCCACCCCGTGATGGATCCTTCATGGACAGCAGTGCATTGAGAACAAGAAGAGGATTTCTCTATTTTTTTCCTATTTCCTGTTTGTGCTGATTGGTCTACTAAATGGTCGATTTTTAAATTATGCGATATGTGATACAGGCTTCCCAGGTGGCAGAGTGGTAAAGAATCCTCCTGCCAATGCAGGAGACTCAAGAGACACGGGCTCAATCCCTGGGTCAGGGAAGATCCCCTGGGGTAGGAAATGGCAACCCACTCCAGTTTTCTTGCCTGGAAAATTGCATGGACAGAGAAGCCTGGCAGGCTACAGTCTTTGGGGTCACAAAGAGTCGGACACGACTGAGCAGCTGGGCATGCACACATGCAATATATGATACACAAAAGCAGAAATATATTTATATATGCTATGAAATAATAATAAATGAACACTCATGAATCTGCCTCCCAATAGCAAGTGTGGTGAGTTTTGAATTAGTATATCCATTAATTACTAAGAACTTGGAAGCACTGTTGTACATGGGCCATGAAATGGCTTGTTTTTGTGTCATTGTCTGTGGCATGTCATATATGAGAATAAACAGAAAAGCTGGGAACTTAGGGAAAAAAAGGGAATCATAATGTGTACTCATGGAATCTTCTAAGGACAGTACAAAATAGATACATACAGTAAGTTGATCCTTAGTAAAATCATATTTAAATGAACATGTGCATGGAGAAGTGAGAGACAATTATAATTCAGTATGCTCCTATGACTGAAGGAAGCTGAGCTGCAAAGACAACACAGAGAAGTGTCCAAAGGGGAGAGAAGGAAGCATCAAGGAAGACTTCCTGGAGGAGGGGATAAGGTGTGGCAGCTCGTGTGGTTGGCGGCACCCTTGGCAGGGCCCTAGTCCTTGAATGTGGCTCGTGGATCAATAGATGAGCAGCAGCAAGGCCTCACAGGCAGTGCCACCCCCACTCCTCAGACAGCTCACGTCGGTTACCCAGGAGGGTCTCGCAGCAGCCAGTGGACCTCACAGTATCACAACTGGCCAGAAGGGGACTGCCTGTTTCAGAGGTGAGGCCGTGAAAGGACTCCCGAAAGACAGCGCCTCTCGCGACACTGGGACACTGCCCGGTTCTATCTGGCAGGAGAAGCCAACAAAACACTGGGGGCCAGGAAGCCCTGACAACACCAAAATTACCTCCCTGACGTTATAGAGAGTGGCTGGAGTCTCGGGCTGGCCCTGAAAGGACTGCTGTGACTGGCTGGTGGCAAAGGGAAGACAGGCACCCAGACGTGGGGAGACTAGGCCTCCAGAGTCCATCCAGACAGCTGAGCTGAGCTTGGCCCGAGCTTGCAGTGAAGGTTATGGGAATACACGTCTCTAGAACTGACAACCCTGGTCAGCCAACTAAGGTCCCCTGGACAAGGGGATCCCTTGAGACACTGACCTGGCCAAGGTTTTGCCTCTGCAGGTGAACTCATTCTCAGGTTTGACTGGCATTTCCCAGGACACTATGCTTCTAACCCCAGCCCTGCCTTCTCAGAGACTTCCTCTCAGAGGGAAACAGCAGGACTCAGAATTTGGAGGTGTTTGGGAAGTATATTTTGAACAGCTGGATGGAGAGGAGCTGGTGAGGTCAGGGATGTTCCCTGAGTTGGCAGAGGGAGTAGAAGGAGTCTCTGGAACAAAGGCACAGGTGGCCTCTGGCCTCCGGCCACATCTGAGGCTTGTGAAGGGCCGTGTGGGAGAGACAGCTCCAGGGCAGAGAGGAAGCACCAGGTCCCTGAGCAGCACTGTGGCCAAGGCTGGCAGAGTCCTAGGTGGTGGGAAAGTACCAGCCCTGGCTTGGCACCGAGGGTCTCTTGGCAGGCAGCTGATTCCCAGAGCTGCCCACATCCCTCTCTGTCATCCCAAGGGACCAGCCTCTTTAGGACTCAGGGGACAGCCTCCTCATGACCTCTCAGGGGCAAAGTCTCCGTGGCTTCAGGTGCCTAGTGTAACCTTTACCCAGAAGAGCTGAAACATGTGGGTGACTCCCTAGCAGATGCCCCTAGGAACTGGGGTACACACCTCTCACCACCAAGGTCGGTAGGCTGGTCCCTAGTGGGACTTTTCCTTAACTTCATGGGGGTATTTACTGCTTCCCTGCCCAGCATCTGAACAGCAGTCCTGACTGGGGTCAGAGGGGCTCTTAGGACAGTTGAGAAACTGGGACCCACCCATCTTGGAAACAGAAAGAGGGCAGACTCCCTCTGTTCCCACCCTCCAGAGGGCAGCCTGGACTTAGCTCCAGGCAGGACAATGGATCCTGAGAACAGACCTAACTGCCTACAAGAGGGAGGTGGAGACACTCTCAGAGAGGAGAGGCACAGCTGAGTGTCTGGACACAGCCCCGCCAGAGGCATCCTCAGCAGTTGGCCTGTTGAGCAGGACTGACTGTGCCCCACTTCTCCTGAGCCCTGCCCAAGCTGGATCCTGGAAGTTACCCACAGCTTGACAGGATAGTTCCTTTTCTTTTTCCACTTAACTGGAGTTCATTTTCATCTTGCAACCAAGAGCCTTCACTAATAAAGAAACTGCTACTAGGATGATTATAGATAACAGACCCTTAACAAAAGGAGCAGGGGGAGAAGTGCGAGGATTGGTTAATCCATCAATTTTAGGCCAAAGGCATTGAAAATATATTGGGCATTACGTTACAAAACTCCAGCACCTCACTGCATGCATGGCAAACCCGTAATTCAATCAGCTGTGTCTAAGTCTACCAGGGGCTTTGGGGGGAAAAGTGACCTTGCTATGAAAACTGAGGGAAAGGCATGAAGATCTCAAGCACTGTGGGGTGACTGTGTCATTTCTAACTGCCCCAGCCAGATTAAGGACGGAGGACAACAAACTCAAACCCCTGAGCTCCCAGGACTCTCTGACTGAACACAAAGTATTTCCTCTCTTTTGCAGCCCCAGGCCTGAAATATCCCTGAACAAAGATCAGTCTTATTTTCTCAGTGTGTGGATTGGTGAGCTGAATGACTGCTTCCTTGTTCCTTGAATGAAAGTCAGAGCATCATCCAGAAAAGCCTGAGACCCCTGGCCTTAGCAACGGCCATCTATCACAGACCTACTCAGCCCCTGATCCTCTCTCTGACTGCTGCAAGAACCTGTGATCACTTTCCCCTGTGAAGTGAGACCTGTTCCCCTCATGTCCACCCCTGCCCTCTTCCCTGCCTCCAGAACAAAAAACAGAGTCTTATCTCAGCATGGCCATGGGAACCAGTTACCAACTCAAACTATGGAGGGAAAGGTTCATGTTTCAGAAAATTATCACTTTGCCAACACTCACTGGCAAAAATCTGGGGAAACAGATGGGAATGGATTGTAAGAGCATCTGGCCAGGGAGGGAAGAATAGCACTGTGGGTCAGAAATAATGTTAACATGGGTGCAGGCACTTGTTCTGGAGGTAGCAATCTAGCTCCAGTGCCCAAGGTGTGCTCCAGCAGGTGACCTGCTGGTTGAATAAAACCTCAGTTTGATATTGGCTCATGAACTGAAATGGACAAGGCAGAATTTCCTTGAAGGAGTCCAAATATCTTCAGGGACAGAGTGTTGGGGTGGATTTACCAAGAGCAATCTGCTCACAACCCCCTAACTGTGTCCCCTATAAAGCCAAAAGACACAGGGGCACAGAGACCTACTTTGGCAAGGAGAAGGTCAGCATCTGGGAAAACTGCCATAGATTCTATTCTTTATCAACTGGTGATGCTGACGAGAAATGCTATCTTTGGTGGTGGCAGACGGGGCAGTGGCAGATTGGATGACAGAGGATGAGAAGCAGTGTTAAAGTGCCAGAAGCCAACATGAATGTTCTGATGTCACAGCTCTTTGGGGGAGCCAGGATTGAAATGGATGGGCAACACCAGTGGGGTCCTGCTGGACTTGTGTAATACTGAAAGGGCTTCCCAGGTGGTGAGGTGGTAAAGAATCCACCTGCCAATGCAGGAGATGCAGATTTGGTCCCTGCATGGGGAAGATCCCCTGGAGTAGGAAAAGGCAACTCACTCCAGTATTTTTGCCTGGAAAATCCCAAAGTCAGAGGAGCCCGGCGGGATACAGTCTATGGGGTTGTAAAGAGTCAAACGTGACTGAATGACTGAGAACATTCACAATATTTTGGAAAAAATGCAAAAAAAAAGTTCTTACTGTGCCTAAAACAGTGTCTGGAAGATAGTAGATGTTCAATAAATATTTATTGATTAAACTCCACTGTCCCTTGCCTAACTCGCAGGTTTGAGATAACAGACCCAGAATTCCTTCAATGAGGAGGAGGCAAGTTACCTGCAATAACATCCTAGGCAAACAGTACTATGAATCTTCTGAAGGCTCCATACAAAGAAACACCTGGACGTTTCAGAAGTTAGTGAACACTGGCTCCGTTCTAATATGAATTTGTGGCCTACGAAAAGTGGAAGGCACGCCAGGTCATAAATGGAGCCTTCCTATGCGTCCACCTCACGGTAGCCCATTGGAATCCTGAGTCTGTCCTCCAGAGATCTTCCCAGCTCCACAGTGTTCACTGGGCAAAGGCACGCTCAGTCCCTGGTGGAAACTCCACCTCCATTCCTTCACTCATGATGTGGAGACACTGTGGGAAGAAAGGCTAACTGAAGCTTCCGAACACCCCCACAACTCCAAAACAGGGGATCAGAAGCCACACTTCAGCTCTGGCAACTACAAAATCACAGTGGAGGACAGGGAACCCCTACTGCAGCCCTGTTCAACATCCCAGCTCAGCTTGTTCAGAAGACATGGGGCCTTGGAAATGCCAGTGGACCATTTTACATTCGATTGTTTGGATTCTCCTGTTCTGACCCACAAGCAATCTCCTTAAATGGAACAAATGCATTACAGTCCTTGTCCATGGATTTGGCAAAAAGTGTACCTGTGTGTATATGTGCTTCCTGTCTCAACTGCTGACGTGGGGATCAGCACAAATCAGTCGCTTTCCCTGTGAGAGGCACGGCATAGCTTCACCACCCTGCCTCAGGGCTCTGCTGATTCTGTGCCATAATTTAGCGAGCAGAGACTTTGACCTTCCTGCTCCTAAAGGCCTCATGCTGGTCCATGGGACCACCATACTGACAGGACTTGGAGAACAGCAGGTAGCAAGGTACCCTGATGTGGACTGGAGCGGGGGGCAAAGATTCCGTGAGACTGTCATACACAGTGAAGTCAGAAACAGAGCGACAAATATACGTTAAGGCACTTATGCGGAGTCAAGAGAAATGTACAATCTTATTTGCAAAGCAGGAACAGAGACAGACATAGGGAACAAGCATATGGACACAAGGAGTGAAACAGGGGTGGGAGGAACTGGGAGACTGGAACTGATACATGCACACGCACACATATATATATTTATATATATACTACTGATACTATGCATAAAGTAGATAACTAATGAGAACATACTGTACAGCTCAAGGAAGTTTATTCAGTTCTCTGACCTAAATGGGAAGGAAATCCAAAAGAGAGAGGCTATATGTATACACATAGCTGATTCATTTCTGCCGTACAACAGAAACCAACACAACATTGTTTTCTCCAATAAAAATTAGTTTAAAAATGAAAACAGGCTTCCCAGGTGGCACAGTGATTTAAAAAATCTGCCTGCCAATTCAGGAGACCGAAGAGACAGGGGTTCAGTCCCCGGGTCAGGAAAATCCTCTGGAGAAGGAAATGGCAACCCATTCCAGTATCAATCATTGCCTTGAAAAGTCCATGAACAGAGGAACCTGGTGGGCTATGTTCCATAGGGTTGCATAGGGATACGACTGAGTACATGCATAGTATGAAAACAGAGAGAACTTCTACTTCAGTGAAACATCCAGGCAGGTAGCAGAGGTATTCAGTTGTCTGGAACATTTTGGAAAGCCTTTTGAAAGTGAAAGACATGCTGCTGGACTTCAGCACCTGACCCTCAAGTACGATGCACAGTGCTGGGCAGGTGTCTGGATTTTTGAAGCAACCTATGAGAAGGAAATGGCAACCCACTCCAGTGTTCTTGCCTGGAGAATCCCAGGGATGGCGGAGCCTGGTCGGCTGCCGTCTATGGGGTCGCATAGATTCGGACACGACTGAAGCGACTTAGCAGCAGCAGCATGTTTCCTTAGGTGTGCTGTTCCAACTCATTTGCTGGGTGATCCCAAAGGCCGTGAGCAAGTTCCCTGCTCTTCTTGCACTGTGAAAGGCTCTGTCACAAGACTGTGACTCCCTGTTGGTTCCCACAGTGCCTGGAGCAGAACAAATCCCAACAGAAGTCTCAGCTGGGGACTGAGGTTTGATGGATTGTTCTTGCTCCTGGACCTTGGTGGAGACTGTGTCTCTATTCTCAGAGTCTGACTGTGGGACTCCAGTGATCTGAGTTCCCTAGGATGGAGCAGCATTCTTGATCAGGCAAGTAACCAAGTCAGTTACTTATCACCAAGTGGTCAGTACAGGCCCAGGCTCAGGAGAGTTCAGGAGGTGGTTCCCTCTACTTCCCATTCCTGTGGCCCAAAGGGGCATTCCTTATGACCAGTGTCTAAAGGAAAAGCATGTGTGAATGGCCTTTATATGGTGGTTCTGCAAGATATACCTGCACAGCCAGAAGTGGACTACCTACCGTGGCATTCAAGGCTCCTCCCAAGGGTGGCTCTGCAGGGCAGCAGAAAGGGACATCCTTTGAGAGGCACATCTACTCATTCCCAAGGTATGCACACAGAGAGGTCTGAGATGTGTGAAGACTCTGGGGACCCTAGGGTAGGCAGCAGGTGCTGGGGACAGACTAGGAATGTGAGGAGAGTGTGTCCCATGAGAATATTTAGTCAAAGGACCCCCTTCCTAGGAGGCTCCCACTCAGCAGGCACGCAAGGCCCTGGGAGGTGCAGTGACCTCCTCCAAGTCACCCTTGCCTGTTTCCTGTGCTCCTGATTCTGTGCAGCAAACTTCCCCTCACCTGGGTGGCCTGCAACCACTGCCATGGGTGGAGAAGGACCAAGGTCCCTGGCTCAGTGCTCTAAAATACATGTATGTTTTGTAATAAGATCCTCATACCCACCTAGAAAGGTATGGACTTGTTGTCCACACTTTTTAAATAGGAAAACAAAGACCGGCATGGTTAAGTGATTGCACCGAGACTATACAGCTTGTCAGCAACAGAATCGGAATGCAAAGGAGGGTGAGGGGGGTCTGTGTGTTCAGAGTTACAGCCCTGACACCTGCCACATTCCCCTGTTCTTCAAAGAACGCCAAAGAACATCACCCACTAACACAAGTTGCTGAAAGGCTCCATCCCTCTCCCCTCCTGATGTTGTATGCATTAATTATCCCTGCGGTGTGAACTGATTCTCAGGCTCCTCTTCCAGACTGGCTGAGGGCAGGTCTCCTGCAGGTGCAGCTCTAGGTCATTTGGCTTCCCACCACTTTCCCCAGGGCTCTCAGAGCCGGAGAACTTTACCTGGACGCTTCAGTCTGCACTCTAGGAGAAAGTGGTCTCACAGCCAAGTAGAGCAACTCCCCCCACCGCGGCCAGTCCCATGCTTTGGCAAGCCCCAATGTTTGGCTGCCTACTGAGGGGCTGTCATTCTGGTAACAATTCTTTGCCTCTTGTTTTTTAAGAAGTTGGTTTCAGGCAGAGCCAACCCTATCCTGCCTCCCACCACGGTCCCAGGTTTCTCACCTGCGGAGGTGAAGCTAGGCAATCTGCAGCCAACTGCTCACCATGGGGTCTCCATCAGAGCATGGATGGTAAGGGTGCCCCAGAGAAACTTGACTAATGAGTAGTCTGGAGATACCGGCCTGGGCAGAGGGGCACTTCATGCAGAAGTCTAAAACTCCCCAGGTTCCTGTTCTCCTACCCACGCTTAGACATCCCTTTCTCAAAACGATGCCCCAACCCGGCTGGTATGCTCCCTGGGTACCTCGGGTCCCCCCAGCCTGGGTAATAAAAATATCAACGACTTCCTGGGCACGACTGGATAAGGCACAAGGCGTCCTTCCCGGAACCGGTGGTCCTGCTCGGAGGAGCCTAGGCTGGCTTGTGCCCTGCGTGCCGAAGGTGAGCAGGTGCCAGGGAGTCCGGGCACTGGGCGTCTATCTCACCAATGCCGACCCCGGACTGCCGCCCAACCTACCTTTGATGGGCACCTCTCCTTCTCCGCATCGGGGCGGCCACACTCTCCCGATGGGCACTCTAGAAAGTTGGCGGCGGCAGGGAGCGCCCTGGGTGCCCCTAACCACCCGGTGCCCAGCGGTAAGCTCGGGGCGCAGCGGCGTGCACCAGCTCTGCTCCCAGCGCGTAGCCAGACGCCGCCCAGCGCCCGCAGTGGCCAGGGGGATGCCGCGTCTCACCTTAAATAAGCTCCGGAGGAACTGCACGACGCTGAGCATGGTGGCCCGCTCGCAGCGCCGAGAGCCGAGCGGCGCAGCCAGGCTCCCCCAACGCGGCCGCGCGCCCCGCCCCGCCCCGCCCCGGCCCGGACGCCCCGCCCCCGCGGCCGGCCGCTCGAGCGCCCAGGGCCGCTGCGCGCCCGAGACCCGCGGACGCACGCCGGAGCTGGCCCCGCCGCGGCTCGGCGCCCCCGGGAGCAGCCCCGCCCCGTGCCAGCTGAGCTCCTGGGCAGACCCGGAGCCCGGGAGCGTTTACCAAGAAAGAACGCGCTCCGCGCTTCTGCACAAACGCCACGCTGAGGCGTGCGTTCGCGTTCTGCGCGGCGCGCGCGCCAGCGACCCGCGGCTAGCCTGTGGAGTCCCTGCCCTTCCGTGGCGAGGGCGGCCTTTTCCGTCGAAGACCTCGGGAAATTTCAGGGCGTTTGCCCAGCCTTCCCAGTTGCCAGTTGAAGAATCTGAATCCCAGAGACGCTCAGCAACACGTAGGCGATCGGGCCCCCAGTGAGAGGCAAGGCGAGTGTGGACTGGAGTCCCTAGACCCAAATTCTGGGTCCAGGACCCACTCTGGCTCCCCTCCTTTCTAGATAGGTAGGAGGCAAATGGAGACTCGTCCGGCGGGTAGAGGAGAGCTGTCTTCTGCTAAGCAGCAAGGGGAAGTCCTGAATGTTTTCTTTGTGCATTTTAAGGAGATGAGGCCTGCCCAGGAGACATGCTCCCATTAGCCACGATGACCACAAGATTTCTATGCACAAACACAAATGTGCTTATTTTAATTTATTTTCAAATCAAAACAAAAGACCTGAGAATCATCATCCAGCCTGGATTTACAGTTGTAAAAAATAATTTTTTAAAAGATAGTTTTATGTTTGACGGGCCCAAAGAAAGACAAGTGCCAAGGGCTCATGGGTGTCATACTGCAGTCCCGCTCCAAGCCCACCACCTCTGGGATGTGTCTCATGGAGGCTTAGCGCCTGCTCAGACTGGCTTTGCATGCCCCTGCCCATGCCTGCCCCGTCACCCAATTTCTGGTCCCCTTGAATACTGTTCCTGGTCAGCAGTACCTGTCCAGTGTTGCCTGGCAGACTGTGTTTTCCCCCACACCCAACTCTCTCTGCTTCTCCCAGAACCTCAGAGCAGTCGGAGCAGGGCAGAAAGTCTGGAGGTAAATGGCTAGAATTTCTGGGGTGTGGGAGCAGAGGAGGCAGCCTTGAATCATCTGAAAGTTTTGGTTGCCTGTTTCCTGGACTCCATGGCCCTTGTGAGAAGATGTCCCTGAAGCCCCTGGTGGTGGGAGCAAAGGAATTGCATAGTCTTGGTCTCCCCTTCTAAGCCCTTTTCTTCAGTTCAGTTCAGTTCAGTTCAGTCGCTCAGTCGTGTCTGACTCTCCGCGACCCCATGAATCACAGCACGCCAGGCCTCCCTGTCCATCACCAACTCCCGGAGTACACTCAAACTCATGTCCACAGAGTCGGTGATGCCATCCAGCCATCTCATTCTCCGTCGTCCCCTTCTCCTCCCGCCCCCAACCTTTCCCAGCATCAGAGTCTTTTCCAGTGAGTCAACTCGTCTCATGAGGTGGCCAAGTATTGGAGTTTCAGCTTTAGCATCAGTCCCTCCAATGAACATCCAGGATTGATCTCCTTTAGAATGGACTGGTTGGATCTCCTTGCAGTATAAGGGACTCTCAAGAGTCTTCTCCAACACCACAGTTCAAAAGCATCGATTCTTCGGCGATCAGCTTTCTTCACAGTCCAACTCTCACATCCATACATGACCACGGGAAAAACCATTGCCTTGACTAGACGGACCTTGGTCGGCAAAGTAATGTCTCTGCTTTTTAATATACTATCAAGGTTGGTCATAACTTTCCTTCCAAGGAGCAAGCGTCTTTTAATTTCATGGCTGCAATCAGCATCTGCAGTGATTTTGGAGCCCAAAAAAACAAAGTCTGACACTGTTTCCACTGTTTTTCCATCTATTTCCCATGAAGTGATGGGACCAGATGCCATGATCTTTGTTTTCTGAATGTTCAGCTTCAAGCCAACCTTTTCACTCTCCTCTTTCACTTTCATCAAGAGGCTTTTGAGTTCCTCTTCACTTTCTGCCATAAGGGTAGTGTCATCTGCATATCTGAGGTTATTGATATTTCTCCCAGCAATCTTGATTCCAGCTTGTGCTTCTTCCAGCCCAGCGTTCCTCATGATGTACTCTGCATATAAGTTAAATAAGCAAGGTGACAATATACAACCTTGACGCACTCCTTTTCCTATTTGGAACCAGTCTGTTGTTCCATGACCGGTTCTAACTGTTGCTTCCTGACCTGCATACAGGTTTCTCAAGAGGCAGGTCAGGTGGTCTGGGATTCCCATCTCTTTCAGAATGTTCCACAGTTTATTGTGATCCACACAGTCAAAGGCTTTGGCATAGTCAATGAAGCCCTTTTCTTAGGGGAGAGGAAGACCTGCCTTATGGGGTTGCTGTGGAGTTAAAAGAAGTTAAACCTCAGAAAGAAAGTATTAGTTGCTCAGTCGTGTCTGACTCTTTGTGACCCGTGGACTGTAGCCCTCCAGGCTCCTCTGTCCATGGCATTCTCCAGGCAAGAATATTGGAGTGGGTTGCCATTTTCTTCTCCAGGAGATCTTCCCAACCCAGGCAGGTCTCATGCATTGCAGGCAGATTTTTTACCATCTGAGCTACCAGTGAAGCCCTCAGAGGTGCTCAGCAGATGTTAATTCCCTCTTCTTTGTTGCCTTAAGGTGCTAAAGCCCCCAGAGGTCCAGTGAAAATACACATCTCCCTGGCCACAGAGTCTACAGTTATCGGACCTTTGACCTTGGATGGCAGGTTCTCAGACTTAAGCATCAGAACCACCTGGTGGATGTGTTACAACATAGGCTGCCAGGCCCCCTTTAAACTCTCTGGATGGCAGATCTGGGGTGGGGCCTGGATATTTATTTTAACAAGTTCCCAAGTGACACCGCTGTTGCTTATCCTGGGACATTCGGAGGCCCAGGAAGTGGGGCCCGAGCCAGCTTCATAGCTTATCAGAGGGGCAGACCCCAGGCTAGCAAATTACCAAAGTGGGGCGGTTCCATTTACCACACATTTACCATGTCCCAGTCTCGGATTAGGTCCCTGGCATAGTTTGTGCCGATTAATCCCTCAGCCGTCCAAGGGGAACTAAGTCAGACGGAATCATTTGTTGCTGTTCAGTTGCTCGGTCTTGTCCCACTCTCTGTGACCTCGGCCTGCAGCATGCTAGGCTTCCCTGGCCTTCCCTGTCTCCTGGAGTTTGCTCAGACTCACGTCCATATCTGAGGTTTTCGCTGGAGAACGACAGTTTTAGGAGTACTGGACTGCATTATGGAGCTAAAGGGTATGCTCGCTCCTTTGTTATTAAAGGACACAAAGTTTAAGGATCAGTGGTTGCCAGGGGTTTAGAACGATGGAGGGATGAGTAGGTGGAGCACAGAGGATTTCCAGGATGGTGAAGACACTCTGTGCAATGCTCTAGTTTCCGGTATGTGTCGTTATACATCAGTCAAAACCCACAGAATGTGAAACACCTAGAGTGAACCCTCATTAACGTGACCTCTGAACTTCAGATGATAATGATGCATCAGTGTAAATACAGCAGTCATGATAATAGTGCCGCTGTGGTGGTGGATGTTGATGAAGGGGGAGGCTACATGTGTAGGCTCCGGGAGTTGGTAATGGACAGGGAAGCCTGGTGTGCTGCAGTCCATGGGCTCGCAAAGAGTCAGCCACGACTGAGCGGCTGAACTGAACACACGTGTAGGAGTGGGGTGTGTGGGAAATCTCTGTACCTTCCTCTCAATTTTGCTGTGAACCTAAAACAGCTCTGAAAATAGTGCTGTTTGGTTTTGTTTTTTAAAGGTAGGACAGTTAGATTTGCAGAGGGATGTGCACAGCAGGTTTCTAATTAGCCAGGCGCGCCATGTTTAAATTCTGTGGTTCCAGTTTCAAGACGATCACACACTGCAGGTTCAGCAGTTCGGGGCGTGAACTGAGTGGTCAAAGAGAAGACGTTGCACTAGATGCCGACGCACTGCGGAAAGGGAAGAGGGCGGGCTTGGGCAGGCAGCTGGGGATCAGCCTGAGCAGCCCTTGGTGGGCCCCGCCTCACTCTATTGATTCCTCTGTCCCCAGGTGCACGTAGAGGTGGACCTGTGTCCCAGCCAGGGTCTGGGTCACAAAGGACACAAACTGCCCCCTCCAGCTAGTCTGGCAGGATAGGGGTGTTAGGCGGAATATGGAGTAGGTCACAGGTTCACAGGCAGGTGGAGGGGTGCTGACCCAGGGAACAGGCGGATGCCAGGAGAGGCAGCCTCAGCAGGCGTGGTTAAGACTTAACAAGAGAAACTGTGTTTGGAGAGGCTGATCCTGGTGCCTGAATGCCCTCCCTGAATGTGCTGCAGCCCCACTTGCAATTTTCTCCTAGCCTCTGGCCTGTCCTTGCCTCTGCCTGTAGGTCCCTGGGCCTCCATCAGCTCCCAAGATGTAAAGTCCAGAATTGCCTGAGTCTCCCGTATTGTGCCTGCTCTAGGGAACTGAGGATGGGGGGAGAGTGAACCTTCAGGAAGCTTCAGTGAGCCTTGGTAGGAAGCTGGCCTGCCTGCACTGTCGCCACCAAATGTGGGACAAATGATGAACATATTGGAACAGAATTTAAGAGAGCTCTTGAAGGCTGGAGAGTGGGAGACAACAAATGACTCCATTCTTTGGCCTGAATCTAAACCAAATGGTCCCTAACATAAGTACAGATGTGCAAAGGGCCAGCCCAGATAGCCAGGGAGGCACAGCTGTTAGGGGCGAGCCGCAGGCAGATCGGCAGCGTTAGCGTTCTGCTGGGGAGAGAGGCTCTCCTGCCCGCACCACCTTGGCCCTCTCACACCCAGCTCTGCGAATCAGATCTTCCTGGGGTCATGGGACCATGTCAGATGCTCTGCGGGGCCTCCAGACTGAATTAAGAGCCTGAAGTTGGCGCATGAGAGGGCCAAGGTGGCGGGGACAGGAAAGCCTCTCTTCCCCTTGGAGAAGGCCCGGGGGAGCCCACTCCAGCTCCCCTCAAGGGCCGTCAGGAGAAGGGAGCAGGAGCACCCTGCTGAGGGCGGGCCTTGGTGTCAGGAGTTCCCAGTGAGCACAGATGGAGGACACCCGGCCGAGAGTGCAGAGCCCAGCAGAGGCTGACACACCCGTGAGGCGCTCAGCGAAGCCCCTGCGAGGGCCCCTGTGCTTCCACGGTTCCAGGAGAACTGTTTTGCATAAAGGAGGGTATGGGAGCCTGGAGGCTGAGCCATGGATTTGTCCTGTCCTCCCCATTCCCATTCCTTCCTGCCTTTCCCCAAGGGAAGGGGCTCCTCCGTTCCAGGCAGCTCACACACCTGATCTCACCACCTCTGCCTGACGTGAGCAAGCATCATCCAGGAGACAGAATGCATCTTGTCTGTGACCTGGGGCACCACGGCATCCTAATCCACAGCACTCCACTCCCATCAGAGAGCTTCTTGCCTCAACTTGCTGTCCTCTTGTCTCTCTAAGACCCCTGTGACTCCCCTCCTCCCTTTCTTCACATCTGTCCCCCATGAAAGGCGGAGGCGTGCCCAGGCACACTCACTTCCTGGGTGCCCATTTGCACTGCGGAGGCACCTGGGAGACAATGGAAAGCAACCTTCAGGGGAAGGTGGGCGCACTCCTTGGCAACGCACAGATGTTCACACAGAGTAGATGGAAGGGCATGCCGATGAGGAGAGTCATCTGCACTTCTGTGTTACCAGGTGAGGAAATCCAGCTTCTCAGAGACAAAGTGCCTGGGTGATGGTACAGGGGGAGGCAGGTGGGCTGTGGTCTCCAGGAGCACTGAGAATAGCTGGAATCTGATGGTCAAGGACAGATGCTCCCAGAGTGGAGCCTGGGGTACAGCCAGGGTCCGGGTGGCCAAGCAAAGCAGGAGTGAACCATGGAGCTGAGGTTTCTGGGAAACTTCCCAGAAGGAGCTTTGAAAGGGGCGAGAGATTCAGGCAGGAGGTGCTTCTGGGCAGGGGAGCTGGGCTAGGGTGTCCACAGAGCTCCCTGCTGGACATTGGCCTGGCATGGCCCTGAGGGCAGCAGAGCTGGGAAGAATGTTCCATAAGGACTCCCATGAGGGTTTGGTCTCAGAGAAAGTGGCCCTGTTGAGCCTATTTCCAGGGCGGAGAGCTGTTCCGGGACAGCTGCTTGGCAGGGGCACAGAGGCAGAGAAAGCGGGAGCCAGGCAGGACAGCCCCGCTGAGACTCAGCTGTCCCTGTCTCTGCCCCAACTCACACACCTAATGAACGTGGAGGCAGGATCCAAGCCAGGGCCGAGGACTCAGGGCTCCCCGTCATGGACCACCTTCTTGAGCAATGGCTGAGAGTGCACCCCACCCCAGATCAGCACCAGCTAACCTCCTTCTTCCCTGTCTGAGAAGGCAGGCTGACACCCATCCACCCGAGCAGTGCGGACCCCTCCTGCTCAGGACCGTCCCACAGGGTCCTGTGCTGCTTTCCCGTGTTCTCCTGCCACCAGTCCCCACTACCTCTGCGTGTGTGCAAGATGGGCTGCTCTGTGTAAGCAGTCTGGGATGAAAGCGGAAGCCCTGGGATCCCAGAGCCTGGCTCTGCAGCCAGTGTGTGCTTGAGCAGCTCACCCAAGCTCATGTGCCTCAGTGTTCTCATCCCTGAAATGGGGCGATGGTAGCCCCAGCTTGCAAGGCATTGTCCTCACTGCCTTGACTTCCAGTCATGATGGCTCAACCCCCTTAGCCCTGAAGTCAGTGGAGTTTTTATTGACCCACGTGGAAGAATGACCCACCCCTTCCAAGGTGGCTGTGAGGGGGTGAATGTGGCTGAATGGGAGCAGCAGGGATTCTGCCCCAGTTGCCGTGTGGCACCTTTGTGTGGCCACTGAAAGCCCCAGCCAGGCTGCAGATATCTCAGACGGGGAACTAGGTCTCCCTGTACTCCTGTCTACTGTTCGTAATCACTTCAGATCAACCCAGTAAAATGAGTGCATTCCAGAAATATTTATTGAGTATCTGATACGTGCACGCATGATTCAGGCAATGGAAACAGTCTGCTTTGCACCATGAGAGGATCCTTGCAAACAAATCAACACATAGAAAATTACAGATCAGATTAAGTACCGTTGAGGTAAAAGGTGCAGGGGTGAGGGAGGAAAGGAAGCTCAGGAAGACCTCTCTGAATGCTGGAGCAGAAGCCGGTCACAGAAAGGTCCAGGAAAAGAGGGACCTTAAAGAGGGGATGCGTGCAACGGAACCCGACCATCTGTACCTCAGGGAGCAGGTAGGAGAGGGATGGGAGGTGAGGGGGGAACCTCGCTGTGAAGACTGGGCCAGAGGACTCCTTCAGGAAGCCGGTGCTGTGGACCGCTCTGCCCATTCAGTGGTCAGGTGGTGACTGGTGCCCTGGGCACTTGATCCAGGCAGAGGCTGGCCGAGCATCGAGTGCAGCTGCTCCAGCCTCTGTGCTCCCGACCATCCTGGGATTGAGAGGCCTGTGCAGCTACTGGATGTGAAAGCCTCAGGGAAGAACAGGCTTCGGGTGCTTCTCTATCGTGGCACCTTCCTCCTCCTGAGCACCAGCCTTGTCTTTGCCATGGAGGACCTGCTCTGCCTAAATAAGGCTTCTGAGGACCTTCAAGCACTGAGCACCCCTCAGGTGGCAGATTGGGGCCACACGAAAGACAAGACTGCCAATTCTAGGAGCAACGACTCCTCCCCACACTCCCTTACTGAGAACAGCGTTTTCCAAGGGGCCTTAGCAATGGGGACCTGTGCCATGGGCCTGGGGCTAATCGAGCCCATCCTTCAATCCCTCTGCACCCAGGAGGCCCCGTCCTGCTGGGGGAAATGCAGTTATCTCTGGGCAGGGACACGCAGGCTCTGGCGGACCACAGCAGAAGGGCCTGTTTCCTGCTGAGAGGTGAGCCTTCACGTGGAGAAGGGGCTTGCCGTGACGCAGGGCAGCTGGGAGTTGGGGAGTACGTAAGGCCGGGACACTCTGGAAGCAGCAAGTGCACAGCCAGACATGAGGTACCCCAACAGGAGTAAGCACTGTGAGAGGCAAGTGGATGGGGCACGCACCTGCAGCCGGTTGGCAAGGACAGGCCCTCAAGCGCCCTGAGGTTGGGAGGCTGGCTGTGTCATCCTGCTGTTCCCTGGGTTTGGGCATGGACACAGGTGAGCACGCGCAGGACCCTGCAACTCAGATCTCCCATCAGCTGCCCTACACGCACAGCCCCTGCTCTGTGATCCCCTATCTCCCCCAGGTATGAGCTTCAAGAGGGCAGGTACCCTGCTGTCTGACCCTCTGAGTCCTTTGAGACTGGACCCCAAACTTTACACATTCAAAACTGAGCCTTGTTCCCCATACCGCCCGAACGGCACCCTCCCTAGGGCTCCTCCCGTGTCACTCAGTAACACTGTCACTCCTCTACTTAGGCAAAAATCGGTTTCCTCCCTTTCCCAAAGTCCTACAACTCACTTTACCAGCACTTCCTGTGGGTTGCACCTCCCGAATGCACCTCAAGCCTACCCTTCCCAGCTACCCCCACTACATCAGCCCTGCTCCAACCATTTTCCCTGCCGAGGCCCCCAAAGTGGTCTCAAAAGTCTGATTCCTTCTGTGCCCAACTCAGTGGCTTCTTTCTGCCCTACAAACAGTCCAAGCCCCTCCTGGGACCTCTGGGTACTCATGTGTATCCCTTCCTGGGGAGGAAGCCGCTCTTCGGAGAAAAGGGACAGGGCTTGGTGCTTGGCCCAGGGGCCTCATTCAGGAGAATCCTCCAGGGAGGGGACCAGCTGTGTCATATCTCGTGCAGAATGTCACTGGCCCAGGCCCTACAGCAGGACTGCTCCACGCTTTTGGCAGAGCTGGGAGGTAAATCTCTGGGGAAATGACTCAGATGCAGACCAGGGCTCTGGGCACCTCTGGCAGGATGCTGTCTGCCTTCAACTCCCCACCACCAGGAGCCAGGACAGGGCTGAATGCAGTGCAGGTGAAGTTGGGGCATTCTGAACCCGGACAACTAGAGGATTTGGCAAGAGTATGACCAACTTGGTGTCCTGCCCCATCTCTCCCCCAAGCCTTCAACACCCTCTGCAAGCCTCTGTGCAGCTCGCTGAACTCACGACTTGTGAACAGCAAAGAAATGTTCCATGCAGTCTTTGGCTGACACTGTGGATGGTTTATTACAAAGTGAAAGAGAAGAAAAAGAAACACAAAGGGAAAAAGTGGGAAGGAGGAGCCCACAGAGTCTTTATTTGGGAACAGCAGCAGCCTTCTCTTTCTGTCTTTGCTGGTGGAGCCCTCAAGCCGGGAGCAGGGTGGATGTATCTCAGGGACCCCCCCCACTCGACACCTCCCACATCCTCAGGGAAATTACTAAGGGTTTTTTGGGCTCCAAAAATCACTGCGGATGCTGATTGCAGCCATGAAATTAAAAGACGCTTGCTCCTTGGAAGGAAAGTTATGACCAACCTAGACAGCATATTAAAAAGCAGAGACATTACTTTGCCAACAAAGGTCCGTCTAATCAAGGCTATGGTTTTACCAGTGGTCATGTATGGATGTGAGGGTTGGACTTTGAAGAAAGCTGATCGCTGAAAAGTTGATGTTTTTGAACTGTGGTGCTGGAGAAGACTCTTGAAGAGTCCTTTGGACTGCAAAGAGATCCAACCAGTCCATTCTAAAGGAGATCAGTCCTGGGTGTTCATTGGAAGGACTGATGCTAAAGCTGAAACTCCAATACTTTGGCCATCTCATGCGACGAGTTGACTCACTGGAAAAGACTCTGATGCTGGGAGGGATTGGGGGCAGGAGGAGACGGGGACGACAGAGAATGAGATGGCTGGATGGCATCACCGACTCGATGGAGGTGAGTTTGAGTGAACTCCGGGAGTTGGTGATGGACAGGGAGGCCTGACGTGCTGTGGTTCATGGGGTCGCAGAGAGTCTGACACGATTGAGCGACTGAACTAAACTGACGAGACAACTTGACCCTGGGTGGGGAGGTGCTCACGGGGCTGGTCAAGGCTGAGGAGAGCCTTCAAGGGGTTGAGCTGGGATGACAGGTAGATAGGGGTGTGTTGGAACCTGGGCTTGCAGGAGCCTCAGAAGCAGGATGGATGGCCTGGCCTGCAAGCCCGCCCCCCGCCCCTTCTCTTCTCTGTGTCCTGGGCTTCGGTCATCCCTCACGTGCTGGGGTGGACTGTCCTGTCGTTGTCTGGGACCACCTCCCCCCATCCAGCCCCTGAATTTCTGGGGCAGGGCTGGTGTGTGCCACTGCCGTGGGATGCCTGTGCCACCCCTGGGCACGACGCTTCTCAATTCACAGTCACAGCTGATTTTAGCAGGGAGAGGACTACCACTGACAGTGGACAGAGCGAGGTGTGCGTGTGAGAAGGGCCATCAGAAGGCTTGCCTGGTGGCCAAGGTCTGCGTGTGACACGCAGCCATGACTTCAGGATTCTGAGGCAAATCCTGATTGGCGATGCTCTGTGGTGGGGTTCCTCTGTATCGGGCCCCCCAAGTGCACCGGCTACCCTGGGGGCTGTGTCAGAGGTGGCCTGGAGACCTGCTGGGGGCACGGTTCTGGGTTCAGCCAAGACTGGCTGTGAGCCTGGAGGCAGGTTGTTGCTATTGGTGATGTTGAGGCGCTAAGTCGTGTCTGACCCTTTTGTGACCCCATAGACTGTAGCCCGCCAGGCTCCTCTGTCCATTTCCCAGGTAAGAATGCCAAAGGAGGTTCAGTTCAGTTCAATTGTGTCCGACTCTTTGCAACCCCGTGGACCACCAATGCTCAGAGCTTTCTCAAACTCATGCCCATTAAGTTGATGATGCCATCCAAATATCTCATCCTATGTCGTCGCCTTCTCTTCCTATTGTCAGTCTTTCCCAGCAGCAGGGTCTTTTCCAACGAGTCAGCTCTTCACATCAGGCGGCCAAAGTAGTGAAGCTTCAGCTTCAGCATCAGTCCTTCCAATGAACACCCAGGACTGATCTCCTTTAGAATGAACTGGGTGGATCTCCTTGCAGTCCAAGGGACTCTCAAGAGTCTTCTCCAACACCACAGTTCAAAAGCATCAATTCTTTGGTGATCAGCTTTCTTCACAGTCCAACTCTCACATCCACATATGACCACTGGAAAAACCATAGCCTTGACTAGACGGACCTTTGTTGGCAAAGTAATGTCTCTGCTTTTTAATATACTATCTAGGCTTGTCATAGCTTTTCTTTCAAGAAGCAAGCATCTTTTAATTTCACAGCTGCAGTCACCATCCACAATGATTCTGGAGCCCAAGAAGATAAAGTCTGTCACTGTTTCCCCATCTATTTGCCATGAAGTGACAGGACTGGATGCCGTGACCTTAGTTTTATGAATGTTGAGTTTTATTTTTTTTTAATTTATTTTATTGGAGGCAAATTACCTTACATAAATATATTGGTTGGTTTTGCCATACATTGACACGAATCCGCCCTGGGTGTACATGTGTTCCCTTTCTTGAAACCCCCTCCCACCTCCCTCTTCCCCATATCCTCCCTCCAGGTCATCCCCGTGCACCAGCCCCAAGCATCCTGTATCATGCGTCGAACCTGGACTGGTGATTCATTTCACATATGATAATATACATGCTACAATGCCTTTCTCCCCAATCATCCCACCTTCACCCTCTCCCACAGAGTCCCAAAGACTGTTTTATATACCTATATCTCTTTTGCAGTCTCGTATACTGGGTTAAGGTATATCTTTCTAAATTCCATATATATGCATTAGTATACTGTATTGATGTTTTTCTTTCTGGCTTACTTCACTCTGTATAATAGGCTCCAGTTTCATCCACCTCATTAAAACTGATTCATGTTGAGTTTTAATCCAGCTTTTTCTCCTCTTTTACTTTCATCAAGAGGCTCTTTAGTTCCTTTTCACTTTCTGCCATAAGGGTGGTGTCATCTGCACATCTGAAGTTATTGATATTTCTCCCAACAATCTTGATTACAGCTTGTGCTTCAACCAGCCCGGCATTTCTCATGATGTACTCTGCATAAAAGTTAAATAAGCAGAGTGACAATGTACAGCCTTGATGTACTCCTTTCTCAATTTGGAACAAGTCCTTTGTTTCATGTCCAGTTCTAACTGTTGCTTCTTGACCTACATAAAAATTTCTCAGGAGGCAGGAAAGGTGGTCTGATATTCCCATCTCTTGAAGAATTTCGTGTTTGTTGTGATTAGCATAGTCAGTGAAGCAGAAGTAGATGTTTTTCTGGAATTCTCTTGCTTTTTCTGTGATCCAACAGATGGCAATTTGATCTCTGGTTCCTCTGCCTTTTCTGAATCCAGCTTGAACATCTGGGAGTTCTTGTTTCACGTATTGCTGAAGCCTGGCTTGGAGAATTCTGAGCATTACTTTGCTCATGTGTGAGATGAGTGCAATTGTACGGTAGTTTGAACATTCTTTGGCATTGCCTTTCTTTGGGATTGATATGAAAACTGACCTTTTCCATTCCTGTGGCCACTGCTGAGTTTTCCAAATTTGCTGAAGTGGGTTGCCATTTCCTTTTCCAGGGTATCTTCCCAACCAAAGGATAAAATTCACGTCTCCTGCATTGGCAGGCAGATTCTTTACCACTGCACCACCAGGGAAGCCCTTGAGGCAGGTTACTTCACTGTTCTGTGTCTCTGTTTCTTCGTCTGTAAAATGGGACCATCCTTATACCTGCCTCCAAGGGCTGCTATGGATGTATGTGGAGTTGAGAGCATAAGCCTCGAGCCTTGGGTGAGGTAAATGCATTCCACTGAGCTGGGAGTCCCCTCCCAGGATCTGGCAAGGAGAGTGGGTGTTCATAAAAGAAGGGATGACAGAGTCAGCTTTGCTCCCCACCTGTTAGGAGTGGTTACCTCTGGGGCCAGGCTCTTCCAATTAAATACACCTGTATGTTTTGATTCATCTTATTTTTGCTTTGGTGATAAATGACACCAGTGAGAAGTGGGACCTTTATTGTACGAGGCAGGCCCTCCCCTGAGCAGCTCAGCTCCCTGGGTCTGGCCTCCCCACTCCTTCTTCCCCACCAAGAACCTCTAGCTGGTTCCTGTCAGCCCCCGAACTGGGAAAGGTAATAATAAAAGATTGCATTATAGCCCTACATTTTGGGGTGCTTACTGCCTCTTGTTGTTGAGGCCTGAGTCACTATGAAAAGCCGGGTGCACCGGTCACTCCAGCATGTCCAGCTCCTGTGTTACTGTGTCTGCATGTATTACAGAATTATGTTACTACCAGTATGTGTCATGATCCTCAAAGAGGTGGTGCCACGTGCATCTGTGGCCACGTACCCTGGCATGTAGTGCAGGCTGTGGCTTGAGAAGAGCGGGTAAGTTTTTGGAGCAGCTCCTGGGTGACTTTGTAGGGAGGGGCCTGAGCTAGAGGCCTGGAAGGACTGAAGATGGGACCAAGGTGAAGGCAAGTGCAGGACAATGCCAGCAAAGGAAATGACCCTGATCTAGTGCCAGAGGGGCCCCTGGAGGGACCAGGAGACACATCAGATTCCCAGCTTCACAGGAGAGGACCCTTAGCAGCTGGACTGAGGACTGCAGGCAGGGCTCCTGTGGCCTGGGAGCTTACTTGGACTGAGTTGGGCCAGCAGGCAGACTGGACTGGGCAGAAGAGAGCATGGAGGAGTTGGGCCAGAAGGTGCCGGTCTCCAGGGTGATGCCACTGCTGCCTAGTCTCAAAGAGAGAGTCCAGAATGGGCTTTTGTGTGCAGCAGATGCAGGGGCGGGGGGTTGCGGGGGGGGTTGTTCCCAGGCCTGATGGGAAGAGAGGGGTGGGGGAGGAGACGACTACATGAGAGAAAGGGGCCATGAGACATGATGAAGTGGCCCACCTCGTACCCAATAGCAAACAAGTGGCTTTTATTTCAGGCTCAGAAGGCCAGGGGCTGCGTGCTCTGAATACGGTCCTGGCTAGGGTTCTGGGGTCTGAGAGGTGCACCCAGTGCACGGTGGAGAAGGCTCAGCCTGTGCTGATTCGGGGGTGCAGCAGGGCTGTGACCACATTTGCAGGCTGATTGGCCTTGTTCCCATGACAGGGCTTTCTGCCTCCTCCAAGAGGACCCAGAGGACTCCCAGGTTCAATTGGAGGAAGAACAAGTTAGGATGAGAAGCCCAGGTCCTCTGTGCTGCAGCCTTACCGCCCACAGTGGGTCTGCCCAGGCTACAAACTCTGTCTCCTGTCCTGGGAGCAGTCCCGGCCCTGAGGGACGCATCAGTTGCATAGGAGTGAGTCCCTGCACGATAGGCGGACAGAGTGAGACTGAGTCCTCCTTTGAGGAAGACCATGCTGCTGGGGAGCAAAGGGCCTGGGTTCTACTGCCCTGTGTGCAGAGCCCAGTCCTATGGGCCAGGCCAGGAAGCCAATCTTGAGCCGAGCAGCCCACCTGCCCTGGAGGCCAGTCTGGGGTCCATGGGCAGGGGATGGGTGGGGCAGGTACCCAGAGGCAGAGTTCGTCCACAGCAGTACTCTCTCCTCACACTCTTTCCACATGGGGGGCCCTGCAACACCCTGCCCCCCCATCCCCATGGCCCAGGGCCAGCAGTAGGTCAGACTTGGGTCCCTACACCTGGGATCCAGGCCAAGGCCGCTCTTAGCAACAGGGCACACAGGGAAAATCTGCTCATAATTCAGGCCGTGCCTGGCTGCCAGCCACCATGGTTATGCACTTGTGTGAGATAGCCTTACAGAGGGGCAGTGTGTGTGTGTGAATCATTCCTGCCTATACATAAAATGGGAGCTCAAGCAGAACAACAAGACCAAATGAAGGTCCACCCACCCCGTTCACCACAGAGGGTGTGCATTGAAAGCCTTGGTGACTCATCCTCCTGGGCAAAGCAGGAAACTGAGTTGAAATTTAGAAGGTTCTGCCCAGCGTGCATTTGGGCCTTTGTGAATCAGTTCTCTCACTCAGAAAACAATTTTCAAATATGCCAGCAGTTTAGCAACAGTTGAGGCTGTGTTCACAAGAACCTTTATGTTCGGGTAAAGAAATAACGGAGGGTCATACCATGGGCTATTCAGGATGTCCTGTCTATATGGGTGTGTGATGGTCCCTGGCTCATGGCCCTGGGGACCTGTCCATGTCCACACAGACAGGATTAGGGCCAGCCCTATTGGCCTCCTACCAGCCACTCTCCCCAGCGCCCAGACCCATACCAAGCTGCACCTGACCTGCATCAGTAGCCCATTTCACAGATGAGGAAACAGAGGCTCAGAAGTAAAAATCGTCCCCTCTGTTGTAGGATTGATAGGCTTAATATTTCATCCCAGGTCAGACTGACTTTCTACTGCACGACGAGAAGATGAGGGTTATATTATGAACCCACTGGGCTCAGCCCATGAGGAGGGGCTTCCCCGGGGATGCAGCCAAGCCAAGGGGCATGACAGGGGCTCAGCATGCATGGGGGCAGCTGGTGCTGCGCTGCCAGAAGAAAGGCCCGGGGCAGGTCCTCTCCCCTCACCACTGGAAAGTCTACCAGATAGAACAGAAGGCATGCAGGGCTGGGGTCAGTGTGTGCTTCAGCCCCAAGTCTCCTGTGGTCTCAGGAAGACTCCAGCCTCTATAGGATCAGGTTTCTCACAGGGACCTGTAGGTGGAGGGGGGCCTGAATGAGTGTATGAGGAAACAGACATGAAATAGGGCCCCTGGGTGCTTGACCTAGTCGCTGCCGTGACACTGTGCCCTGGCAGTCATCCCAGGAGACTGACTGAACAGCAGAGTCCACAGAGCTTTGCCTGGTGAGGCAGGCATACACCACACAGCAAGGAGGCCACGGACTGACCCACAGGCGGCCATTGTCTGGCCGTGTGGTGACAGCAGGGACTCCGTCCTCAGGACTACTGTAAGTCCTGCACAGGAACAGGCAGGGAAGGTCCAGTGAGGATGTTTCCTTGGTCCCTCAACAGCCAGACCCCAAGCTTCTTTGAGGGCAGGATGGCCCAGGAGCCTGCCCATCAGAAGCCCCAGTGGCTCTCATCAGTGGGCAGCCTTCTACCCTCATTACGTTCTTCCCCGACACTCCTCCCAGCCTTCCCTCACCACAGCAACTGCTCCCAGGTGTGAAGAGTGTCCCTGGGACCAGATGTGAACAAATACTTACTGTAGTTGTTGAGTTTCTTGGGTTTCTTATCAGGAGGTCAAGGGCACCTTCCAGAGTGTGGTCAAGGAAAACTGCTCCAGCGTTGACTTTACTCACACAGTCAAAATACTTTTGAACTGTGCGTGTAAGTGTTCACATACCAAGCAAGTCTCTGCAAAACCGGGTGGTGTCCCACAGTTTAATTCAGTCCAGACACTCAGTTCAGTTCAGTTCAGTCACTCAGTCATGTCCGACTCTTTGCAATCCCATGGACTGCAGCACACCAGGCCTCCCTGTCCATCAAAAACTCCCAGAGTTTACTCAAACTCATGTCCATTGAGTCGGTGATGCCATCCAACCATCTCATCCTCTGTCATCCCCTTCTCCTCCCGCCTTCAATCTTCCCCAGCATCAGGGTCTTTTCAGATGAGTCAGTTCTTCACATCAGGTGGCCAAAGTATTGGAGTTTCAGCTTCAACATCAGTCCTTCCAATGAATATTCAGGACTGATTTCCCTTAGGATGGACTGGTTGGATCTCCTTGCAGTCCAAGGGACTCTCAAGCATCTTCTCCAACACCACAGTTCAAAAGCATCAATTTTTCAGCGCTAAGGTGTCTTCACAGTCCAACTCTCACATCCATACATGACCACTGGAAAAACCATAGCCTTGACTAGATGGACTTTTGTTGTCAAAGTAACGTCTCTGCTTTTTAATATGCTGTCTAGGTTGGTCATAACTTTTCTTCCAAGAAGTGAGCATCTTTTAATTTCAAGGTTGCAGTCATCATCTGCAGTGATTTTGGAGCCCCCCAAAATAAAGTTCTGGCACTATCTACCCATCATTCCATTCCACTAGGCAGGGGCTCAGTCTCACTAAACTGCCCCTCCCTCTTCAGAGGACAGTTGCAAGGCCAGACTGTCCCCGTGGTGCTGACACACTGCCTACAAACTGACGTGCCCACAACTCCCTTCTTGGGTTGGATGATTTGCTAGAAGTCTGGCAGAACTCAAGAAATGCAAGCTGAATCCCATACTTCTGGGATTTTTATGGAGGTGTGACTGAATATTAATTCCATTTCCAGTCCCTCTCTCCTCAGGAGAATAGAGGATGGGGCCAGAACTTCCAAGCCTTTAATCATGGCTTGGTTTTTCTGGTATAAGCAGCACAGTCTTGGAGCCCTCTCAGATTCACTTCATTAGAAGAAAAATCTCTCCTTTCACCCAGGAAATTCCAAGGGATTTAGGAGCTCTGTGTCAGGAACAAGGAGCAGGGTCCAATCCATATATTATTCAGGAGCGTGTCCTCCACAGCCCCCCATCCTCACCTCAGGAGTGGGCATCCCATGTGAACCAGGCTGGCTGCTCTTGCTCACCTTTGTCTGGCCCCACCCACAGCCTCTGAGGCTGGTACATCGGTCCCTTTTGCCACACCAGTCAAGGTGGGGAAGAGGCTGAGGTGGACGTGGCCTGATCAGCTGCATCTGCCCCACACAGATGATCTTGACCCCATGCCACTGCAGCCTCCTCCGTGGGCCTCCGGCCCATATGTGGGCTCTCACTCCCCAGCCAGGTGTGTCCTTCAGAAGCACAGGGCTTGCTTTTCCTCCTGAACTGAGCTCTCATCTCAGGAGCCGCTGTTGGGGCAGACTCAGCCACCCTGGAACTTCCTCCCAGGTGCCAAGACTGGCCCTGCAGGTGGAGAGGGGCAACCACCTGGGGCAGAGGCTGGCTTCTTCTGTCTAGGATTTCCAGGAGTGAGATGCATAGAGCCTTTGGATTGTGGCTAAAGGTGGTAGTGCCTGGAGAGAGAGGAGGTCAGTGAGAAAAGACTGTGAGGGGTTTCAGCTCTCTGGGGAGCAAGGCTCACGTTCTGGCTTTGGCCAAGGGAGATGGTGTGACCCAGAAGGGCTTGGGTACACCCAAGTTTAGGAGGACCAGGTTAGGGTAAATAAACACAGACATGGGGGTATAACCATGCCTGCTGGCCACCGGTCCTGTGCAGCAAGGCGTTTAGGGTGAATGGACCACAGGAGCCATCTGTGTTTTGACAGTCACCAGATACAGTGTGTGATTTGGGATGTGGAAGCAAAGCAGTGCCATGCACTTTTCACACGGGCAGAAGGGTGCAAGGTCTCACAAATGAGCAGTGGCTCCGGGCCAGGTTCCTTTCCTTCTAAGGAGAGTTGGTGTCCAGCTGGGGTGTATTTTCTTCTGCCCACAGTATGGTCTGTTCATTCTGCAGCTCCCAGCAAGAACATTGCTTTTTCTGAGTTGGGCGTGCTTTTCAGTGAGTGTGCAGGCATGCCAGTTGTTGAGCAGAGGAGGAAGAGAGCCATAATGTCTTTACTTCCCTAGTCTAGGTGGGATTAGAGACTTTTCTAAACATGTTAAGAAACTGAAGATGCTTTCGGCAAAAAAAAAAAATACCAGCAGCCTGAGGTGCTGGGCAAAGTCACCCAGTGGCACAGCAGAGGTGATCAGATGGCCTGGGGGTTGGGGGCCCATTTCCAGCCTGCTCTGCCCAGACCCCACAGGTGACTACAGGCCCTCCAGTCAGGCAGTTCCGGCAGGGGTAGGTGTCATGAAGTACCAAAGTCACCTAACTGTACTCCTGGGCCCCTAGCTGCTCAAGCTAGCACTTGTCTGGGTCTGCCACATGTGCAGGGACTGGTGAGGAGCAGGATGGCAGCTGGAAGGGATGCCTCCTTTCTCTGGACCCTGCTTAAGTCTGAGTACTTGCTAATAAATACAGCTCAGGGGTCTTTCTACTTGGAATGGATGCCTGTTTCGTGGGCTTTCCCAGCACATGTGGCTCCACCCTGGGCTGGGCTGGGTGTCTCCAGGACTGGCAGAGGAGAGCTGGGGCTGTCCTTGGGCCCTTACCACCAGGCATCTCAACCCCTGGCCTCGACCTCAGAGTCCCTCAGAAGAACCTGGTAGAGTTACACAGCCCTGGCCTGGAGTCCCAGTCCCCTACTTTGTAGTTGCTGCGTCTTCAAACTGGGACAGTAAATCAGTCACAAACAGTTGGGAGGTGCATGGGGAAAGGTGGTGTTGAGTGTGTGCATTGATTTGTTCAACACCTACGTGACCTCCGGGGAGGAGAAAGGGACTGGAAGTTGAATTAACCATCAATGGCCAGAGACATTATCAATTATGCCTACATAATGAAGTCCTGGTGGGCTTCCGTCTATGGGGTCACACAGAGTCGGACACTACTGAAGTGACTTAGCAGCAGCAGCAGCAATGCAGTTTCCAAAACACGAATCGCTGAAGGATGAGGCTCGGAGTTTCTGGTTTGGCGAACCATCTGGGGCTCTGTGCCCAGAGAGGGCAAGGGGCCACTCTCCTTCCCATCTGCATCCTGTGCACTCCGCCACCTGGCTGCTCCTCAGCTGTCTCCTTTCGTAATAAACTGGTTTCTAGTATTGTTCTCCTGAGTTCTTGAAGACACTCTAGCAAATGGTTGAACTTGAAGAGAAGGTCTTAGAAACCTTTGATTTGCAAACGTTTGGTCAGAGTCACAGGTGACAGCCAGACTTACGACTGAGGTCTGAAACTGGAGAAAGTCTTATGGGACCGAGCCCTTGACCTACATAGAGTCCTTACTAACTGCAGGTAGATGATGTCAGAATTGAATTAAATTGTAGACACTCAGCTGAAGCCACAGAGAACTGGTGGTTGGCTAGAAAATCCTACATGCTGATGACTGGCGTGGAGTGTTGTGTGTCAGCAGAAGGCAAAGGAGGAGCAGAGCTCTTTCCTTTCACTGCCCAAAGGTGATCTACTACTGCTGCCCAGAGGGATTCATTCATTCCTTCCACAAAACCAACCCCAGTGTTCTCCATATAGGAAGCCTAGGACAGCTTCTAATAGGCTCTTTGCATTCAATATTCTGCATGCCTGTGAAGAGGACTGCCGCCCAGAACAGTATAGGAGATGAGGGGCGTGCATGGAGCAGGGAGTCACCAAAAATGTTTACAGGGTAACGAAGACATTCACATCCAGGGATTCTGATTCTGAGTATGTGAGGCTGTGTTTATTACCCTGAGCCCTAGATCAAACACTGTGGAATTTTCCAGCTTTCCTGCAGGGAATGAAGGGCAAGGCCTAGAAGCAACATTGTTCTAGCACTGACTAGCATTCAGGTCACTGAAAAGGCAGCAGCAACCCTGGAGGCCCACAGAAGGAGTCAGCAGAGGCCAGCCAGGGGCAGATCACAGACATGGAGCCAGGGCCATGACCATCGACTCCCACTAGAAAGTTCTGATGCTGAGCTGGGAGGCTCCTGGTCCTGCTTTGTAATGAAAGTGACCTGCTGTCCAGTCCTAACAAAGTCCCTCTGACTCTTGCACGCCACACAAGACAAGGTTTGGAGCAGGAATACAAGGTGTGTGTACCCTCTGCCATCTTACTTTCAAATTGGGTTAGGTTTTAGGTGTATCTCTTATAAGCAGCATACAGTGGTTTTCTCTTTTTAAAAATCTAGTTTCTTTTAACTGGAACATTTAATCCATTTGCATTTAATGTAATAAATTACATTCTTTCTTCTGTTATATATATTTTTATTTTAGTTGTTACCCTGAAAATTATAACATACCTTTTAAAATCATCAAAACATAATGTTAACTGATAACATTACTCTCCTCCTAGTTAATGCAAGGATCTTAGAACTTAAACTCCATTTACTCCTCTGCCAATAGTATCTATTGTTGTCATGGATGTGAATTCTTCAGTGTTTTAAATGCCTCGGACAGTACTATTCTTGTTTTATGTAGTTCATATTGGTTTAGATGCACTTGTGCGATTCCCACTGCCTTTCATCCCTTTCTGTATCTCTACCTGGGGTGATTTTTTTGCTGCCAAATAGTAATTTCCAAATTTCCTATAGTGTATGCTTGCTAGTGGAGAATTTCTATTTTTATGTATCTGATGATGTCTTTACTTCACTGCCATTCTTAAAAGAATGCTTTTCACTGGCATAAACTTCCAAGTTGACACTTATATTCTTGGAGTACATTGTACTGGCTTCCCATGTTCACTATTGCTGTAGAGAAATCTGTCACTTTAATTCCTGAAGGTCATCTATGTATTTTTGTCTGCTTTCTTTTAATGTCTGTTCTTTGCTTGGTCTTCTTAAGTTTCACTATGATGTATACATGAATTTCTTTTTATTTATCCTGCTTCATACAGATTAAACTTCTTGAATATGATTCATATTATTAATGAATTTTGGAAAATTCTGCCTTTATTTCTTCAAATATTGCTTCAGTCCCATTTCCCCCTCTTTCTTTCTGCTAGTCCAATAAAATGTTCATCCTACCTTCTTATTGTATCACCTTCTGTAATTTCCATTTTCTTGACTTTCTGTTGTATTAGTTTGGAAGGTCTTTTTTTCTCTCTCTCTTTTTCCTCTGTATCTTAAGTCTTTTCTCTCACAGCAATTTAATTTTCAGCTGTTTTTTCTGTCCCTGGTTCCTCTTGTTTCTCTTGGTCAGTTTAGACACAGGGAACGAAGTCATTCATACTTCTCAACTTGTGGTACACAGAGTACCACCAGTATGGTAAGAACCTGAACTTATTTATTTTATTTTTTCTTTTTTTTTATTGGAGGCTAATTGTTTTACAATATTATATTGGTTGGTTTTGCATACATTGACATGAATCCGCACCGGGTGTATATGAGTTCCCCTTTCTGAACCCCCCTCCCACCTCCCTCCTGTCCTTATCCTCCCTCTGGGTCATCCCCGCACAACAGCACCGAGCATCCTGTATCATGCATTGACATGTCTTGTCTACAAAGGGTGTGTATCTGAGGCCATAAGAGGGGTGGCAGTAGGATTATTAGAAACAAGAGGAAGTGAACTTACTCAAAAGGAATATGGGAAGTGCTCTAGAGGCTCAAAGTAGGGGAGTGGCATTCTGGTCTAGGGGAAATTTCCTCAGGTGTCAGAGATATGACTGTAAAACTTGGACACAAGCAGCTCATAGGCAGAGTTCCCAAAGCAGTGGGGTCTGATAGGGTGAGCAGAGTTGCCCCAGAGAGAGGCTGTCAATACGTGAATTTCCAGGATGGTTTGTGTCCCTGGAACCGTTTAGATTTGCATAGTGTCATAAGATGTGCTCTCAGGTATCTTAAGAGACATGGGAAATGGAGGAGAGAAACTTTTGACCCATTGGGGAAGGTAGAGACAGCGTTGCTTGGGGGAATTTTCTAAGATGGGGTTCCCAAGGGCCACCTGTCAGCCAACCTCCAAGGAGATCACAAGAGCAACATGTATTTCCACAGGCCTCCCTAAATGTACAGGTCTTTAGGAAGTGTACTGCCGAACTTCCTCAGAGTCACTTGCCATGAAGCACAGAGGGAAGAAGGAGCAGGGATTGCGGATGGCCAGGACATGTCGAGCAGCAAGTCAGACCAGCTGGGGAGAAGGAAATGAGGACTCTGCCTCATAATCCTGTGGCCAAGTGGGGAGGATAGTGGCCAACGGGGGCATGGATTCAGTGGTTTGTTTGCACCAATATGTGCCTGAGTTGCACAGAATGTGCCTCACTGGGGGAGGACATTAAGTATCTGGCCCATTCTATGACTCCCTTGTCCTGTCACGAGAGGCTTCTTGTGGCAGGTGCCCTAACGCAGTTTAAATGCCTGACTTTTAATCAGGCTAATCCAGTTTAAAGGAGAAAGAGAAAAGAGGAAATGAGAACTCTTGTTCGTTTTGGCAGCAGTCACTTGGGAGCAATGGACCATGGGCCTTTGGAGCACGCCAGGGGTAGTGGACAAGGGTCTTCAATTACTTCCACTGCCTCTTACCTGTTTGCAGAGGGTTTGAGGAGATAAGAGATGAAAAACTATATGAGAACTTAGAGGTAGTGGCCTTCCCAATGCATTGCATAGGGTAGCATAGATGGTGGGGTTGGGGGGTGGTCATAGGATTAAGGAGGCTAAGGTCCTTCTAGCCATAGGGTCAAGGATCCTTTCCTTTGCTGATGTGAGGTAAGCAATCTGAGTCCTAGCACCAAGATGTCAAGCTAGTTCTTCTTCCTTAGTTCTTGTCTCATGGTAGCAAAGAATTGAAATGACAAACTAGTGTTCACCTCAAGCAGGCAAGATATATTGGGCAAGCAGCAAGCATACTCTCTCAAGATGAGAGAGTGGACCAATACCCACGGGAGTAGCCCTGTCCCAGTTAACCTTCCCTCTTTTATACCGCTGGTTTCCTTTTCTGAGCCAGATCCTGGGGTCTGATTGGTAATTTCCTATGCAAAATAGGAGATGTACCAGTGTTTTCCTGATCGGCTACACTCAGGACCAATCAGGGAAGGGAGTGTGTATTCCTGCTAGAGTTTCTTACTCTTGTCTGTGACCACCAGCACTTCCAGCCCACCAATTTTTTTTTTTGAGATATTGCTTATTCTCACAGTTATCTTGGACCCTGTTTCCCTATTCTATCTACATAACAAGCCCTAATGGGTAGGACTCAAACCCAATCAAAACCCACAGTCTTCCAACTGAGATCACAGACCTGGTTTCAGGACCTAATGAAGTTCAGGTTTTTGATGTGTCACTGCAGAGAGAACTGAGTTAGAGACAGAGTGAGAAGTGGATATGCTTAGAGAGGAAGCACACTCCACAGACAGAGTGTGGGTGATCTCACAAGGAGAGAGGCTGGGTAGTTTCACTGACTAACGAGTGGGGAGATGATCTCAACTGTTTTGGGGAAGGGTTGGAGATTTTTAGGAATTGGGCCACAACCCACTTTTTAGGGCCATTAGTAAAGTCATACTCAAAATTCTCCAAGCCAGGCTTCAGCAATATGTGAACCGTGAACTTCCAGATGTTCAAGCAGGTTTTAGAAAGGGCAGAGGCACCAGAGATCAAATTTCCAACATCCGCTGGATCATCAAAAAGGCAAGAGAGTTCCAGGAAAACATCTATTTCTGCTTCGCTGACTATGCCAAAGCCTTTGACTGTGTGGATCACAATAAACTGAGGAAAATGCTGAAAGAGATGGGAATATCAGACCACCTGACCTCCCTCTTGAGAAACCTGTATGCAGGTCAGGAAGCAACAGTTAGGACTGGACATGGAACAACAGACTGGTTCCAAATAGGAAAAGGAGTGCGTCAAGGTTGTATATTGTCACCCTGCTTATTTAACTTATATGCAGAGTACATCATGAGAAATGCTGGGCTGGAGTAAGCACAAGCTGGAATCAAGATTGCTGGGAGAAATATCAATAACCTCAGATATGCAGATGACACTACCCTTATGGCAGAAAGTGAAGAGGAACTCAAAAGCCTCTTGATGAAAGTGAAAGAGAAGAGTGAAAAGGTTGGCTTGAAGCTCAACATTCAGAAAACAAAGATCATGGCATCTGGTCCCATCACTTCATGGGAAATAGATGGGGAAACAGTGGAAACAGTGTCAGACTTTATTTTTTGGGACTCCAAAATCACTGCGGATGCTGATTGCAGCCATGAAATTAAAAGACGTTTACTCCTTGGAAGGAAAGTTATGGCCAACCTAGATAGTATATTAAAAAGCAGAGACATTACTTTGCCAACCAAGGTCCATCTAGTCAAGGCTATGGTTTTTCCAGCGGTCGTGTATGGGTGTGAGATTTGGACTGTGAAGAAAACTGATCGCTGAAGAATTGATGCTTTTGAGCTGTGGTGCTGGAGAAGACTCTTGAGAGTCCCTTGGACTGCAAGGAGATCCAACCAGTCCATTCTAAAGGAGATCGACCCTGGGTGTTCATTGGAAAGACTGATGCTAAAGCTGAAACTCTAATACTTTGGCCACCTCATGCGAAGAGTTGACTCACTGGAAAAGACTCTGATGCTGGGAAAGACTAGGGGTGGGAGGAGAAGGGGACGACAGAGAATGAGATGGCTGGATGGCATCACCGACTCAGTGGACATGAGTTTGAGTGAACTCCGGGAGTTGGTGATGGACAGGGAGGCCTGGCGTGCTGTGATTCATGGGGTCGCAAAGAGTCGGTCACGACTGAGCAACTGAACTGAACTGAGGGGCTTCCCAGGAGGTGCTAGCAGGTGCTAAAGAACCCACTGCCAATGCAAGAGACAAAAGAGACTTGGGCTTGATCTCTGGGTCAGGAAGATCTTCTGAAGGAGGGAAACCCACTCCAGTGTTCTTGGCTGAAGAATCCCATGGACAAAGGAGCCTGGCAAGCTATATAGTCCATAGGGTCGCAAAGAGTCAGACATGACTGAAGTGACGGCGTGCACCACTTTTTGATCTTTGAGGGTTGGCCTTAGAACTGTTATGGCATCTATGAGTGTGTCATTTAGCTTGCTGATGTATTAAACTGAGCCTATACTGAGAATCAAGGTCTCATCCAAGTTCACCTGTCTGCTATCCTGGACCCATTGGACTCTCATCATTTTTTCAAAGGTTGTGCCCTGCCCCCTCCCTCATGTTTCACTAGTGTCTGATGAGGAGTCTGCTCTGAACCAAGAGGGGAGTGGTTTGGAAGCTTCTTCTGTGACTTGCTAACTTTCAAAATAGGGACTGGGGCCCTTGGATCACAGTACAGAGGATGCCTTTCAACTCTGATACAAATCATTCTATGGTTTTAGTATAAAAACTGCTTTCTAAAAATGATATGCTTCCTTCAAAGATGAAATAGTCTTTGATACTGATTAAATGTTTTAAACCTTTAGATGGGGGGTTAATTAAAGAGGCTGTGAAATAAATTAGTAGGCTGTCATGAGGCCTCCCAAAAGTTGGGTCCATGAGCTGCCAGGACCAGGACCCATGGATCTGAGTGGACAAAACATACAGAGGAGGTTCTCTCATGACTTCATGAAACATTTCTAATGGGAGTCAAGACAAATATACTTTTAGATGTAATGGTTACTACTTGTTAGTTGCATAATTTAGTTATATACAAAAGTAATTACATTTATGACTTTAAATCAGTTGGCAACCATTGCCAATCTTACTTCATTGATTATCCCCAGCACTTTTTCTCTTGAAGTTTTATAGGCAAATAACAGACATCATGATATTTCCTATGTCAAATAAGGTTTGGAAAATATGTGTCTTACAAATAGAAACTGTAGAAAAAGGAGGGGAATGTCTTGCCAGCAAGATAGGATTGAGGCTAGAAATAGGACAATTGTCCCATCTATGTTAGCTTAAGAGTTGAAATCAGCTCTGAGGAGGACTCAAATTGCCAGAGATAAATTTGCCAAATCCGTTGGATCATAGTAAAAGCAAGAGAATTCCAGAAAAAAACATCTACTTCTGCTTTAATGACTACGCTAAAACCTTTGTGTGGATCACAACAAACTGTGGAAAATTCTTAAAGAGATGGGAATATCAGGCCATCTTACCTAAGAAACCTGTCAAGAAGCAACAGTTAGAACCGGACACGGAACAATGGACCAGTTCAAAATTTGGAAAGGAGTACATCAAGGCTGTATGTTGTCACTCTGCTTATTATTCTATGCAGAGCACATCACGAGAAATGCCGGGCTGGATGAATTTAAGTTGGAATCAAGAATGCCTGGAGAAATATCAATAACCTAAGATATGTAGATGACACCTCCCTACGGCAGAAAGCAAAGAGGAATTAAAGAATCTCTTGATGAGGGTGAAAGAGGACAATGAAAAAGCTGGCTTAAAACTCAACATTCAAAATACGAATATCATGACATCTGTTCCCATCACTTCATGGCAAATAGATGGGGAAAAAATGAAAACAGTGACAGACTTTATTTTCTTGGGCTCCAAAATCACTGTGGGTGGTGACTGCAGCCATGAAATTAAAACACACTTGCTCCATAGGAAAGCTATGACAAACCTAGATAGTGTATTAAAAAGCAGAGACATCACTTTGGCAACAAAGGTCCGTGTAGTCAAAGCCAAGGTTTTTCCAGCAGTCATGTACAGTGTGAGAGCTGGACTGTAAAGAAGGCTCAGTGCCAAAGAAATAATGCTTCCAAACTGTGGTGCTGGAGAAGACTCTTGAAAGTCCCTTGGACAGCAAGAAAATGAAGCTAGTAAATCCTAAAGGAAATCAACCCTGAATATTCACTGAAAGGACTGATGCTGAAGCTGAAGCTCCAATACTTTGGCCACCTGATGTGAAGAGCTGATTTATTGGAAAAGACTCTGGTGCTGGGAAAGACTGAGATGAGGGGAAAGGAGGATGAGATGGTTGGATGGCGTCATCAGCTCAGTGGGCACGAGTCTGAGCAGACTCTGGCAGACAGTGAAGGGCAGGGAAGCCTGGCGTGCTGCAGTCCATGGGTTGAAGAGTCGAACACGAGTGAGCGACTGACAACAACAGCAGCAACAAAGAGCCCAGCAGTCTTCACTGGGGCTTTGGGCTCACCCGCCTGAACCATGAAATGGCAGCCGTGGGCTTCACTGTGCATGTGGCACACAAGTCCGCCACACAGGTTTACCTGGCCAGGTCGGTGAATTAATGGGTAACATCTTCCTTTAGAAAATGCAGGTAAATCCCACCAGAACATATCAACTTTTGTGCTAAATAACAGTAACAACCAGATCCATTCTAATAGCTAAGATAAAATTAGCAAATACTGGGAATGATATGGCATAACTTAAGCTCTTACACTGGTGATAAAAAGATTAATTTAAACACACAGCTTTTTCATGAACCAGCCATTTTGCCTTCCAGTTTTTATCCAAGGGAAAAAATAGGTCCACAAAATTGTGTGACTGAAAGTTTACAGCAGCTTTTAAAATTCCTTCCAAAAGTGGAGACACATCCAGCGACTAGAAAAGGTATAATACAATACAGCTATATAAAGGTTTAAATTGGGAAACTCAGCTTTAAAATGTGTCAGTTTTATAATACAACAATTGGTTGAATCTCATGAAAATCATGAAGAGCAAAAGTGAGGGGGGGGGAGAAGCTGTCCTGTTGAAAACAAGAGCCTTAATCACGTATTACAAATGGGATCCCACCTCTTCTTTCCCTGATCAGCTTCCAGAATCCTGACACCCATGCTTAATCTTGTCACGCAGGAGACTAAAGAACACTTGTATGGACATTTGGAGACAACCAGGTCAAAGACCTGCAGCTCTGTCTGCTTCCCATCAGTTAACACAGTGAGGAGCACTGAGAGACTCAGGCTATCGTCCGGGCGCATAGAGTTCATAGTCAGCTGATTCCTACCCTGCACACAAATGTGAGTAAGCAGGGGAGGGCATCTTCTAGTATGAAAGATGATTTAAAACAATCGCAGAGTGGTCCCCTAAAGAACAGAAAGAAAAAAAGAAAGAAAAACTCTTAGGAAAACATTATCTCTTAATGTATTTTAGAAAACAGGGAATATATTCTATCCACTGAGCCCTCTCTTGTACATATGCTACAACTATACATATGTGTGTGTGAGTGTATATGTACATTGAGGTATACGTGGACACATAATATGCATATGTATGTGGTTTCTCAACAACCCAGAAAGTTCCACCACGAGGCTTGCTACCCTCCTTTGCAGCTCTACATACCTACATGGAATAGAAAGCTCCTGACTCACCCTGGAGAATTTGAACAGAACCACTTGGATTTACAGTATACACTGAAAATGCACTCAGTACGTATGTCATCATGCGTACCCCCATCACACAGCAGCACAAATGGTTTTATTGTCAACTATATATTCAGGGCAGTTTAGAAAATCCCCCTCTGCTCCCTTGTCTGTTGGCTCCCAGGGGACCCATGTGACTAATATTCACAAGCAGGGTCTTCATGTTAGAGCCCTGAAAGCTGGCCTTGACTTACACGAGTGGTCAACTAGGAATGATGACTGAATTTTCCTGCATCTCAGGTTAGACCTCTATGATACGAGGTTATAGCAGAAACTACCTTATTTTGTCCTCATGAGGACTGACTGAGATCCAGATAACGTATGCTTTTAATTTCTTCTCTTATCTGAATGTTTCTGGCTAGTTGCTCGGCAGTAATAAAAGACTCATGTGGCTTGCATGGGTTCTGACTTCCTGCCTAAAGAATACTGAATTCCAGCCTTGGGAAGTGGAAGGGAATGGGTTTAATGGTTCATAGGCTTATAGGGCTGGAAATTTCCCTCAGAAGCATAAGGGAAGGTGAGAACTCTTATCATCTGAAGATCACCTGACCGTGAGGGTTAGGATATACAGAGGCAGACCAGAGTTCAAAACCCAATTGTAGGCTGAGTCTCCAGGTCAGACACTGGTTGGAGTCATTTGACAAAGGGCAAAGACAAGAGCAGCACTTCCTGTACCATGACTCTGTATGATGGTTCAGACCATATTCCTCATTTCTCTCAGGGCTCTATGACTACTTGATATGTCCCTTCCCATGCTGTGAAAAGGGACTAGGATGGGGATTCTGCACAACTGAAGCCCAAACCTGTGGGGACAGAATCAAGGAAACCACTATTGCAGAAACTTGTTTTGATACTGGGAAACCCAAATAGGCCTCTGAGCACAAACAGGCCCACAGAGTTCACCCCATAAAATTAACCCGGCCCTTGGGCTAATTCTCTGTTAAAGTAACTTTACTCCCTGATGACCCTTCATACTGATAGCTACATCTGTAATCACCTTCTAACCCCCAAGGCCCTTGTATCACTCTTTACACTGGTATTTCTGCTCTGGTGCCATGGGACCTGGTGTAGTCTCCTCTGAACAATCTCCTCTCAATTTCCCGTCCAAATACACTCCTCTGCCTTTGGCTCCATTTCACTAGAAAACACCATCTCTGACGCAGATGCTCAGGTAGGAACTCTTGACTTCATCCCAAGTCCTCTTCCCTAGGAAGAACAGGCATCATCATAGCTCATGGTCTCTGCCTGGAGGAGCTATCCTGGATCTGATTCTATCTCTCCATCTCCCCTTCATTTCTCCCCTTGGTCCAGCCATCACTGTTCTCAGCTGCAGATCATTGTCACAGAATCCCATCGGGTTAAGCCTTTTTCAAAATGGCAGCCAATGTTCTTTATTTTTTTTTTTAATTTTTTTGTTTTATTTATTTTAATTGCATTGGTTTTGCCATACATTGACATGAATCTGCCCCGGGTGTACTTGTGTTCCCCATCTTGAACCCCCCTCCCACCTCCCTCCCCACCCCATCCCTCTGGTTCATCCCAGTGCACCAGCCCCGAGCATCCTGTATCATGCATTGAACCTGGACGGGAGATTCGTTTCACATACGATAATATACATGTTTCAATGCCATCCTCCCAAATCATCCCAGGAAATCAAACTCTTCATTGTGGTGTCAGCTCCCTCCATTTTCTGACACCTGGTGGCCCTCACCCCCATTTCCGCCATCCCCTCACTGCATCCTGGCCACCTTGCACTTCGGCTGGTCCTCACACCCACCGTGATCCTGCCTCCTTCAGAGGTATCACTTGCAACTGTCCCTTCAGATTACAAAGCTTCTCCCCCGGTGTCCTCAATGCTCAAGTGGCCCCTCCTCGGAGCAGCCTTCCAGGACCACTTCTACCAAGACCATCCCTCCATTCCACTGCTTCCACTATCCCTCTTCATATTTCTTCAGAAAACCTATCACATCCCAACACAAACCACGACTTCAGTTTAATTTTCATGTCTAAAACCTTCCTCTTCCCACCTTCAGTTCAGTTCAGTTCAGTCGCTCAGTCGTGTCCGACTCTCCGCGACCCCATGAATCACAGCACGCCAGGCCTCCCTGTCCATCACCAACTCCCGGAGTACACTCAAACTCATGTCCACAGAGTCGGTGATGCCATCCAGCCATCTCATTCTCCGTCGTCCCCTTCTCCTCCTGCCCCCAATCCCTCCTAGCATCACAGTCTTTTCCAGTGAGTCAACTCGTCGCATGAGGTGGCCAAAGTATTGCAGTTTCAGCTTTAGCATCAGTCCCTCCAATGAACACCCAGGATTGATCTCCTCCAGAATGGACTGGTTGGATCTCCTTGCAGTATAAGGGACTCTCAAGAGTCTTCCCACCTTACCCCCAGTAAAAAGACATGGACTTTCTTTATGGTTTTTATTAATCTTCTCCAATCCAAGCACACTTTTTTCCATAGGTTGTGAGGAATTACCATTACCATATCTTGATGTCATTTACTCACGTGAGTCCCTCTAATTATGAAAATGTTACGCACTGCTTTCCTTACACCATGATAAAAACCAGTTTGTGCTCATTGTCTAATGAGAGGATATCATTTGTGAATAAAGATGCTAATTATGGAGCTTGGACTTAATTATGTGAGGAAAAAACCCTTGAGGATTCCCTAGATTTCTACTGAGGAATAAGTGCTTGATGGGGAGTGAAGGATGAGGAGTAGCAACTGGCAGTTCCCACAGATTGTCCAGATGGAATTCTTCTTGTTCAAAAAGCTCATACTAACACTCTTGCAGTGAAAGGAAACAATCTCCACCTAATTTTTCAAATGTAGCCATTGTTAAATTGAAATATAAATATTAAGTAATAGAAATTTTTTTAATTTTTATTTAATAAATGGTACAAAGCACAATGCCAGAAACATTAAGTTAAAATGTCACCAAATGAAACAATACTATAGAATACACAGTTGTGAAAAGCTACATTAAGTTATTTTACAACTGCCTCAGGCTGCAAAAAGAAAAAAAACCCAATGCCATACCTCAGTTATCCCTCTCTCAAAATAATGCCATTTATGTTATAAACTATGAGCAACCCATCAAAAGACAGGAACTGCTTTTGTTAATTCATATATATGTGTATATGACTGTTCGCTTTGCTATACACCTGAAGCAAACACAACACTGTAAATGAAATATAGTACAATATAAAATAAAAGTAAGTAACAGACCTTTGGAGCTTTACACCGAGTTAGAGTTCCTATCAGAGGGATAACAGCACCACAGCCGCACTGAATCCTCATGAAGGAGGCACACGAATGACTGGGTTACAAGAGTTACAGGAATGAGAGCTGCTCACTTCCCAGAAACTACAACTCACAGAAAACCAACAAAGGCACGAGATACAGACCATTCACTTATGAATGTGTAAAACGTCCACATCACTCCTACAACATGTCGAAAGTGCCTCAGAATTCACACAATACTAATTTTCTTTTGGCTCTGGTTAAATTATATATACCAGTTTATAACAAATGGTAAAATCTGTAACTCTGTTCAAAGTTTTAAAAGATTACTTAAGAATAGTTTCTTGTATTTCTATGCCACCTTTATTGTGTGTGATCTATATAAGAGCCTCTCAAAGAGGGATTATCATTTTTTCATAACAAAAAGGCAGACAAGGTCCTTTGAATTAGACTTATAACTGTTGGGAATTTAGCTCTATAAGTATTGATATTGCCAGCTAAAAGTCAATTTTGATGAACTATATGTATTTTCACATTATAGTGCAATATTTACACAGAAAATATTATATATACTATATATATATCCTATAAGGTTGATATAGATAACCAAAACTATTAAGAATTGTGACTTAATGGAGATTCAAACTGAGTAAAAGATTATTTTATAAAGTACTTTTATTTCACTATAATAAGAGATAATCCAAACTCTGTAAATGGAGAAAGTCCCACATATTTTGGCATGTCCTAGGAATTCCAATATATTTAGATGAAAGAAGTTAACCATGAAGAAGCTCACCACTGTGCTCAGCATTTAAAGTTTGAGGAACTGCAGCCCAAGGAGGAGGCTCTCATGCATTCACTGGTCTGAGTATAGCTCCTGTGGAATGTGATGGAGGTGGGTGAATGCAGCCCGGCATGTTGGGAGGCCTGAGAGGAGGGTAAGGAGCAGCACAGTTAATATTCAGGCCCACTCCTAGGGAAGAGACCATCAGGCCTCCTGGCTGGTTTGGAAAAGGCCTCGGGGTCTGGGGGTTCTCATGACCTCTTCCAGGGACTTGAGCACTTTTAGCACCTCTTCCATCTCATCTTCTTGTTTAGACTGCATGAATCTCTCTTTGATCAGTTCTTGAAACAGAGAGTTGAGCTCCTGCCTCAATATCAGGTTGACCGTGATCAATTTTCTGAAAGTGTCCGTAAGACTGAGTACATTTATTGGCTCACTCTCTAGCCTGGCATTCTCCAAAGATGTCTCCATCTCTGCATACTCATTTTTGGCAGCACGGTACTTGTCAATGAGTTGGCATTTCTCATCAATCTGTGCAGCCAGTGTTTCTGCGAGCTGATTTTCGTGTCTTACATACAGTCGACTTCTAACAGACTGAACAAGTCTGAATGTAAATAAGAGACCCACCAATAAGCTGACGACAGGCAGATACACCACTGTCTCCCACTGGAGGCTCTGGAAAGTGAGCTGTGAACTCTGGCCATTTGGCAGCAGCAACATCACCATCTCACTCAGCTTCCCAAGGATCAGCCCAAAGCCAAGCTCCACAGAGGACAGCAGCCCCTCCATGGCACTCACTCACCACGGTGCTCTGCCCGGTTACCATGGGACCAGCAGCCACAACAAACGCCAACATTCCACCTGGAACCCAACCGCCAACCGGCATCCTGGAATGGACAGTATTTAGGGGAAGTAGGGGTCACAGGGAGATTTGTAAATAAAATATGCTTCTGTTATTTTCTAATGGTAGTTTTTCTTTACCTCTTTCTTACAGTGCTTGTATCAATATATAATTGCAATATAGTGAAATGTGTCAGTCCTTATAGCTTCACAAATCTTTAAAATTCATAAGTTCTACAGTATCTAAAAGTTCAATGTATCAACATAAATATCAATCGTATCCACTGGAACAGAAAAGACCTCTCCCATTTCAGTTGAAATACACGCACTTTAAGGCCATGCTGTCTCAGTTTCAGTTTTTCCAAACATCGATCAGTTTGGCAGGAGTTGAACTTAACAAGAGTCTTCTCGAGAGTCCCTTGTACTGCAAGGAGATCCAACCAGTCCATTCTAAAGAAGATCAATCCTGGGTGTTCATTGGAAGGACTGATGCTAAAGCTGAAACTGCAATACTTTGGCCACCTCATGCGACGAGTTGACTCACTGGAAAAGACTCTGATGCTGGGAAAGGTTGGGGGCAGGAGGAGAAGGGGACGACAGAGAATGAGATGGCTGGATGGCATCACCGACTCTGTGGACATGAGTTTGAGTGAACTCCGGGAGTTGGTGATGGACAGGGAGGCCTGGCGTGCTGTGTTTCATGGGGTCGCGGAGAGTTGGACACAACTGAGCGACTGAACTGAACTGACTGAATACTCCATTGTGTATATGTACCAAAGCTTTCTTATCCATTCGTCTGCAGATAGACATCTAGGTTGCTTCCATGTCCTCACTATTATAAACAGTGTTGCGATGAACGTTGGAGTACATGTGTCTCTTTCAATTCTGGTTTCCTTGGTGTATATGCCCAGGAGTGCGATTGCTGGATCATATGGCATATTTTAAATTATTTGAAATTATTTTAAGTTATTTCATTTGTCCCTTTCCCCTGAATACTTATTCTCTTTCCTTCAGTTTGTATGCAACTAATAGCATATATTTAAACTATGTTCTCTTTAGGTACATAGTAAAAGTTGGTAGATTTACAAAAATAGATTCAGTGAGGGTCAAAGAGATTCAATGTGCTAGTAGAGTAGTTTCATTTAGTTATTTTCCTCGGTTTCTGATGTTACAAATTTGTGCTTTGAAGATATTGCCTATTCCACATAGTATTTATTTACTCCATATACTTACTTTGCCAACAAAGGTCTATCTGTCAAGGCTATGGTTTTCCCAGTGGTCATGTATGGATGTGAGAGTTGGACTATAAAGAAACCTGAGTGCAGAAGAATTGATGCTTTTTAACTGTGATGTTGGAGAATACTCTTGAGAGTCCCTTGGACAGCAAGGAGATACAACCAGTCCATCCTAAAGGAGATCAGTCCTGGGTGTTCATTGGAAGGACTGATGGTGAAGCTGAAACTCCAATACTTTGGCCACCTGATGAGAAGAGCTGACTCATATGAAAAGACCCTGATGCTGGGAAAGATTGAGGGCAGGAGGAGAAGGGGATAACAGAGGATGAGATGTTTGGATGGCATCACCGAATCAATGGGCATGGGTCTGGGTGGACTCCGAGAGTTGGTGATGGACAGGGAGGCCTGGCATGCTGCGGTTCATGGAGTCACAAGGAGCTGGACACTGAACTGAACTGATATTTATTTTCCATATATTATTTCCATATATTTTCCAAAAAGTGAAATAAATATTTCATTTACTGGAAAAATATATTATTAAGTAAAATTAAATATATGGAGTAAATAAACTAAATCTATGTAGGGAGAAAACCAAAGGCCTTGTAATATCTGTGATCCCAGCATAGACACACACATGCATATGTATTTATATGTATTATTCTGTGTGTGCATATGTAGCACTGAGTTTACTGAGTTTCACTGAGACACAATACACATCCAAATAACTGCCTTTTTAAAGTGCACAAGTCAGTATTTCTAGTATATTGACAAAGCTGTGCAATTGTCATCACCCTCTAATTTTCAGCTTTCCCAAATGGACCACTTCTCTCTTCTCTCCCCAGTTGCCGGCAATGATTTGTCTATCTGTCTCTCTGGATTTGCCAGTTCTGAGTACTGTACATAAATACATAAGTACAGTACATAAATGGAATCCTGCAGTGTATTGTCTTTTGTGACTGACTGGCTTCTTCCACTTAGGTAATGTTTTCAGGCTGTGTCTGTTTTATAGCTTGCATCAGCGCCATTCCTTTTTATTTCTGAGTAGTTCTCCAGCGTGTGGACACACCTTGTTTCCTGATGTGCTCATCTGCTAACGGGTGTTGGCTCGTTTCCATCCTTTGGCAATGTTGACTAATGCTGCTGTGAACTTTTGGGTACAAGCTTCTGGGAGGATGTGTGTCCATCTTCCTTGGGTATAGCTCCAGGAGTAAAACTGCTGGCCAAACTGTAGGTCTGTGTTTACTATTTTCAGGGACTGCCCAGCATCTTCTCCGGGCATGATCCACGGGGCGCAGGTTTGCTCTGAATGGAGCTTGCTGCAGTTACCAACTTCAGGAGGGCCCCCAGCAGGAACAAGAGCAGTGGGGACTAGGAGCAAGTTAAGGTCTTGGAAGAAGGATTATCAAAGTAAACCCTTGGGGCGAAACAAACCTGAGAGCTGAGAGACACCAGGGAGAAACCTGTTCCAAATCTTTAAGAAAATGGCTAGGAATCTGAGGCTATGATTCTACTCCACTGCTCTCGATCTTTCTTTGAACCCAGGCACTCCCATTGGAAGTGGAGTCTCAGTGTGGCTTGCAGTAACTCATCTGAAAGCAGAGAAGTGGGTGTGTCCACATGGCTGTGTGTGAGGGCGCAGCGGTTGAGAAAGTTCTACTGGAGGACTGTCCCCACTTGCTTGAGTGATGTTCTCCTATGTGGTGGAGAATTACAGTGGGACTTGAGGTTCTTCAGAGAAACACCCAGACCTCGTCTCTCTTGGGGACGACGTGGAGACGTCTGCTTGGTGCTTCCCTCTACCTCAGCCTTCTGCTTCTCTCTCTGCCCTCCTCCTCTTTCTCAGGTCCCAGCGCCTAACCCAAGCATGTTACAGTGGCATTCCCCTCACAAGCAGGAACTTCTGCCAATGAGGCATTATCTGCCAGGTGCCATCATGTTCAAGCTCCATCAGACTTTTCCTTTTCTTCCAATGGTCTGAGCTGATATTAGTTATTGCAATTATGAATCCATGCCTAAGACAGTAGCCATCTTTGTGTGAGTGCACAGGTGGGCAGAGGAGTGCAAATTTGTTAGATGCATAAACGTGGGTGTGACAGAATGTTCTTTCAGAGTGGCTCAGGTGTATGTGGGTGGAAGGGGTAGGGCTTCTCAAGGTGTGGGAGTGAGCCTGGGGGCTTTGAGGGGAGAGGGAAAAGGGGACTTCCTGTGCACCAACCAAGGCAGTCCAAATCCCAGGTTCCAGTGCCAGGGAGCTGCCGTGAGGCACTCTCCCTCTACTGGCTCTGTCTGGGTGTGGTCAGCTTCCACCATTGTCAGTCACACCCTCTCCTTGGCAGTGAGCTTATGCTGGAGGAGGCTGGGTGTGTCAGGATGTAGGTAAGACCTGACTTCACACTCTCCCTTTCAGCTCTTTCCCCCAGAGCCTGACTAGACCTGTCCTCTTCCGAGGTCAGATCTTTTCTTCTACCCACTGTTTAGATTCAGAGAATGCTCTTAGTTCTTCTGCTGGTCTTCACTGTGAAACTCATGATGGGATGTGGTTCATGGAAGAGAAAGACTGCCACAGAGAGTCTCCCTGCTCTACCGTCACCCACCAGGTCTAGGATTCTGCAGCTAAAGACTTTCATACATTGAACCTTGGCGAATGTGAGGTTTTCATTAAATTAAAGGGGTGGGGAAAGCTCTGGAGCAGAGAGATCTGGGTTCATGTCCGGATATCTCACTTACTCACGTGTGACCTTGGGGAAGTCACTTATGCTGAATTGAGATCCTAGTAGTTTCCATTTTGTGTAGTTTATTGTTTTGAGTATTAAATAAGAGAAATAGGTGACACATCTAGGAAGGTGTTTAGCACAGGTAGCTGCTTGATGAAGAGGTATTTTCTTCCCAGTAGGATGCCGGGCCCCTGAGAAAGTTAGCATCCGTCCTTTGTTGGAGATCAGCAGAAGATAATTTGGGAATAACGGGCAAGGAAAGGGCCATGGCAGAGGGGAGGCTGCAAATTCTCTGCTCTAATCTTGCTGGAGGAAGCCTGCTGTCCTCCAAGCAGACTCTGGGCAACACAGAGAATTTAAGAGACTTCATTTTTCCATTCACTCACTTATTCATTCCTCAAGTTAACTAATAGTATCGAGTACCTGCAAGAAGCCAAACGCTGTACTAAGTCGGGGGGAGGTACGAGGATCACTGGGCCTCCCTGGGGTCACAGTCAGCAGTCGTTACATCCAAAGCACACGTGCAGATGCAATTCCTAAAGCATATGCAAATAATGTAGATTTTACTGAAGTTTTTATGAGTGAACATTAGAGTAAACCACACATGAAAAGCAAACTTTGTGAACATCACTTTTAATAGAGTCCACTCTCTCTGGCACTTACCACATTATGCCTAGCTCTTCTCACTCTTCACAGCTGTCCTTTTCCCACCTCCTCCTCATTCCAATGGCACCCATTTCCTGATCTCAGTATGACACCCTACCCCTTTTAAACAACTTTATTGAGATGTAATGGACAAACCACATAATTCAGCTTAGCGTTGTACAACTGTCACCATAGTCTAATTCTACATTTTCTTTCCTTGCCAATCTCCAGAACGCCATAGTCTTTAGCTGTTTCTGCAAACGCCCACCCCACTCCTCAGTCCTAGGAACAACCAATCTACTTTCTGTCTCTTTGGATTTCCCTATTCTGGACATTACATGTAAATGGGTCATATAATATGTGGTCTTTAAAAAAAACGTAAGTTGTGATTAACAAAACTCCCCATTAAAACTATCATCTCAGCCATTTTTAAACATATAGTTAGTGTTATCTACATCATATTGTGCAAACAATTTCTAGAAGGTTTTCAACTTGCAAAACTAAAACTCTATACACATTGAACAACAACTCCTCATTTCCCCCTCCTCCAAGCTCCTGGCCACCATTATTCTACTTTCTATGAGTTTAACTACTCTAGGGGTCTCATATACTCATACAGTATTTATCTTTTTGCAACTGGATTATTTCACTTAGCAAAATGTCCTCAAAGGTCATCCATGTTGTTGTGTGTGACAAAATTTCCTTCCTTTTTTAAAAAATTAATTTATTATAATTGGAGGATAGTTACTTTACAATATTGTGGTGGTTTTTGCCATACATTGACATGACTCAGCCATGGGTGACAAAGGTTGACAAATTTTCCTTTTTTAAAATAAAATTTTTCTTTAGTCCATAAAACTTTTTTAAATCTTGATTCTGGTTTGTGCTTCATCCAGCCCAGCATTTATTTTGATGTGCTCTGCATATAAGTTAAATAAGCAGAGTGACAGTATACAGCCTTGATGTATTCCTTTCCCAATTTTGAACCAATCCATTGTTCCATTTTTTATATTATATGATATTTATTTCTTTGCCTGACTTACTTCATTTAGTATGACAGTCTCTAGATCCATCCATGTTACTGAAAATGGCATTATTTCATTATTTTTAATGGCTGAGTAACATTCCACTGTGTATATATGCTCATCTTATCCATCCATCTGTCAATGGACATTTAGGTTGCTTCTGTGTCTTGTCTATTGTAAACAGCACTGCTATGAACACTGGAGTGCATTTATCCTTTTGAATCTAGGTTTTCCTCTGATACATGCCCAGGAGCATACCCTGGATCATAAGGTAGTTTTATTTTTACTTTTTTACATGATCCAGGAGCATGCCCTGGATCATAAGGTAGTTTTATTTTTACTTTTTTAGAGAACTTTCATACTATTCTCTATAGTGCCTGCAGCAATTTACATTCCCACCAGCAGTGTAGCAGTGTTCCTTTCTCTCCACACTCTTCTGAGTATTTATTGTTTGCAGACTTTTGATGATGGTCATTCTGACCAGTGTGAGGTGATATCTCATTGTACTTTTGATTTGCATTTCTGTAATAATAAGCAATGTTGAGAATCTTTCATGTGTTTGTTAGCCATCTGTATGTCTTCTTTGCAGAAATGTCTGTTTAGGTCTTTTTCCCACCATTTAATTGGGTTGCTTGTTTTTATGGTATTGACTTGTATGAGCTGCTTGTATATTTGAGTCAGTTCTAATGAGGTGGATGAACCTAGAGCCTATTATACAGAATGAAGTAAGTCAGAAAGAGAAAAACAAATATTATACTGATGCTTAGGTATGGAATCTAAAAAGATGGTTCTAATGAAATTATCTGTAGAACAGCAATGGAGACACAGACATAGAGAACAGACTTATGGCCATGGCGGTGGGAAGAAGGACAGGATGGCAGGTACGGAGAGAGTAACATGGAAACACACATCACCATGTGTAAAATAGACAGCCAACTGGAATGTGCTGTATGACTCAGGGAACTCAAACTGGGGCTCTGTAACAACCTAGAGAGGTGGGATGGGGCGGGAGGTAGGAGGGAGGTTCAAAACGGAGGGGACATGCATACACCTATGACTGATTCATGTTGATGTTTGGCAGAAACCAACACAATACTGTAAAGCAATTATCCTTCAGTTAAAAATAATAAAGTAAAAAAAAAATTCAGTCTGAAATTGAAGAAAGAAACGATAATCACTAGACCATTCAGGTGTGACCTGAATCAAGTGGATGTGATGAATAGATTCAAGAAATTAGATCTGGTAGACAGAGTGCTTGAAGAGCTATGGATACAAGTTCATAACATAGTACAGGAGGCAGGGACCAAAACCATCCCAAATAAAAGAAGAAGGCAAAATGGTTGTCTGAGGAGGCTTTACAAATAGCTGAGGAAAGAAGGGAAGAAGAAGGCAAGAGGGAAAGGGAAAGACATACTCAACTGAATGCAGAGTTCCAGAGAATAGCAAGGAGGGATAAGAAGGCTTCTTCAATGAACAATGCAAAGAAATAGAGGAAAACAATAGAATGGGAAGACTAGAGATCTTTCAAGAGAACTGGAGATATCAAGGGCACATTTCATTCAAGGATGAGCACAATAAAATACAGAAACCATAAGGACCTAACAGAACAGAAGAGATGGAGAAGAGGTGGCAAGAATACACAGAAGAACTGTACAAAAAGTTCATAATGACCTGGTTAACCTTGATGGTGTGGCCACTATCCTACAGCTGGATATCCTGGAATGTGAAGTCAAGAGGGCCTTAGGAAACATTATTATGCACAAAGTCAGTGGAGATAATGCAATTCCATTTGAGCTATTTAAAATCCTAATAGTTGTTGCTGTTAAAGTGCTATGTTCAATATGTCAGCAAATTTGGAAAACTCAGCACTGGCTACAGCACTGGAAAAGCTCAGCTTTCATTCCAATCCTAAAGAAAGGCAATGCTAAAGAATGTTCAAACTACTATGCAGTTGCACTCATTTCACATGCTAGTAAGGTTATACTCAAAATTCTTCAAGCTAGGCTTCAGATGTACCTGAATCAAGAATTTCCAAAAGTACAGACTGGGTTTCAAAGAGGCAGAGGAACAAGAAATCAAATTGCCAACATTCACATTCATTGGATCATGAAGGAATCAAAGGAGTTCCATAAAAACATCTATTTCTGCTTCATTGACTATACTAAAGCTTTGACTATGTGGATCACAACAAACTGTGGAAAATTCTTTAACAGATGGGAATACAGACTAGCTTACCTTCCTGAGAAACCTGTATGCAGGTCAAGAAGCAATGGTTAGAACCAGACACGGAACAACTCACTGGCTCAAAATTGGGAGAGAAAAATGGCAAGGCTATATGTTGTCACCTTGCTTATTTAACTTCTATGCAGAGTATATCATGTGAAATGCTGGGCTGGATGAATCACAAGCAGGAATCAAGATTGCCTGGAGAAATATCAACAACTTCAGATACGCAGATGATATCACTCTAATGCAGAAAGTGAAGAGGAACTAAAGAGACTCTTGTTGAGGGTGAAAGAGGAGAATGAAAAAGCTGGTTTGAAACTTAACACTAAAAAACTAAGATCATGGCATCCAGGCCCATAACTTCATGATGAATACTAGGGGAAAAAGTGGAAACAGTGACAGATTTTATTTTCTTGGGTTCCAAAATCACTATGGATGGTGACTGCAGTCATGAAATTAAAAGACACTTGCTCCTTGGAAGGCAAGCTAGGACAAAACTAAACAGAATATTTAAAAAGCAGAGACATCAGTTTGTCAACAAATGTCAGTATAGTCAAAACTATGATTTTTCCAGTAGTCGTATATGGATGTGAGAATTGGACCGTAAAGAAGGCTGAGCACCAAAGAATTGATTCTTTTGAATTGTGGTGCTGGAGAAAACTCTTGAGAATCCCTTGGACTGCAAGGAGATCAACCAGTCAATCCTAAAGGAAATCAATCCTGAATATTTATTGAAAGGACTGATGCTAAAGCTGAAGCTCTAAAACTTTGGCCACCTGATGTGAAGAGCCTACTCATTGGAAAAGCCCCTGATGTGGGCAAGATTGAAGTCAATAAGAGAAGGGGATGGCAGGGGATAAGATGTTTAGATAGCATCACTGACTCAGTGGACAGGAATTTGAGTAAACTCAAGGAGACAGTGGAGGACAGAGGAGCCTGGTGTGCTTCTGTTCATGGGGTTGTAGAGCTGGACACTACTTAGTGACTGAACATCAACAGCAAACCTTATGGGAATTCCATTATATATTTTGTTTTTATTTTTACTATTGCTTTTAATATTTTTTCTTTATCTTTATTTTTTGTTAATTTGATTACTATTCTCTTGGTATGTTCCTTTCAGTGTTTATCCTACCTGAGACTCTCTGTGCTTCCTGGAGTTGGGTTACTGTTTCCTTTCCTAGGTTAGGGAAGTTTTCAACAATTATCTCCTAAATATTTTCTCAGGTTCTATCTCTTTCTGTTCTTCTGGGACCCCTATTATATGAATATTGCTGTGTTTATTGTGGTCCCAGAGGTCTCTTAGACTGTCTTCATTCCTTTTCGTTCTTTTTCTTTATTAGGTTCTGCAGCAGTGATTTCCACCATTCTATCCCCCAGGTCACTTATCTGCTTTTCTGCCTCAGTTATTCTGCTATTGATTCCTTCTAATGTATTTTTAATTTCGGTTTTTGTATTCTTCATCTCTGTTTGCTTGTTCTTTAGTTCTTCTGCTGTTTTTTATGTTCTGGATCTATGCCTATATTCATTTTCTGAGATCTTGGATCATCTTCACTATTATTACTCTGAATTCCTTTTCTAGTGGGTTGCCTATTTCCATTTCAGTTAGTTTTTCTTCTGGGGTTTTATCTTGATCCTTCATCTGGTGTACATTTCTCTGCCGTCATATTTTGTTTACCTTTCTGTGATTGCAGTCTCTGTTCTGCAGGCTGCTGAGTTGTATAGTTTTTCTTGCTTCAAAGTCTGCCCTCTGGTGGATGAGGCTGTTTAAGAGGCTTGTGCAGGCTTCCTGGTGGGCATGACTGCAGCCTGCCCACTGGTGGATGGAGGTGGATCTTGTCTTTCTGATGAGCAGAGTCATGTTAAGACATGTGTTTAGCAGACAGCTGTATGCTCAGGGAGACAAAGCAGCCCACTTGTTGGTGGGTGGGGCAGCATTCATGCCCTGTGAGCTGCTTGGCTTGAGTCGTCCTAGCACTGAAGCCCGTAGGCTGTTGGGTGGCGTCGGGTCCTGGCAAGGCAGTGGAAGCCTCCAGGAGGGCTCACAGAAGTGAGTATTACCTGGAGCTAGCGCCACCCCATCTCTGTCCCACCAGCAGGCTAGAGCCACACACCGCCTCTGCAGGACCCCCTCCAGCATGAGCAGGCAGGTCTGGCCCTCTCTTTTACGAGGTCACTGCTCTTTCCTCTGTGTCATAGTGCACAGACTTTGTGCGTGACCTCAAAGGGTGGAGTTTCTGACGTCCCAGTCTTGTGGAATTCCTACAGTCAAGCCCTGCTGGCCTTCTTAGCCATGTTCCCTGTGAGCTCCACCTCTTTTTCCAGACCCCAGGCTGGGGATTCTGATGTGGGGCAGCTCAGAACGCTCACTCCTATGGGAGGATATCTGTGGTGTAATTTGTTTAAAGTTTGTGTGTTGTCCACTCAGTGAGTATGGGATTTGATTTTGTCGTGACTGTGCCCCTCCTGCCATCTTGTTGTGGTTTCTTCCCTATCTCTGGATGTGCAGTACTTTTCCTGGTGTTTTCTTTCAGTGACTGTTCAGTAGTTACAGTAAGCCCCCTACATACAAATGAGCTCTGTTTTGAGAATGTGTTCATAAGTCCAATTTGTTCATAAGTTTAACAAAGTTAGCCTAAGCCCCCAACTAACACAGCTATATAGTACTATACTGTAATAGGTTTATAATACTTTTCACACAATACATAAAAGCAAACACAAAAAATAAAGAAAGCACTTTTAATCTTACAGTACAATACCTTTAAAAGTACAGTAGTACAGCAGCTGGCATTCAGGGACTGGCATTGAGTGAACAGGCAACAAGAGTTACTGACCAGAGGAGGAAAAGGGGGCGGGAGATGGTAGAACTGTCAATCATCAGCAACAGGAAACAGAGGGCAAACTACAGTTTCACTCATGCCTGACATTCATGGCACATGTTCTGGTTCCTTGATGGATTAAATTCTATCTATACTCTTGAAAAAATAATCCAGTGATGTTTGGATAGTAGCTCTTTTTTTTTTTCTTATCATTGATGACACAGTAGCACTGGGTAGCATTCTCAATGGCTACTGCAAGCTTCCTGTCCTGTTCTCGGTTCAGGTCCTATGTCTCATAAACTAACAGTGCCTCCTCAGATAATCTTGCTATTTCCTACATCGTGAATCTCTTCAGTTTTTCAGTTACTTCTTCCTCTTGTCTCTGTTCATCCTTTCTCTGAACGTGTTCACATCTTTAAAACTTCACAACTTGAAGGTTTGTATATAGAGGACTTAACTGTAGTTTTATTTTTGATGTTTTCAGAAGAAGTCAGCTTATGTTCTTCTATACTGTAATCTTGTACATCTCTCCCTTAATCCAAAATTTCCTTCTTTTTAAAGGTTGAATTAAAGGTTGGGGGAGGGAGGAGAAGAGGACGAGAGAGAATGAGATGGCTGGATGGCATCACCGACTCGACGCACATGAGTTTGAGTGAACTCCGGGAGTTGGTGATGGACAGGGAGGCCTGGTGTGCTGTGATTCATGGGATCACAGAGAGTCGGACACGACTGAGCGACTGAACTCAACTGAACCGAACTGAATATATAATGATGCTGAAGCTGAAACTCCAACACTTTGGCCACCTCATGCGACGAGTTGACTCACTGGAAAAGAGTTTGATGCTGGGAGGGATTGGGGGTGGGAGGAGATGGGGACGACAGAGAATGACATGGCTGGATGGCATCACTGACTCGATGGACATGAGTTTGAGTGAACTCCGGGAGTTGGTGATGGACAGGGAGGCCTGGCATGCTGTGGTTCATGGGGTTGCAAAGAGTCGGACACGACTGAGCAACTGAACTGAACTGAACTGAATATATAATGGAATGTGTGTGTGTGTGTGTTAGTAGCTCAGTTGTGTCCAAATCTTTGCAACTCCATGGCCAGGCTCCTCGTCCATGGAATTCTCCAGGCAAGAATACTGGAGTGGGTAGCCATTCCCTTCTCCAGGAAATATTCCTGACCCAGGGATCAAACTCAGGTATCCTGTATTACAGGCAGATTCTTCACATTCTGAGCCATCAGGGATGCCCATAATAATATACACATTGCAGGGAGAGAGGAAATTAGCGAAGATGGCGTGTTCAGGCTTTCTTGCCCCATGTTTCATAAATAATGACTGTAACATTGATATCACTTATAGCACTGTGCATGCGTGTCACGAGGTGCTCACTTAGTCACAGGTTACTTTGTGTGGTTCTCCTGGAGGAGATTCACCGTGAAGGCCCTGATTACTGCTGCATCACGGTGATGTCTATTGGGTCAGCCACAAGAGGGGAGAATATACTCTACTGCTACAGCTGCTGCTTCAGCCAGGAGAAAGGACTGTTATGGCCACTGTGCCAGCCAGGAGAGAGTTTGTATTGTGCTGGGTTATGCTATGGCTGCTGCAACAGATGCTGCATCATCCAGGAGAGAACAGATGTGTCTGCAGATCCTGCAGCCCCTCAAGTCTTCTTCCAGCCTCTTAGCTCGCACCTTGCCTACCCTGAATTCAACAAACAGAGCAAACAGTGTGAAGGGCAAGACAGTTGGCGCTGTGAACAGGATCAGTGATACAGTTGATGTAGTTGGCAGGATACCCAACAGTTAGAGGAGCCTGAGGCTCCACTGAATGGAGGAAGCCAGTGACCACCAGACAGCTTGTGGGACCGTGTGGCTGTGATCCTCTCAGCGTGGGCTCTGGTGGGAGACTGGGAGGCAGTGGATGGTTAGCCAGGGAGCATGGAAAAGGTGTTACAGGTGCTTTGCTGAACAAGGTTGCACTGACTGCTGCTGGCACCATGGATTTTCCTGACTGCCTTGAAGGAGAATATGCATAGTGCCCTACACAATGGCACACTGGTGCGCAGCATGCAGAGACACTTGGAAGAACTGCTGCTGCTGCTAAGTCACTTCAGTCGTGTCCGACTCTGTGTGACTCCATAGACGGAAGTCCACCAGGCTCCCCCGTCCCTGGGATTCTCCAGGCAAGAACACTGGAGTGGGTTGCCCTAGAACAAAGTATATTAGCATTAGAGCAAGAGCCCCGTGGCCGTGAAGAACCCAGCATCTCTGACAGCGAGGTAGTAAGTGATGATGAGGGGAACCCTTGGCAACTTGACTTTTGTGACTCTGGGACACAGGGGTGGGCCTGGTACCTGTGGGGGTTTTCTGGGTCCTTACTGAGGGAAGTAGAGGGATGCATGTGAGATGTCATTTTGAAAGTGAAGGCCCTGGAGGGCAGCCTGAGCTGGCAGGGGTGTCCAAAGAATCAGAATAGGTGTTGGTCCCATCTGGATTATGCAGATGTAACTGTGGGCTGCTTTGTACCAAGACAGGCTGTGTCTTGTGATGTGCTACTACCCTCAGACTCTCTTGCAGATTTAGAACAGTGTGAAAGCATTTGGAATTTTGTGGGTGGGCTGTGAATGCCACAAATATCCCCTCCTTGAAGGAATGGGCCCAGTGCCTGTGGAGGGTTTTGTAGATCCTTAATAAAAATCCATCAGGGGTGGAGCTGCCTCTGTGGAGGCTTTCCTGTGATTTCTAAGGAAAAACAGTGGACTGGCCTTGGCCATGGAAGATAAAGGCACTCTCTTCTAGCCCCATGAGGGCAAGGACTGCAACATGAGTTCCAGGTGATACCTGGCATTGGGTTTTGTTATGTATTGGGGATGTAACTATTTTTTGCTGTAGCTACTGCTGTTGCAAGATGTAAATCCAAGGGTCAGTGTTACTCACCAAGGGAATATCACAGAAGATGGACTGCACATAAGACATGAGGTGAGAGACCCTGAAGGGGGTGGAGTGTGGGGAGAGAGCAAATTGGGCAAGATGGCGTGTTCAGGCTCCCTCACCCCACATTTTGTAAATAATGACTGTGTAACAGCTGCGATCACTTACAGCAGCGTGCGTGTGTATCACAAGGTGCTCGCTTGGTCATGGGTTACTTCCTACAGTATGTCTGTAGGAGCTTCACCATGAAGGCCCTGATTACTGCTGCATCACGGCTGTGTCCATTGGGTCAGCCACAGGAGGAGAGAATATAGAGAGTCTACTGCCACAGCTGCTGCATTAGCCCAGAGAAAGTACTGTTATGGCCACTGTTTCAGCCAGGAGAGAGTTTGTGTTGTGCTGGGTTATGCTATGGCTGGTGCATCAGCTAGGAGAGAATAAATGTGTCTGCAGTTCTTGCAGCTCCTCAAGTCTCCTTCCAGCCTCTTAGCTCACACCTTGCCTACCATGGGTTCAGTGATCAGTGCAAATAGTGTGAACAGCGAGACAACTGACGCTGTGAACAGGATCAGTGATATATATATCGCTGAATACACTTTCTTCATTCATTTATCTGTAAAATGACCTTGAGTTGCTTCTACCTCTTGGCTATGGTGAACAATGATGTGCAGTGAATATGCATGCTTGAGAGTTAAGTTGCTTCAGTTGTGTCCAACTCTTTGTGACCCCATGGACTGTAGCCCACCAAGCTCCTTTTTCCATGGGATTCTCCAGGCAAGAATACTGGAGTGGGTTGCCATGCGCTCCTCCAGGGGATCTTCCCAACCCAGGGATCAAGCCTGCATTTCCTGTGGCTCCTGCATTGCAGGCAGATTCTTTACACTGAGCCACTTGGGAACGCTATGCAATGAATATGGTTGTGCAAATATCTGTTAGAGATCCTGCTTTCAATTCTTTAGATAAGTGCCCATGAGGAAGTTTGTTGGATCATTTGATAACTCTATTTTTAGTTTTTTGTGTAACTTCCATACTGCTTTCCAAACTGGCTGCACCATTAAAATTCTCATCAGCAGTGTATGAGAATTCCAATTTCTCCATATCTTCTCCAATGTTCTCATTATTTCCTTTTTAAAAAATGGCCACGGATGTAAGGTGATATCATATTGGAGTTTTGATTTGCATTTCCCTGATGATTAGATTTCAATCACTTTCTCACATACCTGTTTGTCATCTGTGTATTTCTTTTGGAAAAATGTTTATTCCATTCCTTTATCCATTTTAAAATCAGATTGTTTTTGCTATCGAGTTGTACAGTTCTTTATATATAAATATAAGATACATAAGTTTCAAATATTTTATCCCATATTTGCAGGTTGCACTATCACTCTGTTGATTCTTTCCTTTCATGCAAATAAGTTTTTAATATATATATATTATTGAAGTATAGTTGACTTACAATATTTCAGGTGCACAGCAAGGTGATTCAGTTATACAAGTGCACATATATTATTTTTGAAATTATTTTCCATCATAGGTTACTATAAGATATTGACTATAGTTCCCTATGCTATACAGTAAACCTTTGTTGCTTGTTGCATATCTATTTTTTAATTAGAAATCTAGCATTCTTTTTTTTTTTAAACAAGGAGTTTAGTTTAATTTTCTGTGGGTATTTGTAAAACACTTAGGGCCAACATAGAAAAAATAAAATAAAGCCTCCTATGAAAAAATTACACTTACAAAAGAAAGGCCTGAGAGGGATTAGCGCCTTAGCCCCTCGGAGCTATAGCAACTCTGACTGGTCCAAGGAAGTGAATAGATATTGGGAGGTTGTGACAGGAGGAAAAACAATGCGAAATCACTGAGGGAGAGGGCCTTGAAGTGGGCCTTGAAGGGGAACTGGAGGTTGGGGAGTGGGTCTGGGTGGAGGGAGGGGCCCCCGCTGGTAGCCGTAGGGTGGAGGTCGTGGAGGGCCAGTGTATCCATGAGGAGGCATCAGTGGAGGAGGTCCACGGATACCATGCGGAGGCATAGGACCCGGGTGACCCATGGGAGAGCCAAACGGAGGCCCTCGGAGGGGCATGCCCATTGGAGGAGGTCCAGGATGAGACATTCCAGGTGGTGGTCGGGGTGGTGGCTGCCCCCCAGAGCCAGGGGGCCCAGCGTGGGGGTGCCCCAAGCCATGAGGGCCATGGTGGGCCAGCTGCATCTGAGACATCCCTGGATGGGGCATCCCACCCGGTGGGAATGGGTGAGGATGTAGTGTCCGTGTCCAGGATGTCCAGCCCCTGGGGTTCCTGCTGATGGGGGGCCATGTCCTCCAGCCCCAGGAGGCATAGGTGGTGGAGGTATGGCTGGGGGTATCCCAGGAGGAAGGGCTCCAGGAGGTGGTACTGGAGGTGGGAAGGAGCCAGGAGGAGGCATGCCTGGTGGAGGAAGCCCAGATCCCAGTGATGATACCACAGGATTGGGAGCAGATGGTGGAGGGGGAGCATCTGCAAACAGCTGATGAGGACAGTCAGCCTGGGAGAGTGGGTTCTGTGCTGCCAGGAGTCTTTCAGCGGCTGAGCCAAGGCGCTCACCCTTGGAGTCCTTCTTGAATGCGTAGGACACAGTGATTGGGCGGTTACAGAGGTACTGCCCATTCATGGCCTCAATCGCTGCATCCGAAGCATCAAATGAAGCAAAATTAATAAAGGCATCACGTTTGGAGTTGCCTGTGTCAGGGTCCCGCATAATTTTGGGGGTTTGTAAGAAGACCCCAAAGGCGCCAAAAGTATCATAAAGCAACTTCTCATCAATCTCTGGATCCAGGTTCCCAATAAAAATGTTGGCCCCCACATCCAGATTTTTGTTGTGAGCTGATGCCTTGTTCACCAGTACTGGCTTCCCACAGAGTTTGATCATGTTCATGATCTTAATGGCATAGTCAGCACCTTCCTCACTCAAGAATTCCACAAAGCCATAGCCTTGGTGCTGACCAGTGACTCTATCTTTTGGCATGTGCGTGTTCACTACTGGCCCTGCCTGGAGAAACAGTTCCCACAGCAGTGGTTCGCTAACCTTCTCATCGAGGCCCCCCACGTACACAGTGGCATCCTGGTTCCGCTCGGAGATCGGCCCGGCAGCCATGGCGAAAGCGCTCCCGCCGTCTCCAGGCAGCGATCCCCGAAATCTAGCATTCTATTAATACTAAGTCAAACAAATGAAATTAAAATGTCATAATTTTTTAGTTAGGCAAAAAATCGTAAGTTTTACTATATCTATTTCTTTTCTACTACACTTGATAAAGGCTTGAGAAAGAACATAAAAAAAGAGATGGAGAAATTGGAGAACATAAACTAAATGAAATGGGAGCCCTGAATATGAAATTTAAAAAGTTAAACTAAGTAAAAGATCATCATATAGTTCAGTTGTTTTTAAACATGACTGCTCATCAGAAATACGTTTGGAGCTCTGGAGGAAAAAAGACAATATCTGAGCATTTATATTTTTCAAAAAATTTTCAAGATAATTTTGATATGCATCTGGATTTTGAAAAGTGATTACAGGTTTTTCTATTAGATCCTAGTTTTGGTAATATAGAGTTCCACTATATTCCTGTTGATCAATCATGATACAATGGTATTAAGTGAGTAATATTGCATAATCACAATAATAAAAGATGCTTATCAATTTTCACAATCAATAGCCAGACCAAAAAGAGAAAGATCATTACAACTGCAAACCATAATGGGAAAGAATGATTAACTTAACAATATAAAATAATTATATATAACTGGGGGGTCAAGCAGAGTGATGTGGTAACTGGAAGTGCATACATGCACATGTTTCATCCACCCAGCCAGGCTATGTCTTTGGTTGGTGCACTTAAGCCATTTACGGTTAAGGTAATGATTAATATGTATGATTCTATTAGTGTTTTCTTAATTATTTGGGGTTTATTTTCTGTAGGTCTTTCTTCCTCTTGTGTTTCCTGCTTAGGGAAGTTCCTTTAGCATTTGTTATAAAGCTGGTTTGGTGGTGCTGAATTCTCTTAACTTTTGCTTGGCTGGAAAGCTTTTGATTTCCTTATCAAATCTGAAAGAGAGTCTTGCTGGGTAGGGTATTCGTGGTTGTAGGTTTTTCCCTTTCATCACTTTAAATGTATCATGCTGTTCCCTTCTGGCTTGTAGAGTTTCTGTTGAGAAATCAGTTGATAGCCTGATAAGAGTTCCCTTTAATGTTATTTGTCATTTTTCCCTTGTTGTTTTTAATATTTTCTCATCTGTCTTTAATTTTTGTCAGTCTGATTACTATGTGTCTTGGTGTGATCCCTCTTGAGTTTATCCTCCCTGGGACTCTCTGTGCTGCCTGCACTTGGTTGACTATTTTCTTTCCCATGTTAGGGAAGTTTTCATCTATAATCTCTTCAAATATTTTCTCAGGTCTTTTCTCTGCCTCTTCTCCTCCTGGGACACCTATAATGTGAATGTTGGTGTGTTTAATGTTGTCCCAGAGGTCTATTAGCCTGTCTTTATTTCTTCTTCTTCTGTTTTCTATATTCTGTTCTGTGTCACTGATTTCCACCATTCTGTCCTCCAGGTCATTTATCCATTCTTCAGGCTCAGTTATTCTGCTATTGATTCCTTCTAGTGTATTGTTCATCTCTGTTTGCTTGTTTTTTATTTCTTCTAGGTCTTTGGTAAACATTTCTTGCATCTTCTCGTTCTTTGCCTCCATTCTTTTCCCGAGATCCTGGATCATCGTCACTATCATTATTCTGAATTCTTTTTCTGGAAGGTTGCCTATCTCCACTTCATTTAGTTGATTTTCTGGTATTTTATCTTGTCCTTTCATCTGGGACATAACTTTTTGCTTTCTCATTGTGATTAACTTTCTGTAATATGATTTTTGTTTTAGCTGCTATGAGAAGCTCCTTGCTTCTTCTGTCAGCCTTCTGATGGATGAGGCTAAGAGGCTTGTGAAAGCTTCTTGATGGGAGGGACTGGTGATGGGAAACACTGGGTCTTGCTCTGGTGGGCAGTGCTTTGCTCAGTAAAGCTTTAATCCAATTATGTGCTGAAGGGTGGGGTTACACTCCTTCCCTGGTAACTGGAGGTGACCCAGCCCTGGGGTCTACAGGCTCTATGGTAGGGTTAATGGTGAACTCCCGGTGGGTTTATGCCAAGTAGGGCCTTCCAGTGCCCTGTCCCTGTGGTGAGCCCCTGCCGACTTGCTCCTCCGCAGGAGGTCCTCCAACACTAGCAAGTCATTTTGTTTCAGCCTCCTGTGGGGTCACTATTCCTCTGGGTCTTGGTTTGCATGAAACTTTGTGCTCTCCAAGACTGGAATTTCTGTTTCCCCCAGTCCTCTGGAAGTCCTGTAGTCAAATCCCACTGTCCCTCAAGGCTGGATTTCCTGAAGATTCCCTGTCTCTTTGTCAGATGCCCAGGTTGGGAAGCCTGACGTGGGATTCAGAATATTCACAACAGTGTGAGAACTTCTTTGGTATTATTATTCTCCAGTCTGCAGGTCACCCACCTCCTGGGTATAGGATTTGAAATCATTACCAAGTCTAATGTCATAAAAGTTTCTCCCTATGTTTTCTTTTAGGGGTTTTACACCATAAAGTCTTTTATTTAGGTATTTAATCCATTTAACATTATTTAGGTATTTAATCAAGTTAACGTTTGTATAGGTAAGGGTTTAACTTTATTCTTTTGCATGTGGATATCCAATTTTTCCATCACCATTAGTTGAAGAGGTTTTCCTTATGATCAGTCTTCACATCCTTGTTAAAAATCACTTGACTATATGTGTGAGTCCACAAACAACAAATGCTAGAGAGGGCTTGGAGAGAAAGCAGCTCTCCTGCACTGTTGGTGGCAATGTAAATTGGTACAGTCACTATGGAGAATAGTATGGAGGTTCCTTAAAAAACTAAAAATAAAGCTACCATATGACCCTGCAATTCCACTCCCAGCCATACACCCAGAGAGAAACATGGCCTGAAAAGACACATGCACCCCAATGCTCACTGCAACACTGTTTAAAATGCCCAAGACATGGGAGCAACCTAACTGTCTAATAATAGAGGAGGAGTGAATAAAGAAGAGGTGGTACATATATGCAATGGAATATTACTCAGCCATAAAAATGAAATGATGCCATTGCAGCAACATGGATGGACCTAGAGAGTGGAATGCTGAGCAAAACAGACAGAGGAGAGATATCACATGACATCCCTCATATGTGGAATCTAAAAAGAAATGATACAAATGAATTTACTTACAAAGCAGAAAGAGTTACAGACTTAGAAAATGAACTTGATTGCTGAGGGGAAGGGATAGTTAGGGACTTTGGGAAGGTCATGTACACACTGCTATATTTAAAATGGATAGCCAACAAAGACCTATTTTATAGTTCATGGAACTCTGCTCAATATTATGTGCCAGACTGGATTGGGGTGGGGGGGGAGAATGGATACATATATATGGATGGCAGAGTCCTTTCACTGTTCACCTGAAACTACCACAACACTGTTAATTGGTTATGCCCCAATCAGAATGTTTTGGAAGTTAAAAAATAAATAATTAAATGAAAATTTTAAAAACATCATAGCTTTCATTCCAATCCCAAAGAAAGGCAATGGCAAAGAATGCTCAAACTACCACACAATTGCACTCATCTCACACACTAGTAAAGTAATGCTGAAAATTCTCCAATCCAGGCTTCAACAATACATGAACCATGAAATTCCAGATTCTCAAGCTGGTTTTAGAAAAGGCAGAGGAACCAGAGATCAAATTGCCAACATCTGCTGGATCATCGAAAAAGCAAGAGTTCCAGAAAAACATCTATTTCTGCTTCATTGACTATGGCAAAGCCTTTGACTATGTGGATCACAATAAACTGTGGAAAATTCTGAAAGAGATGGGAATCCCAGACCACCTGACCTGCCTCTTGAGAAACCTGTATGCAGGTCAGGAAGCAACAGTTAGAACTGGACATGGAACAACAGACTGGTTCCAAATAGGAAAAGGAGTACGTCAAGGCTGTATATTGTCACCCTGCTTATTTAACTTATATGCAGAGTATATCATGAGAAATGCTGGGCTGGAGGAAGCCCAAGCTGGAATCAAGACTGCCAGGAGAAATATCAATAACCTCAGATATGCAGATGACACCACCCTTATGGCAGAAAGTGAAGAAGAACTAAAGAGCCTTTTGATGAAAGTGAAAGAGGAGAGTGAAAAAGTTGACTTAAAGCTCAACATTCAGAAAACTAAGATCATGGCATCTGGTCCCATCACTTCATGGCAAATAGATGGGCAAACAGTGGCAGACTATTTTGGGGAGCTCCAAAATAACTGCAGATGGTGATTGCAGCCATGAAATTAAAAGATGCTTACTCCTTGGGAGGAAAGTTATGACCAACCTAGACAGCACATTAAAAAGCAGAGACATCACTTTGCCAACAAAGTCCATCTAGTCAAGGCTATGGTTTTTCCAGTGGTCATGTATGAATGTGAGAGTTGGACTATAAAGAAAGCTGAGCGCCGAAGAATAGATGCTTTTGAACTGTGGTGCTGGAGAAGACTCTTGAGAGTCACTTGGACTGCGAGGAGATACAACCAGTCCATCCTAAAGGAGATCAGTCCTGGTGTTCATTGGAAGGATTGATGTTGAAGCTGAAACTCCAATACTTTAGCCACCTGATCCGAAAGTTTGTTCGTCTGTTATATTTTACAGTGTCATGTCTATCCCTTAACTGTCTATTGTAGTTATATTGATTTTACAGTTTTTGTCTTTTAAACTTTGTACTAATTATTTAAGTGCTTGATCTGATTTAAGTGCTTTAATTTGATTTTTATTTGATTTTACAGCTTTTGTCTTTTAACCTTTGTACTAATTATTTAAGTGTTTGAACTGATTTAAGTACTTTTACTATATATTTCCCTTTACCCATGAGATTCCTCCCTCCTATAAATTCTTATTGCAGCATTTTCTTTTTCACTTAAAGAAGATCCGTTAGCACTTCTTGTAAGATCTTTGGTATTTATGAACTTAACTTTTGCTTCTCTGAGAGGTTCTTGGTCTCTCCTTCAATTATGAATATCTTGCTGGGTAGAGTATCCTGGTTATATTTTTCACTTTCAGCACTTTGACTATATCATGCCACACCCTTCTAGCCTGCAACATTTCTGCTGAAAATCTACTATTAATAGCTAATGCCGTTATATGTTTCCTTTGTATGTAACTGTTTTTCTTTTGCTGCCTTTAGAATTCTCTCTTTATCTTAAGTTATTGCTTTCATGTATCATATGTTGCATTCATGTATGCTCAGTCATTTCAGTTGTGTCTGACTCTTTGTAAACCCACCAGGCTCCTCCGTCCATAGGATTCTCCTGGCAATAATACTGGAGTGTGTTGCATGCCCTCCTGCAGAGGATCTTCCTGACCCAGGGATCGAACCCCATCTCCTGTGTTTCCTGCACTGCAGGTGGATTCCTTACCACCGATCTACCAGCGAAGCCCCTCTTTATCACCTAGTCTGTTGTTAATTTCCTCTAGTATATTTTTCTTTCAGTTATTATTTTCTTCAGCTCTGCCTGCTGCTTCTTTACATTTTAAAATTCTAAGTTAAACTGTCACGAGTTCGTCTATTGTTTTCCCTGGTTCTGCCAGCATTCTCTTAACTTCTTTGAACTCTATCTGGTAAATTTTTTATGTCTGTTTCACTAAGGTTTTTCCCCCCAGGGTTTTTTCTTTTTCTTTCGCTTGAAACATATTCCTCTGTCTTCGCATTTTGTTTAACTTTCTCTCTCTCTGTGAAATTAGGTGAAACTGTTATTTATCTCAGTTGGAGGTGTGTCCTTGTGTGGGAATGTTGCTATGCAGTCTGTGTGTGCCCAGTGGTTTGGGCAGGAAAGCTAGATCTGAAGTGAGCACAGCTGCATCTTCCCCTGGGCTGTGTTGGCAGCTACTACCTTGGTGGGAGGTAGGACTGGAGTTGGAGGGACTACAGCCAGAGACAGTTGCTACCAAGGCTTCTTCCTTGCTTATTGGCATCACCACCTATAGGAGTGGGGTCAAACCGAAGTTGCTGGAGCAGGATACTGAGGGAGTGTTGTTTCTCTCCAGAGTGAAGTCTGTTGAGAAGTAGCTGGGGCCTGAGTGTCTGGACCTGCACTTGTGTGCTGGCTTTACCTTTTCCCTCGGTATCTTGCCCTGGTGAGAGGTTGGGTCAGGTCCAGAGCGGCTGGTGCCACACCACTGAACTGACCCTGCCTTCTCCCAAGTGTGGACAGCGAGGGGAGCTCCGGCAGGGTCAGTCACCACTCTGGGAGCTGGCTGCACCCTTCCGGAGTGTGTGCAGGAATGCCCCCAAGCTGGTACTGGCTCAGCCTTGGTTGTAGAAGAGCTGCTCTTCTAGTCCCCAGATTAATTTCAGCAAGGGTACTTCTGTATGTAGCTGTAATTTTCATGTGTTCATGAAGGTCAGTGAGCCCAGTACCCTCCTACCCTGCCATTTTGATCTCCCCCCTTCAACAGTACTAGTTTTTAGCCTAGCTTCCCAATCATGCTTACTAGGAATAATGGCCACCAGGAGCCAGAACCTGACCCCCACTATGTCCAAGGGTGGTCTGGCCCATATAGCACATTAATTCTTGATGCTTGGGGGCCCCTTTCACCCTTTCCCCCCCATAGCTGGCCATTAAGGAATAAGCCAGGTGGCAGGAAGCCTCTTGAATTGTCTTGTTAATGACATAAATAAAAATCAGCATGGTTTAGGCTTTTGAGTGAGATAGGATTGGTGGAAGCCATCTAAATTATTTGGAGCAAAGTCTGATTGATGAAGTTTTAATACTGAAGGTAGTGATCAACTTGGTAGAGCTGTTAAAATACCAGAGAGTAGAATTATAAGCTCAAAATACTGTGATTCTGCCTTTGTTAAAATCATGGTCAAAACCACAGATCACAATAATATTTAGAAAGAAGAGCAGAGAGTAAAGAAAAAAATTGATAACTGAGTGGTTATTTGGGGAATGCCACCTGCCTTAGTCACCTCAGGCTCCCAAATTACAAAATATTACAGACTGGGTGGCTTAAACAACAACGTTTTATTTCTCACAGTTCTGGAGGCTGGAAATCCAAGCATGAAGTGTCTGCAGGTTTGGCTTCTCCTGAGGCCTCTCTCCGTGACTTATACACAGCCACCTTCTCTTTTTATCTTCACTTGGCTTTTCCTTTGTACATGGAACTGCCTGGTCTCTTCCTCTTATTATGAGGATACCAGTCAGATTACAATAGAACTCACTCTAACAGCCTAATTTTACCTTAATTATCTTCTTAAAGGCCCTATCTCCAAATATAGTATAACTGGATTAGAGACAGCAGAGGACATTTGTCATCACAATTCAGCTGATGACACCAATTCTTTGAAATGAAATAAGAAGGTTGGGAAATACTTCTTAGTTACTATGGAGGTACAAGTGATACAAATTAAATATTTCATTTTATTATGTTATCTCATTCAGTAGCTCTTATACAGTACTTGTAAGTCAGGCACTGTTTCAAGAAATCTATAATATTAGTTCACAGTGTGAAGCACCTATTTAAGGTGAATTTTTATGTTTTTTTCCGTTTCATCATCATAAAGTTGACATACCATCCCATGACCTATAAATTGTATTGAGACCCTATATGATTGTTATAGGAAACTGCATTTCTCAGAATGTTTGCTGTAGCAAATTGCCTCATCTCACGCCAAGCTATTTACTATGTTTATCTCAGAAAACTGAATTTGCTCACCAACTTATAATTAACCAACTATTACTTCATTGTTCTTGTTTTAATTTCCTTCCTCTAAATATAAATTGTATAAATATTCTTTCTTGCTAGAAAAAATACTTCTAGGATTCTCTCCCTTGCTTGTTTTAAGTAAGAATAAATTTGTGTTTGTAGTAAATTCATTTTGAAAATGCAACTCCCCAGCCCATCCTCCATCACGCAGAGAAGACACGGATGCTAATACAAACTTAAGAGCATATGTGAGACTCAGACAGATGATGCTTCAGAAGCGAGCCTTCCCTGTGATAATTCTCCATCAGGGTCCTCCGAGCCCTCAGTCTCCAGACTCCTCTTACCCCTTTCTGCCACCTGTGTCTCCTCTTTGGCAGCCCCCATGTCCTGCGTGGCTCTGGTCTGGGTCCCCCTCTGTCCAAGACCCTGCATACCTGCCTGAGCTGTTCTTTACTTTCACCGTGGCCTTTTCCTCCTCCTTCCTCCCAGGATTATTTCTGCCTGACATCAGCCCCATCTGGCTTTTCTTTTCTCCTCCCTGCTTTTTTGATCCCTGACTTGGGTGGGGGGGTGGATCACCTGCCTTCTCTGCTTGCTTCCCTCTGAAGCCACCTGAGGGATGTTGTCCAAGACAAACAAGTGTAGGGCACAGCCAGGTTCCCATTCTTCACTCTGCCGGGCCCAGATTCTTAATTTCCACACATCTCTACTTTATAACTAATCTGCATGAGAATGCCTATGACATGGGGAGCAATGAAAAAAATGTAGAAGAAATTTCTGTCAAGTAAGTGCAATGGAAAAATAAGTTCAATGAGCAAAGAAATGATGTAAATTAAAGAAGATTTTGCTCATTAAAGAAAAATTGTATGATAGTCTCCAAAGTGCTAAGGTGCTTACATTCCAATGAGTAAATTTGAAAGCATGATATGTATTTTTTATTTTTAAATATCAAGTTTTAGGATACACTGGGAATTATATCCTTTATAGCTATTTAGCTTCCCTAGTGGCTCAGACAGTAAAGAATTTGCATGCAATGCAGGAGACCCGTGTTTGATCCCTGGGTCAGAAAGATCCCCTGGAGAAGGGAATGACAACCCACTTCAGTATTCTTATCTGGAGAATCCCATGAACAGAGTAACCTGTCAGGACATAGTCCATGGTGTCGCAGAGTCAGACATGACTGAGCGACTAACACACACATGCATACACACATACAGCTATTTAAAAATCTCTGAGATAAAAAGAAATTTGGGGTTTCCACTTTAAAATGTTTGGTGGGCATGGATAGATTTTCACAAAAAAACGGGTCACGTTTTGAAGACAAACTGTGCCCTGAGCAGCAATGCTCAGCCCAGGGCTGCGCCGTCAGTCAGTGGTCAGTCCTCACGACTGCCCCACACGTGTGAAGCGATGGCACCAGCAGAATGTGGAGAGCAGAGCCTGAGGCCCTGGCTCAGGACATTAAAAAAAATACCACCTTCATGGATGACTTTCTGTCCTTGAGCCCCTCTTCGAGGTAGGCAATGTGCTGGCCACAGATTGTAAAAGGAGACCAGACTTGAGTACTTTCTTCCCAAGGTCACTGTTCAGTTAGAAGTGAGGAGCCAGGTGGCTGCCAAAGCCTGGTCATTCCTATCTCACTGTGGGGAACATGAGTACCACCAACCAACACACAAAAACACCCATAGACTCCCCCACCAACTGTCAATGCCCTACTACGGGCCAAATGTTGTCTCCCCAAATTCATATGTTGAAATTCCAATCCCCTCTCAATATGATGGCATTTGGAAACAGAGCCTTAAAGAGGTTATTGAGTTAAAATGAGGCTGTTTGGGTGGGCCTTAACATAACCTGGTTGGTATCCTTCTAAAAAGAAGAAATTAGGACACACAGAGAGACATAAGGGATGCAGAAGGAAGGAAGGAAGACTATATGGGGATCCAGCAAGAAGGTGGTCATGTGCAAGCCAAGAAGAGAGGCCTCAGGAGAAATCAATTCAGCTTCCAGAATCGTGAGAAAATACAATCCTGGTGGTTAAGCCAGTCTGTGGTATTTTGTTATGGAAGCCTGAGCTGACTAAGATATGGGTGGATATCTTAGTGGTATGATAGGAAATAAATGATTTCTCTCAGAAGACAGGTGTAATTACACACACATACACAGACAAAGTAAGAGAAATCTCCTTGGCAATAAGCGTGAGTGTCAGATCTTGAGCTATCATTATTTGTAAAAAAAAAAAAAATTGTCTTTGGCTAATCTAAATGGCACAGATATGCTATATAGGAGGAGGCCTGTCTCTACATTGAGCATTCTAGCAAAAGTAGTTGAGATTGTGTCTGCCTTCTCCATCAAATAATTATCTCATTTAATATGTCTGTTGCCCACAATAGGACTGTGTATTCACAATTAGGAGCAGTATCAGCAGATTTACTCCTTGTTGTCATTTACGGGCAGAAGGTGGTGGTGCTAGTGCTAGCTTTTTAAAAAATGTACATTTAAATTTTTATTTTTATTTCAGAAGTTTCATATTTATAGAAAAGTTGCAAAAAATTACAATAGTGCAGGGAATTTCCATATATGCTTTACATTGCTTCCCTAATGTTAATATCTTATATTACTATAGTACATTTATAACAACTAATTAACCAATATCTAAACATCACTGATAACTAAACTTTATACTTTATCCAGATTTCCTGAGACTTCTCATATCTTCCTTTTCCTGCTCCAGAATCATCCAAGATACCACATTCATTTAGCTGTCCTGTCTCGTAGTCTCCTACGGGCTATGGCAGTTTCTCAGACTTTTCCTGTTTTGATGATCTCGACAAGTGTTTATAGAGTGTCCCTCAGTTTGGGCTGGTCTCATATTTTTCTTGTTGTTAGACTGGGTTTGTGGGTTTGGGGAGGGAGATCACAGAGAATCAGTATGTTCTTATCATTTCATGTCAAGGGAGCATGCTCTCAACAGAACTTCTCCTGGACTACCTTGCTAAGATAATACTCACCAGCTTTGTCCACTATAAAGTTACTTTTTTGTATTCATTTATAATTTTTGTTGTTCTTAAATTTTAACAATGTTGTGTTGGTTTCTACCATACAACAATGCAAATCAACCATGATTATATACTCTACCTTTTAAGCCTTCCTCCCTTACCCCGATTCCACAGCCATAAAAAAAGAAAGAATTTGAATCAGTTCTAGTTAGGTGGATGAGCCTAGAGCCTGTTATACAGAGTGGAGTAAATCAGAAAGAGAAAAACAAATATCGTGTATTAACATGTATATATGGAATCTAGAAAAATGACACTGATGAGCGGAATGGCAGGGAAGGAATGGAGACACAGATGTAGAGGATGGACTTGTGAACACAATGGGGGAGGGAGCATCAACATACATACACTATCGTGTGTAAAGTGGATGGGTGGGGAGAGATTGCTGTACAATACAGGGAGAAAAGTTACTGTTCACTCTCTTTCCACAGTCGACCTAAGAAGCAAGTCCAAAGTACAGCTTTGAGATATAACACAATATTGCATGGCTCATTTTATGGCCCAACTTGCTCCTGCTTCAGCCATTGGGTGCACTTTCAGTGGCTTTCTGTGTCCTCCTCACAAACTGCATCATAGTGTGTGCGTTTGTGAGTCCTTTCTTACTGTATGTTGCTCTGGGCTTTGTATATTCTCTCCCAGACCTTGAACTTAATCATGGAGATTAAATCAGTCAATCCTAAAGGAACTCAACCCTGAATATTCACTGGAAGGGCTGATAGCTGAAGCTGAATCTCCAGTACTTTGGCTACCCAATGTGAAGAACTGACTCCTTGGAAAAGACCCTGATGCTGAGAAAGATGGAAGTAAGGAGGAGAAGGGGATGACAGAGGATGAGATGGTTGGATGGCATCACCAAGTTGATGGACATGAGTTTGAGCAAGCTCTGGGAGTTGGTGATGGACAGGGAGGCCTGGTGTGCTGCAGTCCATGGGGTCACAAAGAGTTGGACACAACTGAGAAACTGAACTAAACTGAACCAGAGAGGAAAAGTCTTTTATAAGAGAATAGTATTAGGAAACAAGGTCTAGAGGCTGGGTGTGCTTTTTGCTACTGAGATGTGCTTGCTTCTTTGCTCTCTCGATGGACAGAGAGGAAATAAATATATGTATGTATACTACTGGTTCATCTATATACACACATATAATTACTTTTACATTTATCCATGAGCACCCACAATAAGCTAAGCATGAGTGCATACTGGTGTCTCTGACTCTAATCCTTTTCCATGTTTCATGTCAGCCTTCTCTACTTGCTTATTTGTAACCTCAGCTCTAACAGTGGGGACCTGGCTCCCACCATCTGCCAGCCACCATCCCTTTACTTATCTGTTCACTCCTAGTAAACATGTACAGTGGGCTCTGAGTTGTTAACCTGTACCCCTATGGAAACACAGTTTGTGTGATTATTGTTCTTTTCAATTTGCTAAAATGTTTCATGGCCCTGGTGTGGTCTATTTTTGTGAATGTTCCATGTGTGCTTGATAAAAATGTGTGTTCAGCTGTTTGATGATGTGCATACGTGCTCAGTCATGTCCGACTCTTTGTGACCTCTCTGTCTATGGAATTTTCCAGGCAAGAATACTGGAGCTGGTTGCCATTTCCTACTCCAGGGGATCTTCTCAACCCTGATATTGAACCCATATCTCTGGTACCTCCTGCACTAGCAAGCAGATTCTTTACCACTGTGCCACCTGGGAAGCCCTGGGATGTTGGATGGGGTGTTCTATAAATGTCGAGTTGATCTAAGAAGGCAGAACACCAAAGAATTGATGCCTTCGACATGTGATGCTGGAGAAGACTCCTGAAAGTCCCTTGGACAGCAAGATCAAACCAGTAAATCTTAAGGGAGCTCAACCCTGAATATTCACTGGAAGGACTGATGCTGAAGTTGAAGCTCCAGTATTTTGGTCATCAAATGCAAAGAGACAACTTATTGGAAAAGTACCTGGGAAAGATAGAGGACAGAAGAAAAGGGCGTCAGAGCATGAGATGACCGGAGCATGAGATCACTGATGCAATGAACATGAACTTGGGAAAACTCCTGGAGATGGTGAGGGACAGGAAGGCCTGGTGTACTGCAGTCCATGGGGTCCCAAAGAGTCGGACATGACTGGGCGACTGAACAACAACAATATAGGTCCTCTATGTATCCCTGCTGATTTTCTACCTATTTAATCTATTAATATCAGTTACTGACAACGAAGTGTTGAAGTGTCCAATTCTAGTATTTTAGTTCTGTTAGTTTTTGCTGAATGTATTTTCACGCTTGTGGGGAGAGAGCAAATTGGCCAAGATAGCATGATCAGCCTCTCTTGTCCCACATTTTGTAAATAATGACTATGTAACAGCGGAGATCATTTGTAGCACTGCGCATGCGTGTCACGAGCTACTTGTTTGGTCCTGGGCTACTTTCTGCTGTACACATATGTGAGCTCCATCTAAGAAAGTGGTGACGTTTATTTACTGCCGCATCACAACTGTGTCCATTGGGCCTGCCATGAGAAGAGAGAATATAGAGTATCTACTGCTAGGGCTGCTGTGCCAGCCAGGAGCATGCCTCCTGTGTCTGCAGTTCCAATAGCTCTTTGAGTCTCTTTCCAGCCTCTTATCTCGAGCCTTACCTACCCTGGATTCAGCAAATAGTGTGGACAGTGAGATACAGCAATACAGTGCTCTATCGTCAAGTGCATATGATTAGAATCATGTCCTCTCAGAGAACTGAATCTTATAATTTACAAACTGCCCTCCATACCTGTAGGTTTCACATTTGCAGATTCAACCAACTGAGGATCAAATTTGATTGAATCTGAAGATGCAGAACCCACAAAAGTGGAGGGTCTACTGTATAAGACCACTGTATATAAGGGACTTGAACATCCATGCATTTTGGTACCCACTATGTGATATGTGTGAAAGGGATGGCCCTGGAGCCAGTCTCCCATGGAGTCCAACAGATGACTGTATGTAAAGACTATCTCGGACAGTCTTCTTTGTTCTAAAATCAGACTGCCTGTAATTAACAAGCTCTCATTTTCTTTTCATTACTGCTGGCATGGTATATATTTCTCTATACTTTTATTTCTAAGGTATAGATGTCATTATACTTAAAGTGAGTTTCTTGTAGGCAGTATGTATACGAGTCTTTTTGTTTTGTCTCATGATCTCGTTCTCACCTGGTATTCACAACTAAAGTGATTGCTGAGATAGCTGAAGGAAAATCTACCATTTTTTGGTAAGTGTGTATATGTCCATTGCATTTATCCTTTCTAGCATACCCACCACTTGTTCTGCCTTCTCTGATTTTAAATATATGATTCAATTGTGTCTCCATCTTAGTATACCATTCCTACTTTTAAAAGCTTTTCTAGTGGTTTCCTTGGGGTTTAAAACATGCATTTAAAAATAATCTAAGTCCACCTTCAGGTCACATTAACTGCTTCATGTGGACTGCAGCTACTCATAACAGAGTTTGCTCAATTCTTCCCCCCACCATGGCTTGTGACATTGCTGTTATTCATGTGACCAATTCATATGCCATAAATACGCAATATGTTGCTGCAATTATTGTTTTAAGTAAATCTTGTATATCAATTAGTAACAAAGATAGAATAATTTATTTTACCATCTCTTCCTTTTCCGGTTTCTGTCTTTATGTCGATCCAAGCGTTTGATCTGTACTAATTTCTTTCTGTCTGAAAAACTTATTTTAACATTTCTTTCATGGTTTTCTAATGAGAAGTTCAGGTGATTCTTGTTCTTGATTCTCTGTAGTCAAGTTGTCCACCTTCTGTCACCTCTGGTTTTCTTCAGATTTCTCTCTTTGCCTTTGGTTTCCCCAGTTTCAATATGCTATGCCCAGTTGTGTGTGTGTGTGTTTGTACTTGGTATTTGTCCTGCCTTTGGTATTCTTTTCCCAAACAGGACATTCAGTTCAGTCACTCAGTCATGTCCGACTCTTTGCGACCCCATGAACCTCAGGACGCCAGGCCTCCCTGTCCATCACCAACTCCCGGAGTCCACCCAAACTCATGTCCATTGAGTCTGTGATGCCATCCAACCATCTCATCCTCCGTCGTCCCCTTCTCCTCCTGCCCTCAATATTTCCCAGCATCAGGGTCTTTTTAATGAGTCAGCTCTTCTCATTGGTGGCCAAAGTATTGGAGTTTCAGCTTCAAATAGGTCATTACAGAGTGTTATGATAAGTTCCCTGTGCCATACAAGCAGGTCCTCATTAGTTATCTATTTTATACATAGGAGTTTGTATACATCAACCAGTCTCCCAATTTATCACTCCCCTATTTCTCCCAGTAATCGTAAGTTTGTTTTCTGTATCTGTGACTCTATTTCTGCTTTGCAAATGAGTATATTTGTACCTTTTTTCGGTTCCACATATAAGTGATAGCATATGATGTTTGTCTTCTTTGTCTGACTTTCTTCACACAATATGACAATGGCTAGATCTATCCATGTTGTTGCAAATGGCATTATTTCATTCTTTTGAATGGCTGAATAATATTCCATTGTATATATGATCCACATCTTCTTTATCCAGTCCTCTGATGGTGACACTATGTTGTTTCCATGTCCTACCCATTGTAAACAGAGCTGCAATGAATATTGGGGTGCATGTATCTTCAAATTATGGTTTTCTCTGGATATGTGCCCAGGAGTGGGATTGCTGGACTGTATGACAGCTCATTTTTAGTTTTTTTAAAAGGAACTCCGTACTGTTCTCCATAATGAGAACATACCAATTTATATTCCTACCAATGAGATGTTTACCAAGGAGGTCTTACCAAGAATTTACCAAAGTAAATCTCTCCATAACAACTTACATTCCTATCGAGGAGGTTTCCCTTTTCTCCACATCCTCTCTAGCATTTGTTGTTTGTGAAGTTTTTGATGATGGCTATTCTGACTGGTGTAAGTTGATACATCACTCTAGTTCTGATTTACTTTTCTCTAATAATTCGTGGTGCTGAGCATCTTTTCGTGTGCCTCTGGTCCAGCTGTATGTCTTCTTTGCAGAAATATCTATTTAGTTCTCGAGTCCACTTTAAGTGGGTTGTTGTTGTTTTTATATTGAGCTGCATGAACTATTTGTGTATTTTTGGAGATTAATCTTAATCCCTGGTCAGTTGTTTAATTTGCAAATATTTTCTCCCATTCTGACAGGTGCCTTTGTTTACGTTGCTGTTCTTTTTTTTTTTTTTTGGAAGAATTAATATTTTTATTTATTTTTTTTCCAGATATCACTTTTTATTATTTTTTTATTGGAGGCAAATTACTTTACACTAATATATTGGTTGGTTTTGCCATACATTGACACGAATCCGCCCCGGGTGTACATGTGTTCCCTTTCTTGAACCCCCCTCCCACCTCCCTCTTCCCCATATCCTCCCTCCAGGTCATCCCCGTGCACCAGCCCCAAGCATCCTGTATCATGAGTGGAACCTGGACTGGTGATTCATTTCACATATGATAATATACATGCTACAATGCCATTCTCCCAAATCATCCCACCTTTACCCTCTCCCACAGAGTCCCAAAGACTGTTCTATACAACTATGTCTCTTTTGCTGTCTCGTATACAGGGTTAAGGTTACCATCTTTCTAAATTCCATATATATGCGTTAGTATGCTGTATTGATGTTTTTCTTTCAGGCTGACTTCACTCTGTATAATGGGCTCCAATTTCATCCACCTCATTAGAACTGACTCAAATGCATTCTTTTTGATGGCTGAAAAATACTCCATTGTGTATATGTACCAAAGCTTTCTTATCCATTCATCTGCAGATGGACATCTAGGTTGCTTCCATGTCCTCACTATTATAAACAGTGCTGCAATGAACATTGGAATACATGTGTCTCTTTCAATTCTGGTTTCCTCAGTGTGTATGCCCAGGAGTGCGATTGCTGGATGATATAGCAGTTCTATTTCCAGTTTTTTGAGGAATCTCCACACTGTTCTCCATAGTGGCTGTACTAGTTTGCATTCCCACCAACAGTGTAAGAGGGTTCCCTTTTCTCCACACCCCCTCCAGCATTTATTGCATGTAGACTTTTGGATAGCAGCCATTCTGACTGGTGTGAAATGGTATCTCATTGTGGTTTTGATTTGCATTTCTCTGATTATGAGGGATGTTGAGCATTTTTTCATGTGTTTTTTAGCCATCTTTATGTCTTCTTTGGAGAAATGTCTGTTTAGTTCTTTGGCCCATTTTTTGATTGGGTCATTTATTTTTCTGGAATTGAGCTGCAGGAGCTGCTTTCAATTTCAAATGCAAGTCCCATTTCCTGCCTCTGTGCTCTCCTCTTTTCATGGTTGCTGCTTTGATAACATATTTACATGTGGACGATTTCCTACTTTTACAGTGTGTCTGCCTTCATCAGTGATCTTTCCCATTTCTGATTTTCTTGTTTCTAGTTGTGGCTGCTTTTGCTGAGCAAAGGAAATTAGGTCCCATTTGTTTATGTTTCATTACCCTAGGAAGTGGATCAAGAAAGATCTTGCTGTGGTTTATGTCAAAGAGTGTTCTACCAATGTTTTTCTGTAAGAGTTTAATAGCACCTGGCTTTACATTTAGGTCTTTAACTCACTTTGAGTTTATTTTTTTGTATGGTGTTAGGGAGCATTCTAATTTTATTCTTTTACAAGTAACTCTCCAGCTTTCCCAGCACCACTTATTGAAGAGATGGTCTTTTCTCCTGTGTATATTCTTGCCTCCTTTGTCATAGATTAGGTAACCATAGGTGCATGGGTTTATCTCTGAATTTTATTCCGTTCCATTGATTTATATTTCTGCTTTTGTGCCAGTATCAAAAACTTTGATTACTGTAGCTTTGTAGTATAGTCTGAAGTTAAGGAGTCTGATTCCTCCAGCTTTATTTTTCTTCTTTAAGACTGCTTTGGCTATTCAGGGTTTTTTGTGTTTCCATATAACTTGTACATTTTTTCTTCTAATTTTTCAAAAAATGCCATTGATAATTTGATAGGGACTGCACTAAATCTGTAGATTGCTTTGGGTAGTATAGTCATTTTGAAAATATTACCTCTTCTAATCCAGCAACATGGTATATCTCTCGATCTATTTATATCATCTTTGATATCTTTCATTGTTATCAGAGTCTTTTGTCTCCTTAGGTAGATTTATTCCTAGGTATTTTATTCTTTTATTTCAATGGTAAATGGGATTGTTTCCTTGATTTCTCTTTGTGAGCTCTCATTGTTAGTGTATAGAGATGCAAGTGGTTTCTGTGCATTAATTTTGTATCCTGCAATTTTACCAAATTCATTGACAAGTTCTAGTAATTTTCTGATAGCATTTTTAGAATTTTATATATATAGCATAATGTCATCTGCAAACAGGGACAGTTTTACTTTTTCTTTTTCAGTTTGAATTCTGTTTACTTCTTTTTCTTCTCTGATAGCTGTGGCTAAAACTTCCAAAACTATGCTGAATAAAAGTGGAGAAAGTGGACATCCTTCTATGCCCACTTTCAGGATAACTTTTCTCATAAATGGGTGTTGAATTTTGCCACAAGCATTTTCTGCATCTATTGAGATGACCATACGGTGCTTGTACTTCAGTTTGCTAATATGGTATATCACATTGAGGGATTCGGATATACTGAAGGAAACCTTCATCCTTGTGATAAACCCCACTTGATCATGGTGTATGGTCCTTTTAATGTGCTGTTGGTTTCAGTTTGCTAGTGTTCTGTTGAAGATTCTTGCATCTATGTTCATCAGGGATATTGACCTGTAATTTTCTTTTCTGTGATATCCTTCTCTGGTTTAATATCAGGCTGTTATTGGGCCTAATAGAATGAGCTTGGGAATGTAGCTTCCTCTGCAATTTTTGGGAAGAGTTTCAGAATAGTAGGTGTTAACTCTTCTCTAAATGTTTTTGAAGCCACATGGTCCTGGACTTTTGTTTGTTGGAAGATTTTTAGTCACAGGGTCAATTTCATTACTTTTGATCCATCTGTTCATATATTCAGTTCTTCCTGGTTCAGTCTTGAAAGTTAGTAATTTTCTAAGAATTTATCCATTTCTTCTAGGTTGTCCATTTTATTGGCATCTATTACTTAATCTTTCGTATTTCTGTAATGTACATAAGAAACACTTGTAACTTCTGTTTTCATTTCTCATTTTATCGATTGAGTATTCTTTTTTTCTGTAGGAGTCTGGCTAAAATTTAATCAATATTCTTTTATCCTCTCAAAGAACCAGCTTTCAGGTTTTTTAATTAATTAATTTTTTATTGAAGGTAACTGCTTTACAGAATTTTGCTGTTTTCTCTCAAACCTCAACATGAATCAACCATAGGTCTACATATATCCCCTCCCTTTTGAACTTCCCTCCCATCTCCCTCCCCATACCAACCCTCTAGGTTGATACAGAGCCCCTGTTTGAGTTTCCTGAGCCATAGAACAAATTCCCCTTGGCTATCTATTTTACATATGGTAATGTAAGTTTCTAAGCTACTCTTTCCATACCTCTCCCCTCTCCTCCCCTCTCCCCATGTCCATAAGTCTATCCTCTATGCCTGTATCTGCATTTTTGCTGTGTAAATAAAATCTTCAGTACCATTCTTCTAGATTCCGTATATATGTGTTAGAATACAATATTTATCTTTCTCTTTCTGACTTACTTCACTCTGTATAATAGGCTCTAGGTTCATCCACCTCATCAAAACTGACTGAAATGTGTTCCTTTTGATGGCTGAGTAATATTCCATTATGCGTATGTACCACAACTTCTTTATCCGTTCATCTGTCAGTGGACATCTAGGTTGTTCTAGCTTTTGTAAATAGTGCTGAGATGAACAGTGGGATACACATGTCTTTTTCAGTTTTGATTTTCTCAGAGTATATGCCTAGGAGTGGGATTGCTGGGTCATATGGTGGTTTCATTCCTAGTTTTTCAAGGAATCTCCATGCCGTCTTCCATAGTGGCTGTATCAATTTACATTCCCACCAATAGTACAAGAGTGTTCCCTTTTCTCCATACCCTTTCCAGCATTTATTGTTTGCAGAATTTTTGATGAGGGCCATTCTGACTGGTATAAGGTGATATCTCATTGAATTTTTGATTTACATTTCTTTATTAATAAGTGATGTTGAGCATCTTTTCATGTGTTTGTTAGCCATCTGTATGTCTTCTTTGGAGAAATGTCTGTTTAGGTCTTTTTCCCACTTTTTGATTGGATTGTTTGTTTTTCTGGTATTGAGTTGTATAAGCCGCTTGTATATTTTGGAAATTAATCCTTTGTCAGTTGTTTCATTTACTTCTATTTTCTCCCATTCTGAGGGTTTTATTTTCACCTTGCTTATACTTTCCTTTGCTGTGAAAAAGTTTTTAAGTTTAATCAGGTCCCACTTGTTTACTTTTATTTTTATTTCCATTACTCTAGTAGGTGGGTCATAGAGCATCTTGCTTTGATTATGACATCGAATGTTCTGCCTATGTTTTCCTCTAAGAGTTTTATAGTTTCTGGTCTTACATTTGGGTCTTTAATCCATTTTTAGTTTATCTTTGTTGTATGGTGTTAAGAAGTGTTCTAATTTCATTCTTTTACAATTAGCTGTCCAGTTTTCCCAGCACCATTTAATGAAGAGGCTGTCTTTGCCCCCTTGTATATTCTTGCCTCCTCTGTCTAAATAAGGTACCCATAGGCGCCTGGGTTTATTTCTGGGCTTTCTATTTTGTGCCATCGGACTGTATTTCTGTTTTTGTGCCAGCACCATACTGTCTAGTTGACTGTAGCTTTGTAGTATAACCTGAAGTCAGGAAGCTTGATTCTTCCAGCTCCATTCTTCTTTCTCAAGACTGCTTTGGCTAATTAGGGTCTTGTGGATTTCCATATGAATTGTGAAATTTTTTGTTCTAGTTCTGTGACAAATGCCATTGGTAATTTGATAGGGATTGCATTAAGTCTGTAGATTGGATTTTGCAGTATAGTCATTTTCACAATATTGATTCTTCCCACCCAGGATCATGGCATATGTCTCCATCTGTTTATGTTGTCTTTGATTTCTTTCATTAGTGTCTTTTAATTTTCTGTATACAGTTATTTCATCTCCTTAGGTAAGTTTATTCCTAGATATTTAATTCTTTTTGTTGCAGTGGTGAATGGGATTGATTCCTCAATTGTTTTTTCTGATTTTTCATTGTTAGTATATAGAAATGCAAGTGATTTCTGTGTATTGATTTTGTATCCTGCAACTTTGTTAAATTCACTGATTAGCTCTAGTAATTTTCTGATACTATCTTTAGGGTTTTCTATGTACAGTATCATGTCATCTTCAAGCAGTGAGACCTTTACTTCTTTTCTGATCTGGATTTTTTTATTTCTTTTTCTTCTCTGATTGCTGTAGCTAGGACTTCCAGAACTATGTTGAATAACAGTGATGAAAGTGAACACCCTTGTCTTGTTCCTGATCTTAGTGTGAATGCTTTCAGGTTTTCACCACAGAGAATAATGTTTTCTGTAGGCCTATCATATATGGTCTTTAATATGTTGAAATAGGTTCCTTCTATGCTGGCAACCCACTCCAGTGTTCTTGCCTGGAGAATCCCAGGGACGGGGGAGCCTGGTGGGCTTCCGTCTAAGGGGTCACACAAAGTCGGACACAACTGAAGTGACTCAGCAGCAGCATGCCCATTTTTTGCAGAGTTTTAATCACAAATGGGTCCTGAATTTTGTCAAAGGATTTTTCTGCATCTATTGAGATTATCATATGGTTTTTATCTTTCAATTTGTTACTATAGTATATCACATTGATTGATTTACGTATATTGAAGAATCCTTGAATCCCTGGAATAACTCCAACTTAGTCATGGTGTATGAGCTTTTTGATGTGTTGCTGAATTCTGTTTCCTAAAATTTTGTTCAAGATATTTGGATCTACATTCATCAGTGATGTTGGCCTGTAGTTTTCTGTTTTGTATTTTCTTTGTCTGGTTTTGGTATCAGGGTAATGGTGGCCTTGTAGAATGAGTTTGGACGAGTTCCTTCCTCTGCAATTTTTTGAAAGAGTTTTAGAAGGATAGGCATTAGCTCTTCTCTACCTGTTTGATGGAATTCTTCTGTGAAGCCATCTGGTCCTGGGCTTTTGTTTTTTGGGAGACTTTTTATCATAGCTTCAATTTCAGTGCTTGTAATTGTTCATAATTGCTATTTCTTAATGGTTCAGTCTTGGAAGATGGAACGTTTCTAAGAATCTGCCCATTTCTTCCAGGTTATCTATTTTATTGCCATATAGTTGTTCACAATAGTCTCATAATCCTTTGCATTTCTGCATTGTCTGTTGTAACCGCTCCTTTTTCATTTCTAATTTTGTTGATCTGATTCTTCTCTTTTTTTCTTGATGGGTCTAGCTAGGAGTTTGTCAGCTTTGTTTATCTTCTCAAAGAACCAGCTTTTAGTTTTATTAATCTCTACTGTTGTTTCTTTCATTTATTTTTCATTTATTTCTGCTCATATCTTTATGATTTCTTTCCTTCTACTAATTTTGGGGGTTTTGTTGTTCTTTTTCCGGTTGCTTTAGGTGTAAAGTTGGTTGTCTATTCAATGTTTTTCTTCTTCCTTGAGGTAGGACTGTCTTGCTATAAACGTTCCTTTTGGAACTGCTTTTGCTGCATCCCATAGGTTTTGAGTTTTCGTGTTTTCATTATCATTTGTTTCTAGAAATTTTTTAATTTCCCTTTTGATTTCTTCAGTAACCTGTTGGTCATTTAGAAATGTTTTGTTTAATCTCCATGTGTTTGTATTAGTTACAGTTTTTTTCTTGTAATTAATATCTAGTCTCATAGTGTTGTGATTGGAGAAGATGCTTGCTATAATTTCCGTTTTCTTAAATTTACTAAGGTTTGATTAGTGACCCAAGATGTGGTCTAGCCTGGAGAACGTTCCATGTGCACTTGAGAAGAAGGTGTATTCTTCTGCATTTGGATGGAAGGTCCTGAAGATATCAATGAGATCCGTCTTGTCTAATGTATCATTTAAGACTTATGTTTCCTTATTAATTTTCTGTTTTGATGATCTGTCCATTGGTGTGAGAGGGGTGTTAAAGTCTCCTACTATTATTGTGTTACTGTTAATTTCTCCTTTTGTGTCTGCTAGTGTTTGTCTTATATACTGAGGTGCTTCTATATTGGATGCATAGATATCTACAATTGTTATGTCTTCCTCTTGGATTGACCCCTTGACCATTATGTAGTGTCCTTCCTTATCTCTTGTAATATTTTTTATTTTAAGGTCTATTTTGTCTGATATGAGGATTGCTACTCCAGCTTTCTTTTGCTTCCCATTTGCAAGAAATACATTTTTCCATCTTTGCAATTTTGGTCTATATGTGTCTTTAGGTATGAAGTGGGTTTCTTGTAGACAGTATATATATGGGTCTTGTTTTTGTATCCATTCAGCCAGTCTGTATCTTTTGGTTGGAGCATTTAATCCATTTACATTTAAAGTAATTATTGATATATATGTTCCTATTGCCAGTTTCTAATTGTTTGGGGTTGATTTTGTAGATTTTTTCTCTTCTGTTGTAATTCTTGACTACATAAATCCATTTAACATTTGTTGTAAAGCTGGTTTGGTGGTACTGAATTCTCTTAACTTTTGCTTGTATGAAAAGCTTTTTTATTTCTCCATCAATTTTGAAAGAGATCCTTGCCAGATACAGTAATCTTGGTTGTAGATTTTTCCCTTTCTATACCTTAAATATATCCTGCCATTCCCTTCTGGCCTGCAAAGTTTCTGCTGAAAGATCAGCTGTTAAGCGTATGGGGTTTCCCTTGTATGGTACTTGTTGCTTCTCCCTTGCTGCTTTTAATATTCTTTCTTTGTGTTCAGTCTTTGTTAGTTTGATTAGTATGTGTTTTGGTGTGTTTTTCCTTGGGTTTATCCTATATGGGACTCTTAGTGCCTCTTGGACTTGATTGACTATTTCCATGTTGGGGAAATTTTCAACTATAATCTCCTCAATAATTTTTTCATACCCTTTCTTTTTCTCTTCTTCTTCTGGGACCGCAGAAGAATGTTAATAATAGAATGTTAATAATTAGAATGTTGGTGCATTTGATATGGTCCCAGAGATCTCTGAGACTGTCCTCAGTCTTTTCATTGTTTTTACTTTATTCTGACCTTCAGAAGTTATTTCCATTTTATCTTCCAGCTCACTGATTCGTTCTTCTGCTTCAGATATTCTGCTATTGATTCCTTCTAGAGTACTTTTAATTTCAGTATTTGTGTTGTTTTTCTCTGTATGTTTATTCTTTAATTCTTCTAGGTCTTTTTTAATTCATTCTTGCATTATCTCCATTTCGTTTTCAAGGGTTTTTTTTTTTTTTATCATCTTTACCATCATTATTCTGAATTTTTTTCAGGTAATTTTCCTATTTTTTCTTCATTTATTTGAACTTCTGTGTTTCTAGTTTGCTCCTTCATTTGTACAATATTTTTCTGTCTTTTCTTCTTTTTTTTAATTGTAGTTATTGTGTTTGAGGTCTCTTTTTCCCAGGCTTCAAGGAAAGTTGAATTCTTTCCTTGAAGAAGGTTGAATTCTTTCTCCTTTTGGTTGTTCCAGTGGTTTGTGTGAGCTTCGTTTAGGGTGAGACTAGTGCTATGTTTTTGTTTGATTTTGTTTGTTTTTCCTCTGATGAGTAAGACTGAGTGAGGTGGTATACCTGTCTGCTGACGATTGGGTTTATATTTTTGTTTTGTTTGTTGTTTAGATGAGGCATCCTGCACAGGGTGCTTCTGGTGATGCCTGGTCTTGTATTCAAGTGGTTTCCTTTGTGTGAGTTCTCACTATTTGATTCTCCTTAGGGTTAATTCTCTGGTACTCTATGGTTTTGGAGTCAGTGCTCCCACTCCAAAGACTCAGGGCTTGATCTCTGGTCAGGAACAAAGTTTCTACAACTGGTTTGTTAGGGAATTAAGTGAGAATAAAACAAAGATCCAAAAACAAGAAACAAAAGATTAATCCCAGACAAATGGCAGTTACAAAATCGGGCAAATAATAATTAAAATAATGGAATAAACACATATACATATACACCCATGAGAAAAGTGAAAACAGTCCAACAAAAATAAAGTACATTAGACTGATCCAATGAACAAAGGAAATAAAAAATTATATTTACCAGTTAAGAACAAAACTAACTTAAGCACAAACTGGAAAACAAAACTAAAGCAAGGTGCCAAGTGGGGAATAAAGCAATGAAAACAAAACTAACAGGAAAGGAAAGAAAGAAAGAATAGGTATGCAAAGTTAAAAATAGTGGTAGATGAAGAAGATTTATATACATTAAACATTAACTGCAAGGGCTAAAGAACGGTAGGAAAGGCAACAAAGGAATAAATGTAGAAAAATTATAATAGGTTTGAACAAATTAAAATTATAAAAAAAGAGAGAAAAACAAAAGAAGAAAGAAATAAAGAAAACTCCACAGACCTGCAAAAGCCCAGTGTAGAGGCAGAGGTTTTCAGCAATAGAAAATATGACTGAGTATACACATATACATATACACCCTTCAGTTCTGTTCAGTTCAGTTCAGTCGCTCAGTCGTGTCCGACTCTTTGCAACCCCATGAATCACAGCACGCCAGGCCTCCCTATCCATCACCAGCTCCTGGAGTTCACTCAAACTCATGTCCATCGAGTCGGTGATGCCATCCAGCCATCTCACTCTCTGTCGTCCCCTTCACCTCCTACCCCCAATCCCTCCCAGCATCATTAAAACAATCCAACAAAAATAAAGTACAATATATTGACCCGGTGAACAAAGGAAACCAGAAATTATATCTACCAGAACAAAACTAATTAAAGCACAAATGAAAACAAAATTAAAGCAAGGTGCCATTGGGGAATAAAACAATGAAAATAAAACTTGACAAATGTGTTGAGAGGAAAGGAAAGAAAGAATAGATATGTAAAGTTAAATAGAGATAGATAAAGAAGATTTATATATGTTAAAGATTAACTGCAAGGGGAAAGCAACAGTAGGAAAAGCAAACAAAGGAATAAATGTAGAAATAATAATAATAGGTTTTAAAATTTTTTAAAAAAGAGGAAAACTCCACAGAACTGCAAAAGCCCATCATATAGGCAGAGGTTTATGACAACAATAAAAAATGTGACTGAGGGAAAAAAAAACTCAAAAGCTTAATTGGATTTCTTAATGCCAATAAAATCGACAACCACAACAGAGCGGGAGGAGAGAAAAAAAAGAAGAACAAATCCAAAAGAATCGACAGAACAAGTCAAAAAATAAGAATAATAAATATTTTTCTTGACTGCTGTCAGAGTCCTTTCCCACGCTGGGAATCCCAGTCCATCTTACGTCCCTAGGATGCCCTACAATCTCTGAACCTGATGTGGGGGCAGCTCAGATTCTAATCTGGTCCTAATTCTGTATATTCTTGCCTCCAGTGTTCACAGCTATCAGAGCTAGTGCATTTGCTTTTGTGGGAGCTCTCAATGGCCTTTTACATATTCCATAGACACAGAGTCTGCTTCGTTGATCGTGTGGATTTAATCTGCAGCTTGTGCAGCTGGTTTGGATCTTCTTCCTTAGCCACACTGCCCCTGGGTTTCAACTGTGGTTTTATTTCCACCTCTAAATGTGGGTTGTCCACTAGGGTTTAGCTCCTGGGGGTGCCCTGGAGGGCTTGGGTTTGCCTCTGTGAGGACCAGGTATGGAGGTGATGCAGCTACTTGGGTCGCAGGGGTTCTGGCAGCAGCAGGTACTCAAGGGAGTTGGTGGCTAGGGTAGTAGCAAATATAATGCTCTAGAAGGGTATGGCAACTGGTCTTGGCCAATAACTCCAATATTCTTGCCTGAAAAACCCCCTCTCTGACAGAGAAGCCTGGCAGGCCACAGTCTACAGGGTTGCAAAGAGTCAGACACAACTGAAGCGACCCTACATGCATAAATGCAAGACTTTTTTTTTTTGCCTGTGGCAGCTCTGCCCTAGTGAGAGTTGAGCATGAAGGTGGTGCAGCTGCTTGGTTTGAGGGGACCCTGGTGGTACCAAGTTGCAGGGACACGGATTGCCTCTGCCACAGGAGTTACGGCCCTATCAGAGTCTTTTTTCAAACCTCCTGTAGCTGGCAATCAGAAGGCCTCTTTAGCCAGTCTTTCTCTGTAGCTCTGCCCATTCAGGCACTAGAGGGTTCCCTTGCCTGGGGTCCTTCTCTGTTGTTCAGTATGTCAGGCACATAGAGGGCCACCCGCCGACTGGGGTCCTACTCTGTAGTTCAGTACGCCAGGCATTTGATGGGCCAATCTCTATTGTTCAGTTGCAGATGCTGGCAGTGTGGGGAGAGACACGTGACTCAGCAGTATCACCTTGCTTCCATGGCTGCCTGGCTTTCCTCTACAGGCATTTCCCACTACGATCTCCTCCCTTACATCCCCTCAATCTGTCTCTCTGCAGTCAACAACAGCCCTCATCCTGCAATTCCTCTACAATCCCTGAAATCCAGTTCCCAGCCACTGCCACTTCCAGGAGACCAGCATTCCTGCCTGGTGTATGTATGGCTTTGCAAGGACTGTCTGATTCTCATTCATTTAAGCTGCCACAGATCAGCTGTTTCATTCTCAGCCTTAAATGTTTCTCCTCTGACTCAGACAATTGCCCCTCTGTGAGGATCAGACCCTGCTTCAGTTCCCCCACCCTCCGAGGCCAGATCCAGCCCTACTAACACTCCTATTTCCCTGCCTCGTTCCTTCATCCTATTGAGTTTTGCATGGCTGTATACACTGTTTTCCACCAGCCAGATACTCCTATCCTCTCTCAACCGGTGTTCTGTGTGCACTTCAGTGTCTGAAGGTATATTCCTGGTGTATCCGTGGAGAGAGACGTACTCCACATCCACCTACTCCTCTGTCATCTTGTTCTCCCTATGCATTCTCTTTAATGACTGCATCCAGCTTTCAGTTTTACTGATCTTTACTTTTGTTTTCTTCATTTCTTTTTCATTTATTTCCGCTCTAATCATTAAGATTTCTTTCTTTCTACTAGTCTTGTGTTTTACTTCTCTTTTTTCTAGTTGCTTCAGGTGTAATGTTAGATTATTTATTTGAGATTTTTCTTGTTTCTTGAGGTAGGATTTCATTGTTACAAATTTCCCTCTTAAGACTGATTTTGCTGCATCCCATAGGTTTTGGTTCAACATATTTTCATTGTAATTTGTCTCTAGGTATTTTTTTGTTTCCAGTTTTATTTCTTCGGTGATCATGTTTTTGTAGTTTTTTCCCCTATATTTGATTTCCAATCTTGTATCGCTGTGGTTGGAAAATATGCTTGATATGATTTCAGTTTTTTAAGATTTACCAAGCTTAGATTTGTGACCCAAGATGTGATCTATCCTGGAGAGTGTTCTGTGTGCACTTGAGAAGAAAGTATATTCTGCTGCTTTCAGATGGAATGTCCCATAAATATCAATTAAGACTATCTGATGCAATGTGTCATTTAAAGCTTGTGTTTCCTTATATATTTTCTGTCTGGATGATCTGTTCATTCATGTAAGTGAGGTGTTAAAGTCCCCTCTATTATTATATTACTATTCAGTTCCCCTTTTATGACTCTTAGCATTTGCCTTATATATTGAGGCAAACATATATTTGCCTATGTTGGAAACATATGTATTTGGGGGGGTCAGGGCTGTGCTGGATCTTCTTTTTGCAAACTTTTTTTAGCTGCAGAGTGGGAGCTTAGTTGTCCTGAGACATGTAGGAGTTTAGTCCTCCAACCAAGGGTTGAACCTGAATCCCCTACATTGGAAGGCAGATTCTTAACCACTGAACCACCAGGGAAGTCTCTATTTGCCATTTTTATATCTTCTTCTTGGATTAATCCCTTGATCATTACATAGTATCCTTCCTTATATTTTTTAACAGTCTTTACTTTAAAGTCTATTTTGTCTGACATTAGTATTGCTGCTCTAGCTTTCTTTTCATTTCCATTTGTATGAAATACCTTTTTTCCTCCCCTCACTGTCTACACGTGTCCCTAGGTCTGAAGTGGGTCTCTTGAGACAGCATAGGTATGAATCTTGTTTTTGTATTCATTAAGCCAGTCTGTGACTTTATCCATCAAGCCAGCCGGTGTCTTTTGATTGGAGCATTTAATCCAGTTAGTTTTAAGGTAATTATCGATATGTATGTTCCTGTTGTTATTCTCTTAACTGTTTGAGGTATGTTTTTGTAGGTCTATTTTCTTCCCTTCCTCTTTTGTTCTCTTCTTTTGTGTTTATATGAGCCTCTTTAGTATTGTGTTAGAGTTGCTTTCACTTTTTTGTATGTGTACCCCTACTGTAAGTTTTTGATTTGCATTTCCTATGAGGTTTGGGTGTAGCAGACTATATATATGGTTTTAAGTTGCTGTTCTTTGAATTTCAAATGCAAGTCCCATTTCCTGCCTCTGCACCCTCCTCTTTGCATGGTTGCTGCTTTTGATAACATATTCATATGTGGATGATTTCCTACTTTTATGGTGTGTCTACCTTTACCGGTGATCTTTCCCATTTCTGGTTTTCTCGTTTCTAGTTGTGGCCTCTTTTGTCCCCTCAGCCTAGAGAAATTCCTTTAGTAGTTGTAAAATTGGTTTGGTGGTGCTACATTCTCTTAGCTTCCGTAAAGATTTTGATTTCTCTGTTGAATCTGAATGACATCCTTGCTGGGTAGAGTATTCTTGGGTGTAGATTTTTCCCTTTCATCACTTTAAATATATTGTGCCATTCCCTTCTGGTGTGCAGAGTTTCTGTGGAAAAATAGCAGATAACTTTATGGAAATTCCCTTTTATTTGTTGCTTTTAATATTTTTTTCTTTGAATCTAATTTTTGTTAGTTTTATTAATATGTGTCTTGGCGTGTTTCTTCTTGCTTTTATCTATGGGGTGCTTGGGTTTATGTATGCACATAAACCTCCTTGAGTTTATGTATGCATGAGACTCTCTGATTACTGAACTAGGATGACTATTTCCTTTCCCACGTTAGAGAAGTTTCAGACTATAATCTCTTCAAATATTTTCTCAGGTTTCTTTTCTTCCTCTCCTTCTGGGGCCTCTACAATGCAAATGTTGGTGCTTTTAATGTTGTCCCAGAGGTCTCTTAAACTGTCCTCATTTCTTTGCATTCTTTTTTCTTTACTCCATTCTGTGATACTGATTTCCATTATTCTGTCTTCCAGGTTACTTATTCATTCTTCTGCCTCGGTTATTCTGCTGTTAATTCCTTCTAGTGTATTTTTCACTTTGGTTGTTTATCTCTGTTCATTATCATTTGTTTCTTCTACAAATCTTTTATCTCATTGGCAAGAATTTCTCGTACCCTCTCAATCTGTGCCTCCATTCTTTCCCCAAGATTTTGGATCATCTTTACTATCATTACAGTGAATTATTTTTCAATAGGTTGCCCGTCTTCTCTTCACTTAGTTGTGCTTACAGGTTTTTATCTTGCTCCTTCATCTGCAACATTTCTCTGTTGCCTTATTTTGTCTGACTTCCTATGTTTGTGGTCTTCTTTTCACAGGCTGTGTACTAGTAGCTCCTCTTGTTTCTAGGGCCTAACCCCTGGTGGGTGAGTTTGACCCAGGGGCTTGCACAGGTTTCATGGTGTGGAGAACTGGTGCCTGCTCTCTGGTGATTAGAGGTGGATCTTGTCTCTCTGGTGAACATTGCCCTGTCACAGGGTGTGTTTGGGTTGAATTTGAGCTTAGAAGGACTTGAGCAACCTGTCTGCTCATGGGTAAACCTTTGTTCTTGTCTTGCTGGAAACTGTAGGCTGTTGTATGAGGTTGGGTCTTGCTGAAATGGGGACTTCCTGAAGAGCTCATGCCAATTAATCTTCCCTGAAGACTCTGATACCAGTGTCTTTGCCCTTGTAGTAAGCTGTAGTCAACTCCTGCCTGCTTAGGAGTCCCTCTAAGACCCCTGGGTCGGTTTAGCCCAGGTGCCTATGGAGGTACTGCTTTGTGCTGGGTCCCAGTGCATGTGAGACCTTGTGTTCACCCTCCAAGAGTGGGATCTCTGTTTCCATCAGCCCTGTGGAGCCTCTACCCTCAAGTCCCACTGGCCTTTATAGTTAAATGCTCTGAGGGTTCTTCCTGCCATACCCTCAGAATGTCTTGGAGGGTTATTTTATGTGGGAATCTCCCAGTGTAGCCTGCATGGGTTTCTTTACTTATTTTGGGGGTGTGAGGGCTATTTTTAATATAGATGTCTGCCACCTCTTTTTTTAGTGTATACTGGCTGTCATCCCCTTGAGAGGGGGTTTGACTGGTATTGTGGTGACCAGAGTCTGCTCTGGATATTGAGTGGAACCTCCCCTTTTCTCTGTGGTTTTCACTGCCCTGTCAGGGATGGGGTTTGATCTTTAGTTTTTGGGAGGGGGAGATCTGCTCCCCAGATCTGTTTACATGCTATATTTCTGATTTTTGGTAGGAGGTAGAAGGGATTGGAGCATTCTCACTGGGAGAGAAGTCACTGAGTATTCCTCCTCTAGAAATGTTTACCTGTGAGTGTGCTCTGTTGTGTCACTTTTCACCCATTGTCTGTGCTCATTAGTTACTCTGTTGTCACTGCTCTTGACCCCATTTTAACCATGGGCATGCTGGCAATTGGCCCTGGTGTCTCTTGGGTGCTATTTTCATCAAGCCACCAGCACAGATCCACTAAAGTCAGGTCCCAGAATTGCAGTAATCATGAATCTGGGCTCGCTGTGGGCACTATGGGGGCAGCTCAGATCCTGTCTGTACATGCTCACAAGTCCACAGTTGCTAAACTTAGACCCATCTTGACTGAAAGAGCACTTGATGACTGTTCAGATGTTCTACAGGGAATGAGATTAAAAAGCTGGTTGTGGTGATGTAATTCTCAGGTTTGAATAGCTGTGAAGAGAGATTCCAGCTCTTCTTCCTTAGTTGCATAGCCGCTGAGGCTCAGTTGTGATTTCACCTCCACCACTGTGTGTTCATGGCCCAGATCCTATAGTCCCCAACCCCCAAATGAAATAAGTATGTCTCCAGAAGGGGTTATAGACAGACAGATACTCTAATATATCAATTAAGTTTCATCAAAAATTTCTTAATGCACTTTTAGCTTCTTTTGTGATTGGTATATGATTGCTTCCCAGAAAAATCTTTCTCAGAGAGAAGACCCATTATCCCTGTCCCAAGTCACAACTCACTGCCATCTTTTATTGTTAAGATATGCATTCATTCATTCAGTGAACAAATATTTAATGAACACTCATAACATCTCTTGCATTCTTTTAGGTATTAGATACAGATCGGACAGGACAGATTCATAGCAGTTAATTTCACTTAAGCAGATAATGGATATAAGGGAGCTGGGAGAGGATTTGAGAAAAAAGTTTAGGCTTCTCTGGTGGCTCAGATGGTAAAGAATCTCCCTGTAATGCGGGAGACCTGGGTTCATTCCCTGGGTTGGGAAGATCCCCTGGACAAGAGCATGGCAACCAACTCCAGTATTCTTGCCTGGAGAATCCCCATGGACAGAGGAGCCTGGCAGGCTCCAGTCCATGGGATCACAAAGAGTCAGACATGACTGAGCAATAAAAGCACAGTGTGTGGGCCACTCACAGGTGTCTGCTTCAGAGGCTGCTCCTGGAGCACATGAGCCTCCCATGGTAGGGATGGGTCACATGGGGGGAGCCAGTGGCAACATGTTCAAGACAGCCAGCCCTGACCAGGATGGGGCATGCGGGGGTGGAGGGAGACAAAAGGCTGGTAGCCATGGGCATGAGAGAGCCAGCCTCAGTGGGGACAGGGCATGTGGAGGAGACAGCAGCTGCAGGTTCAAGAGCACTGGCCTTGTAGTACACCAGGAGCCCTTCCTAGTACTCCGGGAATCAGGGGCTGGCACATGGGGACAGAGGATGCAATGGTGGCCCCATCTTTTGCATGTAACTTAACCATGGTGCTTCATTTCTGTGGCTGTCTGGGCTTCCTCCATGAGCATTCCTAGTTGTGGAGCTCCTCTCTCCTGTCCCCTCAGGCTGTCTCCTCAGAGCCAAGAGCAGTCCTCTCCCTGGATCTGCTCTCCAAATCCTACATTCCAGCACCCAGTCCCCATGCAAACTGATGAACACACTTTTCAAGCTGGGACACACAGTGTTGTGGCTTGGACCTTCTATACAGGTCTGTCCTGCCTGCCACTGGTTGCTTTGCTCTCCTCTGAAGCCCCAAAGCTCCCCTTCTGTCCCAGCTGATCTGTCTGCTGATGAGGCACTTCCCTGGTTGCAGGAACCTCTCCTCTTCTTCAGCTCCCCCTTCAGGGGTATGGTTCTGTCCTGCTTCCTTTTTTTATCCTTTTCCCTTCTTTCTTTGGTCCTATCCTGTTATGTGGGGACCTTTCTTGTCCTTTTAGGTGTCTGAGGTTCTCTGCTAGTGTTTAGCAGGTGCTTTGTAAGCACTGTTTCATTTATTGATGCATTCCTTTTTTAAGACACTAATTTTTTAAAGATTTGTTTATTTTTGACTGTTTTAGGTCTTTGTTGCACTTGGGCTTTCTCTGGCTTTGGTGAGCAGGGGCTTCATTGTCGTCTGTGTGTGCTTATCATTGCCATGTCTTCTTTTGTTGTAGAGCACAGGTTCCAGACGTGTGGGTTTCAGAAGTTTTGGCACATGGGCAGTAGTTGTGGTGCATGGGCTTAGTTGCTCCTTGGCATGTGGTATCTTCCTGGAGCAGGAATTGAACTCATGTCCCTGAATTGAGAGGCAAATTCTGAAGCACTATACAATCAGAGAGGCCCTCTTATATTTTTGATGAATATGTGGGGAAAGGTGAACTCTACATTTTCTTACATTTCTACCATCATGACTCAATTAACTTTTATTCATCTTGAATTAATTTTTGTGTGTGGTATAAGGTTAACGCCAAAATCAGATTGATTATATTATTTGCAGCCAAAGATGGAGAACCTCTATACAGTCAGCAAAAACAAGACCAGGAGCTGACTGTGGCTCAGATAATGAACTCCTTATTGCCAAATTCAGACTTAAAATGAAGTGGGAAAACAACCAAACCATTCAGGTATGGCTTAAATCAAATCCCTTATGACTATACAGTGGAAGTGAGAAATATATTTAAGGGACTACAACTGATCGACAGAGTGCCTGATGAACTATGGACAGAAGTTCACGACATTGTACAGGAGACAGGGAGCAAGACCATCTCCAAGAAAAAGAAATGTAAAAAAGCAAAGTGCCTATATGATGAGGGCTTACAAATAGCTGTGAAAAGAAGTGAAGTGAAAAACAAAGGAGAAAAGGAAAGATACATATTTGAATGCAGAGTTCCAAAGAATAGCAAGGAGAGATAAGAAAGCCTTCCTCAGTGATTAATGTAAACAAATAAAGGAAAACAATAGAATGGGAAAGACAAGAGATCTCTTCAAGAAAATTAGAGATATTGAGAGAATATTTCATGCAAAGATGGGCTCAAAAAAGGACAGATATGGTATGTGCCTGACAGAAGCAGAAGATATTAAGAAGAGGTAGCAAGAATACACAGAAGACCTGTACAAAAAAAAATCTTCATGACCCAGATAATCACGATGGTGTGATCACTCACCTAGAGCCAGACATCCTGGAATGTGGATGTCAAGTGGACCTTAGAAAGCATCACTATGAACAAAGCTAGTGGAGATAATGGAGTTCCAGTTGAGCTATTTCAAATCTGAAAAGATGATACTGTGAAATTACGGCACTCAATATGCCAGCAAATTTGGAAAACTCAGCAGTGGCCACAGGACTGGAAAAGGTCAGTCTTCATTCCAATCCCTAAGAAAGGTGATGCCAAAGAATACTCAAACTACCACACAATTGCACTCATCTCACACGCTAGTAAAGTAATGCTCAAAAATCATCAAGCCAGATTTCAGCAATACGTGAACTGAGAAATTCCAGATGTTCAAGCTGGTTTTAGAAAAAGCAAAGGAACCAGAGATCAAATTGCCAACATCTGCTGGATCGTTGAAAAAGCAACAGAGTTTCAGAAAAACATCGATTTCTGCTTTATTGACTATGCCAAAGCTTTTGACTGTGTGGCTCACAATAAACTGTGGAAAATTCTGAAAGAGATGGGAATACCAGACCACCTGACCTTCCTCTTGAGAAACCTGTATGCAGGTCAGGAAGCAACAGTTAGAACTGGACATGGAACAACTGACTGGTTCCAAATAGGAAAAGGAGTACATCAAGGCTGTATATTGTCACCCTGCTTATTTAACTTATATGCAGAGTACATCATGAGGAATGCTGGGCTGGATGAAGCCCAAGCCCAAATCAAGATTGCTGGGAGAAATATCAATAACCTCATATAAGCAGATGACACCACCCTTATAGCAGAAAGTGAAGAAGAACTAAAGAGCCTCTTGATGAAAGTGAAAGAGGAGAGTGAAAAGGTTGGCTTGAAGCTCAACATTCAGAAAACAAAGATCATGGCATCTGGTCCCATCATTTCATGGGAAATAGATGGAAAAACAGTGGAAACAGTGTCAGACTTTATTTTAGGGGGCTCCAAAATCACTGCGGATGCTGATTGCAGCCATGAAATTAAAAGACACTTACTCCTTGGAAAGAAAGTTATAATCAACCTAGACAGCATATTAAAAACCAGAGACATTTCTTTGCCAACCAAGGTCGGTCTAGTCAAGGCTATGGTTTTTCCAGTAGTCATGTATGGATGTGAGAGCTGGACTATAAAGAAAGCTGAGCGCTGAAGAATTGATGCTGTTGAACTGTGGTGTTGGAGAAGACCCTTGAGAGTCCCTTGGACTGCAAAGAAATTCAACCAGTCCATCCTAAAGGAGATCAGTCCTGGGTGTTCATTGGAAGGACTGATGTTGAAGCTGAAACTCCAATACTTTGGCCACCTGATGTGAAGAGCTGACTCATTTGAAAAGACCCTGATGTTGGGATAGATTGAGGGCAGGACGAGAAGGGGATGACAGAGGATGAGATGGTTGGATGGCAGCACCGAATCAACGGACATGAGTTTGGGTAGGCTCCAGGATTTGGTAGTGGACAGGGAGGCCTGGCGTGCTGAGGTTCATGGGGTTGCAAAGAGTCGGACACGACCGAATGACTGAACTGAACTGACCTGATAAGGTTAAGATCCACCTTTATAGTTTTGCCTGTTGTATCCAATTTTTCCAGCATGATTTGTGGAAAAGATGGTCCTTTCTCCTTTGAATGGTTTTGACATTCCTGTCAAAGGATGCCAAATAGGTGAAGGATTTTTCCTGGGCTCTCTATTATATTCCATTTATCTACATGCCTGTCCTTATGCCAATAGCACCTGTTTTGTTTACTGTAGGCTTTCAGTAAGTTTTCAAATTATGTAGTATGAGTTTTCCAGCTTTGTTCTTTCTCAAAATTGTTTTGGGTATTTTTTATCCCTTGAGATTCCATGTGAATTTCAAGATAGATTTTTCTATTCCTGCAAAAAAAGCATCTATTGGGATTTTCATAGGGACTGCGTTGAATCTCTGGATTGCTTAGGTAGCATTGTTTTTAGCAATATTAAATTTTCCTAGGCCAGACCTTCAAGATGGTGGAGGCTTAAGCCTTAGCGATCACATTCCTCACCACAAATACATCAAAAATATATCTGCATTTGGAACAATTCCTGGAGAACTGAATGCTGGCAGAAGCCCTCAGACTTCCAAAAAGGCAAGCTAATCACCACATAATGGGGTAAGGTAAAAGAAATAAGAAAAAGAAGAGACAAAGGATCAAGATGGGGCCTCAGTCTTTGGGAGGAAGCTGTTAAGGAGTAAAAGTTTCTGCACACACTCAGAAACCCCTCATAGACAAGGATGGAAAGGGGCTTCAGAGCCTCAGAGGAGAGCACAGCGACAGGTATGTTGAAAGCAAAGTGGAGAGAATTCTGTACAGAGATCATTGCTGACCAGCACTCCCCGCCTGAGACGCTTGTCTGTTCACTGTTGAGGCAGGGGAAGGCTGGGTACTGAGGCTCAGTCTTTGGAGGTCAGACCCCAGGGAGAGGACTGGGGCTGACTGCTGTGAAGAAAATCTGAGAGTGCTAGTATGACACAGCTGAGGGAACCCAGAAAAAAACCTGCACCTGCCAGAGAGGCAAGACATCACTGTCGCTCAGACACTCTAACCCCGTGCACTCACAGGTGGCAAGCTATCACCTTTGCAAGTGTCAGAAGTAGGAGGAGTTGTGTCTGAAGTCTCTGATCCAGGAGGTGGCAGCACAGCTGCTGCCTCCACCTGCACCAGTGTCAGAAGTGCAGCAAGCCACCTCTGTGTTCTCCAGTCCCAGATGGGGCATGCCAGCTGCCACCTCTGCCTGTAACAGTGCCAGAGAGGGGCAAGGTGTGGCTGCTGTTCCCAACCCCGGAGGTGGGTCTGATGGCTGCCGGGCTGCCACCAAGCTGTGAGCAGACTCAAATCACTGTCATTGGGAGCCTGTGCAGCCTGGCACTCTTGAGGAACCCACAACCTGGGCCAATTCACAACACGCCATAGGCTGTAGCCACTCCGTGCAGATCTCTGCCACTGCAGGCACTCCTCACACACCTCAATGGTGTCTGCCATAACCCTCCCTCTCCCTGGACCAGCTGAGCAAGTGAGCTGTAATCAGCCACTGCTTTCACACCCTCTCATCTGGAAGGGGAACAGATGATGGAGGGTGGCCTATGAAAAGTGAGAACCAGGGGCTATGTATGTGTCCAAAAGAGAGGAAGGAAATTTGCTAGTACCACTATAGGAGCAATGGATTAAAACCTTGCAATTGGCTTGGTTAACCATGCATCTGTAGAATATTGGAATAAAAATGAGTGTTCCCACTTTTGAGGTTGTGGGCTTTGAGGGCAGCTGTGGACTCTAAAAGCAAGTATAAGCTGGAATAGGGTTTCTCTGGTAGCTCAGCAGTAAAGAATCTTCCTGCACTACAGGAGCCATTGGAGACATGGATTCAATCCCTGGGTCAGGAAGATACCCTGGAGAGGGCATGGTAATCCACTCCAGTATTCTTACCCAGAATTACTTACCCAAGGACAGGGTCACAAAGAGTTGGACGTGACTGAAATGACTGAGCATGCAAACATAAGCTCAGTTCAGTTAGTCGGTCTCATATCGGACTCTTTGCGACCCCATGGACTGCAGCATGCCAGGCCTCCCTGCCAGTGACCAACTCCCGGAGTTTACTCAAACTCATGTCTATTGAATTGGTGATGCCATCCAACCATTTCATCCTCTGTTGTCCCCTTCTCCTCCTGCCTTCAATCTTTCCCAGCATCAGGGTCTTTTCAAATGAGTCAGATCTTCACATCAGATGGCCAAAGTTATAGAGTTTCAGCTTCAACATCAGTACTTCCAGTGAATATTCAGGACTGATTTCCCTTAGGATGGACTGGGTAGATCTCCTTGCAGTCCAAGGGACTCTCAAGAGTCTTCTCCAGCACCACAGTACAAAAGCATCAATTCTTCTGCACTCAGTTTTCTTTATGGTCCAACTCTCACATCCATACATGAATACTAGAAAAAACATAGCCTTGATTAGATGGACCATTGTTGGCAAAGTAATGTCTCTGCTTTTTAATATGCTGTGTAGGTTAGAAAAATCATAACTTTTCTTCCAAGGAGTAAGCATCCTTTAATTTCATGGCTGCAATCACCATCTGCACTGATTTTGGAGCCCAAAGAAATAGTCTGCCACTGTTTCCAAAATTTCCTCATCTGTTTGCCATGAAGTGATGGGACCGGATGCCATGATCTTAGTTTTCTGAATGTTGAGCTTTAAGCCAACATTTTCACTCTCCTCTTTCACTTTCATCAAGAGGCTCTTTAGTTCTTCTTCACTTTCTGCCATAAGGGTGGTGTCATCTGCTTATCTGAGGTTATTGATATTTCTCCCAGCAATCTTGATTCGGGCTTGGGCTTCATCCAGCCCAGCGTTTCACATGAGGTACTCTGCATATAAGTTAAATAAGCAGGGTGACAATATACAGCCTTGATGTACTCCTTTTCCTATTTGGAACCAGTCTGTTGTTCCATGTCCAGTTCTACAGTTTATTGTGATCCACACAGTCAAAGGTTTGGCATAGTTAATAAAGCAGAAATCGATGTTTTTCTGAAACTCTCTTGCTTTTTCAACGATCCAGTGGATGTTGGCAATTTGATCTCTGATTCCCCTGCCTTTTCTAAAACCTGCTTGAACATTTGGAATTTCTCAGTTCATGTATTCCTGAAGCCTGGCTTGGAGAATTTTGAGCATTACTTTACTAGCGTGTGAGATGACTGCAATTGTATAGTAGTTTGAACATTCTTTGGCATTGCCTTTCTTGGGGATTGGAATGAAAACTGACCTTTTCCAGTCCTGTGGCCACTGCTGAATTTTCCAAATTTGTTGGCATATTGAGTGCAGTACTTTCACACCATCATCTTTTCGGATTTGAAACAGCTCAACTGAAATTCCATCACCTCCACTAGCTTTGTTCGTAGTGATGCTTCCTAAGGTCCACTTGACTTCACATTCCAGGATGTCTGGCTCTAGGTGAGTGATCACACCATCGTGATTATCTGGGTCGTGAAGATCTTTTTTATACAGTTCTGTGTATTCTTGCCACCTCTTCTTAATATCTTCTGCTTCTGTCAGGCACATACCATATTTGTCCTTTATTGAGCCCATCTTTGCATGAAATGTTCTCTCAATATCTCTAATTTTCTTGAAGAAATCTCTTGTCTTTCCCATTCTATTGCTTTCCTTTATTTGTTTGCATTAATCGCTAAGGAAGGCTTTCTTATCTCTCCTTGCTATTCTTTGGAACTCTGCATTCAAATGTGTATATCTTATCTTCTCTCCTTTGTCTTTTGCTTCTCTTATTTTCACAGCTATTTGTAAGTCCTCCTCAAACAGCCATTTTGCTTTCTTGCATTTTTTTTTCCCTTGGGAATGGTCTTGATTCCTGTCTCCTGTACAATGTCACAAACCTCCACCCATAGTTCATCAGGCACTCTGTCTATCAGATCTAATCCCTGAAATCTATTTCTCACTTCCACTGTATAATCGTAAGGGATTTGATTTTGCTCGTATCTGAATGGTATGGTGATTTTCACTATTTTCTTAAATTTAAGTTTGAATTTAGCAATAAGGAGTTTATGATCTGAGCCACAGTCAGCTCCTGGTCTTGTTTTTGCTGACTGTATAGACCTTCTCCATCTTTGGCTGCAAAGAATATAATCAATCTGATTTCAGTGTTGACCATCTGGTTATGTCCATGTGTAGTCTTTTCTTGTGTTATTGTAAGAGGGTGTTTGCTATGACCAGTGCGTTCTCTTGGCAGAACTCTATTAGCCTTTGCCCTGCTTCATCTGTACTCCAAGGCCTAGTTTGCCTGTTACTCCAGGTGTTTCTTGACTTCCTACTTTTGCATTCCAGTCCCGTATAATGAAAAGTACATCTTTTTTGGGTGTTAGTTCCAGAAGGTCTTGTAGGTCTTCAAAGAACCGTTAAATTTCAGCTTCTTCAGCATTACTGATTGAGACATAGACTTTCATTACTATGATATTGAATGGTTTGCCTTGGAAACGAGCAGAGATGATTCTGTCATTTTTGAGATTGCATCCAAGGACTGCATTTCAGACTCTTTGTTGACTATGATGGTTACACCATTTCTTCTAAGGGATTCTTGCCCACAGTAGTAGGTATAATGGTCATCTGAGTTAAATTCACCCATTCCAGTCCATTTTAGTTAGTTGATTCCTAAAATGTCAACATTCACTCTTGCCATCTTCTGTTTGTCCATTCCAATTTGCCTTGATTCATGGACTTAACATTCAAGGTTCCTATGCAGTATTCCTCTTTACAGCATCGAACCTTGCTTCCATTACCAGTCACATCCACAACTGGGTGTTGTTTTTGTTTTGGCTACATCTCTTCATTCTTTCTGGAGTTATTTCTCCACTGATCTCCAGTAGCATATTGGGCACCTACTGACCTGGGGAGTTCATCTTTCAGTGTCTTATCTTTTTGCCTTTTCATACTGTTCATGGGGTTCTCAAGGAAAGAATACTGAAGTGGTTTGCCATTCCCTTCTCCAGTGGACCACATTTTGTCAGACCTCTCCACCATGACCTGTCCATCTTGGGTGGTCCTACAGGGCATGGCTCATAGTTTCATTGAGTTAGACAAGGTTGTGGTCCATGTGATTAGATCGGTAAGTTCGAATGAAGCAAAACTTGAGTGAGTCTGAGCTGAACCCACAGTGCCCACAGTAGGTCCAGAGACCTTCCTGTTTACAGAAATATAGAAAGACTTCCTGAGTAGGTTGATTGGCTGGTGCTCACAGTGGGGTGAGGGCACTGACAGCTGAGGAAAATACTCTTACTATCACTCTTTCTATGTTTATTATTGTCATTTTTCTTTTTTGTTTCATTCTATTGTTTCCCTTTTATAATTGTTCCTTTAATATTTATTATTTTACTTACTTTTTTTCTTTTTTATGCTTTTAATTCTAAATAAATTTGCTTACTTTATTTTTTCCTATTTATAAAGTACCTTTTCATTACATTACATTTTCCTCATGTTTTAGATTTTATATTTTTGCTATTCCACTTTCTAGTGTTTGTTTTCCTTTATGGGTTTGTTCATTGGTTTGCTTGCTCTCTTCTTCTTTGGTTCTTCTTTTTATTCTTTCTTTTTTCTCTCTTCTTTTTGTGAGTGTAAGTTTGTGGGTTTCTTTGTGTGTTTTTGTTTGCTTAGCTTTGCTAAACCCCATTTGTCTTGGGGTTTTATCTGTCCTTTTTGGTTTGTCCACACACTTAGGGTAGACTCCACAAGTAAAGGGAACTGTGACCTTGCAACCCGCAGGAAAGAGACCACAAACACAGTAAATTAAACAAAGTGAAAAAGAGAAACATGCAGCAGATGAAAGAAAATGGCAAAAACCCACGAGACCAAACACATGAAGAGGACAGAGGCAGTATACCTGAAAAAGAATTCAGAGTAATGATAGTAAAGATGATGTAAAATCTCGGAATTGAAATGGAGGCACAGGTAAATAGAATGAAGGTACGAATTGAGACGATATTTAACAAGGACAAAGAAGAAGTAAAGAAAATACAATAAGCAATAAACTACACAATAACTGAAATTAAAAATACTCTAGAGGAAACCAATAGCGGAGTAACTGAGGCAGATGAATAGGTAAGTCAGTTGGAAGATAAAATGGTGGAAATAACAGAAGCAGAGCAGAATAAAGAAAAAAAGAATGAAAAGTAATGAGTCTCAGAGACACCTGGGACAACATTAAGTGCACCAATATTAAAATCATAGGGGTCCCAGCAGAAGAGAAAGAGAAAGAATATGAGAAAATACTTGAGATTTTAGTGAAAAACTTCCAAAACATGGTAAAGCCACTAGAGTTGAGGAAACCCAAAGAGACACACATGAAGACACATATTAAGCAAACTAACAAAAATTAAACATAAAGAACAAATATTAAAAGTAGCAAGGAAAAGGCAACAAATAACATAAAAGGGAATCCTCATAAGGTTGACAGCTGAGCTTTCAGCAGAAATTCTGCGGGCCAGAAAGAAGTGATAGGATATACTGAAAGTGATGAAAGGAAAAAAAAAAAAAACTACACCCAAGATTACTCTACCCAACAAGGATCTCATTCAGATTGGAAGGAGCACTCAAACCTTTACATACCAGCAAAAGTTAAGAGAATTCAATGCCACAAAACAAGTTTTACAACAAAAGCTAAAGGAACTTTTCTAGACAGGAAACACACAGAAACACAAGATAAAGAAAAGACTTTAAAAAAAACCCACACATTAAATTAAATGTTAATATGATCATACATGACTGAGCAACTAAAAGCATCATACATATCAATAATTGCTTTAAATGTAAATGGATAAAATGTTCCAACCAAAAGACACAGACTGGCTGAATGAATACAAAAACAAGACTTATATATGTGCTGTTTACAAGAGACCCACTTCAGACCTAAGGACAAATACAGACTAAATGATTGACTGGAAAAAAGATATTCCATGCAAATGGAAATCCAAAGAAAGCATGAGTAGCAATACTCATATCAGATAAAATGGACTTTACAATAAAGACCACTGAGAAACATGAGAAAGGATACTACATAATGATCAAAGACCAATCCAAGATGTAGATGGAACAATTATAAATATATGTGCACCCGACAAAAGAGTACATCAAAATATAAGGCAAATACTAACAACTATAAAAGGGGAAATTGACAGTAACATAATAATAGTGGGAACTTCAGTACCTCACTCATACCAAAGGACAGATCATCCAGAGAGAAAATAAGGAAATGCAAGCCTTAAATGACACATTGGACCAGATGAACCTAATTGATATCTACAAGGCATTCCATCCAAAAGAAGTAGAATGCACTTTATCTCAAGCACACATGGAACATTCTCTAAGATAGATCACATTTGGGGTCACAAATCAAGCCTTGGTAAATTTAAGAAAATTAAAATGGTGTCAGGCAGTTTTTTGTACCACAAATGCTATGTGATTGTATATCAGTTCTAGGAGAAATTTTGTTAAAACCACAAACAAATGGAGGCTAAACAATACACTTCTAAAATACCAAGAGGTCACTGAAGAAATTAAAGAAAAAAATAAAAAAATCTTGAAACAAATTACAATGAAAACACAAATATCCAAAACCTATGGGACACAGCAAAAGCAGTGTTAGAGGGAATTTCATAGCAATAGAAATCTACCTAAAGAAATGAGAAAAAATATCAAAAAAAAACAATCTAACCTTACACCTAAAGCAACTAGAAAAAGAAGAACAAAATTCCCAAAGGTAGTAGAAGGGAAGAAATATAAAGATCAAAGCAGAAATAAAAAAGAAAACAATAGGAAAGATTAATAAAACCAAAAAGTGATTCTTTAAGAAGATAAACAAATTTGAGAAACTATTAACCAGACTCATCAAGAAAAAAAGGATAAGACTCAAATCATTAAAATTATAAATGAAAAATGAGAAGTTATAGTAGACAATGCAGAAATACAAAAGATCATAAGAGTATTATGTGCAACTAAATGCCAATAAGATGGACATCACTGAAGCAATGGACAAATTTTTAGAAAAGTATAAACTTCCAAGACTGAACAAAAAAGAAATAGAATAAAATGAACCAATCAATCACAAGCACTGAAATTAAAAACTGCGATCAAAGTCATCCAAAGCCTAGGGCCAGATGGCTTCACACGTGATTTCTATCATATTTTTAGAGAAGACGCTTACTCCTTGGAAGGAGAGTTATGACCAACCTAGACAGCATATTAAAAAGCAGAGTCATTACTTTGCCAACCAAGGTCCATCTAGTCAAGGCTATGATTTTTCCAGTGGTCCTGTATGGATGTGAGAGTTGGACTGTGAAGAATGCTGAGTGCTGAAGAATTGATGCTTTTGAACTGTGGTGTTGGAGAAGACCCTTGAGAGTCCCTTGGACTGCAAGGAGATCCAGCCAGTCCATCCTAAAGGAGATCAGTCCTAGGTGTTCATTGGAAGGACTGATGCTAAAGCTGAAGCTCCAATACTTTGGCCACCTCATGCGACAAGTTATCTCACTGGAAAAGACTCTGATGCTGGGAGGGATTGGGGGCAAGAGGAGAAGGGGACGACAGAGAATGAGATGGCTGGATGGCATCACCAACTTGATGGACATGAGTTTGAATGAACTCCGGGAGTTGGTGATGGACAGGGAGGCCTGGCGTGCTGTGATTCATGGGGTCGCAAAGAGTCAGACACGACTGAGTGACTGAACTGTAACATCTATCCTGCTCAAACTCTTCCAAAAAATTTTAGAGGGAGGAAAACTCTCGAACTCATTTTATGAGGCCACCATCACCCTGATAACAGCACCAGACAAAGATATCACACACACACACACACACACAGAAAATTACAGGCCAACATCACTGAAGAACATAGATGCAAAACTGCTCAACAAAATCCTAGCAAGCAGAATACATATAATATGATCAAGTGAGGTTCATCCTAGGGATTCTTCAGTATACACAAATCAATCAATGTGATGACCCATATTAACAAATTGAAACTTAAAAGCCATATGACCATCTCAATAAATTCAGAGAAACCTTTTGACAAAATTCAACACCATTTTATGATAAAACACTATCCAGAAAATGGGCATAGAAGGAAACTACCTCAACATAATATAGGCCATATATGGAAAACCCACAGCAAATATTGTTCTCAATGGTTAAAAACTGAAAGTATTTCCTCTTAAATCAGGAACAAGATAAGGATGCTCACTCTCACCACTGTTATTCAGTATAGTTTTGGAACTCATAACCATAGCAATCAGTGAAGACAGAAAAATAAAAGGAACACAGACTATAATAGAAGAATTAAAACTCTGTTTGCAGATTAAATGATACTATACATAGAAAATGCTAAAGATGCCATGAGAAAATCATTAGGGTTAATCAATGAATTTAGTAAAGTCACAGGATACAAAATTAATACACAGAAATCACTTGCATTCGTATACACTAATAATGAAAAATCAGAAAAAGAAATTAAGGAAATATTCCCATTCACCATTTCAACAAAAAGAATAAAATACCTAGGAATAAATCTACCTAAAGAGACAAAAGACCTGTATGCAGAAAACTGTAAAATATTGGTGAAGAAATCAAAGACAACACAAACAGATGGAGACATACACGATGTTCTTGGATTGGAACAATCAATACTGTGAAAATAATAGTACCCAATGCAATCCTTAGATTCAATGCAATATCTATTAAATCAACAGCATTTTTCATAGAACTAGAACAAAAAGTTTTACAATTTCTATGGAAAAACAAAAGACCCTGAAAAGCCAAAGCAATCTTGAGAAACAAAAATGGAGCTGGAGGAATTAACCTACCTGACTTCAGACTATACTACAAGCTACAGTCATCAAAACAATATGGTAGTGGTACAACAACAGAAATATAGACCAATAGGCAGAACACTTGATGATATAAATCAAGCAAGATGCTCTATGACCCACCTCCTAGAGTAACGGAAATTAAAACAAAAGTAAACAAGTGGGACCTAATTAAACTTAAAAGCTTTTGCACAGCAAAGGAAAGTATAAGCAAGGTGAAAAGACAACCCTCAGAATTGGAGAAAATAAAAGCAAATGAAGCAACTGACAAAGGATTAATTTCCAAAATATACAAGCTGCTCATACACCAGAAAAACAAACAGCCCAATCAAAAAGTGGGAAAAAGACCTAAACAGACATTTCTCCAAAGAAGACATACAGATGGCTAACAAACACATGAAAAGATGCACAACATCGCTCATTATTAGAGAAATGCAAATCAAAACTACAATGACTTCACACTGGTCAGAATGGCCATCATCAAAAAATCTACAAACAATAAATGCTGCAGAGGGTGTGGAGAAAAGGGAATGTTCTTGCACTGTTGGTGGGAATGTAAATTGATACAGCCACTATGGAAGATGGTATGGAGATTCCTTGAAAAACTAAGAATAAAACGACCATATGACCCAGCAATCCCACTCCTAGGCATATACCCTGAGGAAACCAAAATTGAAAGAGACACATGTATCCCATTCTTCACTGAAGCACTGTTTACAATAGCTAGAACACAAGCAACCTAGATGTCCACTGACAGATGAACGGATAAAGAAGTTGTGGTACATACACACAATGGAGCATGACTCAGCCACAGAAAGGAACGCATTTGAGTCAGTTTTGATGAGGTGGATGCACCTAGAGCCTATGATGCAGAGTGAAGTGAGTCAGGAAGAGAACGACAAACATCGTATTCCAACACGCATATATGGAATCTAGAAAAACGGTACTGAAGATTTTATTTACAGGGCAAAAATGGAAAACAGACATGAGGAACAGACTTACGGACGTGGGGAGAGGGTGAGATATATGGAAAGAGAAACATGGAAACTTACATTTCCATATGTAAAACAGATAGCCAACGGGAATTTGTTGTATTGCTCAGGAGACTCAAACAGGGGCTTGTGTCAATCTAGCGGGGTGGGATGGGGCGGGAGATGGGAGGGAGATTCAAAAGGGAGGGGATATATGTATACCTATGGCTGATTCATGTTGAGGTTTGACAGAAAACAAAATTCTGTAAAGCAATTATCCTTAATAAAAAATAAATTCTTTTTAAAAAGAAATGTAGACTAATGGAATAAGATAGAAAGTTGAGAGATAGATAAGCTTCTGCACTTATGGGGATCTTACTCCTAACATAAGAGGCAAGAATATACAAAGGAAAAAAGGCAACCTCTTCAATAATTCGTGCCTAGAAAACTGGACAGCTACATGTAAAAGAATGAAATTAGAACACTTCCTAACACCATACACAAAAGCAAACTCAAAATGGATTAAAGACTTAAATGTCAGGCCAGAAACTATAAAACCCTTAGAGAAAAATATAGGCAGAACACTTTAGAAGATATATAGCAAGAACCTCTTTGAATCCACCTCCTAGAGTAATGGAAATTAAAACAAAATAAACAAATGGGGCCTAATTAAACTTAAATGCTTTTGCACAGAAAATGAAACTATAACCAAGATAAAGCAACAGCAGCCCTCAGAATGGGAGAAAATAATTGCAAATGAAGCAACTGACAAAGGATTAATCTCCAAAACATATAAGCAGTTCATGTAGCTCAAATCAAATAAATGAACAACCCAATCAAAAAGTACGAAAAAGACCTAAACAGACATTACTCCAAAGAAGACATACAGATGGCTAACAAACTCATGAAAAAAGGTTCAACATTGCTCATTATTAGAGATATGCAAATCAAAACTACAATGAGGTTTCACCTCACACCAATCAGAGTGGCCATCATCAAAAAAATCTACAAACAGTAAATGCTGGAGAAGATGTGAAGGAAAAGGAACCCTCTTGCAATGTTGGTGGGAATGTAAATTGATATAGTCACTATGGAGAATAGTATGGAGATTCTTTAAAAAAAAAAACTACGAATAAATCTATCATATGACCCAGCAATCCCACTTCTGGGCATATACCCTGAGAAAACCACGCTTCAAAAAGACACATGGACCCCAATGTTCATTGCAGCACTATTTCCATTAGCCAGGTCATGGAAGCAACCTAGATGTCCACTGACAAATGAATGGATAAAGAAGTTGCGGTACATATATATAACGGAATATTGTTTTTGCTGTTTGGTTGCAAAGTAGCATCTGACTCTTTGGCAGCCCCATGGACTGTAGCCTGCCAGGCTCCTCTGTCTGTGGGATTTCCCAGGCAAAAATACAAGCGTGGGTTGCCATATGTTTCTCCAGGGGATCTTCTTGACCCAGGGATTGAACCTGCATCTCTTCCATTGGCAGTCAGAATCTACCACTGAACCACCAAGGAAGCCCCAAATGGAATATTACTCAAGCCATAAAATGAACAAATTTGACTCTGTTATACAGAGTGAAGTAAGTTAGAAAAACAAATACCATATATTAATGCATATATATGGAATCTAGAAAAATGATACTGATGAGCTTATTTATAGGGAATAAATGGAGACACAGATGTGGAGAAGGAAATTGTGGACACAGTAGGAGCAAGAGAGAGTGTAACAAATGCAGAAAGTAGCATTGGCATATATATACTACCATGTGTAAAATAAATAACTAGTGGGAAACTGCTATAAAACACAGGGAGCCCAGCACAGGGAACTCTACTCTATATTCCCTATTAACGTATATGGGAAAAGAATCTAAAACAGTGAATTTATGCATATGTATAATTTATTCACTTTATATCTGAAGCTAATACAGCAGTATACATCAACTATACTCCAATAAAAATTTTTAAATCGCATAAAATATTTCAGAATTGATCAAGAAAGTGAAAGGTTTCTACTATGAAAACTATAAAACACAAATTAAAGTGGAAATAAGTGGAAAACAGCTTGTGTTTAAATATTCGAACACTTTATATTGTTCAAATAGCAATACTTTTCATAATAAAGACAGATTCAATTCAATTCCTAAAAATAAATTACTAAATCTTCCAGTCCATGAACATGAGTTATCTTTCTGCTTATTTGTGTCTTAAAATTTTTTCAGCAATATTTTATAATTTTCAATATATGATTGTCTTGCCTCCTTGGTTATATTTATTCCTAAGTATTTTATTTTTATGCTAAAAATTGTTTTATTAATTCCCTTTTTTAATTGTTCATTTTTAGTGTATTTTCAAAATTTCCAAAATTTCAACTGATATTTGTTGATTTTTTTTATCCTTCAACTTTTTTGAATTAATTTATTAGCTCTAGCAGTTTTTTTGTGGGTCTTAAGAATTTTTTATCTTGAAAATCATTTTGTCTGCAAACAGAAATAATTCTACTTTTCCAATTTGGATGTACTTTATTTCTTTTTCTTTCCCAGTTGCTCTGGCTAGAACTTCCAATATGTGTCCAATAGAAGGGTGAATGTGGGTATCCTTGTTTTATTTCCAATCTTAGGAAAAAGTTTCAGTCTTTTACCATTGAGAGTAATGTTAGCTGTGAGTTTTTAATAAATTCTCTTTATTGTATTGAGGATATTTCTTTCTATTCCTAGTGTTCTGAGTATTTTTATCATGAAAGGCTGCTGGATGTTATCAAATATTTTTTCTGCTTGAGTTGAGATGATCACATGCTTTTTTCCTTCATCTTATTAATGGCATAGTATTACCTATTTTGTTTTTCATATATTGAACCATCCTTGCACTTCAGAAACAAAACTAATTTGGTTTTGGTGTGTTTAATACTGTACTGTTGAATTCAGTTTGCCACTATTCTGTTGAGATTTTTTGTATCATATATTCATAAGAAATATTGATATGTAGTTTTCTTGTAATGTCTTTGTCTGGCTTTGGTATCAGGGCAGTGTTGGCCTCATGGAATGAGTTACAAACTGTTCCCATCTCTTCAAAAGGTTTGGAAAAGTTTCAGGGTGATTAATATTAAATCTTTCTTGAACATTTGATGGAATTCACCAGTTAAGTCATCTTGTCCTGAGCCTTTTGTTATTGAGAGGTTTTTTAAAAATTACTGACTCAGTCTCTTTGCTAGTTATAAATCTATTCTACTCAGATTTTTAATTTCTTCATGGTTCATTTCTGATAGATGTATATTTCTAGGAATTTGTCCATTTCATCTAGATTATGCAATTTGTTGATATAAATGTTCATACCATTCTCTTATTATCTTTTTTATTTTTATAAAATTGGTAATATCTCTACTTATGTATTTCTGATTTTAATACTTTCAAGTCTTCTCCCTCTTGCTCTCAGTCTAAAGTTTTGTCTATTTAGTTGATCTTTTCAAAGAACCAACTTTGATTTTGATGACTTTTTTCCTGTTTTTTCCTCTTCTGCATTGTATTTATCTCCATCCTAAAGCTTATTATTTCCTTCTTTCTACTGGGTCTGGGTTAGTTTTTTCTTCTTTTTATAGTTCCTTAAATTATGAATATAAAGTTAGGTTATTAATCTGAGATCTTTCTTCTTTTTTAGCATATACATTGCAGCAATAAATTTTCTTCTTAGCACTGCTTTCTCTGTATCCCTTAAGTTTTGATATATTACGTCTCATTTTTGTTTGTCAGGTATTTTCTGATAAAACTCACAGATGATTATTTTTTTAATTTTGACATTTATTTACTTTGATTCATTTTTGGCTGCACCACATCTTCACTGTTGTGCTCAGGCTTTCTCTAGTTGCTTGTGATGCGTGGGCCTCTCACTGTGATGGCTTCTCTCGTGGGGCACGGGCCGTAGGCACACGGGCTTCAGCAGTTACAGCAGCAGGTGGACTCAGCGGTTGTGGTGCAGGTGCTTACTTGCTCCGTGGAGTGTGGAAGCTTCCCGGACCAGAGGTCGAACCCACGTCCCCTGCATCAGCAGGTGGATTCCTAAGCACTGGACCCCCAGGGAAGATGAGAAACTCAGATTCTTTACTAAGCTATGGCGAGTCTACTGATGAGCTCATTTATGGGATTCTTCATTTAATGTACAGTGTTTTTGACATCTAACAGTTTCTTTTGATTTCTTTCTTGGAATTTTTCCTGTCAGCTGTATTACCACCTGTTCTTGCATTTTCTCTACTTTTTTCATTAGAACTCTTAGCATATTAATCACTCATTTTATAATCTTTAATGTGATAATTCCAACGCCTGTGACTAGTTCTGGCAATATGTTTGTTCCTTAGACATTGTTTCCTTTTGCCTTTAGCAAACAGTTTTCTGCTGAAAGTCAGAGATTGTATAGGGTAACAGGTAGTGAAGTAAATAGGTTTTTAGTGTGCAGGTTTATGTTAATCTGGCTAAGAGGTGGACTATTTCCTTATTTCTTATATAAGGACCAGAGGCTTTGTGTTACTATAACGGGCTTTTTCTTCCCTCCCTTCGTTTCTCTGTGGCTTCCCTTCGTTCTGATCTTTAGTGAGTCTTTGTCTTATAGCTCTTTCAGTTTTAATCCACAGTTCTTATTACTGGAGGCTTTTTAGTGTGGAGATAGGTTTAGTTGGAAGCGGGAGAATGTGCCCTTATCTTCTAAGCTTCTAATCGGTCTCAGTCTTTTGTAGACTTGTGGTGCCGGGGTGGGGTAAAGCCTTCTGAAACCCTAGTTCCTTCTGGCTAACCATTTCCAGTTTTTACTTTGGAATCCTCTTCTGGTTAACTATCTCTTTCTTTCTGTCTTTCAATCTGTCTGTTTTTCTTAAGTGAGACAGAAAGGGTGGAAATGTCTGGGATTGGGTAGAATTCCCTTCTTTCAGCTTGGAAAAGGCTTCAAAATGTCCCCCCTAGGAAGTTTCTCCCCTTTACATAGGCCTGTTAGGAAGAAGGATATGGAGGGCTTCACAATGGCTATTCTCTCTTTGCCAGGCCCATGAGGGGACATTTGTCCCCACCCTGAAAATATACAATGGTTCCTGGGAGAAAGCCATGAATGTATGGCAGCCCATTTACTGCCAAGCCCCTCAGACCTGCTTGCTCAGTCACAGCCATCTGTCAAGAGTGCTCCCTAAATGCTCCTGCCAGTTCTTCATAATCGTGAAGCTTCCGCTCCAGGTCTCAGCTGCCTCATTCTCTGGATGCGCCTGTCTCCAGGCTTCAGAGAAATTATTTGCTCTGTGATCGCATTCTCTGACAGGTCAAGAAACTCATGGATTTTCAGTTTGTCCACCTTTTTGTTGTAAGGAGGAAAATAACAAATTCCAAGGCCTTACACATAATAACAAAAGAACCAACCTCTCCCCTTCCAAAGATGAAGGAATGTAGTATGTTTGTATGAGCATGAAGCTCAGGCCATTAACAACACCAGGACCTTAAGATAGTTTGGCACTGGGGTGGGGATATGGAAGCAGGATTCATTGGTCATTTTAAAAAATGCATCTTTTCCTTGTTAAGTTTCACTTTCATAGTTTTGAAGAGGACTTTCAAAGAGAGCATTTAGGCAAAAAAGAAGTGCAGTATTGTTTGTAATAGCTAAAATGGGAAATTAACTTGAGTATCCATCAGCAGCAGAGTGTCTAAATTACTTGCCACCTACAGGAGACTACTGTGCAAGCTGTGCAAGAGTGTGGAGAACCTGCATGCTGCTGATGCCTGCTAAGCCCAAGGAAGATGTCTATGATACAGTGTGCAGTGAAAAAAAAAAAAGGTGCAAGTCATGTGTATTTATGTCATGGGCACAGAAAGGGTCTGAGGACACAACCAATTTCAAGAAGGACAGGGAAGCTGAGGCTCTGCACTTGGCATCGTTTGGATTGCTTGTGGTGAATGGAAATTGATTTTGAATCAAAACAACAGGGGTAAGAGGGGAATGAGAAGAAACTTAGTTTTCATTGTTCTGTATTCAGTATATTAGTCCTCACTTCATGTAAATAAGCAAGTAAACAAATAAATAAAATGAAGAGCCAAGAAATGTAAGAAGTACCCCCAATGTAGTTTGCAGGGTCTTCCCCAACCTGTGCTGGCCTTCACCCCATTTCCTCTCCAGCGCCTTCTGCTCACTTCCCCACCCTCCCGGTTCACCCAGCCACCCTACTGTCAGCCTCAGTTGTGAGGCTGTCTGGATCCCTTCCGGCACCTCCCATTTTCGAACTCAACCTCAGAAGGTTGGAAGGGCAGAAGCACAGTGCACAGGCACCAGGGCGAATCCCAGTTCCCCCACCACTGTGTGACCCTGGGACAGCTGTGAGCTGGGGACAACTGGACTTTCTTCTCAGGATTTTACTTTACATGGGAAAAACTTTCTATAACTTCTACAGCCATGTGTGAATGGAAGGACTGGAAATTGGCCAGAGTTCTGAAAATGCCCCACACACAACTCTTCCACATTCATCACTGGGTTAGACACCTGTCCCAGGAGCTGACTCCCAAAGTTCCCCTCTTCCTACCAGTGGGTGACCTCAAGGACACACTTGAGACCTGTGGAGCCCAGTCAGACTGGCACTGCCTGGATCCCTCTTGCTGGGAAGGGCAGCCTGAAGAGTGGGGTACAGAAAGAGATGAGCTGAGGGAACCTTGACTCACAGAACACAAGAGGAAGACCACATGGCCTCCTTCACTCTCCCAGCAAGATGTCTCATAGACCACTGCTGGGTCTGCTACTCAGATTGCTGAATGATAATCTCTGCGGTGCCAGCATTGCTTAAGATCCTCCACAGATTGAGAGCCACTGGGCAGGTAGGCATGGCCCAGGTCTTTATATCTGCTTCCCTGCTGTTGGGTCACTGTACACCCTCTTTGCCATGGCCTCTGAGTTCTGGGACCACGTTGGTCCATACCCTTCCCAGTACCTCTGTGCTGAGCTGGTTCATCCACATCTCCACGAGTCACAGTGTCATATCAAGGAAGTCTTCATTGGAAGTTCAACCAAGTTAAACCCAACTCTGTTGCTCTCTAGATCCCAGGCCCACAAGCAGCAAGAAATCAGAAAACCATGCACAACTTTTCTATATTTCATTCTTTCAACAGTATTTACTGGGTACTCACTCTGCTCAGGTGCAGTACAAAGTAACAAGGAAGTGCACTCCTGGCACCCAGAGGCCCCAGACATCTGTATCCTGAAAGAAGGGAGGAGTGGAGGCCTTGAGAGGGGTGTTCGCAGTGGGGGTCTGCCAAGAACTAGGCCCCACTTGCTGGCTGAGTATAATGTGGGCAAGTCACATCCACACCATGTCCTTGGTTTGCATGTCAGAAACCAGGAAAGCAGCTGCTCATGTCAAGGTCCCCAAAACTTTCACTTGTGACAGTCCTAGGAGGAAGGGTCAAGTGTGGCTTCCCAGGAAGGCTGGCCCTGGCCTTCCATGTGTCCTGTCTCAATGGGCCTCATCAGGAACCTTGTCATGCCGCTTTGAGCCTCCCATTTGCTGCCCTCATCCTCCCAGGCCCCAGGGAACAGTTAATGAGAGCTGCGGAACATGTTCCAGCCTGAAAACAAAGCCTTGGACAATCAGGAGTGGCCCCAGCCTGTGGTCAGACTGCATCCCTCTGTCTGGAATCTCTCCCTTGTCACTGGGCCCATGGCACCTCTTCAAGAAACAGCTCCAAGAATGCATTTGAATCAGTTCTAATGAGGCGGATGAAATTGGAGCCTATTATACAGAGTGAAGTAAGCCAGAAAGAAAAACATCAATACAGTATACTAGCGCATATATATGGAATTTAGAAAGATGGTAACCATGTATACGAGACTGCAAAAGAGACATAGGTGTATAGAACAGTCTTTGGGACTCTGTGGGAGAGGGTGAAGGTGGGATGATTTGGGAGAATGGCATTGTAGCATGTATATTATCATATGTGAAATGAATCACCAGTCCAGGTTCGACACATGATACAGGATACTTGGGGCTGGTGCACGGGGATGACCTGGAGGGAGGATATGGGGAGGAGGGAGGTGGGAGGGGGGTTCAAGAGGAGGAACACATGTACACCCGGGGTGGATTCGCGTCAAAGTATGGCAAAACCAACCAATATATTAATGTAAGGTAATTTGCCTCCAATAAAATTAAAAATTAAAAAAGAAACAGCTCCATAGCTGCCTGTAGCATACTCCCCCCTCTCCCGCCCTGGCACCTCAATGAAACAGGGCACCTGAGGCAGGATCTAATCACAGAGGACCCTGTCAAGGAGCTTGCTGTTGGTCTGCTGCCCTGAGGATTGCCAGACAGACACCTGCCCTTCCTGAGATACAAGCCACCTTTCCTTCTGTAATTCTGAATGTTTGGTGCTGTGCAAATGTGATTTTTTTGAGAGACTGGAGGATACAGCTTCATTCAAAAGTGAGCCTTCCTGCAAGAGGAGGCTAGGATGCTGGCAGCACGGAAGATGAAAACGGCAGTGTGGAAAATCAGACAGCTTCTTCCCCAAGAGCATCTTGCCACCCACAGATCAGCTGGAGTGTGCAAATTGGGGGAAACCATTGTTTGTATGGGATGTTTTGTGACAGGGAACACCCATTGTTCAGGGTCTCCAGGGTCTGGCCAGCCCTGGCAAGGTTGCACAGGAATGCATGGCATCTGCTGGTTCAAGGCTCTTGCTAAGATGGCTGGTCCTGCTTCTGATTCACTTAGAGAAGCCCTTCAGGGCCCTTCAGCCCTTCAGCCATAGGTTATGGCTGCTCATTCTGGAGGTGGGGTGAGTAGACACTATTAAACTAACTCCCAGTCTCAAGCTTCTACCCAAGTCTCAGATTCCTCATTCACATTTATTACTCTCAATTCTTGTGCAGACTTATCAGCACAATATGTGCCCTTTACAATATGTACTGTTTCCATCCCCAAAAGTTTCAAACCCGAGTTCCTCTCTCCAACATACTGTATGGTAAGTAGCCAAGAGGATGTTGAGACACCTGGGTTTAGACTATTCATTGTGTGTGTGTGTGAGGAAATCGGTGAGGAACATTTTGAGAGCACTGGCAGCTGTGCAGTTGTCCTTGGCCTTGGGCTTCCCAGGACCTCTTCTGGCAGAGCTGCTGTGTTTAGGCACGGATGCCTCCATGTTAAATGTCCCACTCTGCCTGTCTGAATACTGACACTCCCTTCCCCCAATACAGTCCTCCAGTCCTCACATCAGGAACAAAGGATGGAGATTTGGATCTTAGACTGTCCTGAATGTGATCCCAAGGTTGCAAAACTGTTCCAAAGCTGGGGCTCGGTCATGCTGTCCTGGTAGCCCCTACTTCCTGCTGGTTGCAAAGGATCCCTTGTGATCCAAAAAGCTGCAGTGGTTTTCTGGGCACTTGCAGAGGGGGGCCCCCCTCTCACTAGCTGTTGGAAGTGAGGGCCAGAATTCCTGGCAAGTGATCCCAAGCAGAGGCACACTACAAGTCCAGCTGGCCCCTCTGTGCAGCCTGCTCCATAGCCCTTGAGTTGAGCTGCAGGGGCCAGTCCTCCAGAGAGACATGGGCCTGGACATTCAGTGTGGTGGGCTCCTCCCTGAGCTGACTCAGGTCCAAAATGCTGCCTGGGCATCTCTGGTCCTGTGGGATGTGGAGTGGGTTGGCCAGGGAGGGCAGGCCACAGATGGCAGCCAGGTTAGGGAAGCCATTAGGCTGCTTCTGTTGCAGAATGTCAGGGACGCTGACCTGAGGCTTCCCGCAGACTCCACTACCTGTGTTTTGTCTTGGGGGCTGAGCAGCAGGGGACTGGCAGTCTGGGTTGATCTGTAAGGCTTCCACCTGGGCCACACAGCCTGTCAGGGTGAGTTTTGAATCCATGGTTCTTCCCCCAGGACCTTGCCTCCAGGGACCTTGGAAACACCCGAGGTTCTTAGGCAGCCTGGGCTCCTGGGAGCCAGGCCAGACAGATGTGTGTGGGACCTTGTTCTTCCTGGACATGTTGGTTGCTATGGCGGCTGCAGACCCTACAGGGGAGAGTGAGCCTTCAGGGTGGCCTTGTGTCCCTCGTTCCCCAGAGACCGGCACACACTCCAGAGAGGGGCCAAAGGATGAAGACCTGGTCTCCTGCTTGGCCCCAGCTAGGACCTTGCTCACTCCAGCAAGCAGGCCCTTGGGACCTGAACATGCCCACAGCTCCTTCCTGCTGGGTACAGAGCTCATAGAGATCCTACCTGCATCTAAAGCCTGGGTCCCCCTGCCATCCAGTTTCACTGGACCTAGGCCCATCTTCTCAGAGCCAGCTCCTGGTTTCTCTACCAGTCCTCCTGAGGGAGTTGCCGGCTCTCTGAGAGCTGAGGCAGGCAAGGCACGGAGCTCCGGGCCCCGGCGGAGCCAGTTGATAATACCCATGGTGATGGCAAGCTCAGTGTCACAGAGCTTCAGCAGGCACTCTTTGCCCCTCCAAGAGCTCTGCAAGAAGCCCTGGCTGAGTAAGTCTGGGCCTGGAACAGGAGCCAGGTTCTCCTCTGCCCCGACATGGAAGCTGCACATGGACAACGGGGCTCCCAGTGCAGGCCCCGATAGACTCTCGGACACGCACAAGTCATCATCCAGGCTCGGATTCCCAGGGCCCTCAGCGGGGTCATAGAAGAGCTCATAGAGGGCGTCTCCACTGTAGCTGTCCCGGGGGAAGGTGGCTGTGGGTGTGCCTGGGCTTGGGGCCTCCTTCTTGTCTTCCTCGAGGCCTGGTGAGAAGGAGTCATAGTAGCCCTCATCGCTCGTGGACACAGACTCTGGCCGCTCACTCTTGGGGGTCCCTGTGTCTGTGGAGCTGGCTTTGGAGCTGCTGTGGGGATCCCTGCATGGACACAGGGGGAGCTCAGCCAGCCTAGCTGCATCTGGCCTGGGCTGGTCTGTGTCTGATGCCTGGGGGCCTCCCAGCCACGGGCCTAGCAGGGCGTGCTGCTGCTGCCTCACCGAATGGTTCACATGGTCCCAGAACTTGGCAAAGTCCATCTCATTCTGGGCAGGCGATGCCAGCTGCTCTGTGCCACCTTGGAAGGGGCCCCTGGAAGTCCTGCTGTCAGAAGCCTGTGATCTCCGGGCAGGGCTTGCCAGGCCCTCGTTCAGCTCCAGGGGTGGCACTGAGTTCTCATCTGCAAAGATCTCCCCACAGCCTGTGAGTGAGTCAAAGCTCTTCAGTGAGGCCACGTCCTCACACAGGGCCCTGCAGAGGTCAAAGGAAGAGTCGGGTGGGAGCTCCCCGTCAGACAGGTCCTGGCACTGGCCATCCAGTCCCAGTTCCTCACCCAAGGGGAGGAAGGCTGTGCCTCGCTGCCCTCCAGTTTCTGATGGGCCCTTGGGAGAGGACAAGCCCTGCCCCTTGGTTGCCCCTGAGGGCAAATCCTCAGTCTTGTTTCTGCGGATGTGGAATAGGTTACGGAAGCACTTCTTGGGTCGTTTCAGGGAAATCCGCTTTCTTGGGATGCTCTTGGCCACAGCTGGTACAAAGGGCACCTGGGGCACAAAGTGGCGGTAGTCGATCATGCGCTGGCTGCTGGGGGGCCCTGGGAAACTTGCGCTGCCCACCAGCTGCCCTGTAGCTGTAGCTGCCCTGTCAGCCCTGGGCACGCTGTCGTGATTCTTGCTCTTCCGAACCAGTTTTAAGGTGGCCCCACAGAAAGCTGCAGGCCCACCATTGGTGTCTGGCTGGGCTTCCCGATCGGAGCATTTGTTGTATCCTTGGGTGCTGGGATTGGCCTGGGGGCCCCTCTCACTGTGGGGCAGCTGCTGCCCTCCCAGTGAGATTGCATCCTCTGTGGTCGGGGCAGTCGCTGCTGGGTCTGGAGGTTTCTCATGATCAATCTGCAGGCTAGATTTGATGAAGGTCTTTCCTCTCTTCAGCTCCATGCTGCAGTGTCCCCGCTGCTATGGGGGAAAGCAGGAGACACTCAATATCTGGGATGGAGGCTTGTGATTCTAGAAAACCTGTCCCCATACCCCACCCCCTTCCCCACTCACACAGGCATGGGAGCTGAGCTCTGACATCTGAGCTTGGATCCTCTGTGGAGGCAAGGGGAGGGGGAGATAGGAATGGTCCCACCCCCACACTTACTGCTCCAGCCTTTGTAGACAACTGAAACTCAGAGAAGTTAAGTCATATGCTTAAAGGCACAGAGTTGGAGCCAAAATGAGAGCAGACAGGGTCTGGTGTTCCTGTAACTGTGATCTTGTGACTCACTCAGGAATCCTTTCAAAGCTTATCTGGGCAAGTTAGCCTCCCATATCCAGGCTCTACACTCTACCAATAGCACCGGGAGTATCATGGCCCTTCTGAGTGGATGAAGCAGAGAAGTCAATAAATAAGTTGCTTCCTTCATGTAAGCAACAAACCTGAAAGGAAATCTGCTTCCAGGGCTGGGTGCCGTGGGTCATCAGTGGAAGGGGAAGACACATGTGTGCCCTTCAGGACTCATGTACCCAGCAGGCGAGCAAGGCACAACCAAGCATTTCATGGTGCACACAGAGCTTGAGACAGCAATGTGGCAGAAAGCAAAAGAGAGGAGACAAGCATGAGACCAGGAATGGACAGACTGGCCATACACAGCTCATCATGTGCTGGAGGGGCAGGCAGGTATTGTCTTTTGTGCATATCCTAACTGACAGGCATTGCTACCTGGAGTGCCAGCCAGAGAAAGTTTCTGATGCCCAGTCTGAGTTCAATGGGAAAGAATGCTGGAATCGCTTATTGATGTCTTCCCTGGACTTGAGAGTGGGGAGGTGGTAAGAGTGTTAACAAGTTGATCATTGTTGGCACAGTTGGGGAGTCTGGCCTTACCCTGAGTCAATAAAGAGCTATAGAAGTCTTCTGAGGGAGCAGGTGGAAGCATTGGCATAATGAATTTGGTGGTTTGAGACCATTTATCTGATGTTTGAGTGGAGGATGGACTGAACCATGAGAAATGTTCTGAACAGAGGAGACTCACAAGAGGCAGTAAAATGGGCCAGGTGTAAGGAGATAAGGTCTAGATGGAGGCTGCAGCTATAAGCACGATAAAGAGAGTAAAGCCATACGATCTTTCAAAGGAAGAAACACCAGGATTCAGCAACTGAGTAAAGAAAGACAAACAGTCTAGAATCCTGAGGCCTGAATACAAGCCATAAGCGGGGTAAACACTGAGGCCTGGATACAAGCCATTAGGGGGATCATAAAAGAGGGAAAGTTGAAGTGGAGAGGGTGAGAGGCGAGTGAAGGCAAGGAAGTGACCTGTGCTAAGAGCAGTTCTGGGGGAGAGAAGCAGTGGTCGTAAATGTATTACCTTTGGGGTGAGTTTGAGAACACATGAAAAGAAGGCAGTACTCTGTCAGTGATCAAAGGATGTCACAGTCATCAGTGATTGCAGCACTCCAAGAGGAGCCAGTGAGCCCCGAGTGAAGTCAAGATGTGAAAACACAGGATACTGGCCCCAGATAGGTGAGGTGCATATCAAAGGAATGATTTCAGTGAGCCCAGACCCTTGCATCTTCCCATACCTAGAAAAGCACTAAATTCCTTAACTTGGGATATCTGTTTGTTTGGTTTTTTTTTCATTAACAATAATCATTTGACACTAATACTACCTGCCCCTTCTTGCAAATCCTATATATAACCTGGTTCCCACTCTCGATTCCTTGGAGCAGTTCTCTAATGGTTACTTGAGATGCTGCCTCCTGGGCTTGAAGTCCTAAAAATTCCCACTGAATAAAATGTAACTCTTAAAAAAAAAAACTAAAAGAAGGCAGGGGTGAAGAGCACCCCCTTAGAACCAATCCCTCCATCTTGATTTACTGGACCTCACAGGTATCCAGCTCTCAGGCTCCATCTGTCTCACTGTCTCCACATGTCCTTGGCAGTGAGGGACTGCCAGTTGGTCTTCTGGCAGTTTGACCAGGGAGAGATTATAGAGTTTGGGCTGATTTCTTTGGTTCTCCATAGGGAGCACCTAGATTCACTCTCCCTTAGTCCACAATCTGTGAGGAAGGAATAGAGCAGGTGTGCAAGCAAGTGACTCTGTCAGTATGCATGCCTTTCACACCCACTGCCAAAGAGGCTTACCAGCCCCCTCCAGAGAGCCTCAGAAATGCTTTAACATGAGGTCTGGGACATGGGTGGAGGGGCTGCCTCCCAGCCCAACTGGCAACATTAAAACCAAAGAGGATAAGAAGAGGTGGCAAAGGTGGCACTGCAGAGGCTCACAGGGGCAAATGTCACCACCTCCATCCCACTCCCACCCCTTAGCAATGCTTCCTCCCCAGTAGAGGAAAACCTGGGACTTTTGACCAGAGGAGAGCAGAAGGAGCAGGCACCACGCAAGGGAAAGTTGCAGAACCCAGGCTTGGCTCTGGCTGTAGCCCAGTTCTTTGTGGCAGCACCCTGGACAGTGGGTCAGCTGCCTTTCTGCCTCCTATTGGGTAGCATGTAGCATGTGCCCAAGCCTTTCCCAACCCCTACCTGCAGACCCCATTCTTACTTCTCCCAATCCTTTGTAGCCCAGCCCTGATGGGTTTGGGGGCACACAGCATAGTGGTATCCAGGAAGAATGCTTAACCCATAAGCTTATAAGGGACATACTGCTGTAACCCCATTTAACAAAGGAGAATTTAATGTCCAGAAAAGTCAATGGATTGGCCCTCACACAGGTGGCAACAGAGCTAGGATTTGAACCCAAGACTGTCTGATACTAAACCTGTGTTCTTAACTGTGATAGAGATTCTATGAACCAACAGCTCAATTTCCCCTTCATGGAAAATCTAAAAATTGAATAAAAATATGTTTTATAAGAAATTTTGGAAAGTAAAATGAAAATGAAGATTAAAAGCAAAAGTATAGCTCATGCAAACTTAGAAAAATTGTAACTGAAGGTAGTATAATTTCTATGGCAAGAAATTTTGGAGATATTGATTATGATTATGCAGTTACTTTTCTTATGTTTCAGAAAAACCTTTTACTTACTGTACTCTGGAAAATAACTTCAACCAGGCATGATAAAGATTATTTCACTGAAATTCAGTATGTGTTCAGTCCATTAAGTTTCCATGTTAAGATGTTTTACCAGATCCTGATTCTTTGGAAATCTGTAGTCCACATGTGACATGGGTGGGAACTCCCTAAGTGGCCAGAGGATCGATCCACTACCTAACTGGAGTCAGGCTGAGCAGTCATCTTTCTTGATAATTCTCAAGGGCACAGTAGGATTTATGTAGACATGCAGGTGCTGGCACTCTCATTTCCTGAGGGCAGAGTCCATATGTGTCCAGGTTCTCAGTTTTAAAAATGCACGTTCTGCTGTTACCCTGTGAGTAAACACCCTCTTAGGAGGGAGCCTGATAGACACTCTCCCATTATTTGCCAGCCATGAAGACCAATTTTTAGTTTTAACAGATCACTCTAGTTGTGAATAAGAATGTACAGTAGAAGCAAAAGGGCAGAGTGGTCAGTTAGGAGCCAGAGGAGGGTCCAGTGGAAAGAAAGCGGAGGCAGAGACTTCCCGCACGTGAAAGCTCCCCCTCAAAGCATCTAACACAGAGCATGCACATGCAGCTGAGCTTGCTGCAAATTGAGAAAATGAAGCAATTTCATTTGTTGCTTTTCTACATTATGACTACCTAGCTCAACTGCCTGGGATTTTCTTTTCTCTTTGGTAAGGTAATTCTATGCTTTTCTTTCATTTTTGAACATGAAAATGATTGGGTATTTCATGGAGCAAAATAAAGACGTTGGAGTTACACATATGCAACAGAAACAGTTTGGAAATACAAAAATTTTGGCTAATAGTTTTGGTATTTACCCTGATTTCCCTTGCCCCACCCCCCAATATCCAGGAGATCACAAACATGAAACAAAAGGGGTGGGTGGAGATAAGAGTTGGGGCTTCTGAGGAGATCCCCACCCAGGGACATCTTGGACACTGGGGTGGAGAGGGTATATATTGAGCAGTAGTTTATCTCTGTAATAGGCTACCTTGTCGAAGCCAAAACCTTCCATATGGATGGCGTGAAGGCCATTGTGGAGAGGGATACTCTCTGTGTTCTGGGGTGGGTGTAGATTGGGGATAAAATAGAAACAGAAACTGCACTGTTTCGAACATTATCAATTCACTCAACCCTCATGTTGAGGAGACAAAGGGATCTTTGGGGACCGAAGGTCCTGGTCCACTTTTTATAAGGGAGTGTCTGGATATTCCTGGCCTCCCCAGTGGAGAGAAGATGGCCCTCCAGTCTTACTCGTCCTTTCCCAAGACCCGCATCCTCGAGGTTTCCCCCTTCCCTAGCTCAGACTGATCATCGCTCCCGGACACCACATCATCTTCGCTGGGCACCGGGGAGTGGACAGAGTACAGACACTGGTTCCTCCACTCAGCCAGCCCATTGCACGAAAATCGCACAAAAATCCCCCAATCACTCCCTTCCCCCACTCCACGCACGCCTACATCCTCGGGGCTTTGGCGACTTACCGCTGAGGCCGGGAGTGTCGCGGTATGCGGTCTTGGCAGGTCTGGGAGCCGCGCCCGATACCGAGCTGCGCGCTCAGCACCACGGTCAGTTCCCGGCGCCTGACGCCCACTCAGGACCCGGGGGAGGCGGAGGGCCCACGTCCTTCCTTCGGCGCTGGAGGCGCTGGGCAGCCGTTCCAGGAAACGGGCCCGCAAGGGTTAACCGCGAGAGGGCAGCTAGGCTGGGGCGGGGCAGAGGTGGGCCGGGAGCCTGTCGGCCGCCACGCAGGAGTCGGAGAGGTGACGCGCGCGGGGCCGAATGGGGGCTGCTCTGGCAGTGCCTCCGTCTTGCTTTGTTCGTGTTTATTCTGATACCAGCCGCGGTGCTTCTCTGCCTCCCCGCAGGGCTGTGATTTTGCATCCCTGAGGCCCAGCCTCTTCTGCACCCCGGACTGACAGTCATCCAATCATGACTGTCGGCCCCTGTATTCCACAGCCACGGTCAGAACTCCTTAGAGTGCGCAGGTGTGGGTACCCCTAACCCCCACATCCCGCAGCGCCTGGCAAGTTTAACCCCAACCATCTCGGAAGGGCCTAGCCACGAGTCCTACCCGGTGTTCAGAGAGGATTTGGAAGAAGGGGAAGGCCAGTCTCGAGATGCCGGGCACTCTTCCCGGAATCTTCCTTATGGAGTACCTTTCTTGGGCCCCGATTAGATCATTAATGAGAAGTAAGGATGTGCTTCCCCTTCAGGTAGTCACAGCGTGGGGGTTGCTGGTACTGTGGGCCTCCGAAGTCTTGCAGAAGGGGCGAAAGTGGTTTGAGGACTCTCTCCCCACTGAGCGGAGGGCAGAGGGTTTGCACACTGGGTGTAGGAATAAAATATGGATTTAGCAATTCTGGGATGGCTCAGAGAGAAGTGCCAGGAGCATGTGTGAGGGCCGTAGCACAGGGCTGGTGGGGCAGGGTGCGGGGTGTGATGAGGGGACTGATCCCAAGCAGCACAGAAGACTGCAGGAGAGGAGCTCTGGAAGGAAGAATGAAGGAGTCTTCCAGCCAAGGCTTGGGCTGAGTCCCCAGAGAGGTCAGGGATTCTTGGATGATGAAGGCCTTTCCTTTCTTTGAGCATGGTGGACTCCCTTCCTGTACCTATTTAAAAACAACAACAACAACAACCCGAATACTACCTTTGGTCTGGGCTGAATTTGTCATAGGGCAGCAGCCTTTTTTAACTTCAGTCACCTTGAGATTGTCCCACCCCAGTCACCCCATTCAAGAGCTCCACCACAGGCCCCTCCCTCAGTGAGGGTCACCAACCGCCTTTGGGTGAGCCCCCTTCTTACATTTCTTGGAGCTGAACCATTTTTCTACCCAGTGACAGGCTCACTGTTATCCCAGAAGTCCCCCTTGACTCATGTTAATAGTATGGTCCTGAACTTCCCGGCAGTTTCTGGCCTTCAGAGGTCCCTGAATCAGTTTTCCCCCTATTCAGTTCAGTTCAGTCACTCAGTCGTGTCCGACTCTTTGCGACCCCATGAATCACAGCACGCCAGGCCTCCCTGTCCATCACCAACTCCCGGAGTTCACTCAAACTCATGTCCATCGAGTCGGTGATGCCATCCAGCCATCTCATTCTCTGTCGTCCCCTTCTCCTCCTGCCCCCAATCCCTCCCAGCATCAGGGTCTTTTCCAATAAGTCAACTCTTCACATGAGATGGCCAAAGTATTGGAGTTTCAGCTTTAGCACCAGTCTTCCAATGAACACCCAGGATTGATCTCCTTTAGGATGGATTGGTTGGACCTCCTTGCAGTCCAAGGAACTCTAAAAGTCTTCTCCAGCACCACAGTTCAAAAGCATCAATTCTTCAGTGATCAACTTTCTTCACAGTCAAACTCTCACATCCATACAGGACCACTGGAAAAACCATAGCCTTGACTAGATGGACCTTTGTTGGCAAAGTAATACCTCTGCTTTTTAATATGCTATGTAGGTTGGTCATAACTTTCCTTCCAAGGAGTAAGTGTCTTTTAATTTCATGGGTGCAGTCAGCATCTGCAGTGATTTTGGAGAAATCACAGAAAAAATAGTCTGACACTGTTTCCCCATCGATTTGCCATGAAGTGATGCCATGATCTTAGTTTTCTGAATGTTGAGCTTTAAGCCAACATTTTCACTCTCCTCTTTCACTTTCATCAAGAGGCTTTTGAGTTCCTCTTCACTTTCTGCCATAAGGGTGGTGTCATCTGCATATCTGAAGTTATTGATATTTCTCCCAGCAATCTTGATTCCAGCTTGTGCTTCTTCCAGCCCAGCGTTTCTCCTGATGTACTCTGCATATAAGTTAAATAAACAGGGTGACAAAATACAGCCTTGACATACTCCTTTTCCTATTTGGAACCAGTCTGTTGTTCCATGTCCAGTTCTAACTGTTGCTTCCTGACCTGCATACAGGTTTCTCAAGAGGCAGGTCAGGTGGTCTGGGATTCCCATCTCTTTCAGAATGTTCCACAGTTTATTGTGGTCCACACAGTCAAAGGCTTTGGCATAGTCAATAAAGCAGAAATAGATGCTTTTCTGGAACTCTCTTGCTTTCTCCATGATCCAGCAGATGTTGGCAATTTGATCTCTGGTGGATCTGTGCCTTATCACCAAATAACCCTGAATCATGTGTCGGATCCCCTAGACTCCACAGTCCTCACCAGTTAAAGTTAATAAACATTTGTTATTGTTGAGTTGCTAAGCTGTGCCCACTCTTTGCAACCCCATGAACTGCAGCACACCTGGTTCCTCTGTCCTCCACTCTCTCCAGAAGTTTGCTCAAATTCATGGCCATTGAGCCAGTGATGGTATCTAACCATCTCATCTTATGCTGCCTCCTTTTCCTCCTGCCCTCAATCTTTCCCAGCATCGAGGTCTTTTCCAATGAGTCAGCTCTTCACATAGTGTGGCCAAATTGCTGTAGTTTCAGCTTCAGCCTCAATCCTTCCAATGAATATTCAGGGTTGATTTTCTTTAGGATTGACTGGTTTGACCTCCTTGCAGTCCAAGGAACTCTCAAGAATCTTCTCCAACACCTCAATTTGAAAGCATCAATTCTTCACTGCTCAGCCTTCTTTATGGTTCAAGTCTCACATTTGTACATGACTACTTTTCACTTTCATGCATTGGAGAAGGTAAGGCAACCCACTCCAGTGTTCTTGCCTGGAGAATCCCAGGGACAGGGGAGCCTGGTGGGCTGCCATCTATGGGGTCGCACAGAGTCGGACACGACTGAAGCGACTTAGCAGCAGCAAGCAGCAACTGGTAATAAAATAAAGATCTGTACAGTCAAAGCTATGGTTTTTCCAGTAGTCATGTATGGATGTGAGAGTTGAACCATAAAGAAACCTGACCACCGAAGAATTAATGCTTTTGAACTGTGGTGTTGGAGAAGACTCTTGAAAGTCCCTTGGACTGCAAGGAGATCAGACCAGTCAATGCTAAAGGAAATTATTTCTGAATATTCATTGGAAGGACTGATTCTGAAGCTGAAGCTCCACTACTTTGGCCACCTGATGGGAAGAGTTGACTTATTGGAAAAGACCCTGATGCTGGGAAAGATTAAAGGTAGGAAGAGAAGGGGATGACAGAGGATGAGATGGTTGGATGGCATCACCGACTCAATGGACATGAGTTTCAGCAAGCTCCAGGAGACGGTGAAGGACAGGGAAGCCTGGTGTGCTGCAGACCGTGGGGTCAAAAAAGAGTCAGACATGACTGAGCAACTGAAAAACAACAACTGGTGATAAACATTTAGCTTCTCCAGCTATGGTCTCCCTTCTTCCAAATTACAGCATTACAAAGAGTTTTATATTCCTTAAACTTGTCACTTTTTGCTTAACTTCTTCCAATGAGTGACAATTGATCTAGTCAATGCTCTGCTTGCCACCCTTTTGTCAGTGAGAGCTATTCTGTCATCTACTTCCTTCTTTTAGAGCGTTTAAAAACATCTTTTCTTTCAGGTATTAAAAACCCCAAACCAAAACAGATATATATATGTGTATGTATACATAAACATATAAATAACTTTAATATGTATTTATATGTAATAAAAAACTATATAATTATACATGATATAAAATATATTTATATATATAAATAACCTATATGTATATATCATTCACAACAAATTGTGGAAAATTCCTAAAGAGATGGGAATGCCAGATTACCTTACATGCCTCCTGAAAAAGCTGTATGCAGGTCAAGAAGCAACAGTTAGAACTGGACACAGAACAACAGACTGGTTCAAAACTGGGAAAGAAGTATGTCAAGGCTGCATATTGTCACCCTGTTTATTTAACTTATAAGAAGAGTGCATCATGCGAAATGTTGAGCTGGATGAAGCACGAGCTGGAATCAAGATTGTTGGGAAAAATATCAATAACTTCAGATATGCAGATGACACCACCCTTATGGCAGAAAGTGAAGAGGAATTAAAGAATCTGTTGATGAAGGTGAAAGAGGTAAATGAAAAAGCTGTCTTAAAACTTAACATTCAGAAAACTAAGATCATGGCATCTGATCCCATCACTTCATGGTGAATACATGGGAGAACAATGGAAACAGTGACAGACTTTATATTCTTGGGCTCCAAAATCACGGCAGATGGCGATTGCAACCATGAAATTAAAAGATGCTTTCTCCTCAGAAGAAAAGGTATGACAAACCTAGACAGTGATTAAAAGGCAGAGACATTACATTGCCAACAAAGGTCCATATTGTCAAACCTATGGTTTTTTCCAGCAGTCATGTATGGATGTAAGAGCTGGACCATAAAAAAGACTGAGCACTGAAGAACTGATGCCTTACAACTGTGATGCCGAAGAAGTCCCTCGAGAGTCCCTTTGGACATCAATGAGATAAAACCAGTTCAGTTCAGTTCAGTCTCTCAGTCGTGTCGGACTCTCCGCGACCCCATGAATCACAGCACGCCAGGCCTCCCTCTCCATCACCAACTCCGGAGTTCACTCAAACTCATGTCCACAGAGTCGGTGATGCCATCCAGCCATCTCATCCTCCGTCGTCCCCTTCTCCTCCCGCCCCCAACCTTTCCCAGCATCAGAGTCTTTTCCAGTGAGTCAACTCGTCGCATGAGGTGGCCAAAGTATTGCAGTTTCAGCTTTAGCATCAGTCCCTCCAATGAACATCCAGGATTGATCTCCTTTAGAATGGACTGGCTGGATCTCCTTGCAGTACAAGGGACTCTCAAGAGTCTTCTCCAACACCACAGTTCAAAAGCATCAATTCTTCGGCACTCAGCTTTCTTCACAGTCCAACTCTCACATCCATACATGACCACGGGAAAAACCATAGCCTTGACTAGACGGACCTTGGTTGGTAAAGTAATGTCTCTGCTTTTTAATATACTATCTAGGTTGGTCATAACTTTCCTTCCAAGGAGTAAGCGTCTTTTAATTTCATGGCTGCAATCAGCATCTGCAGTGATTTTGGAGCCCAAAAAATAAAGTCTGACACTGTTTCCACTGTTTTTCCATCTCTTTCCCATGAAGTGATGGGACCAGATGCCATGATCTTTGTTTTCTGAATGTTGAGTTTCAAGCCAACCTTTTCACTCTCCTCTTTCACTTTCATCAAGAGGCTTTTGAGTTCCTCTTCACTTTCTGCCATGAGGGTAGTGTCATCTGCATATCTGAGGTTATTGATATTTCTCCCAGCAGTCTTGACTCCAGCTCGTGCTTCTTCCAGCCCAGCGTTCCTCATGATGTACTCTGCATATAAGTTAAATAAGCAAGGTGACAATATACAACCTTGACACACTCCTTTTCCTATTTGGAACCAGTCTGTTGTTCCATGTCCAGTTCTAACTGTTGCTTCCTGACCTGCATACAGGTTTCTCAAGAGGCAGGTCAGGTGGTCTGGGATTCCCATCTCTTGAAGAATGTTCCACAGTTTATTGTGATCCACACAGTCAAAGGCTTTGGCATAGTCAATGAAGCAGAAATAGATGTTTTTCTGAAATTCTCTTGCTTTCTCAATGATCCAGCGGATGTTGGCAATTTGATCTCTAGTGCCTCTGCCTTTTCTAAAACCTGCTTGAACATCTGAGAGTTCACGGTTTACATACTGCTGAAGCCTGCCTTGGAGAATTTTGAGCATGACTTTACTAGTGTGTGAGATGAGTGCAATTGTGCAGTAGTTTGAGCATTCTTTGGCATTGCTTTTCTTTGGGATTGGAATGAAGACTGACCTCTTCCAGTCCTGTGGCCACTGCTGAGTTTTCCAAATCTGCTGGCATATTGAGTGCAGCACTTTCACAGCATCATCTTTCAAGATTTGAAATAGCTCAACTGGAATTCCATCACCTCCACTAGCTTTGTTCGTAGTGATACTTTCTAAGGCCCACTTGTCAGAGGGCAGACACACTGAAATCATAATCACAGGAAACTAGTCGATCTGATCACATGGACCACAGCCGAATGTGGTCCACTGGAGAAGGGAATGGCAAACCACTTCAGTATACTTGCCTTGAGAACCCCATGAACAGTAACAAAGGGCAAAATGATAGGATACTGAATGAGGAATTCCCCAGGTCGGTAGGTGCCCAGTATGCTACTGGAGCTCAGTGGAGAAATAACTCTAGAAGGAATAAAGGGATGGAGCAAAAGCAAAACCAATACCCAGTTGTGGATGTGACCGGTGATAGAAGCAAGGTCTGGTGCTGTAAAGAGCCATATTGCATAGGAACCTGGAATGTTAGGTCCATGAATCAAGGCAAATTGGAAGTGGTCAAACAGGAGATGGCAAGAGTGAACATAGACATTCTAGGAATCAGTGAATTAAAGTGGACTGGAATGGGTGAATTTAACTCGGATGACCATTATATCTACTACTGTGGGCAGGAATCCCTGAGAAGAAATGGAGTAGCCATCATGGTCAATAAAAGAGTCCGAAATGCAGTACTTGGATGCAATCTCAAAAATGACAGAATGATTTCTGTTCGTTTCCAAGGCAAACCATTCAATATTACAGTAATCAAGGCCTATGCCCCAACCAGTAATGCTGAAGAAGCCAAAGTTAATCGGTTCTATGAAGACCTACAAGACCTTTTAGAACTAACACCCCAAAAAGATGTCCTTTTCATTATAGGGGAGTGGAATGCAAAAGTAGGAAGTCAAGAAACACCTGGAGTAACAGGCAAATTTGGCCTTGGAGCACGGAATGAAGCAGGGCAAAGGCTAATAGAGTTTTGTCAAGAGAATGCACTGGTCATAGCAAACACCCTCTTCCAACAACACAAGAGAAGACTCTACACATGGACATCACCACATGGTCAACACCGAAATCAGATTGATTATATTCTTTGCAACCAAAGATGGAGAAGCTGTATACAGTTAGCGAAAACAAGACCAGGAGCTGACTGTGGCTCAGATCATGAACTCCTTATTGCGAAATTCAGAGTGAAATTGAAGAAAGTAGGGAAAACCACTAGACCATTCAGATATGACCTCAATCAAATCCCTTATGATTATACAGTGGAACTGAGAAATAGATTTAAGGGACTAGATCTGATTGATAGAGTGCCTGATGAACTCTGGACGGAGGTTTGTGACATTGTACAGGAGACAGGGACCAAGACCATCCCCATGGAAAAGAAATGCAAAAGAGGGAAATGGCTGTCTGAGGAGGCCTTACAAATAGCTGTGAAAAGAAGAGAGGCGAAAAGCAAAGGAGAAAAGGAAAGATATAAGCATCTGAATGCAGAGTTCCAAAGAATAGCAAGGAGAGATAAGGAAGACTTCCTCAGTGAGATAAAACCAGCCCATCCTAAAAGAAATCAGTCCTGAGTATTCATTGTAAAGACTGATGCTGCAGCTGATGCTCCAATACTTTGGCCACCTGATGTGAAGAGCTGACTCACTGGAAAAGACTCTGATGCTGGAAAAGATTGAAGGCAGGAGGAGAAGGGGATGACAGAGGATGGGATGGTTGGATGGCATCACTGACTCAATGAACATGAGTTTGAGCAAACTCTGGGAGATACTGAAGGGCAGAGAAGCCTCTCGTGCTGCCATCGGAAGGCAAAGAGTCAGATCCTACTGAGCGACTGAACAACAACACAGTAAAGGATTTTCAAAAGATCAAAAATAGAATGAGAAAACACAAGAAATTGTTAACTCACTTAACAAAGATCTAGAAGAAATAAAACATAAGCAAACAGTAATGAACAACACAATTATTGAAATTAAAAATACTCTAGAAGGAGTTATTGATTTAAAAAATATGCACAATGTAAGAGTCTTGAGTTTTATTTGGGGAAAAATGATGGCCAGGGCCCAGGGAACAGTACAGATAACTCTAAGAAACTGGCCCAATGAGGTAGTTGGGGAATGTCAATATATGTGATTTTGGTGAAGAAGGAGTTCATGCAATCAGGCACTTATTTTACAAAAGGTTTTCTGCTAATCGTCAGAAGCTGATGTCACCAGGCAGGGATTTAGTGCTTTTCTAGATACGAGGAGACACAAACATTGTGATTATGAAATCAGTTCCTGGAAATAGCTAGCTATCTAAAGACCTGTTCCACTAGTTTACCAGGAGCACAAAGTGCACTCCTTCTCCACCCTAAACTTCCTTCAGGACATGTTGCAGGTCAATAGCTGCAGCAGCACAGGATTCAATCTCCGGAGAGACAAATGGAAAATGCCCTTGACAATCACCAATGTGTAGTTGATAGGGCCCCCCTCTTAGTCATAAATTTGACCATAATTTGGGAGGCATTTCACGACCGTTTCATCCCACGTTGTTAGGATGGCTCATTCCTAGTTCTGGAGAAGGTTTTGCTGATAGGCCACTCAATGTGCTATTACTGGACTGGGTCTTTAACAGTTAAAGATCTCTGGACACCTGTCTTCTGTCCAGGAAAGTATTCTCTCCTATTGCATCTTCCCATATCTGGAGTTACACTATTACAATCATTGATTGTATACAGAACTATATGTTTCATCAACCACTGCAAGTCTCCTAGTCATTATTACTTTCATTGGAGACTCAGTTACATATTTGGTAATTGCAAGAAACAACAATCTTGTAAAACTGGCAAATACAAATAATATCATTGGTCGTATTATTAAAGACCTAAGTGAGAATTAAGCTTAGAACTTACATTAGGTGTACCACAGTACATTCTTGGGTCATTTTACTTAGTCTATTCTGTACCAATAAAATATTTTTTATTTTTAAGAAAATTATATAAGACTCTTAGCCCAATTTCCTAGTGTTACTAGGTTGATTATTCTAGTTCCCAAGATAAAGGCGGGGGCTTAAAGCTTAAATGACCACAGACTGATGCTAACCATATAGATCCATCCCATTATTATGGGAGTTTTCCTTTAAACAGATGAGAGGTTACAGTTTTTGATTGAGACTTAGGTCATCATTTTGACTGAGTTTGAGTGACCTGAAAAGAAAATTTGAGAATCCCAGGGACGGCGGAGCCTGGTCGGCTGCCGTCTATGAGGTCGCGCAGAGTCGGACACGACTGAAGCGACTTAGCAGCAGCAGCAGCATGGTCAGGGTCAGAGCAGCTATTATCAATAGGCCATCTGAGAGGGTCCCATCTAGTAATATGAGTAGATAGAACGAGACTGAACTCTCATTCTTCTAAAATAAATTTCCTAAAGGTCATCCAATTAGAGCCTTGGAGTGGAGAAATCCGCCAAGGTAATTTGGAAGTATTAGACTCAGGCAATCAGCCACAAACCCAACAATTGGATTGAGTTTTAAAACTAGCATAGGATGATGTCCATGATAGAAAACATTTGATTTGTGTGTGAAGCCCCGAGAAGTCAAGAAAACATTATAAATTATCATGAGTCGGGTCCAGCATCTTGGGCAAACTGTCTACTTCTGATATCTTCCTCTTGTCCTGGTGTAATGTAGTTTTCTCTGACAAAAAAAGTCCTTCCATTTGGGTTGGAGACAGTCCCTTAAATTATTTTCCAGTCCTGGTTGCAAGTTGTGAGGCATCTGATCTTTGTCCAATGATACATTACTGAGATAAGCTTCAGAAACAAACTTAGAGTGTCCTTTAATAACTCAATTAAAGTTTATGTTAATATGATAAAGAACTATCCAGGAAATGAGTCTTAGTAGATACAGACCTCCATTAACAAAACTAGGACTTAACATTTATTGAAACATCTTTTTCTCCCTAAGATTACCCTCATTTTTACCAAATATAGCCAAATTAAGATGACATTTTTTGAAAAATGTATAGTCTCGGCAATGGCAAGCCAATCCAGTACTCTTGCCTAGAAAATCCCATGGATGGAGGAGCCTGGTAGGCTGCAGTCCCTGTGGTCACTAAGGGTCGGACACGACTGAGTGACTTCACTTTCACTTTTCACTTTGACACATTGGAGAAGGAAATGGCAACCCACTCCAGTGTTCTTGCCTGGAGAATCCCAGGGACGGGGGAGCCTGGTGGGCTTCCGTCTATGCGGTCACACAGAGTTGGACACGACTGAAGTGACTTAGCAGCAGCAGCAGTAGCAGTAGCAGCGATAAACTTGACCTGATGATTTATATAGCCGTAATTGATTATAGACATTTTTTTTTTTTTTTCGCTTTGCTGAGTCTCAGTCTGAACTTTAAGAAAAAAAAACAAAAAACTGAAGGCTAGGAAAGTTATGCCAAGGGCTTATCACAGATTTTGCTTAATAAATTTATGTGAATTTCTCCCTTCTCAAGAGCGCCAAGATTCTTTGAGATTTCTGTTCTTGTTAGTGAGATAGGCTTCCTAATTTATCTGATAAAGCTACTGGAAATCTAAGAGTTCCCAGTCTCTAGAGGGATCAGAGAGAGAGAAAAGATAAATGTTTTACTTTTGCTTACAAAAGAATAATTTTACCAAACTACGGTAAGTCATAATTAGTTTGAGGGGAAGGGTTTCCTTGCACCTAGAAAACATATATTCAAACCAGTAACTTTTTCAGATAGAAACCATAAAAGTTATAAGCATATTCACCAGTTCATTAAGTCCTTTTGTTAATTTTTATGAAGTCATCAGGTTTCCCAATAGAATCCTTTAATTTTTTACCCAGTTCAGCATTATGGTCTGAAAGTAAGAAACATATGTTTATACAAAAGTTCTTTCTAGAAATCTTCTTGAAGAGGAAGCATTTTGCAAAAGCAATATTATTTATCTATTAAATAAAAAATAACCATAACTGCCTATAATGACAAAAAACTTAAGAAGGCACATTCAAAATCTGACTACAATATAATTGACAAAGAAACCTGGTTACTGCTATAACAACACTTTAAGATAGTAACTGGAATCATGACTGACAATATTTTGCAGGACGTATCAGAATTTTAGAAACTCCATAGAATTTCTAGGATATCTATATTAGTAACATTTATCATACTATATCGGAGAAGGTGATGGCACCCCACTCCAGTACTCTTGCCTGGAAAATCCCATAGACGGAGGAGCCTGGTAGGCTGCAGTCCATGGGGTCGTGAAGAGTCGGACACGACTGAGCGACTTCACTTTCACTTTTCACTTTCATGCACTGGTGGAGGAAATGGCAACCCACTCCAGTGTTCTTGCCTGGAGAATCCCAGGGACGGGGGAGCCTGGTGGGCTGCCGTCCAAGGGGTCGCACAGAGTCGGACACGACTGAAGCGACTTAGCAGCAGCAGCAGCAACAACCATACTACATAACCGAAGGATATTTATTACTCATTTGACAATACTTCCCTGCAATTCAATATACCAGATGAACCTAATAAGTTTAATATCGCTCTTTGGGATGCTTCAGGGGCCCTTTGAAGCATCCCAAAGTTAGCTATAGGTCAAAAAAATGTTTCATTAGAATTTTATTCACTTAGCCAAAGAAACAATAAGGTATTTCAAAGTCAAATATGGAACAGATCATTTAAGAGGTAAAGAAACATTTAAGTGGTAAAGAAACTGTTATCAAAGTTCAACATCTGAAGAAAGCTTGTCCTCTTAATACAGAGAAAAGTCAAAATTCACATTTTGCACCTACCTACTTTTAATTTACTCAATTTCATTTATTTTAAACTTAGTCATTTCTGAGCATGCACAAAACTTTTTTCTCAGGGTCAACTTTCCACAAAACTTTTTTTTAAATCATTTTCTGTACCCATTAATTAGTTCTCCTATCCTGAAAAAGCCATCTGTAAGCCAAACCTACTTCCTTTTCCTTTAACAAAATGAAATTCCATTCATCAACCTTGTTTACTAAAAACACACATCCTACTTTCCCTAAGTAACCATGAACTATCCTTTGTAGTAGCATTCAAAAGATTGATGAACATAAATACCACTGATAATTTCTAAAAAACATTTGCTTCCTTATAGAGGACATCTCAGGATGGCATCAAACATATTCATTAATTGTCCAAAATCTCTTTAGTTTCTCTGTAAGAGGAAGATACTGTTCAGTAATTGCTGTTATAACAAGATTTTACTTAACTTTTATTAAACCAAGGCACAATGAAAATACTATGCTTAATGTGAATGATGCTTATATTAATTAGATCAACAAACACATTAATACCAGGTATTTAATGTTAAATATTTTCCAGTTCATGTGAACATAAAATTCATTTAGGTTAATTTTTCTTGTATTTAGAATTGTTTGAGTTGTAAGTGCTTACTTTTCTTAAAGCCAATTAAACAGAGCTCATTTACAAATATCAGCAACAATATCCGAAGACAAACACACATACTGAGACATACATATATCCAAATGGAAACAAGAGATCTCACAGCTTTGTTTTCCAAATTTAGTTATGAATCAGATAGCACAATATAAAACTCACTAGGTTATAAATAACAGTTGGAATAAAAAAGGTTTTTAAAGGCTTCTTTTCCTATTTTTTCCCTCTCAGTTTCAGGAATTAAAGATGGTCTAGATAGGTGTCCCTGAAAGCCATAGTCTCAAGGTACAAGAAGAGGAAAACATCTTCTCCTAGTAGGACAATTTCAAAAAAATTTTTAAAATCAATTTTCTCTGGATCTAAAGAATATCATGGCCACACTGTCAAAAAATCTTTATTTTTTCTGTGATCATAGTTTCATAACCAAAATTTAGACCAGATAGTTCTCAATTGGCCCTGATAACAAAGGCAGACTAATAAAATGTTCTATCAAGAATTGTCCCTCTGGGAGGTAAGGATCTTGTTTTGATCAGCCCCATACTGTTGATTGTAGGAGAAAAGTCCTGAACGTAAGGGAACGTCTGTCCATTTTCCCATCCTGTGGCAATAAAGATCTAATATTTTTAGGCCATTTTTCTTTGTCATTGGATCATAAGCTATAGGTTGACCAGCCATTTAAAATTTTTCCTGAGGGATTCTTAGGTGTGGGGTGGTGGTGGAAGCTTAGAGGAAGCACTTCCTATATAAACTGCTCAAGCAGTTTGTACAGCTGTCTGCACAATCAAGCCAATCTGTGTGCTCAAACCAAAATAACGAAACCGTACCAAAATATCACCAGCCAAAATTTACACTCCAAATAAAACAAATGGCAAAGAGATGCCCAGAAATCAAAAACCAAATGGAACAAATGGAAAAACGATGCCCAGAAATAAAAAGCTACATGGCTTAAATGCCCTAAATACGAGTTTCCAGTCCCACTAGACCTGAGTCACTGCTAGTGGCCTTTTTGAGTTCTTATATAGTTTCATGTAACTTCTTGGTAGTTTCCTGCAAAGAAGTTACTCTATTGTTTCCTCTTTTAGAATGTTCTGCATACCAAAGTAAGCATTTCATTCAGGCTATCTGATCTTACAGCCGACTTTTTCTAACTGTGTGCCCAAAAATGTCAATTTTGGAATATCAAAAGACCCTCAATTTGGACATTTTAGCATAACTTCCCCAATTAAGTAGGTACTTGCAAGTATAACTGAACCCTGGCTGGAGATAGAGGCTGCTTTCTGATGTCCCTCATTTCTGTGTTTCAGAGGCTCTACTTATTTTAAGTTGAACTTGCTGAGGAAAAAATTCACTCTTGAAACTGTGGTGGGCCAGTACACTGCTTGTGAACTTAACTTCCTCCAGGAGTCACTCCAGAGTCATTTGAGCCCTCTTACACGTCTTAGTTACTCACTTTGGCAGTCTAAGACCACCACAGTGCTCAGATCACTGAGTGGTCAATTCTTATCTGTGACCCCTGGATAAGCAAGTGTTTTAATTAATGAGTGAGTTTCCCTATGGGATCATTGCATGGTAAGAGGACTCGGCTTCGACCCATCCTATAAATTTCTCAGTTACCTGAGTAAGCTGTAGCAGCTGAGAGGAGTCTTGTCCCTTTTCTATGATGTAAAGCTCTCATGTAGTATCTTAAATTTTATCCCCCCAAATTCTATTAAGGCAGCCAATTTAAAGAAAAGCATCAGATTAGCCTCTTACTTAACTACTCACTACAGACCACTCAGTCTCCTACAACTGAGCAACCTCAGGATCTTTCAGTTGAGCCCTGCATATTCCTAGTATCTTTCAACCAAGCCCTGCCCCCAGACCTTTCCGCTTAGTGGGTATTGCCCTGGTATCTTTCAACCAGCCCATCCCAGTATCTTTCCACTCATTTTCTATATACTAAGTGGGTATGCTCCGGTATATTTCAATCACCCCCTCTCCCTACCCAGTGCCTTTCAACTGGGAGGGAATAAATAATCTGCTCCAGTGCCAAATAAAAGTCACAACCATCAATCAATATGGGATATCTGAGAACCAGGAAAGGCTTAACCAAATTCATCTGGACTACCTGAGAAGGTAGATGGGTTCAAGGGGCTGCTGCTGGTACCAAAGCTCCAGTTCCTTGTAGAGTTCAGGTGAAGAAGGGATGATCACTCTCGGTTCCTTCATGGTTGCCATAACTGTAAACTAAAAAAAGATGTATAACATGAGAGTTGTGAGTTAAGTTTTATTTGGGGGCAAAATGAGGACTACCGCCCAGGAGATGGTACCTCAGATAGCGTTGATAAACTGGTCCAAAGAGGTAGCGGATGAAGGTCAATATATGTGATTTTGGTGAAGGGGGAGTTTATGCAATCAAGTAATTATTTTAGAAAAGATTTCCTGTTAGTCAAGAGGACCTAATATAGCCATGAAGAAATTTAATACTTTTCTAGATATGAGGAAATGGAAGGATTGTGATGATGAAATCAGTTCCTAAAACATCAAACTATCTGAAGACCTGTCCCACCAGCCTCCCTGGAGCACAAAGTGCCTCATTCTCCACCCTCAACTCCCTTCAGGGTGTGTCAAAGGTAAATAGCTGCAGCAGCACAGGATTAACTCTCTGCAGAGGCACATCACAAATGCCCTCGGCAAACATCAATTTGTAGTTGGCAGAATAACTGAGACAGAAGAATGTATAAGTGGGCTGAGAGAAAATTAGAAATAACTGCAAAGGAGCAGAATAAAGAAAAAAGAATGAGAAGAATGGAGGACCATCTTAAAGACCTCTGGGGCAATATTAAATGCACCAACATTTGAATTATAGCGTTCCCAGAAGAAGAATAAAAGAAAGTATATGAGAAAAACTTGAGGAGATTATAATCAAAAAATTTCCTAATATGGAAAATGAAATAGCGACCCAAGTCCAGGAAGCTCATAGAGTCCCATACAAGATAAACCTAAAGAGAAATATGCCACAAAGCATCTTAACCAAACTAACAAAAATTAAACACAAAGGAAAAATACTAAAAGCATCAAGAGAAAAGCAACAGATAATATACAAGGGAATACCCATGAGGTTAACAGCTGAACTTTCAGCAGAAACTCTGCAGGCCAGAAGGGAGTGGCAAGATATATTTAAAGTGACAAAAGATAAAAACCTACAACCAAGATTATTCTATCCAGCAGGGACCTCATTCAGATTTGATGATGAAATCAAAACTTTATGGACAATCAATAGTTAAGAGAATTCAGCAGCATCAAACCAGCCTTACAATAAATGCTAAAGGAACTCTCCAGGGAAAAAACACAATAGAAGAAAAGGACCCACAAAAATAAACCCCAGGTTCTTCCCTGGTGGTCCAGTTGCTAAGACTCCAAGCTTCCAAATCAGGGGCCCCAGAATTGATCTCTGATAGGGAACTAAATCTACTATGCCACAACTAAGAGTCTCCAAGCTGCAACTAAAAGATCTTGCATGCTGCAACTAAGACCCAGTATAGCCAAAGAAATAAATATTTAAAAACCCAAATAATTAAGAAAATGGAAGTAGGAACATATATATTGATAACTCTTATAAATGTAAATGGATTAAATGCCCCAAACAAAAGACACAGACTGGCTGAATGGATACAGAAAAAAAAAAGACCTGTATATATGTTGCCTACAAGAGACCCACTTCAGACCTAAGGACACAAACACATTGAAAAGGGATAGAAAAACACAGTCCATGTGAATAGGAAACAAAAAGAAAAAAAACAGGAGTAGCAATACTCATATGAAACAAAATAGACTTTAAAATAGGAACTGTTACAAGAGATAAGGAAGGGCACTACATAATGATCCAGGAGTCAATAAAAGAAGAAGATATAACAATTATCAGTATTTATGCACCCAGCATAGGAATACCTCAACACATAAGTCAAATACTAACAATACAAAAGTGGAAAGTGACAATAAGACAATAATAGTATGGGGCTTTAATACTCCACTTATACCACTGGGCAGATCATCCACACAGAAAATTAAAATGTAAACACAAATCTTAAGTCACATATTAAACTAGATGGAGTGAATTGATATCTTTATCATATTCTATCCAAAAGTATCAGAATATACTTTTTTCTCAAGTGCACACAAAACATTCTCAAGGATAGATCACATCTTCGGTTCACAAATCAAGCATTGGTAAATTTAAGAAAACTGAAATCATATCAAGTATCTTTTCTGACCACAATGCTATGAGATTAGATATTGATTACAAGAAGAAAAAAGTGAGGGGGGGGCGGCATGGAGGTGGCTTCCCTGGTGTCTCAGACAGTATAGAATCTGCCTGTGATGCAGGAGACATGAGTTCCATCCCTGGGTTGGGAAGATCCCCTGGAGAAGGGAATGGCAACCCATTCCAGTATGCTTGCCTAGAGGATTTCATGGACAGAGGAGCCTGGTGGGCTACAGTCCATGCAGTCACAGAGTCAGATGCGACTGGGCAACTAACACAAGAGCAACAGAAAAAAAACACCCTGAAAAGCACAGACACAAGAAAGCTAAACAACACACTTCTAAATAAGCAAGAAGTCCCTGAAGAAATCAGAGGAAATAAAGCAATACCTAGAAAAAAATGACAGTAAAAACACATGACCCAAAACCTATGGATGCAGCAAAAGCAATGTTAAAATGGAGGTTTATAGCAATGTATTGCTTGTAAGCCTACCTCAAGGAATGAGAAAAACTTCAAATAAACAACATGACCTTACACCTAAAGCAACTGGAGAAAGAAGAACAAAACAAAATTGGAGAAAGTTAGATAGTTTAAGGAAATAAATCATAAATACTATAGCAAAAATCAGTAAAATGAAAAGCTGGTTCTTTGAGAAGATAAACAAATTTGACAATTACCCAGACTTGTCAAGGAAAAAAGGGGGAAACACTCAAATCAATAAAACTAGAAATGAAAAAGGAGAAGTTACAACAGACAATGCAGAAATACCAAAGATCATAAGAGACTACTCTGAGCAACTATATGCCAAAAAAATGAACCACATGGAAGAAATCAACAAATTCTTAGAAAAGTACAACCTTCCAAGACTGAACCAGGAAGAAATAGAACTCATGAAACAATCATAAGCACTGAAATTGAAAATGTGGAAAAATCTTCCAACAGACGAAAGCCCAAGACCAGATGGTTTCCCAGGTGAATTCTGTCAAATGTTCAGAGAAGAGCGAATACCCGCCTTCTCAAACTCATCCAAAACATTGCTGATGGAGGAGCACTCTCAAACTCACTTTATGAGGTCACCAGCACCCTGGTACAAAAATCAGACAAAGATGCCACAAAAAAAGAAAATTATAGGCCAATATCACAGATGAACATAGATGCAAAATTACTCAGCAAAATACTAGCAAACAGAATCCAATGACACATTAAAAGAATCATACACCATGATCAAGTGGGATTTATCCCAGGAATACAAAGATTCTTCAATATATGCAAATCAGTCAATGTGCTACACCATATAAACAAATTGAAAGGTAAAAACCATATGATCATCTGCATAGATGCAGAAAAAGCTTTTGACAAAATTAAACACCAATTAAAATTCTACATGAAATAGGCATGGAAGGAACCTATCTCAACATGATAAAAGCCATATATGACAAATCCACAGAAAGCCCTATTCTCAATGGGGAAAAAATTAATACATTTTTTCTGAGATCAGAAACAAGACAAGGGTGCCTATTCACACCACTATTGTTCGATATAGTTTTAAAAGTCCTAGCCAGGGCAATCAGAGAAGAAAAAGGATAAAAAGGAATCCAGACTGGAAAGAAGGAGTAAAACTGCTTACAGATGACATAATACATGTGTCAGACTCTGTGTGACCGCATAGACAGCAGCCCACCAGGCTCCCCCATCTCTGGGATTCTCCAGGCAAGAACACTGGAGTGGGTTGCCGTTTCCTTCTCCAAATACTATACATAGAAAACCCTAAAGTAACACCAGAAAATTACTAGAGCTAATCAACAAATTTAGTAAAGTTGCAGAGTACAAAATTAAATCCTTCGCATTCTTATACATTAAAACAAAAAATCAGAAACGGAAATTAAGAAAGCAATCCCATTCCCCAGTAAAGCAAAAAGAATAAAATACCGATGAATAAACCTACCTAAGGAGATAAAAGACCTGTATACAGAAAACTATAATCACTGATAAAAGATATCAAAGGCAACACAAGTAGATGCAGAGATATACCATGTTCTTAGATTGAAAGAATAAATATTGTGAAAATGACCATACTACCCAAAGTAATCTACAGATTCAATGCAATCCCTAACAAATTATGAATGTCCTTTTTTCCTAGAACTAGAACAAAAAAAATTTTAATTTGTATGGAAGCTCAAAATTTTAAATTTGTATATTGCATCCTGACTAGCCAAAGTAATCTTGAGAAAGAAGATAGGAGCTGAAAGAATCAGCGTCCTTGACTTCAAATTACAGTACAAGCTACAGTAAACACGAATGAAGAAAAAATTTAAAAAGATGGAATATTACTGGCACAAACACAGTAATATGGATCAATAGAATAAGATAGAAACCCAGAGATAACCCACGCCTATGGTCACCTTGTCTGTGACAAAGGAGTCAAGAATATATGATGGAGAAAAAATAGTCTCTTTGATAAGTGGTCCAGATGCATGTAAAAGAATGAAAATAAAAACTTCCTTACATTATACACAAAAAATAAACTCAAAATGAATTAAAGATCTAAATGTAAAGCCAGAACCTATAAAACTCTTAGAGGAAAACAGGTAGAGCACTCTTTGACATAAATCACAGCAAGATCCTTGCTGACCCACCTCCTAGAGTAATGAAAATAAAACCACAACAATATTGTAAAGTAATTAGTCTCCAATTAAAACAAATTAATTAATTTACAAAAAAAGAAAAGCAAAGCAAAAATGAACAAGTGGGGCCTAATTGAACATAAAAGCTTTTTCACAACAAACGAAACTGTAAACAACATAAAAAGACAACCCTTAATATGGGAGGAAATCATTGCAAACGAAACAACCAACAAAGGATTAATCTCTAAAATATAGAAGCAGCTCATTCAGTCAATATCAGAAAACTAAACAATCATACCAAAAAGTGGGTGGAAGACCTAAATAGACATTTCACCAAAGACATTCAGATGACCAACAAAGAAAAAGTACTCAACACATCCCATTATTAGAAAAATGCAAGTCAAAACTGCAATGAAGTATCAATTGAATTGATACAGCCACTATTTATTCCATGTCCTGGCTATTGTAAATAGTGCTGCAATGTCTATTGGGGTACATGTGTCTTTTTCCATTATGGCTTTTTCAGGGTATGTGCCCAGTAGTGGGATTGCTGGGTCATATGATAGATTTGTTCCTAGTTTTAAAAGGAATCTCCATACTGTTTTCCATAGTGGTGGGGTCAATTTACATTCTCACCTAGAGTGAAAGAGGGTTCCCTTTTCTTCATATCCTTTCCAGCATTGTTTGTAAATTTTTGATGATAGGCATTGTGATGGGTTTGACATGATACCACATTGTAATTTTAATTTGCATTTCTTTATTAATGAGGGAAATTTAACACCTTTACATGTGTTTTTTGGTCATGTGTATGTCTTTTTTGGAGAAATTTCTGTTTTGATCTTCTGCCTATTTTTTGATTGAGTTATTTACAATGAGCTTCTTATATATTTTGGAGATTAGTGCTTTGTTCCTTAATTTGCAAATATTTTCTTCTATTCTGAGAGTTGTTTTGTCATCTTTTATAATTTCTTTTGTGGTTCATAAATTTTTGAGTTTACTTAGGTCCCATTTGTTTAATTTTATTTTTATTTTCATTACTCTAGTAGGTGGGTCAAAAAGATCGCGCTGTGGTTTATTTCCAAGAGTGCTCCGCCTATGTTTTAATCTGAGTTTTATAGTGTCCAGCCTTACATTTATGTCTTTAATTTAGCTTGAGTTTATTTTGTAGGCTTCTAGTGAATGTTCTTGGAGAAGGCAATGGCAAGCCACTCCAGTACTCTTGCCTAGAAAATCCCATGGATGGAGGAGCCTGGTAGGCTGCAGTACGTGGGGTCGCTATGCGTCGGACACGACTGAGTGACTTCACTTTCACTTTTCACTTTTCACTTTCACACATTGGAGAAGGAAATGGCAACCCACTCCAGTGTTCTTGCCTGCAGAATCCCATGAACAGGGGAGCCTGGTGGGCTTCCGTCTATGGGGTCACACAGAGTCGGACACGACTGAAGTGACTTAGCAGCAGCAGCAGAGAATGTTCTAATTCTACTCTTTTACATGCACCTGTCCAGTTTTCCTGGCCCCACTTATGAAGAGACTGTCTTTTCTCCATTCTATATTCTTGCCTCCCTTGTCATAGACAAGGTCACCTTGGGCACGGATTTATCTTTGGACTGTCTATCCTGCACCATTGGTCTATATGTCTGTTTTGTGCCAGTACTATACTGTCTTGACTACTGTAGCTTTTTACTATAGTTTGAAGTTGGGGGGCCTGATTTCTTTTATTTGTTTTCTCAAGATTACTTTGGCTAGTCAGTGTCCTTAGGGTTTCCACAGAAATTGCAAAAAAAAAAAAAAAGTTTTAATTCTGTAAATAATGCCATTGGTAATTTAAGAGGAACTGCACTGAATAGATTGCTTTGGGTAGTATACTCATTTCCACTATATTGACTATCCAATCCACCAACATGCTAATCTCTCCATCTGTGTCATCCATGGTTCCTTTCATCAGTGTTTTATAGTTTTCTGAGTAGAAGTCTTTTGCCTCCTGAGGTTAATTTATTCCTAGGTATTTTATTCTTTTTGTTGTAACAGTAAATGGTATTGCTTCCCTGATTTCTCTTTATGATATTTCATTATTAATGTATACATACACAAGAGATTTATGTACATTAACTTTGTATCTTGCAACTTTACCAAATTCTTTGAGTAGCTCCAGTACTTTTCTTGTGTTATCTTTAGTATTCTCTATGTGGTAGCAACATGTCATCCATAAACAATGAAGGTTTTACCTATTTTTCAAATTGCATTCTGTTTATTTCTTAATCTTTTCTGATTTCCATGAGGAGGACTTCCAAAACTATGTCAAATAAGAGTGGCAAGAATGGACATACTTGCCTTGTTCCTGATTTTAGGGGAAATGCCTTTAATTTTTCACCACTGAGAATGATGGCTGCTATGTGTTTGTTGTATAAGAGCTTTATTATGCTGGTTACATTACCTTGATGCCCATGTTCTGGAGAGCTTTTTTCATATATGGGTGTTGAATTTTATCAAAAGTTTTTTCTATATCTATTGAGACGATTATACGGTTTTTATTCTTCAAGTTGTTAATATATTGTATCACATTGCTTGATTTGTATGTATTGAAAAATCTTTACATTCCTGATATAAATTCAACTTCACTATGATGTATGATCCATTTAATGTGTTATTGGATTTTGTTTGCTAGTATTTTTTTGAGGAGTTTTGTGTCTATGTCCATCAACAATATTCATCTGTAATTTTCTTCTTTTGTGATTTCTTTGGTTTTGATATTTTGTGATCATTACCTAGTAGAATGAATTTGGTAGTGTTCCTTCCTCTTCAAGTTTTGGGAAGAACAGGAGCTTAGAAGAAGAACAAGCGTTAGATCTTTCCTAATTGTTTGATAGAGTTCACCTGTGAAGCCCTCGAGTCCTAGACTTTAGACTGTTGGAAGATTTTTAATTATAGTATCAATTGCATTACTTGTGATTTGTTTCTTTATATTTTCTGATTCTTCCTAATTCAGTCTAGGAAAGTTGTACATTTTCAAGAATTTGTCCATTTCTTCCATTTTACTAATATATAGTTGCTTTTAGAAGCCTTTGAACAAGATGGTAGGTGAAAAGAAGAGAAGCGAAAGGCAAAGGAGAAAAGGAGAGGTATACCCATCTGAATGCAGAGTTCCAAAGAATAGCAAGGAGAGATAAGAAAGCCTTCCTCAGCGATCAGTGCAAAGAAATAGAGGAAAACAATAGACTGGGAAAGACTAGAGATAGCTTCAAAAAACTTAGAGATTCCAAGGAATTTTTCAAGCAAAGATGAGCACAGTAAAGAACAGAAATGGTATGGACCTAACAGAAGCAGAAGATATTAAGAAGAGGTGGCAAGAATACACAGAAGAGCTATACAAAATATATCAGGACCCAGATAATCACAATGGTTTGATCACTCACCTAGAACCAGACATCCTAGAATGAGATGTCAAGTGGGCCTTAGAAAGTATCACTATGAACAAAGCTAGTGGAGATTATAGAATTCCAGTTGAGCTATTTCAAATCTGAAAAGATGATGCTGTGAAAGTGCTGCACTAAATATGCCAGCAAATTTGGGAAAACTCAGCAGTGCCCACAGGACTGGAAAAGGTCAGTATTCATTCCAATCCCAAAGAAAGGCAATGCCAAAGAATGCTCAAACTACCACACAATTGCACTCATCTCTCACGGTAGCAAAGTAATGCTTAAAGTTCTCCAAGCCAGGCTTCAACAGTATATGAACCATGAACTTCCAGATGTTCAAGCTGGATTTAGAAAAGGAAGAGGAACCAGAAAGCAAATTTCCAACATCTGTTGGATCATCGAAAAAGCAACAGAGTTCCAGAAAAACATCTGGGGCTGCTATTGCTAAGTTACTTCAAATGTCTGACTCTGTGCGACCCCATAGACGGCACCCCACCAGGCTCCCCCATCCCTGGGATTCTCCAGGCAAGAACACTGGAACGGGTTGCCATTACCTTCTCCAATGCATGAAAGTGAAAAGTGAAAGTGAAGTCGCTCAGTCATGTCCGACTCTTCACGACCCCATGGACTGCAGCCTACCAGGAAATCCGCCCATGGGATTTTTCCAGGCAAGAGTACTGGAGTGGGTTGCCATTGCCTTCTCCGAGAAAAACATCTACATCTGTTTTATTGACTATTCCAAAGCCTTTGACTGTGTGGATCACAACAAACTGTGGAAAATTCTTAAAGAGATGGGACTACAAGACCACCTGACCTGCCTTCTGAGAAATCTGCATCAGTTCAGTCTCTCAGTCGTGTCCAACTCTCCATGACCCCATGAATCACAGCACGCCAGGCCTCCCTGTCCATCACCAACTCCCGGAGTTCACTCAAACTCATGTCCATCGAGTCGGTGATGCCATCCAGCCATCTCATTCTTGGCTGTCCCCTTCTCCTCCCGCCCCCAACATTTCCCAGCATCAGAGTCTTTTCCAGTGAGTCAACTCACCGCATGAGGTGGCCAAAGTACTGCAGTTTCAGCTTTAGCATCAGTCCTTCCAATGAACACCCAGGATTGATCTCCCTTAGAATGGACTGGTTGGATCTCCTGGTGGTACAAGGGACTCTCAAGAGTCTTCTCCAACACCACAGTTCAAAAGCATTAATTCTTCGGCGATCAGCTTTCTTCACAGTCCAACTCTCACATCCATACATGACCACGGGAAAAACCATAGCCTTGACTAGACGGACCTTGGTTGGCAAAGTAATGTCTCTTCTTTTTAATACATTATCAAGGTTGGTCATAACTTTCCTTCCAAGGAGTAAGCGTCTTTTAATTTCATGGCTGCAATCAGCATCTGCAGTGATTTTGGAGCCCAAAAAAATAAAGTCTGACACTGTTTCCACTGTTTTTCCATCTCTTTCCCATGAAGTGATGGGACCAGATGCCATGATCTTTGTTTTCTGAATGTTGAGCTTCAAGTCAACCTTTTCACTCTCCTCTTTCACTTTCATCAAGAGGCTTTTGAGTTCCTCTTCACTTTCTGCCATAAGGGTGGTGTCATCTGCATATCTGAGGTTATTGATATTTCTCCCAGCAATCTTGATTCCAGCTCGTGCTTCTTCCAGCCCAGCGTTCCTCATGATGTACTCTGCATATAAGTTAAATAAGCAAGGTGACAATATACAGCCTTGACGTACTCCTTTTCCTATTTGGAACCAGTCTGTTGTTCCATGTACAGTTCTGACTGTTGCTTCCTGACCTGCATACAGGTTTCTCAAGAGACAGGTCAGGTGGTCTGGTATTCCCATCTCTTTCAGAATTTTCCACAGTTTATTGTGATCCACACAGTCAAAGGCTTTGGCATAGTCAATGAAGCAGAAACAGATGCTCTTCTGGAACTCTCTTGCTTTCTCCATGATCCAGAGGATGTTGGCAATTTGATCTCTGGTGCCTCTGCCTTTTCTAAATCTGCGTGCCGGTCAAGAATCAACTGTTAGAACTGGACATGGAACAGACTGGTTCCAAATCAGGAAAGGAGTATGTCAAGGCTGTATATTGTCACCCTGCTTATTTAACTTATATGCAGAGTACATCATGAGGAACGCTAGACTGGATGAAGCACAAGCTGGAATCAAGTTTTCCCGGAGAAATATCAACAACCTCAGATATGCAGATGACACCACCCTTATGGCAGAAAGTGAAGAACTAAAGAGCCTCTTGACGAAAGTGAAAGAGGAGAGTGAAAATGTTGGCTTAAAACTCAACATTAAGAAAACTAAGAACATGACACCTGATCCCATCACTTCACAGCAAATAGATGGGGAAACAGTTGAAACAGTGGCAAAATCACTTCAGATGGTGACTGCAGCCATGAAATGAAAAGATGCTTACTCCTTGGAAGAAAAGTTATGACCAACCTAGACAGCATATTAAAAAGCAGAGACATCACTTTACCAACAAACGTCCGTCTAGTCAAGCCTATGGTTTTTCCAGTAGTTGTATATGGATGTGAGAGTTGGACTATAAAGAAAGCTGAGAGCTGAAAAATTGATGCTTTTGAACTGTAGTGTTGCTTGAGAGTCCCTTTGACAGCAAGGAGAATCAACCAGTCCATCCTTAAGGAAATCAGTCCTGAATATTCATTGGAAGGACTGATGGTGAAGCTGAAACTCCAATCCTTTGGCCACTTGGTGGGAAGAACTGACTCATGCTGGGGAAGATTGAAGGCAGGAGGAGAAGGAGACATGGCATCACCAATTCAACGGACATGAGTTTGAGTAAACTCCATGAGTTGGCGATGGACAGGCAGGCCTGGCGTGCTGCGGTCCATGGGGTCGCAAAGAGTCAGACACGACTGAGCGACTGAACTGATTGAGTGGTCTTTAATGATCCTTTGTATTTCTGTGTTGTCAGTTTTCATTTATCCTTTTTCATTTTTAAATTTACTAATTTGAGTCCTCTTCCTGTTTTACCCGAGGATTCTGTCTAAAGGTTTATGTTTTTATCTTCTCAAACAACCGACTTTTATGAATCTTTGCTATTGGTTTCTTCATTCCTATTTATTTCTGTTCTGATCTGTATGATTTCTTTCCTTCTACTGACACTGGGGGTTTTTTATTCTTCTTTCTCTAGTTGCTTTATATGTAACATTAGATTGCGTATTTGTGATTTTTCTTGTTTCTTGAGGTGAGATTGAATTGCTATAAATTTCCATCTTAAAAGTGCTCTGGCCACACCCCACAGGTTTTGGTTCTTCATGTTTTCATTATCATTTGTTTCTATGTATTTTTTAATTTCCTCTTTAATTTCATCAGTGTTCTCTCGGTCATTTAGCAGCACACTATTTACCCTCCTTGTGTCTGTTTTTACAGCTTTCTCTTGTAATTAATAACCTCATAGCATTGTGGTTGGAAAAGATGCTTTGGACAATTTTAATTTTCTTAAATTTTCTGAGGCTTTTGCCCTGCCCTGCATGTGTACTCTATTTAACCTAATAAATTAGTCACAACCTGAAAGTAGACAGTGTTTTATTTGGTGGGAATATTCAGACTCGAAGCCTGTGAGACAATATTTCACGCAGCCCTGAAAAAGTGCTCCAAGGAGGCAGGAGAGGGAATCAGGCTATATACAAGTTTGCAGAATTGTGGCAGGCAGTCTGAACATCAAAGATTATTTTAAGTAAGGAAAGCAAGATATTAAGGAATTTAGCATTCTTTTATGTATGGGAAGATGCAAGAATATGGAATTGTTGGTCTTTGGTATCACATGTATCTAAACTATCTGGGACCAGCATCTAGTATATTTACAGATATTTTTCTCTTTCTTAAATTCCCTTAGAACCTTCTTGCTCACCACAGAGGGATATAATCGCTAATGATTTTATCATTCTTAACTTTCTCATGTAGGGAATGGTGCCACTTATCTGCATGACTCAGAAATTCATATTGGATGGCAGAAATTGCAGATAGCTATTGTTGCTGCCAAAATCTTGGCTTTCTCTGCCCAATGGAGCTAAATAAGAAAGTATGGAGACAGTGTTTGGAGGAACTCGGAAGATGGCAGAGTAGAGAACACAGTAGGCTGCTCTCTCAAGAATTGTGTCTCTCTCCATAGGGAATCTGCTGCTGCTGCTGCTAAGTCACTTCAGTCGTGTCCTACTCTGTGTGACCCCATTGACGGCAGCCCACCAGGCTCCCCCGTCCCTGGGATTCTCCAGGCAAGAACACTGGAGTGGGTTGCCATTTCCTTCTCCAATGTGTGAAAGTGAAAAGTGAAAGTGAAGTCGCTCAGTCATGTCTGACTCGTAGCAACCCCATGGACTGACGCCTACCAGGCTCCTCCGTCCATGGTATTTTCCAGGCAAGAGTATAGGGAATCTAGGGGATCATATAGTTGGGGCTTGCAGTCAGAGATGGAGATAAAGAACAAAGGTGTGGGCATCCTATATTCTTTCTTTTTGCCTTGTTTCCAAACAGTCATTAGGCCAGCATCAGGTAGCCTGGGTGTGGCAGTCAGTCCTGGTAATTGGGTCCATTGTCCTTTATGGATGGCACTGTGACTTTCTTTCTGCAATGCAAAAAGAGAAAAAGAAGGAAAAAAACTACAAGGGATGGTTTCCAAGAGCACCATAAAGTTAAGCATCGAGATATGGTTAGCTTAAAGGAAAAAGAGGGAAAAACAAATTACAAGGGGTTGTTTACAAAGAGAGAGAGTACCATAAAGTTAAGCATCAGTATGTGGCTAGCATAAAATTAAAAGATGCAGAGTGTGGCCCATTCAGAATTAGAGGGTGATAGATGTGGGATGTAGTTTACATAACAGGTTAGTCTTCTGAAAAGAAGAAACTTAGTAATCAATGCAGACTGTAGATCAGGAACAGGTAAAATAGAGAAGGACTCAAAGGGCAAAAGAGAAAAAGGAAACTTCTTAATTCACTGCAGCACTATGATATTCTTGTTTATTGATAAGGCAGGAGACATTCCATTTCATATCTGCATGTCATAGAGATGGGCTGAAGGTTAGGGCTCCCTCTGCTCTGAGTCCAGCAAAGATCCCCTCCCAGACTCTGGCTGTCAGTGTTCTCTTTCACAGATCCCTGTCTTATAGCACAAATTCCCAGGAAGAGGGAGACCCATTATAGCACAATCCCTCAGTAAAAACCTGGCTGGGAGCTCAACCCTTCCAATAGCCAGCAATAGGCAACAGCTGGAAGGAACGAGAAAGGGACTAATTTCCATGATGAGTGAACTGCTATGTGTTAAAGAATTTGCCTTATGTTCAGTTCAGTTCAGTTCAGTTGCTCAGTCGTGTCCAACTCTTTGCGACCCCATGAATCACAGCACGCCAGGCCTCCCTGTCCATCACCAACTCCCGGAATGCCCTGGCCGCCATGGGAATGACCTAACCAAGGAGATGACCTAGCACTACCTGTCCCTGGCTAGTGACCCCAGAGCCTTAAAATGCTCTGTCCCTTCCATTTTCTGCATTCATTACTGGTCAGAACAGCCTGTCCTGGCAGCCTTGTGGGGGCCACTCACCACCACACATGTGCTGACACAGGGCAGATGTACAGAACAGGTTAGTGATCTACATGTAACTTTGGAAATAAATTCTTCACATTTGTGTCATTTCAAGGGCCTTGGGATGCTGAGACTGTTCCTGTCCTGGGACTGGTCAGAAGGTACCCTCCAGGAAGCTGAAGCAAAACTGAAAGTGTGGAAGGCTCAATGCAAACAGATTCAAACTGCAGTAGATGGACACATTGATCCTGCCCCCGAGGGAGAGGTAAGGTAAGAGTGACTGCACACCACCTCCTTGTGGAGCATCCACTGTATGCACAATCTCACAGGAAGCAACCTTAAGCTGCCAAACTGGTATCAGATGAGAAACGGACCCAGCGAGGTTAAGTGTCTTGCCAAGTGTCACATTTTGAGGAGACTTAGGATTTTTCCCTAGACATGCAGAGTCCCCATTGCTGTGTCCCCCTGAGTTGCCAGAGGGATAGGAGTTACTCACTGTGCTAAAAGGGTGAGACCAGCAGGCAGTGGATGAGGTACTGAGATGCTCCCAGGAGCTCCCACCTCACAGCTGCTCCCACAGACAGCCAATTTGCAGAAGATGATCTAAACAGAGGCTTTTAGTTTTCTGGCAGCCGTATAATGCCCCTCGGTCTCTGAGCATGTCACCTGACCAGGCTGCAGAATTGAAGCAGTGGAGGGACTCTCCACCCATAGGCTCTCGTCACAGGCCTGGCTGCATGTGTGTGTGTCACGGAGACACTAGGGAGCTAACTTTGCAACTACTGGGTGCAAAGCACTCTTATACACATCACTTCATCTTCAGGAACCCTTCTGAGGATAAATAAATTGAAGCACTGCTGCTGCTGCTGCTGCTGCTAAGTCACTTAAGTCGTGTCCAACTCTGTGCGACCCCATAGACGGCAGCCCATCAGGCTCCCCCATCCCTGGGATTCTCCAGGCAAGAACACTGGAGTGGGTTGCCATTTCCTTCTCCAATGTGTGAAAGTGAAAAGTCAAAGTGAAGTCGTGTCTGACTCCCAGCGACCCCATGGACTGCAGCCTACCAGACTCCTCCACCCATGGGATTCTCCAGGCAAGAGTACTGGAGTGGGGTGCCATTGCCTTCTCCGAAATTGAAGCACACATGAGGTCAAAGCACTTTCTCATTCCAACCAGCAAATAAGTGGCAGAGTACCAGGTGTGTCTCCCTTCAAATGATGTGTTGTTTCCATCCTCATTCCTGCCTTCTTAAGCAGGTAGTGGTACTGGACCCTTCATTATCTGCCCATCCTCATCGGCATCTCAGGTAACAGCATCATCATTATCACCATGTCATTATCACTCCTATGTTGTGGTCACTCTCATCCTTATGTAAACGGCCTCATTACTATCATTATCCTCACCATCACCATAGTCATCTACCATCATCACTACCGCCATCACCTTGCTTCTCTTCTTCACCATCTTCACCACCACCCTGACCACCGCCACGCCATCAGCACGCTGCTTTCATTAAATGAAACTCTCCACTGGTTCCTCATTGCTCTTAACACAAAGACTAAGATCTTTACCCTAACACCCGAGACCAAGAACAGCCCATCCTTGTCCCTCCCTCCCTCTTCAGTCTCCGTGCTCCACCTCACTTGCCTCCTGTTGACTCCTTAAACAACACGAGAACCTTGCCACCTGAGAACATTATTGCCCACTTTGCAGATCAGCCAATGTCAGTTTGAAAGACCCTTCAAGCAACTATCTCTTGACACCTAGAATGGAACACAGCTCTCTGTTTTACACTCATATATTGGTCCTTATTTCTTTCATGTGATTTACCACAATTTGTCTCAGTTCCCTTGCAGGACTCATGTCTAACTTTACTATCAGAATCAGCTCCATGGAAATAAGAATTAAGTTTGTCCTGCTCTCCAGCATATTCTTACAGCCAGTCATGCAGAGGGCTCATGTAAATGCAAAGGTGGGGGTTAAATGGCTTGTTCTTAAGGCCAGTGGACTCAGACAAAGGAAGAAAAAAATTAGAAAGCAAGTTTCCACTTGATAGGGGAGGATAAAAGGGGAGGCAACTAGGGGGTCTGGGACAGTGCAGATGGTAGGAACGTTGAGGGGCCACAGCTAACAATAATAAAATAGTAGGTACAAGGAAACCTGTGTATCCAAGAGTATGAACACCATGATTTTATGTACTAGGTCTGAACATACAAGCTAGGTAAGACAATGACAAACAGTTTAATACTGCCACCTCATGGCAAGGCTCAGAGCAACGTATTCTTGCAGGAAAGAGAAGGGAAAACCCCATGAAAATGCGAAAAGGGAAGAGAGAGAGATCAAGAGGCAGAGTAAGGGACTCTGGGGCTCATCTCCCATCAAAAACACATCAAAACTACAATTACATGTAGAGTGACTCTTGCTGCAATTGATCTATGGACTAAAACAACCAGCTCTTCTACAACCAAAGAAAACACAGATCCACATGGAGTCTGGTAGGAAGGGAGGAAATGGGACACACTGGGGGACACAGATGGACTAGTTTCCTGTGATTATGATTTCAGTGTGTCTGCCTTCTGATGGTGATAGAAGCAAAGTCTGGTGCTGTAAAGAGCCATATTGCATAGGAACCTGGAATGTTAGGTCCATGAATCAAGGCAAATTAGAAGTGGTCAAACAGGAGATGGCAAGAGTGAACATAGACATTCTAGGAATCAGTGAACTAAAATGGACTGGAATGGGTGAATTTAACTCAGATGACCATTATATTTACTACTGTGGGCAGGAATCCCTTAGAATAAATGGAGTAGCCATCATAGTCAACAAAAGAGTCTGAAATCCAGTACTTGGATGCAATCTTAAAAATGACAGAATGATTTCTGTTCGTTTCCAAGGCAAACCATTCAGTATTACAGTAATCCAGGCCTATGCCCCAACCAGTAACGCTGAAGAAGCCGAAGTTGAACGGTTCTATGAAGACCTACAAGACCTTTTAGAACTAACACCCAAAAAAGATGTCCTTTTCATTATAGGGGACCAGAATGCAAAAGTAGGAAGTCAAGAAACACCTGGAGTAACAGGCAAATTTGGCCTTGGAGCACGGAATGAAGCAGAGCAAAGGCTAATAGAGTTTTGTCAAGAGAACGCACTGGTCATAGCAAACACCCTCTTCCAACAACACAAGAGAAGACTCTACACGTGGACATCACCAGATGGTCAACACCGAAATCAGATTGATTCTATTCTTTGCAGCCAAAGATGGAGAAGCTGTATACAGTTAGCAAAAACAAGACCAGGAGCTGACGGTGGCTCCGATCATGAACTCCTTATTGCGAAATTCAGACTGAAATTGAAGAAAGTAGGGAAAACCACTAGACCATTCAGATATGACCTCAATCAAATCCCTTATGATTATACAGTGGAAGTGACAAATAGATTTAAGGGACTAGATCTGATAGATAGAGTGCATGATGAACTCTGGACGGAGGTTCGTGACATTGTTCAGGAGACAGGGACCAAGACCATCCCCATGGAAAAGAAATGCAAAAAAGCAAAATGGCTGTCTGAGGAGGCCTTACGAATAGCTGTGTAAAGAAGAGAAGCAAAAAGCAAAGGGGAAAAGGAAAGATATAAGCATCTAAATGCAGAGTTCCAAAGAATAGCAAGGAGAGATAAGAAAGCCTTCCTCGGTGATCAATGCAAAAAAATAGAGGAAAACAACAGAATAGGAAAAACAAGAGATCTCTTCAAGAAAATTAGAGATTCCAAGGGAACATTTCATGCAAAGATGGGCTTGATAAAGGACAGAAATGGTATGGACCTAACAGAAGCAGAAGATATTAAGAAGAGGTGGCAAGAATACACAGAAGAACTCTACAAAAAAGATCTTCATGACCAAGATAGTCACGATAATGTGATCACTGACCTAGAGTCAGACATCTTGGAATGTGAAGTCAAGTGGGCCTTAGAAAGCATCACTACGAACAAAGCTAGTAGAGGTGATGGAATTCCAGTTAAGCTATTTCAAATCTTGAAAGATGATGCTGTGAAAGTGCTGCACTCAATATGCCAGCAAATTTGGAAAACTCAGCAGTGGCCACAGGACTGGAAAAGGTCAGTCTTCATTCCAATCCCAAAGAAAGGCAATGCCAAAGAATGCTCAAACTACCGCACAATTGCACTCATCTCACACGCTAGTAAAGTCATGCTCAAAATTCTCCAAGCCAGGCTCCAGCAATATGTGAACCGTGAACTCCCAGATGTTCAAGCAGGTTTTAGAAAAGGCAGAGGCACCAGAGATCAAATTGCCAACATCCGCTGGATCATGGAGAAAGCAAGAGAGTTCCAGAAGAGCATCTATTTCTGCTTCATTGACTATGCCAAAGCCTTTGACTGTGTGGATCACAATAGAACATTCTGAAAGAGATGGGAATCCCAGACCACCTGACCTGCCTCTTGAGAAACCTGTATGCAGGTCAGGAAGCAACAGTCAGAACTGTACATGGAACAACAGACTGGTTCCAAATAGGAAAAGGAGTACGTCAAGGCTGTATAGTGTCACCCTGCTTATTTAACTTATATGCAGAGTACATCATGAGGAACACTGGGCTGGAAGAAACACAAGCTGGAATCAAGGTTGCTGGGAGAAATATCAATAACCTCAGATATGCAGATGACACCACCCTTATGGCAGAAAGTGAAGAGGAACTCAAAAGCCTCTTGATGAAAGTGAAAGAGGAGAGTGAAAAGGTTGACTTGAAGCTCAACATTCAGAAAACAAAGATCATGGCATCTGGTCCCATCACTTCATGGGAAAGAGATGGAAAAACAGTGGAAACAGTGTCAGACTTTATTTTTTTGGGCTCCAAAATCACTGCAGATGCTGATTGCAGCCAGGAAATTAAAAGACGCTTACTCCTTGGAAGGAAAGTTATGACCAACCTTGATAATATATTAAAAAGCAGAGACATTACTTTGCCAACCAAGGTCCGTCTAGTCAAGGCTATGGTTTTTCCCGTGGTCATGTATGGATGTGAGAGTTGGACTGTGAAGAAAGCTGATCGCCGAAGAATTGATGCTTTTGAACTGTGGTGTTGGAGAAGACTCTTGAGAGTCCCTTGGACTGCAAGGATATCCAACCAGTCCATTCTAAGGGAAATCAATCCTGGGTGTTCATTGGAAGGACTGATGCTAAAGCTGAAACTGCAATACTTTGGCCACCTCATGCAACGAGTTGACTCACTGGAAAAGACTCTGATGCTAGGAAAGTTTGGGGGCGGGAGGAAAAGGGGACGACAGAGAATGAGATGGCTGGATGGCTGGATGGCCACAAACTCTGTGGACATGAGTTTGAGTGAACTCCGGGAGTTGGTGATGGACAGGGAGGCCTGGCGTGCTGTGATTCATGGGGTCGCTGAGAGTCGGACACAACTGAGCGACTGAACTGAAGCAAACCAATCACAAGTAATGAAATTGATACTGTGATTAAAAATCTTCCATAAATCAAAAGTTCAGGACCAGATGGCTTCACAGGAGAATTCTGTCAAACATTTAGAGTAGAGCTAACACCCATTCTTCTTCTAAACCCCTATTCTTCCAAAACCTTGCTGAGGAAAGAACATTCCCAAATTCATTCTACTAGGCTGCCATCACCCCAATACCACACCAGAGAAAGATACCACACAAAAAAAGAAAATTGCAGATGACTATCACAGATGGACATAGACACAAAAATCCTCAATAAAATATTAGAAAACAAAATACAACACATTAAAAGGACGATACACCATGATCAAATGGAATTGATAGCAGGAATATAAAGATTTTTCAATATATAAAAATCTAGCAATGTAATGCACAATATTAACAAATTGAAGAATAAAAACCATTTGATCATCTCAACACATGCCAAAAAAACTTTTGATAAATTTCAACACCCATTTATGGAAAAAAAACCACTCCAGAATGTGGGCATCAAGGTAATCTACCTCAAAATAATAAGGTCCATATATGGCAGACACAGAGCAAATATCATTCCCAATTGTGAAAAATTAAATTATCTCCCCAAAGGTCAGGAACAAGACAAGTATGTCTATTCTTTCCACTCTTAATTCAACATAACTTTGTAAGTCCTACCCAGTAATCAGAGAAGAAAAAGAAAAGGAGTAAAACTTGGGAAAGAAAAAAGTCATCACTTCGCAGATAACGTGTAACTATACATGGAAAATATTAAAGATATCAAAAGAAAACTACTGGAGCTACTCAATCGAATTTAGCAAAGTTTCAGGATACAAAATTAATGCACAGAAATTTCTTGCATACTATACACTACAATGAAAGATCAGAAAGGGAAATCAAGGAAACAATCCCATTTATCATCACAACAGAAAGAATAAAATACCAAATAATGAATCTACCTAAGGAAGCAAAAGACCTTTACTCAGAAAACTGTAAAACACTGATGAAAGAAATCAAATATGACACAAGCAGATCGATAGATTACCATGTTCTTGGATTGGATGAGTCAATATTGTGAAATTGAATATATTAATACTACCCAAAGCAGTCTACATGTTGAGTGCAATTCCTCTTAAATTATCAATGACATTCTTTACAAAATTAGAACAAAAACTTTTACATTTTCTATGGAAACACAAAAGACCTTGAGAAGCTAAAATAATATTGAGAAAGAAAACTAAGCTAGAGGAATCAGGCTCCCCGCCTCCAAACTATACTACAAAGCTACAGTGGTCAAGACAGGATAGTACTGGGACAGAACAGAAACACAGACCAACGGCACAGGATAGGAAGCCCAGAGATAAACCCACATCCTAGGTCACCTAGTCTATGACAAGGGTGGCAAGAATGTACAATGGAGAAAAGACAGTCTCTTCAATAAGTGGGGCCGGGAAAACTGGACAGCTACATATAAAAGAGTGAAATTAGAACATTCTCTAATACCAAACAAAAATAAACTCAGCATGGATTAAAGGCCTAAATGTAAGGCTGAACACTATGAAATTCTTAGAGGATAACACAGTAAATTCACTCTTTGATGTAAACTGCAGCAAGATCTTTTTTGACTCATCTCCTAATGAGTCAAAATTAGGAGTAATGAAAATAAAAGCAAAATTAAACAAATGGGACCTAGTTAAACTCAAAAGCTTTTGCACCCCAAAAGAAATCATAAACAAGATGAAAAGAGAATCCTCAGAATGGGAGAAAATATTTGCAAATGAAACTGAAAACGATTAATCTCCAAAATATACATGAAACCTAGATGTCCATCAATAGATAAATGGATGAAGAAGATGTGGTACATATATACAATGGAATATTAGCCATAAAAAGAAAGAATTTAGTCAGTTGTAGGGGGTCTGGGTGTACCTAGAGTCTATCATACAGTGTGAAGTAAGTCAGATAGAGAAAAACAAATAACGCATATATACTTTTAATTTATTTTTAACTGTTGGATAATTGTTTCTGCCATACAACAATGTGAATCAGCCATAAGTGTCCCCTCTGTCTTCAAACTCTCTCCCACCCTTCCACATCACATCCCTTTAGCTTATCAGAGTACTGGGTTGAGTTCCCTCTGTTATAAGATAACTTGCCATTAGCTATCTATTTTACATATAGTAATGTATTGAGTGAACTCCGGGAGTTGGTGATGGACAGGGAGGCCTGGCGTGCTGTGATTCATGGGGTCGCAGAGAGTCGGACACGACTGAGCGACTGGACTGAGCTGAACTGAATGTATATATTTCAGTGCTACTCTCTCAATTTGTCCCACCATCTCCTTCCCCCACTCCATCAGTTCTGCTCTGCATCTCTACTCCTGCCCTGCAAATAGATTCATCAATACCATTTTAGAGTCCATACATATGTATTAATATATGATATTTATTTTTCCCTTTCTGACTTACTTCACTCTGTATAACAGGCTCTAGAATCATCCACCTCACTTCAACTGACTCAAAAATCTTTCTTTTGTGGGTGAGTAATATTCCATTGAATATATGTACCACAACTAACTTATCCATTCATCTGTCAAGAGACATCTAAGTTTCTTCCATGTCCTGGATATTATAAATAGTGAGGAATGAACATTGGGGTACTGTGTCTTTTTCAATTATAGTTTTCTCAGAGTATTTGCCCAGTAGTGGGATTGTTAAGTCCTATGGTATTAATAGTTTTATTCTTTTAAAGGAATCTCCATACTGCTTTCCATAATGGCTGTATCAGTTTATATTCCAACCAGGAGTGCATGAACACTCCCTTTTCTCCACATTTTCTCCAGCACGTATTGTTTTTAGATTTTTTAACTATGGCCATTCTAACCAATGTAGTTTTGATTTGCACTTTTTCATGCCTTTGTTGGTTATCTGTATGTCTTCTTTGGAGAGAAATGTCTTTAACGCTTCTGGCTATCTTTTGATTAGGTTGTTTTTTTAAAAAAAAAAAAAAACACTTAGCTTCTTTTATATTTCAGAGATGAAACCTTTATAAGTTGCTTCATTTCCAAATATTCTTTCCCATTGTGAGGGTTGTCTTTTCATCTTCTTTACAATTTCCTTCACTGTGCAAAAGCTTTTAAGTTTTTTTAATCTTTTTTTAAATTAATTTATCTTATATTGAAGAATAATTGCTTTACAGAATTCTGCTGTTTTCTGTCAAACCTCAACATGAATCAGCCATAGGTAAACACATATCCCCTCCCTTTTGAACCTCCCTCCCATCTCCCTCCCCATCCCACTCCTCTAGGTTGATACAGAGGCCCTGTTTGAGCTTCCTGAGTCATACAGCACATTCCCGTTGGCTATCTATTTTATATATGGTAATGTAAGTTTCCATGTTACTCTTTCCATACATCTCCCCTCTCCTCCCCTCTCCCCATGTCCATAAGTCTATTCTCTATGTCTGCTTCTCCATTCTTGCCCTGTAACTAAATTCTTCAGTACCATTCTTCTAAATTCCGTATATATGTGTTAGAATAAGGTATTTATCTTTCTGACTCACTTTACTCTGTATAATACATTCTAGATGCATGCACCTCATTAGAACTGACTCAAATGTGTTCCTTTTTATGGCTGAGGAATATACCATTGTGTATATATACCACAGCTTCTTTATCCATTCATCTGTCAATGAACATCTAGGTTGCTTCCATGTTCTGGCTATTGTAAATAATGCTGCAATGAACAATGGGATACATGTGTCTTTTCCAATTTTGGTTGCCTCAGGGTATATGCCTAGGAGAGGGATTGCTGATCATATGGTCGTTTTAGTTTTTCAAGGAATCTCCATAACATCTTCCATAGCGGCTGTATCAATTTACTTTCCCAACAACAGTGCAAGAGTGTTCCCTTTTCTGCACATCCTTTCCAGCACTTATTATTTGAAGGCTTTTTGATGATGGCCATTCTGACCAGTGTGAGGTGATATCTCATTGAAGTTTTGATTTGTATGTCTCTAATAATGAGCAATGTTGAGCATCTTTTCATGTGTTAGCCATCTGTATGTCTTCTTTGGAGAAATCTCTGTTTAGATCTTTTTCCCACTTTTGATTGGATTGTTTGTTTTTCTGGTATTGATTTGTATGAGCTGCTTGTATATTTTGGAAATTAATCCTTTGTCAGTTGTTTCATTTGCTTTTATTTTCTCCAATTCTGAGGGTTGTCTTTTCACCTTGCTTATACTTTCTTTTGCTGTGCAAAAGCTTTTATGTTTAATCAGGTCCCACATGTTTACTTTTTTTATTTCTGTTACTCTAGGAGGTGGGTCATAGAGCATCTTGCTTCGATTTATGTCATCGAGTGCTCTGCCTATGTTTTCCTCTAAGAGTTTTATAGTTTCTGGTCTTACTTTTGGGTCCTTAATCCATTTTGAGTTTATCTTTGTGTATGGTGTTAGGAAGTGTTCTAATCTCATTCTTTTACATGTAGCTGCCCAGTTTTCCCAGCACCATTTAATGAAGAGGCTGTCTTTGTCCCATTGTATATTCTTGCCTCCTCTGTTTAAATAAGGTACACATAGGTGCATGGGTTTATTTCTGGGCTTTCTATCTTGTTCCATTGGTCTATATTTCTTTTTTTGTGCCAGTACCATACTGTCTTCATGACTGTAACTTTGTAGTATAACCTGAAGTTTAGGAAGCTTGATTCCTCCAGCTCCATTCTTCTTGCTCAAGACTGCTTTGGCTATTCAGGGTCTTTTGTGTTTCCATATTAATTGTGAATTTTTTTGTTCTAGTTCTATGACAAATGCCATTGGTAATGTGATAGGGATCACATTGAATAGGTAGATTGTGTTTGGTAGTATAGTCGTTTTCACAATATTGATTCTTCCTGCCCAGGAACATGGAATATCTCTCCATCTGTTTATGTTGTCTTTGATTTCTTTCATTCAGTTCAGTTCAGTCGCTCAGTCGTGTCCGACTCTTTGCGACCCCGTGAATCACAGCACGCCAGGCCTCCCTGTCCATCACCAACTCCCGGAGTTCACTCAAACTCATGTCCACAGAGTCGGTGATGCCATCCAGCCATCTCATTCTCTGTCATCCCCTTCTCCTCCTGCTCCCAGTCCCTCCCAGCATCAGAGTCTTTTCCAGTGAGTCAACTCGTCGCATGAGGTGGCCAAAGTATTGGAGTTTCAGTTTAGCATCAGTCCTTCCAATGAATACCCAGGACTGATCTCCTTTAGAATGGACTGGTTTCTTTCATTAGTCTCTTATAATTTTCTCTGTAAAGTTCTTTTGCCTCTTTAGGTAAGTTTATTCCTAGATATTTAATTTTTTTTGTTGAAATGATGAATGGGATTGATTCCTTAATTGCTCTTTCTGATTTTTCATTGTTAATACATAGAAATGCAAAAGATTTCTGTGTATTGATTTTGTATCCTGCAACTTTACTAAACTCACTGATTAGCTCTAGTAATTTTCTGATACTGTATTTAGAGTTTTCTATGTACAGTATCATGTCATCTGCAAACAGTGAGAGATTTACTTCTTTTCCAATTTGGATTCCTTTTATTTCTTTTCTTTTCTGATTGCTGTAGCTAGGACTTCCAGAACTCTCTTGAATAATAGTGGTGAAAGTGGGCGCCCTTGTCTTGTTCCTGATCTTAGGGGGGATGCTTTCAGTTTTTCACCATTGAGAATAATGTTTGCTGTAGGCTTATCATATATGGTCTTTACTATGTTGAGGTAGGTTCCTTCTATGCCTGCTTTCTGGAGAGCTTTTCTCATATATAGGTATTGAATTTTGTCAAAGGCCTTTCTGCATCTATTGAGGTGATCATATGGTTTTTGTCTTTCAATTTGTTAATATGGTGTATCACATTGATTGATTTGCATATATTGAAGAATCCTTGCATCCCTGGAATAAACCCAACTTGATCATGGTGTATAAGCTTTTCGATGTGTTGCTGAATTCTATTTGCTAAAATTTTGTTGATGATTTTTGCATCTATGTTCATCAGTGATACTGGCCTGTAGTTTTCTTTTTTGTGTGTTGTCTTTGTCTGGTTTGGTATAAGGGTGACGGTGGTCTCATAGAATGAGTTTGGAAGTGTTCCTTCCTCTGCAATTTTTTGAAAGAGTTTTGGAATGACTGACATTATCTCTTCTCTAAATGGTTAATAGAATTCTCCTGTGAAGCCATCTGGTCCTGGGCTTTTGTTTTATGGGAAATTTTTTATCACAGCTTCAATTTCAGTGCTTATAAGTGGGTTCTTCATAATTTCTATTGTTTCTTGGTTCAGTCTTGGAAGATTGAACTTTTCTAGGAATCTGTCCATCTCTCCAGGTTATCTATTTTATTGCCATATAGTTATTCATAATACTCTCCTATAATCCTTTATATCTCTTCATTGTCTGTTGTAACCTCTCCTTTTTCATTTCTAATTTTGTTGATTTGATTCTTCTCTCTTTCTTTCTTGATGAGTCTAGCTAAAGGTTCATCAGTTTTGTTTATCTTCTCAAAGAACCAGCTTTTATTTTTATTAATCATTACTATTGTTTCCTTTCCTTCTTTTTCATTTATTTCTGCTCAGATCTTTATGATTTCTTTCCTTCTACTAATTTTGTTTTTTTCCTTCTTCTTCTTTTTCCAGTTGTTTTAGGTGTAAATGTAGGTTGTCTACTCAATGCTTTTCCTGTTTCTTGAGGTAGGATTGTCTTACTATAAACTTCTCTCTGAAAACTGCTTTTGCTGCATCCCATAGGTTTTGAGTTATCTTGTTTTCACTGTCATTTGTTTCTATAAATTTTTTTATTTCCCTTTTGATTTCTTCAGTTATCTGTTGATTATTTAGAAATGTTTTGTTTAATCTCCATGCGTTTGTGTTTCTTACAGTTTTTTTCTTGTAATTGATATCTAGTCTCATAGCATTGAGGTCAGAGAAGTTGCTTGATATTTCAATTTTCTTAAATTTACTGAGATTTTATTAGTGACCCAAGATGTGATCTGTCCTGGAAATGTCCCATGTGCTCTTGAGAAGAAGGTGTTTCTTCTGCATTTCAATGGAAAGTCCCAAAGATACCAATGAGATCCATCTTGTCTAATGTATAATTTAAGATTTGTGTTTCCCTACTAATTTTCTGTTTTGATGATCTGTCCATTGGTGTGAGTGGGGTGTTAAAATCTCCTACTATTATTGTGCTAATTTCTCCTTTTATGTTTGTTAGTGTTTGTCTTATGTATTGCAGTGCTCCTATGTTGGGTGCATAGATATTTACAATTGTTACGTCTTCCTCTTGGATTGCTCTCTTGATCATTACATAGTGTCCTTCCATATCTCTTGTAATATTCTTTTTGTATTAAGGTCTATTTTGTCTGATATGAGGATTGCTACTCCAGCGTTCTTTTGCTTCCCATTTGCAAGGAATATATTTTCCATCCTCTCAATTTTGGTCTTTATGTGTCTTTAGGTCTGAAGTGGGTTTGTTGTAGACAGCATATATATGGGTCTTGTTTTTGTATCCATTCAGCCAGTCTGTGTCTTTTAGCTGGAGCATTTAATCCATTTACATTTAAAGTAATGATTGATATATATGTTCCTATTGCCATTTTCTAATTGCTTGGGGTCAATTTTATAGATCTTTGTTCTTCTGTTGTATTTCTTGACTATATAAGTCCGTTTAACATTTGTTGTAAAGCTGGTTTGATGGTACTGAATTCTCTTAAATTTTGCTTGTCTGAAAAGCTTTTTATTTCTCCATCAATTTTGAACGAGATCCTTGCTGGGTACAGTAATCTTGGTTGTAGATTTTTCTCTTTCAGTACTTTAAATATACCCTGCCATTCCCTTCAGGCCTGCAGACTTTCTGCTGAAAGATCAGCTGTTAAGTGTAGGGATTTCCTTTGTATGGTACTTGTTGCTTCTCCCTTGTGGCTTTTAATATTCTTTCTATGTGTTTAGTCTTTGTTAGTTTGATTAGTATGTGTCTTGGTGTATGGATGTGAGAGTTAGACTGTGAAGAAAGCTGATCGCCGAAGAATTGATGCTTTTGAACTGTGGCACTGGAGAAGACTCTTGAGAGTCCCTTGGATGACAAGGAGATCCAACCAGTCCATTCTAAAGGAGATCAGTCCTGGGTGTTCATTGGAAGGACTGATGCTAAAGCTGAAACTCCAATACTTTGGCCACCTCGTGCGATGAGTTGACTCACTGGAAAAGACTCTGATGCTGGGAGGGATTGGGGGTAGGAGGAGACGAGGACGACAGAGAATGAGATGGCTGGATGGCATCACCGACTCGATGGACATGAGTTTGAGTGAACTCCGGGAGTTGGTGATGGACAGGGAGGCCTGGCGTGCTGTGATTCATGGGGTCACAAAGAGTCAGACATGACTGAGCGACTGAACTGAACTGAACTGAACTGGTGTATTTCTCCTTGGGTTTATCCTGTATGGGACTCTTTGTGTCTCTTGGACTTGATTGGTTATTTCCTTTTCTATGTTGGGGAAATTTTCAACTTTAATCCCTTCAAAAATTTTCTCATACACTTTCTTTTTCTCTTCTTCTTCTGGGAGTCCTATAATTTGAATGTTGGTGCATTTGATATTGTTCCTGAGGTCTCTGAGACTATCCTCAGTTCTTTTCATTCTCTTTACTTTATTCTCATCTTTAGAAGTTATTTCCACCATTTTATCTTCCAGGTCACAGACTCATTCTTCTACTTCAGATATTCTGCTATTGATTCCTTCTAGAGTATTTTTAATTTCAGTAATTATGTTGTTTGTCTCTGTACGCTTATTCTTTAATTCTTCCAGGTCTTTGTTAATTCATTCTTGCATTTTTTCCATTTCATTTTCAATGTTTTGATCATCTTTATCATTCTTCTGAATTCTTTTTCAGGTAATTTTCCTATTTTCTCTTCATTTAGTTGGACTTCTGTGTTTCTAGTTTGTTCCTTCATTTATGCAGTATTTCCTTGCCTTTTCATTTTTCTTTTAATTACTGTGTTTGAGGTCTCCTTTTCCTAGGCTTCAAGGAAAGTTGAATTTCTTTTTTGAAGAAGGTTGAATTCTTTCTTCCTTTTGGTTTTTACCTTCCTAGGGGTGGTTCAGTGGTTTGTGTGAGCTTTGTATAGGGTGAGACTTGTGCTGAGTTTTTGTCTGTTTGTTTTTGTCTGATAAGCAAGGCTGAGTGAGATGGTACTCCTGTATGTTGATGATTGGGCTTATATTTTTGTTTTGTTTGTTGTTTAAATGAGGCATCCTGCACAGGGTGCTACTGGTGGTTGGATGATGCTGGGTTTTGTATTCAAGTGGTTTCCTTTGTGTGAGTTCTATTTGCTAATCCCCTGGCATCACCGACTCAATGGACATGAGTTTGAGTGAACTTCGGGAGTTGGTGATGGACAGGGAAGCCTGGTGTGCTGTGATTCATGGGGTCACAAAGAGTTGGACACGACTGAGTGACTGAATTGAACTGAACTGACTGAGGGTTAGTTCTCTGGTAGTCTAGGGTCTTGGAGTCAATGAAGTGAAGTGAAGTGAAGTCGTTTAGTCGTGTCTGACTCTTTGCCACCCCATAGACTGTAGCCTACCAGGCTCCTCTGTCCATGGGATTTTCCAGGCACTAGTACTGGAGTGGATTGCCATTTCCTACTCCAGGGGATCTTCCCAACCCAGGGCTCGAACTCGGGTCTCCCGCATTGTAGACAGACGCTTTACCATCTGAGCCACCAAGGAAGTCTCTTGGAGTCAATGCTCCCACTCAAAGGCTCAGGGTTTGATCTCCGGTCAGGAAAGAAGATTCCACAAGTGGTTTGTATGGCATTAAGGGAGAGTAAAACAAATATTCAAAAGCGAGAAACCAAAGATGAACCTGAGACCAATAACAGTTACAAAATCAGGCAAATGAGCAAAGTGAAAACAGTCCAACAAATATAAAGTATAGTAGATTGATCCAGTGCACAAAGGAAATCAAAAATTATATTTACCAGTTAAGAACAAAACTAACTTAAGCACAAACTGGAAAACAAAACTAAAACAAGGTGCCAAGTGGGGAATAAAGCAATGAAAACAAGACTAACAAATATGTTGAGAGGAAAGGAAAGAAAGAATAGATATGCAAAGTTAAATACAGGTAGATGAAGAAGATTTTTATACATTAAAGATTAACTGCAAGGAGAAAAGAGCAGTAGGAAAAGCAAACGAAGGAATAAGTGTCAAAAAAATATAATAGGTTCAAAAAATTAAAATTATAAAAAAGAGAAAAGAGTAAAAAAGGAAGGAGAAAGGAAAAAGGGGAATAAAGGAGAATTCCACAGAACTGCAAAAGTTCCATGTAGAGGCAGAGGTTTATAACAACAATAGAAAATGTGACTGAATATACACATATACATATACACCAATAAGCAAAATCAAAACGGTCCAACAAAAATTAAATACAGTCCAAAAAAATTAATTAAATAGATTGACCCAGTGAACAAAGGAAACCAAAAATTATATCTATGAGAACAAAATTAATTAAAGCACAAACTGGACAACAAAACTAAAGCAAGGTGCCAATTGGGGAATAAAGCAATGAAAATAAAACTAACAAATATGTTGAAAGGAAAGGAGAGAAGAAAAGAAAGAAAGAATAGATACACAGTATTAAAGAGAGGTAGATAAAGGAAGATTTATACACATTAAAGATTAACTGCAAGGGGTAAAAAACAGTAGGAAAAACAAACAAAGGAATAAATGTAGAAAAATAATAATAACTTTAAAAAATTTTAAAAAGAGAAAAGAAAAAAAAAAACCTTCACAGAACTGCAAAAGCCCAACATAGAGGTTTATGACAATAAAAAATGTGACTGAGGAAAAAGAAGAAAAAAGTTCAAAAGTTTAATTGGATTTCTTACTGCCAGTAAAATCAACAACTACAACTGAGGCAGGGAAAGGGGGGGTGGTAGAGAAAAAATCCAAAAGAATCTACAGAACAAGTTAAAAAATAAAAATAATAAATGTTTTTCTTGAGTCATTGCTGTCAGCGTCCTTTCCCTCACTGGGAGTAACAGTCCACCTTACCTCCCCAGGATGCCCTCCAACACTGTGCTGATCTCTGGACCTGCTGTGGGGGCAGCTCAGATTTTAATCTGGTCCTACTCCTGTGTTTTCTTGCCTCCAATGTCCAGAGCTATCAGAACTAAGCATTTTCTTTTGTGGGAGCTCTCAAATGCCTTTTATATATTCCATAGACACAGAGTCTGCTTCGTTGACCGTGTGGATTTAATCTGCAGCTTGTACAGCTGGTGGGAAGGTTTTGGATCTTCTTCCTTAGCCACACTGCTCTTGGGTTTCAACTGTGGTTTTACTTCCACCTCTGCATGTGGGTCTTCCCTGCATGTGTGGTCATGTATGGGGTTTAGCTCCTGAGGCTGCCCTGAAGGGCTTGGGTTTGCCCCTGTGAGGTCTAGGTGTGGAGGTGATGCAGTTGCTTGGATTGTAGGGGTTCTGGCAGCACCAGGTACTCCAGGGGATTGGCGACTAGGGTAGTAGGAAATATAATGCTCTAGAAGGGTATGGCAACCAGTATTGGCCAATACGCTCCAGTATTCTTGCCTGGAGAACCCCCTCTCTGACAAAGAAGCCTGGCGGGCCACAGTCCACAGGGTCCCAAAGGGTCGGACAGGACTGAAGCAACACAAGACTTCTTTTTCTTTTTTGCCTGTGGCAGCTCTGCCCCAGTGAGAGTTGAGCGTGAAGGTGGTGCAGCTGCTTGGCTTGCGGGGAACCTTGGCTGTGCCAAGTGTGCAGGGACACAGACTGCCTCTGCCACAGGAGTTATGGCCCGATCAGTCTTTTCTCAAGCCTCTTGTAGCTTGCACTCAGAAGGCCTCTCTGGCTGGTCTTGCTCCATAGCTCCACCCGTTCAAGCGCTTAGAGGGCTCCCTTGCCTGGGGTTCTTCTGTTTTTCTGCGCATGAGGCACATAGAGGGGCCCCTCCTGGCTGAGGTTCTACTCTGTATTTCTGCTCATCAGGCACTTAAAGGAGCACACTGGGTGGGGTCCTACTCTGTAGACCAGCGCCTCAGGTGTTTGATGGGTCAGCCCCTCTATTGTTCAGCTGCAAATGCTGGTGTGCGTGGAGAGACTACGGTGATGGCGCCACCCACTATGCGTGACGCAGCAGTATCACTTTGTTTCCATGGCTGACCGGCTTTCCTCCACAGGCATTTCCCACCAGGATCTCCTCCCTCACAACCCCTTGATCTGTCTCTCAGCAGTCAACAGCAGCCCTCACCCTGGGCATGCTCCACAATCCCTAAACTCCAGTTCCCAGCCACTGCGCCTTCCAGGGAACCTGTGTCCCTGTCTGGGTATGTATGGCTGTGCAAGGACTGTCTGACTCTCAGTCCATTTAGGCTGCCACAGATCAGCTGTTTCACTCTCAGCCTTAAATGTTTCTCCTCTGACTCAGACAATCGCCCCACTGTGGGGATCAGACCCCTGCTTCAGTTCCCCCACCTTTCAAGGGCAGGTCCAGTCCTACTAACACTCCTGTTTTTCCCCCTAGTTCCTTCATCCTATCGAGTGTTGTGTGGCTGTATATATTCTTTTCCACTGGTCAGGCACTTCTATCCACTCTCAGCTGGTGTTCTGCATGCACGGCTGTGTCTGAAGGTGTATTCCTGATGTATCTGTGGACAGAGATGTACTCCACGCTTCACCTACTCGTCCGCCATCTTGTTCTTCAAAAGATTTTAAGTTTAATTAAAAGCTTGTTTAATAACTTGTTTATTGTTTTTCTTTTCATTACTCTTAGAGATGGGTCAATGAGGATTTTGCTGTGATTTATGTCAGAGAGTGCTCTGCTTATATTTTGCTCTAAGAGTTTTGTGGTTTCTGGTTTTATATTTAGATCTTTAATTCATTTTAAGTTTATTCTTTGTATAGTGTTAGGAAGTGTTGTGTTTTCATTTATTCACATCTAGCTGTCCTGCCTGGAGAATCCCAGGGACAGAGGAGCCTGGTGGGCTTCCGTCTGTGGGGTCGCACAGAGTCAGACACGACTGAAGTGACTTAGCAGCAGCAGCTGTCCAGTTTTCCCAGAACCACTTCTTGAAGAAGTGGTTTTTGTCCATTGTATGTTCTTGCCTTCATTTTCATACAAGTTGCCCGTAGGTATGTGGGTTATCACTGGGCTTTCTATCCTCTTCCACTGATGCATATTTTTGCATTTTGCCAATACCATACTGTCTTGATTACGGTTCCATTGTACTATAGTCTGAAATCAGGGATCCTGATGCTTTCAGATCCATTCTTCTATCTCAGCATTGCTTTGGCTATTCAAGGTCTTTTGTGTTTCTGTGAAAAAAATTTTTTTTTAATTTTTTTCTAGTTCTGTGAAAAATGCCATTGATAATTAGATGGGAATTGCATTGAATGTGTGTATTGCTTTGTATAGTATCATATGGTCATTTTCACAATATTGATTCTTCCAACGCAAGAACATGCTATATCACTTCATCTATTTGTGATGTCTTTGATATCTTTTATCAGTGTCTTATAGTTTTCTGTATACAGGTTTTTTTGTCTCCTTAGGAAGGTTTATTCCTAAGTATTTTATTCTTTCTGTTTCAATAGTTAATGGGATTGTCTCCTTCATTTCCCTTCGTGAATTTTTGTTATTAATGCATAAGCATGTAAAGGATTTCTGTGTATTAATCTTGTATCCTGCAACTTTATTAAATTCATTGATTAGTTATAGTAATTATCTGGTGGCTACTTAAGGGTTTTCTATGTATAGTATCGTGTCGTCAGCAGTGAGAATTTTAATCCTTCTTTACAATCTGGATTCCTTTTTTCTTTTTCTTCTCTGATTGATCTGACTAGGATTAGCAAAATTATACTGAATAATAATGGGGTGAGTAGGCACCCTTGTCTTGTCCCTGACCTTAAAAAAAGATATCACTTTTGTACCATTGAGAATAAGGCTTCTTGTGGCTTGTCATAGATGACCTATATTTTGCTGAGGTAGGTTCATTCTGGGGCCTCCCTGGTGGCTCAAACAGTAAAGAATTTGCCTGCCAATGCAGGAGACCCAGGTTCAATCCCTGGGTCGGGAAGATCCCCTGGAGGAGGGAGTGGCAACCTACTCCAACATTCTTGCCTGGAGAATTCCATGGACAGAGATACAGTCTGTAGCTGGCAGGCTACAGTCCATGGGGTTGCAAAGAGTCAGACATGACCGAGCAACTAACACAAAGGTTCTTTCTATGCCCATTCCCTGGAGAGATTTTTTTGTCATAAATGAGTGTTGAATTTTGTCAAAGTCTTTTTCTGCATCTATTGAGATGATCTTATCGTTTTTACCTTTCAGTTTCTTTATATGGTGTGTCACATTGATTTGCATATGCTGGAGAATCTGCATTTCTGGAATAAACTTCACATGATCATGGTATGACCCTCTTAAAGTGTTGTTAGACTCTGTTTGCTAGTATTATGTTGAGGAATTTTGCATCTGCGTTCATCAGTGATGTTGGCCTGTAATTTTCTTTTTTGTGTGATTATCTTTGCCTAGTTTTAGTATCAGGGTGATGGTGACCTCATAAAATGAGTTTGGGCATGTTCATCCCTCTGCAATTTTTCAGGAGAGTTTGAAAAGGTAGGTGTAAGCTCTACTCTATGGAGAAGGAAATGGCAACCCACTCCAGTGTTCTTGCCTGGAGAATCCCAGGGACGGGGGAGCCTGGTGGGCTTCCGTCTATGGGGTCACACAGAGTCGGACACGACTGAAGTGACTTAGCAGTAGCAAGCTCTACTCTAAACATTTGACAGAATTTAATTGTGAAACCATCTGGTCCTTGGATTTTGTTTGTTGGAAGATTTATTTTATCACAGTTTCAGTGCTTGTGATTGGTCTGTTCATGATTTCTATTTCTTCCTGGTTAAGTCTTATAAGGTTATACTTCTCTAAGAATTTGTCTATTTCTTCCATGTGGTTCACTTTATTGGCATATGGTTTCTCATAGTAGTCTTTTATGATCCTTTATATTTCTGTATTGTCTCTTGTAACTTCTCCTTTTCCATTTCAAATTTTATTGATTTGAGTCTTTTCCATTTTTTTAATGAGTCTGTCTAATGGTTTATCAATTTCATTTATCTTCTCAAGGAACCAGCTTTCAGTTTTATTGGTCTTTGCAGTTGTTTCATTTTTCATTTATTTCTACCAGAGTAGAAATCTTTATAATTTCTTTCCTTCTACTAAGCTTGGGGGTTTTTTTGTTCTTTTTCCAGTTGAGTTATGTGTAAGATTAAGTTATTCGATGTCATTCTCATTTCTTGAGGTAGGGTTGTATTGCTGTAAATGGCCCTCTTAGCACTGTTTCTGCTGCATCCCATAGGCTTAGATCATAGTATTTTCATTGTCATCTGTGTCTAGGTATTGTTTTATTTCCTCTTGATTTCTTCACTGACCTCTTAGTTATTTAGAATCATGTTGCTTAACCATGTGTTTGTGCTTTTTACAGTTTTTTCCCTGTAATTGAAATCTAATTTCATAGGATTGTGGTCAGAAAAGATGCCTGATATGTCAATTTTCTTAAATTTACCAAGGCTAGGTTTGTGACCCAAGATGTGATCTATCCTGGAGAATATTCTGTGTGCACTAGAGAAAAAAATGTATTCTGATATTTTTCTATGGAATGTCCTGAAGATAACAATTTCTTCCATCTAGTCTAATGTGTGACTTAAGGCATATTTCCATATTAAATTTCTGTGTGGATGATCTGTCTCTTGTTGTAAGTGAGGTTTAACATCTTTTATTATTATCGTGTTACTTTGATTTCCCCTTTTATACTTGTTCAGTTCAGTCACTCTGTCATGTCTGACTCTTTGCAAGCCCATGGACTGCAGCACTCCAAGCTACCCTGTCCTTCACCAACTCCCAGACCTTGCTCAAACTCACGTACATCAAGTTGATGAAGCCATCCAACCATCTCTTCCTCTGTCATTCCCTTCTCCTCCTGCCTTCAATCTTTCCCAACATCAGAATCTCTTCTAATGAGTCAGTTCTTCACATCAGGTAGCCAAAGTATTGGAGCTTTAGCTTCAGTATCAGTCCTTCCAATGAATGTTCAGGACTGATGTCCTTTAGAACTGATGGATTTGATCTCCTTGCAGTCCAAAGGACTTGCAAGAGTCTTCTCCAATACCACAGTTCAAAAGCATCAATTCTTTGGCATTCAGCTTCCTTTATGGTCCAACTCTCACATCCATACATGACTACTGGAAAAACCATAGCCTTGACTAGACAGACCTTTGTTGGCAAAGTAATGTCTCTGCTTTTTATTATGCTATCTAGGTTGGTCATAGTTTTTCTTCCAAGGAGCAAGTGTCTTTTAATTTCGTGGCTGCAATCACAATCTGCAGTGATTTTGGAGCCCAAAAAATTAAAACAAAACAAAACAAAAAAACAGTCTCTGTTTCCACTATTTGCCATGAAGTGATGGGACCAGATGCCATGATCTTAGTTTTCTGAATGTTGAGTTTTAAGCCAACTTTTTCACCCTCCTCTTTCACTTTCGTCAAGAGGCTCTTTAGTTCTTCTTCACTTTCTGCCATAAGGCTGGTGTCATCTGCATATCTGAGGTTATTAATATTTCTCCTGGCGATCTTGATTCCAGCTTGTGTTTCATCCAGCCCAGTGTTTCTCATGATGTACTCTGCATATAAGTTAAATAAACAAGGTGACAATATACAGCCTTGACATACTCCTTTCCTGATTTGGAACCAGTCTATTGTTCCATGTCCAGTTCTAACTGTTGTTTCCTGACCTGCATACAGATTTCTCAAGAGGCAAGTCAAGCGGCCTGGCTTTCCATCTCTTTAAGAATATTCCAGAGTTTGTTGTGGTTCACACAAAGGCTTTGGCATAGTCAATAAAACAGAAATAGATGTTTTTCTGGAGTTCTCTTGCTTTTTTAATGATTCAATGAATATTGGCAATTTGCCCTCTGGTTCCTCTGCCTTTTCTAAATCCAGCTTGAATATCTGGAAGTTCATGGTTCAAATACTGTTGAAGTCTGGCTTGGAGAATTGTGAGCATTACTTTCCTAGCATGTGAGATGAATGCAATTGTGTGGTAGTTTGAGCATTCTTTGGTATTGCCTTTCTTTGGGATTGGAATGAAAACTGACCTTTTTCAGTTCTGTGGCCACTGCTGAGTTTTCCACATTTGTGGGCATATTGCGTGCAACACTTTCACAGCATCATATTTTAGGATTTGAAATAGCTCAACTGGAATTCCATCACCTCCACTAGCTTTGTAGTGTTGCTTCCTAAGACCCACTTGACTTCACATTCCAGGATGTCTGGCTCTAGGTTGATGATCACATCATCATGATTACCTGGGTTGTGAAGATCTTTTTGTATTGATCTTCCACTACCACCACACAAAGCTGAAATTCTCCTTAAATTATTCCCTGAAAAATTACACATGAACAGTGAGACATTATTAGGAACATATTATTAGGAACATATTCTAGACAAAGAACTTTATACCTTTCACATAAATTAGCTCAAAATGAATCACAGATCTGTAGAATGCAAAACTATAAGACAGAAGAATATGTATGACAATATACATAACTTTGAGTTTGGTGATAACTTTTTAGATATAGCACCATAGGCACAAACAATGAAAGAAGTAATTTATAAGCTGTACTTCATTAAGACAATGTGAACAGAATTAAAGCCCAGCTACACTCTGGGAGAAAATATATGCAAAAGACAAATATTTGGACAACAGACAAAAAAGGGACAGTTATCCAAAATACACAAAAATCTCTCCAAGAAGAAAACCAACAACTTGACTTTTAAAAAATGGGCTGAAGACTTCAACAGACAACTCGTTAAAGAAGAGAGACAGATGGCAAGTAAACATATTAAAAGATGCTCCACATCATTTGTCTTAAGAGAGTGATTCCCAGCCTTTTAGGCACCAGGGACCAGTTTCGTGGAAGACAATTATTCCACCACACATTACATTTATTGTGCACTTTATTTCTATTATTATTACATTCTGATATATAATGAAGTATGCAACATACCAAAATGAAGAATCATAGGGAACCTGAGCTTGTCTTCCTTCAACTAGACAGTGCCATCTAGGGGTGATGGGAGACAATGGCACCCGAAGTGTGTTGCTTATGTCCAGTTTTTGGATGATGTCACTGCAGCAAATTCTACTTCACAAAAATAGGATGCTGGAAATGGAAGCAGACTTTTTAGTGCTTTTGTGGCAATCTCAGGCTATTCCACCTTGACTTTAATCCAGAGTATATGGAGATTTGAAGTTGTCTTAAACATACTTTCAAGGCCACCACCATTTCTGATCTCAAGCAGTTGATCTTCTGGCATGAACAAAGTTGATTCATTGAAACCTGAAATAGGTTCATGCAACAGCTGGGATAAAGAAGGCCCTGGCTCATCAGTCTCCTTCAAAATCTCTGCTAATGTTTCAATCAGTTCAGTCACTCAGTCGTGTCCCACTCTTTGTGACCCCATGGACTGCAGCACGCCAGGCTTCCCTGTCCATCACCAACTCCCAGAGCTTGCTCAAACTCATGTCTGTGGAGTCGATGATGCCATCCAACCATCTCATCTTCTATCGTCCCCTTCTCCTCCTGCCTTCAATCTTTTCTAGAATCAGAGTCAAAATTTTCCAGTAAGTCAGTTCTTCGCATCAGGTGGCCAAAGTATTAGAGTTTCAGCTTCAGCATCAGTCCTTCCAATGAACACCCATTATTGATCTCCTTTAGGATGGACTGGTTGGATCTCCTTGCAGTCCAAGGGACTCTCAAGAGTCTTCTCCAGAACCACAGTTCAAAAGCATCCATTCTTTGGCACTCAGCTTTCTTTATAGTCCAACTCTCATATCCATACATGACCACTGGAAAAACCTTAGCCTTGACTAGATGGACCTTTGTTGACAAAGTAGTGTCTCTGCTTTTTAATGTGCTGTCTGGATTGGTCATAGTTTTTCTTCCAAGGAGCAAGTGTCTTTTAATTTCATGGCTGCAGTCACCATCTGCAGTGATTTTGGAGCCCAGAAAAAATAACGTGTCTCACTATTTTCATTTTTTCCCCATCTATTTGCCATGAAGTGACGGCACCAGATGCCATGATCTTCATTTTTGAACGATGAATTTTAAGACAGCTTTTTCACGCTCCACTTTCACTTTCATTGAGGCTCTTTAGTTCTTTCTGCCATAAGGGTGGTATCATCTGTGTATCTGAGGTTATTGATATTTCTCCCGGCAATCTTGAGTCCAGCTTGTACTTTCTCCAGCCCAGCATTCCTCATGATATACTCTGCATATAAATTAAATAACCAGGGTGACAATATACAGCCTTGATGTACTCCTTTCCCAATTTGGAACCAGTCTGTTGTTCTAAGTCTGGTTCTAACTGTTACTTCTTGGCCTGCATACTGATTTCTCAGGAGGCAGTTAAGGTGGTCTGATATTCCCATCTCTTGAAGAATTTTCCACAGTTTGTTGTGATGTACACAGTCAAAGGCTTTTTACATAATCAATAAAGCAGAAGTAGATATTTTTCTCTTCTGTTTTGATTTAAATTTCTCTAATAATAAGTGTTATTGGGCATCTTTTCATATTTATTAGCCACCTGTGCATCTTCTTGGGAGAAATGTCTTCTGCCCACTTTTTGGCTGGGTTGTCTGTTTTTCTAATATTGAACTGTATGTTTTGAAGATGAATTGTTTGTCAATTGCTTCATTTGCAATTATTTTCTCCCATTCCAAGGGTTGTCTTTTCAACTTGCTTATGGTTTACTTTGCTGTGCAAAAGCTTTTAAGTTTATTTACATCTCATTTATTTTTATTTTTATTTATCTGGAAGTCAGAGAGAATCTTATTGTGATTTATATGAAAGAGTGTACTATGTGTTCCTCTAAGAGCTTTATACTTTCTGCTTTACATTTAGGTCTTTAATTCATTTTGATTTTTTGTTTGTTTGTTTTTGAGTGCATGGTGTTAGGGAGAGTTCTAATCTCATTTTATACCTAGTTATCCAGTTTTGCCAGCACCACTTATTGAAGAGGCTGTCTTTTCTCCATTGTATATTCTTGCCTCCTTTGTCAAAAATACGGTGTGCATAGGTATGTGAGTTTATCTCTGGGTTTTCTGTCTTGTTCCATTGGTCTTTATTTCTGTTTTCGTGCCAGTACCATACTGTCTTGATGACTGTAGCTTTGTAATATAGCCTGACATCAGGGAGGCTGATCCCTCTAGTTCTGTTTTTCTCTAAAGATTGTTTTGGCTATTTGGAGTCTTTTTATGTTTCCAAACAAATTGTGAAATTTTTTGTTCTAGTTCTGTGAGAAATGGCAGTGAAAATTTAATAGGAATTTCATTGAATCTGTAGATTGCTTTGTGTAGTATAATCATTTTCCCAGTATTGATCTTCCAATCCAAGAACATGGTATATCTCTGCATTTGTTTGTGTCATTTTTTATTTCTTTATTAGGTAGGTTTATTCCTAGGTATTTTATTCTTATTGATGCAATGGTGAATGGGATTGTTTCCTTAACTTCATTTTCTAATTTTTCATTATTAGTGTATAGGAATGCAAGTGATTTCTGTGTATTAATTATATCCTGAAACTTTACTAAATTCATGGACTAGCTCTAGAAGCTTTTTGGTGACATGTTTATGATTTTCTATGTATTGTGTCATGTCATCTACAAACAGTGAGTGTTTTACTTCTCCGTTTCCAATCTGAATTCTCTTAGTTTTTTTTTTTCTTCTCTGATTGCTGTGACTAGGACTTCCAAAATTATATTGAATAATAGTGATGAGAGTGGGTACCCTTGTCTTCTTCTTGATCTTGGAGGAAATGGCATTTATAATATTAATGTCATGGCCTGCAGTTGACATCTGGTTAACAACTGTGGTAGCCTGACCATTCAAAGGTAGCATGATAAGGACTTGTTTGAATGGTATCCTGAGGTTTTACTGTCTCTTACTTTGAATCAATGAAATTGACCAGTCTGTGAACAGGCAGGAATGACCAAATATGATGAGAAGACTGTGGAGTTTTAATTAGTCCAAAAACAACAAACAACAACCAAAATAAGTGATAACAAAACTTTACATGGGGTAATAATTTTGGTTGGGGAGAACAAAAAATAAAATGATCTTTTTGTTCTGTTCTGTTCTGTTCTGTCGCTCAGTAGTGTCTGACTCTTTGCGACCCCGTGGACTGTAGCCTACCAGGCTTCTCCATCCATGGGATTCTCCAGGCAAGGATACTGGAGTGGGTTACCATTTCCTTCTCCAGGGGATCCTCCCAACCCAGGGATCGAACCCAGGTCTCCCGCATTGGAGGCAGACGCATTAACCTCTGAGCCACCAGGGAAGCCCAAAATGATCTTTAGATGATTCAAATCTACACCAGTTAGCTACATATTGATCTAAAATAATGATCAGTGGAAGAAGCTGCCACCTAGAGTTTATTTCAGTAAAAGAGTTTATGACCTTGAAGTTGGATCAGGACATCTCAATGGTACAGCCACTGTTAATGGTTTATTTGTACAGCAATTAGAGTTCGGCATGATTCGAGTTTGGACCAAAGCAATGCAGGTCAATTTCTATCAATTCTACATTTCTTCTAGTAGGAAAATGCAAAAGAAATATGACCTCCTTTACAAAAGTGCCGTCAACCTAACAATGTTATAATGTATAATCTTAATCTAACTAATTTTTATATTGATCTGCTAAAGAACAGGGTTTGTTGGAGTGGCAGAGACCAGTAACTGCATGAAACTTAAACCTTTATCACCAGAAGGTCAATTCTTCTCCCTAACAGAATGTTCATAACCAATTTTCTTCCATTTTGTCCATATTGTCACAGCATTCCTTAGACTAGTTGACCCAAAGCATTAGGTTATATCCAGTTCTTTAAGGGACCTGATATTACAACATATCCCTGATGAGATCAAACTAGTCAGGAAAAACCTCTACAAGCACTATCATCCATGTCTGTATTCATTGTGCCAACCCTGACTTTCACTCTAGCCCTAACATATGACTCAATACTGTATTCCATACCATATTCATTTATTAACATAAACCTAGGCATAGTATTTACATTTGATATATTGAGTTGGCTGGGATTCAAATTTAAGATATATAAAAGGCTGTGTTCCTTTGATTTGCCTGGCCCAAGGTGACAAGTGAACAGAAGTGATGTGTGTTACTTCTAGAGTTCATTGGCAAGACTTTTAAAAATGAACTGATTAGCCGGGGAACAAGATGGCAGAGGAATAGGATGGTGAAACCACTTTCTCCCCCACAAATTCATCAAAAGAACATTCGAACGCTGAGTAAATTCCACAAAACAACTTCTGAATGCCAGCAGAGGACATCAGGCACCCAGAAAAGCAGCTCCCATTGTCTTCAAAAGGAGGTAGGAAAAAACATAAAAGATAAAAAGAGAGACAAAAGAGGTAGGGATGGAGCTCCATCCCGGGAAGGGAGGCTTAAAGAAAAAGAGAGAGAGAAGTTTCCAAACACCAGGAAACACTCTCACTGGCGAGTCTGTGGCGAGCCTTGGAACCTCAGAGGGCCACATAACTGGGAGGAAAAAGAAAGAAATAATTAAAACCCACAGATTACATGTGCAAAAGTAACTCCCAGTGGAGAAGCAGTGCAGATGCCTGCATCCGCCATTAGCAAGTGGGGGCTGGGCAGGGAGGAGCCAGCTGAACTGCTTAGAGTGAGGACCGTGCCTGAATGCCACAAGGGCAATCTGAGACAGCTAACTGGAGATAGCAAAGCAGACTGTGGGATAACTACCCCGCAAAAAGGTGAAAAGCCCTAACCTAAGACTCTGCCAGTCCCGCTCACAGAACAGAGGACTGAGCAGAGCTAGCTGGCTGCAGAGAGCCCATCCTCCGCTGAGACAGGCAGGGGAGGGCAGCCAGAGCCATAAGTGGGCAATCGCAGCCCCAGAGAGGCATCCGATACCAAACTGCAGGCAGGCTTCGTTGCTAAGCAAGACTTCTTGGGTTTCTGGCCGGTCGACATCTGCCTGAGAAGGTGCACCGGTTGTACACCCAGAAAAGCCAGCAGCAGGGACCGGGGAGGTGATAAGTTGCAGCAACTGCGCTCACTAAACACGTGGTCACCTGAGCTGCTCAGACTGGGGAAGGGCACAAAACGCAGGTCCAACCAAGTCAGGGCCTTTGTGGAGTACCCGAGAACCTGAACCTGAGCAGCTTAGACCTGGGATGTTCATGCAACCCAGCACCGGCCTCAGACAGTTCCCGACAGAGCAACCTAGAGCCTGTGCAGTGTAGACTGGGACAGCACACACACCATGAGCGGGGGCAAACCCAGTGTGGCCGAGAAACTGCAAGCACTCCCCACAGACGCCAGAGATATTTGTCTGCAGCGTTCCTCCCTTCCCAGAACAGGACTGAACAAGTGAGCCTTAAAAAGTGTCCACCACTGCACCTAGCGTAAGGGCGGAAATTAGACACTGAAGAGACCAGAAAACAGAAGCTAAAACAAAAGGAACCACCTTGGAAATGACAGATAGAGAAGTCTAGAGGCTACTGCAAGAATAAGACCAAAAATCAGAGGCAAGAGGCTTAAGTCCAAATCCTGAGAACACCAGAGAACTCCTGACTCTAGGGAAATCCTCCTGCTCCATTAATCGATAGGAGCTCATCAAACGCCTCCATACCTACACAGAAACCAAGCACCACCCAAGGGTCAACAAGTTCCAGAGCAAGACATACCACGCAAATTCTCCAGCAACACAGGAAAATAGCCCTAAGCTTCAATATACAGGCTGCCCAAAGTCACTCCAAACCCATTGACATCTCATAACTCATTACTGGACACTTCATTGCACTCCAGAGAGAAGAAATCCAGCTCTACCCACCAAAACACCGACATAAGCTTCCCTAACCAGGGAACCTTGACAAGCCACCTGTCCAAACTCACCCATAGTGAGGAAACTCCACGATAAAGAGAACTCCACAAACTGCCAAAAGACGGAAAGGCCACCCCAAACACAGCAATATAAGCAAGATGAAGAGGCAGAGAAATACCCAGCAAGTAAAGGAACAGGATAAATGCCCACCAACACAAACAAAAGCGGAAGATACAGGGAACCTACCTGATAAAGAATTTTGAATTTTAATTGTGAAAATGATTCAAAATCTGGAAAGCAAAATGGAGTTACAGATAAATAAACTGGAGAAAAGGATTGAGAAGATGCAAGAAATGTTTAATAAGGAATTAGAGGAAATAAAAAAGAGTCAATATACAATGAATAATGCAATAGATGAGATCAGAAACACTCTGGAGGGAACAAACAGTAGAATAACGGAGGCAGAAGACAGGATAAGCGAGCTAGAAGATAGAATTGGAGAATGGCATTGAAACACGTATGTTGTCATATGTGAAACGAATCACTAGTTCAGGGTTGATGCATGTTATAGGATGCTCGAGGCTGGCATGTGGGGATGACCCAGAGGGAGGATAAAGGGAGGAGGGAGGTGGGAGGGGGGTTCAGGAGGGGGAACTTACGTAAACCCGGGGTGAATTCATGTCAATGTATGGCTAAACCAACCAATATAATATTGTAAAATAATTTGTCTCCAATAAAAAATTAATTACTTAAAAAGAATTTAAAAATTTTTTAAAAATAAAAGAAAAAAGAAAAAAAAGAAATAAATGAAACAGAGAAGGAAAAAGAAAAAAGAATTAAAAGAAATGAGGACAATATTAGAGACATATGGGACAATATTAAACACCCCAACATTCGAATCATAGGAGTCCCAGAAGAAGAAGACAAAAAGAAAGACCATGAGAGAATACTTGAGGAGATAATAGTTGAAAATTTCCCTAAAATGGGGAAGGAAATAATCACCCAAGTCCAAGAAACACAGAGAGTCCCTAACAGGATAAACCCAAGGCGAAATACCCCAAGGCACATATTAATAAAATTAACAAAGATCAAACACAAAGAACAAATATTAAAAGCAGCAAGGGAAAAACCACAAATAACACACAAAGGGATCCCCATAAGGATAACAGCTGATCTTTCAGCAGAAACTCTACAGGCCAGGAGGGAATGGCAAGACATACTTAAAGTGATGAAAGAAAATAACCTACAGCCCAGATTACTGTACCCAGCAAGGATCTCATTCAAATATGAAGGAGAAATCAAAAGCTTTACAGACAAGCAAAAGCTGAGAGAATTCAGCATCACCAAACCAGCTCTCCAACAAATACTAAAGGATCTTCTCTAGACAGGAAACACAGAAAGGGTATATGAACTCGAACCCAAAACAATAAAGAAAATGGCAACGGGATCATGCCTATCAATAACCACCTTAAACGTAAATGGGTTGAATGCCCCAACCAAAAGACAAAGGCTGGCTGAATGGATACAAAAACAAGACCCCCATATATGTTGTCTACAAGAGACCCACCTCAAAACTAGGGACACATACAGACTGAAAGTGAAGGGATGGAAAAAGATATTCCACGCAAATAGAGACCAAAAGAAAGCAAGAGTAGCAATACTCATATCAGATAAAATAGACTTTAAAACAAAGGCTGTGAAAAGAGACAAAGAACGAAACTACATAATGATCAAAGGATCAATCCAAGAAGAAGATATAACAATTATAAATATTTATGCACCCAACATAGGAGCACCGCAGTATGTAAGACAATTACTAACAAGTATGAAAGGGGAAATTAACAATAACACAATAATAGTGGGAGACTTTAATACCCCACTCACATCTATGGATAGATCAACTAAACAGAAAATTAACAAGGAAACACAAACTTTAAATGATACAATAGACCAGTTAGACCTAATAGATCTCTATAGGACATTTCACCCCAAAACAATGAATTTCACCTTTTTCTCAAGCGCACACAGAACATTTGCCAGGATAGATCACATCCTGGGCCATAAATCTAGCCTTGGTAAATTCAAAAAAAATTGAAATCATTCCAAGCATCTTTTCTGACCACAATGCAGTAAGATTAGATCTCAATTACAGGAGAAAAACTATTAAAAATGCCAACATGTAGTGGCTGAACAACACTCTGCTGAATAATGAACAAATCATAGAAGAAATCAAAAGAGAAATCAAAATATGCATAGAAATGAATGAAAATGAAAACACAACAACCCAAAACCTCTGGGACACTGTAAAAGCAGTGCTAAGGGGGAAGTTCATAGCAATACAGGCACACCTCAAGAAACAAGAAAAAAGTCAACTAAATAACCCAACTCTACATCTAAAGAAACTAGAAAAGGAAGAAATGAAGAACCCCAGGGTTAGTAGAAGGAAAGAAATCGCAAAAATTAGGGCAGAGATAAATGCAAAAGAAACAAAAGAGACCATAGCAAAAATCAACAAAGCCAAAAGCTGGTTCTTTGAGAAGGTAAATAAAATTGACAAACCACTAGCCAGACTTATCAAGAAACAAAGGGAGAAGAACCAAATCAATAAAATTAGAAATGAAAATGGAGAGATCACAACTGACAACACAGAAATACAAAGGATTATTAGAGAATACTATCAGCAATTATATGGCAATAAAATGAATAACTTGGAAGAAATGGACAAATTCCTAGAAAAGTACACCTTGCCAAAACTGAACCAGGAAGAAATAGAAAATCTGAACAGACCCATCACAAGCACGGAACTAGAGGAAGTAATCAGAAATCTTCCAGCAAACAAAAGCCCAGGTCCAGACAGCTTCACAGCTGAATTCTACCAAAAATTTAGACAAGAGCTAACACCTATTCTACTCAAACTCTTCCAGAAAATTGCTGAGGAAGGGAAACTTCCAAACTCATTCTATGAGGTCACCATCACCATAATCCCAAAACCTGGTAAAGATCCCACAAAAAAAGAAAACTACAGGCCAATATCATTGATGAACATAGATGCAGAAATCCTTAACAAAATTCTAGCAATCAGAATCCAACAACACATTAAGAAGATCATACATCATGACCAAGTGGGCTTTATCCCAGGAATGCAAGGATTTTTCAATATCCGCAAATCAATCAACGTAATACACCACATTAACAAACTGAAAATTAAAAATCATCTGATTATCTCAATAGATGCAGAGAAGGCCTTTGACAAAATACAACATCCATTTATGATAAAAACCCTCCAGAAAGTGGGAATAGAAGGGACATATCTCTACATAATAAAAGCTATATATGACAAACCCACAGCAAACATTAGCCTCAATGGTGAAAAACTGAAAGCATTTCCCCTAAAGTCAGGAACAAGACAAGGGTGCCCAGTCTCACCACTACTATTCAACATAGTTCTGGAAGGTTTGGCTACAGCAATCAGAGCAGAAAAGGACATAAAAGGAATACAAATTGGAAAAGAAGAAGTAAAACTTTCACTATTCGCTAATGACATTATTCTCTACACAGAAAACCCTAAAGACTCTACCAGAAAACTACTAGAGCTAATCAATGAATACAGTAAAGTTGCAGGATATAAAGTCAACACACAGAAATCCCTTGCATTCCTATACACTAATAATGAGAAAATAGAAAGAGAAATTAAGGAAACTATTCCATTCACTGTTGCAACGAAAAGAATTAAATATTTTTGTTTTTTAAAACTCATTTTTATTTATGTACTTTGGCTGAGCTGTGCAGCATGCAGGATCTTTTCCCCAACCAGAGAGTGAACCCATGCCCCCTGCAATGGAGGCATTGCAATAACTTTTAATGGAAATGTCAGGAAAAAAATGTGTATAAGCTCTAGACTGAGATTCTGAGGATTGAGAATCTTTTACCATGATATGACTATTCCGAAGTGGGACTGTGATGGAGACAAAGCTCTGTGCATGAACTGACACAAAAATCAAAGGATTGTGTATTTAATGAGTGATGATATGACATGTAAATTATACCTCAAGAAATCACCTGCATAATAAAAGAGTATATTTCTTTAGCACATATCTAATAAATAGTGCTACTCCCAAAAAACTATTCACAATACCCCACATTTCAACTAGCCCAAATGTCTATTATTAAGATAATAGATTAAGATTTTGTGATATACTCTTGCAAGGAAAAGTTATTCAGCCCTAAAAACAGAAAGAACTGCTTTCTCAAATAAAATTATGCGACTCTTGAAAAAAAAAACAACCTTACCTGAAGCAAAAGACACAAACATCAAACTGTGCATTGTGATTTATTTCGTGTTTGTTAAGTTCAACTCCTGCCAAACTGATCGATGTTTGGAAAAACTGAAACTGAGACAGCATGGCCTTAAAGTGCGTGTATTTCAACTGAAATGGGAGAGGTCTTTTCTGTTCCAGTGGATACGATTGATATTTATGTTGATACATTGAACTTTAAGATACTGTAGAACTTATGAATTTTAAAGATTTGTGAAGCTATAAGGACTGACACATTTCACCATATTGCAATTATATATTGATACAAGCACTGTAAGAAAGAGGTAAAGAAAAACTACCATTAGAAAATAACAGAAGCATATTTTATTTACAAATCTCCCTGTGACCCCTACTTCCCCTAAATACTGTCCATTCCAGGATGCCGGTTGGCGGTTGGGTTCCAGGTGGAATATTGGCGTTTGTTGTGGCTGCTGGTCCCATGGTAACCGGGCAGAGCACTGTGGTGAGTGAGTGCCATGGAGGGGCTGCCGTCCTCTGTGGAGCTTGGCTTTGGGCTGATCCTTGAGAAGCTGAGTGAGATGGTGATGTTGCTGCTGCCAAACGGCCAGAGTTCACAGCTCACTTTCCAGAGCCTCCAGTGGGAGACAGTGGTGTATCTGCCTGTCGTCAGCTTATTGGTGGGTCTCTTATTTACATTCAGACTTGTTCAGTCTGTTAGAAGTCGACTGTATGTAAGACACGAAAAGCAGCTCACAGAAACACTGGCTGCACAGATTGATGAGAAATGCCAACTCATTGACAAGTACTGTGCTGCCAAAAATGAGTATGCAGAGATGGAGACATCTTTGGAGAATGCCAGGCTAGAGAGTGAGCCAATAAATGTACTCAGTCTTACTGACACTTACAGAAAATTGAGCACGGTCAACCTGATATTGAGGCAGGAGCTCAACTCTCTGTTTCAAGAACTGATCAAAGAGAGATTCATGCAGTCTAAACAAGAAGATGAGATGGAAGAGATGCTAAAAGTGCTCAAGTCCCTGGAAGAGGTCATGAGAACCTCCAGACCCCGAGGCCTTTTCCAAACCAGCCAGGAGGCCAAGCACTAAGCCCTGATGGTCTCTTCCCTAGGAGTGGGCCTGAATATTAACTGTGCTGCTCCTTACCCTCCTCTCCGGCCTCCCAACATACCGGGCTGCATTCACCCACCTCCATCACATTCCACAGGAGCTATACTCAGACCAGTGGATGCATGAGAGCCTCCTCCTTGGGCTGCAGTTCCTCATACTTTATATGCTGAGCACAGTGGTGAGCTCCTTCATGGTTAACTTCTTTCATCTAAATATATTGGAATTCCTAGGACATGCCAAAATATGTGGGACTTTCTCCATTTACAGAGTTTGGATTATCTCTTATTATAGTGAAATAAAAGTACTTTATAAACTAATGTTTTACTCAGCTTGAATCTTCATTAAGTCACAATTCTTAATAGTTTTGGTTATCTATATCAATCTTATAGGATATATATATAGTATATATAATATTTTCTGTGTAAATATTGCACTATAATGTGAAAATACATATAGTTCATCAAAATTGACTTCTAGCTGGCAATATCAATACTTATAGAGCTAAATTCCCAACAGTTATAAGTCTAATTCAAAGGACCTTGTCTGCTTTTTGTTATTAAAAAATGATAATCCCTCTTTGAGAGGCTCTTATATAGATCACACACAATAAAGGTGGCATAGAAATACAAGAAACTATTCTTAAGTAATCTTTTAAAACTTTGAACAGAGTTACAGATTTTACCATTTGTTATAAACTGGTATATATAATTTAACCAGAACCAAAAGAAAATTAGTATTGTGTGAATTCTGAAGCACTTTCAACATGTTGTAGGAATAATGTGGACTTTCTTGAGTTTTACACATTCATAAGTGAATGGTCTGTATCTCGTGCCTTTGTTGGTTTTCTCTGAGCTGTAGTTTCTGGGAAGTGAGCAGCTCTCATTCCTGTAACTCTTGTAACCCAGTCATTCGTGTGCCTCCTTCATGAGGATTCAGTGCGGCTGTGGTGCTATTATCCCTCTGATAGGAACTCTAACTCGGTGTAAAGCCCCAAAGGTCTGTTACTTACTTTTATTTTATATTGTACTATATTTCATTTACAGTGTTGTGTTTGCTTCAGGTGTATAGCAAAGCGATACAGTCATATACACATATATATGAATTAACAAAAGCAGTTCCTGTCTTTTGATGGGGTGCTCATGGTTTATAACATAAATGGCATTATTTTGAGAGGGATAACTTAGGTATGGCATTGGGTTTTTTTTCTTTTTGCAGCTTGAGGCAGTTGTAAAATAACTTAATGTAGCTTTTTGCAACTGTGTATTCTATAGTATTTTTTCATTTGGTGACATTTTAACTGTTAATGTTTTTGGCATTGTGCTTTGTACCATTTATTAAATAAAAATTAAAATTTTTTTCTATTACTTAATAATTATATTTCAATTTAACAATGGCTACATTTGAAAAATTAGGTGGAGATTGTTTCCTTTCACTGCAAGAGTGTTAGTATGAGTTTTTTGAACAAGAAGAATTCCATCTGGACAATCTGTGGGAATTGCCAGTTGCTACTCCTCATCCTTCACTCCCCATCAAGCACTTATTCCTCAGTAGAAATCTAGGGAATCCTCAAGGGTTTTTTCCTTACATAATTAAGTCCAAGCTCCATAATTAGCATCTTTATTCACAAATGATATCCTCTCATTAGACAATGAGCACAAACTGGTTTTTATCATGGTGTAAGGAAAGCAGTGCGTAACATTTTCATAATTAGAGGGACTCACGTGAGTAAATGACATCAAGATATGGTAATGGTAATTCCTCACAACTGATGGAAAAAAGTGTGCTTGGATTGGAGAAGACTAATAAAAACCATAAAGAAAGTCCATGTCTTTTTACTGGGGGTAAGGTGGGAAGAGGAAGGTTTTAGACATGAAAATTAAACTGAAGTCGTGGTTTGTGTTGGGATGTGATAGGTTTTCTGAAGAAATATGAAGAGGGATAGTGGAAGCAGTGGAATGGAGGGATGGTCTTGGTAGAAGTGGTCCTCGAAGGCTGCTCCGAGGAGGGGCCACTTGAGCATTGAGGACACCGGGGGAGAAGCTTTGTAATCTGAAGGGACAGTTGCAAGTGATACCTCTGAAGGAGGCAGGATCACGGTGGGTGTGAGGACCAGCCGAAGTGCAAGGTGGCCAGGATGCAGTGAGGGGATGGCGGAAATGGGGGTGAGGGCCACCAGGTGTCAGAAAATGGAGGGAGCTGACACCACAATAAAGAGTTTGATTTCCTGGGATTATTTGGGAGGATGGCATTGAAACATGTATATTATCGTATGTGAAACAAATCTCCAGTCCAGGTTGGATGCATGATACAGGATGCTCGGGGCTGGTGCACTGGGATGAACCAGAGGGATGGGATGGGGAGGGAGGTGGGAGGGGGGTTCAAGATGGGGAACACAAGTACACCCGGGGCAGATTCATGTCAATGTATGGCAAAACCAATGCAATTAAAATAAATAAATTAAAACAAAAAAATTAAAAAAAATAATAAAGAACATTGGCTGCCATTTTGAAAAAGGCTTAACCCAATGGGATTCTGTGACAATGATCTGCAGCTGAGAACAGTGATGGCTGGACCAAGGGGAGAAATGAAGGGGAGATGGAGAGATAGAATCAGATCCAGGATAGCTCCTCCAGGCAGAGACCATGAGCTATGATGATGCCTGTTCTTCCTAGGGAAGAGGACTTGGGATGAAGTCAAGAGTTCCTACCTGAGCATCTGCGTCAGAGATGGTGTTTTCTAGTGAAATGGAGCCAAAGGCAGAGGAGTGTATTTGGACGGGAAATTGAGAGGCGATTGTTCAGAGGAGACTACACCAGGTCCCATGGCACCAGAGCAGAAATACCAGTGTAAAGAGTGATACAAGGGCCTTGGGGGTTAGAAGGTGATTACAGATGTAGCTATCAGTATGAAGGGTCATCAGGGAGTAAAGTTACTTTAACAGAGAATTAGCCCAAGGGCCGGGTTAATTTTATGGGGTGAACTCTGTGGGCCTGTTTGTGCTCAGAGGCCTATTTGGGTTTCCCAGTATCAAAACAAGTTTCTGCAATAGTGGTTTCCTTGATTCTGTCCCCACAGGTTTGGGCTTCAGTTGTGCAGAATCCCCATCCTAGTCCCTTTTCACAGCATGGGAAGGGACATATCAAGTAGTCATAGAGCCCTGAGAGAAATGAGGAATATGGTCTGAACCATCATACAGAGTCATGGTACAGGAAGTGCTGCTCTTGTCTTTGCCCCTTGTCAAATGACTCCAACCAGTGTCTGACCTGGAGACTCAGCCTACAATTGGGTTTTGAACTCTGGTCTGCCTCTGTATATCCTAACCCTCACGGTCAGGTGATCTTCAGATGATAAGAGTTCTCACCTTCCCTTATGCTTCTGAGGGAAATTTCCAGCCCTATAAGCCTATGAACCATTAAATCCATTCCCTTCCACTTCCCAAGGCTGGAATTCAGTATTCTTTAGGCAGGAAGTCAGAACCCATGCAAGCCACATGAGTCTTTTATTACTGCCGAGCAACTAGCCAGAAACATTCAGATGAGAGAAGAAATTAAAAGTATACGTTATTTGGATCTCAGTCAGTCCTCACGAGGACAAAATAAGGTAGTTTCTGCTATAACCTCGTATCATAGAGGTCTAACCTGAGATGCAGGAAAATTCAGTCATCATTCCTAGTTGACCACTCGTGTAAGACAAGGCCAGCTTTCAGGGCTCTAACATGAAGACCCTGCATGTGAATATTAGTCACATGGGTCCCCTGGGAGCCAACAGACAAGGGAGCAGAGGGGGATTTTCTAAACTGCCCTGAATATATAGTTGACAATAAAACCATTTGTGCTGCTGTGTGATGGGGGTACGCATGATGACATACGTACTGAGAGTGCATTTTCAGTGTATACTGTAAATCCAAGTGGTTCTGTTCAAATTCTCCAGGGTGAGTCAGGAGCTTTCTATTCCATGTAGGTATGTAGAGCTGCAAAGGAGGGTAGCAAGCCTCGTGGTGGAACTTTCTGGGTTGTTGAGAAACCACATACATATGCATATTATGTGTCCACGTATACCTCAATGTACATATACACTCACACACACATATGTATAGTTGTAGCATATGTACAAGAGAGGGCTCAGTGGATAGAATATATTCCCTGTTTTCTAAAATACATTAAGAGATAATGTTTTCCTAAGAGTTTTTCTTTCTTTTTTTTTTTTCTGTTCTTTAGGGGACCACTCTGCGATTGTTTTAAATCATCTTTCATACTAGAAGATGCCCTCCCCTGCTTACTCACATTTGTGTGCAGGGTAGGAATCAGCTGACTATGAACTCTATGTGCCCGGATGATAGCCTGAGTCTCTCAGTGCTCCTCACTGTGTTAACTGATGGGAAGCAGACAGAGCTGCAGGTCTTTGACCTGGTTGTCTCCAAATGTCCATACAAGTGTTCTTTAGTCTCCTGCGTGACAAGATTAAGCATGGGTGTCAGGATTCTGGAAGCTGATCAGGGAAAGAAGAGGTGGGATCCCATTTGTAATACGTGATTAAGGCTCTTGTTTCCAACAGGACAGCTTCTCCCCGCCCCTCACTTTTTCTCTTCATGATTTTCATGAGATTTAACCAATTGTTGTATTATAAAACTGACACATTTTAAAGCTGAGTTTCCCAATTTAAACCTAATATAGCTGTACTGTATTATACCTTTTCTAGTCGCTGGATGTGTCTCCACTTTTGGAAGGAATTTTAAAAGCTGCTGTAAACTTTCAGTCACACAATTTTGTGGACCTATTTTTTCCCTTGGATAAAAACTGGAAGGCAAAATGGCTGGTTCATGAAAAAGCTGTGTGTTTAAATTAATTTTTTTATCACCAGTGTAAGAGCTTAAGTTATGCCATGTCATTCCCAGTATTTGCTATTTTTGTCTTAGCTATTAGAATGGATCTGGTTGTTACTGTTATTTAGCACAAAAGTTGATATGTTTTGGTGGGGTTTACCTGCATTTTCTAAAGGAAGATGTTACCCATTAATTCACCGACCTGGCCAGGTAAACCTCTGCCACATGCACACTGAAGCCCACGGCTGCCATTTCATGGTTCAGGCGGGTGAGCCCAAAGCCCCAGTGAAGACTGCTGGGCTCTTTGTTGCTGCTGTTGTTGTCAGTCGCTCAGTCGTGTCCGACTCTTCAACCCATGGACTGCAGCTGCCAGGCTTCCCTGCCCTTCACTGTCTGCCAGAGTCTGCTCAGACTCGTGCCCACTGAGCTGATGACGCCATCCAACCATCTCATCCTCCTTTCCCCTCATCTCAGTCTTTCCCAGCACCAGAGTCTTTTCCAATAAATTGGCTCTTCACATCAAGGGGCCAAAGTATTGGAGCTTCAGCTTCAGCATCAGTCCTTTCAATGAATATTCAGGGTTGATTTCCTTTAGGATTTACTAGCTTCATTTTCTTGCTGTCCAAGGGACTTTCAAGCGTCTTCTCCAGCACCACAGTTTGGAAGCATTATTTCTTTGGCACTGAGCCTTCTTTACAGTCCAGCTCTCACACTGTACATGACTGCTGGAAAAACCTTGGCTTTGACTACATGGACCTTTGTTGCCAAAGTGATGTCTCTGCTTTTTAATACACTATCTAGGTTTGTCATAGCTTTCCTATGGAGCAAGTGTGTTTTAATTTCATGGCTGCAGTCACCACCCACAGTGATTTTGGAGCCCAAGAAAATAAAGTCTGTCACTGTTTTCATTTTTTCCCCATCTATTTGCCATGAAGTGATGGGAACAGATGTCATGATATTCGTATTTTGAATGTTGACTTTTAAGCCAGCTTTTTCAATGTCCTCTTTCACCCTCATCAAGAGATTCTTTAATTCCTCTTTGCTTTCTGCCGTAGGGAGGTGTCATCTACATATCTTAGGTTATTGATATTTCTCCAGGCATTCTTGATTCCAACTTTAATTCATCCAGCCCGGCATTTCTTGTGATGTGCTCTGCATAGAATAATAAGCAGAGTGACAACATACAGCATTGATGTACTCCTTTCCAAATTTTGAACTGGTCCATTGTTCCGTGTTCGGTTCTAACTGTTGCTTCTTGACAGGTTTCTTAGGTAAGATGGCCTGATATTCCCATCTCTTTAAGAATTTTCCACAGTTTGTTGTGATCCACACAAAGGTTTTAGCATAGTCATTAAAGCAGAAGTAGATGTTTTTTCTGGAATTCTCTTGCTTTTACTATGATCCAACGGATTTGGCAAATTGATCTCTGGCAATTTGAGTCCTCCTCAGAGCTGATTTCAACTCTTAAGCAAACATAGATGGGACATTTGTCCTATTTCTAGCCTCAATCCTATCTTGCTGGTAAGACATTCCCCTCCTTTTTCTACAGTTTCTATTTGTAAGACACATATTTTCCAAACCTTATTTGACATAGGAAATATCATGATGTCTGTTATTTGCCTATAAAACTTCAAGAGAAAAAGTGCTGGGGATAATCAATGAAGTAAGATTGGCAATGGTTGCCTGTTAAACCCAACTGATTTAAAGTCATAAATGTAATTACTTTTGTATGTAACTAAATTATGCAACTAACAAGTAGCAACCATTACATCTAAAAGTATATTTGTCTTGACTTCCATTAGAAATGTTTCATGAAGTCATGAGAGAACCTCCTCTGTATGTTTTGTCCACTCAGATCCATGGGTCCTGGTCCTGGCAGCTCATGGACCCAACTTTTGGGAGGCCTCATGACAGCCTACTAATTTATTTCACAGCCTCTTTAATTAACCACCCATCTAAAGGTTTAAAATATTTAATCAGTATCAAAGACTATTTCGTCTTTGAAGGAAGCATATCATTTTTAGAAAACAGTTTTTAATACTAAAACCATGGAATGATTTGTATCAGAGTTGAAAGGCATCCTCTGTACTGTGATACAAGGGCCCCAGTCCCTATTTTGGGAATTAGAAAAATTGAAAGTTAGCAAGTCACAGAAGAAGCCTCCAAACCACTCCCCTCTTGGTTCAGAGCAGACTCCTCATCAGACACTAGTGAAACATGAGGGAGGGGGCAGGGCACAACCTTTGAAAAAATGATGAGAGTCCATTGGGTCCAGGATAGCAGACAGGTGAACTTGGATGAGACCTTGATTCTCAGTATAGGCTCAGTTTAATACATCAGCAAGCTAAATGACACACTCATAGATGCCATAACAGTTCTAAGGCCAACCCTTAAAGATCAAAAAGTGGTGCACGCCATCACTTCAGTCATGTCTGACTATTTGCGACCCTATGGACTATATAGCTTGCCAGGCTCCTTTGTCCATGGGATTCTTCAGCCAAGAACACTGGAGTGGGTTTCCCTCCTTCAGAAGATCCTCCTGACCCAGAGATCAAACCCAAGTCTCATTTGTCACTTGCATTGGCAGTGGGTTCTTTAGCACCTGCTAGCACCTCCTGGGAAGCCCCTCAGTTCAGTTCAGTTGCTCAGTCGTGACCGACTCTTTGCGACCCCATGAATCACAGCACGCCAGGCCTCCCTGTCCATCACCAACTCCCGGAGTTCACTCAAACTCATGTCCATCGAGTCGGTGATGCCATCCAGCCATCTCATTCTCTGTTGTCCCCTTCTCCTCCCGCCCCCAATCTTTCCCAGCATCAGAGTCTTTTCCATTGAGTCAACTCTTCGCATGAGGTGGCCAAAGTATTGGAGTTTCAGCTTTAGCATCAGTCCTTCCAATGAACACCCAGGGTCGATCTCCTTTAGAATGGACTGGTTGGATCTCCTTGCAGTCCAAGGGACTCTCAAGAGTCTTCTCCAGCACCACAGTTCAAAAGCACCAATTCTTCAGTAATCAGCTGGGATCAATTGAAAAAATAAAAATTACTACAAGAATACAGTTTCCTGTGCTATACAGCAGGTCACTGTTGGTCACCTATTTTATATATGGTGGTATGTATATGTTAAGCCCAAGCTCCTAATTTAATCTCTCTCCCCATATCCACTATCCCCTTTGGTAACCATAATTTGGTTTCCATATCTGAGAGTCTATTCCAGTTTTGTAAATAAGTTCATGTGTATCACTATTTTCAATTACAAATATAAGTGATATATGGTATTAGTCTTTCTACATCTGACTTATTTCACTCAATATGATAATCTATGTCCATTCATACTGCTGCAAATGGCATTATTTCATTCTTTTTATGGGTGGTAATATTCCAATACATATCATATCTTCCTTATCCACTCAGCTGTTAACGGACATTTAGGTTGCTTCCATGTCTTGGCTATTGTAAATAGTCCTGCAAGGAACACTGGGGTACATGTATCTTTTCTAATTCAAGTATTCTCTGAATCTATGTCCAGGATTGGATTACAGGATCATATGTTAACTCTACTGATGATTTTTAAGGAACCTCCATAGTACATGCTTGCTCCAGTTGTTCTTGAGTCTCTCAGACATGTCCAATTGTTTGCAACCCAGACTCTTTGCAGTCTGACTTCTGCAAAGGACTGCAGCAAGCCAGGCTTTCCTGTCCTTCACTATGTCCCGGAGTTTGCTCTAATTCATGTGCATTGAGTGATGACATCAAATTGTCTCATGCTCTGTAGTCCTCTTCTCCTCCTGCCCTCAATCTTTCCCAATATCTGGCTCTTTTCCAATGAGTCAGCTCTTTGCATCAGGTGACAAAATTATTGGAGCTTCAGCACCAGTTCTTCTGATGAATATTCAGAGTTGATTTCCATTAGCATTGACTGGTTTGATCCTCCTTACTGTCCAAGAGTCTCTGAGAGTCTTCACCAGCATCACAGTTCGAAAGCATCAATTCTTCAGTGCTAAGTCTTCTTTCTGGTCCAAATCTCATAACTGTATGTGACTCCGGGAAAAAAACATAGCTTTGACATTAAGGACCTTTTTCAGAAAAGTGATGATGATGCTTTTTAATACACTGTCTAGGTTTGTCATAGCTTTACTTCCAAGGAGCAAGCATCTTTTAATTTCATGGCTGCAGCCACTATCTGCAGTGATTTTGAGCCCAAGAAGATAAAGTCTGTCACTGTTTAAAGATATTCAAGCTGGTTTTAGAAAAGGCAGAGGAACCAGAGTTCAAATTGCTAACATTCACTGGATCATAGAAAAAGCAAGAGAGTACCAGAAAAACATCTATTTCTCCTTTATTGACTATGCCATAGCCTTTGACTGTGTGGATCACAATAAAGTGTTGAAAATTCTGAGAGAGATGGGAATAGCAGACCACCTGAAAATTCTGAGAGAGATGGGAATAGCAGACCAATCTGTATGCAGGTCAGGAAGCAACAGTTAGAACTGGACATGGAACAACAGACTGGTTCCAAATAGGAAAAGGAGTACGTCGAGGCTGTATATTGTCACCCTGCTTATTTAACTTATATGCAGAGTACATCATGAGAAACACTGGGCTGGAAGAAGCACAAGCTGGAATCAAGATTGCTGGGAGAAATATCAATAACCTCAGATATTCAGATGACACCACCCTTATGGCAGAGAGTGAAGAGGAACTCAAAAACCTCTTGATGAAAGTTAAAGAGGAGAGTGAAAAAGTTGGCTTAAAGCTTAACAGTCAGAAAACTAAGACCATGTCATCCCATCACTTCATGGCAAATAGATGGGGAAACAGTGCCTGACTTTATTTTTCTGGGCTCCAAAATCACTGCAGATGGTGACTGAAGCCATGAAATTAAAAGACGCTTACTCCTTGGAAGGAAAGTTATGACCAACCTAGACAGCATATTAAAAAGCAGAGACATTACTTTGTCAACAAAGGTCCATCTAGTCAAGGCTATGGTTTTTCCCGTGGTCATGTATGAATGTGAGAGTTGGACTGTGAAGAAAGCTGAGTGCTAAAGAATTGATGCTTTGCACTGTGGTGTTGGAGAAGACTCTTGATAGTCCCTTGGACTGCAAGGAGATCTAACCAGTCCATGCTAAAAGAGATCAGTCCTGGGTGTTCATTGGAAGGACTGATGCTAAAGCTGAAACTCCAATACTTTGGCCATCTCATGCGAAGGGCTGACTCATTGGAAAAGACTCTGATGCTGAGAATGAATGAGGGCAGGAGGAGAAGGGGATGACAGAAGATAAGATGGTTTGATGGAATCACCAACTCAATGGACATGGGTTTGGGTGGACTCCGGGAGTTGGTGATAGACATGGAGACCTGGCGTGCTGCGGTTGGAGTCGCAAAGAGTGACACAACTGAGTGACTGAACTGAACTGATTTGCCATGAAGTGATGGGACCATATGCCATGATCTTCATTTTTTGAACGTTGTGTTTTAAGCCAGCTTTTTCACTCTTCTCTTTCACCTTCATCAAGAGGTTCTTTTGGGAGAACAGATGAAACTGCAGAGGTGTTTGTTGGTGGGACCTAGGCAAGAAACGGCTTCTTTTTTCTGACTGAAGTAGGAGGCGGAACCCTCAGTCAAAAAAGCCCTTGTATCAGATATTGTCAGTAGAGACGCCCGGCTCCGGCGGCGCAGACGCGAGAGACGCCCGGCTCCGGCACAACAGACCACGTGCAGAATCGTGGCTGAGAGGAGCTGACCCACGCCCAGGTTTAGGGCGGTGGCCGAGAGGAGCTGTACCATGTCCAGGAGGCGGTGGCTGCTTGGGCACCGGAGGGCCTAGAGGAGCTGATCCACCTTCAAAGCAGGAGGGGCGACCTTGAGGAGATACCCCTCGTCCAAGGTAAGGTACAGCGGCTGCACCTTGCTGGAGCAGCTGGGAAGAGATACTCCATGACCAAGTGAAATATAAGAATCCAGTGTTCTGGGGAGGAAGGAACAAGATGGCAGAGGGATAAGACGGAGAGACCACTCTCTCCCCCACAAATTCATCAAAAGAACATTTGAACGCGGAGTAAAGTCCACAAAACAACTTCTGAATACTGGCAGAGGACATCAGGCTCCCAGAAAAGCAGCCCATTGTCTTCTAAAGGAAAGAGAAGAAATCTAGCTCCACCTACCAGAACACCAACACATGCTTCCCTAACCAGGGAACCCGGACAAGTCACCCATCCAACCCCACACACAGCGAAGAAACTACATAATAAAGAGAACTCCACAAACTGCAAGAAGAGGGAAAGGCCACCCCAAGCAAAGCAATATAAGCAAGATGAAGAGGCAGAGAAATACCCAGCAAGTAAAGGAACAAGATAATTGCCCACCAACACAAACAAAAGAACAAGATATAGGGAATTTACCTGATAAAGAATTTCGAATTTTGATGGTGAAAATGATTCAAAATCTTGAAAGCAAAATGGAGTTACAGATAAATAACCTGGAGAAAAGGATTGAGAAGATGGAAGAAAGATTTAATAAGGACTTAGAAGAAATAAAAAAAGAGTCAATATACAATGAATAATGCAATAGATGAGATCAGAAACACTCTGGAGGGAACAAACAGTAGAATAACAGAGGCAGAAGACAGGATAAGCGAACTAGAAGATAGAATTGTAGAAATAAATGAAACAGAGAGGAAAAAAGAAAAACGAATTAAAAGAAATGAGGACAATATTAGAGACCTCTGGGACAATGTTAAATGCTCCAACATTCGAATCATAGGAGTCGCAGAAGAAGAAGACAAAAAGAAAGACCATGAGAGAATACTTGAGGAGATAATAGTTGAAAACTTCCCTAAAATAGGGAAAGAAATAATCACCCAAGTCCAAGAAACCCAGAGAGTCCCCAACAGGATAAACCCAAGGCGAAATACCCCAAGACACGTATTAATCAAATTAACAAAGATCAAACACAAAGAACAAATCTTAAAAGCAGCAAGGGAAAAGCAGCAAATAACACATAAGGGGATTCCCATAAGGATAACAGCTGATCTTTCAACAGAAACTCTTCAGGCCAGAAGGGAGTGGCAAGACATACTTAAAGTGATGAAAGAAAATACCCTACAGCCCAGATTACTATACCCAGCAAGGATCTCATTCAAATATGAAGGAGAAATCAAAAGCTTTACAGACAAGCAAAAGCTGAGGGAATTCAGCATCACCAAACCAGCTCTCCAACAAATGCTAAAGGATCTTCTATAGACAGGAAACACAGAAAGAGTGTATAAACTTGAACCCAAAGCAATAAAGAAAATGGCTACGGGATCGTACTTATCAATAATTACCTTAAACGTAAATGGGTTGAAATTTTCAAAAAGGCTAGGAAACAATTCTCATAGCCATCAATAGTTCAGTGTTGAGTTCATGAATAGTTTTTAAAGTTTGGGACAAACTGTAGTATTTGCTATTTGAAGTACTATTTGTAATTGGCATATTACGGTGTAACATTGGTCTTCATTTCCAACTTAAAACGCCTAAAAATGCCTAACAGGTTTTTAGATTTGTGAATTTTAGTTGAAATGTATTTTACGATGTTACTAAACCTGCAGAAATATTGAAATATTTCAGAGAACTTATTCACTGTACATTTAATTTATTTTATTTATAAAAGTTATGAACTGTAGAAAGTTTTACTTGTTGGGTCAAATGCTTTTTGCTTCAAATGCTTGTTGCATTTGAAGTGCTAGTTACAAGAAAATCAAATACCTTCAATGTATAAATGCTATTAAGTTTTTAAAGGACTCTGGAGTATAAGTAAGTTTGTTTAAAGAAATTTAGTCTGTTCAACTTGAATCAGCTCTGTCAAACATTAATTAAAAGCCTCATTTAAAAAAAATAAATAAAAATAAACTGCATATATTATAAACAAAAAAAAAAAAAAAAAGAGGTTCTTTTGTTCCTCTTCACTATCCGCCATTAGGGTGGTTTCAACTGCATATCTGAGGTTATGGATAAATCTCCCAGCAATCTTGATTCCACCTTCAGCTTCATCCAGCCTGGTGTTTCTCATGATGTACTCTGCATATAAGTTAAATAAACAGGGAGACCACTTGCAGTCTTGATGTACACCTATCCCAATTTTGAACCAGTCAGTTGTTCCATGTCTGGTTCTAATTATTGCTTCTTGACCTACATATAGGTTTCTCAGGAGACCAGTAAAGTGGTCTGGTTTCCATCTCTTTAAGAATTTTCCACAGTTTGTTATGATCCACACAGTCAAAGGTTTTAACACCATCAATGAAGCAGAAGTAGGTATTTATCTGGAATTCTCCTGCTTTTTCTATGATCCAATGGATGAAGACAGTTTGACCACTGATTCCTCTCCTTTTCTAAATCCAGCTTGAATGTCCAGAAGTTCTCGGTTCACAGACTTTTAAAGCTTTGTTTGAATGATTTTGAGCATTACTTTGCTAGCATGTGAAATGAGTACAATTATGTGGTAGTATTAGCATTCTTTGACAATGCCCTTCTTTGGGATTGGAATGAAAACTGACCTTTTCCAGTCCTGTGGCCACTACTGAATTTTCCAAATTTTGCCATATTTTGCAACACTTTAATAGCATCATCTTTTAGGATTTTAAATAGCTCTTCTTGAATTCTATCACCTCCACTAGGTTTGTCGTGGTAATGCTTCCTAAGGACCACCTGACTTCACATTCCAGAATGTCTGACTCTAGGTGAGTGATCACACCATCATACTTATCCTGGTCATTAAGCCCTTTTCTGTATAGTTCTTCTGGGTATTCTTGCCACTTTATCTTAACATCTTCTGCTTATGTTTGGTCCATAATATTTCTCTCCTTTCTTGTGCCCATCTTTGCATGAAATGTCCTCTTGGTGTCTCTAATTTTCTTTAAGAGATATCTAGTCTTTCTCTTTCTATTGTTTTCCTCTATTTCTTTGCATTTTTCATTTAAGAATGGTTTCTCCAGAATTGAAAGAGACACATGTACTCCAATGTTCATTGCAGCACTGTTTATAATAGCCAGGACATGGAAGCAACCTAGATGTCCATCTGCAGATGAATGGATAAGAAAGCTTTGGTACATATACACAATGGAGTATTATTCAGCCATTAAAAAGAATACATTTGAATCAGTTCTAATGAGGTGGATGAAACTGGAGCCTATTATACAGAGTGAAGTAAGCCAGAAAGAAAAACACCAATACAGTATACTAACGCATATATATGGAATTTAGAAAGATGCAAATGATAAGCCTGTATATGAGACAGCAAAAGAGACACAGATGTATAGAACAGTCTTTGGGACTCTGTGGGAGAGGGTGAGGGTGGGATGATTTGGGAGAATGGCATTGAAACACGTATGTTGTCATATGTGAAACGAATCACTAGTTCAGGGTCGATGCATGTTATAGGATCTCGGTGCTGGCATGCGGGGATGACCCAGAGGGAGGATAAAGGGAGGAGGGAGGTGGGAGGGGGGTTCAGGAGGGGGAACTTATGTAAACCCGGGGCGAATTCATGTCAATGTATGGCAAAACCAACCAATATAATATTGTAAAATAATTTGCCTCCAATAAAAAATAAATTAACTACAAAAATAAATAAATAAATAAATTAAATAATAACTTTAAAAAAAAAAGAATGGTTTCTTATCTCTCCTGGCTATTCTTTGGAATTCTGCATTCAGATGGGTATATCTTTCCTTTTCTTCTTTGCCTTTCAATTCTCTTCATTATTCAGCTAATTTTAAGGCCTCCTCAGGCAACCATTTTGTCTTTTTGCATTGCTTTTTCTTAGAGATGGTTTTGATCACCGCTTCCTATACAATGTTATGAACCTCCATCCATAGTTCTCCAGGCACTCTATCAGATCTAGTCCCTTGAATCTATTTGTCATTTCCACTGTATAATCATAAAGCATTTGATTCAGGTCATACCTGAATGGTCTAGTGGTATTGCTTCAGTTCAGCTCAGTCACTCAGTCATGTCCAACTCTTTGTGATCCCATGGACTGCAGCATGCCAGGCCTCCCTGTCCATCATGAACTCCCAGAGCTTACTCAAACTCACATCCATTGAGTTGGTGATGCCGTCCAACCATCTCACTCCCTGTCATCCCCTTCTCCTTGTGCCTTCAATCTTTCCCAGCATCAGGGTCTTTTCCAGTGAGTCAATTCTTTGCATCAGGTGGCCAAAGTATTGGAGTTTCAGCTTCAACATCAGTCCTTCCAATGAATAGTCAGGACTGATTTCCTTTAGGATGGACTGGTTGGATCTCCTTGCAGTCCAAGGGACCCTCAAGAGTGTTCTCCAACACCACATTTCAAAAGCATCAATTCTTTGGTGCTCAGTTTTCTTAGAAGAAATGGAATAGTCCTCACAGTCAAAAAGGAGTCTGAAATGCAGTACTTGGGTACAATCTCAAAAACGACAGAATGATCTTAGTTCATTTCTAAGGTAAACCATTCAACATTGGAGAATTCAAGTCTATGCCTCAACCACTAATGCTGAAGAAGCTGAGGTTGATTGGTTCTATGAAGCCCTACAAGACCTTCTAGAACTAACACCAAAAACAAAGATATCCTTTAATCATAGGAGACTGGAATGCAAAAGTAGGAAGTTAAAAAATACCTAGAATAACAGGTAAATTTGGCCCTAACAGAGTTTTGCCAAGAGAACACACTGGTCAGAGCAAACACCTTCTTCCAACAACAACTCAAGAGATGACTCTACACATGGACATCACCAGAGGGTTAATACCAAAATCAGATTGATTATATTCTTTGCAGCCAAAGATGGAGAAGCTCTATACAGTCAGCAAAACAAGACCTGGAGCTGACTGTGGTTCAGATCATGAACTCCTTATGGCAAAATTCAGATTTAAATTAAAGAAAGAATGAAAACCACCAGCCCTTTCAGGGATGACCTAAATCAAATCCTTTATGATTATACAGCAGAAGTGACAAACAGATTCAAGGGATTAAATCTGACAGACAAAGTGCCTGAAGAGCTATGGGGGGAGGTTCATAACATTGCACAGGAGGCTGTGATCAAAATCATCCTCAAGAAAAAGCAATGCAAAAAGGTAAAATGGTTGTCTGCGGAGGCCAAATAGCAGAGAAATGAAGAGAAGTGAAAGGAAAAGGAGAAAAGGAATCATTCATCCCATCTGAATGCAGAATTCCAAAGAATACCAAGAAATATGAAACCATTCTTATATGAACAATGCAAAGAAATAGAGGAAAACAGTAGAATAAGAAAGACTAGAGATCTCTTAAAGAAAATTAGAGACACCAAGGGAACATCTCATACAAAGATGGGCACAATAAAGGGCAGAACAGTATGGACCTAACAGAAGCAGAAGAGATTAAGAAGAGGTGGCAACACAGAGAACTAAACAGAAAAGGTCTTAATGGCCAGGATAACCACGATGGTATGATCACTCACCCAGAGCCAGCCATCCTGGATTGTCAAGTCAAGTGGGCCTTAGGAAGCATTACCATGAACAAACCTAGTAGAGATGATGGAATTCTAGCTGAGCTATTTAAAATACTAAAAGATGATGCTGTTAAAGTGCTGCACAATATGTCAGCAAATTTGGAAATCTCAGCAGCGGCCACAGGACTGGAAAAAGTCAGATTTCATTCCAATCCCAAAGAAGGCCAATGCCAAAGATTGTTCAAAGTACCACATAATTGCACTCATTTCACATGCTAGCAAGGTAATGCTCAAAATCCTTCAAGCTAGGCTGCAACAGTAAATGACCTAAAAATTTCCAGATGTACAAGCAAGATTTAGAGAAAGCAGAGGAATCAGTGATTAAATTGTCAACATCTGTTGGATCAAAGGCAAGGAAATTCCAGAAAAACACCTACTACAGATTCATTGACTGTGTTAAAACCTTTGACTATGTGGATCACAACAAACTGTGGAAAATTCTTAAAGAGATGAAAACCAGAACACCTTACCTGTCTCCTGAGAAACCTATATGTAGGTCAAGAAGCAATAGTTAGAACCGGACATGAAACAACTGACTGGTTCAGAATTGGCAAAGTAGTACATCAAGACCGTATATTGCCACCCTACTTATTTAACTTATATGCAGAGTATATAATGCAAAATAACAGGCTGGATGAAGTTTAAGCTGGAATCAAGATTGCCAGGAGACATATCTGTAACCTCAGATATGCAGATGACACCACCCTTATGACAGAAAATGAGAGGAACTAAAAAAACCTCTTGATGAGGAGAGTGAAAAAGCTAGCTTAAAACTCAACATTCAGAAAATGAAAATCATGACATCCAGTCCCATCACTTCATGGCAAATAGATGGAGAAACAATGGAAACAGTGACAGAATTTATTTTCTTGGACTCCAAAATCACTGCAGATGGTGGCTGCCGCCATGAAATCAAAAGATGCTTACTCCTTGGAAGAAAAGCTATGACAAACCTAGACAGTGTATTAAAAAGCAGAGACATCACTTTGCTGACACAGATCCATAGGGTATTCACATATGGATACGAGAGTTGGACCATAAAGAAGGCTCAGTGCCAAAAAATTGATGCTTTCGAACTGTAATGCTGCAGAAAACTCTTGAGACTCCCTTGGACAACAAGGAGGATCAAACCTAACAATCCTAAAGGAAATCAATCCCGAACATTCATTGGAAGGACTGATACCAAAGCTGAAGCTCCAATATTCTGGACACATGATGTGAAGGGCCAATTCATTGGAAAAGACTGTGAGGCTGGGAAAGTTTAAAGCATGAGGAGAAGGGGACGACAGAGGATGAGATGGTTGGATGGCATCACCGACTCAATGAAGTTTGAGCAAGCTCCAGGAGACAGTGAAAGACGGGGAAGCTTAGAGTGCTGCAGTCCACTGGGTCACAAAGAGTCAGACATCTGAGCGACTGAACAGCAACAGCAACAAGTATGTAATATGGATGTTCCTTAAAAATCTATCAGTAGAGTCAACATATAATCTACTTGTGAACAGAGTCAAAGAATACTTGAATTAGAAAAGATGTTCTTTGCAGCACTATTTACTATAGCCAAGACATGGAAGCAACCTGAATGTCCATTGACAGGTAAATGGATAAAGAAGATGTATATAATGGAATATTTCCAACCATAAAAAGAATGAAATAATTCCATCTGCATAATATGAATGGACATAGATTATCATATTGAGTGAAATAAGTCAGATGTAGAAAGACAAATACCATATATCACTTTTATGTGGAATCTAAAATAGGGATACACATGAACTTATTTACAAAACTGAAATAGACTCTCAGACATGGAAACCAAATTATGGTTACCAAAGGGGATAGTGAGCATGGGGAGAGACATAAATTAGGAGCTTGGGCTTAACATACACACATCACCGTATATAAAATAGGTGATCAACAGTGACCTACTGTATGGCACAGGAAACTGTATTCAATATTCTTATTTAACCTTTATTTTTTTAATTGAACACTAAGTATTTTTTATTGATGTGTTGTTGATTTACAGTGTTATGTTAGTTTCTCAAGTACAGAAAAGTGATTAAGATATACATATATATGTTCTTTTTTATATTCTTTTCATTATGTTCTATTGCAAGATATTGAATATTGTTCCCAATACAACACAATAGGACCTTGTTGTTTATCCATTCAATATATAACACTTTGTATCTGCTACTCCCAAACTCCCAATCCAGTCTCTGCCACCAGCCCACCTCCTTGGCAACCACAAGTCTGTTGTCTTCATGAATCTGTTTTATAAATAACTTCATTTGTGTCATATTTTAGGTTCCACATATAAGTGATATCATATGGTATTTGCTTTCTCTTTCTAACTTACTTTGCTTTGTATGATAATCTCTAGGTTCATCGGTGGTGCTGTAAATGCTATTTATTTATTCTTTTTATGGTTTTATATATGTACCATATCATGTTTATGAATTAATTTTTCAATGGACATTTAGGTTGCTTCCACATCTTGGCTATTATAAACAGTGCTGCTATGAACAAAGGTGTGCTTTTATCTTTTTGAATTATAGTTTTGTCTAGATACACATGCAGAAGTAGGACTGCTGGATCATGTGGTAATTCTATTTTTGTTTTTATTAACTCATTTTTGTTTACATATTTTGACTGAGCTGTGCAGCATGCAGGATATTTTCTCAACCAGAGACTGAACCCATGCTTCCTGGAATGGAAGATCATAATAACCTTTCATGGAAATGTCTGAAAAAGAATGTATATACATATACATATTACTGAATCACTGCTGTGAGCTTGAAAGTAACACAACGTTACAAATGAATGATCTATCAACTAAGACACAAAAGGTTATGCAGAGAGGAGGAATCAATCCATAAATTGCAATATCTTGGGCTTTACCTTTTTCTGCAAAGGAAGACGAAAACCCTGACTGAAGATTCTACCAGGGACACACCTAGGAAGGGCCAACACTCATGAGGGGCCACAGACTCCATCCACCACACAGCAGAGAGAGAATAGTCATGTCAAGTGAAGAAGCAAAGGCCTTGAGACCACAGCCAACCTTGGACCCTGTCCCAAATTCTATTACTATGACGTACTGTCTTGCATAACAAGGAGCTGACTCCATTTCTATGGTTCTTTTTATAATCTGAGTTTTGTGTATGCAGAGTATGTTTTTGTGTGGGCCCAACATCTCTAATTCTTCCTTTTTCATGAGATGAGCCATGTGGTTTGTTCACCAACTGTTGTGGCAGGGGGAAAGGGCTACATGTGAAATGAGTGCAAACGTGTGGTAGTTTGAGCATTTCTGGCATTGCCCTTCTTTGAAAGTGAAAGTGTTAGCCGCTCAGTCATGTACAACTCTTTGCGACCCCATGGATGAGGCTCCTCTGTCCATGGGATTCTCCAGGCAAGAATACTGGAATGCCTTGCCATTTCCTTCTCCAGGGGGATCTTCCCCACCCAGAGATGGAACCTGGGTCTCGTGCATTGCAGGTGGACCATTTACCATCTGAGCCACCAGGGAAGCCCTTCTTTGAGACTGGAATAAAAACTGACCTTTTCAAGTCCTGTGGCCACCTCTGAGTTTTCCAAATTTGCTGACATATGGAATGCAGCACTTTAACAGCATCAGCTTCTAGAATTTGAAATAGCTTAGCTGGAATTCCATCACCCCCACTAGATTTGCTCATAGAAATGCTTCCTAAGGCCCACTTGACTTCACACTCCAGAATGTCTGGCTCCTAGTGAGTGACCACACCACCATGTTTATCTAGGTCATTAAGGTTGTTCTTGTATAGTTCTGTGTATTCTTGCCACCTCTTCTTAGTATCTTCTGCTTCTATTATGTCCTTACCATTTCTGTCCTTTATCGTGCCATCTTTGCATGAAATGTTCCCTTGATATCTCCAGTTTTCTTGAAGAGGTCTCTAGTCTTTCCTGTTCTATTGTTCTCTATCTTTTTGCAGTGCTCACTGAAGAAGGCCTTCTTATCTCTCTCCTATTCTCTGGAACTCTGCATTCAGTTGGGTATATATTTCCTTTTCTCCTCTGTCTTTCATTTCTCTTCTTTCCTCAGCTATTTGTAAAGCCTCCTCAGATAACCACTTTGCCTTCTTGCATTTCTTTTTCTTTGGGGTGTTTTTGGTCACTATCTCTTGTACAATGGTACAAACCTCCATCCATAGTTCTGCAGGCACTCTGTCCACTAGATCTAATCCTTTGAATCTATTTGTCACCTCCATTGTACAATCATAAGGGATTTGATTTAAGTCATACCAGAATGACTTAGTGGTTTTCCCTACTTTCTTCAATTTAAGCCTGAACTTTGCAGTAAGGAGTTCATGATCTGAGCCACAGTCAGCTCCAGGTCTTGTTTTTATTAACTGTATACAGCTTCTCCATCTTTGGCTGCAAAGAAAATAATCAATCTGATTTTGGTATTGACCATTTAGTGATGTCTATGTGTAGAGGTATTTCTTGTGCTTTTGGGAAAGGATGCTTGCTATGACCAGTGCATTCTCTTGACAAAACTCTGCTAACCTTTGCCTTGCTTCATTCTGTACTCCAAGGCCAAACTTGCCTGTTACTTCAGGTATCTCTTGATTTCATAATTTTGTATTCCAATCCCCTATGATGAAAAGGACATCTTTTTTGGTGACAGCAAAACTGTTTTAACTGTTGGGTTTGTCATCAGATTCTTTGGTCAATACAAGGCCAATGTAAGTCCTTCATAATTCTTATCACTGACTCTCAGATATTCCTATGATCTATAAAATGTTTCCACATCAGCATAAACCTTCATGTTTGTTTCCTACATTCAATTCACCTACTTAATTAATTCTGAAGTTTCTATGATGACAAAATATTGCAAAACCAAACGGTTCTTGATTTTTGAAACTACTTTGCAGGGGAAAACATACTATAATCCAGACATTGTTGTGCTTCTCTAATGTAATCATTTAATGACTCATATACAAAATAAAATTTCTGCATTGAAGGATCCCCTTTCTAGTCTAAATGAAATCTTGGGTGGATGGGTCAATTCTGGGGATTCATGGATTCAATCTCTGCTTCTGACTTTGTTATTGTTGTTAGTTATATTGACTGTGTCCTGTATCATCTATAGAATAACAGCCTCTTATGCCTCCCAATGTATATTCAAAGTTCCAACTAAAATAATGATGTCTAAATGACTTGATCATATCTATGTTGTTGTGTTTAGTCACTAAGTCATGTCTGACTGTTTTGCAATCCCCATGGACTGTATCCTGCCAGGCTCCTCTGTCCATAGGGTTTCCCAGGCAAGAATACTGGAGCAGGTTGCCATTTCCTTCTCCAAGGGATCTTCCTGACCCAGGGCTCAAACATGCCTCTTCTGCTTGATGGGTGGATTCTTTACCACTGAGCCACCTGGGAGGCCTGATATAAAACAATGGGCATGCACAAGGCATATAGAGGATAAAACTGGTGTACATCCTATTGGACAACCTAGAATTGACTATCAGTCCCTGCCAAGCATTCCACTAGATTAATCCCCTAAAAGAACAGAGAGAACTGAGCTATAAAGACTGGGCATTGAGGGACATGATGGATTCAGGGCAGGTAAGTAACTACTCTGGTATCAGGGGACCAAATATTTGATCACTAATACTTTCTATCAAAAGATTAATGACCAAAAGATGTTGAAATAAAGTGTATATTTTAAAGCAGGACAAGAAAAGCTTTAGCATAAAATTCTCTCTCTGTGTTTGTTTGGATCTCCTCCCTTCTCCCCTAATGTGCAATGTGTGTCTGCATTACACATTAACTAGAGCTCCTCAAAGACGGAAGCACCTGCTCAACTTTAAAGATCAATTGCTTTTATTTTTTCTTCTGACACTAGCACTGAAACTTCTTAAATCACTATTCTGTTTTCTGCCCATGGACGCCACCAGGTAAGTATCATTAAAATCTTCACTCTCTACTGCTGTCAGAGTCTCCTGAAGAGCCCAATTTGGGAAGTTCTTCATCAGAGGTTTGAGCTTTGAAACTGATGCGAGTCTCACGAACCATTTTGAGCAGTGGGGAACCCTCACAGCCTATCCATGGTGATAAGGGATCCAAACACCAAGCGCTCTAGAGGCTTCAGGCTTCTCACATATGCCCCTGTGCAGGAGGTGGGTGCAGAGAGGAGCGCAAGGGCACACGAGGAGGACGGAAGAGTTGTGGAACCAAAGACGGCCGTCTCAGAAGCAGATTCTCAAAGACCTGGTGCCCACTTAACTGTGAAAAAGATTTTTATTAGTGGTATTAAAGAAGACACTGAAGAACATCACCTGAGAGATTATTTTGAACAGTGTGGGAAATCGGAAGTGATTGAAATCATGAATGATTGAGGCAGTGGTGAAAAGAGGCTTTGCTTTGATGACCATGACTCTGTAGACAATGACTCCATAGTCATTCAGAAATATACCGCACTGTGAATGGAATTCCCAGGTAGTGCTAGTGGCAAAGAATCCGCTTGCCAATACAGGAAAACCTGGAGATGCAGGTTCAATCCCTGGGTCAGGAAGATCCCCTGGAGAAAGAAACGGCAACCCACTCCGGTTTTCTTGCCTGGAGAATCTCATGGACAGAGAAGCCTGGTAGGCTACATTCCATGGGGTCACAAAGGGTCAGACACGACTGAAGGGACTTAACACACACTGTGAATGGCCGTAACTGTGAAGCATGGAAAGCCCTATCTAAGCAAGAAATCGCTAGTGCTTCATCTAGCCAAGGAAGTCACAGTTGTTCTGGAAACTTTGGTGGTGGTCACAGGTGGTTTTGGTGGAGATGACAACTTTGGTTTTGAAGGAAACTTCAGTGGTTGAGGTGGCTTTGGTGGCAGCCCTGGTAGTGGTGGATATGGTGGTCATGGGATGGCTATAATGGATTTGGTAATCATGGTAGTTGTGGAGGAGGCAGCCCTGGTTATGCTGGAGAAAGCAGAGGCTGTGGAAGTGATGGACAAGGTTATGGAAACCAGGGCAGTGGCTATGGTGGGAGAGGCAGCCATGACATCTATAACAACAGAGGAGGTGGAAGTGGTTTTGGCAGTGGTAATGGAAGCAATTTTGGATATGGTGGAAGTTACAGTGATTTTAGGCAATTACAACAATCAGTCTTCAAATTTTGGAACCATGAAAGGAGGAAACTTTGGAGGCAGAAGTCCTGGCCAAGGCTCCAGCAGTACCTGTAGTTATGGTGGTGGCAGAAGGTTTAATTACAGCCAGGAAACAAAGTTTAGCAGGAGAGTCAGAGAAGTCACAGGGAAGCTACAGGTTACAATAGATTTATCAACTCAGTGAAACACAGTGGTGGCAGGACCTAACTGCTACAAAGTAGACTTGTTTTAGACAAGACTCACTGTGTATGGGCAAAAAAAACTGGAGGACTCTATGTGTGACAAACTGCATAACAGGTTAGTTTAGTTTCTGTTCTGTGTTAAGTGTAAAGCAGTCCAAAAAAGGGTTTTAATGTAGTTTTCTTGGATACCCATATTGTTAATTGCCGAATGCAATAATTTGATTATGATGCTGAATAACTGTGTCTTTTTAAAAAATGTACTGTGTAAAGTTAGTCTACTCTGAAGACAGTTTGGTAAACTACATTAACAGTGTGAAGTTAGAATTCCTTCAGGGTGATGCCAGGTTCTATTCAAAATTTATTTACAACCTGCTTGAGTATAGAAACCATTGTCTTCAGAAACTTTGATGTAGTTGAACTGACAGATAATATGTTGTGATCTGGAGTTTACCATTAAAAGGGTCACCCCAGAAGAGTCATGGAGTTTTTGGTTATTAATATGACTGTTGGCACATCCTATGCAATATATCTAGTTGAATTATGGTACCAGATATAGTTATAGATGGGAATGAAGTTTGTGAATAATCCATTATCATATGTAATCAATAAATTATTTAATACCTTCTTTAAAAAATGATAGTTTTTCCTAGCTCTGTAAGAGTCATGCTGACTTGTTGCTCTCTTTGCATGTGTTTGCCTGCAGTATGTATGTATCCTTGATGACTTTTATGCAAAATATCAGTATGTCATTTTGATGTATGATCTTTGTCTCAAAAATGCATATGACTATGCCTTCGACTTCTAACAGGTGGAAGAGTTCTCAGAGCTTTCTGAGAATCTGCCTCCCAAGTTATAATCCTCAGTTTGGCTCAAATAAAATTCTCTTTTTTCTTCTTAACTTGATAGCTAATTGAATTAAAAATCTGAAGATGGAACACAGTCTATATGTCCAAAATGGGTATCTACTAAACCTAAGCATTTAGCAAAATTTCTAGAAGAGTCTGAAGTAATGTTACGGTCTCTGTTAGAGACCCAAGGTCTCAGGCAGTTCCTAGGGGAGCCCCTAGGTGTGGAGGGAAAGTCTGCCCCTGGGGTCAGGTAGTCAGTTCCTTCCCACTCATGCAATCTCGACTGGTCCTTGAAAGGCTCATGTTTCATCTTATCCACACATGGGTGATGATATTTACCTCTCAGAATTTTAAGACACCCTTAGCACATTAGTTACGAACAGTTCCCAACCTCCCCCTCTCTCACCAGTCACCAAAGGATAAAAAAGGTAGTTTCTGGCCCAAAAGTTCTAGATTGAGAGCCTGTGTGATCAGGCTGTAGTTTTCCTCAACATCCAAGAAATCCTATATAATGAACATAAATACAAGGAAAATTACTTCAGCATATGATCTCTGAATATTTTTTGTTATAGAGCTTTTTCTATGGGCTAGATGCATCACACACATTATCTTATTTAATACTGTTAGGATACATTTTTAAACAAATTATTTCTGTTTTCTCCCTTTCCTAGACTATTTCTATGAGAAACTTAATGACTATGAATCTTTTGATATCTGTATAAATTTTTGTAAAGATAAGCCACTTGCTAGTTTTATAACCCAGAACTATTTCACAATCGTCTGGGGTTCATCCCTTTTGAGATGTAAACACCTGAGGTGCCACCTCACTCTCCCTGGCATTGTAGAGTGCAACCTAAGTACCTTTCCTGGAGCTGTAACCATCTGCTAGCAGGGAAGATTGTAATAGAAATTTATGATTCCATTGGATAAAGGCATTTAACTAGTGCAAGTAGTTTTTTGATTTCCAAGTGAGTTGAGATGCTGTCAAGTCCTCTAATGGGAAAGTGAGGTGCATTAACTGTGAGAGTTTATATCTGTCATGGTTAAAAATAGGGTGTCATAGAATGGCTGTGGCAGCTCAGCTGTATAAGTGGGTAGAATATCCTTTGCTATCTCTCTTCGCAGAAAACCTGAAAGGCACTGTACACTGATATGCATATTCACAAGTAAAACTGCTTGCTATCTTCTCTGTTTTGTGGCGAGGACTCTATTTTGGAAGGAATTTACTTCCTCTGTTGTTGTTGTTGTTTAATCGCTCAGTCGTGTCCAACCCTTTTGCAACCGCATGGATTGGAGCTCTCCAGGCTTCTCTGCCCAGGCTCCTCTCGGATTTCCCAGACACGGATACTGGAGTAGGTTGCCATTTCCTTCTTCAGGAGTTCTTCTTGACCTAGGGACTGAACACATATTTCTTGCATTGGCAGGTGGATTCTCTACCACTGAGCCACCAGAGAAGCCCACAATAATCATTACAGCCCTCATTTTACAGATAAGAAAAGTGAGGTGAGGAGGTGAACAGGCCAGGGGGCGTCAGAGCTCAATAAGGTTTCTGAACAGCAGTTCACCCACAGCTTTCATGTGACCTTGCTAATCACGCTGACAGCACCTTTCACGTTTCTGTGACTGGACATAATAAGATCTGCATTTGGAGAAAATCAGTGGAAAAATTGCTTTGTAAATTGTGAAGAAGACATCAAGCCTTCTTATGATGCAGGACTTCAGAACACCATGGACTCAAGAATCCCTTCACCCTATATAACAAGATGCTTCCAGAAGGATGCTTGGCATTACAAATAAAATCAATGGAGTGGTTTTAGTTAATTATTTGTATATTTATAATTTAATGATTTGTAATAAAATCAAACTAATGTAAAATTTTCTTTTAGGTAAGCTACTAAATTTAGCTAGACTTCAGTTTTTTAACCCCAAAACAGTAGACAAATTGTAACACAGCTAAACAAAACTCTATTAGAGGGTTCTAGGTACTTTCAGCCAAAGCATTTTGCTGCAAACATTTTTGCCTCATAACTAATAGGCCATAAGGCATTTTTTCCATGAAAGATAAAATAACTGTTTGGCAGTTTAGTTTCAATTGGTTGAAATCCATTAGGATTTCTTCCAGTTAATGACATTATTAGTGGTTTATCAAGCTGACAAATGACAATGACCTGCCCCAGAAGCTGGTTTACTTTGAAACACACTACACTGCATGAGAAAGAGGCCAAGGGTCTTGAAGGCACAGAGTTGAAACCACATTTCCCATAGAACTTTAGCATGTCTATCAACGAACATATGACAATCTACCAAGAACAAGCACTGTAGAGGAGTTCACAGTGCAATGCAGAGAAGGCACAGACACACATCCCAGTGTTTGAGAACTGACACCTCTCTTAAGGAAGGAAGACATTTCAGTGAAAACGTGCAATGACAAATCAACAAGTAAAAAAATATATTTATAAAACACTGTGAACAAAAGGCCTGGAAGATTAGTGCTTAGGTACAATCCACAGAATAAAATCAGTTATTTGTGCAGTATTGCCATGGATACATACACTACTTATTTATTATTACTTTAGCTTTTAAGGTAAAATTGCCTTATCAGTTATTTGACAAGAATGTTTGTGGCAAAGATGTTTACAACAGCAACAAAAAAAAGATGTTTACAGCAAAGTACTTACCCAGACAGGACATTAGAGATCCCAAACCTCTCAATTCTCACCCAGTGTTCTGGTAGTGGGCCACACTGTCAGAACTTTGGAAGTCATGAAAACACAGATAAGGAAACAATGTCTCCTGACTAGTCATCATCTAGTACTTTCTAAGCAAAACTATATTCCATGCCTTTCTGAGAATGACTGAAAAGCTGAGCTTCTCACCTTGGTTCTCACTGGCATCCTCTGTGTGGGACTGGCCCAATTTCCAGAGGTCCTGGTTAGTTGGTCTGAAATGCTCCCTTCGATTTAGTTCAGTTCATTCGCTCTGTTGTGTCTGACTTTCCGACCCCATGGACTGCAGCATACCAGGCCTCCCTGTCCATCACCAGCTCTCGGAGTTTACTCAAACTCATGCCCATTGAGTCAGTGATGCCATCCAATCATCTCAGCCTCTGTCGTCCCCTTCTCCACCCACCTTCAATCTTTCCCAGCATCAGGGTCTTTTCCAATGAGTCACTTCTTCGCATCAGGTGGCCAAAGTATTAGAGTTTCAGCCTTAACATCAGTCCTTCCAATGAATATTCAGGACTAATTTCCTTTAGGATGGACTGGTTGGATCTCCTTGCAGTCCAAGGGACTCTCGAGAGTCTTCTCCAACACCATAGTTCAAAAGCATCAATTCTTTGGTGCTCAGCCTTCTTTATAGTCCAACTCTCATATACATACATGACTACTGGAAAAACCATAGCTTTAATTAGACGGACCTTTGTTGGCAAATGTGGGTGTTTTTTTAAACAATGATCTCTCTAGATAATTGTAATCTGCATCGCCTTGCTAAGCTTTGTCTGCCCCCTTCCCAGTGGCTCTCTTACATCTGAAGGAACTCCTCTGTAAGGCAGTGCAGAACAAATTCATTTGTAATCTGGCAAATCCATGATACTGAGTCAGGACATGTTCATGGGCTGACTTAACTGAAAATCTAAGAGGTGCAATCTGAGCCAGAGAGGAGACCAGGAGAGGAAGGAGAGAAGAGCAGCTGCTCACTGCTCGAAGGTCATAGGCTGCAGATGAGGAGTCAGGCTTGAGGAAGTGATCAGCCTCAAATCAGCTGGACAGGTTTGAGTGGTGGTTGAACCTAAGCGGATCGGACTCCAAAATCTTCCTGAATCCAACAGTTATGCAAATAGCCTTAAAAATTGTGAGGCTATGATGAACCATTTGTCGGAATGGGTTCTCCCCATTTTATCTTCTCCACAACGTTATGAAACTGATACTTTGCCTCCATTTTCTACACAAGAAAAATGGATACATTGAGATGGTAATAGTGTGCCTGACAAAATCAGGAGCAAGCCCAGAAACTGTGTCTCTGGAGCCATGGCATCCAAGGTGGCAGCCACCACCCACCTGAGGCATTGAGATGTACTGTAAGTGAAAATTCTCACCAAATTTTTAAGATAAGTAAAATGTATTAATATAACAAGTGTGTGTCAATTACATGTTTAAATGATATTTTTGATGCATTTGTTTACATAAAATACATTATTAAAAGTAATTCCAGGTCTTTCTTTTTTGCTTTTCTAATGTGGATACTGAAGAAGGAAATGGCAACCCACTCCAGTGTTCTTGCCTGGAGAATCCCAGGGACAGGGGAGCCTGGTGGACTTCCATCTGTGGGGTCACACAGAGTCGGACACGACTGAAGTGACTTAGCAGCAGCAGCAGCAATGTGGATACTGCTGCTGCTAAGTCACTTCAGCAGTCATGTCCGACTCTGTGGGACCCCATAGACAGCAGCCCACCACGCTCCCCCGTCCCTGGGATTCTCCAGGCAAGAACACTGGAGTGGGTTGTCATTTCCTTCTCCAATGCATGAAAGGAAAAAGTGAACGTGAAGTCGCTCAGTCGTGTCCGACTCAGCGACCCCATGGACTGCAGCCTACCAGGCTCCTCCATCCATGGGATTTTCCAGGCAAGAGTACTGGAGTGGGGTGCCATTGCCTTCTCCGAATGTGGATACTAGAAGATACAAAAACGTGGGTTGAATTTTATTTCTAGTGAGTAGTGCTGCTCAGGATCCTGTCCTCTAATCCCATATGGCACTCAGTGCAGAGGATGCTGGTATTTCTGGGCTTCATCACCAAGTAACTTCATGATCCTGAGGAAGGCACTTTATACACCCAAGAGTGAATTTCTTAGTCTGAAAAATGGGGGAGGAAATACCCTCACCACAAGATCTGCAAGAACCAAGCATGATAGCATACACACACAGGGGCAGTGACAGATCCTGGCACTGATGGAAGGCTGGCAGTGCTAAAAGTGCAGGACACACTCCCTTCTGAACAGTACTCCATGCAAACAGCTCCAGTGGTGTAACCCAGGGCTTATGTGCTTTCCAAGCTGCTGGACACCCCGCAGTGTACTGTGAAATCAAGTTTGGGGAATATTACCAGCGTTAAAAAAAGGAAAAAAAAAAAAAAGCAGAAAACATTAAAACACTTCTCCAGTTAAGGGAAAGAATAGTTCTCAGGAACTTTTGATTTTGTATAGGGGCGGGGCAGGGGTGGGGGTGGGGTTGCTGTAAATGAACTAAGAAAACCCTTTCTTCCTGTGGAGAATGGAGAACAACCTTTGGAAGCCCCTGGAATTGATAAGAGTCTTCCTTGATGGCTCAGATGGTAAAGAATCTGACTATAATTCAAGAGACGTGGGTTCGATCTCTGGCTCCGGAAGTTGCCCTGGAGAAGGGAATACCCACTCGGATATTCCGGCCTGGGGAATTCCAACGACAGAGAAGCCTGGCGGGAAACAGTCCCTGGGGTAGCAAAGAGTCGGACACGACTGTGCAACAAACACACACATACACACACAGAGATACACACAAACTCTTCAAGGGACTGGCAGAGGAACTACGTAAAGAAGAAACTCATGAAAGGGCTAGGAGGAAAGTCGGCGAAAAGCCGGGAGAGGGACTCCTGTGGGTGCAGGAAGGCAAGGGCTTTAGGGCGGCCACCAGGTGGGCCTGAACCATGTCCCCTAAGGTGGCAAAGTGCAGGGGCGATCAGGGGCAGTGGCCAGCGACCAGGCCACCCACGGATCCCCACCCTGAGAGGGCAAACTGCCCTCCCCTGGCTCTGTCCCTGCAAACCCCACCCCCACCAGGTCCTAGCCGTTTTTGTGCCTGCTGGTCTTACCACCACGCCCCCATTACCTGAAGTCTCTTTCAAGGAGTAGGTATGGCAAGATGGCAATCTTACGCATTTAGTGGGTCAACAGCCACTGTTCAGAAAGTACCACTGCCTTCACGGGAGCGGGCTTCACTTAGCAGCTCTGTGGATGCACGTGAACTCTCGTGTCTGCTTGAGGTGACCGGGAGGGCACCAGAACACTGGGGTGAGAAGAGCTTCTAACAGGGCATTGCACAGTCTGTAGGTCTGCACCGGAGGTGGCTGCAGCCTGGGCCGCCAGAAGCACAGAGTCGGTGGGCGGGGGCCCTCCCTGGAGACCTGCTGGAGTAGGTGGGAACAGCTGTCCCAGTGCTGTCTCACTGGCCTCCTAGTCAGGAAGCCCTAGCCTGTGGCTTTCAGGTGGCTTCCTGGGTTTCAGGCAGGTGTGGAGGGTAGGTGTTGATCTGACACAAGACCACATCACTTTGGAGAACTCTTTTGAAAAGATGCAGTGTCCCTTAGGGTAGCAAAGTCTCTTATGTTTATTTGAAAATAAACTTTTCAACAGAAAACTTCATTCCTCTTTTTCATGTAATACGAATTGACATCTGGGGTAGGCAAATTAATGGCCCTCCTAACATGTCCTTATCTAAACCCTGGAAGTTGTGAATATGTTAGGTTATACAGCAAAGGGGAAATTATCCTGGATTATTTAAGATATGGAATCACAAGGCTCCTCAAATGTGGAAGAGGCAGAGAAGGATCTATGAGGATGGAAGCAAGGTCAGAAAGAGAGATCTGAAGATGCAATGCTTCTGGCTTTGAAGATTGGAGAGATGGAGGAAGGGGCCAAGAGTCAAGGAATTCGGGCAGCCTCAAATCTGGAAAGGGCAAGGAAATGGCCCTCTAGAGCCTCCAGAATATAACACAGTTCTGTTAGCACCTTGATTTAGCCTGTGAGAGCAATGTCAGACTCCTGAAGTACAGAACTGTAAGATAAGTTGTGCTGTTTTTAGCTACTAAGTTTGTGGTAATATGTCACAGCAGCAACAAGAAACTAAAGCAACATCCTACATGAGGAAACACTGATCTACAGCATACTCCGGATCTACCTAATCCTGATCAAAAAGGAAAACAGATACCAGGCCTGTGTGACCCTGGGTCCTGGCAGTCATCACTGCTCTCTGTGCGTTCACAAGCCACCATTCATAACCCGTGTCTGGGATCCTGCCTTCATGTCCCTTGGGTGCACAAAGAAAGCCTGACTCATCTTGGTTAGTGCCAAGGTCACACTGTACACACAAAACGATGAGCATAGAATGCCCCAGTGTTTAAACAAGAGGGTTATACACACAACTTGTACACACTTGAATATTTCTGAAAGGATGAATGAGAAGCTTGCTAAAGAGAGAGCCTCAGTTTGGGGTCTGAACTAGGAGGGAGATTCTTTGCACTGTACACACTTTTGTGTGTGTGCGTTTTTCAGTATTTCTATAGTTTTATCTGGTACCACTTCTTTACATGATCACATGCTCCTTCCCTACAAAACACAAACAATGAAGGAAAGAGAAAACATGCAGAACACAGGTGGAGGCGTGTGGATCAGAAGCAGTATACATGAAAAAGCTTGGGGGAGTGAGTCCTCATTCAACTGTGGGTGCTACATGGGCCAATGTGGCAATCTATCTGTTATATTTCCACTGGGAGTTTCCCTTACTAAGCCATGTTGTCCTCTGTTGGAAGACAGGATATTCAGTGTTCTTCAAAGGCACCGTGACTCACATAAGCATGGTGGTAATTGATGAAACTGTTCTGCTTGGCAGCCCCCCTGTGAAAGAGAGCAGGTATGAGAATCCAGATGTCATACTCTCCCATGGATGCTCTTTACAGACAGACAGTGTGTTGTCTAGGCCTCAGCTTCTTACCTCAACTTGAGAAATGCTGGATATTCAACATCAGGTTAAAATGGAAAATAAGACCAGATAAAAAGACCAATGTGAAAAGTTTCTGGTAGTGAGAATTTTTCAGCATTGACCAAAGCCACAAAAGGAAGAGGTAAAAATTCATTTCCAAGGGACTCAGTAGCAATAAGGTAGAGCTTTGCCTGCTGGGACTCTCAGACCAATGTGTGAGGTGGGTCATCCCCACAGACACCCCCTGCTGTGTGGTGGAAACATCTGCAACAGCTGTTGTGGACAGTCAAGCTTGTGCTTGCCATTTCCACAATGTGAACCAGCTTCATCACATTCACTTCTTCTTCATCCCAGTTTTAAGATCACTGGGGGAAAATGTTGTCGATGAAACTGTGTGCTAATGCAAACAAATGAGGGAAAAAGGTAAAAATAATAAGTAAAATCTACTGAATGACATTTGATTGGGAAAGAGCCTTTTTTACAATGATTTATTCTCCAGGCTAACATATCCCTGGCTTTCCGTATATCCATTAATTTTCTTGAGGAAAAGAGTGGAGCCAGATAATGTAGAAATAGAAGACAGGACAAGTATCCTCACCTTTAGCATTAAATAGTAATTACGAGATGGTTGGATGGCATCACCGACTCGATGAACATGAGTTTGAGCAGGCTCCAGGAGTTGGTGATGGACAGGGAGGCCTGGCGTGCTGCAGTTAATAGGGTTGCAAGTGCTCTGGATACTGGGGCAGCTGCAGCCAAATTTGGATCTTGCATCTAAGTGCTCTTTGTTTCTAAGTGTTCTTCCAGAGTTGGTGTTTTGGTCCAGAATTCCAAAAAATTATTACCCAAAAAATTATTACCCAAAAAATCTTACCCAATACTTAATTTGGTCTAACAGTCTTTATAAGGAAAGAAACAACCTCTCCCATCCTTGTGAATAAATTCTTGCTAGCCTAACTGTCATCTCTGACTTTTAGGAGAACCACACTGACTGAAACCACCCACTCCGGCCGGAAACCTCAGTAACCATTTGCATGAGTTATTTTACGACAGGAGGTTCTGGTAAGGAACACGGAACTAACAAGCCACCACCAACTGGAAGAATTCCAGAGAGGTCAAAAGGAGATGCCATGTGTCCTACCACCTCCCAGAATCTTTCTTGCTGGCATCCATCTTGGCTGATCCATGTGTGTGCCACCAGGAAGGACCCTGAGTCAGAATGATTGGCCAAAGACAACCCAGAAACTAATCCTATCACCATAAAAGCCAAGACTGTGAGCCACCTGACAGAGCAGTCATGCTCTGTGGGTTCCCTTACCCTCCTGCTCTCCACCCGGGTGCCCCTTCCCAATAAAGTCTTTTGCTTTGTCAGCACATGTGTCTCCTTGGACAATTCATTTCTGAGTGTTAGACAAGAACCAATTTTTGGTCCCTGGAAAGGGTCCCCTTTCCTGCAACATATCTCCTGGCTTTTCTGGCTGATGTCTGTTGCTGAGAATCGTGCCGGAGCTAGGGGCCAGTGCTTGTTCAGTGCAGCTTCTAGCCATTTGCAGACTTGCTAACCCAGCACAGGGCTCAGAAGCAAAGCCACAAAGAGGTTATGTCCCAGAAGTATCTCTGCTGATTAGAATCTTGTCTAAACTTAGTTTATTAACAGAATCAATGTTTCAAGCAAAAAAGCAGTTCCTCTAGTCTCCTATGTTCCCTGGTCTGTGATGTATTCCTGGAGGTGATGAGGTGATTGCAGAGACTTTGATGAAAAAAATTTTATATTAATATTTTTCTATTAATTTTTATATGCATTTAAGAAACTAGTACTAGCAAAATATTGCTATTAAGCAACCAAGTAGAAGGAATGATTATATTCAAAGTCAAATCAGAAAAAATATTAAGAAAACTAGATTTAAAACATACATAGCCATGAAAAATACCATGAGTCATAGGCCAGTGACTGATGCTGGGAAGTGCAAGGTTTGTGTGAGGGTGGTCCTTTGCGGGTCTTGCACAGGCCAGTACATCAGACAACACATAGCAAGCTCCTTCACTCCTAAAGACCCTGCTCCCCCCCTCTCCAGCTCCCTAGACTTTATCTCTCGATTTGTTCATTGTTTTTCAATGGAAGAGTCTCCCGCAATTTTACCTCTCTTACACACCATTGTTTTCACTTTTCCATATTCTCTTCCAGGAAGAGGCCACTTGCATGAAACTATTTGCATGTATATTTTTCCATGGTTGCTTTTAGCATGCAGATAGTTTACATTTTGGCTTTATTTCACTCAGTATTATATCAGAATCATTTTCCATTTGCAAATAGTTTTCATTTTTAAGGGTTCATTTCAGTTCAGGTCAGTTCAGTCGCTCAGTCATGTCCGACTCTTTGCGACCCCATGAATCACAGCACGCCAGGCCTCCCTGTCCATCACCAGTCCCTGGGTTCACTCAAACTCATGTCCATCGAGTCAGTGATGCCATCCAGCCACCTCATTCTCTGTCGTCCCCGTCTCCTCCCGCCCCCAATGCCTCCATTTATCTGATTTCTTTTATTATTTAAGAAAAATGGAAAATCAAAGGTGCAATTTTCATTCAATAAATATCATTTGATCCTTAGGCAGTTTTGTTGCAGAAAGTGAAGTCCATGATTTTAGAATGATGGTAGCAATTCATCAACCAAGTAATCAGTTTTCACACAGTTTTAAAAATTGCAGCAATTTCCTTGAACTGTCTGTAGAAATCCTGACACTGTGGAACTGTCATTTCAAAGGACATACTTGGCCTTTACTTGGCCTGAATGATCTGCCACCTCGAGCATCACTGTAACATAAGGATACTTAAGTGATCTGCAGCTGCCCAAGCTCACAGCCATACTCAGCCTCCACTGAAACTCTGCGAGTTAGTTGGTGACCTTGGACTTAGCATCCATCTGTGGCTCACTAGACCCCTCCTTTGTGGGGTCCAGGGCTCTCACCACTCACTCAGGTGGAAGCTCCTGGGGCCATCGCATCATCAGTTTTGAATTGTCCACACCATTAAGCTTGAGTCTTCTTAGACCCTAAAATTAATGATTGTTTTTGTTCTCATAGGCAAAGAACATTTTCAAAGAAAAGGGTAAAATGTTTAGTGGAAAAGTGACAAAGGATACAAATGTTTTCTCAGAGAAGGGATACACTTGGTTATAAGCATATGATAAATTCTCAACCTAATCGATCATTAAAAATTTGCAAATTCAAGCAAAAAAAGATACCTAGCAAGGTCTGAAAAGTTTGAGGACACATTCTGAATATAAGGTTGGGGAAACAGCGACTTTCATTAAATTTCTGCAGATATGTTAACTGACAAGATTTGGGGGGGGGGGGATAATTTGATAATCACTGTCAAAACTTAGAAGAAGTTTTAACTCTTCTAAAGAGTTAAGTTTTAACTTCTTCTAAACTCGGAGAAGGCAATGGCAAGCCACTCCAGTACTCTTGCCTAGAAAATCCCATGGATGGAGGAGCCTGGTAGGCTGCAGTCCGTGGGGTCGCTAAGGGTCGGACACGACTGAGCGACTTCACTTTGACTTTTCACTTTCACACACTGGAGAAGGAAATGGCAACCCACTCCAGTATTCTTGCCTGGAGAATCCCAGGGATGGGGAAGCCTGGTGGGCTTCCGTCTATGGGGTCACACAGAGTCGGACACAACTGAAGTGACTTAGCAGCAGTAGCAGCAGCAGCCAAAACTTAAAATGTAAATGCTTTCTGATCCAACAATTCTACTTCTAAGACTAGATCTTGGAGACTCACAAAAGTTCACAAGGGTAAATAAACAACTGTATTTATGTCAATATAATGTTTAATAGTGAAAACTGGAAGGATTTTAAACATCCACCCACAGAAGACCTGGTTGAATAAATCATGATACATGTGCCTCAAAGCAGTGCCACTGACAGAGGAGAGGCATGAAATATATTCTGCCAGGGTCAGTCCCAAGAGACAGAGTTGGTGTGAACTCTTAGTTGCATGACGTAGGATCTAATTCCCTAGCCGCGGATTGAACCTAGGTCCCCTGCATTGGGAATGTGGAGTCTTAGCCAATGGACGACCAGAGAAGTCCTCACAGTATTTCCTTTCTCAATAGGACTTGCCAGTGAGTTCATTCTTTTTCCCTAGTGAGTCTTCCAGTGACCACAGGACGAGCCTAGGTATCAGAAAACTAGCGTTCTGCTGCTTTCACTGAGTGAGCCGCTGGAGTCCGCGCTGTGCCAGAAACTGGCTGGGAAAGAAGGTCTTGTCACTTACGGATGAGGAAGATTGCAGCACAGAGAGTACAGATGACTGCCAGCGGGTGTTGGGAGCGCAGTCGGAGAAAGCTGGCCAGCGCTGGGTCCAGGACTTCTCTAGCCTTGCTCTCTGCCGCGTGGAAACAGAACTTGTGCCACAAGCCCAGCTTTCCATGCATGACTGTCTCCACGCTCTGACCACTGTCCACAGAGGTTAGCTGCAAGCCCACATGCAAACACTGCCGTGCCTTTGTCCTGAGACCTACTGCTACACATCTGACTGACTCTACCCGGATCCGAACTTGCCGAAGGCCAGCCTCCAGAGCAGGGCTTCTGGCCATGATAGAATGTTCTGAACATGCACTCAGCATGCTGCCACAAACCACAGATACTGAGCACTTGAAATGTGACTACTACAACTGACAGACTAAGCTTTTTATTTTATTTAGTTTAATAAACATACATTTAAATAGTCATGCATGGTTACTGGCTACTGTGTTGGGTAAATGACACTCTAAAGGCACAGCCTGTGCTTTAAGAACAAATCTGACTACAACATGTAGGATTGTGGTTAGCTGGACCATGTAAATTACTTATGGGGAATTTTGTGTGCAATACAAGAAGGAAGAATAGAAAACAAAGAAAGCAGGAGAAACAGAAGAGAGGAATAAGAGTGCCTGTTTTTGAAGTGTGCAAAATGATGGGGCCGCCAGGGTTTGTGGTTGCATCTGAATGGCCGTGGTCAGTGCCCCAGGCATGTGTGAAGTCTGGTTTTGCAGCCACTAAGAAGGGGCTTTACTGCTTCCAGCCTCTCAGTACAACCTGCCACAACTGGAAGCTCATTCCCATGCCTTGCTATGGAACCAGCCTAACCAACACTCCCTATACCCATGTACACTCCTTGTACACCCAAAATGTTATAGGATATGATGGCTTACAAATCTTGATGTACATAGAATGGATTGGAACAAAAAGAAGCATAGCTTAGTTTCTCCATGATCCAGTCTAGTGTAGAGTGGGATTGAGGTTTGCAGTAACAATAGGCTACTCGCTCTGCCCGTCAACTCTCATTTCTCTCTTGGGTTACTCTACCATCTGTGGTATGCATCAATATATCCCAAAATGAGCAACAAAACGGACCATTTTCAAGGCAAGTACTCTCAAAAACACTTGCAAATTCATGTGGGGACCCCATTTGGGATTAGACTTCTCCAATTTCTTAGAGCATACAATTGTAAGTCAATTTCAGTTTACATATTTTTTTCACCTTTAAAAAAATACATCCTTTCTTTTTCATTTGTTTTAGTCACATATGTAACTTACAAATATAGCCATAAAACAGATGATAGGTATATAGATAGCCATTTTTTACTCCAACGGTATATAATATTCCCCTATATTTTCTAATATACCTTTATAATTTTTGAATGCTTATTTTTTAATATTTGTGAAATTTAAATTTGCTAATAATGAGAAAGAGAGCTGCCAATTTTTTTTCCAAATTTTTAATCAGTTCTCTAAGCATTAGTATATCTCTTTTTTCTTTTTTTCTTGGTTTCTTGTTCCATCTATATCTATCAATTTAATTAATACAGTTTTCAAAATTCCTAAAATTCTTCTTAGCTGTTGCTGTACATTTTCTCTTCTAGATGAATATTAGTATCAGTTTGTCAAGTTTAATTCTAAAATCCTTCCTTAGAAAATTGCTTATTTTCTAAGCCTAAACAGCATGTGCTGTGCTTAGTCATTCAGTCACATCTGACTCTTTGCGACTCCACGGACTGTAGTCCACCAGGCTCCTCTGTCCATGGCAAGAATACTGGAGTGGATTACTAAAGATCCTCCTCCAGGGGATCTTCCCAACCCAGGGATCGAACCCAGGTGTCCCACATTTCAGGCAGATTCTTTACCAACTGAGCCACCAGGGAAGCCCATGAATACTGGAGTGGGTAGCCTAACCATTCTCCAGGGGATCTTCTCGACCCAGGAATCTGACCAGAGTCTCCCACATTGTAGGCAGATTCTTTTCAAACTCAGCTACCAGGGAAGTCCAAGCCTAAACAATATAGTGGGAAGTTAAATGTGACCCAATATAAATCTTGCCTCTTCCCTGCCCTTACCAACCACATACGCCCTTTCCATACCACACATTGCTGGTAGAAAACAGCACTCCTCACACAAAACATATCCTATTTCCACTCATCCTGTGTTCTGCCATGATGCCAGGCCAACTCCTACACGTCATGGCTGCTGTGGTCTTCCTTGTTGCCTTTTAACCCAAGGAGTCCACTTTGGAGGATCAATCCAAAGCAAATAGATATGCATTCAAGTGAAAATGTATGTATACCTCAGCATTATTATTAATAGAGAAAATATCCCTAAATATAGGCATAGAAAAGATCTGTGAAGCAAATACATGAGAAGGAAATGGCAGCCCACTCCAGTGTTCTTGCCTGGAGAATCCCAGAGACGGTGGAGCCTGGTGGGCTACCATCTATGGGGTTGCACAGAGTCGGACACGACTGAAGTGACTTAGCAGCAGCAGCAGCCATGCCAGGCAGACCAAGTTTGGACTAGCTAGTAGAGTGCTCAGCCATAAGCGGCCACTGTCAGTGGAGCTTTGTGCTACCCTCATAGTGATGTCTACAAAGACTTCAGGTGGCCTGGAGACACTTCAAGAAAAATGTTAAATAGAAACGTTTAATAGAAAGTGAAGCATATAACTATAGGTATAAATATATATAATCTTAACAGCAATGTAAAAGAACATGTATTCATTCAATGAGTATTTCTTGAGTATTGGCCCTCTAGGGGAGATATCCACTCTTACTCCATCTTTTTCTCTATGACGTGTGGCAATGTTAAAGGGGAGTGGCACAGAATATCCTTAAGGAGAGGCTAGCTAAGCCCCTGGACAAGGCTTTGAACAGTGTTACCACACCTGTTCAGGTCCAGAAACTGGATTTTTCCCCCAGATACCCAAAATTGATGAGGCTTATGAGGATCAAATAATGATGATAATTTATAAGTCAATTGCCAAGATGCCTGTGTACCACTTTCTTCAATGCCAATAGGGATAGAATTCTCCAATAAATGGAGAATTCAGTGATCCCTCAGGATCTTTCTGATCCCAGAAGAACCTATTTCAGCCTTGAAAGAGAACTGGCTGACCCAGAATTGAAGCCAGATGTGTCTCTTGGAGAAAAGCCAGCCAGACCCCAGTGAGAGAGCCACGGCAAGGCTAAAGGGTCCACTTTGAGGGGGTTCCAAACAGGCCATATCCTATCAGCTAACATTTTGTGTTTTACCTCTACTGTGTAAAGCAAATTACCCAAACTTAAAATCTTAAACAATAACTTCCTATCTCAGTTTCCCCAAGTCAGGAACCTGGGTGTCGCTGGCCAGGACAGAGTGGCTCCAGTGGCTCAGGCCATACATGGGTCTGTGTGCATACGTCCCTTACAATGTGTATCTTATACTTTGCATACTTATTTCCAGCAAAGCCTTTCTATGACTAGACATCTAAGCACAGGGATTTTCAATGCTAGCTTTTAAAGTCTGAGTATTCAAATAACTCCTGACCTGACCACTGGATTTGATGAGATTAGGCCACACAGGAGGCAGGTGAGCAGTGGGGCCACAGTCTGTCCAGTGGGGTCTGTGTGAGTGTGCTGAAGTGGGTTTCCGCAGCCCTCTGCACAGCACTATCTTCCTCCCAAGCTTCTCTGAGACAGTAGAACTTGCTCCTGGACTGTGCCTCTTGTTTGAGGCCTTCTTTCTTTTAATGCCAACACCCCCACCTCGCTCCGCCCCCCGCCCCCCCAAGTCCCCACCCCCGTCTTACAGATCAGAGGCCAGACTGGCGCAGGGGCTAAGCACAGTGCCCTGCCCCACAGCTTCACCGCACGCCTGAGAACCCCACCCCAGCCCTCCCGGCGCCACCTCCTAGTGCCCGGCACTCTTCCTTTCACATGACTGAGGCACTGGCCCTGAGCGTGTGAATGTGGGGACAAGACTCAGAGTGGTCAAAGCCCCTGAAGCAAATTCTATTCCTTAACCTACAGTACAAACCTTGGAACTAGACACAAGGCTGGCGACTCTGACACTGCAAGCCCCCTGTGACTGCTCTGCCATCCCTCTGCTGGGACTCAGGCGCAGGCTTACTGGGCATACTACAAGAGGCCACCAAGGATGGGGGTTTCTCGCCTGTCATGTGCTGGGAACATCTTCCCAGGTCATCCTCAAAACACACATGAATGGCAGTTCTATAAATAAGACTGCATTGATCAGTCAGACCTGCTAGTCCTAGATCCACAGGACTGCCTGCTCTGTCCACCGGAGGGACAAAGATGGTCTCTTGATAAACACACCCTGCCTCTATCAATGTCAGTTGCCAGGAGCTCGACTGGAACCTGCTTGCCTACAAGTGACCTGGTAAAGCCCCCAGGAACCATGTTCCTTTCCAGACTACATCTGCACTCCCACGGCTGTACCTTCATCTTTGCTCATGTTGATTGATGCCTGTCTCCCAAATGACGTGTTTGTCACCTCTACCTGCCTCCTTCTCTTCTTTTCCTTCTTCTAGAAAATATGGTGCTTGCTATTGATAGTTCTAACATACCAAGATTTTTTATCTTTCCCGTCCCCAAACACCATGCCCTCAATTCCACATTAGAGCTAAAATTATCTCTTTGTCTTAGAATCACAAAACTCAGTTGCTTAAAAGATAACATGGAGCTCTTTGAAAAAACTGAACATACGAAGAAATTTAGAACATGGGGGAAATGCAGAAATAGCTAATATTGGGAAAAGTGTGTGTGGGTGGGTGGGTGGGTGGAGGGAGTAAGGGAAAGAACCAAAAATTGGTAGGGAAAAGCCATGAGACACATTTTATCTTCTTCCAGCTAATAGTAAAGGCATTCTACGAATGTACTCATTGTTCTCCAAGAGGACTCAGTCCTGGGGAATCTAAACTCCTTTTAATGCACCCTCAAATGAAGCATTTTGTAGACATGAAATTGTCTAGACATCTAAACTTATCTTTTCAAAAAAAGAAACAACTATATAATTGAATGCTAATCTTATATAGGAAGACAGGTGCTAACGATGAGAGTTGGGTGTTAATTTTAAATTCCGTAAGGTCTGGTTACATTAGCGCAATCAAAATTTTCCTCAACTCAAACATCTATTGTTCAGGTCCCCACCAATCATTAAACTCTCTGAAAAGCAGGGAGGTTCAGAGCCACTTAAAGACCATTTCTTAGATATTTTATTCTGTGGCTGACATGTGTACTGTGTGTGGAAGGCACATAGTTTGATCAAATAAGTGTGCTTATGTGGTTAGGATCATCTATGTGAAACGAATAAATAAAGGACTAGAGGAAATAGTTGCCAGAGGCCTACTCTTCCTACCCAGCTTCTCCCGCTGCCCACCCTGCACCACGGACTGTGCTCCTGTACGGCACGTTTGGAGTGGGTTCTGCCCAGCCTCAGTGAGAAGGCCAAACAGCGTCCCAAGTTCAAGAAGGAGAGCACGAGATGCCCCCATTTTCCAAATATACATATTGGGTACAGTGCCTGTGCAGTGGGCACATCTGGGGGGAAGGCAGGTATCCCAGGAAGAAGCCTTGAAGTTTCTGGACAGAAAAGCACTCAGTGTAAATAAATGAGGGACCACAACCGCGTTTCAAATGCCACTTCCTGGTCATTCATTCTTACCAGTCCCTGTGGTGTCCTTTCCATGCTCACAACGTTGCCTACAAAAGTAGAGCATAGCCACAGAAGGACACAGTGCAGGAGCCCCTTAGGTTTTAGCTCCTCGTCTGAAATAGGAGAGAAAAGTGGGAAACAAGTGACGGCTGATTCGATGCACACTGAGTCTTCCCAGTGGGCCGCCAGCTCAGACAGACAAGCATGCCTTTCATGATCCTTCCAGGAGAGTTTTATTTGATTGCTTTCAATAATCACACAACACTATCCCAGAGGGTGATAGCCGTCTTCACCGACAGACCGCCCCCCTCAACTCCAGAGAAAACCATGTTTAGTGAACTTTTGAGAGTATATCCGGAGAGTAGACTCCTAGTGAACTGGTTTGCTAAAGGGCAGCCATTATCAAATAATTAATGAAAACAGTTACTTCAATATATTTTCCCACTGGCAATACATGAAAGGACCAATTCGCACATTATGGGGTCTCTGTGGTTCTGTTTCAATGACCCCAGGAGAACACAAAGGTCAACTTTCACTGGTAATTAACTCAGCCACAGAAAACTGAACTCAGTGAGTACAGCTCTGTCAAGGTGTCATTTCCCTGAGAGGCCCCTCCCGACCCCTCCTTCCTCATTTGCTACTGGACGGAGACACACCCACCCTTGCTCCCCCTGCATTGTTTATTGTACTTTTCACCTGGAGAGGAAAGTGCTTCCTTCTCTTTCTGCTCCCCTCCTTCCTCTGTCCTGTGCCTACTATAGAGGTTTCCCCAGTATACCACCCGTGTTGGTGTCTTTTTGCTCATATCTAAATACATCTGCCAAATTTGAGAGAAACAGAAATATGGCTGAGTCTTCTCTCCTAAGCTCAGATGTCCTGATCATGAACTTTTCTCCCACCGCCAAAACAAACCCAAATTAAGGAATACGAAGCTGACTAGAGTATTCAAAGCAACTGTTTCCAATGTGTTTTTTCCAACCCCACCAAACAATTCTGCAATTCTCAGTAGACAGTGATTGCATGTGTGCTAAGTCACTTCAGTCATATCAGGCTTTTTGCAACCCCGTGGACTGTAGCCTGCCAGGCTCCTTTGTCCACAGGATTCTCCCGGCAAGAATACTGGAGTGGGGTTGCCATGCCCTCTTCCAGAGGATCTTCCCAACCCCAGGGATAAAACCTGAGTCTGTCTCCTGCATTGGCAGGTGAGTTCTTTACCACTAGCACCACCTGGGAAAACCCAGACACTGATTAGGTGTTCCACAAATTAAGCTCAATTTTGACATCTACCTGCAGAAGGCATCAGATCCCACAGGTTAAGTCCTACTTGACCAGTCCTACTTTGTGTTCTCCTGGGGTCCTAACTTGGCTCAGTCCTACCAAGACTACCCCACTTTAAATGCCAGTGCAAGGCCAGGCTGTTACCTGTGCTTCTGACCAACTAGCTATCAGTTGAAGGTTCCCCAAACACCTATGATTAATTTGCAACAGTGCCTTACAGAACTCAGGAAAACAGTTCACTTAATTAGGTTACTGATTTACTACAAAGGATAGGAATGAACAGTCAAACAAAGAGATACACGGGGTGAGATCTGAAAAGGTCCTGAACACAGGAGCTTCTGTGCCTGTGGAATTTAAGGTGTGTCATTCTCTCGGCATGATGATGAATTCTTGTTAGCCAATCCAGAAGCTCTACAAAGTCAGAAGTTCGGGGATATTTATGGAGGCTTCATTACATGGTAATGATCAATTGGATCTTTGGCCATTGACGACTGAACTCAATTTCCAGCCATCGCCCATGAGCCCACATGACCTTCCAAGGTGGGAGGTTGGTGCTGAGTGTTCCAACCCTCTAATCATCTTAGTGGTTTCCCAGACAACCAGCATCCAACCTCGGTTGCACGCAAAATTGCTTCAGTCATGTCCGACTCTTTGCAATCCCATGGACTATAGCCCGCCAGACTCCTCTGTCCAAGGTATTCTCCAGACAAGAATACTGGAGTGGTTGCCACTTCCTACTCCAGGGGAATCTTTCTGACCCAGAGGTTGAACCCACGTCTCTTGTGTCTCCTACATTGGCAGGCAGGTTCTTTACCACTAATGCCACCTGGAAAGACCTCAGGGGTTTTCCAAAAGTCACCTTATTAATGTAAATTCAGGTATGGTAGGAATGGGTTTGTTACAAATAACATGACACTTATTTCACCTTTATGGCTCAGAAGCACTTTTAAGAACCGAGGACAAAAGATGGTATATTATAACAAAAGGGCTCCCCTTGCTCTTACTGCTTAGGAAATTCCAAGGGTTTTGGGAGCTGGGAGCCAGGAACAATAGATGAAGTAAAAAATAAATATTTGGTACAAATCACAATATTCCCCTTGTTGATATTTCTGATGTTGCTTGATTTTAAAGCATCCACTGTATACATAATGCAAATTTGAACCAGTTCCTGGTAGCTGTAGAGCTGCTGATCCCACACTTTCGTGGGGGCTTTGACCTATTTAAAGGTCAGGGTGGAAAAAGTTCTACTTTAGGCTTTTAGGCATGATCATACTCTTTCTCACCAACAGTTTCCATTCTTATTAAATTCAATAAATATTTACTAACCCCAAATTCTGCTGAACCCATGCAAGAAAACAAAGATTTTTGAAACTGGCGTCTTGCTTACCATGGTAAGTTTAACAAGATAAGGCAAAAATTCCTACTTCTTGGGATTTCCCTGGTGGTCAAGTGGCTAAGACTCCATGCTGCCAATGCAGAGGGCCTGGATTCAATCCCAGGTCAGGGAACTAGATCCCACATGCCACAGCTAAGAGTTTTCATGCTGCAACTAAAAGTCCACATGCCACAACTATGGCAAGACTCAATGCAGCGAAATAAATAAATATTTTAAAAAATTTCTTACTCTTGGCACTTGAAAAAAAAATCATGGTAGTCACCCTGTTGATCTTATCAGTCATCAATCCCCAAATAGCCATTCAGATACATAGACTTCTTAGGGAAGTCATCCTCAAAGAGAAGGCTGCAGGCCATAGGTTTACTTGAGGCCTGTGGAATCCATTGAAGTCACTTCTCAAGCGAATTTTGTATTTATGTTTGGACCATCTTCTTAGCTCTTCAAGCCTCTGAAATTGATTAGAATGCTGATATGGCTTTTACAAACACTTGTCTTTCTCATATTTTCTTAAGGATTCATATCCTTTGGAGCAATTTGTCTATTCTACAAGAAATGTGCCATAAAATAAGTAAATAAAACAATTCCCACTTACTAGATAATTTATTCATATGTTGACCTTATATTTGGACTAAATTTAGCTGTTATCAAACTTTGACCAATGAACAATAGCTGCTTAGTGATTTCTTTCATGACTTTCACTGAGGCTGCAATTGGCATTCTTGCAGGCTTTCCAACAAGACCATTTTGCAGGAGTCTCCAAAATTTACAAACAGCTTATGGGTAATAGCATCAACACAAAAAACCCACTTAAAAACTGTGCAGAAGACCTGAATAGACATTTCTCTAAAGAGGACGTGCAGATGGCCAATAGGCACATGAAAAGATGCTCAACATTGCTATTCAGTTCAGTTCAGTTCAGTCGCTCAGTCGTGTCCAGCTCTCTGCAACCCCATGAATCACAGCACGCCAGGCCTCCCTGTCCATCACCAACTCCCGGAGTTCACTCAAACTCACCTCCATCGAGTCGGTGATGCCATCCAGCCATCTCACTCTCTGTCGTCCCCTTCTCTTCCAGCCCCCAATCCTTCCCAGGATCAGAGTCTTTTCCAGTGAGTCAACTCATCCCATGAGGTGGCCAAAGTTTGGAGTTTCAGCTTTAGCATCAGTCCTTCCAATGAACACCCAGGAATGATCTCCTTTAGAATGGACTGGTTGGATCGCCTTGCAGCCCAAGGGACTCTCAAGAGTCTTCTCCAACACCACAGTTCAAAAGCATCAATTCTTCAGCACTCAGCTTTCTTCACAGTCCAACTCTCACATCCATACATGACCACTGGAAAAACCATAGCCTTGACGAGAAGGACCTTTGTTGGCAAAGTAATGTCTCTGCTTTTTAATATACTATCTACATTGGTCATAACTTTCCTTCCAAGGAGTAAGCGTCTTTTAATTTCCTGGCTGCAATCAGCATCCGCAGTGATTTTGGAGCCCAAAAAAATAAAGTCTGACACTGTTTCCACTGTTTTCCCATCTATTTCCCATGAAGTGATGGGACCAGATGCCATGATCTTTGTTTTCCGAATATTCAGCTTCAAGCCAACCTTTTCACTCTCCTCTTTCACTTTCATCAAGAGGCTTTTGAGTTCCTCTTCATAAGGGCAGAGTTTCTCTGCCATAAGGGTGGTGTCATCTGCATATCTGAAGTTATTGATATTTCTCCCGTCAATCTTGATTCCAGCTTGTGCTTCTTCCAGCCCAGCGTTCCTCATGATGTACCCTGCATATAAGTTAAATAAGCAGGGTGACAATATACAGCCTTGACGTACTCCTTTTCCTATTTGGAACCAGTCTAGTTATTAGAGAAATGCAAATCAAAACTACAGTGAGATATCACCTCACACCGATCAGAATGGCTATTATCAAAAAAATCCGCAAACAACAAATGCTGGAGAGGGCATGTAGCAAAGGGGACCCTCCTGCACACTTGGTGGGAATGTAAATTGGTACAGCCACTATGGAGAACAGTACAGAGGTTCCTTAAAAAACTAAAACTAGAACTACCATATGACCCTACAATCCCACTCCTGGGCATATATCCAGAGAAAAACATGGCTGAAAGAGATACATGCACCCCCATGTTCATTGCAGCACTGTTTATTACAATAGCCAAGACATGGTGAAAGTGAAAATCACTCAGGCATTTTCGACTCTTTGTGACCTCATGGACTATACAGTCCATGGAATTCTCCAGGCCAGAATACTGGAGTGGGTGGCCTTTTCCTTCTCCAGGGGATCTTCCCAACCCAGGGATTAAACCCAGGTCTCCCACATTGCAGGCAGATTCTTTACCAACTGAGAAAGATGTAATACATATATACAGTGGAATATTACTCAGTCATTAAAAAAGAATAAAATGAGGCCATTTGCAGCAGCATTGATGGACCTAGAGAGTGCCATACTTAGTGAAGTAAGTCAGAGAAAGAGAAGTAGCATGTGAGATGCCTTCTATGTGGAAACTAAAAAGAAATGATACAAATGAACTTACAAAACAGAAGGAGACTCACAGACTTAGAAAACAAACTCATGGTTGCTGGGGGGGAAGGGAGAGTTGAGACTTTGGGAAGGTCGTATACACACTGCTGTATTCAAAATGGATAACCAACAAAAATCTATTGTATAGCACATGGAAGTCTGCTCAATGTCATGTGGCAGACTGGATGGAAGGGGCATTTGGGGGAGATTGGATACATGTATATACATGGCTGAGTCCCTTCACTGTTCACCTGAAACTATCACAACATTGTTAATTGCCAATACCCCAATACAAAATGTTTTTGGTGTTAAAAAATTAAATTAAAATTTTAAGAAAAGACCATTTTGCAGGACATGACTGAGCAATTCCACTTGCTAAACTGAAATCCACATGTACTGAGCACTGCTGAGTACAGGGTATGCTCCAAACATATAGGCAGCAAAGAAGAGCAAGACGCATCCCTGACCCACAGAACTACCCTGCAGTCCCAGAATCATGCCAGCCAGGGAGGGACACGACAAGAGCTGACACCAGGTGTTCTGGGAAATAAAGGCCAAAGAGTAGGGCAGGTGAGAGAATGTTCCATCCTTTTCCTGAGCAGGTGAGACAGGAGCTGGGCCTGTGGGACGAGGGAAGCTATAACTTAAGGAGAGGAGGGAGCTTTGGGGAAGGCAGTGCATTTTGCGGGGAGCACTGGCTCTGTGTGTGAAGGAGAGTAGAAGGTGGGAAAAAGAAGTGGGATGGGGCCAGGAAGCCCAGTTGCAAAAGCCATTAGATTCTTAGCAGCCCCAGATCTCAGAGACTCCCTTCCATGTAAGAGTTGAAAAGCTCACTGAGGGCCTGAGACCGAAATGGAAACTCTCCACCTCTTCTGGCTGCATGAGGTCAGCTATCCATCACCTGATGCCCAGCAGCATCTTTCATTGCCACATTGGGGTGGGGAGTGGTGCAGAGGGAGGTGAGCAACAAGAGCATCGAATTAAGAGTTAAGAAACTGGGACTTTGCGGGCAGTCCAGTGGTTACGACTGTGCTGGCAATGCAGGGGACATGGGTTCAATTCCTGGTCAGGGAACTGAAATCCCACATGCTGTGTGATGTGGCCAAAAGATAATAAAGACAGTAAATGAAAACAAAATTTCTATCACTGTGTAAAACACCTCTACACCACTGGGGTTAAAAATAAGACATGTGACAAATGGATAAGAAAACTGTGGTACATATACACAATGGAATACTACTCAGCTATTAAAAAGAATGCATTTGAATCAGTCCTAAAGAGGTGGATGAAACTATTATACAGAGTAGGATAGGATGTAGTATAGTATAGGATGGAGCCTGTTATCCAGAGTGAAGTAAGTCAGAAAGAAAAACAGCAATATCAATATGCAGCAATATTAATGTATATATATGGAATTTAGAAAGGTGGTAACGATGACCCTGTACGTAAGACAGCAAAAGAGACACAGATGTAGAGAACAGACTTTTGGACTCTGTGGGAGAAGGCGAGGGTGGGATGATTTGAGAGTAGCATTGAAACATGTGTATTACCATATGTGAAACAGTTCGCCAGTCCAGATTCGATACATGAGACAGGGAGCTCAGGGCCAGTGCACTGGGATGACCCTGAGGGATGGGATGGGTAGGGAGGTGGGAGGGGGGTTCGGGATGGGAAAACACATGTACACCCATGGCTGTTTCATGTCAATGTATGGCAAAAACCACCACAATATTGTAAAGTAATTAGCCTCCAATTAAAATAAATAAATAAATTTTTTTTTAAAAATTTTTTAAATAACACATGTGGCCACAGATAGGACCTTATATTTTCTCAGAGCCATCACAATATAAAACAAGAAACAGATACTATACATAGAGGAGGAGGAAAGTCAGAAGTCGTTGAACTCAGAAAGGAGAGAGGAATCACTGAGGGGAGAGTGGAGGCGCTGCCACCTGATACCACCCTACCTAAACACGGACCACAACTTGCCCCTGTTTCACTGGTGCTGGCAGAAGGCACGAGATCACTGAGTCAGCGACCACGGGGCAGCCATCATTGCTGCATCTCCTGCCATGACAGCCCACTGGAGAGGGATGTGTGAGAGACAGGGGCCATCACACAAAGGGCTGAATCACAGCTGAGGAACACTGAGTGCAGGGAACATTCCAGAGGGAGCCATCGCCTCTCTGAAAATTTCCTGCTGCAAACACAGCTCTGAGGATGGCCTGCAGAAAGAATGGTCCAGTCTCACATTCTTGGCACACCCAGTATTTGAGCTTCTGGTGGCTCTCATAACAAATAATCATAAACTGGTGGTTTAAATCAACAGGTCTGGGATCCAAAGGTTTTAAACGGAGGTGTTAGAAAGGCTGGTTTCTTCTGGAGCCTCTATGGGAAAATCCACTCCAGTTCTCTCTGCCAGCTTCTAGTGGTTTTCTTTGGTGTTGCTCAGCTTGTAGAGGTATCAGTTCAATCTCTGCCTTCATCTTCAATGACCTTCTCTCTGTCCTTTCTTTTACAAGAACATCAGCCAATCCTAAATCCAGGATGATCTCAGGATGCTTAACTTAATTATACTAGCAAAGATCCTTTTTCCAAAAATGTCCACTTCACAGGTTCCCAGAACTAGGAATTAGACATTTTGGGAAGGAGGAGCAATATTCCACCAACACCCAGCAAAGATATTCAGGAAAGGAAGAGGCCCACAGAGGATAGCTCTCTCAATGCTGAGTACCTTCTCAATAAGAGGAAGGCTGTGTCTCAAGCTAAGGCAAATACTAACATGGGAAGACTTAAGGCACATTTGAGACAAAGCATCATATTTTACTAAAAATTGGGAAGCTATTACCTTGGTGCAGAAGTAATTTTGGTTTTTCAGTTGTTGAAATTTGCAATTTGACATTGGAATACATTCTTATAATTCTTATGTAAATGTTGCTATGTTATACATCATTTTAATGCACATTTCTCACTATGTTTTCTTGCTAATGACTTACTATTTGCTGTTTCTTTTATATATATTTTGGACTATGAGAATGATATTAGACAAAAAGCAAATTCAAGTGATTTTCTTATTCAAGTTCAACATGGGTCACAAAGAAGCAGAGATAACTCTCAACATCAACAACACACTTGGCCTAGGAACTGCTAACGAATGCACAGTGCAGTAGAGGTTCAAGAAGTTTTGCAAAGGAAGTGAGACCTTTGAAGGTGAGGAGCATAATGGCCAGCTATTGGAAGTAGCTGGCCAATTGAGAGAAATCATCAAAGCTGATCCCCTTACAATCACACAAGAAGTTGCTAAAGAACTCAGTGTCCACCATTCTACGGTTGTTCAGCATTTGAAGCAAATTGGAAAGGTGAAAAAGCTCAATAAGTGGGTGAAAAAAAAGCATCGTTTTGAACAATGAACCACGTCTCGATTGGATTGTGACATTCTACGAAAAGTGGATTGCATACAACAACCGGTGACCACCAGCTCAGTGAGTGGTTGGACCGAGAAGAAGCTCCAAAGCACTTCCCAAAGCCAAACTTGCACCAAAAAAAGGTCATGGTCACTGTTTGGTGGTCTGCTACTGGTCTGATCCACTATAGCTTTCTTAATCCTGCCTGTCGAAACCATTACATCTGAGAGGTAAGCTCAGCAAATCGGTGAGACGCACCAAAAACTCCAACACCTGCATCCACCACTGGTCAACAGAATGGGTCCAATTCTTCTCCATGACAATGTCCAACAGCACATAATACAACCAACGCTTCAAAAGTTGAATGAATTAGACCACAACGTTTTGCCTTATCCACCATATTCACCTGACCTCTCATCAACCAACTACCACTTCTTCAAGCATCTCAACAACTTTTTGCAGGGAAAACATTTCAACAACCAGCAGAAGGCAGAAAATGCTTTCCAAGAATTCACTGAATCTTGAAACATGGATTTTTACACTACAGGAATAAACTAACTTATTTCTCATTGGCAAAAATATGTTGATTGTAATGGTTCCTATTTTGACTAATAAAGATGTGTTTGAGCCTAGTTATAATAATTTAAAATTCACAGTCCGAAACCACAATTATGTTTGCACCAACCGTAATAGGAATAAACAATGGTTCAAAATTGGGAAATGAGTACATCAAGGGTGTGTAATGTCACCCTGCTTATTTAACTTAAATGCAGGATACATCATGCAAAATCCTGTGCTGGATCAAGCTGGAATCGAGATTGCCAGGGGAAATACGAACAACCTCAGACTTGCAGATGATACCATAATGGCAGAAAGCAAAGAGGAACTAAAGAGCATCTTGATAAAGGTGAAAGAGGAGAGTGAAAAAGCTGCCTTGAAATGCAACATACAAAACACTAACATCATGGCATCTGGTCCCATCACTTCAAGGCAAATAGATGGGGGAAAAAATGGAAACAGTGACAGACTTTATTTTCTTGGACAGATGGTAACTGTAGCCATAAAGACATATCTATATATGTTCATATAAAAACACTTTTCCTTTTTTTAGTATAAATTAAATCACATACTCTTTTTTTTTCCATTTTACAGTGTGATTTGGAGATTCCAACACACCAGGGCATAGAGGTGCTTTCACTCCCTTTTTTAAATAGCTGCATAAAATTCCATCACAGCGTTTATTTAACCGCGATCCCAGGGAGAACAAATGTTTCCAGTCTTCTATTACTACAATGAATAACATGGTGTAACAGTCATTATGGAATTCTGTGACTACCTACTTAAGAAAAATGCCTAGAAATGAAATTTCTGGTTCAAATTGCACTTCCCTTCCGTTCCGTCGCTCAGTCGTGTCCGACTCTTTGCGACCCCGTCGACTGTAGCCTACCAGGCTTCTCCGTCCATGGGATTCTCTAGGCAAGAATACTGGAGTGGGTTACCATTTCCTTCTCCAGGGGATCTTCCCGACCCAGGGATCGGACCCAGGTCTCCCGCATTGGAGGCAGACGCTTTAACCTCTGAGCCACCAGGGAAGCCCAAATTGCACTTGCATTTAAAATTTTAATAGCTATTGTTACAGTGCCCTCTGTAGAGGCTGTATGAATTTATACACTTTCTGGTCTTGTATGAGAACATCTGTTTTCTCACATCTTGGTCAACATACTTCATTAAACTTTTTGATCTTTGCTATCATAAGTGAAGACAGTGATCTCAGTATAATTCTAATTTTCATGGGTTTTATTACACATGAAATAGGGCATCTCTTCACATTTTTTAGTTTGGGGGCTTTATTTATTGATTCATAGAAACTTTTTACATCTCAGAAATTCAGCCTTTTGTTTGATCTCATTTGTAATTTTTTTCAAGTTTGTCATTAATTTTCTGACTAGGCTTATGGTAATTTTTGTGAGGTTGAAATCTGCATTAAAATGTATCAGTATTTCTGGGCTTCTGATTTACATTTCCGTAGCTAGCAAGGAGTCTGCAGTCCAAAATTATAAAGAAATCTTCCCATTATTTATTCTAAAATTTTTATGGATTAATATTTTACATTTAAACCTTTGATGCATTTGGAATTTATCTTGCCATGAAGCATATGGCTCAATCTTGATTTTCCTAAATGGCTCACTGCACCCTGCTCACTGCTCCAATTGTCTTGCTGTATCTAACTGCTCACTGAACCCAGGGTTGACAAGCACAAGTGGGGAAGCTGGAAGAAAACTCAAAGAGCTGCAGAACTCCAGACAAGTTTATTCTCTCTGGGCTGGACAACAGCCCTAGTGAAGTAGAAATTGCGAGGCAGTCAGTATAGAACACTGAGACCTCCATCTTGCTTTCAGTGAACATCTCGCTCCATTAGCATAAAACTATATCCTTTGTCTAGAATTCCTGGAATGTGTCTTTAGTCTGATAAATCATCAGCACTCAGATCCAGGGAAGGGCAGTAATAAGCTTCTATTCCATATGCCTGAGGGAAAAACAACTGGTGATCAGTAATCTTAAACCCATACATCTGATCCATTGTAAAATGGCCACGAGGCATGAAAAAGGGTGAGGAGAGAAGCCATAAAGATGTTGCTGCTGCTAAGTCACTTCAGTCGTGTCCGACTCTGTGCGACCCCACAGATGGCAGCCCACCAGGCTCCGCCATCCCTGGGATTCTTCAGGCAAGAATACTGGAGTGGGTTGCATTTCCTTCTCCAATGAAAAGATATTAAGTTAAGCATCTTAACCTTTAAACTGATTGGTTAGAAATAACATGATTTAAGAGCAGGAGCTAACCAAAAAAAGAAGAGATTAATACTGGTAAAGATACAAAACTGCTGTAATCCCCACTTTTGGGGGACTCTTCACCCGCCTTAGTGTCTTCGCTGAGAACTTTATGCTTTCCTCCTCTCTAATAAACCGCATTCGCTTGCTACCATGAGTGTTTATGTGTTCCTCCAGTCCACACTTCGGCTTCATGAACAAGAACTCAGATTCCATTTCAGTAGCAGCAGACACAACACAACACACAATCTCCAGGGCTTTCCAAAGAAAATGAAAGTGAAGTCGTTCAGTCGTGTCCGACTCTTTGAAACCCCGTGAACAGTAGCTTACCAGGCTCCTCCGTCCGTGGGATTCTCCAGGCAGGAGTACTGGAGTAGGCTGCCGAAAGTTTCCTTCTCCAGGAGATCTTCTCAACCCAGGGATCGAACCTGGGTTTCCCGCATTGCGGGCAGACGCTTTACCATCTGAGCCACCAGGGAAACTCCCAGGGCTTTCCAGGTAGGACTTAAATATGCTTAAAGAACAAAAGTAGCCCGTGGCCAGGGACCTTCTCAGGCATACGCACAGTGCTCTGAATGGTCTCAGCTGTTCCATAATCATTATTAAAGGAGAGGGAGGCTGTGACGGGAGAGAGCCTGATCTGCCATCTTGGCTAATTTGCTCTATCCCCACAGCTACTTAATTATAATAATAACCTATATTGAATAAGTGATTTTTCTGCCCACTGATTTAAAATGCAACAGTTATTGAAGACTAGAGCCACTAGATTTTAAGCAGGAAAATATATAATTAAATTTACTTTCATTTATTTTTGTTTTAGGTACATGTTTTTGGTTTTGGTTTTGAGGATCATAGTTCCCTGACCAGGATCAAACCAGTGCCCCCGGCAGTGGAATTCTAACCACGGGACCACCAGGGAATTCCCATGACTCAGGTAGAGCTTTGTTTAAGAAATATTCCTGTGTCTATTGTAAAAATCCAGATTCACAGTGTAGGAGCAAAGTAGCCAAGATGGCATGGCCAGGCTCTCTCACCCCATTATTTTGTAAATAACAGTTATAGACCAGCTAAAATCACTACCAGCACTGTGTTTGCACATCACTGTGAGGTACATGTCGGGTACTCTCTTGGCCACAGGCTGCTTTGTTCTGAAAGCATAGGTAAGCTCCACCTGAAAAAGTCCTTCTGGCTGCATTATGGTGGTGAAGATGCATTATGGCTGTGTCCACTGGGTCAACCACGAGCAGAGAGAATACAGCATGTCTGCTGCTACAGTTGCTGTGCCAGTCGGGGGGAATAAACGTATTGCAGTTCCTAGAACCCCTCGCATTGTCTTCCAGCCTCTTAGTCCGTGCCTTGCCTACCATGGGTTCAATGAACAGTGCACACAGTGAGGAAGGGTGAGACACACAGTTATACATGTAGCAGCAATATGATAAATATAATTTTACAGTCTCCATTTTATAGACTGGAAAACTTAAGCATTGAGAAATTAAGCTTGCTCAAGATCACACTATGAAGTGACTGACTCCAAGCTCTTCATCATTATGATATAGCCCAGCTTAAAGAAACAATCAAATGATGGACAGACACCTCTGCTTCTGCCATCGGCCCCCTCTCCCCTGAGACACTACTTTTTTCCCCTTCTGGTCTCCAGAGCACAATGACAATGTTTCTGGCTTTGAGGTTGGTTTACACTCTAAACAACACCTTCAGCCTTCTTTGCTATTAGCAGCTCCAGGACCTCCTTCACCTGTTGCCCATTAAGCTAGGGACTCCCTAGTTTCTCTGCAGTTCATAGTTTCTGCTGGCTGAACTGCTTCTTGTGCATAGACTGTACACACCTGAAAGCTAGGTCACTCTCAACAAGCACCGTTGTGGTCAAGGAAGGCAAATTTCACACTCCTTCCACCAACACTCAAAGGACAAATGATTGTCTCAGTGCCTGCAGTGAATGCAGGGGCCTGGAGTTGATTATGGTTGAACACTTCTTGAGCAGAGGCTAGGCTCTTTATATTATCGTTCACTGAATTCTCATAGTTACTGTATAAGGGATGTGGCCTGTTGAGACAGGTGGAAGGTGGTGGTCCGTGCTCATCACAGACACAGGGTAGCTTTCTAACAGCTTGGGGACGTACTGCGTATGGGAGGAATAGCTGGTCATCCACCTGGATAAACCTAACATTGTTGGACAGACACGGCCAGAAGGAAGATCATGTCAGGAGGGAGGCTCACAGAGCAGGATCAGCGCTTTGGAGCATCAAGTGTAAATTTACTCATCTTTTTGTCTACCTTGTGTTCTGTCTGATTTGACGGTTTTATATATCTGGCTGGATAACCCATCTGTCTGTCCAACTAGAGCTTTGTGTGGCTCAATGAATGTCTGCTGTCTTTCTGGCTGGAGGTCTGCATGTCTGTGCTATGGGTTTGTCTAAGGATCTTTTCAAGCTGACAGTCGGTCTGTCTGGGTTTATTTTTCCAGCTGAGTCTACTTGGAGGTTCACCAGTCTATCAGTCTGAGGTCAGTACATCTGACTGTGAGGCTAATGGGCTGCCTTGCTGACTGCAGATTTGTCTGCCAAGCTGGTGATCTGTGTGCATCTGCTGTCCAGCTCAAGGGCTGGGGCTTTTGTGCCTAGCAGCCTCTGTGAACAGCTAGGGGTCTGACTTGTTGGCGTCCTTTCATCTGTCCAGATGCGAGTCTACCTGTTCATCTGGTTTTGAAGTCTCTTCATCTAACTTGGGATATAGCCGACCAGTTGCTTTGGGATCCATCTATTTCTCTGGTTGAGGATGGTGTCTCACTGTGGCTGAGAATCTTAACTGACCAACTAGTGGTCCAACCAACCAATGGGATCCTATGTATCTGAGGGCTAGGAGCCCATCTGGCTAGGCGGGAGTCCATCTACCTGAAGGATTTGCAGTGCATTTCCCACTGGCAGATGGTCTATGTAGTGGGGAGGGGTCCATCTGACTCATATTGCTTTTTCTATCTGCTTATCTGACCAGCTGACCACCTGGGAGTTCACCTGGCTATCTTTCCAGCAGGAGATACATCAATTTGTCTGCCAAAATATGGATTCTGTATAGTTGGTGAGTTGGTAAAGTCTGTTCACTTGTCTGCCTAGTTGGAAGTCTGCCTGGCTAGGTGAAGTATCTGTGCAGTCAAAGGTCTGTGTGGCTGGGATCTGCCTGACTGGAGTACATTTGGCTACCTGGGAGTCCATGTGACTAGGCCTGTCAGTCTGTCTGCCCACATGGTAAGTCTGTGTAGCTGAAGGTCTGTCTAACTCAGAGGACATCTGTGTCTATTCAGCTGGGGATCTGTTTATGGCTGTCTGGGAGTCTGTTCAGCCAAGGGTCTGTCTGTCTGGTGTCTGTCTAGCAACCTAGCCGGAGGAGAGGCTCTGTCTGTCGGTGATGTCTTTTGCATGGGGTGGTCTGTTAGGCTGCTGGTGTGTCACTCTCCTTGACTGGAGGTCTACCCAGGGAATGGACTGTCCCTCTGAAGCTCTGTCTAGGGGAATGTCCAGGTTGGAATTCTATCTGTCTGCTTACCCATCTGGGGCTCTCCTTACCTGTCTGTCTGAAATCAGTCTGCTTGGCTGTTGTTCCAGCTGTCTGAATGGTAGTGGGGGGTGAGGGTCCATCCATCTCTTTGTGTTGTAAGCTGAATGTCTGAGTGAGGGAGTCTCAGATACTGAAATGAGCCAATCTTTCAAGTGGTCTCCAGAAGTCTATCTATCCATCATCCCCTTCACAATGGGGGGCCCTACCAGACACTTAGGGTTGAGTTTATTCTTGCGTATGTGCAGTGTAACCTCACCAGCCATCATCACCCAACTACCTCCCCAAGTCTCATGGTGTTGCTGAAACTCGGGCTCTGTTTACTGTTGCCAAACAGAAATGCAGAGACAGTTTTGGGTGAAGTAGAAAAGAGTAGCTTTTATTGTTTTGCCAGGCAAAGGGGGCCACAGTGGGCTAATGCCATGAATACCTTGTGACCCACCCTAGAGGGGGTAGTGAAGAGTTTTATAGTGTTCAAGGAGCAGGGGGTGATCATGGACCAAGCTCATGGACAGTCCTTGGATTGGTTGGTATCAAGGTGTAGTTTCAGCATCTTCAACCTCTGCTTTCAACCAGTCGAGGGTCTATGTTCTTGTTGTCAGCAGTTTTTATTTTGTGGGGGTCTGCTTCCTATAAAAACAACTTAGGAGTGTGTGTCAGGTCTTTATCCCTTTCAGGAAACTGGGAGTTCAGTGATTCTACCATGTGGTAGAATTATAGTCTAAATTGTTACCAGTTTTCTAGCTCAACAACTATTCTTTGTTTCTACATCTTCACATTTCCAAATCATTAACTCTTGAGTCAGCATTTTACTTCAAAAGATAAGGACACAGGGACTTGAGCGTGGTTTCAGTGCCTTGAATGCTATAATCACTAAGGCAGAGCCCCAATCTTCCACGCTGAGAAACGTTTATTTTGATTCAGCCCAGCACCCCCATTCCCAACACTTCCTAAAGCAGAGCATGACCCTCAGCAGTCCAGGCACCCATGTGGAGCAACAGACAGGCAGGGGAGCAGCGCTCACACCCGGGTCCATTCAGCAGGCGGATCTCGGGGTCCTTTAGGCCTCCCAATGCGCAGGTTAAAGCCTGGAAGAGGAAGGGCACCATAAGGCTCATAAGAGAAGCTGGGGTGTGGATAGGAAGGCAACCGGTGGAAAATCATTCTCAGGCCCAGACCCTCCTGGTTTGCGACAGCCACATCCACAGGGCTCTGAGGATGTGCGTCCCCTGCCACCATCCCCGCCCCACCCCCGTCGCAACTGCAAATGGCCCCAGCAACCCAGGTTATCTGACTTACCTAGCCCACCGGTCTGAGCTCCATCCGCCACGTCCTCATAGGCGCCAGGCCCAGCCAGGCCTTCGTCAACAGGAACTGCGGGCAGAAAACCACCCCGAACAGGTCAACTCAGATGGCCCTTCAAATTCCGGCATCCTCCCTGCCCCAGAAGGCGCGCTGGGGGCTGCGGGTCCGGGCCCAGCGGGCAGGGGCGTGGCCGGGGGCGTAACCAAGACGGAGCCCTCTGCCCAGACCTGGGGAGCGGGTCAGAGGCTGCGGCCGGGCCAGAGACCACGGCGTGGCCCGAGACGCTTCCGGGCGTGACCTGAGGACAGGCAACAGTCCTGGAGGCACGGCCGGGGAAGCCCGAACCTCAGCCCTCCAGGGCGTGCCCCGGCCAGACTCGAGCTGGGGGGAGGGGAGGTCATCGCGGCCTCCAGGCTCTCCAGAACCTAGCCGGAGAGGATCGGGAGGAACGGGCTGGGGCCGAGCCAACCCAGCCCCGCCCCCGGCCTCCGAGACTCACCGCGGCCCGGCTGCGCGCCGCGCGCGTCCTCGGGCTGCGCCGGGGGCCGCCAGGCGCGCGGCGTCACCTGGCTGTAGAGCGGCGTGTCCTCCGTGCCGCGCGCCCGCGCGCCCGCGCCCGCCCCGGTGCCCACGGGGGCCGCACGCTTCTGTACCACCGCGTAAGTGTCGGCCATGGAGAGGGCCGGAGGCCCGGGCACCGAGATGCTCCTGCGGGTGGGGAGGGCGGGGAGGAAGTGAAACTGCAGCGCCTAGGCGGGGGAGGGAGGGGGCCGCTCGCTGGGCGAGCAAACCACCGCTTCCTTCCCGCCCGAGGCGGCTCGCAGTGAAGGAGCGCTGAGGTGGTTGGCCGCTGGGGAAGGGGGTCTCGTTTCTGTGTCCCTAGGGCCCAGCAGGTTGGGTGCATGAAGGAAGGGTCCAGCTGGCGGGTGAATGGGGCGAGGTGTTATTGAGGAGTGGTCATTTCTGTGCAGTTGTTTACTGAAGAAATGCATGAGGAAGTGACATCTAAAGGGAAGGAAGGGAAAGTCTCAAAATGGAGCGCTGTCTCAGACCAAGGGCTGAAGTCTGCCGCGCCAGATATGAGGCCTGACAGTTGGGCAGCATCAAGAAATATCTGCTGAGTTAATGACTTGGGGGGAAGGAGGAAAGTACTGACACCGGAAGGTAGGGGTAGGGGCAGAGGCAGTGCCATCTCTGGTATTAAGGAATCATCGTCGGAAAGGTTCCCAGAGCTCAGTTCAAAGAAAGGGCTGGTGAATATTTGGTGAACTGAACGACAAGGATGGCGCCAGTGTTTCGAGGGTGAGGAAAGGGCTAGCCTCCAAAAAGAAGAAACTGGAAAGGGAAGACTCCGGGGATGGGGCTAGGTACCTGAGGACTCCGCTGGATGGGCGGGCGATGGCATTCAGGGTCTGGGAAGTCCGGAGGGAGAGGGCGTCATCGTAGAGTGGGACACAATTCTGGGGGAAAGACAGGAGGGGAAGGGCATGAGGCTTCAGAGGACACTGTCCAGGCTCCTAGTGCAGATCACTGTGGTCTCTGTGGGGGAGCTTAAGAGGAGACACGCTGATAAGGAAGCAAGGAGGGTGACAAAGGTAGATATCAGAGTCAGTCCCTGCTCCTGGAAGGAGCCCAAGGGCAAGATGCTCCTAGAGTGGTGGCCGTGGACCTCCTCTGAGTCCTGGTCTGAGGGTCGGAAGGGGGCCTTGGTACCTCCTTGAGGCTCTGGTAATGAGCGCTGGCATTCTGTAGTGCTGAGAGAAACATCTGAGCCACCGTGTGGTACAGGAACCTGTACTGCTCCTGGGGTGGTGGGTAGGGGGAAGACAGGTCATTGAGAAGGGAAGACAAGAGCAGGAGGCATGTGTCCTTGGAATGGGGAGACCCTGCTCACACCTCTGTCTGTATGGCCATAGGCCGCTGCTTCCGAATCTCGAGGACCACACTGAAGAGGCTGAAATTAGGTGGGATCATCTAGGGCAGAGAGACGGGCACATGAGAAGGACCTCGTGGGCACAGGACGCACGCATCACGCGCATGCCCTCTTCATACCTGGGTCAGAAGCAACTGTCTCACGTAATCCACAGTGCACAGGACACCTGTTCGCCCGCAGCCAGCACTGACAAGTAAGAATCAGAATGAGCTCAATCAGGGCCTTCCTGCAACCCATTTTAAAGGGGACATTTGGGGTGGGGGGTGAAGGGCTTATTTAATGGAGGGGACCCTGCAGCACTTTTTGGTTCCCAGTATCCCAGGTTATAATTTGAAAGGAAAAACTTTTTAATTGCTGATATTTGTTTAGCATCAGCTGTGTACTTATTCCCCAGCAGACAGTCTGTGCTCAATAAATACTGACAATTTCAGTTGCAACTTTAGCAAGTGTGGCCTCAAGTTTCTTAAAATAGGCATTCAAGAAACTGCAAAACTGACTCCAAGTCATGCACTATTCTCCCCTGCCTCCCTCCCCAACTACCATCCCCTCTGTCTCACCAGATCCCCATAAAGCCCATTTATTAAACCTGCAGTGGACACAGAGAGGGTTGGGACCAGATCCCTGGAGGTGCCGAGCTTCCTCAACCATGGCGAGCACATGGTCAGGATTGCTGGGGACTCCTCTGTCTGGCCAGGACATATACTGCAGCTGGGACACTGAGCGGGATTCCTGAAACAAGGAAAATGAGAGGCAAAGAATAAAAAAAGAAAAGCATATATTGAGCAACTATTTCATGTCAGCCCTATTCTCCACATCTTCCATTTAAATGAAACAGATAATAACTAAAGAGAAGGGTACTATTGTTAATGCCCATTTTACAGATAAGAAAGCAGAGACACCATGTGGAAGTCTCCTCCTCCCCTTTCAGTACCTTCTGGAAGGTGACCTGCAGGATCCTGAGTGTGATGTCTGGATTCAGCCACATCTCCCTTGTCTGTGGATATGGGGCATGTGGGAAGAGGGCGGAGAAAAGAGATCACAGGTGCCAAAAGACACATTTTCAGGAAACAGCATTTCTGATTAAAAATTTTTAAAAAGGAGCTCCCTGGTGGCCTAGCAGTTAGGATTCTGGGCTTTTACTGCCATGGCCTGGTTCAGTCCCTAGTCAGGGAACTGAGATCCTACAAGTCGTGCAACACAGTCTTCCCCCCTACCTCCCCCCACCAAAAAAAAAAAAAAACCCACCTATTTCTAAAAATTCAGTTAGTCCAAATATCCCCCATGACTTCTTTGAAGGAAACATTTTACATAAGGGAGAAAGAGAAACTATGAGCTAGTTCCAACAAGCTCATTTACAGTGAAAGAAAGAAATATCTTTTGTTTTAAAACAAAAGTTTGCTTGTATTTATTATTACCAATTGTTTTTATAACCTATGAGAGATTTTTCTGAGTTCTTTTGAAATGGTAAGGAAATAAGAATTTTAAGAACCTAACCAGGTACATTTATATTTGCAGAGATAACCATGATAGTAGTTAAAATGTAAAATCAGTGTATAATGAGTTCTGACTATTTGCAGGCTAATACCAGAGAGCTCCCTGCAGTGTGAGGGGGACTGTGGGGAAACTGTTCATCCTTTCAAGCCCAGCCCAGAAGCTTTCCACTCAGAATCTTCTGTGAAAGACAAAATCCAGGACTCCATAAAGTGCTGTTCCCACCTCTGCCCCAACTCACCAGAGTGATGCAGAAAGGCCCAATCTGCAGTGGTTCCTGTTGTAGGGCCCAATAACGCTCACACTTTTTCTGCAAAAGACAAGGGGAAAAGGGCAGGGACTGAAGAGGGGGAGTCTGCCTCAGAGTTCATATTAACATATGTACAGCCCCTTGGAACAGCCCAGCTTGCTGGTGGAAGCAGAGAGCAGCAGAATCTCATCAGATTAAACAGACTGAGTGGAGATGTAAGCTTCTGACTGTGCAGGAGGAAGACAGTCCAGAATATTCTCCTACTGTAAGCAACTAAAAACCTGGAAAAAAATGTATGAGCCACTATTTTCAGACCCTGGTCCACATGCATTTGCAGGATTGTGATCACTGAACAAAGGGAAACACATGAGTGAAACCCTATGAGTTCTCAAGCTTACTGCCTAGAAGCAGTAACCAGGCTGCAGACCAGGAAGGGTCTGATGATCCCACTAGCCGAGAAACCAGAAATCTTGGCTCAGGGAGGCCAAGACAGAGTTCTTGAAAGAAAAGTGCTATGCAAACAAAAGCAAAGAATACCAGAAGTCTGCATGGGGTCCCCTTGAGTCTTTAGCTGATAATAATGTGGGCACATTGATACGAAACCCCATGAAGCTAGGAAAGAATAACTTCCCATGAAAGCATAATAGCTATGGAACTATAACATGAACATTTCCTAGAGCTCACAATGGAACAGAAATAATTTACATTTCCTCCAGCCAGAGTAGAGACCTGATTAAAAAGGGCATTCAGTAAGGAACAAGACACCACACATTAGTAAGTAGAATGAACTTAGTTCTAGAATAAAGGCTTCTTTAGACGTACCCTTAAAAAGCTTAAAAATAAACCTTAAAATGATCAAATACCCAAAAATAACTGCCTTCCAAAAAAAGTTCCAACACTTTTTTTAAAAAGTTTCTTTTTAAAGGAAAAAAACAAGATTAAAATTTATCAATACTTGTGTAAAATTTGGGCTTCCCATGTGGCACTAATTGTAAATAACCCACCTGGCAATGCAGGATACATAAGAGATGCGGGTTTGATCTCTGGGAAGATGCCCTGGAGGACGGAATGGCAACCCACTCCAGCATTGCCTGGAGAATCTCCATGGACAGAGGAGCCTGGCAGGCTATAGTCCATAGGGTCATAAAGAGTCAGACATGATCCAAGCAACTTAGCAAGTGTAAAATTTAAAATATTAAGCATCCAATAAAAATTCACTAGACATACAAAGCAGCAAAAAATATGACCTACACCCAGGAGATAAGTCAGTCAATAGGAAAAGACCCAATACAGATGAGGAAAAAGCACACAAAGACTTTAAGACGGCTTTATAAATACGTTCAAAGATGAAAAGGAGAAACAGGAATGTGATGGAAAAAAAGATATAAAAAGACCTAAGTGGAGCTTCTAGAGAGGAAAAATAAAATATATGAAATAAAAAATTCACTATCTAAGGTACATGAAAAGATGTTCAACACTGGTAATTATTAGAGAAATGCAAATTAAAATTACAATGAGGTACCACCTCACACTAGTCAGAATGGCCATCAGTAAAAAGTCTACAAATAACAAATGCTGATGAGGGTGTGGAGAAAAGAGAACCCCCATACATTGCTGTTGGGAATGTAAATTGGTGCAGCCACTATGGAAAACAGTATGCAGGTTCTTTAAAAACTAAAAAGAGTTGCTATATGATCCAGAAATCCTACCCCTCAGCATATATTTGGACTAAACTATAATCTGAGAAGATACATGCACACTGTGTTCATAGTAGCAGTACTCACAATAGCCAAGATATGGAAACAACCTAAATGTCAATTGGCAGATGAATGGATAAAGGAGATATACATATATATGTATATATATATACACACACAATATACTCATCCATAAAAAAAGAATGAAATAATGCCATTTTCAGCAACATGAATGGACCTAGAGATTATCATACTAAGGAAAGTAAGTCAGAAAGAAAAGACAAATACCATATGATATCACTTACATGTGAAATCTAAAATCTGACACAAATGAACTTATCTACAAAAGAGAAACAGACTCATGAACACAGAGAACAGACTTCTAAAAACTGGGGGAAAGGGGGTGTGGAGGGAACAATCGGGAGTGGTGTGGGATTAGCAAATGCAAACTATTATATATAGAATGGATAAACAAGGTCTTACTATAAAGCACAGGGAACTATATTCAGTATCCTGTGATAAACCATATGGAAAAGAATATGATAAAAATTCACTGTCTAATCACAGATTAGGGGCTTCCCTGGTGGTCCAGTGACTAAATCTCTATCTCCCAACACAGGGGGCCTGGATCAGGGAACTAGACCCACACACCACAACCTGAAGATCCTGAGTACCGCAGGTAAGATCTGGAATAGCCAAATAAATAATTTTTTTAATAGCAGATTAGATACCAGAAGATAAGTGAATACAAAGGCATAGCAATAGAAACTATTAAAAGTAAAAAAGAGAAAAAGTGGAGGAAAAAAACTAACAGAATCAGATATCTGTGGAACTATATCAAGTGGCCTAATGTATGTGTACCTGGAGTTCAGAAGGAGAGGAGACGGGAGAATGGAAACTATTTTTGAAGAAATAATAGCTGGAAATTTTTCTAAATTTCATGAAACTATGAACCCGCAGACCCAGAAAGGTCAATGAACCATAAGGAGAATAATCCAAGGATTATTAACACCAAGTTAGATCATGGTCAAATTGCTGAAAAATCATAATAAAAAAAAAATCTTAAAACCATCATACACAAAAAGATATTAAATTTGAGAAATAAGAATGACAGCAGAATTTTGTCAGAAGCTTGCAAGCCAGAGGTCAATGGTGTTATGCCCTAAAAATGCTAAAATTAAAAATTCAGACAAAAGCCGAAAGACTTTATCATAAGCAAAACTGCACTATGAGAAATATTTAAGTAAGCTTTTCAGGAACTTCCCTAGTGGTTCAGTGGTTAAGACTCTGCATTTCCACTGCAGGGGGCATGGGTTTGATCCCTGGTTGGGAACTAATATCCCACATGCTGCATGGTGAGGCCAAAATAAATAAATAAAATTCTGATTTCTTCTTTAACAAAAAAAAAAAGTAAGCTTTTTATACAAAAGAAACATGATATCAGGTGGGATAATGACCTACACAAAGGGATGAAGAATAAAGAAAAAGGTAAATATGTAGCTAAATACAAAAGGTATTTCTCATTTTTAACATCTTTAAAAGATAATCTAGTGAATTTTACCAAAAAAGAAGGAATAGCAATCCTTCACAAATTTTTCTAAAAATTTGAAGAAGGAATATTTTATGAGACCAGTATTACTCTGGTATCAAAACCAGACAGATATCACAAGAAAACTATTCAACATCTCAAGAATATAGACAGAAGAATCATTAACAAAAGATTATACACAGTACACAAGACTGGCTCAAGATATGAAAGTCAATCAATGTCATATACCATAATAACAGAAAATAAAACAGAAACATATGATCATCTCAAGAGATGCAGAAAAATAAACAAAATCCAGTACCTTTCATAATAAAAACATGAAAGGCACTAGACATAGAAAAGAAATTCCTCATTTTAAATTAAAAAGCAAAACCAACAACAAGTTGGTTTTGCTTTTTAATTTTAAAAAAAACCTACAGGTAACTTAACACTTAATGTTGAAAGACTGAATAGTTTGTGCTTAAAATCAGGAACAAGACAAAGATGTTTGCATTTTCTACTTCTGAACAATTTCGAACTAGAAGTTGTAACCAGTGCAATCAGGAAAAAAAAAATGAGGCAAAGAAAGGAGAGGAGGTGGGATGGAGGAAGAAAGAAAAGGACAGGAAAGAAAAAAGATGGGAAGGAAGAAGAAAGAAAGGGAAGTTACCCAGATTGGAAGAGACAAAACTATCTCAACTTGCAGACAGCATGATGTTATATATAAAAGTGATATTAGATAAAGTGTTAATCTCTCAGTCGTGTCCGACTCTGTGACCCCATGGAACGTAGCCCGCCAGACTCCTCTGATTTTTCCAGACAAGAATACTGGAGCAGGTAGCCATTCCCTTCTCCAGGGGATCTTTCTGACCCAGGAATCGAACCTGGGTCTCCGACATTGCAGGCAGATTCTAGCCACTGGGAAAACCCTATAGAAATCATATATTAAAAACCCTGAAGAATACACACACACAGAGTATATTAGAGCTAAAAAGTGAGTTCAGCAAGGTTCAGAATACAAACTCAATACAGAAAAATCAACTGTATTTTCATGTAAAGAAAACTGTTGTTTGCAATATCTACCCTGAATTGATAGATTCAGTGCAATCCTTATCGAAATCCTAGGCTTTTTTATGATATTGGCAAGCTGATCTTAAAATTAATATGTTAACAGCAATAAATGTGTTGTGGATACCCAAGGCTGCCCTCAGGTTTGATGATTCAATAGGAGGATTCACAGGACTCTGTACAGAGTTGTACTCATGGCTACAATTTATCACAATGAAAGGATACAGAATAAACTGGCAAAGGGAAAAGGCGCACAGGGTGAAGGCTGCAGAAAACAAGGTGCCAGCTTCCAAGGGTCTTCACCCAGTAGAGTCACTTAGGATGTGCTTAACTCCTCCAGCTATGAGTTGTGCCCACACATGTGAAACGTCCACAGGGAAGCTCCTTAGGAATTCAGTGCCCAAGGTTTTTACTGGGGGACTCTATGGGGTATGTAGGCACCTCTGACTAGCATGGGCCAAAACCTCAGACTCCAGAAGGAAAGCAGCTGTCATATAAACCTACTGTCACCTAGACACATTGCTTATATAAATACTTTAGGCAAAGGGGGCCACTCTTATTGGAAATTGGATTTCCAGTTAAGAGCCAACCTTGCAGGAAGGCCTTTCTGAGCATAAGCACTTAGGCTTGCCATGTTAACTCTTTTCTGCACAGCAAGTGACCAAGAATAGACAAAACAATCTTGAAAATAGAACAAATTTGGAAGACCTACACTTCTTGATTTCAACACTTAACTACAGACCTACAACATGTAATATTGGCATAGTACTACAATCAATGGAATAGAATTGACAGTCCAGAAATAAACCTTTACGTGTATGATCAGTCAGTTGATTTTCAACAAAGGACCAAGGCCATCCAGTGGAGAGGGCAGTCTTAACAAGTAGTACTGGAACAACTGGATATCTATAAACAATGAATTTGGATCCCTTATATTACAGCATATACAAAAATTAACTCGAAAATGAATCAGAGACCTAAGCATAAAACACCTAGAAGAAAACATAGGAGTAAATCTTTTTGACCTCTGGTTAGACAATGACGTGTTATAAACAGCACCAAAAGTACATCAAAACAATAGATTGGAAGTCTTCAAACTTATAAAATGTTTGTGCTTCAAAGGACACTAAAGAAAATGAAAAGACACCCACACAATGAGACAAATATTTGTAAATCATATACTGATAAGGGACTTGTATTCAGAAGAATTCTCCAATAATAAAAAGACAGTCCAATTAAACAATGGTAAAGGACCTAAACAAATACTTGTCCAAAGAAGACATACAAATGGAAAAATAAGCACATGAAAAGATACTTGGTAAATCCACATCATTAGGCAAATGCAGACCAAAACCATGAGACACCACTTCCCACCCATTGCTGCTGCTGCTGCTAAGTCACTTCAGTCGTGTCCAACTCTGTGTGACCCCATAGACAGCAGCCCATCAGGCTCCCCCGTCCCTGGGATTCTCCAGGCAAGAACACTGGAGTGGGTTGCCATTTCCTTCTCCAATGTGTGAAAGTGAAAAGGGAAAATGAAGTCGCTCAGTCATGTCTGACTCGTAGCGACCGCATGGACTGCAGCCTACCAGGCTCCTCCATCCATGGGATTTTCTAGGCAAGAGTACTGGATGGCTAAAAAACAAAAAGTAACATATATCTTGGTGAGTGTATGGAAAAAAATGGAACCCTTGTGCATTTGGTGAGAATATAAAGTGGTGCAGCCACGGTGGAAAACAAAGCAAAAACATTAAAGACAGCATTGCCACATGATCCAGTAGTTAATTCTACTATCCAAAAAAATTGAAAACAAGTATATATATTATAAGTATATAATTAATATATACTTATATATTAATATTTATAGCAGCATTATCACAATAATCGAAAGGTAGAAACAACCCCAATGTCTATCAACAAATGAATGGACAAACAAAATGCGATATAAATATAAAACAAAATGTTATTCAGCCTTAAAGTGAATGAAATTTTGATTCTCTCTGCAACATGGATGAACCTTGAAAACATGATAAATGAAATAAGTCAGACACAAAAGGACAGGTATTATATGATTCCACTGATATGAGGTACCTAGAATAGGTAAATTAATAAAGTCAGAAAGTAAAATAAAGGCTACCAAGAGCTACAGGAAGAGTAGTTTAGTTTTAGTTCAGTCGCTCAGTGTGTCCGACTCTTTGCAACCCCATGGACGGTAGCCCACCAGGCTCCTCCGTCCATGGGATTTTCTAGGCAAGAGTACTGGAGTGGGTTGCCATTTCCTTCTCCAGAGGATCTTCCCAACCCAGGGATTGAACCCGGTTCTCCCACATTGTAGGCAGATGCTCTGCCATCTGAGCCACCAGGGAAGTCACAGGAAGAGTAAAGGGGAAGTAATTATTAAATGGATAGTTTCTGTTTTGGATGATGAACAAGTTCTGGAATTGGATATTGATAATGGTTTGAAACATTGTGAATGTACTTAATGTTTCTAAATTGTGCATTTGAAATAATTAAAATGGCAAAATTTATGTTATGTTTTACCACAACTGAAAAAAGAAAGACACAGTGAATACCACTTCATATTCAACAGGATGGCTATAATGAAAAAGACAAAAATAACAAATTTTGGTAAGAATGTAGAGAAATTGGAAGACTCATACATTACTGGTTGAAATGTAAACTGGAAAACAGTTTGGCAGGTCCTCAAAATGTTAAAAAATAAAGCTTACCATATGACCCAACAATTCCACTTCTAGGTATGTAATGACGAGAAATGCAAACATACTTCTGTACAGAAGCTTGCACATGAACATTTATAGCAGCCACTTTCATAATCACCAAAAAGTGGAAATAGCTCAGATTTCATAAAGTGATTGTGCTGTGTGTGCTTAGTCGCTCAGTCATGTCCAACTCTTTGCAGCCCCATGGACTGCAGCCTGGCAGACTCTTCTGTCCATGCAGATTCTCCAGGCAAGAATACTGGAGTGGGTTGCCATGCCCTCCTCCAGGGGAGCTTCCCAACCCAGGGACCAAAGTCAGGTCTCCCACTTTGCAAGCGAATCCTTTACCGACTGAGCCGTGGAAATATAAACCGGAATGTGATCCAGCAACAGGAAGGACTGAAGTATTGACATGGGCTTCCCTGGTGGCTCGGTCAACACATGCTACACTAGGTATGAACCTTAAAGACACTACCTTAGTGTTTGAAGCCACTCAAAGATGTGTCATGACTGCAGTTATATGAAAGTCCAGAGTGGGCAAATCTAATAGAGCAGATAGATTAGTAGTTGCTTAGGATGGAGTTTGGCAGGAAATGGAGTATGACTGCTAATGGATATAGGGTTTCTTTATGGGGTGATGAAAATAGTCTAAAGTTTATTGTGGTGATGGTTGTATAACTCAGGAATATACTAAAAACAACTGAATTGCACACTTTAGATGGATGAATTATATCTCAATAAATTTTTTTAATCTATATGAAAATAATAGCAGTATGTTGTGTAGTATATTTTAAATTTAGAACTAAACCTGTGGCAACAATAGCCTGAAGCATAGAAAGAGAAAATTGAAATATGCTGTTGTAAAGTTCTCACATTTTACCTGAAATGGTATAATAATAGTATTTGAACACAGACTGTGATAAGTACAGATCCCCTGGAGAAGGAAACGGTAACCCACTCCAGTATTCTTGCCTGGAGAATCCCATGGACGGAGAAGCCTGGTAGGCTACAGTCCACGTGGTCGCATAGAGTCGGACACGACTGAGCGACGGAACTGAACGGAACGGAACAGTGATAAGTACATATTTCACTAAACACACAAGCACATAATACAGAGGTAAAACTAATAAGGTAATAATGACTATGAAATGGAGTCATAAAAATCCTCAGTAAAAAAGACAGAAAAGAAGAAAGGAACAAAAACAGATGGAACAAATAGAAAACAAATAGCAAAATCATAGATTTATACACATCACTGACACATTAAAGGTGGTGGTGGTTTAGTCACTAAGTCTTGTCCAACTCTTGAGACCCCATAGACTATAACCCATCAGGCTCCTCTGTCCATGAGATTTTCCAGGCAAGAATACTGGAGAGAATTACCATTAACTTCTCCAGGGATCTTCCCAACCCAGGGATCAAACTCCTGCATCACAGGTATATTCTTTACTGCTGAACCACCAGGGAGCAACACATTGTTAGCCGCTCAGTCATGTCCAACTCTTTGCAACCCCATGGACTGTAGCCCCCCAGGCTCCTCTGTCCATGGAATTCTCCAGGCAAGAATACTAGAGTATATAGCCATTCCCTTTTTCCAGGGAATCTTCCCCACCCAGGGATCAAACCCAGGTCTCCTGCATTACAGACAGATTCTTAACCGTCTGAGCCACCAGGGAAGCCCAACACATTAAATACTACGCCAATTAAAGGCAGAGATTGTCAGATTGGATTTAAAAAGTAAGTATCCACAAAATGACAGCTATAAGAAACAATTTAAAAATAAAAATGAGGAATTCCATGATGGTCCAGGGGTCAGGACTCCATGCTTCCATTGCAGGGAGCACGGGTTCAATCCCTGGTTGGAGAACTAAGATCCCTCAAGCCTCGCGGTATGGACAAAAAATAAAATGAAATTGAACGGAGATTTTAAAAAGTAAATGAATAAGAAAGATAATCACGCACACTCTAATATAAGGAAGTTTAAATGGCTATATTAATACCAAAGTACACTTCAGAGAAAGGGTCATAAAAGAGACATTACATATTGAAAACAGGCTTGATTCATCAGGAGACATAATCCTGACTGTATAAGCACTCAATTATAGTTTTAAAGTAACTTAAGCCAAAACTGACAGAACTGAAAGAAAAAATAGATAAATGAAAAATTACAGTTAGAAATCTCAACACTCCTCTTTCAGCAAATAATAGGACAAGTAGACATAAAAAACATCTATTTCTGCTTTATTGACTATGCCAGGTCTTTTAACTGTGTGGATCACAATAAACTGTGGAAAATTCTGAAAGAGATGGGAATACCAGACCACTTGACCTGCCTCTTGAGAAACCTGTATGCAGGTCAGGAAGCAACAGTTAGAACTGGACATGGAACAACAGACTGGTTCCAAATAGGAAAAGGAGTACGTCAAGGCTGTATATTGTCACCCTGGTTATTTAACTGAAATGCAGAGTACATCATGAGGAACGCTGGGCTGGAAGAAGCACAAGCTGGAATCAAGATTGCCGGGAGAAATATCAATAACCTCAGATATGCAGATGACTCCACCCTTATGGCAGAAAGTGAAGAGGAACTAAAAAGCCTCTTGATGAAAGTGAAAGAGGAGAGTGAAAAAGTTGGCTTGAAGCTCAACATTGGAGGGATGAGCCCCACGAATAAAAGGAAAAATATCATAAAATTAAAGCCAGTAATAGTGGGCTTGGCAGAGCTACAGTGGGGGTCACTCCAAGAACCAGTCCCTTGAGTCATGGGATCAGGGGATAGCTAGTGAGATTTCTCCTGTCTCCTGCAAAGGACATGCACTCGATAGGCTGAGCACACCTACCCGTCCATTCTCCATCTCCTGACAGGCCATCAGGATGACCTAGAGATAGGGGTAAGGGAGGAGAATCAGTTTAGGGGGTGCAGTTATCAGGGCCAAGGGAGGACCCAGAATACTGGCCACACCTCCCCCTCCCCCCAAAGCTGACCTTGACCCTAAATTCCCAGATGAGGCGCCAGAAGTCTAGCAAGGTGTGAGGCAGGGGTCCTTGCGTGGCGATGTAGGCCTGGCTTCCGTCTGTGCCCTGGTAAAGGCTAAGTTCACTATCGAGGTTCCGCTGTCACCTCCACCACCTCTGCCCCTTTCCTGACTCCCAGCCTGACCCTGATGAAGTTGCCATTGATGTAGTCGCCATGTCCCTCTTCCTGGAGCAGCGAAAGGATCACTCGTGTCTGATCGTCTGCCAGCAGGAGAAGTGAGAAACATGGATTTTGTGGGTGACAGGGGTCCTGATGGCCTCCGAGATGAAAGCCAGCAGGGGATGGCACACCTTGGGGGATCCCATTGAGGTGCACTGGTGGGATGCTGGGGGGAAATGCAGCCACAGCAAGGCTCTGGGAGGGAGAGCTCTGGGAACCCGGTAGGACACAGGGACCCTGGCTAGCACCTGGATCCCACGGGGTGGGGGCACCGACTCCTCCGGAGGCCCCACCCCCACCCCCGACTCACAAGGCAGCACATCCTTATAGCGGTTCTTCCTCACGTTCTCGGGTCGACTGCCGGCCTCCGTTGAGCACACGCTTTCCGTCTTCCAGGCGGCTGAGCGGGCCAGGATGTCCTGATGGGAGGGCCGCAAGAAGACCGGGGGTGGGAAGAGAGAGAGAGAGGAGCCAGATCAGAGTCCTGGGACACTGAGGTTCTCGCAGGGGCATGCGGCATGTGGCCTATGAAAGGTGGGTGCTGCGGCCAGAAAGTGCGCTGCTGCTGCTGCTGCTGCTGCTGAGTCGCTCCAGCCGCGTCCGACTCTGTGCGACCCCACAGACGGCAGCCCACCAGGCTCCCCCGTCCCTGGGATTCTCCAGGCAAGAACACTGGAGTGGGGTGCCATTTCCTTCTCCAATGTGTGAAAGTGAAAAGTGAAAGTGAAGTCGCTCAGTCGTGTCCGACCCTTAGCGACCCCACGGACTGCAGCCTACCAGGCTCCTCCATCCATGGGATTTTCTAGGCAATAGTACTGGAGTGGCTTGCCATTGCCTTCTCCAGCGTCCAGATAGTGTAGAGCCTACTAATTATATTGATTCAGTAACAGTAGCCATTCAGCGTGCCCTCTCTACGCTAAGCCCTGTGCAAGGGCACTGAACTATCTGCAAGTCCCTCCGAAGTGGGTATTATTGACTCCCCATTGTGCAGGTAAGAAAGCTGAGGCACCACATGTGTGAGTGACTTTCTGAAAGTGACACCCAGGGAGTGGGTGACTGAGTGTTGGACTGAGACCCTCACCTGTCCCCATACCCTCAGTGTGTATTTACATCTTATGGTGCACAATAATTGTAATATATTATGTACTTAATATAACAAAACATGATACATAAGAGGATAATATACAATGTATATGAATTAAATGTATAACATTACTTATGTAGATACTATTAGGTGCTTTAATACTGTTAGATTATTATGGTCAGTGAATAGTATTGCCATCATCATCAGGTATTCATAATCATGACAATAATAAATAACACCTACCAAGCCACCATGAGTGCAAGCCACCATTCTAAGTGTTCTTACACCCATCAGGTAGGTCATTTAAGTCTTCATGGACACATTTCTGCAGTGGATACCACTGTGGATATTTCTACTATGTAGATGAGGAAACCAAGGCCCAGAGAGGCCTTGGAAGACTCCGGTGAGTGCAGGAGATTGCAGGAAGGTGGCCTCCAGCGACAGGCACTGCTCACCACCTAGCTTCTGCATAGGGGTCCTCAGCACTGCTCACTGTCCCATACTGGACCCAGACCTGGATGGACATGTACTGCCTGGGTATTATATGTCTGCATTTATTATGCACATTTTCATATTGAATAAATTATATATTCTGTATTTATTACACATTTCTTATATATAATATTTATATTTGTAGAACAGACATACTTTCTTAGAACCTTGAATAACTGCTCATTTTATATTTATGTTTATTCTACTGTTCTATGAAATCAATGTGTAAACTATAGTTTATGACCATATTTATACATATACACTATGTATTTTATATTTACTAATACAATTATTTCATAAATCTGTTCTCTATTTCTATTGTACTTAATGATTATATAGTCATTTATTACTTACATGTATTTATCAGACATTTCTAAATTTGAGATGTCACCATGTATGATTCTAACACGTTTCTATGTTATTATATTTAAAATATCTCAGTATTTGTACAGTGCGATACCTACGACGCTGCTGCATTAGCACTCCTTACATATGGCTTGCACTACCCCAATGTAAAGTTTAGGATTATTTATAACTAGTGATAAAGGCGCCTATAAAGTAAGCGCTCAAGATGTGCTAAGCGCGCTTTACCCACAGTGGCTATTTTAATCCTCAGGTCAGTTTCGTCACATTTCACCCTAGGAGAAACAGAGGCCAGAGAGACCGGATAAAGCGCCTCAGGCCACATCGTCTGTAAGAACTGGCGTCCATATCCTCACCGACGCGGGGCCTCTAGGTTCCTCTTTTCCCAGCCCCTTCCTCCCCAGGACCACAGTAGTGACAGTGACCACCGGGTCGCCTGCAGCGGCCGGGCATCGCGTGAGCGCCCGCCTTCTCCGCTCAGCAACCCGATGGTCCCGGGAGCGCAGCGAGGGCGCAGGGACCCGAGGGCGTGTGCGGCCCCGCCCGGGCCGGCCGTGGACTTCGCCCTCTGGGGCTCTGCAGGCAGAGGGTGAAGACAGGCAGGGAGAGAGTGCGACAGAGAGGCGCTGGGGAGAGAAAAACACAGATGTCCAAGTGAGAACTCGACCCTGGACGCCGAGAGAGAAGCAAAGTGCAGCAGGGTGCACAGAACAGAGATCCGGACTGTCCAGGGCGAGGAGCAGGAGCTCGGCAGTCCACACTCGCCCACTCACGCTGAACTCGCCGGCGAAGACCACCCCATCCCTGCCGCCCAGTGCCTCCAGCTGCTCCACGAAGCTCCGCGCCGCATCCAAACTGCGGCTCATGGCGCCGCCTGGGAGTGAGGCGCAGTCCACCTGCTGCGCTCCGCGCTCTCGGCTGAGGCAGACTCCGCTGAAAGCAGCCGAGGCCCCGCCTCGGATCTCGCCGGCCAATGGGAGCGCGCAGCGGCAGACGGGGCGCGCCCCTCGGCCAATGACACTCAGAGCTCGCCCCAGCCCCGCCCACAGGCTCCCGGACTGAGGGCGCCAGGCTGCCCTGGCTCTGCTTGGGGCTAGAAAACTGCGCCGGCGTTTCCGTTTTGTTGTCTCCGCGCGGGCTGGCTGAGTCCCTGTGGTCCTACGGACACCTCCTCTAGCTTGGGCGCGGGGTCCACGCCCTGGGAGGGCGAATAGCTGCACGCCCTCGCCCAGCCTCCAGGGCACGGTCTTGTGGGAACTGGACTGTGTCCGGATCCCAACCAGGGTGGCTGCCTGGATTGAGCTGAAATTCCTAACCGGGAAACCCTATGTGGAGACCTTACCCCGCTCTGCGCTCGGGCGGAGTCCAAGGGAGGTTGGAAGAGGTAGCCGCGGGGCGAAACGACACCCGGGCACCTGAGCTGTGGGAAAGACAGAATTTCTTGAGGTTCCTTCTTTTTCTGGGTCGGGCCGGGAGGAGCTGAGGGAGCCAGGATCATCCTAATTTGAGAATCTCAACCATAAAACTTCCAGGAAACACAACTGAGGTTTTGGGATTCGGCTCCAGATGTTCTCAACGCTTCTAAGGAATTTTTTTCATCCTCATACTGTCATCTTCAGAAAATGCGGAGAAGGCCTGAGGATAGCTGCTGCCCTAGGGCCACCAAGGGGAAGGCTGGAGAGTAGGGAGGAGCCACGGGCCCCTGCCAAGGGCCGGTCAGTGTAGATGGGCTAGCCCTTCCTTTACTTTGGAGGTAAGGAGTGTGAACCTAATTCATTAGGGAGTTATCAGAATGTTGTCGCAGACAGGCAAACTGTTTCTTAAAGGACTAGGGTCTCTGGTTCTTGTTCCAGCCACTCAGCTTCAACAGGCAGGGTGAAAGCAACCATAGGCCATATGTAAAGGGATGTGCATGGCTATATTCCAAACTTTATTGGTGGACTTTCATGTGTCACAGTTTTTTCTTTGGTGGGCTGCAGGCTGTAGGTTGCCAATCCCGGTTTAAGTGACTGAGAAGGCAAAAAGCAGGTCAGTAGGGATGTTTCACTTATTGAGGGATCGAGTCACTGTGGACTCACTGTCATCTTTGAAACTTCAAAGGTCAGTAGTGACCACCGAGGATGGACGTTGTGAGTTTATTGCAGGCCAGTGAGAGTTCCTTGGATGTTCATGGAAACTGTCATGTCAGGGGCAGTTACTGGGAGGTCAGTGAGAGACTGAAAGTAACCAGGGAGCCACTGGGACTTGGAGTTAGTTTACTAAGTAATTGAGGGGTCAAAAAAGTCAGGGAACTTCATTGAGGACCCCTAACCAGGGCAACCCACTCCAGTGTTTTGCCTGGAGAATCCCAGGGAAGGGGGAGCCTGGTGGGCTTCTGTCTCTGGGGTCACACAGAGTCGGACACGACTGAAGTGACTTAGCAGCAGCAGCAACCAGGGCTCGATAGTGAATCTCAGTGTAATCACTGAGAAATCATGGATGGTCTCAGGACTCAGTTGTTGGACTCAGGGTGGTGAGATAAAGAAGCATCAGTGAACTTTGAGAAAATATGGAGGTCCACTGGATGAGTCACAGAGGCACTTGAGCCCGAGTAATCATGGACACTAATGGCAATCATGTGGGGACAGTGGACACCAGAGTAAAGGGGGAACATCCACTGCGGATCACAAAAGGCCTTTCTGAACCCTGCTAGTAGTGAATGTCATTGGATGTCAATAGTCACAGGAAACTGGCGACCTGGAGACCAGAGGCAACACTGAGGGTCAGTGAGCCCTGTGTATCTACAGTGGTGACCGGAAGGCAGGGCAGCTAATGCAGCAAATGGATTCTGGCTAGCTGGGGGATCTCTGTTCCACTAGGGGCTGAGGGTGTGTTTGTCAAACAGGATGGGGTGTCTGTCTGTCCCCCTGGTTTAGGGGACATCTGTCTATCCTGAGCACCTTTCTGATAGGCTGGGGTCTGTCTTACTGGCAGAGTTAAGTCTGTCAAGCTGAAGGTCTGGCTGGATAGTTGAATGGGTAGTAGGATGTCTTTCCACTGACTGTCTCTCTGCCCAGTTGTGGTGCTTTGTCTGTTCTTGAGGGGTTCTGTCTTTCAGTTGGCTGGAAGCAGGGTGGGAGGGGAGAGGTGTCTGTGTGTCTGAACACAGGTCTCTCTGGATGCCTCGCTGGTCATTTTCCCACCTAAGAATCTGTCCATCGGTTTGGCTATCCTGCTGTGTAGTCTGTCTCTGCCTTGGATTTTATGTGGAAGTCTGTCTTACCACGGAGAAGGCAATGGCAAGCCACTCCAGTACTATTGCCTGGAAAATCCCATGGATGGAGGAGCCTGGTAGGCTGCAGTCTGTGGGGTTGCTGAGGGTCGGACACGACTGAGCGACTTCACTATCACACATTGGAGAAGGAAATGGCAACCCACTCCAGTGTTCTTGCCTGGAGAATCCCAGGGACGGGGGAGCCTGGTGGGCTTCCGTCTATGGGGTCACACAGAGTCGGACACGACTGGAGTGACTTAGCAGCAGCAGCAGCTGTCTTACCAGGGCTTTATGTGTCTGTCTCCTTGTTTGGGGATCTATCTGCCTACCTGGCCTGTGAACAGAGTGGCTGGGACTTCAGTCCTCCTGCCATGCTTCGAGCATGGTTCACGGTTTCCGGCTGCACATCCACCCACACCTGCACACCCTCCTCCCCGCCCCACTCTATGTCCTCCTCTTGTTAAGCGGACCGCCATCCCGACACTGGCCACGCCTCCATGTCTCTTCAACATCCAGATTCTCCTGGCATGCCCTCCACTCAGCTCAGGCGCTGGGTGTAGGGGGTGGAAAGACCACCAAGACCTCCTCCAGCAGCCCCGGCTCACCCCTCTCCACTCTCCCAGAGAACTGCAAGCTGTGTTCTTGCAGTGGGGCTCACTGCTGCTGCTGGCCCTCTTGCACACACTCCAGGCGGCAAGCAGTGGGAGCAACTGACACTGTCCTGCAGGCCCTGGGCACTCCAGCACCCACATGCCAGTCTGCCGCCTGCTTGCCAGCTCAGAGGCCAGCAACACAGCCAAGAGGATAGGGTGCTGGAAGGTGCTCAGGGAAGCTTTCACAATACTGTGCAGAGCCCAGCCTAGGCTGTTGTTACAAAGGGGAAATCCTAAGTTTTCAGCAGGAGATATCACCTTCACCTAGAAAGCCTGTGAGGAGACAGTCTGAGATTACTGAAATCCCCACTGAAAAGTTCTTCTCTGACTTCCTTTTTTAACTAGGCCACAAGAGGGAAGAAGAAATTTGAAAAAATTCTCCCACTGCTCTACTCTGTTAAGAACCTTTGGTTGAGTGGGCTTACTTATTGGCCCATTTGGCAAACAGAAAAATGCCACTCACTCCAGTTATAAATGGCAGTTTGCCTTCACCAGTGACTGGTGGTAACTGCCTTTGGGAGGGCTTTTATTCCACACTCTGGAAACTATACAAGACAAATCAATTTCCTAACTGAATAAATTATAAAGAAAAAAGTTACGAGAACATAAGTGCTCACAGCAGCATTATTCAAAACAGCCCCAAAGTGAGAAACCAAATTTCATAAACTGACGGATAAAGAAAATATGGTGTACACTGTGAGGGTCCACACGGGGCTCATGGCATATTGTTAAGTGGCCCATTGTGGTGACCTGACAAACAAGATGAAGTCAAGGTGGCCACAATGCCCTGCTGGCAGACTGTTTCTCCCTGCCGGTGCCCGTGTCTCAAGACTACATGACTGCCAGACTCTGTGGAGTCTCTGGGCCTGGTGCACAAGGTTGATTTGAGCGCGCTGTGCATCTCTGGCGAGTACGGGGTTTGATTCTAAACATGAATTTGCCCCTCCTACCATCTTGCTGGGGCTTCTCTGCCCTTGGACTTGGGGTATCTCCTCACAGCTGCTCCAGTGCCGCGCAGGCGCTGCTCCAGGGCCTACTGTCTTGCTGGGGCTTCTCTGATCTTGGATATGGGGTGTGTGTCTGTGTTTGACTGTCTCCTGTGGAGGTACGGGTCAGCAGTGGACTGCCACAGGAGCAGGGGCTGTGGGTGCAGCTGACTTGGGTATGGCATAAGCCCTCTTGGAGGAGGTCGCCATTAACCCCACCACAGAGCTGCCAGAACTTACAAAGGCCTGGGAAACAGATTCTTGGAGGACACAAACAGAACCTTGTGCATACCAGGACCCAGTAACAAGAAGCAGTGACCCCACAAGAGACTGACCCAGACTTGCCCGTTGAGTATCCAGGAGTCTCCGGCAGAGGTGTGGGTCGGAGGTGGCCTGCCGCAGGGTTTGAGGCACTGAGCGTAGCAGTACATGCCTGGGGCCTTTTGAAGGAGGTCATCATTATCTCCACCATAGTTTGGCCCCAGGTAAATAACAGGGAGGGAACATAGCTCCACCCATCGACAGAAAACTGGATTAAAGTTTTAGTGAGCATGGCCCCGCCCATCAGAACAAGACCCAGTTTCCCCCTCAGTTACTCTCTCCCATGAGAAAGCTTGCATAAGCCTCTTATCCTTTTCCATTTGAAGGCAGACAGACTGAAAAACCGACTTCCCTAGTGGCTCAGAAGGTAAAGCATCTGCCTACAGTGCGGGAGACCCAGGTTCAATTCCTGGGTCAGGAAGATCTCCTGGAGAAGGGAATTGCAACCCACTCTAGTATTCTTGCCGCCCCGAAAAAAAAGGGGTTCAAAGAAATATGGGCTTCCCTGTGGCTCAGAGGTTAGACCGTCTGCCTCCAATGCAGGAGACCCGGGTTCGATCCCTGGGTTCCCTGTGGCTCAGAGGTTAGAGCGTCTGCCTCCAATGCAGGAGACCCTGGTTCGATCCCTGGGTTGGGAAAATCCCCTGGAAAAGGAAATGGTAACCCACTCCAGTATTCTTGCCTGGAGAATCCCATGGACAGAGAAGCCTGGTAGGCTACAGTCCATGGGGTCACAAAGAGTCAGACACTACTGAGCGACTTCACTTCAGACTGAAAACCACAATCACAAAACTAACCAATCTAATCACATGAATCACAGCCCTGTCTAACTCAATGAAAATATGAGCCATGCTGTGTAGGGCCACCTAAGACAGAAGGGTCATGGTGGAGAGGTCTGACAGAACGTGGTTCACTGAAGGAAATGGCAAACCACTTCAGTATTCTTGCCTTGAGAACCCCATGAACAGCATGAAAAGGCAAAAAGATAGGATACTGGAGATCAGTGGAGAAATAACTCCAGAAAGAATGAACAGATGGAGCCAAAGCAAAAACAACACCCAGTTGTGGATTAGTAATGAAAGCAAGGTTCGATGCTATAAAGAGGAATATTGCATAGGAATCTGGAATGTTAGGTCCATGAATCAAGGCAAATTGGAAGTGGTCAAACAGGAGATGGCAAGAGTGAATGTCTACATTTTAGGAATCAGCGAAATAAAATGGACTGGAATGGGTAAACTGAACTCAGATGACCATTATATCTACTACTGTGGGCAAGAATCCCTTAGAAGAAATGGAATAGCCACCACGGTCAACAAGAGTCCAAAATGCAGTACTTGGATGCAGTCTCAAAAAATGACAGAATGATCTCTATTCACTTCCAAGGCAAACCATTCAATTTCACAGTAATTCAAGTCTATGCCCGAACAAGTAATGCTGAAGAAGCTGAACGGTTCTATGAAGACCCACAAGATCTTCTAGAACTAACACCCAAAAAAGATGTCCTTTTCATTATAGGGGACTGGAATGCAAAAGTAGGAAGTCAAGAGATACTCAGAATAACAGACAAGTTTGGCCTTGAAGGACAGAATGAAGCAGGGTAAAGGTTATAGAGTTTTGTCAAGAGACCGCACTGGTCATAGCAAACACCCTCTTCCAACAACACAAGAGAAGACTCTACACATGGACATCACCAGATGGTCAATACCAAAATCAGATTGATTATATTCTTTGCAGCCAAAGATGGAGAAGCTCTAAACAGTCAGCAAAAACAAGACTGGGAGCTGACTGTAGCTCACATCATGAACTCCTTATTGCCAAATTCAGACTTAAATTGAAGAAAGTAGGGAAAACCACTAGACCATTCCCAAGTATGATTTAAATCAAATCCCTTATGATTATACAGTGGAAGTAACAAACAGATTCAAGGGATTAGATCTGATAGAGTGCCTGAAGAACTATGGAGGTTTAGGACATCATACAGGAGTCATGGATCAAAACCATCCCAAGAAACAGAAATGCAATAAAGAAAAACGGATGTCTGATGAGGCCTCACAAACAGCTATGAAAAGAAGCGAAAGGCAAAGGAGAAAAGGCGAGATACACCCATTTGAAAACAGAGTTTCAAAGAACAGCAAGGAGAGATAAAAAAAGCCTTCCTCAGGGATCAGTGTCAGAGAAGGCAATGGCACCCCACTCCAGTACTCTTGCCTGGAAAATCCCATGGATGGAGGAGCCTGGTAGGCTGCAGTCCATAGCGTCGCTAAGGGTAGGACACAACTGAGCAACTTCACTTTCACTTTTCACTTTCATGCACTGGAGAACGAAATGGCAGCCCACTCCAGTGTTCTTGCCTGGAGAATCCCAGGGTCAGGGGAGCCTGGTGGGCTGCCGTCTACGGGGCTGCAAAGAGTTGGACACGACTGAAGCAACTTAGCAGCAGCAGCAGTGATCAGTGCAAAGAAATAGAGGAAAACAATAGAACTGGAAAGACTAGAGATCTCTTCAAGAAAATTAAAGATACCAAGGGAACATTTCATGCAAAGATGGGCACAATAAAGGACAGAAATGGTACAGACCTAACAGAAGCAAAATATGTTCAGAGATGGAAAGAATACACAGAAGAAGTATATAAAAAAGATCATCACAACCCATATAATCATGATGGTGTGATCACTCACCTAGAGCCAGACATCCTGGAATGTGAAGTCAAGTGGGCCTTAGGAAGCATCACTATGAACAAAGCTAGTGGAGGTGATGGAATTCCAGCTGAGCTATTTCAAATCTGAAAAGATGATGCTGTGAAAGTGCTGCACTCAATATGCCCGCAATTTTGGAAAACTCAGCAGTGGCCACAAGACTGGAAAAGGTCAGTTTTCATTCCAATCCCAAAGAAAGGCAATGCCAAAGAATGCTCAAACTACCGCATAACTGCACTCATCTCACACGCTAGGAAAGTAATGCTCAAAATTCTCCAAGCCAGTATGTGAACCATGAACTTCCAGATGTTCAAGCTGGTTTTAGAAAAGAGGAACCAGCGATCAAATTGCCAACATCCACTGGATCATCAAAAGAGCAAGAGAGTTCCAGAAAAACATTTCTGCTTTATTGACTATGTCAAGCCTTTAACTGTGTGGATCACAAGAAACTGTGGAAAATCCTTAAAGAGATGGAAATACCAGACACCTAAACTGCCTCTTGAGAAATCTGTATGCAGGTCAGGAAGCAACAGTTAGAACTGGTCATGGAACAATAGACTGGTTCCAAATCGGGAAAGGAGTATGTCAAGGCTGTATATTGTCACCCTGCTTATTTAACTTACATGCAGAGTACATCATGAGAAATGCTGGGCTGGATGAAGCACAAGCTGGAATCAAGACTGCCAGGAGAAATATCAATAACCTCAGATATGCAGATGACACCACCCTTATGGCAGAAGTGAAGAAGAACTAACAAGACTCTTGATCAAAGTGAAAGAGGAGAGTGAAAAAGTTGGCTTAAAGCTCAACATTCAGAAAACTAAGGTCATGGCATCTGGTCCAATCACTTCATGCCAAATAGATGGAGAACCAGTGGAAACAGTGACAGACTTTATTTTTGGGGGTTCCAAAATCACTGCAGATGGTGACTGCAGCCATGAAATTATAAGACGCTTGCTCCTTGGAAGAAAAGTTATGACCAAACTAGACAGCACGTTAAAAAGCAGACATTACTTTGCTAGCAAAGGTCCATCTAGTCAAAGCTATGGTGTTTCCAGTATTCAGGTATGGATGTGAGAGTTGGACTATAAAGAAAGGTGAGCACCAAAGAATTGATGATTTTGAACTGTGGTGTCGGAGATGATTCTTAAGAGTCCCTTGGACTGCAAAGAGATCCAACCAGTCCATCGTAAAGGACATCAACACTGAATATTCATTGGAAGGACTGATGCTGAAGCTGAAACTCCAATACTTTGCCCACCTGATGCAAAGTGACTCTCTGAAAAGACCCTGGTGCTTAGGGGACGACAGAGGATGAGATGGTTGGATGGCGTCATGGACTCAATGGACGTGAGTTTGAGTAAACTCTGGGAGTTGGTGATGGACAGGGAGGCCTGGCGTGCTGCAGTCCATGGGGTCGCAGAGTCAGACACGAGTGAGTGACTGAACTGAAAACTGAAACATGACCACCCGACCGTGAGAACCCTCCAAATACATGATCACAAGACCCCAGCTGCGAGCTGAACTAAGGACCCCTTCCTTCGAGGCACAATTTCCCATCGATAGGGTATAAGAAGGGTTGGCTGTAAAGGGAGAGCACTGGTTTCTCTCTCCCTATAACGTACCTTTCTCTGCCTGACTGCCACTCTCGCCTGACATACACATATAACAGAACACTCCTTAGCAACAAAGAGGAATGAACTAGTGACACACACTACAACATAAATTTTGAAAACAATACTGAGAAATGTGAAATATTTCCTGCCATATCAGTGGGCAAGAATGTCACCGCCGTCAGTGACTTCAGGCCTTTAAATGTGAACGAGAGCTCCCAGAAGGGACAAGAATGCCTGTGATCCACTAGATACTGCTGCCCCACCCCTCAACAGTGATTGCTAAGGAGCCTGGGGTGGGGGCGTTGCTGGATGTGAGCAAAACCAGCAGTCTTCTGCCACCCCTTACGGTGAAAGAGGAATTAAAGATGTGAACACTCAGAAAGCAAGATTGCGGGATTTGGTCCCAGATAGCAAAGAGCATATGAAAGGAAAGCATTCAGTGAGCCCAGAAACTTGCATCTTCCCATACACAGAAGAGCACTAAATTCCTTGAGACATCTGATTTTCATTAATGAACAACAATCTTTGATGTTTGGACTGCATGCCTTCTTTGTTGCAAACTTCTATATACAGCCTGCCTCCCTGTCCAGCCTCTTCAGAGCAGTTCCTCAGGGCTAGCTGAGACGCCGTTTCCTGGGCTTGAACTCCGAAACGTTCCCACCATACAAAATAACTGTTTACCCTGAGGCTGTGACTATTCCTTAGTCAACAGAAGCCAGTCGCAAAAAACGGCAAACTATGAGTGCATTCCGTCACCGGGCGTAGCTCATGCTGACCTCGCGGCACAGCAGGCAGGTCCGCGACGTGGGTCACCGAGACAAGGAGTAGAGACTTTATTCAGAAGCTCCCCCGAGTCGGAATCCAGGCTCCTGTCCAACAGGGGAGGCAGGAAACTCAAACACTTCTTGTTCCCACTCGCCTCCAGAGGCCATGTGTTAATTTCTTCCTCCCTGCAGCCATTAACAGCTGGGCCTGGTCAGGATGTTTCCTGGAGCTAAACAAAGGTATTTCAGCCTAACACTCATGACCTGGAAGCAAGGTTCCCAGAGATGGGCCGTTTTGTATAATTTAAGCTTGGAGGTAACATCCCTTTAGTGAGTAACTTGTAATGGAATACAAGATGTTTCTCTATCACAGTTCCTATGGAATGTCCAGAGCAGGCAAGTCTATAGAGACCAAAAGTACATTAGTGGTTACAAGGTGCTGAGAGTTGGGAGAAGATTGGACAGCAATGGGAAGTGACAGCTAAAGGGTAAGGAGTTTCTTTCAGAAAGGACAAAAATGGCCTAAAATTAGATTGTGGTGATGACTGTACAACCCTGTGAATATAACTTAAAAATATTTAACAGTACACTCTAAATAAATGAATGGTGCTGATGTGCATTATATCTCAATAACGCTGTTTTAAAAACGACAAGAGAACTGTCAACCATTTGCAATGAAATGCACCTAAGTTGCATCCTGGTTCGAATGAACATACCATATCAGGGAAAACTAAACATTAACTGGATATGTAGAGTAGATTCTGGAATAACTATTCATTTTTTAAGTGTGACAGTGCTATATTATTTTTGTTGAGGCTTATTTTTTAAAGCTATATGGAAATATTTTTGGATGAAATTATATAATATCTGGGATTTGCCTCCAAATAAACAAGTGGAGCAGATATAGGGAGACAGTGCAGCTACAAAGTGGGTTGTTTAGTTGCTAAATCTTTTGCGACCACATGGACTGTAGCCAGCCAGGCTCCTCTGTCCAAGACATTTCCCAGGCAAGAATATGAGAGTGGGTTGCCATTTTCTTCTGTAGGAGATGTTCCTGGCTCAGTGATCAAACCCATGGCTCCCGCGTCTCCCCTTGTCTCCTGCATTGGCAGGCGGATTTTTTACTGCTGAGCCACCAGGACACTGATCAATGAGATGGGCTTCGTGGACTCACTGTACAGTCCTCTCTGCTCTTATTTTGGAATTCTCCACAATTAAAAGACTTAAAACAATCTATCAACGTAGAGGTAAACAACTTTCTATAAAAAGCTAACAGATCACAGAGAACACACATACAGCCAATGAATATTTGAAGATGTATGACATCTGTTATGAGCTTCCCTGGGAGATTAGATGCTAAAGAATCCGCCTGCAATGCAGCACACCCAGGTTCAATTCCTTGGCTCAGGAAGATCCCCTGGAGGAGGGCATGACTATCCTCTCCAGTATTCTTGCCTGGAGAATCCCATGGAGAGAGGAGCCAGGTGGGGTACGGTCCACGGGGTTACAAAGAGTCGGACACGACTGAGCAACCAACACTGCTGCTGCTGCTGCTAAGTCGCTTCAGTCATGTCTGACTCTGTGCGACCCCATAGATGGCAGCCCACTAGGCTCAACCATCCCTGGGATTCTCCAGGCAAGAACACTGGAGTGGGTTGCCATTTCCTTCTCCAATGTGTGAAAGTGAAAAGTGAAGTCACTCAGTCGTGCCTGACTCTTAGTGACCCCATGGACTGCAGCCTACCAGGCTCCTCCGTCCATGGGATTTTCTAGGTAAGAGTACTGGAGTGGCTTGCCATTGCCTTCTCCGGAGCAACCAACACTAACATGTTATAATTTTAAAAATACATTCAATTGAGGAACAATTTTGCACCTAGAGCTTGGCCAAGTCTAACAGTCCCCAGAGCTGACAAGGACACAGGAAACACTCAGACCTACTGAAGTGACTGGAAGAGACAGCCTCTTGGAGGACAATTCAGCAGCATCTATAATTATTTTCAAGACACAATTCCACTTGCAGCAGTTTACTCATCTGATATACTTGCATAAATATGCAAACATTATGTTCAGTGTTCCTGATGCAATGTTTGTAGTTGTTAAAACAGGAAACAAGTTGAGTCCGTGCCCATCAAGAAGTGGTGAATTCACACACCAGACATCCTAGATAAGAGGTCCTACACACAATGTCACTACCAGAGCTGCCAGGTCCACACCTGAGGAGACCCCCACGCCTTTCACACCCAACCCAACAGACCTGCCCTGACCGCTCAAGAGGCAAGCAGCGTGCTGTGGCCATTGGTTTCTGACCTCTCCCACCTCCCAGGGCCAAGTCCACATCTTCTCTGGTGAGCGGGCTCACTCCGCACTCAGGAAGACTCTCTTGTGTGCGGTGTTGGTGTAGGGGTGCCAGCGCCACTCTACGTCTGCAGTGGCCTCCTGTTCCAGCGTGCCCAGGCGGATCATGTACACTGGGGGGATGAGATATGGTCACCTACATATCCGGCACTGCCCACCACCAGATGCAGAAGAAAGCCCCAAACTCACACTTCAGCTCAAAGCGCGGCCCAACCTCAGTCAACTCCACGTTGCGGTGGTTGGTCTTCTTGTATACATGGTGCCTGAGGCAAAGGGGGCAGGGCAGGGTTGAGGAGAGGCAGGGAGCAGCTGCAGGATAAACAACAAACAGTACAGGGACATAAAGATCAGGACGTCACCTGAACCCAGCCAACAGACCCACCGAAAGGAGATGTAGTCGTCCTGGTTGGCGAAGGTGATAACCCGGTGGCTGTCATCTTTGGGCACAGGGAACAGGTAGCGGAGTATGTCAGAGACCTAGGGCAGCAGAAAGAAAAGCCTCAAATGCCTGGCCTGGCAGCCCCCAGCCCCCAGCCCCCAGCCCAGGGCCGCAGACTCACCCGCTTACCCAGGCGGGAGGAGAAACCATGCATGATGAGGTGAGGTTTGGCCTCTGATGCAGTGCCCAGGTCAGGGATGTCATGCCTCATGACTACGTTGCACAGTGTGAAGTACGCAGTTGGGCCAAAGGGCAGGTGGCTGACAATGAGCCCCACTGGCAGGGCCACACAAGCTGTCAGAGACCCTCTGCTCTTAGCCAGTCACCCTCGCAGCACCGAGCTCCCTCCCACCAGCCTTACCAGGTGTGCCTCGATGCTCGTGGACAACCAACAGGTCAGTGACCCCATTGGCTTTGCAGGCTCGCACCAGAGCTCCTACCTCATGCCGGCCACGGTTCATGCGCTGGGCGCCAGGGAACACCAACTTCAGCTCCTGCATGTGAACTCCCTCTGGTTAGGATGGGGCTCCAAGTGTCTGAACACCTCCTACTCATGCCTGTCGTCATACCTTTGCAAACATCTTAAGGCGGGAACTGGGATCTCGGGAGGTAGTAATCATGATCTTGGGATCCTCAACTCCTGCCCATCGATACTCATCATCTACGTGGCTGGTCACACCTGTTAGGAGCATGAGGCACGAAACACGATATTGCCGAGGGAAGTGAAATGCTACCTTGCGGTGGCCAAATCCACCTAAAACAACACTGTCTGATGATATCTTCAAGAATGGAAACGCTCTGCACCTGCTCCGGGCAACAGGGTGGTCCCTGGCCAAACTGGCGACAAGCACAAGTGTGATCCAGGAACTGAATCTTTATATTTGATTTGATTTCAGTTCATTTAAGCTCCGGTAATCACATGGAACAAGTAGCTACCATGTTAGCACAAGTCCAGATTCTGTAAGGCGCAGAGTAACAGACTCCTTTACCTCACAACATATATTTATGTTGTTATTCCTTTCATATTTGTTGAATAATGCAATGAATCAAACATCTGGATACCAATGAAGTCCTGGTAGCTGAGGACACAAACGAACAATATGACACTGTTCTGTCCCAGCAGAACCTACACTCCTACTGAGAGGGCCAGTTAACAGACAAAACAAAGTACAAAATGGGGTAATACTGTGCCATGTAAACAGAATTGGGAGCACTCAGTGAGAGGTCCCCTGAGGTGTCATCTGTGTACAGCCATGAGGGTGCCTGGAGGACAGTTTCAGGATCAAGAGCTTCAGAGCCTTTCTTCAAGGTGTCTCAAGAATGACACGGAAATTAGTGGGCTCAAGTGCAGGACGAGAAGCTGGCCCATAGAGTCAGGGAAGGTCACCTTCACCGCCGGCATCGTCAAACTCCAGGGACCCTTGTAAGGCCAGAGCTTCCCTGCGTAACTCGGTGGGAATCAGGCGGTTCTCTGCGGGGGAAGACAGAGAGGTTGAGAGAGACACGCATAGAACCTTCAGTTTTTACAACACTGTACAAACTGATGGGAAAACACCCCTTTACTCCTTTCTGAGCAGAGAGCTGATATGTAATTAGAGGTGGAGGTGGTAATGAAATGATTTATTTTTGGCTATATGCCACCTTGTTAAGAGTGTTTATAGGTGATTTCATTTACTATGGGTCCTGAGTGTCAAGACTTGAGAGGTTTCTAAAATATCTAACCACAAGTATGCATTCCCTTTGTAGTCAGAAAAAAACTAACAATGTTAAAAAAAAATAAATGGAAATTACTCATTCTATATGAAGGTGAATCAGGAACCCACAAACCTTCTGACATTAAAATCATTAATTGTGATGCTCTGGGTCAGAAGTTCCCTCTGTGAACTAAAGCTAGATTTGGCAGAAGGGCTGGGCTGTGTGGCCATGCCCACTTTTGAGCATGTCCTTGAACCCAGCACTTCTCTCTAACATACCCTGGACAAACTCTTGCACACTGAAGACAGTGTTCACAGCAGCAGGGCTGACCCAAACTAAAAATAAGCTGTCCACCCTCCACAGTGAATTGGATGAAGACCCTGTGGAATATTCACCTTCAGGAGCCCCACCTACACTCAATGGATCTTAGTAACGATGCCAAACAAAAACTAAGGTGGCAAAAGAATACACAAAACCTAATACTACCCAAAATCAATCAATATGATTTAATATTACAAACAAGCATGATACAGGCAGAAAAGAAGAGGAAGGAAATAGCTTATTTTTAATCAATATTCAATACTGCGGTTCTCTAAGTTGAGTGAAAGATTTCTGAACTTCAATATATTTATCATTTTCACTTCTCAATATGAGCAGACAGGTCATTACATCAGGAGCTCAGTCACAACGGACTCTCTTCGGGCTCCATGGGCTGCAGTCCGCCAGGTTCCTCTGTCCCTGGAATTTTCCAGGCACGGATACTGGAGTGGGTTGCCGTTTCCTACTCTGGGTTCGAACCCACACCTCTTGCATCGGCAGGGTAGATTCCTTCACCACTAGCGCTGAGAAGCTCTGTTTTACATTTGCTTGACATAAATATACACACACATACTACTTTACATGTCTAAAACCTAAGATAATCAAAGGGAATTTAAAACAGAGATATTGGGGTGACGTACTATCAGGAAACAGAGCTCCACCAACACAAGAACCAACAAGATACATATAAATAAAGCACTTCCAATCAGGCATGCGTGACAGACTCTTTTAACAGTAGGGCAAATGGAAAATGGGCAAAATATTGCAAAGTTAAATTCCTAATTTACAACGCAAATAAAATTAAGTTCTGCACGAATTAAGTTTTCAAATACAAGGGACTTGTAACAGCAGTAAAAGACAATCAGATATTACCTCGTAGTGAAAACAGGGAGCAAGAACAGAAACGACGCAGGGGAAATACGTATAGGACCACATGAAATGTTTAAATCTGGAAAGGCCTAGACACTGCAACTTAGAGACTAAACAACAAAGACACAGTAAATAAAATTAATAAGCTGTAAAATCTGGATACTGTAACATAAATGACAAAGTAATTCATACCATCTTGAAAGGAACATTTGCAAACCATGTGGAAGATCAAACAGTTACGGGAAATGACTAGTAAATACGTGGAAAGCTACTCACCGCACTAACACTAGTAAATGCTAATTAAACGCGTTTTACAGCATCGGGGCCTGTTTCCCGTTGGGTTTTAAAACTAAGGTCTCAAGAAAAGGTCGGAGAGCGGGGGACACACGCACCTTCCAGCGCGCGCCGAACCTTGTCCTTCCTCTCCTGGGCCGTTCGCTCAGCCTCCTCTCGGGCCTTGCGGTACAGGTACTCGCGGCGAAGCCGGGCCTCGCGGCGCAGCTGGGGGACAGCGGGCCCGTTCAGACCACCCGTTTTCGCCAAGCAAAGCGGGCTCCAGAAACACACGCCCCGACCCCACCGGCCACAGCCCCAGCCTCCACGAGCCCCCGACCTCCAAAACAGGAGTTTAAAACATCCCTCCTACCATCCTGAGCGCAACTTCCACGTGGGTCGAGAAGAATCTTTGGATACCGCTCGCGCAACGCAGACCTCGCTTCCGCCGTCCTCGCTTCCGCCCTTAACCAAAAGTCGGTACAGACCTCAGTAGACTCCTCTGCTTCCGACGATGCCCGAAGTTAAAATGGCGAACAGGGGCGGGAGTCGCAACGCGATTGGCCAGACTGAAGCGCGTGCTCGCTAGAGCAACCAATAGGCAGGATAGGGCGGTAAGGTGCTGTCACGTGGCTTAGACCCGTAGTTAAAGAAGGCTTCACTCCTCGCCGCGCGGAGGCGAATGTTCGATTTGAAGGTGAGGAGCCCCTAACATAATCATAACTGTAGGCTCCGGCAGCTGTAAAAGCTGCACAGCGATTGACCAGATGATCGCCTACCCGCCCATTCTGAAATTAAAGCCGCCCCTCCTTTAAAATGGACGCCTCGTTTCATCACCACTCCGACAACCCTACGTTTAAATCGCGGCCGCTTCCAGAAGTGATTCAGAGATACCCACAGCTCTTGCCGACTGTCCGGGTGGCCGGTCCCCTTCGGATGCTTGCCTGACGAAGGCCATCACTTCCAGCGTCGCAGCTCTGAGGGCGCTGATCCTGAAAAGCGCAAAGCAGCCAGCCCCAACCCACCCTCGACTGGGAACCCCCCGAGAAGGCGGGCCTCGCACGCCTATTGGCTGTCCTGCTAGACGGCGGACGCTGATTGGCCGACCTGTCAGGAACCGGCTCTCGACTCTGCCGAGCAGATGGCCTCTCCGGATCTGAGGGCAGAGCTGGACCTTCTTCTCCTGCAGCTCCTCGGAGACCTGGAGCAACTGGAGGCGAAGCGGCAGGCGCTAAACGCCCGGGTGGAGGAGGTGGGAGCTTAGGGCGGCAGGGCGGGCTGGCACGCGCACGGAAGTTACTTTGTTTCACCTCTCTCTTCTCTCATCCCAGGGCTGGCTCTCGCTCTCCAAAGCGCGCTATGCCATGGGTGCCAAGTCAGTAGGGCCCCTGCAGTATGCCTCCCACATGGAGCCCCAGGTCCGCGTCTGCACCAGGTGAGGAGCCTTGCATGCTGCAGCGGGTGGGCGGGCAGAGGCCGGGCCGGGGCCGCCAAAGGTCCAATCTCCCTTCTCGTTCTGTAGCGAGGCTCAGGAGGGACAGAAGTTCTGGATGGTGAGAGCCGGCGCCCAGACTCCAGAAGAGGTGGGGTCTCGCGAGGCAGGTGAGCTCCCCCTCTTCTTCCCGTAGGGTCCCTTCCCAGATAAAAGACAAAATGCATGAGACGTCTGAGGAGATGATTTTATTTCGGCTGTTGCGATAGAGCGCGCCCCAATTCTGAAGATCAGAATATCTCAGCAGAGCGGGGTTTTTTGCCTTAGATTTATAGGGGGAATAGAAAGTTATGGGGGAGGTCCTTTACCGTTAGAATTGTTTTGCAGTCAGAGGAAGTCTCAGCTGAACAGAAGATGTTTATTTCTGTGTCTAGCTCGTTTCAGGGGGACAAATTTCTAATCCCACTTAATCATTCATGAGACAATGGGGAGTTGAAGGGTGTGTCAGGCCTTTCAGCAGGTTCAGGCAAAATGGCAAAAGTCTGTGTACCTTTTTCACAGGTAAACAAGGGGGGTCCTTTGCTGGTTTTATGGCAGTCAGTAAAAAAGAATGGACAGACACAAGGGGAAGGGTGGTTCTTTGTAATAAGGTGTTTTCTGAAACATAAAACGGATTTTCCAACAGTTCGTATTTTCTGGGATCTTGAGCTTAGGTCGAGTTTAACATTGTCACTAAGAAGACGGCCAGGTATTAATAACAAGACCCCCAGCCTTTCTTTCTTCAGCTCTGCGCAGGCGCAAGGGTCTCCCAAGGACCCCAGAGCCAGACTCCTCCCCAGCTCCCCAGAACCCTTTGAAATGGTTTGGAATCCTGGTTCCTCACAGTCTGCGACAAGCTCAAGCCAGCTTCCGGGAGGGTGAGTGACCCTGAAAGGGACCTTCTATCCCCAGGGAGTGCTAATGCCAGGCTTGGAATTAGTCTCCAAAAGGCTTTGCAGGTTTTCTCCATTTCAGACTTGCTGCACACCTACAGTTTTTTTAAAAAGCATTTATTGGCTGTTCGCAGAGTTCAGGTTCATAGGAGGTGCTGGGGATACAGCAGGAAACAAAAGGTATAACACCTTCATGGGATCTTTATTGACTGCAGAAAAACAACATCGATGCAAACAAATAAGTTGGCCCTAAATAAAATACCAGACAATGAAATTTGCTATGAAAAAATAAGGTAGAGGGAGTGCACTGGATGGCATAGCCTAGGGGAGCTGTTGTATATTTGGTAGCCTGGAAAGGCCTCTAAAGAGATGAAGGAAAGACCTTTGTTGGTGATCTGGGGGAACAGTGTTCTGGGTGCCAGGGACCAGCCAGAGCAGATCTCTGAGGTGATGTTGCATCTGGTATGGCAGAGAGGAGGCCAGTGAGCAAGAGTGGAGGTGGTGTGGACAGTGGAAGACAGGATAAGTGGGGAGAGGGGGGACTGCATGTTTTTTCGAGTGGAAACCATAGGATTGGCTGATATATCAATTCACGAGTAAGGGAAGGAGAGCAGTGAAGGATGCACCCAGTCTGTAGTCAGAATGCCTGAAAAGGTGAGGTGGGAGGGCCACAAAGCAGCAGCTGAGTGGTGTGGGGTATGTTCCTGGTGTGGTGGAGATCTTGAGTGGATGCTTGGGTACATGGGTCTGGCGTTTGGAAGAGGCCTGGACTAGAGAGAGAGATTTGAGAGCTCACTGCATAACACTGGTTTTAAATTCCCAAGTTGCTGACACAGCCACAGCATTAAAGTTGAAATGGGATGAGGTCAGCAAAGGTCCCAGGAATGTGAACAGGAAGTAAGGAGAAAAAGAAGGGAAGAGGCCCGTCAAGAAGACTAAGGAGTGGGGTAGAAGCAACATCAGGAGGGTAGATGTGACCTGGAGGGAGTGATCAGTGTGACCAGGCAGTATGGCAGAAGACAGGACTGGCCAGTGGACTGGTGGTGTGGAGGGCCCAGAGGACTTCCCAGCAGCTATTCAGGAGAGGTATCAAGTGGAAGCAACCTAGGTGTAGATCGAGTGTGGACCACTCTTGGGGCAGAGAAAACAAGTAGAAAGAGAGAGGGCAAGAGTAGTGAGGGCCTGTGATAGTGGAGAAAAGAAGGAATGATACAAGGACACAAGACTATGTTATGATCTGTGAATTTTTAGTTCCTGGTGGGTGCTATAAGACGGTCAAGGAACTCTGAGGAGGAGGTGACATTTTATCTATGGCCTGAAGGACTTGAGAGTATGAGTCCAGTGAGGTTCTCACGGAGTCAATGCCAGCTGTACCTGGAATGTTTTAGGAATAGTTTGAAGGCCAGAGGGTGTCCAGAGCCAAGGGGCTCCATAGATACCATAGAGTCAAGGGGCACCATAGATACCATAGTGACAATCTTTTCTCCTCCTCTAGGTCTGCAGCTGGCTGCAGACATGGCCAGCCTTCAGAGCCGCATCAGCTGGGGTCGAAGCCAGCTCCAGGAACTCCAGGAGAAACTCAAGCAGCTAGAACCCAGGGCTCCCTGACCTGTCCCCACAGAAGCAAGGCAGTGGGAACAGCTGTTCTTCGATGTGGCTCCCTTATCAGGCCTTCCTCCTTCACAGATTGGCCACCACCCCAACTAACTCCTGCTCCTTAATACTTCTCTGGTCTGCATGTTTCCAACTTTGTTAGGTGGGGAAGTCTGAAGAGGCAAACTGCATAATGTTCAAAGTTACTACTGTGAAACCACTTGTAAACTTACATTGTTCCAGGACACATCCATGTGGAGCAGTCACAAAGCTCTTAGGTTAGTTCATATCATTGAACAATAACAACTTCACGCATCAATTAGGTGTGATTTTTCATTACTGGATGAAATACTATACAGCGAGTGGCAGGGAAGGACAAGAAATAGGTGCTTCAGTTTCTCTAGATCCTTAAAACTGACTTTAATGGAGGGAAAAAAAACATGCATAGCTACACAGATCAGGACAGAATGATTCTGCTTTGATAGAAAAACACACATACCTGAGTAGATGGGGAATGCTTAGCAGGTTTTAAGCCAGAAAGTAAAAAGGATCTGACCTAGATTTCCAAGGGAACTCTTACAAGAGACCATTCAGGTTTTTAAAAAACTGCTTTTGCCTTTCAAGAGTGAGTCTTTTAATTTGTTGAGGGGCCAGAAACTCTGTGTCCCGGCTTCATTTTTCTATGGGCTTGTTGATATTTTTAGCAGTTTCTAGGAGCCAATGGGGGATGTTAGTTTTTTGTTCATAATAAGAGGTGTATTTTTTTCCCCCAGTTTTTGTGTTTTAACTTTACTTGTGGTGTTTTTTAACTTTTTATTATAAAACACATTACATTAAACTGCACAGAACAGTTGAATAGCTTACTGAGTAAGGTGAACACTCTCTCAGCTCTTGTGTGTTTAAATCAAGTTTCTTAGAACAGTTGAAATTATCAGGTAGCTGTTTTATGATTTCTGGCTTTGGGATTGCAGTTGATGGGATAATAAGGGAATTCTCCAGTGTTTTCCTCAAGAACTTTTGTACTCAAGTGAAGTATGGGGTGAGGCCTGCACTCCGCTTCCTCTTTTCTACCAGAGTTCACATACAGTGGACCATCCTTACCGCTGATTTGAAATGCCACCGTTTTCTTTCGATAAAGCCCAGTGTTGTATACCCCTACCATATTTTGACATTTCCATTTTTTTCTTGATCTTAATGTAAGTTAAGACACAGGTACCACAGTGTTTTAATTCGTGAGCCTTTAATAAATATATACTTGAATCGCAGTAGGGCAAATTTTCTGGTTGGATTGGGGGAATTTTGGAGAGGGGTCTCCCCACCTTTGTGAAAAGCTTAATTGAAGCACTCAAAATGAAACAATGAGACTAGAGGAGAAAAGGGCATCCCTCCGCCAACAGAAAGGTTGCATTTCAGAGATTCTCAAGCCAAAATGAGCGAAGGATAAACACCCTGTTTTTGCTTTTCTAGGAAAAGATTTTCTCTGGGAACCTGGTCCTGAGGCGGGTGCGCGGGGAGGCGGGTGGCCACGGGGAGAGAAGTCTTTTGTTTTAGACGTCAGTTGACACCGAAGGTCAAGCAATAGCCCTCCTTCATTTACTGTTTGAAACTGGGCTTCGGGGGCGCCCAGGGTGCGTGGGGGTTACCAGCGCCTGGTCATCCACCCTCGCTCGGGTTCTAGGGGGCGCTTTCCGGAGTAAGAGGCCCTCCCTTCGTGAGACGCCCGGATGTGCCGACTAACACTGCGTAGGCAGACCCGGGCTCGCGCAGCCGCAGTCACGCCGAAATGCTACAAGCGCGCGCCAAGCCTAAAGTGCGCAGGTGTGTGGCTGTGCTGACGACAGGCTGACGTGGTTGATATATATAAGAATAAGAAGAAAACTTACTCAGTGGTTCCCATATGGTCTAGCGGTTAGGATTCCTGGTTTTCACCCAGGCGGCCCGGGTTCGACTCCCGGTATGGGAACAAAGGAAAGCTTTTACTTAAAGTTATTTGCCAAAGTTTTAGTTTTTTCCCTTTAGTACATTTTAAGTCAAATTAACTGTTTCCTTCCATTTAATCCTAGCGAAATTGAGGCCCAGGAAACTCCGTGGCCCATTCTTAAATGTTTTAATCATTGCCAATTTTCATCACATTATTTGCTAGTTGTTCTCTACCACTGAGTTACATAAAATACCTTATATGCTACAGATATGAATAATATTATTAATATTTACATATTTAATTTTTAAATATTAAACCTCCGCTGCGCAGGGCGCCCCTGCTCTCCGGCTTCTCCCTGAAGGGCTGTGCGGCAGGGAGAGGTGGAGCCCCACCGCTGCCGATTGGCCCAAGGGACTGCCGGCAAGCCCAAGGGTGAGCTGCTGCTGACCTGTCCGCGGAGGGCGATGGGCTGGGTGCGGGCCTGACAAAGTTAACGTTCTTAGCCCTGTGGCTTCTGTGTTCCTCCTGTGATCCAGTGGCTGGGGTTCCTGGTGAGAGGATAACAGGCAGGAAGGCTGCTGCTGCTGCTGCTACTAAGTCCATGGGATTTTAGGACTCTCCAAAGGGAGGAAATAGGCTGCAAGTGTCAGGCGTTTTTTCTCTCTTAAGCAGCAGGAGGAAGCAAACTACATCAGATTTTTTTTCCATTTTCTATATAAATTTAAAAGCAGGCTGCTCTTAAAATTCAGTGTTGCCATAATGAAACCTCGTTCCACCTGAACTTAACTTTTCTCAAACCTTGAGCTAACCAATGTGTTTTTCTTATGGAAATGTTTTTCTTAAGCTACGTTAATGAACTATGTATATACTTACCCTAGACTATCTTCAAGTAGTTAGCTTAAGACTCAGAACCGATAAGGGCTGAACAAACCAGTATCTTTTACTCATACATTGTTCTTTAATCTATGTTCAGTTCAATCGCTCAGTCGAGTCCGACTCTTTGCAACCCCATGGCTGTAGCCCTCCAGGCTTCCCTGTCCATCACCAACTCCCGGAGCTCACTCAAATTCATGTCCAATGAGTCCGTGATGCCATCCAACCATCTCATCTTCTGTCGTCCCCTTCTCCTCCCGCCTTCAATCTTTCCCAGCCTCAGGGTTTTTTCCAATGAGTCAGTTCTTCGAACAAGGTCGCAAAACTATTAAGTGTTTCAGCTTCAGCATCGGTCCTTCCAACAAACACCCAGGACTGATTTCCTTTAGGATGGATTGGTTGGATCTCCTGCAGTCCAAGGGACTCTCAAGAGTCTTCTCCAACACCACAGTTCAAAAGCATCAGTTCTTCCGCGTTGAGCTTTTTTTATAGTCAAACTCTCACATCCATACCTGACTACTGGAAGGAAACACCATAGCTTTGACTAGTTGGCAAATAATGTCTCTGCTTTTTAATACGCTATCTAGGTTGGTCATAACTTTTCTTCCAAGGAGCAAGTGTCTTTTAATTTCATGGCTGCAGTCACCATCTCCAATGATTTTGGAGCCCCCCTAATAAAGTCTCTCACTGTTTCCATTATTTCCCTATCTATTTGCCATGAAGTGATGGGACCAGATGCCATGATCTTAGTTTTCTGAATGTTGAGTTTTAAGCCAACTTTTTCACTCTCCATTTTCACTTTCATCAAGGGTCTCTCTAGTTCCTCTTCACTTTCTGCCATAAGAGTGGTGTCATCTGCATATCTGAAGTTATTGATATTTCTCCTAGCAAACTTGATTCCGGCTTGTGTTTCATCCAGCCCAGCGTTTCACATGATGTACTCTGCATATAAGTTAAATAAGCAGAGTGACAATATACAGCTGTGACGTACTCCTTTTCCTATTTGGAACCAGTCTGTTGTTCCAAGTCCAGTTCTAACTGTTGCTTCTTGACCTGCATACAGTTTTCTCAGGAGGCAGGTCAGGTGGTTTGGTATTCCCAACTCTTTAAGAATTTTCCATAGTTTGTTGTGATCCACACAGTCAAAGGCTTTGGTGTAGTCAATAAAGCAGAAGTAGACGTTTTTCTGGAACTCTCATGCTTTTTTGATGACCCAGTGGATGTTGCCAATTTGATCTCTGGTTCCTCTTCCTTTTCTAAATCCAGCTTGAACATCTGGAAGTTCACAGTTCACGTATTGCTGAAGCCTGACTTGGAGAATTTTGACCATGACTTTACTAGCGTGTGAGATGAGTACAATTGTGCAGTAGTTTGAATATTCTTTGGCATTGCCTTTCTTTGGGATTGGAATGAAAACTGACCTTTTCCAGTGCTGTGACCACTGTTGAGTTTTCCAAATTTGCGGGCATATTGAGTGCAGCACTTTCACAGCATCATCTTTTGGTATTTGAAACAGCTCAGCTAGAATTCCATCACCTCCACTAGGTTTGTTCGTGGTAATGCTTCCTAAGGCCCACTTGACTTCACAATCCAGGATGTCTGGCCATAGGTGAGTAATCACACCATCATGGTTATCTGGGTCATTAAGATCTTTGTTGTATAATTCTTCTGTGTATTCTTGCCAGCTCTTCTTAATATCTTCTGCTTCTGTTAAGTCTATACCATTTCTGTCCTTAATTGTGCCCATCTTTGTATGAAATGTTCCCTTGGCATCTCTAATTTTCTTGACAAGATCTCTAGTTTTTCCCTTTGTTTTCCTCTGTTTGCATTGATTACTGAAGAAGGCTTTCATATCTCTCCGTGCTATTCTTTGGAACTCTGCATTCAAATGGGTATACTTTCCTTTTCTCCTTTCCCTTTTGCTTCTCTTCTTTTCTCAGCTATTTGTGAGGCTGCCTCAGACAACCATTTTGCCTTTTTGCATCTCTTTTTCTTGAGGATCGTCTTGATCACTGCCTCCTGTACAATGTCCCAAACCTCCATCCATAGTTCTTCATGCACTCTATCGGTTCTAATCCCTTGAATTTATTTGTATAATCATCCACTGTCTAATCGTCCTAGTTATGGATGGCTCAGATGGTAAAGCATCTGCCCACAATGCGGGGGTCCTGGGTTCGATCTCTGGGTCAGGAAGATCCCCTGGCGAAGGAAATGGCAACCCACTCCAGTACTCTTGCCTGGAATATTCCATGGACAGAGGAGCCTGGTAGGCTACAGTCCATGGGGTCGCAAAGAGTTGGACATGGACACGACTGAGCAACTTCACTTTCACTGTATGATCATAAGGGATTTGCTTTAGATCATACCTGAATGGTCTAGTGGTTTTCCCTACTTTCTTCAATTTAAGTCTGAATTTTGCAATAAAGAGTTCATGATCTGAGTCACAGTCAGTTCCTGGTCTTGTTTTGCTGACTGTATAGAGATTCTCCAACTTTGGCTGCAAAGAGTATAATCAATCTGATTTCAGTATTGACCATCTTGTGATGTCCATGTGTAGAGTCTTCTTTTGTGTTGTTGGAAGAGGGTGTTTGCTATGACCAGTGTGTTGACTTGGAAAAGCTCTGTTAGCCTTTGCCCTGCTTCATTTTGTACTCCAAGGCCAAATTTGCCTGTTACTCCAGGTATCTCTTGACTTCCTACTTTTGCATTCCAGTCCCCTATAATGAAAAGGATATCTCTTTTGGGTGTATGTCTTCATAGAACCACTCAACTTCAGCTTCTTCAGCATTACTGGTCGGGGCATAGACTTAGATTACTGTGATATTGAATGGTTTGCCCTGGAAATAAACAGAGATCATTCTGCTGTTTTTGAGATTGCATCCATGTACTGCATTTCAGACCCTTTTGTTGACTATGATGGCTATTCCATTTCTCCTAAGGGATTCTTGCCCACAGTAGTAGATATAATGGTCATCTGAGGTAAATTCACCCATTCCAGTCCATCTTAGTTTGTTTGACACTCAGAGGCTCAAACAAACCTTGTGTGCACCAAGACCCAGAGACTTCACAGAAACTGAGCCAGATCTGTGTCTGAGCTTCTCCTACAGAGGTTTGGGTCAGCAGTGGCCTGCCCCCGGGGCAGGGGCACTCATCTCAGCAGTGTATGTGTGGGACGTTTGGAAGGAAGTTGCTATTATATTCATTACCTCCACCATAGTTTGGCCTCAGATCAAACAACATAGCCCCACCCATCAACAGAAAATTGGATTAAAGATTTATTGAGCATGGCCCTGCCCATCAGAACAAACCCAGTTTCCCCCTCAGTCAGTCTCTCCCATCAGGAAGCTTCCATAAGATTCTTATCCATCAGAGGGCCAACAGAATGAAAACCACAATCACAGAAAACTAGCCAAACTGATCGCATGGACCACAGTCTTTTCTAACAATGAAACCATAAGCCATGCCGTGTAGAGCCACCCAAGACAGATAGGTCATGGTGGAGAGTTCTGACAAAATGTTATCCATTGGAGTAGGGAACGGCAAACCACTTGAGTATTCTTGCCTTGAGAACCCCATGAACAGTATGAAAAGGTGAAAAGATAGGACACTGAGAAAATGAACTTCCCAGGCTGGTAGGTGTCCAATATGCTACTGGAGATCAGTGGAGAAATAACTCCAGAAAGAATGAAGAGATGGAGCCAAAGCAAAAACAACACCCAGTTGTGGATATGACTGGTGATAGAAGTAAACTCCAATGCTGTAAAGAACAATATTGCATAGGAACCTGCAATGTTAGGTCCATGAATTGGAAGTGGTCAAACAGGAGATGGCAAGAGTGAACATCAACATTTTAGGAATCAATGAATTAAATCTATGTTAATGAAACTATATATTTACTTGGAAATCTGCCTTTCTTCAAGATTCATGTCAGTTGTTTTATGGCCTGGGATGACTCACCTTCTGCCACTATTATCTCAGAATGCATGTTGTGGGTGAGGGGCCTGGTGCCAGTTTCTAACTTTTGAGACATTTCCTTTCTCTAATTAGCAGCCTGCTGGTAGCTATAGAACATCCAGCTAAAGACTAGCAGGGGGCACTCTTTCTGCCGCCTTCTGATGTCTGTGTCAGAAACTTTCCCTATCTCTTTTATACGTTAATAAAACTTTATTACACAAAAGCTCTGAGCAATCACGCCTCATCTCTGGCCTCTCATTGAATTTCTCTCCTCCAGAGGCAAGTTGCCTGTGTCTTTCATGGCTCAATACAGTTCAGTTCAGTTCAGTTCAGTCACTCAGTCGTGTCTGACTCTTTGCAACCCCATGAATCACAGCACGCCAGGCCTCCCTGTCCATCACCAACTCCCGGAGTTCACTCAAACTCATGTCCATCGAGTCAGTGATGCCATCCAGCCATCTCATTCTCTGTCGTCCCTATTTCCTCCCACCCCCAATCCCTCCCAGCATCAGACTCTTTTCCATTGAGTCAACTCATCGCATGAGGTGGCCAAAGTATTGGAGTTTCAGCTTTAGCATCAGTCCTTCCAATGAACACCCAGGACTGATCTCCTTTAGAATGGACTGGTTGGACCTCCTTGCAGTCCAAGGGACTCTCAAGAGTCTTCTCCAGCACCACAGTTCAAAAGCATCAATTCTTCGGTGCTCAGCTTTCTTCACAGTCCAACTCTCACATCCATACATGACCACGGGAAAAACCATAGCCTTGACTAGATGGACCTTGGTTGGCAAAGTAATGTCTCTGCTTTTTAATATGATGTCTAGGTTGGTCATAACTTTCCTTCCAAAGAGTAAGCGTCTTTTAATTTCCTGGCTGCAATCAGCATCTGCAGTGATTTTGGAGCCCAAAAAATAAAGTCTGACACTGTTTCCACTGTTTCCCCATCTATTTCCCATGAAGTGATGGGACCAGATGCCATGATCTTCGTTTTCTGAATGTTGAGCTTTAAGCCAAACTTTTCACTCTCCTCTTTCACTTTCATCAAGAGGCCTTTGAATTTCATGGCTCAGCAACAACCTTTCACTGGTTTTTCAGGGGAGCAATCCAGGTTTGTCAGCCATGCCCCCACTCCACCACCCCACTATCCACCCCCAAACTGTGCACACTTTCCATCGAGAGGAGAGTCAAATCCACAAACATGAGTCAGTAAGTGCCTTCTTCAGTTCCATCCCTTTACTTTGATTCAATCAGTTAATCTGGAGAAGTTTTGTGCAGCCTGAGGTCCTGTCTCCAGGAGTGTACTACCATACTTATTTATTCAGTCACATTTTTGGGTGGGTGGGGGAGAAATTATCTCTGTAACCATATTAATTTTTTCAGTGTAGAAGTTAAAATAGGATACAGTGGTCTCTGATGTGGCATGAAAAGAGCTTGGATGTCATTTCTGACCTCACAATAAGGAAAAAGCTGAATAAACTATGGTTTAGCAGCTCTTCTCAGATCATGCAGAGAAGGCAATGGCAACCCACTCCAGTACCCTTGCCTGGAAAATCCCATGGGCAGAGGAGCCTGGTAGGCTGCAGTCCATGGGGTCGCACAGAGTCAGACAAGACTGAAGAGAAAATTGAGGTCACAGGGAAAACTGCTGCCTTGAAAACTGTAGAGAAGACTGAATACAGAATCATACCTACCCAGGCTCAAAAGTTGCTGCTACAGTCAGCAACTGGTAGGAAAACTTAAAATCTTGTTTGTCCTCACCCTCTTGTGGGTTTTACCCCCAGCAGCCCTACCAGCTGCTCAGGATCAAGACTGGAGAAAAATCCCCAGGTGCTTCTGGCAAGAGGAGGAGGATAGAAACCACTTTGAAATGTATGAGAGCACCCAGTTCTCCTTAACAAAATCGTATCCTCAGGAAAACTTTTACCAGAGCCTGCCCAACCTGGAGGAAGGGAAATAACCAACTTCAGCCCACTCTAGCCATCCTGTGTCACATTAAATGAGGAAAAAAGCTCAGAAGCACTTGTGAGGGTCACAGCCCAGGGGCAGAGGCTCAGTAAAAGACTGAGTCTAGGGATTCCCTGGCAGTCCAGTGGTTAAGACTCAGTCCTTCCACTGCAGGTGACAAGGGTTCATCACTCATGCCCTGTGGTGTGGCCAAAAAAAGAAAAAAAAATTTGAGTGGAAATAAAAATGGACTTACCTTTTGGGGAAGGTATAGTATAGTTGCTTTACGATGTTGTGTTAGTTTCTGCAGTACAACAAAGTGAATCTCTATATGTATACATACCAGTGTGTCTCCTCCCTCTTGGTCCTCCATCCCATCATCCCCATCCCCTCCCCACTCTCTAGGTCACCACAGAGTACCAAACCGAGCTCCCTATGCTATGGAACAGGTTCCCACTGGGAACCTCAGCTTACAGTTCATCCCACCCTCCCCCCGTGTCCACATGTTTGCTCTCTACTTCTGCAGCTCTATTTCTGCCCTGCCCAAACATAGAAGAGTACAAAATCCCTTAATTTGAGAGATCTGGTTTTCCTTAATAGTAATCTCTGAAGATTCAGATTACCTGCCCCGTGCTGCAAACTTCTACATAGCCTGGCTCCTCTCCCCGCCTCCTCAGAAACAGTTCTCTCAGGGTCACCTGAAATGCTGTCTCCTGGACTTGAAGTCCACATGATACCCACCAAATCAGCCTAAATCTCAACTTGTAAGTCGCATGCATTTTTCAGTTGACAGCTTATTTCTTCGGTCAGCTGGCTGGCTCACCAGTAGTTGGTTCACACCCTCAGGAGTTTCTTGGGTGAAATCTAAAATGGGGCCCCATATACAGAAGCTAGGGAAAGACTAAAGAAAGAGCAGACACTCTAAATTGGTAGGCGGCAGCTTTAATAAGCAAGGGAACTTGCATACAATTCTTGTCGTGGATGGCCACAAGTAGACCTCCATATTCACCCACCAGAATCTTAAAAACTTACATAGAAGTCTTAACTGAGTTCCATCAGAAATATGCCATCCAGATGGCCTCAACAACACTTTATTATTAGAAATTTGTGTCCTTGGGACAGCTTCTAGGATGGGGGAGGCCAGTGAATAGGAGCGGGTGAGGCGCCTCATTACCTGAGTCCAGCTCATAGGTCACCCAGCAGTGAGTGATATCATCTCAATGAATTCCTCCAACACATTTTGTGGAGGGTTTTTGCATCAGTAGACATAAAGAATACTGGTCAGTAGTTCTCTTTTCTTACAGTTTCTTTGTCCAGTGATAGTATAAAAGAAATTGCTGGTATTACTGAATCCAGGCTCTGTCTGCTCATACAACAGGCCAGTAATTGGAAGATGAGATGCTGAGGCAAGGAATCCAACTTTATTTGGAAAGCCAGGTGTCTGAGAAGACAGTGAGCTAGGGCTTCCCTGATAGCTCAACTGGTAAAGAATCTTCCAGCAGTGCAGGAGATCCTGGTTCGATTCCTGGGTCAGGAAAATCCCCTGGAGAAGGGATAGGCCACCCACTCCGATATTGTTGGGCTTCCCTTGTGGCTCAGCTGGTAAGGAATATGCCTGCAGTTCAGAAGATCTGGGTTTGATCCCTGGGTTGGAAGATCCCCTGAAAAAGGGAAATTCTACCCACTCCACTTATGGGGTCATAAAGAGTTGGACATGACTGTGACTCTCAGTGTCCTAGAGTACCATCTTCTCAGAGTCTGGATGCTGGTTTCTTTTACAGAACAGAAAGTGAGAGGTGAAGAAGTAAAGTAAGAAGGCCATTTGTTGCTGTTCAGTCACTCAGTCGTGTCTGACTCTTTGCAACCCCATGGACTGCAGCATGCCAGGGTCCCTGTCCTTTACCACCTCCCAGACCTTGCTCAAATTCATGTCCATTGAGTCAGTAATGCCATCCAGCCGTCTCATCCTCTGTCATCCCCTTCTCCTCCTGCCTTCAATCTTTCCCAGCATCAGGGTCTTTTCCAATGAGTTGGCTGTTCTCATCAGATGGCGAAAGTACTGGAGCTTCAACTTCAGTGTAAGTCCTTCCAATGAATATACAGAATTGATTTCCTTTAGGATTGACTGGTTGGATCTCCTTGCAGTCCAAGGGATTCTCAAGATTCTTCTCCAACACCACAGTTCAAAAGCATCAATTCTTTGGTGCTCAGCCTTCTTTATGGTCCAGCTCTCACATCCATACATGACTACTGAAAAACCATCTTTGACTATATGAGTCTTTGTTGGCAAAGTAATGTCTCTGCTTTTTAATACACTGTCCAGGTTGGTCATAGCTTTTCTTCCAAGGAGCAAGTGTCTTTTAATTTCAAGGCAGCAGTCACCATACGCAGTGATTTTGGAGCCCAAAAAAAAGGCCATTAGTCTTAGAAAATATCTCTTGGCTCGGCCAACATCAGGGAGGGGATGTGTTAACTCTCTTCTGTAGCCGTTCACAGGTAGGCAGGGGTAGAATCTCTCTCTTGCAGCTGAACAAAGGTATGTTATTTAACATTCAGGCTAAAGGACAGGTTTCCCAGGCAGGCCATTGTGCACACTTAGAGCTATAGACAGCATCCTTTCAGTGATTATAACAGAAGCAAAAAAAAAAAAAAAAAGCAAAGGTTAGAATAAAAGAAACAGATCTATCTTGGAGTCAGATTTTGCTCTTTTCTGTTACACTGGCTTCAGAATGAGTTTAGACGTGTCCCCTCCTCTTCAATTTTTAAAAGAGTTTGAGAAGGATTGGTGTTTATTCTTCTTTAAATATTTGGTAGAATTCTGCCAGTGAGGTTATCTGGTCCAGGGCTTTCTTTGCTGAGAGTTTTTGGTGACTTTCTTTTTCAATTGTGGTAAAATATATTCTTTGTTGAGAAGTTTTTGATGACCATTTCAATCTCCTTGCTAATAATAGGTCCTTTCAGATTTTCTATTTCTTCATAATTCAGTCTTGGTAGATTGTTTTTCTAGGAGTTTGTCCATTTCATCTAAGTTATTCAATTTTTGGCATACAATTGTCCATGGTACTCTCTAATGATCCTTTCTATTTCTGTAAAATTCTATTAATTGTCTCACTCTTACATATTTGAATTTTTTGTTTTTTATCTGATTCTTCTTTTTTCTTCTTAATCTAGTTTTATCACCTTTGTTGTTCTGTTCAAAGACCTGACTTATGGTTTTATTTATTTCTCCATCATTTTCCTATTTTCTATTTTGTTTATCTCTGAACTAATTTTTTTTTCACTATTTCCTTCCCTCTACTATCTTTGAGTTTAGTTTTTTGTTCTTCCTTTTTCTAGTTTTTTGAGGTGTGATGTTAAGTTATTGATTTGAGATCATCCCTCTTTTTTAATGTAAGCATTTATAGCTATGAATTCACCAGTTATCACTGCTTCTGCTGCGTCCAATAGGTTTTTCTTTCAATTTATTTATTTGGCCACACTGGGTCTTAGTTGCTGCACTCAGAATCTTCAGTCTTTGTTGCAGCATGCCGTATCTTTTAGTTGAGACGTGATCTCGTAGCTGTGGCACATAAGATCAGGTTCCCTGAAAAGGGATTGAACCTGGGTCCCATGCATTGGGAGTGCAGAGTCTTAGCCACTGGACCACCAAGAAAGGCTCTCCATAAGGTACTATATGCTGTGTTATTGTTTTATTTTGTCTCAAGGTTATTTCCTAATTTCCCTTGTGATTTTGTCTTTAACTTGGTTGTTTAACGAATATGTTGTTCAACTTCCACATATTGTGAAATTTTTAGGTTTCGTTTTGCTGTTGGTTTCTAGTTTCATTCCATTGCAATCAGAAAGTATACTTTGTATGGTTTCAATCTTTCTAAATTTTAGAACTTATTGTGTATCCTAATATATGGTCTATGCTGGAAAGTGTTTTATGTGTACCTGAGAAGAATGTGCATTCTGCTTTTCTTAGGCAGAGAGTTCTATATATATATCTATATATCTGTTAGGCCTAATTAGTATAGCATTGCTGAAATCCTCTGTTTCTCTATTTATCTTCTGTCTATATGTTCTAACCATTGTTGAAAGTAGGGTATTGCAGTATCCAACTACTGCTGTGGAACTATTTCTCATTTCAATTCTGTTAATGTTGCTTCACATATTTAGGAGTGCTGAGGTTTGGTGCACATATATTTATAATTGTCATTATCTTCTTGGTGATTTGACCCTTTTATCAATATATAATGTTCTTGTCTCTTAAAGCAGTTGATTAAAGTATATTTTGTCTGAACTTAGATAGCCACTTCTGCTCTCTTTTGATTACTGTTTGCAAGGAATATCTTTTCCTATCCTTTCACTTTCTACCTATAAGTGCTCGGTCACTTCAGTCGTGTCCAACTCTGTGCGACCCCATGGACTGCAGCCTGCCAGGTTCCTCTGTCCATGGGCTTCTCCAGGCAAGAACACTAGAGTGGGTTTCCTTGCCTTCCTCCAGGGGATCTTCCCAAGCCCGGGATCGAACCCTCATCTCTTATGTCTCCTGCATTAGCAGTCAGGTTCTTTACCACTAGTGCTACCTGGGAAACCATACATGTTTTAAACACAGGTATGCAGGCCTTGCTGTATGCACAGTAGAAGGGATCAAGAAGAGGTAGGAAGAATACACAGAAGAACTATACAAAAAAGGTCTTAATAACCCAGATAACCATGACGGTGTGTTCACTCACCTAGAGCCAGACATCCTGGAATGTGAAATCAAGCGGGCCTTAGGAAGCATCACTACAAGCAAAACTAGTGGAGGTGATGGAACTCCAGCTGATCTATTTCAAATCATAAAAGATGATGCTGTGAAAGTGCTGCACTCAATATGTCCACAAATTTGGAAAACTCAGCAGTGGCCACAGGGCTGGAAAAGGTCAGTTTGCATTACATTCCCAAAGAAGGGCAATGCCAAAGAATGCTCAGACTACCACACAATAGCATTCATTTCACATGCTGGCAAGGTAATACTCAAAATCCTTCAACTAGGCTTCAACAGTATGTGAATCTAGAACTTCGAGATATAAAAGCTGGATTGAGAAAAGGCAGAGGAACCAGAGATCAAATTGCTAACATCTGTTGGACCATAGAAAAAGCAAGAGAGTTCCAGAAAAACATCTACTTATGCTTCATTGACTATGCTAAGCCTTTGACTCTGTGGATCACAACAAACTGTAGAAAAGTCTTAAAGAGATGGGAATACCAGACCACCTTACCTATCTCCTGAGAAACCTGTATGGGGGTCAAGAAACAACAGTTAGAACTGGACATGGAACAACAAACAGGTTTAAAATTGGGAAAGGAGTATATCAAGGCTGTATATTGTCACCCTGCTTATTTAACTTATATGAAGAGTACAGCATGTGAAGTGCTGGGCTGGATGAAGCACAAGGTGGAATCAAGATTGCCAGCAGAAATATCAACAACCTCAGATTTGAGGATGTTACCACTTTAATGGCAGAAAGTAAAGAGGAACTAAAAAGCCTCTTGATGAGGGTGAAAGAGGAGAGTGAAAAGTTGGCTTAAAACTCAACATTCAGAAAACTAAGATCATGGCATCTGGTCTCACCACTTCATGGCAAACAGAAGGAGGAAAAGTGGAAGCAATGACATTTTTCCTTGTTTGGGCTCCAAAATCACTGTGGAAGGTGACTGCAGCCATGAAATTAAAAGACTCTTGCTCCTCGGAAGAAAGCTCCAAAATCACTGCAGATAGTTCTTTACCATTAGCACCACCTGGGAAGCCCTCCTAGGTGTATGCCCAGAGAAATAAAAGCATATATCCACACAAAAACTTGTACACAATTGTGCATAGCAAGATTATTCATAATAGCCAGTAAGCAGAAATAACTCTATTAATCAACAACTGGATATATAAAAAATGGCATCATAAAATGATTTGGGAAAAACAGAAATTAAGTATTGATAGTTGACACATGCTACATGGATAAACCTTGAAAACATTTTGTCAAGTGAAAAAAGTCAGTCATCAAGGCAGGAACACAGTTACGTGAAGTGTCCAGAATAAGCAAATCTATAAAGACAAAAAAGTAGATTGGTGGCTACCTAAAGCTGGAGGGAATGGGAGATTGGGAGATAATAGATGAGAGATCTAGAATTTCTTCTAAAAATTTAACTTTTCTAAAATTGTTTATGGTGAGGATGCCCAACACTGTCAGTATATTAAAATAGTCATGAATCCTATCGTTTACATGGGTGAAGTATATGTAGATGACTTATAGTTTACTAACAGCTGTTTTTAAAAAAAAAGAATGGTAGATGAACCTATGAGTAAAAAATAGGTTTAAAATAAACAAATGAACAGAAAGATCATTGAAAAGCATATGGACAGTTAGATATACAAACAGTGTAAAGGCAGACAATGATACAGATGGACGAGTAGACAACTAGAAAGCAGACAGAAAGAGAAAGAGATGAGAGACGGTGGCAGCGGGCAGATACTGTGTCCTCGCACAGGCAGTTAGACAGTAATAGAGAGACACAGCTAGACAGATATACATGCAAGCGTCCACACAGACAGAGAGACAGGGAGGGGAACAGGAAGAAAGACATGAACACAGACGATAGAAAAGTAGACATAAATACCGACAAAAAGGTAGAACGTCAAAAAGACAGACATACAGAGACCCACAAATAGGCAGTTACTGGGCCTGACAAATAGAGGAAATGCATACACAGAGATATTGACAGGTGGACAGACAGACATACTGACAGCTATGATAGGAGTAGAGAGAGACTTTGAGAGAAATAGAGAAACAAAAATAAGCAGAGAATCAGACAGAAAACCAACAGATAAACAGACAGTCAGACAGGCCAACTGAAATTAGGACATCTAAGCAAGCAGAAAACAGATGTATTGAAGGTAATATAGACAAACAGATGTATAAATGAATGGATAAAGACTATAGACATGGATAAATAGAAAATAAATAAGTATCCAGACACACAGACAAGTATATACATCAGGAAGAAAGATAGACTAGACAGGGTTCCACCTGTGTGGTGCTAGCACGAGGATCTCTATGGGCAGCAAAACAAGGGGAGCTGTGAAAACATTTCAAATATCTGAAAATAGTCCTAAGGACATACAACAAATGACAAATTTTGTTTAAAAACAATTTCTGGCCATGCCACGCAACTTGAAGGATCTTAGTTCCCTGACCAGGGATCAAACCTGTGTTCTTGGCAGTGAAAACACAGAGTCCTAACCACTGGACCACCAGGGAATTCCCAGCATTTTTTTTTTTTTTAATTAACTAAAACTCAATACAAAGAGCCGCAGTCCACAGCATCTGAGGCACAACCAGCTCTCTTCCTCCCCCACCTTGTTGGTGTGCTGAAAGCTCTCCTCCAGGTGGTGGCCAAGAAGGCAGCACTCTGCCCCGTCAGCTCCCCACTGACCAGCGTTTCACCGAGAGGGTCAGCACTTCTCATTCCCTGCAACTCCAGTAGAAGCAGCTAACTTCCTGATTATGCAACTGAGCGTAGGGCATCCTTTTCTTTACCTAGCACCCAGAGAAGTGGCCAAGGACCCTTAAAAACAATCACTCTCTTAATTAAGAGCAAGGAGTAAGCTATTGCCCTGCCACTCACCACCCAAAGCAGAGTGGAGACAGCTGAAAGAGAACCCCTGGGGTCAAAGCATAATGAGTACAAATACACAAACCACTCAACACAGCATCTCTCCCTCTCTTTCACACACACCTCCCACCCCATAAACCTAGTGCCCTCATTCATTCACAGTGCCCCACACGCAAAGCCCACCCAACAGTGTCCGCCACAAATGCACAACACTAAACACAGTTTCAAATACATGAATCTCTAAACAGTGTTTCACAGACTCACACCAGACTGTCTCACACAAACCTGAGAAACAGTGTTTCACAAATAAGCAAAACACTACTAAACACATTAGCTCTCTTACAGACACACACGGCTAAATACAGTAACACACCACCATTCAAAACACTGCCTAACATACACGGCAAACATACCTCACACGCACATACTCACATGAAACAGTCTCACACACAGCCCCCACTATCCTCGCATCTCACTGTTGTCCAATGGCTATAATTACAGACCCATTGTCTCGATGTACAATTGTACAACATACATATTATTGGTATGATTTTATAGTACAGCTTCCCTGGTGGCGATGGTAAAGAAACTGCCTGCAGTGCAGGAGACCCAAGTTCGATTCTTGGGTTGGGAAGATTTCCCTGGAGAAGAGAATCTCCAGTACCCTTACCTGGCGAATTCCACAGACAGAAGAGCCTGGTGGGTTACAGTCCATGGGGTCACAAAGAGTCAGAAATGACTGATAGACTATAGTATAGCTCTGTTGTGCAATAGATGTAAATTGAATAGCACAGAGGATGAATGGGGCCCACTGGCTGTGTGAGGAATTAGGTGGAACAGCACCAGTTGAGCCTGCAAGAAAGTTCAGGATGAAAAAAAAAAAACATGATGAGGCACTCATCCTGATAGTTAGATAGTTAGATGCATATCTCTGAAAGAATTTCATGACTTTCCTGGTTTTTCCAGTGGTTAAGAGTACTCCTTCCAATGCAGGGGACACAGGTTCCATCCCTGTCCATGAAGATCACACATGCCTTCAGTTCAGTTCAGTTCAGTCACTCAGTCATGTCAGACTCTTTGCGACCCCATGAGTTGCAGCACGCCAGGCCTCCCTGTCCAACACCAAGTCCCGGAACCCACCCTAACTCATGTCCATTGAGTCGGTGATGCCATCCAACCATCTCATTCTCTGTCATTCCCTTCCCCTCCTGCCTTCAATCTTTCCCAGCATCAGGGTCTTTTCAAATGAGTCAGCTTTCGCATCACGTGGCCAAAATATTGGAGTTTCAGTTTCAACATCAGTCCTTCCAATGAACACCCAGGACTGATCTCCTTTAGGATGGACTGGTCGGATCTCCTTGCAGTCCAAGGGACTCTCAAGAGTCTTCTCCAGCATCACAGTTCAAAAGCATCAGTTCTTTGGTGCTCAGCTTTCTTTATAGTCCAAGTCTCACATCCATACACAGCCAGTGGGAAAACCATAGCCTTGACTAGACGGACCTTTGTTGACTAAGTAATGTCTCTGCTTTTTAAAATGCGGTCTAGGTTGGTCATCACTTTCCTTCCAACACACGCCTTAGGGCAACTAAAAATGAGTGCCACAACTACTGAGGCCTGCAGCCTCTAGAGCCCATGCTCCCCAATAAGAGAAGCCACTGCAAAGAGAAGCCCACACGCTGCAACAATGATCCAGCAGAGTCAAAAATAAATAAATAAATATTTTTTAAAAATCCTTAAGAAATAGTTTCAATGAGCCAGATTCTTGCATGTTCCCATACATGGGAAAGCACCAAAATCATTACCTTGAACTATCTCTTTGTGACTAGCAGTAATCTTTCAACCACACTTTGGGTAGCAAAGTCCACTTTTGGGGAATGTTAAATTCTTTGCTACTTGTTTCGGGAATTTCGTTTGTTTTCTTTTAGCTTTTCTAAATCTGACCCTAAATCTCTTGAATTCTATCGTCCCCATGAACCTCTTCAACTTATATCCACTATTCTAAGACTGAGTTCTCTTCAGTCCTCTCCATTTACCACGTTAGCTGTTGAATATTTATTTCACATGTTTATTGAATGCCTCCTGTTTGCTAGTTTCTGTGGGAGATGTACACTGCTGAAAAGATCATAAATTTCCTGCCTTCATGGAACTTACCTTTAATATAGTACTGTCCAGTATCTACATGGGCTTGTGACTGCAATATTGGATAGCACAGGTGCAGTGGGAGAAGCACAGTGTCAAGCAAGTCATCACACCAGATATTTCCAGGAAGGCTTTATTTCCCGTTGTACTAGAGATTAAATAAATACTATCTGGGGTCAGAAAGGATGTGATAAGAACCTTGACAAATGGCATAATATAAATTTTGGCATTTAAGAAAGACCTGGTGATCCAAAACGTTTTGTTTTTTCTTGTGTGTAAAAGAAGTAAACCAAAGCTAGTGACTTGGTTGTCAGAAGGAATATTTAAGCTCATTCCTTTAATGTAATTTGGCCAGTCGGCATTTGAGCTAGGTTGAACTTGAGTTGAATTTTTATTTAGGTCTAAATAGTTTCATAATTAATAATTTTAAATTGTATAGCACTGAATTTTTACAGTCAAAGAGAATTGTTCTTTATTTTCCAACATTTTCTTGTGGTAGTCATAATTATGTCTTCTTTGGTCCTCTATTTCTGCCCTTTTTCTTTCTTTTAATTCTTTAACAACAAAAGGAGGATCCCTTAGGTTCTTGCGCTCTGGCTATTGATTCTTATATATCTGTCTCCTGTCTTCCTTTTAACTTATATCTTTAATTGCAGAATGCCTCAGCTTCTGATCTTAATTATTGCAGCTTGCCTCTGATGCATTTGGTGATGTTAGTTAACGGGTGACCGGCAGAAATGTTTTGAAGCTGTAAGACGACACGAGTATCTTAAGGGGTTGAAGTTTCTAGCTTCTGAACAATTTGTTGAAATTAGTGGTTTCTTTTTTAGAATTATTTTTAGTTGTGATGCAACACACATAACATAAAATTATCATTTTAACCGTTTTTTAAGTGCACACTTCAGTGGCATTGAGAGTATTCTCATTATTGTGCTGCAGTCATTTCCATCATCTGCAGAACCTGTTTCATCTTGCAAAACTGAAACTCTCAAGCCACTGAATAGTGACTCCCCAATTTCACCCTCCTTCCACCCCCTGGCAACCATTATTCTACTTTCTGTCTCTGTGAGTTTGACTATTTTTAAATACCTCATATAAGTGGATACAAACAGTATTTGTCCTTTTATAACCAGCTTATTTTATTTAGCATCATATCCTCAAGGTCCATCTTGTTGTAGCATGTGTCAAAATTTCCTTTGTAAAAATAAATAATATTCTGTTGTATGCATATTTTGTTTACCCATTTATATGTTGATGGATACATGTGTTGCGTCCACCCTTTGACAGTTGTGAATAATGCTGCTATGAACATTGATGTACAAATACCTGCTTTTTTAATTTTAAAAATTGAAGTATAATTGACTTTACATTGCTGTGTTTCAAGTGTATAGCACAGTGATTCAGTTGTATGTATATTATATAAATATATATAACATATATATGTGTGCCTGTGTTCTTTTTAGACTCTTCTCTCTTATAGGTTATTATGAAATTTTGAGTATGGTTCCCTGTGCTATACAGTAAGTCCGCAAGTCTTTGATTTTAATTCTTTCAGGTGTATCCCCCTAAGCGAAACTGCTGAATCATATGATGATTCTACTTTTAACTTTGAGGGGTGCTTTATTTTTATTATTCTATTTAGATATTATTCTCAGTATTGCTTCAAACTCTAGACAGGCTTTTGGTACATTATAATTAGCTTAGTATCACCCACACACTGAGCAAATGAACTCAAATGTCAGGTTTCTACCTCAAAGTTTTATTTTTTCTGCTTCCAATATTTGTTCAGTCTCTGAGCTTATGTTGAGAGCTTCCTTTGTGCTGGGTACTGCAGACTAAGTACTAATGAAACTTCCTCTCCTGTCCTTGGAGTACCAAGTATCATTATCATGTATTTTGAAATTTTGATCCATGTTTTCTGCTAATTGACTGGTCTTCTGTCCTGTTCTCCTTTGGTTAGGAACCCAGAGACGCCGCTGGCCACCCTGGGCAGGTAGTATGTGGTCAGGGACCCATGGGCTGGAATAGGCCCAGTGCTGGGGCCAGGCTGCTCTCTGCCCTCTGCTGCTTTCTCAAAGCAGCTCTGCCTCTCCATGGAACTTCTCGCTGTTCCTCCTTCCTTTGGCCTATCCTCTGTATATCTCTAGTCCCAATTCCAGAGGAAACCTGTCTGACTGACTTGAGTAGCCGCTCTTGTCCTTACTGGGCAGAGCCTGGCCTCAGGAGCTCCTGATCAGCCGGTTAATGGGCCCCTCTTGGATCAGTGCCTGTTGCCCCCATCCAGAGGGTAGCCATCTTGACTTTCTTCTTCCTACTGCTGATACAGGATCTGTTACTGCCAAGAGGAAGTTCCCCGGTCTGCTCTGTACCTGGGGTAGTGCTGGGTTTAATGGATATTTGCTAGCAGATGCCCAAATGGGATACAAATTGTCAGACCCTGGGGATGATGGTCTGGTTCATGTTTTGAATCAAAATTGGAAAAACAGTCACATAAAATAGCAGATCTTTTTTGAAGAGCTTATTAGACAAGGTTGATAGTGAACTGATTTCCATCAAGGACAAAAGCTCTCTCTTAATAACGTAACATATGTACTTGAGAGAGAGAAAAGAGGATCCCCAGTTTACAAGAGATCTTATTAAAGCTTTAATCTCTGTGAACCAGAAAGATATCCAAGTCTAAACATTTTAGTTATTTAGAAGGTATCTACTATGAGATGGCTGGATGGCATCACCGACTCGATGGACATGAGTTTGAGTGAACTCTGGGAGTTGGTGATGGACAGGGAGGCCTGGCATGCTGTGATTCATGGGGTCTCAAAGAGTCGGACACGACTGAGCGACTGAACTGAACTGACTATGCATTTGAGCTTCCCAGGTGAAGCTAGTGATAAACAACCCGCCTGCCAATGCAGGAGGCATAAGAGACGCAGGTTCAATCCCTGGGTCAAGAGATCCCCTAAGAGATGCAGGTTCAATCCCTGGGTCACGAGATCCCATGGAAGAAGGCACAGCAGCCGACTCCAGTATTCTTGCCTGGAGAATCCCTTGGACAGAGGAGCCTGGTGGGCTATGGTCCATAGGGTCACAAAGAGTCAGACACAACTGAAGCAACTGAGCAAGCACACATCTGTTTGTGATTAGCAGTAATCTTTTAACCAAGATATATGCTCGAATACATGTATTTCCCTAGCCAGGAAAACAAACAAACAAACCTCATTTATATACAGGCTCCTTCCCTACCTCTTTGGCACAGTTTCCCAAGTATATCTGATTTTCTTCAAGTCAATAGTATATACAAGGAGAGAAAGTTGAATGGCACCCATGTGGGTGTTCATGAAGTATATGTTGAATGGTACAGGTGGATGAGTAAGAGGTGGCCATTGAACCACATAGAGTGAGTGTGCAAAAGTGACATCTGGATGACAAAGCAGGCGGGCAAGATGCAGTCTTAGATTGATGCGCGATAGTGTTCAGATGGTGGTTTTGAATCAACAGAGCACAGGTGCTGAAAGTGAGAGTGGGTGTCTAGGGAGTGGAAGTGGATGATCAAAGGGCCGAAAAACAGTGTATAAGAGCTGGAAGTGAGGAGGCTCACAGTGGGTGTGAGAATCACATAAGCCAGATGACTTGGTCGGTGTGTAGACTAGTAGGTGCATGGAACACCTAGATGTGCAAGGAGTCATGTTAGGATAACGTGGAATGGGTGAGCAGAGAACTATTATTTCTCTGCCAGGAGTTGTAATGGAATCGCACAGTCTGTGTGGAAAGTGTGGAAGTGGAGAGAACAGCCTGATTGCGCAGCAGCTGTCAGGTGAGTGGCACAGGGGGCTCGTTGAAGAAAGCTGGGTGGAGCGCAGTGCGTGTGCGAGCAGCGTCATTGCTGCAGCTCTTACTGACCACCTGAAAACGTTCTTACGTCTCCTCTCCAGTGGCGGCCAGAACAAGGTTGGGGGAGGCTGTCGGGTGGGGAGAGGCAAGGCAGTCACGGGATGTGCCTCCTGAGAAATTGCTTAAGCTTCCCCACAGAGGTAATGACCACCAGGCTGGAGAGTCTTAAGGAGGATGTCTTGGGCTGGCCTAGTCATTGCATGTACTGCCCAAAACCTTTCCACCACCTCTGGCCAAGTGGGTTTGGCCCAGGTTAATCTGGTCCAGCCAGATGAGATCCCTTGTGATGCTCAATCATGGAAGCACCTCCTGAAAATACTTTCTAAGTCCTCTCTGGAGTACAGAACCTGCCTGAGCCTCATCCTATATAAACATCTTGAAAAATCTTTTAAAATTCTTCTCCAGAGGACTGAACCAGCATGTCTCCAGAGGACTACTCCAGAAATGTTCTAGGAAGCATGTAGTTTCTTTTCCCAGGGAAAGATGGTCCTGCCAATGTCCATTTCTGCAAATCAGTTAGAAACATCTTGTAAAGGTGATTCAAAACCAAGGGCCACATGATCCTTCCTTGATGCCCTCCCTGCCACCTTGGCTAGCTTCATTTCCCCTCCAAAGTGACACGGAAAACCTTTTGAAGGTGCATCCTGCAACAGAGCCCTGTGCCTCTTATAACCAACCCAGGCTTACTTTGGTGAAGTCCTAGTGCCCTCCACAGAACTTCCTGGACCCTGTTCCAGAGGGAGACAGAAACATCTTCATGGGGTGCAGCCTCTTGCACCCCATGAAGGGTTGTGGTGGGACTGGGGCATGTCCACTGGCCTAATGGTGCAAACCAAACAGTCCTGGCCCCATTCCCCACATTTAGACATTTTTTGGTGGGGGCTACCCATTACTTTGGCCACCTCATGCGAAGAGTTGACTCATTGGAGAAGACCCTGATGCTGGGAGGGATTGGGGGCAGGAGGAGAAGGGGACAACAGAGGATGAGATGGCTGGATGGCATCACTGACTCGATAGACATGAGTTTGGGTAACCTCCAGGAGTTGGTGATGGACAGGGAGGCCTAGCATGCTGCAATTCATGAGGTCGCAAAGAGTCGGACACGACTGAGAGATGAACTGAAATGAACCCATTACTAAGACCCCACATGACTGAGGCATGACCAGGTGTGCCATCTATGGCCCCTGCTCAACCTAGACCGCTGCACCCACTCCAGGGGGCGAACTGGAAATGGTAAGGGAGGTTCATACAATTACCATGCCCTGCTGCTGCCTAACCGGAGAAGGCAATGGCACCCCACTCCAGTACTCTTACCTAGAAAATCCCATGGATGGAGGAGCCTGGTAGGCTGCAGTCCGTGGGGTCGTTAAGGGTCGGACTCGACTGAGCGACTTCACTTTCACTTTTCACTTTCACACATTGGAGAAGGAAATGGCAACCCACTCCAGTGTTCTTGCCTGGAGAATCCCAGGGACGGGGGAGCCTGGTGGGCTTCCGTCTATGGGGTCACACAGAGTCGGACACGACTGAAGTGACTTAGCAGCAGCAGCTGCTGCCTAACATGACTATGAACAGACTTGGTGCTCGCAAGGGCCTGCCTGTCTATCCTGGGAAGTCCCCACCACCATGGGTGGCTAGAAAACATTGGGAGACACACTGACCAAACAGAGTCACCCAGGCCCAGGTACCGCCTGTAGAAGATAAACACAGCCAGACATTAGTTAAAGCCATGAAAAGAGGTTTTACTAGTAACTTTTGACAGTATACAGCTAAGCTGTATAGGAAGGCAGGAATGCAGCTAGGCTCTGTTCCAGTGAGTGTGTTTTAGGGGAGCACAAGGGAGCAGAGTGTGGTGGCTGGGCAGAGAGCTGAAGAAGCACACAGGGTTCTTCAGCACAGACGCAATCTGTTCTACACGCAATGTAGTCCACTGACAGTGAGAGGCGTTACGACACGACCGGAAGACAGAGACCTTACCCTCAGCCATTGCACTTCCAAGGAACGGCTCTCAGGCCATTGATAGAGACGCTTCTGAGTTGCAAGTGACACTGTACAAACAATTACAAGCCTGCTTTAGTAAGTACTCTGGAAAGGGAGGGCAGGGGCCAATCATCAGGTGTTGGCTGGAACAAATGGTGCATTTCCTGTCAGCACTGAGATTTATCAAGCAGGTATTTTATTTGGGGTGGGGTTTGGGGAGAATCATCTGGTGCCATCACTTCATGGGAAATAGATGGGGAAACAGTGGAAACAGTATCAGAATTTATTTTTGGGGGGCTCCAAAATCACTGCAGATGCTGATTGCAGCCAGGAAATTAAAAGACGCTTACTCCTTGGAAGGAAAGTTATGACCAACCTAGACAGCATATTAAAAAGCAGAGACATTACTTTGCCAACCAAGGTCCGTCTAGTCAAGGCTATGGTTTTTCCCGTGGTCATGTATGGATGTGAGAGTTGGACTGTGAAGAAAGCTGATCACCGAAGAATTGATGCTTTTGAACTGTGGTGCTGGAGAAGACTCTTGAGAGTCCCTTGGACTCCAAGGAGGTCCAACCAGTCCATTCTAAAGGAGATCAATCCTGGGTGTTCATTGGAAGGACTGATGCTAAAGCTGAAACTCCAATACTTTGGCCACCTCATGCGAAGAGTTGACTCACTGGAAAAGACTCTGATGCTGGGAGGGATTGGGGGGTGGGAGGAGAAGGGGACGACAGAGAATGAGATGGCTGGATGGCATCACCGACTCGATGGACATGAGTTTGAGTGAACTCGGGAGTTGGTGATGGACAGGGAGGCCTGGCGTGCTGTGATTTACGGGGTAGCAAAGAGTCGGACACGACTGAGCGACTGAACTGAACTGAACTTGGAGAGAATCGGGGATCATCCTAGAGACACATGCTGCCAAAAGACAACCTACAGCTTCGTCAAGTCTTTCAGTGAGAGTGTTCAGATAGAGTTGTTCTGTGCCAGGAGTTCTTACAATTCTTACCCTCTGGGCCTCCCAGGATGACCAGTTCCCACCAACACAAGAGGTGGGCCCCATGCAGAGGTGTGGGTGGGCTTGGACAACTTCCACAGTCATCTCTCTCTGACTGGATCATTTCAGGACTGTTGGAAACATTGTGTGAGGTGCTCCAACTCTGGGAGTAGGAAACCAGTCCTAGACACCCTCTCCATGCCTCCCTGGGTCCAGAAGTGGACGTGGAAACATTTTCTAAAGGGGCAAGTGATAGCAGGGGCCCATGTGGGACTGTGACTGAACCATCTGCCCCTCCACAGGCAGCTCTGACCAGCCATTCTACAGATACGGAAAAACATTTCAGAGGCACACTGACCACCAAGCCATACCAAGGACTGTGGCTATGACAGTGCCATCACTGGACCTCCGTGTTGAGAAACTGAGGAAGCAGTGCCTGAGGAGAAGGTCCTCACCAGAGGCCTTGGCGGAGGGCTGGCCTCGCTTAGCACCTCTCCAACGTTTTCACAAACATCTTGCCCTTTGAAGCTGTTTCTTTCGGCCCTTAACAACCCTTGGCGTGCAGCGCAAGAAACACTCCCTAGCCTAAGAAACACTTTCTTTGTTCTTCTTTATTCAGCTTTAGGAATACTCCCTACGCACGTAGTCCTTGAGTTAATTGAAAGCCATGCCAGTAACCTTGATTGATAGCTGACTTGAAGCTTAGGAAACTGATTACGCTTAGAAGTGGAGCCAGCATGTCTGGTAAAGCTATGTAAATCTAATTTTATCAACACTCCACAGGTGTCCTGGTTTTTGTCATGCTGATATAGCTGTTAAAGTCTTACTTTCTTGTTAAACTATATAATAGCGCTTGTAAAATAAAGCAAATTGTCAGTCTCCAAGAAGGCTGTCTGTGTCCCTTTTTCAGAGGCATCTTCCCCAAGCTCTACACCTCCGTGTCCATCCTAGGTCAGTCTCTGTCTCCAAAAGGGGCTTAGAAAAAATTTTAACAGACACATATGATAAACAGGCCAGATTGTGTTCAGGCCCCAGAACCACTTCATGGCATGCCTACCCAGCGCTATGCACAGAGACGACTTGGAAACATTTTCCACAGATGACTAGGGCCCATGCCTGACCATGGTTGGGACACCTCATGAGGCTCCCTGGCCATTTCAGTCCAGTCTCCACCATCTCTGAGAGTTTAGGAAAGTTGTTGGGTGCTGCCTCCAGTGACCAGGCCCTTGATGACCTGCCCTGGGTGTGATTTCAGGCTGCATCCAACTCGCCTGCAGTGCCTTCTCTGGTTGGCAACAGGAAAACATTTGGAGGGGCTGCACACAATGACCAGGCCCACATGGGATACCACCAGGCCTGCATGTGCCCTTCTGGATTCTCAGTGGTTCCCATTCATTGGATGGGACTTAAGAATGTTATGCCCTGAGTCCAGTCCCCCCATGCTGGTAGAATAAGACACCCGCAGCAATGCAAAAGCAAGAATGGGGTTTATTTCTAGCTTGAGCTAGGGCTCATGCCTTCTCCAACGCAGTGGAGTGGGACAAAAGCCCTGAGCCCAGGTCACAGCTGTTTTTATAGTCTTAGGTTACATAAGCACCTATTTCTGTTCAAAAGATCAAGCTGGCAGAAGCTCATTGGCCAGTTCATGCACGCGCGGAAGCTCATTGGCCAGTTTATACACGCGCGCGGGGTTTTCTCTGGGGGATTTCCCTTTTTACTCTGATTGGCCCGACCTTTGGTGCCGGGGGACTTTTCTAGGGAGGAGTTTCTTAATTTTGGCGCTGGCTGGCGGGATCTTCTTAGGGAGGAGTTTCTGTGGACTTAGCCTCCACCCTCTCTCCAGGAAATCAAGACTTAGGCCTAAGCAAGGTCTCAGGCCTATCCTGGCTACTCAGATGTTAGGGCTCCTAACAAGAATATTTTAGAAGGGACTTCTATGACTGGGTCTCACAAAACACCCTTCCAGGGACCTCTCTGGCCAGCTCATACCAATCCCCATTTGTAAGGGGGATCCAGCAACCATGGCTGAGACTAAGGCACCTTCCTAGAGCCTCCATGTCAGTCACAGGCTGGTGTCCACCACCAAAATGGGACATAAATAGTTTCTGGGGACACATCAAAAATGACCTCACACAATTGAGGGCCCACATAGGATGAACTTCCAGAAGCCATCCAACGTACAGCCCACATAGGATCAGGGCCTGGCCCTCAGTGCCCTCTCAGGCCTCCCTGGCAGGTTCATGGTGGCATGCCCCCTGCCCTTGAGGGGAGATTGGAAATGTTTTTGGAAGCACACTAATGACTTGGGCCCATAGAGGAGCATAGCTGTGTCCACTCCACCTACCCCTGCTTCCAATTTGGCTTGGGACTCGGAACACTCAAGTGGGTGCTGCTGACTGCCATTCTTTCATGGGGCTGTGGTAGAGCCCAGAGCCCTCCCCAGGCCTCCCTGGCAGTCTGTTTGCTTCTCAGTCATTGGAGGGGGACTGAGAAACATTTTGGGAAGGCATCTTTTCCTTTAGAGTCAGATACTAGCCCTGTATCAGCTCTGTACCAGGTCCTGAGGGCACCCCAGTTCTGGCCATGGTCCCACTTAGATACTAAAAGGTGGATGTACATTCTGAAGATATTGATGTCTCCCTCTCAAGGGGGTCATCACCAACACAGACCTGGAGACTGTGGAGGCACCTTGAACTTGGCTGTCCTCCTGCCTGAGGACTGGTCTTTGGAGATACCCCAAAACATTCCTAAACTCTCTCTGGTGTGGAAAGACCTGGGAAGGCCAGAAAGACTTAGAGGAGGAGTCTGGATAAGCCCTGGTATTGGGAGCCCCACCCCCAAAGTTTCTAATGCCTCCTCCAAGGAGTACAAACAGGCCCAGGGAGGGTACTCTCACTGACCACAATCCTGCATCAGTCCTGTTTATTGGCTATATTTCCCCCAAACATTTCCAATTCCCTGGCCCCAGAGGTGGGCATCACTTTGTGTTGGACATGAATAAAGGGATGAGCATTGCACATGCACACACCCACCCCTCAATTTTGAAAGTTCCCTCTAAAGGCCAGGACAAACTTGGCTGGGCATGTAGATCTGCGGTAGGCCTCTCTAGACTGGCACAGTCCCATATGTGGCACATTCCCAGAGATACCCCTTAAATATCTCTAAGTCCCTCCAAAGAGGTTATTGGGACAAGCTAGACAAGGAAGATGGGTATGGAGACCTTAGCCAGGCTACAGTAGTGCCTGGACAGGCTTCTCTGTCCATCACCATCTCCAGAGCTTGCCCAAACTCATGTCCATTGAGTCTGTGATGCCATCCAACCATCTCATCCTCCGTCATCCCCTTCTCCTCCTGACTTCAATCTTTCCCAGCATCAGGGTCTTTTCAGATGAGAGTTCTTCACATCAGGTGGCCAAAGTATTGGAGTTTCAGCTTTAGCATCAGTCCTTTCGATGAATATTCAGGACTAATTTTCTTCAGGATTGACTGGTTTGATCTCCTTGCAGTCCAAGGGACTCTCAAGAGTGTTTTCCAACACCACAGTTCAAGAGCATCAATTCTTTGGTGCTCTGCTTTCTTTATAGTCCCAACTCTCACATCCATCCATGACTACTGGAAAAACCATAGCTTTGACTAGATGGATCTTTATTGGCAAAGTAATGTCTCTGCTTTTTAATATGCTATCTAGGTTTGTCACAGTTTTTCTTCCAAGCAGCAAGCACCTTTTAATTTCATGACTTCAGTCACCATCTGCAGTGATTTTAGAGCTCAAGAAAATAAAGTCTGTCACTTTTTCCATTGTTTCTCCATCTATTTACCATGAAGTGATGGGACCAGATGCCATGATCTTTGTTTTTTTGAATGTTGAGTTTTAAGCCAGGTTTTTCATTCTCCTCTTTCATTTTCATCAAGAGGCTCTTAGTTCTTCTTTGCTTTCTGCCATAACGATGGTGTCATCTGCATATCTGAGGTTACTGATATTTCTCCCAGCAATCTTTATTCCAGCTTGTGCTTCATCCAGTCTGGCATTTTGCATGATGTACTCTGCATATAAGTTAAATAAACAGGGTCTTTGCGTACACATTCGGAAAATTTACCTAGAGGCCACTCTGGAGGACTGCATTGGCCTAGACCAGCAAAGGACTTGTGGTGGTGCACCCAGCCTGTTTGCTGTTCTTGCTTTGCATATTCTTTCCAGAAGTATTTTCATGTCCCCAGCCTTAGAGGCCCACGGAGGACACCAGGGGTGCAGGGGTATTCTGAATGAGGCTCCAACTCCTTTTCTTGAAAGGGAACATTGGCCTACGCCAGCCAGGGAGGTGTGTGAGAGTAGCTCAGTCCCTACTGGGTCTAAGTCATTGGCAGCACACTATGGAAAGTTTTCTAGATCTCCCTCCAGAGGTCAAGACCAACTGGCTGGATAGGGAGGCACAAGAGACACATGCCAAGTGTGTGTGTTCACTTCTCGAAATGTACAATAAACAATTTTAGATTTGGAGCGCTAAGAAAAATGTGGATTGCATACACAAATCTGAGAGCTATAAACACACAGGTGATAATTGAGACTGGAGTAGAAAAGATTGCCCTAGGGAGAAGGTATAAATTCCCTTTCACAGAATCATTACTCCTATGATTACCCCCTTCTTACAGGATTTATTCAGTTGTGTGCAGTCTATGTTTTAGGTAGTTGCTATAGTCTGGGTGTCTGTGCACCCTCAAAATTAATAATTTGAAATCTTAATGCCCAACATGATGGCATTTGAGAGGTGATTAGAAAAGGATGGTGGAGGTCTCGAGAATGGAATGAGTGCCCTTATAAAAGAGACCCCAGTGAGTTCTCTTGCCCCTTGTACCATGTGAAAACACAACCAGAAGTCTGATTCCAGGAAGAGGGCCCTCACCCAATCATGCTGGCACATGGATCTCAAATTGCTGCCTGCAGAACCATGAGAAATAAATTTCTATTGTTTTCTTTTTTTTGTTGTTATTTATTTATTTATTTTTATTTTTTAAACTTTCTACAGTTCATAACTTTTATAAATAAAATAAATTAAATGTACAGTGAATAAGTTCTCTGAAATATTTCAATATTTCTGCAGGTTTAGTAACATCGTAAAATACATTTCAACTAAAATTCACAAATCTAAAAACCTGTTAGGCATTTTTAGGCGTTTTAAGTTGGAAATGAAGACCAATGTTACACCGTAATATGCCAATTACAAATAGTACTTCAAATAGCAAATACTACAGTTTGTCCCAAACTTTAAAAACTATTCATGAACTCAACACTGAACTATTGATGGCTATGAGAATTGTTTCCTAGCCTTTTTGAAAATTTCAACCCATTTACGTTTAAGGTAATTATTGATAAGTACGATCCCGTAGCCATTTTCTTTATTGCTTTGGGTTCAAGTTTATACACTCTTTCTGTGTTTCCTGTCTATAGAAGATCCTTTAGCATTTGTTGGAGAGCTGGTTTGGTGATGCTGAATTCCCTCAGCTTTTGCTTGTCTGTAAAGCTTTTGATTTCTCCTTCATATTTGAATGAGATCCTTGCTGGGTATAGTAATCTGGGCTGTAGGGTATTTTCTTTCATCACTTTAAGTATGTCTTGCCACTCCCTTCTGGCCTGAAGAGTTTCTGTTGAAAGATCAGCTGTTATCCTTATGGGAATCCCCTTATGTGTTATTTGCTGCTTTTCACTTGCTGCTTTTAATATTGTTTTCGAGCCATCCAGTCTATGGTATTTTGTTATGACAGCCCAAACAGCTAGAGTAATGCAATATAACAAACCACGTGAAAACCTAGTAGATCCCTAAAAGAAAAAAAAGTTAAACGTTTTATGCAACAAGTCTTGTAATGGTTATGAGCAATCCTTTACATAAAGTTTAAAAGTACAGTTTTAATTACTAACAACAACAAAAGCACTACTCCACTTTCAGCCAGTGCTGTTATACTAAGTCCTCCTTGGACCACTGGGAGTCACTGGGGACAGCAGGAGGCAAGGTGCTCAGCCTGCGTGCGGGACAACGCGCTTTCTTTACGCCCGTTGTAGCGTGTGCCACATAGTGTGGCCCATGTATGCAGAGCGGAACCCAAAGATCACTGGGTGTCACCTCTAGGAGAAACTGAATGATGGACGAATGGTGGTACCTAAAAGTTGTGCAAACCGGTACACAGAATGAGACGTGCTAGACCATCAACCAAAGTCAGTCAGAGGCTATTACCAATAAATTAATAATGACTGCTTCTCCTTTGAGGACATTCCTAAATTTAATCAGATGAGACTGAAGTACACACACAACCCTGCTACCGACGAGAACCAGACCCAAGGTCCAACGTGACTGCAGCGCGAACCCTCGCGAGGGCGACGCACAACGCGGCGGTAGCTCGAACTCGCGCGAGAGCTGGCGCGACCTCGCGAAGGACGGCGGGAGCGCGGGAGGTATGGCGTCCCTGCCGCCTTCCTGGACTCGGCTGGATAGACAACAAGAGCGCGACGTGCGCGAGCTCGTTCGCCTTGTGGCGGGCGTCCAGGACGAAGCGGACCCCAACTTCCAGCTCGCGTTGCACTTCGCCTGGTCCAACTTCAGGTGTGGACGCGGCATCGCAGCCGGGGAAGGGAAGGGGTCTGGCGAGTTGTGTGGCACGACCGGCAGAGTCCCCGCGCGCTTTGCCGCTCCAGCAGCTCTGCGCCTTCGTGCTTTCTGGGTGCCCGAGGCGGTGATCAGTTCAGTCGCTCGGTCGTCTTCGACTCTTTGCTACTCCGTGGACTGCGGCACGCCAGGCTTAGGTCAAACAGTGGGGTTGTGGGTTGCTGGGGGTCGTCCTCCGATCTTTCTGCTAGTGAAGAGTTCTGTCGATCCGGTTCCCTGCTCCGCCCACTGCGCTTTGCGCGGTCCCCTGCCCATCAAACAATTTTTTGTGGTTGGTTGAGTAAAATTTTAGAGCAAAAAAATGGTCAGACCCTATTCTCACTGAAACCCTCTCTGCTCGGAACACTCCATATTTCTCTTACCCTGTTCTTTTTTTCCCAAAACGCGAAGCATAACACGTTGGATAACTTATTTGTTGTTACTGTTTGTCTCCACCCCCACCGTCATGCAGAAAACAAGCTCCACCAGAGTAGGGATCTTCGTTTGTTTTGTTCACTTCTTAGCCCGGCACCTAAAACAGTTCTTGGCATAGAGTATTCGAGGCCATCTAATGCAACTTTTAATACGGTTTTTTATTTAATTTTTAAAGATTTATTCAGATTAGGTACCTAGGTGAAATCAGAGCTATCATTTTTCCTTATGGGACATGTAAATCAGTTATGATCTTTACCTGTAGAAGAATGGTAGTCATTGTTAATCTTCTGCCTGTTTGGTAAACAGTTTTTCAAAATCGGTAATCTTTTTATCAACGTTAATGATCATACATAAAGTGCCCACTTGGTTTATAGTAAGATGAGTCTAAACGGTCCCATTTCTGAAATAAAACACTCAATTCTTAAGTGTAACATAAATATAACAATTCCTTAATAGGTGATATTCAGAGAATAAGTTGCATTCATGATCAGAGAATAGGTCATATTAAGAGAAACTTAAATGTCCTATCCCAAATAATTTTTCTATTAGTAAATAAATGAGAGTAGGTAAGTGGGCATCATTTTAGAGTTAGGAGAGACATTAGCAGTTACTAACTACGTTTGCACATTGAGAAACTAACTTTATAGGTAAAATAGTATTCCATTCAGCCATTTGCTAGGTTAGAATTAGATATTTTATTTAGTAGTGTAATTTACTTCTTTTAAGCGCAGGTTGTGTGGCTTCCACTAAAAGATGGAAAACAAGAATTGAGTGAGCTATACTGTAATTTTGTGATGCTTTAATCCATCAGAAAAATTAACAATTCATACTTACATTTTAAAAATTGAGGCCACATTCTAGGCGTTAGAAAATCACAGACAAGTGCAATACATCTTCTATTCTTAAATAAGACAAAAATTATTACATATGATGTAGAATAGGACTTCTTAACCTGAGGGTATGAATATATTAATAGTAGAATTCAGATATTACAGATTTGGACAAGAAGAAAATTATACTAACCTCTAGCTAAAAAGTAGCATTTCCTTCAATTATGAGTGAAAGCAACAAGAAGTAATAGCTTATGTATGACTGTGTCACCAGTAGAAATCACATATTTCACTGTCAAATTGTAGTTACTGCAGGTATTTCTAATAAATCTTATTTACTGTTATGTAGTTATGAACCCACTTCTAGATCTTGTTATTTAATGTTTTAACAAAGAAATATGTCTCGCTATATCACAGACTTCAAAAAATATTTCAAAACTGTATTTCAATATGCTTGGCTTCCTTTCTATTTCATTTTATCCTGAGACGGGATCCCTAGGATTCATGGGGCTTCACAATGGCATAAGAAGATTAGGAAACCCTGCTAACAGGGATGTGCTGTGCTGGACTTACACACAGGGCATTATGGAAAGACAGAGGAGCCAGAGGACAGAGTTGGGAAACTCAAGACAATCTATGTCATAAGGAGAGGATGCTTGAGCAGTCTTAGATTGACTGGTTGTTTGCATGGATGACAGGTGATACGGGGAGGGAGGTGCATTCACTGGAAACTCATAACTAAGTGCAGGGTGTTTGGGGGGATGTGTTGGACTGTGAGACTAGTCTACTTAGCTTTATGACACGATTGATGTAAGAATCACGTTTTCTCTTTTAGATTTCATCGTTTCTTAGATGTCAATAGCCACAAAGTAGAAAAGACAATAGAAGGGTAAGTCAATTTATATGTGTATATACGTGTGCATGTTCAGATATCTATGTATTTTCTTACAGACCTTTTTATTAATACAGCTTTATTGTTATTAGTTGATTTTTTTTAACATTCTAGGATTTATGAAAAATTCATCATTCATTCCGATCTAAGCAAAGCTGCTAGTTGGAAGAGATTAACTGAAGAATTTCTAAATGCATCGCTTCCAAGCATAAAGGAATTCAAGGTATGCTATATTGTGAAATCTCTGCTGTATTTTACTGTTTCTAATCTGATTATTGTCAGCCTGTATCTATTAACATTTGGACATTCATTCTGTTTTACTATTGTCCACCGACTAGAATCACCATCTCCTGGAAATTGACATAAAACCCACTGTGTGTCAGGCTTGTGATTAAAGAAGTATATTCTTGTTTAATCATGTTGGCCCCAACCTATTGTGGAAATTGAGATCAGAGATTGGAAGAAATAATAGCACTTCTAGCTTTCTTAAAACTTTTCAATGATGTCTCAGCACTTTGCAATATAATTATTTGTATATTGCTCACTAGATGCCAGGTGCTGTTCTAAGCTCTTTCATATTCAGTCATCTGTCCCTAAGACCACCCCTTAGGCTCAATGATTCAGTAGAATAATTCACAGAACTCCAAAAAGAAAACTGCTATCCTTATTGTATGGCTTATTGTAGTGAAAGAATAGAGATTTTAAATGAGCAAAAGGGAAAGTAATGGGGCAAAGTCCAGGAGAAACCAGGTACAAGCTTCCAGACGTCCCTTCCCAGTGAAGTTGCATAGGGATGCACTTAATTTTCTCAATGACAAAATGTTGCAAACCAGGGAAACACTCCTCTGAGTCTTGGTGTTTAGGGTTTTCTTGGGGGTCAGTCACATGAATATGCTTAGCTACTCAATCTCTAGCACCCCCAGAGGTCAAACCAAGGACTTCAGGCCTGCAAAATTATTCACTGTAAGTCACATTGTTAGCATAAACGGTCTGGTCAGACTGATATAGTGTGGCCCAAAGACTGCCATACAAATACACTGTACTAACAGGGTATTCCAAGGGCTAGGAGAATATCTCAGGAGCCAGTCAAGGGCCAATCCTGAAGATCTTTGAGATGTGCAGGCTTTGGACAACCCATTCCTCCCAAATTAACTCTTTGTGCTTACATATATTAAGTCAGTCTTCACAGTCGTCGTGGAGTAGTCTGTTATGATAGGCTTTCCCTTTGTTTACACTGAGTTGGTGACCTAAGAAAGAGCTTTAGATAATTTTTAAAACTGTCCATCAATTTTAGGAAGGGCTATAAAGGTCTTTCTGGAAGAGAACTCCAGTGCTGTGAATCCACGTCCTAAGCATTAGTAAAACACTTCCGTATATTGTTTCTGCAAGGACCATTTTAAAAAAGGAGACAGATCTTTTTTTATGTCTCTTCTTGATTCACTTTGTGTAGCTTTCTGGGTGGACTGTAGAGCTTAATAATTTGGGCACTTCTTGTGTTGTTCAGTCACTGAGTTGTGTCTCACTCTTTGCAACCCCATGGACTGCAGCACACCAGGCTTCCCTGTCCTTCAGCTCCTGGAGCTTGCTCAAATTCGTGTTCATTGAGTCAGTAATGCCATCCACCCATCTCCTCGTGCCTTCAGTCTTTCCCAGCATCATGGTTTTTTCCAGTGAGTTGGCTGTTCACATCAGGTGGCCAAAGTATTGGAGCTTCAACTTCAGTGTAAGTCCTTCCAATGAATATTCAGAATTGATTTCGTTTAGGATTGATTGGTTTTTTCTCCTTGCAGTCCAAGAGACTCTCAAGAGTCTTCTCCAACACCATAGTTCAAAAGCATCAATTCTTTGGTGCTCAGCCTTCTTTATGGTCCAGTTCTCACATCAATATGCGACTACTGGAAAAACCATATCTTTGACTGTATGGATCTTTGTTGGCAAAGTAATGTCTCTGCTTTTTAATACGCTGTCTAGTTTGGTCATAGCTTTTCTTCCAAGGAGCAAGCATCTTTTAATTTCATGGCTGCAGTTACCATCCACCGTGATTTTGGAGCCCAAGAAAAGAAAATCTGTTATTGTTTCCACTTTTTTCCCTTCTGTTTGCCATAAAGTGTTGGGACCAGATGCCATGATCTTAGTGTTTTTTGAATGTTGCGTTTCAAGCTAGCTTTTTTCACTCTGCTCTTTCACCCTCATTAAAAGGCTCTTTAGTTCCTATTCACTTTCTGCCATTAGAATGGTATCCCCTATATATCCGAGGTTATTGATATTTCTCCTGACAGTCTTGATTCCAGCTTGTGATTCATCTAGCCCAGCATTTCCCATGATGTACTCTGCATTTAAGTTAAATAAACTAAGTGAAGTATGGAGCCTAGGCACTGTGACACCATGATATTAATAACAAACAATGGCAAGCATTTTTAGTGCATTTACTGCGTGCCAAGTGCTGTTACGTTAGTCCCATAAGACCATGATCAGTACATACTGGTTTCTGTCATTTTTTTGCCAGGCAAATCTCAGTTTCATCTGTACCAGTGAAAATACCAAAGTGGTGCAGAATAATTAAATGAAAAGTTGAGTGTCACTTCTGATTCCTGTTTTGACCTTTTCATTGGCCATCTCTGGTTATTTTTCTGTACAGCCCCACCTTGGGGGTCACAGAAATAGGTGGAACCATATTCCCTAATTCTTCTGTGGCACATCCTACGTCCTGTACCTGACCTTCCCCTTCTGCCTGAGGAGTCTCATCATTGATTATCAAAATTCAAATGCTGTCTATAGATTCAATATATTTAAACTTTTTATTGTATTTGTTATTGTTTATTTCCTATCTCCTCAATAGTTTTACAGGTGTGGGGCTTTGCTTCTGATTTGTCCTCAGCACCTAGAAGAGAGTGGACAATAGAGATTGCGGGAATAATCTGTCTGTTTTTTTGGCCTTGCTCTTCATGTCTGTCCTTGGCTCCTGCCCTTTTCACAGGCAGAGTTGGTTGCCCTTCTCTGCTTTGCTGTGGCATCTCTGACATGTATGTTGGAGTGCAGCAGCAACTTCATATTTTTTTTCAGCTTTCCTGATACACAGCTTAGCATAGATTTCCTCCATTCTGCATGGAGGCGTTCATTTTTAATAAACAGTTGTGCAGCCACAGTCCAGCTCTAAAACATCTCCATCAGCCCAGAAGTTCTTCTTAAGTCAGTGTTTCCTTTCCAGTCAGTGCCTGCGCCCGACCCCAGACAACGACCGACCTCATGCGCCATTTATATGCCTGTGTGGCGTTCATTCAGCTCTTTTAACCGTTTCAAAATCGGGTTGCTTGTCTTATTAAAGTGTCAGAGTTGTTTGTGTAGTTCTCATGCAAGTTCTTCATCAGGAAAGTGATTTACAAATATTTTCTTCTAGGTCCTACCTTGTCTTTTCATTTTATGGGTGGATTTTTTTGAAACTCAGAAGTTTTTCATTTTAATAAAGTCTGTTTTATTTATCTTGCTTTTGATGTCATATCTTTGCCTAACCCAAAGACATAAAGACTTTTCTTTGATGTTTTCTTCTAGTAGTTTTAGCACTTGTACTTAGATTCATGATCCATTTTGAGTAAATTGTATATGTTGTAAGGATGGGATTTACAGTTTTTTGTTTTTTGCCTGAATATGTTTATCCATCCTATTATCATTTGTTGAAAAAACTATTCTTTTCCTTTTGAATTTTGGTGGCAACTTTGTCAAAAACAAATTGACCGTATCTGTAAGGATTTACAAGTTCTCAATTGTTTGATTAATCTGTATGCCTATCCTTACACAAATACCATACTGTCTTTGTTATGGTAGCTTTTAGGCTTTGGAATTGGGTGATAAAAGTCCTCCAATTTTTTTCTTTTTCAAAGCTGTTTTGTCTATTTTAGAGCCTTTGAATTTCCATACACATTGTAGGGTGAGTTTCTGCAAAATTTCTGCAAAAGCCAGGTAGATTTTGGCAGAGATTGCATTGAATCCATAAATCAATTTGGAAAGTATTGTCATTTGCTAGGTTGAATTGTATCCCCCAGAAAGATGTGTTCAAGTCTTAGCCCCTGATATCTTACTATAGGGTCTTTGACAATGTCAGCAAGTTGAAATGAAGTCAAACTGGATTAATTCAGTGATTGATATCCTCATAAGAAAATAGAAATTTTAACACAGAGATGCACATAGTGTTACACTATGCAGTGAAAGGCACAAAGACTGAAACAATGCGGCTACAAGTCAAGGAAAGCCAAAGATTGCCAGCAACCATGAGAAGCTAGGCAGAGTCAAGGAAGATGTCTTCCTTTGAGCCTTCATAGGGAGCATGGACTGCCAGCACCTTTACTAATACTTCTAGCCTCCAGAACTGAGAGAGAGTAAATCTCTTTTAAGGCACATGATTTGTAATATTTTGTTAAGGAAGCTTTAGGAAATCAATACACATTCTTACCAATATTATATCTGTTAATCTGTGAATATGGACTCTTCACTTACTTAGATCATTTAAAATGTTTTTCATCAGTTTTATTTTTTCATGTACAAATCTTGCACTTTTTTTATGTGTATTTCTGAATATTCTATTTGGTGATATTATGAATGGAAATTTTCTTCTTAAATTCATTTGGAGTTTGCTTATTATATACTTAGCCTTGCTAAACTCATTTATTCTAGTAATTTTCTTCTGAGTTCTTTAGTATTTTCTACACATAGGATTGTGTCATCTCTGAATAAAGACAGTTTGACTTCCTCCATTCCGGTGGGAGATTTTTTTTGTGTCTTATTGCAGTTGGTCCAATACAGTGCTGCACAGAAGACAAAGTCCACATATTTGCCTTGTTCTCAATCTTAAAGGAAAAGCTTTAGTTTCAGGTTTTTCACAGGTGTGCTCTATCAGAAAGAGGATATTCCTTTTTATTCTTACTCGACTGCAAGGGTTTTTTTAAATCATGAATTGTCAAATCTTTTCCTATGTCTTTGAGATATTCCTGTGTTTTTTGCCTCTAATTCTATTCATATGCTTTAGTAAGCTCAGACTACCTTAACAGAATTACCACACACTGATCTTTCAGTGACTTAAAAACAGAAATTTATTTCCTTATACTTTTGGAGACTAGAAATTAAGAGCAAGGTGCTGGCCAATTTGGGATTGCTGGTGAGGACTGTTCCCAGTTTGTAAGTGGCTGCCTTCTCTCTGTGTCCTCACATGAAGAGGAGGAGTTCTCTGTTCTTATCCCGCTGGACCAGTGCCCCACCCTCAGGAGCTGATTACCTCCCACAGGCCCCTTCTCAAGTACCATCGCATTAGGAGTTACAGCATGTAAATTGAGGGGGATATTGAAGAAGTTTGAAGTGAAGTCGCTCAGTCATGTTTGACTCTTTGAGACCCCATGAACTGTAGCCTGTCAGGCTCTTCTGTCCATGGGATTTTCCTGGCAAGAATACTGGAGTGGGCTGCCATTTCCTTCTCCAGGGGATCTTTCCAACCCAGGGATTGAACCTGAGTCTCCTGCATTGCAGGTAGACTCCTTACTGGCTGAGCCACAAGGGAAGTCATGGGGGATATATTCAGTCTTTAATATATAATATATTACATTCAATGAGTTTTGGATGTTAACCTGATTTATTTATGTGTGAATTGAGAAGTACATTGCTACTTACTCTCTTTTTCAAGACTGTCCTGGCTTATGCTTTGTGTGATCTCTCATCTTTGCTCATCAGGCTCCATTGGCCAAAAATGTGTGGTTGTCTTGGGCTCACTCTAGTCTCTGCTGTGCGTAGCCTCTAGTCAGCCCAAGACACGTGGAGAGGTTAGCAAGCCCCCTTTTGTTGTCTTGCATTCAGGAGCTCCCTGATAAACCCTCAGCTATTCTGCTGGCCTACTGCTTGCCCAGCTGCAGGCCTGCAACCACTGGTTCCCCCACTCACTTGCCACTGCTATCACTACTAAGAATGACAACAAAGCTGCTAGTTTTCACTTGCTGTTCAGCCCTGGACTAACTACCACTTGATAGAGCTGGTGGGAGAGAGGAGACAGCTTTAGGCATATATGTATCAAACTCATTCTGTTCTTGCCTGAGGTTATTTTCACAAATAAACACTCTACGTTTGTATGCCTATGCTTGACAAGAACACTGAAATGGTTGTCTCTGGTAATTTGGTCCAGACTTAACATTACTTTTTGGAGAGAGGATTGAAGGCAACTTTCCTCCAGCCTTCCCTGGTGGCTCATCCGGTAAAGAGTCTGCCTGCAGTGCAGGAGATCCAGGTTCAATCCCTGGTTTGGGAAGATCTCCTGGAGAAGGAAATGGCTACCCACTCCAATATTCTTGTGTGGGAAATCCCATGGCTGGGGGAGCCTGGCAGATCACAGTCCATGGGGTCGCACAGAGTCGGACATGACTGCAGCGACTTGGCAGCAGCAGTAGCAGCATACATATAGTTTCCATAGGCATTACTCAGTAAATGACACTTTACCATCCTCTAGGCTTGAAAAAAATGTGTGGCAAAGGAGAACTTCAGATTGTTATTCTAGAAGAAACAAAGACTTTGGCATATCTGGGAAAAAAACCCACTGGAACCAAGAAATCTGGCTTTGTCACTTTGCATTTCACAGGATGTGAAAATGGAAAAGTTATTTCTGATTTTGAGATTCAGGATCACTTCAGCGATAATAAATGTGCAGCACATGGGACTGCTTCTTTCAATGTGTATGTAATGTATTTCCTGACTTCCCATAGAGTAGCAGGGATGGTGCAGGTTTTCATAAGACAGACTGTGAAGGGACACGTGATTGATACAGAGATGGAGCTCCAACTCTCTACTTTCATCTCTTTGTGAAGAGGTAGCATTGTTGTTCGGAGAAGGCAGTGGCACCCCACTCCAGTACTCTTGCCTGGAAAATCCCATGGACGGAGGAGCCTGGTAGGCTCCATGGGGTCGCACAGAGTCAGACACGACCGAAGCGACTTAGCAGCAGCAGCATTGTTGTTGTTCAGTTGCTTAGTCGTATTTCACGTCTGTATGTGAAATACTACTGGAAAAACTAAGCATAGAATATACAAACCTTTGTGAGCAAAGTGATGTCTTTGCTTTTTGATACGCTGTCTGTCATAGCTTTCCTTCCAAGGAGTAAATATCTTTTAATTTCATTGCCACAGTCAACATCCATGGTGATTGTGGAGCCCAAGAGTGTAAAAACTAAAACTGCTTCTACTTTTCCCCCGTCTGTTTGCCATGAACTGATGATACCAGATGCTGTGATCTTAGTTTTTTAATGTTGAGTTTCAAGACAGCTTTTTTACTATCCCCTTTCACCCTCATCAAAAGGCTCTTTAGTTCCTCTTCACTTTCTGCCATTAGAGTGGTGTCATCTGCATATCTGAGGTTGTTGATATTTCTGCCAGCAATCTTGATTCCAGCCTGTGATTCATCCAGCCTGACATTTCTCATGATGTACTCTGCATATAAGTTAAATAAGCAGGGTGACAATATACAACCTTGACGTACTCCTTTTCCTATTTGGAACCAGTCCATTGTTCCATGTCCAGTTCTAACTCTTGCTTCCGGACCTGCATACAAGTGTCTCAAAAGACAGGTCAGGTGGACTGGTACTCCCATCTCCTTAAGAATTTTCCACAGTTTGTTGTGATCCACATAGTTGAAGGCTTTAGTGTAGTCAATGAAGCAGAAGTAGATGTTTTTCTGAAATTCTCTTGCTTTTTCTATGATCCAGTTGATGTTGTCAATTTGATCTCTGATTCTCTGCCTTTTCTAAACCCAGCTTGTACATGTGGAAGTTCTTGGTTCTTGTACTGCTGAAACCTCACGTGAAAGCTTTTGAGCATAACCTTGCTAGCATATGAAGTGAGCACAATTGTATGGTAGATGGAACAGTCTTTGGCATTACCCTTCTTTGGGATTACAGTGAAAACTGACCTTTTCCAGTCCTGTGTCCACTACTGAGTTTTCTAAATTTGCTGATGTACTGCATGCAGCACTTGTACAGCATCATCTTTTATGATTATAAATAGCTCAGTGGGAATTGCATCACCTGCACTAGCTTTGTTCATAGTGATGTTCTTAAGGCCCACCTGACTTCATACTCCAGGATTTCTGGCTCTCAGTGAGTGACCACATCGGCGTGGTAATACAAGTCATTAAGACCTTTTTGTATGATTCTGTGTAATCTTGCCACCTCTTTTTCCTCTCTTCTGTTTCTGTTAGGTTCTTACAGTCTCTGTTCTTTATCATGCCCATACTTGTGCGAAGTGTTCTGTTGATATCTTCTGTTTTCTTAAGAGATCGCTAGTCTTTCTCATTCTTTTGTTTTCCACCATCTTTTTGCATTGTTCATTGAAGAAGGCCTTCTTATTCTCCTTGCTGTTCTCTGAAACTCTGTATTCCATTGGGTATATCTCTCCCTTTCTCCTTTGCCTTTCGTTTCTCTTTCTTCAGCTGTTTGTAAAGCCTCCTCAGTCACTTTACCTCCTTTCTTTTTCTTTGGGATGGTTTTGGTCACTGCTTCCTGTGCAGTGTTACATACCTCCTTCTGTATAGTTCTTCAGGCACTCTGTCTGCCAGATCTCATCTTGAATCTATTTGTCACTTCCACTGTATAATCATAAAGGATTTGATTTAGGTCATACCTGAATGGTTTTCCCTACTTTCCTCAATTTTAGCCTGAATTTTGTGATAAGGAGTTCATGATCGGAGCCACAGTTAGCTCCAGGTCTTGTTTTGACTGACTGTATAGAGCTTCTCCATATTTGGCTGCAAGGAACATAATCATTCTGGTTTTGGTATTGACCGTCTGGTGATGTCCATGTGTAGAGTCACCTCTTGGGTTGATGGAAAAGGGTATTTCCTTTGACCAGTGTGTTCTACTGTTAGCCTTTGCCTTGCTTCATTTTGTACTCCAAGGCCAAACTTGCCTGTTATTCTGAGTATCCCTTGCCTGCCTTCTTTTGCATTCAAATCTCCTATGATGAAAAGGAGATCTTTTTTGTTGTTAGTTCTAGAAGGTGTTGTAGGTCTTCAGAGTGTAGTAGTAGTCCTATTTGCTCAGTCGTGTCCAACTCCTCGCAGCTCCATGGACTGTAGCCTGCCAGTCTCGTCTGTCTGTGGAATTCTCCAGGCAAGAGTACTGGAGTGGATAGACATGCCCTTTTTCAGGGCATCTTCCCGACCCAGGGATCGAACTGGGATCTCCTGCATTGCAGACAGATTCTGTACTAACTGAGCCACCAGGGGAGCCCCAGTAGGTCTTCACAGAACTGATCAGCTTCTTTGGCATCAGTGGTTGGGACATAGACTTGGATTACTGTGATGTTGGATGGTTTGCCTTGGAAATGAACTGAGATTATTCTGTTGTTTTTGAGATTGAACCCAAGCACTGCGTTTCTGACTCTTGTTGACTGTGAGAGCTACTACATTTCTGTAAAGGGATCCTTGCCCACGGTAGTAGATAAAAATGAGATTCCCAAGTGGCTCAGTGGTAAATAATCTGCCTGCCAAGCAGGCGATGTGGGTTTGATCCCTGGGTCAGGAAGATCCCACAGGGAAGAAAATGGCAAACAACTCCAGTATTGCTGCCTGGGAAATCCCAAGGACAGAGGAGCCCGGTGGGCTACATCCCATGAGGTTACAAAGAATCTGACACAATTTAGCAACTAAACAACAGAAGTAGATATAACGGTCATCTGAAATAGATTCTCCCCGTTCCCATCCATTTTAGTTCAGTGATTCCTAAGATGTCATTGTTCAATTTTGCCATTTCCTGCTTGACCACGTCCAATTTACCCTGATGCATGGACCTAACATTCCAGTTTCCTGTGCAGTATTGTTCCTTACAGCATCAGACTTTAATTTCACCACCAGACACATCCACAGCTGAGTGTCATTCCCACTTTGACCCAGCTGCTTCACTCTTACTAGAGCTACTAGTATTTACCCTCTGCTCTTCCCCTTCATGGATCACAGCCTTGTCGTGTTGAAGTGACTTGTGTAACTCAGTGAAGCTATGAGCCATGCTATGCAAGGCTACCTAAGATGGAAGGGTCATAGTGAAGAGTTCTGACAATACGGCTTCCCTGGAGAAGGAAATGGCAACCTACTCCACCATTCTTGGCTGGAGAACCCCATGGTCAGTATGAAAAGCTTAAAAGATATGACACCAGAATAGGAGCCCCCCAGGTTGGAAGGTATCCTGTATGCTACTGGGGAAGAGCAGAAGGCAGTTACTAATAGCTTTAGTATGAGGAAGCATAACACAACAATTAGCGCATGTTATAATGAATTGAAGTGCAGTTAAGCTACGACACTGTGTTAGTTCCAGGTGCACAACACAGTGATCTGGTATTTCTAGTTACCGTGTGTCACCATACAAAGTTATTGTAATGTTACTGACTGTTCCCACTAGTATCCGTTTCTTCCCCACGATGACGCATTGATTGTGTAAGTGGAAGTTTGTTCCTCTTACTGTCCCTCACCTGTTTCACCCATTCCCCATCCCTCTCCTCTTTGGTTAGCTGCCATTCTCTGTATCTTTGACTTTGTTGCTGTTTTTTTATATTTGGTTTTGTTCGTTTTGTTTTTTAGATTCCAGTATAAGTGAAATGATACAGTCTTTGTCTTTGTTTCTCTGACTTATTTCACTTAAGCATGTTATCCTCTGGGTTCATCCCTACTATCAAAAAAGTCAAGATTTCATTCTGTTTAATGACTGAATAATATCTATTGTATTTATATGCCACTTCTTTTTTACCCACTCATGTATCTGTGAACAGTTAAATTTCTTCCATGTCTTGGCTGTTGTAATTATACTACGATGAGCATAGGGATGATGCATATATTCTTTCAATTTAGCGTTTTTGTTTTCTTCACATAAATACCAAACGAAGTGGAGTTGTTGGATCTTACGCAGTTTTTTGTTTGTTTGTTTGTTTTGGCTACACCATGTGGCTTGCAAGATGTTAGCTCTCCAACTAAGGATTGAACTTGGGCCATGGCCGTAGAAGCCCAGAATCCTAACTACTGAATCCAGAGAACTCCCTGTTTTTGTTTTTTTAGGATGCTCCATACTGTTTTCCACAGTGAATGTACCAATTTTCATTCCCACCACCAGTGTACTTCCTTTTTTTTCACATCTTTTCCAGTACTTCTAGTTTTCTTTTTCATAATGACCATTCTGACAAGTGTGAGGCGATATCTCATTGTGACTTTAATTTGTATTTCCCTTATGTTGGCTGATGTTAGGCATGTTTTCCTGTGTCTGCCCCTTTGTATGTCTTCTTTGGGAAAATGTATATTCAGATCCTTTGCCCATTTTTTAATCTGATTTTTTTAATGTTGAGCTATATGAGTTCTTTGTGTATTTTGAATATAAACCCATTTCAGGTATATTGTTTGTAAATATCTTCTCGCATTCAGTAGATAGCCTTTTCATTTTGTTATTATCCTTTGTTGTATAAAAGTATTTAAGTTTGATGTAGTCCCAGTTGTTTATTTTTCCCTTTGTTTCCCTTCCCTGAGAAGCATCCCCCAAAATATTGCTAAGGGTGATGTCAAACAATATACTCCCTGTTTCTTTTTCAGAGTTTTATGGTTTCAGGTCTTATATATGATTTTTAATCCAGTTTTAATTTACCTTTTGTGCATAATGTAAGAAAGTTGTCTGCCTTGATTCTTTTGCATGTAGCTGTCCAGTTTTCCCAACACCATTTATTGAAGAGGCTGTCTTTTCCCCATTGTATATTCTTGTCTTCTTTGTCATAGAATAATAGACCGTATACATTTGGACTTAACTCTGGGCTCGCTCTTCTGTTCCATTGATCTGTGTGTATATTTCTGTGTCAATATCATGCTGTTTTGGTTACTGTAACTTTATAGTGTAGTTTGAAATAAGGGAGTGTTTTGTTTCATTTTGTTTTTCCTTTACAAAATTGTTTTGGCTATTTAGGATCTGTTGTGTTTCCATACAAATTTCAGAATTATTTGTGGTAGTTCTGTGAAAAGTACCTCTGGTATTTTGATAGGGATGCATTGAATCTGTAGATTGCTGACTAGTAGTAGTAGTAGTAGTAAAGTCACTCAGTCGTGTCTGACTCTTTGCGACCCCGTGGACAGTAGCCTACCAGGCTTCTCCGTCCATGGGATTCTCCAGGCAAGAATACCGGAGTGGGTTACCATTTCCTTCTCCAGGGGATCCTCCCAACCCAGGGATCGAACCCAGGTCTCCCGCATTGGAGGCAGCCACTTTAACCTCTGAGCCACCAGGGAAGCTGCCTAGTGTTGTCATTTTAGCAGTATGAATTCTTCCAATGCGTAACAACTGTAGATCTTTTCATTTCTTTGTGTCATCTTCAGCTTCATTTGCCAGTGTGTTTTTTCCAAGTATAGGTGGTATACATTCTCAGTTAGATTCATTCCTAAGTATTTTATTCTTGATACAATTGTAAATGGGAGTGTTTTCCTAATTTTTCCTTCTCATAGTTCGTTGTTGGTGTATAGAAATGCAGCAGGTTTCTGTATATTAATTTTGTGTACTGCAACTTTAGTGGATTCATGAAATAGTTCTAATAGTGTTATTGTGGCATCTTTAGGATTTATATATATATATGTTATCATGTAATCTGCAATAACAGTTTTACTTCTTCCTTTCCAGTTTGTATTCCTTTTATTTCTTTACCTTTTCTGTTTGCTGTGGCTAAGACTTATGTTGCATAGAAGTGACAAAATTGGTCATCCTTATCTTTTGTCTGATGTTAAGAGAATATGCTGTCACCCTTGAATATGATATTAAATGTGGGCATATCATATATGGCCTTTATTATGTTGAGGTATAGTCTGTCTATACATGTTTTTTTCACGAGTTTTTTATCATAAATGGATGTCGAATTCTGTCTAAAACTTTTTTCTTCTTCTGTTGAAATGATCATATAATTTTTATTTTCCATTTATTAATGTGATGTATCATATCAGTTTGCAGATTTGAATCATCCTTAATCCCTATGATAAACTCCAGTTGATCGTGATATATGACTTTTAATGTATCATTTGCATATTCTGTTGAGCATTTTTGCATCTGTGTTCATCAGTGATATTGGCCTGTGATTTTCCTTTTTTGTGTGATATTTTTCTCTGATTTTGGTATCAGGTGGCCTCCCAGAATGATGTCAGAAGTGTTCCTTCCTTTGCAGTATTTGAAATAGTTTCAGAAGGATAGATGTTGACTCTTCTTAAACATTTGATAGAGTTCACCTGTAAACCCATCTAGTCCTGGACTTTTGTTTGTTGGAAACTTTTTGGTTACCAGTTGAATTTAATTACTGGAATTTGGTCTGTTCATATTTTCTATTTCTTCCTGATTCAGTCTTGGGAGACTGTACATTCCCAGGAATTTGTCCATTTCTTCTAGATTGTTCATTTTATTGGTATATACTTCTTTGTGTAGTGTCTTATTACCCTTTATATTTCTGTGCTGTGAGTTATAACGTCTCCATTTCTGATTGTATTGACGTGGGTCTGCTTTCTTTTTTTGATGAGTCTGATAAATTATTAAATTTGTTTATTTTTTCAAGGAACCAACTCTTAGTTTCACTGATCTCTTCTATATTTTTTGGTCTCTATTTCATTTATTTTTGCTGTGAATCTTTATGATTTCTTTGTTTTTACTAACTTTGGGTTTTGTTTGTTCTTTTTCTAGTTCCCATAAGGTGTGAGGTTATGTTGTTTACTAGATATTTTTCTTTTTTCTGAAGTGAGTTTGTACTGCTGTAAACATCCCTCTTAGAACTGCATTTGCTGTGTCCCATAGATTTTTGAATCATATTCTTTTTTCATTTGTCTCTACATATGTTTGATTTCCTCTTTGATTTCATCAGTGACCCATTGGTTCTTTAGTAGCACATTCTTTAGTCTCCCATGGTTTTGTTTGTGTTTTTTTTGCAAATTTTTTTTTGTAGTTGATTTCTAGTTTCATAGCATTGTGGTCAGAAAAGATGCCTGAACTGATTTTTAGTCTTCTTAAATTTACTGAGTCTTGTTTTGTGGCCTAGTATGTGATCTTTCCTGGAGAATGTGTATTCTGCTATTTTTTGAGTGAAATGCCCTACATGTATCTGTTAAGTCCATCTGACCTTATGTGTCACTTAAGGCCAGTGTTTCCTAATTTATTTCTGTCTAGATGATCTGTCCATTATGTTTGGAAAGACGTCCCCTACTATTATTGTGTTACTTTCCTTTTTTTTATGTTTGTTATTTGATTTCTGTATTTAGGTCCTCCTAAGTTAGGTTCTAAAGCTCAACATTCAGAAAACTAAGATCATGGTATCTGGTCCCATCACTTCATGGGAAATAGATGGGGAAACAGTGGAACAGTGTCAGACTTTATTTTTTTGGGCTCCAAAATCACTGCAGATGCTGATTGCAGCCATGAAATTAAAAGACACTTCCTCCTTGGAAGGAAAGTTATGACCAACCTAGATAGCATATTAAAAAGTAGAGGCATTACTTTGCCAACAAAGGTCCGTCTAGTCAAGGCTATGGTTTTTCCCATGGTCATGTATGGATGTGAGAGTTGGACTGTGAAGAAAGCTGATCGCCGAAGAATTGATGCTTTTGAACTGTGGTGCTGGAGAAGACTCTTGAGAGTCCCTTGGACTGCAAGGAGGTCCAACCAGTCCATTCTAAAGGAGATCAGTCCTGGGTGTTCATTGGAAGGACTGATGCTAAAGCTGAAACTCCAATACTTTGGCCACCTCATGTGACGAGTTGACTCATTGGAAAAGACTCTGATGCTGGGAAAGATTGGGGGCGGGAGGAGAAGGGGACGACAGAGAATGAGATGGTTGGATGGCATCACCTACCTGATGGATGTGAGTTTGAGTGAACTCCGGGAGTTGGTGATGGACAGGGAGGCCTGGCGTGCTGTGATTCATGGGGTCGCAAAGAGTCAGACACAACTGAGCGACTGAACTGAAGTTGGGTTCTTATGTATTTACAGATGTTGTATCTTCTTGGATTAATCCTTTGATCATTATGTAATGTCCTTTGTCTCCTTTTGCAGTCTTTAAGATCTCTTTCGTCTTTAAGTTTTACTCCCGCAGCTTTAATTTCCGTTTGTATGAAAATCCTCTCTCCATTTCCTCACTTTCCATCTACATGTTTCATCTTTATGAGCAGCATCTATGTGGGTATTGCTTTTATATCCGTTCAACCACACTTTGTCATTAGATTGGAGCCTTTATAGGATATTTATATTTAAAGTAATTATTGAGGGAATTCCTTGTTGGTCCAGTGGTTTTGCTTTCACTGCCAGGAGCATGGGTTCAGTCCCTGGTCAGAGAACTAAGATCTGGCAAGCTGCATAGCACAGCCACAAATAAATAATGGCAAAATCATTGCCATTTTGTCAATTGTTCTGGGATTTTTTTCTTTTTTTGGTTGTCATTCATTTCTTCTTTTGTTCTCTTGTGATTTGATGACTATCTTTAGTGTTAATATTTGGATTTCTTTCTCTGTGTGTGTGTATTATCGGGTTTTGGTATGTGATAACCATGAGATTTTTATATAACAGGCTTTATATAATCATAATTATTTTAAGTTGCTGATCTCTTAAGTTTGAATACATTTCACAGCCCTGTGTTACCGCCCAACATTTAATGTTTTTGACATTTTAATATTTTATATATCTTTTTGTTTTGTGTATCCCTTAATTGCTTACTGTGGATATGGATCATTTATCAGAGGAACCTGAAGAGCTACATTCCATGGGGTCACAAAGATTAGGACACAACTGAACGACTAATACTAAATACTTATTGTAGATATAGACCATTTTATTATTTTTATCTTTTAACCCTTCCTACTAGCTATATAAGTGGTTGATCTACTACTACCTTTAATGTATGTTCATCTTTACCAGTGAGACTTTTCCTTTTGTAATTTTCTGTCTCTAGTTGTGATCTTTTCCATTTAAAGGAGTCCCTTTAACAATTCTTGAAAAGCTGGTTTGGTGTTGCTGAACACTTTAAGCTTTTGCTTATTTGTAAAACTTTTGATCTCTCCTTTAAATCTGGATGTAGCCTTGCTGGGTAAAGTATTCTTGGTTGTAGGGTTGTTGTTTTTTTTTTTTATTCCATCACTTTAAATGTATCATGCTACTCCATTCTGGGCTGGAAAGTTTCCACAAAAAAGCCAGTTGATAGCCTTAAGGGAATTTCTTTGTAAGTAACATTGCTTTTCCTTTACTGACTTTAAGATTGTCTCTTTAGCTTTAATTTTTTGTATTTTAATTACAGTGTATCTTGAGGTGGATCTCTTTGGGTTGATCTTGTTTAGGACTCTGTGTTTCTGAGCTCAATGTCTGTTTCCTTTCTCATGTTAAAGAATTTTTCAGCTATCATCCCTTCAAATAAGTTCTCTGCCCATTTCTCCTTCTTCTTCAGGGACCTCCCCCTGTAATATGAATGTTAGTATTCTTGACATTGTCCCAGAACTCTCTTAAACTATCCTTGTTTTTTGTTTTTTTTTTTCTGTTCAGCTTGCCTGATTTCCAGTACTCCATCTTGTACTTCATTGATCCATTCATTCCTCTATATTATCTCATCTACTGTGAATTACTTCTAGTGTATTTTTAATCTCAGTTATTGTATTCGTTACCTGTGTTTGGTTTTTCTTTGTGTTTTCTAACTTTTTGTAATGCTTCTCATTGTGTTCATTCATTCTTCTCCTGAGTTTGGGGAAGTCTACCAGATAGATTGCTTATCTCCACTTTGCTTCTTTTTTTTTTTTTTGGCATCTTATCTTGTTCCATCATTTGGAACATATTTTTTTGTCACCTCATTTTCCCTAATCCTGTGTTTTTATTTCTGTTCATTAGGTAGAATGCTCATGTTTCCCAGTCTTGGAGAAGTGGCCTTATGTAAGAGATGTCTTTGGGCCCCCGGCAGAGCACTGCCCTCTGGTCACCAGAGCTGTTTGCTCTATGAGTGTCCCCTCTATGGGCTACATGGACCCTTCTATTGTGGGCTAACTGTTGTAGGCTCAGTAGTACATAGGACTGATCCTCAGCACGGTTGGCTACGTGAGCTGGCCTCGTCTAGGTCTGCCAGCTGCTGGTGGGCAGTGCTGGCGCCTGGCACAGCTGGCTTCAGGACCCAGGAAGTCCCTGTGCTGGTCCACTGGTGAGTGAGGCTGGGTCCTGAACACACTGGTAGTTGGGCCTTGGTCTCCACATGGCTGGCAGCTTGCCTGGGGGTCCGAGGCTTGTTGCTGATTGGCTGTTGGGCAGGTAAGCCCCCTGTGCTAATAGGCTGGAGAAATACTCGAAGATGGTGCTTGCTTGCACTCATGTCCTCATAGAACAAGCTCTCCAAGGTGGCTGCCATCAGCATCTGTATCCTCAGGGTGCTTTCCAAGATCAGCAGGTGGGTTTGACCGAGGCTCCTTTCAAATTGCTCTTTATGCCCTGGGTCCTAGAACATGTGAGACTTGTGTGTTCACCCTTTAAGAGTGAAGTCTATTTCCCATAGCCTTCTGAGCCACTTGAATATAAGCTTTACTGGCCTTCACAGCCAAAAGTTCTAGAGGCGCATCTTCCCAGTGCAGAGCTCCAAGGCTGCAGAGCCAGATGTGTGGCTCAGACCCCTCACTCCTTGGGGAGAGTTCCCATTTGTGGGAGGATAATTTTAACTGGGTGCATGGATCTTGACTATGCCATGTTCCCACCTCACTTACCCATCTCATGGTGATTCCTTCTTTGTTTCTTTAGTTGTAGAAGATCTTTTCTGCCAGCCTGCAGGGACATAGTCACCAATTGTTGTTGTTTAGTTGCTAAGTCATGTCTGACTCTTTTGCAACCCCATGGACTGTAGCCCACCAGGCTCTTCTGTCCATGGAATCTCCCAGGCAAGAACACTGGAGTGGGTTGCCATTTTCTTCTCCAGGGGATCATCCTGACCCAGGGATTGAACCTGCATCTCCATGTTGGTAGGCAGATTCTTTACCACTGAGCCATCATTCTCACTATTAGTTGCTCTGTAAATAGTTGCAATTTTGGTGTGCCTGTAGGACATGAACTTCCCAATCCACCATCTTAGACAGTCTCCTATATCATCTAAGTGTTAACTTTCATAGTCCTAACTTAGCAGCAGTCTTTTTTCCTTAATACCATCAGTATGTTATTTCTAATACATGAAACTAGTTTCAGGTGTACAGAGTTCTTTCAGGATAAGCAATCTGACATAAGTGATTACCACAAAATAATAGATTTATATATTGGGAGTTATTTTCTTCAATTATTTACATTTTAGATCACCTTTCTCTACGGAATTAAAGTTTCATCTTCTGTTTTTCTTTTTTTGGTTAAAGGATGTTAAGGCATTTCCAAGCAGAGAAAGTATCTAAAAAGAGGCAGCTCTTGCAGTCTTACTAGCCATACGTTGCCTTATACCTGGGGAAGTTTACCAAGTGTCTTCTGTGTCCCTGGCGCCACTGGGTTGTGCGAATACAGAATAAGCAATACATGATCATCGCTACCCAAGTAGTTACTGAATAGCTATTTAGTTATGATTATGATAAACGCTATCAAGATGTACATGAAGCACCACACATTATATAATAGGGGGAGGTCACCTGAAACTTCCCCTCCATTCCTTGAGTTTAATTCCTCTCTCCTTCCATGCACAGTCTCCATGCACAGTTTGCTTATTTGGAGTGTTGCCAACTTTGACACCTTTTTAAATGTGATTTTTATAAATGCAGTTTAAATTTTGAAACAGCATGGAAGTTGAAGAATAGTAAAAGGAACATCTGTGTGCTTTTTGTTCAGGTTCATCAGTCGGCATCCTTTGATCCAGAACATTCCTCACCATTTTTTTCTGACCTTGACATTATTGAAGAGAGCAGGCTAATTATTTGGTAGCTTGTCCTCCAGTTTAGACTGGTCTGACAGTTCCTCAGTATGATTCAGGTAGTGCGTTGTTGCACAGGCGCCTCTATCTGTACATGTTTGAACTATAAAAAAGCAAGTTTAGAGACCGAGACTTATTTAGGTATGATTGTTTTCTTGAAGCACACACAAAAAATGGAGGACATAACTGTCATGAGGTAATCTGTTCTTTTTTTGAGGGAAGGGCCTGCACCAAATTGGCATACAGGATCTTAGTTCCTCACCCAGGGATCAAACTCATTCCTCCAGCAGTGGAAGTTCCAAGTCTTAACTACTGCATGTCCAGGGAAGTCCCAGGGTGAAGTTTTATTTACTCAAACTAGTTTAGAAAGCTCTTACCAACCTCAGTGATTCATATTTTTCATTTCTTGTTTTAAAGACAGATGTACATTATTCCATACTGTCACTTCTTCTGTGTCTGTCTGATTCTCCTTCGAACAGCAATTATGTGGAAACACCAAGAGATAAAGAAATGGGTATGTTACCAAATAAGAGAGAAACTGGTTTTATGATATAATTACTAGACATTAAGAGTTTATAAAAAGCTGTAAATAAATGTATGAAATAAATATTTCTATTGTCTTGAAATGCAATTGTAATTGTAAATTTTCATATAAAATAGAAATTATGACTTTGTAAGGTAAACTACTTTCAGCTATGTAAAGAGAAAAATCAGAACTGAAGATAAAAATTAAAATTTTAAATACATTAGAATGTCAATTTATTGAGTTTCGGTGTTTTTGAACTTTCATTTCTCAATTATGTTTTATTTTGAGTTTTGCTAAACTTTTTACTATACTTTGGGGTTTCTTTCCCATATATTTCTGATAAAACTGATGAGATTCTTCTGTTATATTTTAGAAAAGAAGGATGATTTTGACTGGGGAAAATACTTGATGGAAGGTGAAGAAATTGACCTTGGCCCAAATGTAAACACACCGGTGAGCGGCAGTAGTTTTGCTATATAAATACATCCCAGGTTATTTACATTATTTTTATGGGTCCATCTGCCCTATAGTAACTTATCTGAAATAGGAAGACTCTTCACTGAATTAGAGTAGTTTATTTTGGAATTTTTATTAAGATTTTGCACCAAAATACTGGTACCAGAAAGTTGATCAGAATGAATATATATATATCCCTTAAGGAGCTATAAATCTAGCGATTTTTGCCACCAGAAATAATTCCATCCTCTAATAGCAACTTTCAACATGTAGAAAAAGTTTGATTTGGTATAGTTTTTGCTTTTCTTCTGAAATTTTCATAATCTTTTAATCTCAATAGGTCCATTTGTTAGGTGCTCTAAGGTTAAGATATATTTCCTTCTTTTAATCAGAATTGGTCTGAAGAGAGTGAAGATGAAAATGATCAACAGTCCTTAAGCAGAGAGGACTCTGGGATTCAGGTGGACAGGACACCATTAGAAGAACAAGATCAAAACAGAAAACTGGGGCCTCGAGTCATCTGGAAAGGTACTGTGTGTTCTGGAATGCTGGCATCTCTAATAGAATTCTCTAAAAGGAAAGGCAGGCTTTGAGAATCAGTCCCCTGTGATTTATAACATTGGTAAGCTCTGCCTTCCTAATAAAACAAACCTTTTTAAACCATTGGCAGATCTTCTGTGATGCATTATAAATATTATAGCTCTATAGAATTAATGTTGAAAAGGCATTTAGAGTGCAATTTGGTCTTTTTTTATAGGTCTGAGAACTTTGTTAGTCTTAAATGGTTTGTTTATACTGAAGAAAGATTGGCTTTGCTAAAGTTGTTATTCAGTTGCTCAGTCATGTCCAACTCTTTGCAACTCCATGGACTGCAGCACGCCAGGCTTCCCTGCCCTTCACTGTCTCCAGGAGTTTGCTCAAATTCGTGTCCATCGAGTCCGTGATGCCATCCAACCATCTGATCCTCTATCATCCCCTTCTCCTCCTGCCTACAATCTTTCCCAACATCAAAGTCTTTTCCAGTGAGTTTGATCTTCGCATCAGGTGGCCAGAGTATTGGAGCTTCATCTTCAGCATCAGTCCTTCCAATGAATTTTCAGGATTGATTTCCTTTATGATTGACTGGTCTGATCACCTTGCAGTCCAAGGGACTCTCAGGAGTCTTCTCCAGGACTACAGTTTGAAAGCATCAATTCTTCGGCTCTCAGCCTTCTTTATGGTCCAACTCTCACATCCAAACATGACTGTTGGAAAAACCATAGCTTTAACTAGGCAAATGATGTCTCTGCTTTTTAATATGCTGTCTAGGTTGGTCATAGCTTTTCTTCCAAGGAGCAAGCGTCTTAATTTCATGGCTGCAGTCACCCTCCAGCAGTGATTTTGGAACCCAAGAAAATAAAGTCTGTCACTGTTTCCCCACCTATTTGCCATGAAGTGATGGGGCCAAATGCCATGATCCTAGTTTTCTGAACGTTGAGTTTTAAGTCAGCTTTTTCACTCTCTTTCACCTTCATCAGAAGGTTCTAAAGTTAGTGATTAAATAAAAGAAAAATATCTTACACAATTTTAAATTTTAATGCTTTTTCAGTTTTTAGTGAAAAAGTATGATTTGGTAGAATCTAACTAGAAACAACCTTAGAGATTAGAACATCTAATCCTACTTCTCATTTTGTAGATAAAAAACAAAATGTGGTTATAATGGTTTTCTTACGTGCACAGCTGTGAAGCTAACTCCAGAAGCTGGGATCTCTGACCTGGCCCTGTTCATTGTACCTGAACCTTGCCGAATGCACATAAAGTAGTTAAAACTGATTTAGCATACTAACAATTTTCTGGTTTCTTTTCTCTTCTCTCTCTTTTTCATTATTGAGTTGGACCGTTAGGGCAGAATGTGGATTAATCAACTCAATGTCATGAACAGCAGCCTGTGCAGGGCCTTTTGGTTTCGCTTATTTCTGCTCATATGCTCTTTCTGATTCTCACTCCGCTTTCTCTGCCAGCCCAGTGACAGGCTCTTCTAATGTATTTGATATCTGTTCTCAAACACATTGAGGTCTTGTAAAGTACATTGTGTCTATTGGTTGTATTTTATTTTTAAATTACATGCTGATAATATGCTGTGTGTAATCTCTGTTCTTTCACTCTTTCCATTTACCTGTTTTAATCTGGCCCTGTTGCTCTATGAACATTTTTTCTGTTGCTCTAATGGCTCCATAGGATACTGCAGTTTGCAGCACCACACTTGTGTTATTGCTTCTCTTGTTGATAGACCTAAGCTACCTTCTCCCCTTCTCCCTGGTGCCATGCCCATAGTCTCACCCCTGCTTGATTGGATCGCCCACTTTGATTTGGTCTGCTGTTCTCATTTGTGTCTGTCTGACTACTCAGGATAAGAACTTCGGATCCCTTGGTTCCCTCAGGCTTGCCCCTTATATGATGTGTCCATGGATGTCCTTTCCTTGCTTTTCTTTGGAGTTTCATGTCCTTCCTACCCATTCCCACCAGTCAGAGTTCTTTGTGTATGTAGATAGTAATTCCAAGGTTTTATACATTTTCTTCCCTTAGTCGCCTGTTAACATTTTCATGGTATCCTTCAAACAGAATCTGATTTTTAAAAATATTTTATTGTACTTATATCTGTGAATTTTTCTTGATATGGTTAGAATTTGGACCTTGATATTTTCTTTATGAAAACATTCCCCTGTATTTTCCTTCTCTTTGCTTTTTTATAGTTTTTGTGTAGCTCTTCAGTGACCACCAGCTCTTCTCTTATATATGAAGTGAAGAACAGCTTATTTTTCTCCAATGTCAGGAGCAAATTTCCCAGCAGTGTCTAGTGAACAGTCCATTCTTTCCACATTGCTTTGTGGTTCTAAAATTATTGTATATTGATACACTTATTTCTGAAATACACTTATTCAGTTCTCTGTCCTGAGTGTGAGTTGTGGAAGCACAGACTGTTTATATGTCTTTGTAATGTGTTTCAACAAACAGAAGGCAAGTTTTCGCTTCTCCTTTACTCTTTTTCAAAACTGGCTTAGCTATTTGTAGACTTTTATTCTTCTGAAGACATTTTGGGAGCAGTTTAGTAAGTTCCTTTTTAAAAATCCAGCTGAAAAAAAAGAAATCCACCTGGAATTATTATTGGGATTGCATTGAATTTATCGATTTAGCTTGGGGAGATTTGACATCTTTTCTGTGGAAATATCTATTCTAATTCTTTTATGTCTTACTAGGTTTTAGAAATTTTCTTTGTCAAGATCTTAAGTATTTATTGATTCCTCTGGTGTTAATAGTTGTTACGATTAATAATGTCTTTTTTTTTGTTTTATTTTTGCTAATGTAGGGGGACACTTGGTTTTTGTAAATTGTTTTTTTTCCCAGCATTCTTGCTGAACTCTTGTATTAGTTATATATTGTTAATTCCCCAAATATTGGGTTTTTGAAAAGATGATCAGTATTCTTTGCAAATATTGACAGTTTTATCCACTACCAGTTCTTATATCTTAATAATGTCTGTTTGCTGGCCAACCCTCTCGTCTACAGAGGAAACAATAGCAATGGGCGTGGATTTCCTAGAGTGGTTTTTATCCCAAGAAGGTTGCCCATGAAATTCCTTAGCTAAGTATGATAGTTTTGGCATAGGTTCTGGATATGTGACCTTTGCAAAATTAAGACTTATTCCTGTTTTTCTGGTAGTCTTTAATCATAAATAAATATGATTTTATCAAATGCTGTTCTTTATCTGTGAGGTAATTCTATAATTCATCTATTTTGCTCTCCTACTTTACTGGTAGATTTTTTTTGATAGTGAATCGTTATTGTATTCCTGAGCTAAACTTCTTTTGACTACATCATGTGATTGGGTTATTAGCTTTTTTTAAATGGAAATTTTTAATCTTTATTCTTTGATGAATTACTTTTTGTTATTATGTCTTCATTTGGTTTTAGAAGCAAGGTTATATTAGCCTCATGATGTTCGGTAGCTTTCCCTTTTTTCTGTTTTATTCACCAATCTATATAAGATGGGTAATCCTTCAAAGCTTAGTACCAGTCCTAAGGCTTTGGGGGTGCTTGAAAACATCTTTAGTTACCATTTCAATGTCTTTCACGATTATTCAGTTCAGTTCAGTTCATTTCAGTCGCTCAGTCGTGTCCGACTCTTTGCGACCCCATGAATCACAGCACGCCAGGCCTCCCTGTCCATCACCAACTCCTGGAGTTCACTCAAACTCATGTCCGTCGAGTTGGTGATGCCATCCAGCCATCTCATTCTCTGTCGTCCCCGTCTCCTCCCACCCCCAATCCCTCCTAGCATCATGATTATTAAACTATTCAAATATACTGGTTGTGTTTTTTATTCATGGGGTCATTTTAAGATTGAGTAGCTTTTTAAATTTGTAGCAGTGACATTAATTAAATTTTGTATATATGTCTCTATAGTTTTAACTGATTTTATATATATATAAATGGTGTCAGCTGTTATTTTAAAGAGCGTTTTTCAATTGAATATTTGAATGGAATCCTAAGTCTGCCTGTCATAGCAAAGTTGATCAAGTATTCTTTTCTTAACTCTTATAACTTAAATGTAACTAAATTTCTTTCCACTAGATGAACCAGATGCCCGAAGCTGGTTGGAACAGCATGTAGTCCATCAGTACTGGACAGTCAGGTCCTCAAGATTTCCTCATAGTTTACATTTGCATTCCAATCTAGCTACTGTCTGGTAAGAAGCTAGTTTTCATTTCATGTGTTGATAGAAGAAACTTTATGTTTTAATATTTGGTTCTGAGTTGTGATTTAAATCAAGTAGTTCCTTAAACTTTTATAAAATTGAAGTATGCTTAATTTACAGTGTTGTATTAGTTTCAGGTATACAGTTACGCACACATACATGTGTATATGTATATATTTTTTTCAGAGTCCTTTCCACTGAGTTATTACAAGATGTTGAATATAGTTTCCTGTCCTATATAGTAGGTCCTTGTTTACCTGTTTTATATTTAGTAGTATATATGTTAATCCCAAATTCCTGGTTTATCTCCACCCTCACCCCTGCTATCCCTTTTGGTTACTATGAGTTTTCTATGCTTATGAGTACATTTCTGTTTTGTAAATAAGTTCATTTGCATCTTTTTTTTTTTTTAGATTCCACATACAAGTGATATCATATGATATTTGCATTTGGCTTTCTTACTTCACTTAGTATGATAATCTCTAGGTCTATCCATGCTGCTGCAGACAATGATTTTTTTTATGGGTGAATAATATTCCAGTTAGTGTGTATATGTGTGCCACATCTCTATCCATTTGTCGATGGACATGTAGGTTGATTCCATGTCTTGGACTATTCCATGTCTTGAGCTATTGTAAATAGTACTGCTATGAACTTTGGAGTACACGTATCTTTTCAAATTAGAGTTTTCTGTGGATATATGCCCAGGAGTTGAATACAGGATCATGTGGCAAACTGTTGTTAATTTATGAGGAGCCTCTGTACGGCTCTCTTTAGTGGCTGCAGCAGACTGCCTTCCCACCACCGGTGGGGGAGGACTCCTTTTCTCGGCACCCTCTCCAGCGTTTATTATTTGCAGACTTTTTAATGATGGCCATTCTCAGTGGTATGATCTGATGCCTCACTGTAGTTTTGTTTTGCATTTCTCTAATAATTAGTAGTATTGGGAGTCTTTTCATATGTCTGTTGCCCATCCGTGTATCGTCTTTGGAGAAATGTCTGTTTAGGTTTTCTGCCCAGTTTTTGATGGTTTGTTTTTTTATACTAAGCTATAGGAGCTGATTATAGATTTTGGAAATCAGTCCCTAATTAATTGCTTTATCTGCAGATGTTTCCTCCCAGTTGCTCAGTTGTCTTTCTGTTTTGTTTATGGTTTCCTTTACTGTGCAAAAGGTTTTAAATTTAATTATGTATCATTTGTTGGGTTTTTTTTTATTTTCATTACTCTAGGAGACAGATACAACAAAATATTGCTGGGATTTATGTCTGAGAATATTTCAGTATGTTGTTTTCTATGAGTTTATGATGTCATATCTTATACGTTGGTCTTTCATCCATTTTATTTGTGTATATGGTGTTACAGAATGTTCTAATTTCATTCTTTTACATCAGCTGTCCAGTTTTGCAAGCACCACTTAGTGAAGAGACTGTTTCTCTGCATTATTTATTCTTATCTCCTTTGTTGTAGATTAATTGACCATGAATGTGTGGTTATATTTCTTGGCTTTCTGTCCTGTTCCATTGATCTGTATGTACGTTTTTATGTCAGTACCATACTGTTTTGATTACTGTAACTTTGTAGTATAGTCTGAAGTCCTCCAGCTCCATTTTTCTTTCTCAAGATTGTTTTGGCTATTTTGGGTCTTTTGTGTTTCCATACAAATTTTAAGGCTTTTGTTCTGTGAAAAATGCCATAGGTGATTTGATAGGGATTGCATAGAACCTGTAGATTTCCTTGGGTAGTATGGTCATTTTAACAACAGTGATTCTTCCAATCCAAGAACACTGCATATCTTTCCAGCTGTTTGAGTTGTTTTAAATTTCTTTCATTAACATCTTTACAGTTTTCAGAGTATGGATCTTTTGCCTCTTTAACTAGGTTTATTCCTAAATATTTTAGTCTATTGCCTAGAAAATCCCATGGATGGAGCAGCCTGGTAGGCTGCAGTCCGTGGGGTCGCTAGGGGTCGGACACGACTGAGCGACTTCACTTTCACTTTTCAATTTCCACTTTCACACATTGGAGAAGGAAATGGCAACCCACTCCAGTGTTCTTGCCTGGAGAATTCCAGGGACGGGGGAGCCTGGTGGGCTTCCGTCTATGGGGTCACACAGAGTCGGACACGACTGAAGTGACTTAGCAGCAGCAGCAGCAGTAAATGGAATGGTTGCCTTACTTTCTCTTTCTGACATTTTGTTGCTAGTGTATAGAAATGCAACATATTTCTGTATATTAATTTTGTATGCAGCAACTTTACTGAATTTATTGATAAGCTCTAGTAGTTTTCTGGGGGCATCTTTTGGACTTTCTATGTATACAATCATGTCATCTGCAAATAGTGACAGTTTTACTTCTTTTCCAATTTTGGTTCCTTTTATTTTTTTCTTCTCTAAATGCCATAGCTAGGACTTCCAAAACTATGTTGACTAAAAGTGGCAAGAGTGAACATTGAACATCCTTGTCTTTTTCCTGATCCTAGAGGAATGCGTTCAGTTTTTCATCTTTGAGTATGATGTTAGCTGTGGGTTTGTTCATAATATGACTTTTATTATGTTAAGGTGTATTCCTTTTCTGAAGAGTTTTTATCATATTTTGATGTTGAATTTTATCAAAGATTTTTTCTTCATCTATTGAGATGATCATATGGTTTTTATTTTTCAGTTTGTTAATGTGGTGTATCACATTGACTAATCTGCAGATACTGAGAAATCTCTTGTATGCCTGGAATAAATACTACTTAATCATGATATATGACCCTTTAAATGCATTGTTCAAGTCAGTTTGCTAGTATTTTGTTGAGGACTTTTGTATTAATAATCTGTGTTCATCAGGTGATGGCCTGTAATTTTCTTTTTTTGTGTGATATCTTTGTCATATCAGCGTGATGGTGGCTTCATAGAGTGAGGTCAAAAGTGTTGCTTCCTCTGCAATTTTGTTGACATAGTTTCAGAAGGATAGATGTTAACTCTTCTCTAAATGTTTGGTAGAATGCACCTGTGAAACCATCTGGTCCTGGTCTTTTGTTTGTTGGGACTTTTTCTGAGTACTGATTCAACTTAATTACTGGATGTTTGTTCATTCATGCTTTCTATTTCTTTGTGATTCAGTCTTGGGAGATTGTACATTCCCAGGACCTTGTCCATTCCTGCTAGGTTGTTCGTTTTGTTGACATATAGTTGCTCATAGTATTTTCTCATTACCCTTCATATTTCTGTGGTGTCAGTTTTAACTTTTCCTTTTTCATTTCTGACTTTATTGATTTGGGCCTTCTCTCTGTTTTGTTTTGGTTTTGTGTGTGTGTGTGTTTCCCCCACTGAGTCTGATTAAATAGAGGTTTGTCAAGTTTGTTTATCTTTTCAAGGAACCAGCTCTTAGTTTCATTGGTCTTCTTTATTTGTCTCTATTTCATTTATTTGAAGTCTACCATCATTATTGTGTTACTGTCAATATCTTCTTTTAGATCTGTTAACATTTACTTAATGGTTTCTTTCCTTCTACTAACTTTGTGTTTTATTTGCTCATCTTTTTCTAGTTCCTTTAGGTGCAAGGTTAGGTTGTTCGAGATTTTTCTTTCTTCCTGAGTTAGGTTTGTATCACTGTAAACATTTGTCTTAGAACTGCTATTTTCAGTAAATAGACTTTGGATTAATGTGTTTGTGTTTTCATTTGTCTCCAGGTATTTTTTTTTATTTCCTCATTGATTTCATCAGTTACCCATGACCCACTTTTTTTTTTTTTTTTTTTGCAGCTTTTTTTCCTCATAGTTGATTGCTCATCTCATAGCATTGTGGTTGAAAAAGATGCTTGATATGATTTCCATTTAATTTACTGAGTCTTGCTTTGTGGCCCAGCATGTGATCTGTCCTGGAGAATGTTCCATGTGCAGTTGAAAAGAATGTGTGTTCTACTGCTTTCAAATGGAATGTTCTGTAAATATCAGTAAGGTGATCTACTGTAATGTGTAACTTAAAGCCGTGTTTCCCTGTTTATTTTCTGTCGGGATGCTCTGTCCATTAACATAAGTGGGTATTACTGTCTCCCATTATTATTGGGTTACTATCAGTTCTCCTTTTATATTTGTTAACATTTTAGTTGTGCATTCAGGTACTTGTATGTTGGCTGCATATATGTTTACGCAGCCATTGTATCTTACTGGATGGATCTGTGGGTCATTGTGTAATGTCCTTTTTTGTCTCTTGTCTTTATTTTAAAGTCTGTTTTGTTTCATGTAAGTGTTGCTGCATCAACCTTGTGCTGATTTCCATTTTCATGGAATACCTTTTTGAGTCCCATCACTTTTAGTATGTGTCTCTAGATCTGAAGTGAGTCTCTTGTAGGCAGATGTATACAGGTCCTGTTTTTGTACCTGTTCATCCAGACTGTGTTTTTTGGTTGGAGCATTTAGTCTGCTTACGTTTAAGGTAATTATCAATATGTATGTTTCTGTTGCCAGTTTATTAACTGTTTTGGATTTGTTTCTGTAGGTCTTTTTCTTCCCATTTCTTTTGTTCTCTTATGATTTGATGACTATCTTTAATGTTATGTGTGGATATCTTTTTCCTTTTTTAGTGTATGCCTATTACAGATTTTTGTTTTCAAGTTACCATGGGGTTTTTGTATGGCAGTCTGTATACATCCATGCTTGTTTTAAATTGCTGCTCTGTTAATTTCAAATGCATTTTAGATGCCGTGCATTTGTATTCTCTTCCCTTCTGCCTTGCAGATCTTCTGCTGAAAAATCGGCTGATAGTGTTATAGGAGTTCCCTGTGTGTATCGTCACTTTTCCGTTGTTCCTTTTCATGTTTTTCGTCATTTTGATTACAGTTTGTCTTGGTGTGTTCCTCTGTGAGTTAATCCCATAGGAAACTGTGCTTCTTGGACCTGGGTGACTGTTTCCTTTCCCAAGTAGGAAAGTTTTCAGCTGTTACCTCTTCAAATATTTTTTTCAAGCCCTTTACTCTCGTCTGTTTTTGGGGCCTCTATCGTGTAAATATTAGCACACCTGACGTTGTCCCAGAGGTCTCTTAAAAACCGATGGCCTCTCGTTTTGTTCTTGCTTCTGTTCAGCAGCGGTGCTCTCCCCTGCTCTGTCTGCCGGCTCACTGGCCGGGTTTCTGCCTCGTTTAGTTCACCGCTGACCCTTCCAGTGCAGTTTTCAGTTTCTGCGGCCCCAGTTCTGTTTGCTGGTTCCTTGTATTTTCTCACCTTTTTCCTAAAAGCCTCTAATTTCTTTCTCTGTGCATCCATTCTCCTTTCACATCCTTTGATCACCTTTACAGTCTTTACTTTTAACTCTTTCTTGGATGAATATTCTGTCTCTATGTCACTTACTCTTACGGGGTTTTATCTTATTCCTTCATCTGAAACATTCCCTCTGTCACCTCATTTTGTTTAAATTGCTATTTATATTTTTATGAATGTGGTAGGTTAGTTACATTTCTCAACCTTGTAGAAGTGGCCCTCTGTAGGAAATGTCTTATGTGCCCCAACTGTGCACTCCCCTCTTAGCATACAAGGGCCAGGGGCCAGCTGGTCCCATGGTATTGTCTGGCTTTCACTCAGTCTACAGGCTGCAGGACTGTGGTTTTCTTGCTTGTGATGTCTGTCCCCTGGTGGGTAAGGCTGGTCTAGAGACTTGTGCAAGCTTCCTGCAGGTGCCTGCCCCCTGGTGGGTAGAACTGGGTCTTGTCCCCCTTGTTGGCAGGGTCATATCTTAGGGCATGAATAGAAGTGGCTATGGGCTCAGGAAGTGGAAGTCTTTGGGTAGCCTGTCTCTTGGTGGGTGAGACTGTATCCATGCCCAGTTTGTTGTTTTGCTTGAGGTGTCCCTGCACTCCCTGGAGTCTATAGGCTGTTGGCTAGGGCCAGGTCCTGGTGCCAAAATGGCAGCCTCCACGAGAGCTTATGCAGGTGAATGCTCCCTGATATATCCACCACTAGTGTCTATCCCCAGTGTGAGCCACCAACCATCTCCCGCCTCCAAGACCAGTAAGCAGGTCTGGCCCAGGTTCCTATCATATTGCTACTTTTGTCCCCACTGTTGGTCTGCTTAAGGTTTTGTGTTTGTCTTTAAGAGTGAAGTCTCTGTTTCCCTCAAGACTGCGGAGATCCTGCAGTCATGCCCTTCTCGCCTTTGAAGCTAAATGTTCTCCTCTTTCTGGTGCCAGGCATACAGCAAAGGCTCACGTGTGGGAGAACCTCTGTAATAATTCTCCAGTTTGTGGGTCACCTATCTAGGGGTTAAATGGATTTGATCATATTGCAAGTCTACCTCTCCTGCCTGTGTTGTGGTTCCTTCTTTAATATTTTCTGGTATGTTCCAGTGTTTTTCATCAGGTTTTCTTTCTGCAGTAGGTGTCATTTTGGTGTGCTTATGAGAGGATATTAGTAGTGCAAGTTCCTACTCTGCCATCTTGGCCACTCTCCTGAGTCACTTATTCTTTGTAACACTTTACACTTGCCACTTACCCTGTGGTCATTTCCTCGACTGACTAGGTCTATTTGCCTAATGAGCAGCAAGCCAAATTCTGACACACCAAGGTTGCAGCAGAAAAGGGTTTATTCCCAAGGCAGCCAAGTGAGAAGGGAAAACAGATCTCAAATTTTCTTGAAATTTTTGTCAATTTCAATTGAATTAATAAATTTAGCTTTTAATTATTTAATTAAATTTCATAATGAAGTTATTCTTTAACTATAGTCTGTCTTTAATTTATTTTCAAAGTGGATGGATTGGTATATATTAGGCCATTTATTTGATTTCTGTTTTCATGCACTTACTATAAAAATAGTTAACAGTTTTTCCCAAAACAACAATACATAATTTTAAATATTTGCCTAAGTTAGCAATAAACATAACAGAAATACTCTGAAAGTGCTTCTCTGAGAATATTTCAGTTGACTTTGAAAATGAATATGGGAGGAAATTTAAAGCATGTGTTATGTTTATTAGCTTATTGAGTACTTGTTAAGTTGCTAGTAAATTACTTATATTCTTTGAGACTTTAAATTTATTTAATGAGACATCTTTTCATTGGTATTTGATGTTTTTTATCTAATAGGGACCAACATTTGTACAGCAGTGACCCGTTATATGTTCCAGATGACAGAGTTTTTGTTACTGAAACACAGGTTATTCGAGAAACGCTATGGTAAGATCCGTTAACCTAATTCATAATCTAAAGACTTTATTAACGAGAAGCAGAATTTTAGTTTTTTAAAGAAAGGTGTTTGAGGGTATTTCACGTGCATATTAAAAATAGGCCATTAGATTTGAACCCAACACAGGCCCTTCGGCACCTAATCTAGTGCTGTTACCTGCTGAGGTTTCCAGGTTCCGTTTCTCAAAAGTGGGGAGATGTGTTTTGACCATCATCTATGTGAGGAGATGCTTTAACAACACTGCTTTGGACTTTTTTAAAGATGAAATTGGAATATGTTGAGTCTTAAAATAATCAGATAAAAAGATTGATGTCTTTTATTTTCTAATTATCTTATCTCTTTGCCCTCCCTCACCTTTTTCTTCAGAATCTTTATTTAAATTTCCTAGGCATTACCGTAGTGAATATTTTTTAGACTTATATTCATCTTTTTATTCAATTTCAGGTTACTTTCAGGGGTAAAAAAGCTCTTTATATTTCAGTTGATTGATGGAAAAGTATCTGTGAGGAACAATATTATAGTAACTCATTTGACACATGTAAGTTATTTGTGCTTATTGTAATTAAGATTTATATAAACCATGGTAATTAATTTTATAACATTTTGCAATATTGAAATTAATTACTAAATATATTTCAGTTTCAGAAGGCAGAATTAAGTTTGTGTCTTTAGAGTTGTGTCTTTAATATTGTTTGTGGTGTTCATATTTAGTTTTGTATTTTCTGTCATTTCGTATTGGGAAGGCTATCTGCTGTTAACTTTTTGCCTGTAGTACATATACCTTTTGTTTGTGTGTTTTGAAACAGTATAAGCCACAGTTCTATATCATATAAAATTTAATACGCTATTTCCACTGAATATAAAACTAAATATTTATTACTTTGTCTTTTGATAAGCATACGGTTTCAAGCAGTCACAGAAGAAATATTTTATAGTGAGGGAAATACTCATTAGAATTCCTGTGGAAGTCTGACTATAAATTGTTGTGGTTTGCTTCTGTTGTAGAGCTGTTTACGATCAGTGCTAGAACAAATCGCAGCATATGGCCAGGTTGTGTTTCGACTCCAGGAATTCATTGATGAAGTCATGGGGCATAGTTCTGAAAGCGTGTTACCTGGGAATGGTTCTGTTCCTAAGAAGTCAACAGAAGCACCTTTTAGAACATACCAGGCTTTCATGTGGGCCCTATACAAATACTTCATTAATTTCAAAGAGGAACTTGCAGAAATTGAGAAGAGCATCATCAATAATGGTATTTAAGTTTTTTTCCTTTAATAATTGATATAAAATTTGAAATTTACATGGCAAATAAGTAATTGTCCTGAATACACTCATTTTTTAAAAATTATTTTAAATTTGTATTTTTAAGACATTCATATCTCTAAAAATCCAAATAGTATAGAAAGATTTACAGCAAAAAATTTTCCTCCTGCACTGGTTCCCCAGTCCAGAGGCAACCAAGTGATCCATTTCTTGAGCATCCTTCCAGGTATAATTTAGACATATGAAAGCGATACATATTCATATCCACAGGCCTTAGTAGTCTTTTCACTACTGTCTTCAAATTGTTTTCTGATTTAAATTTGAGAATTAAATCATACAAGTATTTAATTAAAGAGCTTCCTCATTCTTTTTTTTTTTAACCAACTGAGCATTTTGTTGTCTGGATGTATCGTAGACCAGTGCCCTTTTCTGGGCTGTGTCTGATCTTTTCCTGTTGCCAGCTTCAGCGGCAACCACTGACATAGCAGTGATTGTGCACATGTGCAGCAAGTTACCTATAGCACAAATTCTTAGGGTGAAATTGCTGAGTCAGAAGGTATGTGATGGCATAAGTGTCTTTAGCAGTTACTGTCACATTATTCTCTGTGGAGGTATAGATAAATAACTTTACACCCTTGCTGGAATATATATGAGTATGCATTTGTTCAGTCTTGTCAGCAGTGTGTTATCAAACTTTTGGATTTTCACCAGAATGTTAGGTGAAAATGGTAGCCCAGTGCAGGTTTTTCTCCCTTAACTTTTATGCAACTATTGCAAAAAAATAGTACATTGAGGTCCCACGTTCACTTCACCCAGCATCCTTCGTGTTGACACTTAAAATACAGTAATCACAACTAGGAAGTTGACATTGACACAGTACCATAACTAGTCTGCAGGCCTGACATGGGTTTCACCAGTTTTGCAGGTGCTTGTTTTTCAAGGAGGTGAGTAAGTCTTTCTCTAGTTCTTTGGCATTTTACCACATGTGTAGATTTGTATTACCACCTCCATATTTAGGATTCAGAGCTGTTCCTGACCAGTGAACTCTTGCTGCCCTTATCAATCACCCTTTTCTGAAAGCCTCGCCTCACTGAAATAGTAGCCCGCTATAGTCTGTTTTATTTGCCCAGTATAGTTTTATTTTGCAGTCTTTTTTTCGTGAGGTTGAACGTCTTTCTGTATGTTTAAGAATCACTTGAATTTCCTTTTCTGTGAATTGTCAGTTCCTTTAATTATTTTTCTGTTGAGTTGTCTTTTCCTTCTTTTAGGGAGTTCTTTCTTAGGGAAATTAGTTCCATGTAACATGAGACTAAAACCCGCCATCCTAGACTCACCTCGTGGTCCAATGGTTAAGAGTCTGCTTGCCAGTGCAGTGTACACAGGTTCAGTCCCTGGTCTGGGAAGATCCCACATGCTGTGGGGCAGCTAAGCTCGTGCTCGCTAGAGCCGTTGCTCTGCAACAGGAGAAGACACCCAATGAGAAGCCACAACTAGAGTAGCCCCTGTTTAGTGCAACTAGACAAAGGTTGCATTCAGCAATAAAGACCCAGTGCAGCCAAAAGTAAATTAAAAAAAAAAAATCCTCCAGTGTTCCATGCTTTTCCATAAATGGCTTAGCATTTATATCACATCTCAAATGCAGATATTTTTCCTTGCTAAAGAGTTTGATTTCTTGATATTTGCAGATACTACAGTAACTCTTGCAATAGTGGTGGACCAGTTGTCACCTCGATTGGCTCAACTCAAAGTTCTGCACAAAGTGTTTAGTACTGGAGTAGCAGAAGTTCCACCTGACACTCGAAATGTTGTCCGAGCATCTCATCTGCTCAACACCCTGTACAAAGCCATTCTTGAATACGACAATGTTGGAGAAGCCTCTGAGCAAACTGTAGGTGGGACCCTTGTCTAGTCCACTGTGTGTGACTCATTCTACTCAGCGTAAGAGTGGTGGATAGCCTGTTGTACATCTTTGTAAAAATGGTGTGTCAGACAGTTGTGAGTTTTTAAATTAGCTTCTAAATTTGAGGCTGCATAAAACTAGCTTTTCAGCTGTAATTGCCAAGCTCACCAGATGAATGTGGCAAAAATAGAGCAAAACATAAAAGCAAGATGGGAAAAATACCTACTCCGATATAGATATCTCTATACCATTTGTAAATACAAATACAAATTTATTATATGATGTATCTAGAGTAGCCAAACTCATAGAAACAGGAGGATGAGAGTATTGGTTACTGGGGAAGAGGAGAAAGGGGGATAGTGAACGGGTACATAGCTTCGGTTTGGCAGCATGCAAAAGAATAGAAAGGTCTGTTTTCACAGCAGTGTGAATATACTTAAAACTGCCAATCTGTGCACTTTGGTTAAGATAGCATATACTTTTTTGCTGTAATTTAAAAATGCAGCTCTAACTGGAGACTTTGACGTAGATAACTGCAGGTTTGTTTAGGCACATAATTTAGGTGTTTCGCCTAGTTTGTTGGTGTGACCCTTTTTTCCTCACCATTTTGGTACTGCATTTCAGTTAAAAGGAAGTTGATTTCTTTCATCTCTACTTTCTTTTTTATTAATAACTGTAGTAGAATGGAATCACTTCCTTGTTGTTAATGGACATTTTGCTAATAGCACTATTTGGATAGTTTGGATTGTCCAGTTTAGAACTGTTGTGCCTGTGTAACTTTCATTACTAAGAAAGTGCTATTATGGACAGTATGGTTTCTCATATTTAGGTGAGGTTTTTCATAAGGATTTTATAGCATGTATTTTGGGGTTTTAATTTCTTCCTTTGTTTCAAAAAACATAGATGGATTTCCCTGGTGATCCAGTGGTTAAGACTCTGCTTCCACTGGAGGGGACGTGGTTTGATCCCCGGTTGGGGAACTAAGATCCCACGTGGCCAGTGTGGCAAAAAAAAAAAACCAAAACAGGAATCACTTCTTAAAAGGTACTTCAGAAATGCTTGAGCCTCATCTTATCCAAGGACGAGGGAGTTCTGAGAATGGATGTGCCTCTCCTCAGGTCTCATTGCTGTTCTCCCTCTGGGTGGAGACCGTGCGGCCCTACCTGCAGACCGTGGATGAGTGGATCGTGCATGGGCACCTGTGCGACTCTGCCAGGGAGTTCATCATCCAGAGGTGAGGGAGGTGCACCAGACATTGGCTCTTCTCCCCAACATTTCCATTAGCTTCAGATGATATTGCGGGGGGGCAGTTCCAATACTAGAGCTGTGTAGTTCTCATAGGCAAGTTCTCTTGCATTTTTATGTAAATAGAAGACATCAGGTACCAGCCGCGAAAAATTTTTTTTTCCAAGTTTTATGCCAATTCACAACTTTCCATATTAGCAGATTGCATTTTTTGAATTATAACATGTTTATGGATGGCTGGTATGGTGAAAGGCACACCGAGTCCTTTGAAATGAATTGTTGTTCAGTCACTAAGTCTTGACTTTGCACCCCATAGACTACAGAACGTCAGGCTTCCTTGTCCTTGACTACCTCCGAGACTTGGCTCAAATTCATGTCCATTGAGTCGGTGATGCTAGCTAACCATCTCATCCTCTGCCATCCTCTTCTTTTGCATTTAATGTTTCCCAGCATCAGAGTCTTTTCCAATGAGTTGGCTCTTCACATCAAGTGACCAGAGTATTGGAGCTTCAGCTTCAGCATCAGTCCTTCCAATGAAAATTTAGGGTTGCTTTCCTTTAGGATTATTGGTTTGATCTCCTTGCAGTCCAAGGGAATCTCAAGAGTCTTTTCCAGCACCATAGTTGGAAAGCATCGATTCTTCAGCGCTCAACCTTCTTTATGGTCCAACACTCACATCCATACATGACTACTGCAAAAACCATAGCTTTGACTAGACAGACCTTTGTCGGCAAAGTGATGTCTTTGCTTTTAAATACACTGTCTAGTTTTGCCCTAGCTTTTCTTCCAAGGAGCAGGCATCTTCTAATTTCATGACTGCAGTCACCATCCACTGTGATTTTGGAGCCCACGAAAAGAAAACCTGTCACTGCTTTCAATTTTTCCCCTTCTGTTTGCCATGAAGTAGTGAACTGCTGCTGCTGCTGCTAAGTCACTTCAGTCGTGTCCGACTCTGTGTGACCCCATAGACGGCAGCCCACCAGGCTCCCCCGTCCCTGGGATTCTCCAGGCAAGAACACTGGGAGTGGGTTGCCATTTCCTTCTCCAGTGTGTGAAAGTGAAAAGTGAAAGTGAAGTCGCTCAGTCATGTCTGACTCGTAGCGACCCCATGGACTGCAGCCTACCAGGCTTCTCCGTCCATGGGATTTTCTAGGCAAGAGTACTGGAGTGGCTTGCCAGTGCCTTCTCCGGAAGTAGTGAATTAGGTGATGTCAAATGGCTTCATTAATGGGAATTAAGGAATACATTAATGATGAGATAAAAGATGTGAAAATATTACCAAATATACCTCTAAGATACTTATTTCTCCTAGTTAGCTACTCTTTTTTTTAACCTTTTTAGTATATTATTTAATAAAACAGTTAAGGAGAATCTTAATCATCATGAAAACTTGTGATGATTCCCCTTCACTTAATTGATTTTTCTGAACAGAATCATAGACCCTGCAGTGGAGAACTGTTCGCACTCTCTTATCTCAGTCTTAAGTTCTGCACTGTGCAGAGGTATGTGTTTTAATTGATGGCTCTCCACTTAACTCATCAGGGAGAAGAGCTTTCTTAAGAGTTACAGAAAGGTAGCCCTGTTTACACAGTGCTTATTTAAAATGAACTGACCTTTCTTTTATCTGAATCTTCAGTCTCTCATAATGTCCTGCTTCTTTTATTGCACATGAGGATTACTGTAAAATCAGGATTCTTACTCTCCTTAGAGGGGGATGAGTAACCCTCATTTCATTGTTAAAACAGTCCAGCTAGGAATCTGTGTGGAAAAAAAAGATATCGAAGTCTGGAGTTTACTTTCATAGGAGATGGCAAAATGGGTAATTTATTCTACCTTTAAAGAAAATCAAATTAATCAAATTTTGTTTAATTCCAATTCAGGAAACTTTCTGCTTATTAGATTTTACCAATGCCATTCAGAATATTAATCCACTTTTCTATGTTAAACTGAAGTCAGGTAAGTCCCATTTTATCTAAAGATTGCATCATTTTACTAATAATTGATATTACTGTATTTTGGAATGTCTGGAAAATATGCATAAGTTAGAGCAGGTATATTGTTTTTAAGAAAGAAAGGTTAAAGTTTAAAATTCTTTTGAATCCCTGTAGAAACAAAAATGTTCCAGTAAATCACAGAGACTTCTGGTATGCAACCTACACACTCTACAGTGTGTCTGAAAAGACCGAAAACGAAGAAAAGATGAGTGATAATGCTAGTGCCAGTTCTGGCAGTGATCCAGGGCTCTCCAGCAGGCAGCACACCATGGTGTCCTTCCTGAAACCCGTCCTCAAGCAGATCATCATGGCTGGCAAGTCAATGCAGCTGCTGAAGAACCTGCAGTGCACGGAGAGCACCACATGCCAGGCCACGGCCAGAGGTACCCCTTAGTGGTGGGGCAGCAGTTCCCTCTTCATACTTGCCTTCCTGAGATACGTCATTATTTTGCACTTTGGAAATGATCAAAGCCTTTTATTTTCATGGAAATTATCACCATGATCAAATTAATAGATCATGCTGCTCTTGGCTGAAAACAGATTGTCCTCATTGGAGACTGAGCATGGTGTTTTGAAAGGCAGTGATGATATGTTCCACATGCGTCTTCCTTATTCTTGTTGTTTTAGGACTGGTCCTTTATAGTGCAGTGCAGCATTTGGCATCTGAGGACATGAACTCTGACAGATAGGAATTTGTTGGTGAGCAGTTCAGACTTGACCATAGATTTTGAGGAAATCTAGATATACTTTTTTATATTATATAAAGTTTATATTATATATGGTCTATTATGATCAACGTAATTTAAGCAATATACTGAAGGTTTTATCATCTGACTAAAAAGGCTCTGAGAGGTATAGGTGTAACCTTACTTGTTTTGTTTGTAAATCCCCTTAACGCGATGTTAATTATTTTGAATTGCCTTATGTCTCCTTTAATATTTTTTCGGTTTGTGGAATATTCCCTTTCTTTCTGAGTAATAAAACATAAAGAATTTTACAGGGTCACAGTTGGAAGTGTTTTCCCAGTGCGCTAGGACTCCTGTTAGTGTTGTTGTATTACTGTCCAGTATGGCGGCAACTTAACTTTCGGGCATCCTGTTTGGTCTATTACTCTGTTCAGAGAAAAACAAGCTTGTATTTTGAATGTTTGACCGTGAACTTTGCAGTTGTCTAACAGAGGGTATAAAAACGTTTACTTGTACTATACTGTAAGGGTAACATAACAAACCAGGGATAGACCTTCACAGGCTGAAGGAAAAATACCAGGCTGTATTTATGTAAGTTTACTTAATAATTCTTATAGTTCCTTATTTACTAAAACATAGTTCATCTTACACATTTTTGTTTCAGATGCGGAAAGAAAAAGTCTGTATACCCTCTTTTTGGAGTCTATACAGTCTCGTCTTCGACATGGAGAAGGCGTCACTGCACAGGCCCTCACTGAGCAGCAGGCCACCAGAGAGACCCTGATAAAGATGCAGTCCATCGCCGAGAGGCATCTTGAATTGGATGATGTTCACGATCCACTGCTGGCAATTAATTTTGCAAGGTGTGATACATACCTGCTGGATTTTTGATGTTTGAAATGGCAGAATCTGTTTATTTCTGCCAGGTAGGGCTTTCTAGCCTTTAAAATAGAAACCTTTATTCTCTCCTTTCTAATGAATGAAACTCAAGAATATATTGTGTTCACTTGTTTCAAATATATAATTTGACATCCTTGTTATTTATGAAAGTCCACAGACTGTCCTGTGCCTTGAGCCCATTGGCAGGACCGCCACTCATATAGAAGATGCTTGTAGAAGTTGTGGTCCTGGGACATGCTGAGTCAGACCCTCCGTGTGTATCTTGGCACTTTAGAAAGTGTTTTCAGGTACTTAGCCTGAGGAAATAAGTTGTTAATACCCACACAGTAAATACCCTGTTTATTGTCTAGTGGCCATCATTCACTGTCTTCAGCCTAATGCCTACAAAGACCTCCTCTGTACTTGATCTTTTGGGGCCAAAGCAACGTGTGAAGGACTATTTCACACAGAATATTTTGAGGAAAAAGATTTGTATTTCTATAATAATTGGCATTTTTAACACTAAAGATAAAAATGGGACTCTGGAGTTTTGATTATAGAGAATTCTATTGAAATGAATGTATAGACAAGGTGTGGTGTATTAAAAAGAATGAAATTTTGCAATTTGCAACAGCATGGATAGAGTTAGAGGGTGTTCTCCTTTAGTGAAATAAGTCAGGGAAAGACAAATAATATGTGATATCACTTATATGGGTAATCTAAAAAATACAACAAACTGGTGAAATAACAAGAAACAGACTCATAAAGAACAAAACATTGGTTACCAGTGGAAAGTGGGATGGGGGAGGTACTACGTAGGAGCAGGGAATTAAGAGGTACAAACTACTATGTATAACATAAATAAGCTACAAAGATATATTGTACAGCACAGGGAATATGTCAGTATTTTATGATAGCTATAAATGGAATGTAACCTTTAAAAATTGTGAATCGCTGTGTTGTACACCTGAAACTTATATTAATAAAATACTCTAAATCAACTATACCTCCATTGAAAGGAAAAAAGAAACTGAGTGTTTTGTGGTTTTTTTTTAAAAGAGAGAATTCTGTTGATCGCAGCTCTTAAAAAGAAGACTCATGTTTTTATATTAAAGGTTGTATTTGGAACAGAGTGACTTTCATGAGAAGTTTGCTGGTGGAGACGTATGTGTGGATAGATCATCAGAATCTGTGACTTGCCAGACTTTTGAATTAACGCTGAGATCTTGCCTCTATCCCCATATTGACAAGCAGTATCTAAATTGCTGTGGAAACCTCATGCGAACTCTAAAAAAAGATTATAGGTATGAGGAATGATAAAGTTTGGGAAGTAGTTGGTAGTTTCTTATACTTGAAAAATAGTTGAAATTATTTTTAAACCTAGATTTTGAGCTAATTTTTATTAGAGTAGAGAATGGATATGCAGTGAATACTTTTCTTTTGAGAGGATCAATTAATCATCAGTGTTTTCTTAACTTTATGTGAAATTTGTTTCTGAGAATTTATCCCAAATGAACACAGAAAAAGCTTGTTACACAAAAAGGCTTGTCACAAAGTTTGCTATCAGAGGGAAAAACATGAAATTAGTAATGGATAACTTGTATTTTAAATTATGGCATATCCATATTAAAAGATGACATATTCATCTCCATGTATGAACTTTGTAAAGTTCATGTAAATTATGTTTATATAGAGTTCTAAGTAATGTAAAGTTTCTTAAATTATAAAAAAATCCAGGATGTATAAATGATAACTTTTTTTTTTAATGCATAGATAAAAAGACGGGGGGGAAAATGCCGTGATTTTTACAGTGGAAATTCATCATGATTTGGATTAACCTTTTTTCTAACACTTTAGTAAATTTGCCAGATTTTTTTCAGTTACAGGAAAATAACATACCTCTCTGATTATTAAAAATAAGCTATATGCTGTTTTATTATTTTTGAAAGTGTTTAAAATATTTTAGTATTTCTGATTTTAGTAAGTGTAGTATGTAAACCTGTTTCACTGAAAATGATGTATGAAACCTGGTGCTGGTCTGAATCCTGTTTTATGAGCCTAAGATCTTTCTGTGACTTTTCTCTTCCTTCAGGTTGGTTGAATACTTGCAGGCCATGAGGAATTTCTTCTTAATGGAAGGGGGAGATACCATGTATGACTTCTACACATCAATTTTTGATAAAATAAGTGAAAAGGAAACCTGGCAGAATGTGTCTTTTCTTAATGTCCAGCTCCAAGAAGCAGTAGGACAACGTTATCCTGAAGACAGTTCACGGTAAAATATAGGAGGCATCTTTTCATTTAGATGTTATAAAATAACCCGTGTGCCCCAAACTCTTCTATGACTTCTTTATGCTATCTTATTATCCTCACAGCGACCCCTGTGAGTTTTATTAATGTTATCTTGCACATAGGAAAACCAAGGCAGCAGTCGCTTGCCAGCTGAGCGAGAGGAGATGTGAGATGGGAGTGTGTGGCCTCTCGGGGTCTGGTGGCCTTGCTCACGTGGCCATCTTCCTGCCCCACGGTTCTTCCTCTGCAACCAGCTGTACCAGCCTTCATGGTGGTGTCACAGGCGGTTTTCTGAGAGAGTGAGAGCAGAACCCTTGGCACTGCCAGGGCTTGAACTCCAGGCCTCACAGACCCTCACTTCCACCACAGACCAAGTCAGAGTCCAGCCCAGTTAGGAGGGGAAGAGAGGTTTCACCACTCTTCAGAGGCAGGGTTGCCTGATTTCAGAGTGTTGTACTGGCTTTTCCTCAGGGAGCTCACCGTCCCTCCTCCCCGTCCCCCCTCCCCGTCCCTCCTCCCCGTCCCTCCTCCTGCCTGCTGAGCAGCTTGGCCAGGGTGGTACCAGTAAATACTTACGTGGCAGAGGCTCATCTGCCATCCTATTTGGTAGTCCTTTTTCCCATTCTGTGTCCTTACTTGGCTGCATTTCTTGGCACCCTCATTGGCCCTTGAAAAGTTATAATAATTAACATTTGTTTCATGCCACTTAGAACATTGTTTTCCCCACAGCCATGCCAGATTCTACTTCTTAGCAGTACATAAAATAATTCCTTTTATTTTTATGTGATGTATTATCTTTGATTTTTGCACAAAAGCAGAATTTTCATCAAAAACTTTGGTTAGTAAAAGCAGGGTAACTGCTAGTTTCTTTTCATAGTGAAAAATTAATGCCCAGCAGTCCCCAGAGGGGGCCAGGGCAGGTTAAGGTTATATTTTCCACTACCGATAGAAACCCGTGAATTTTGTTATTTTTAGAATGCTTCGATCTTTTACAGTTATTACTTTTTCTTGCTTTCACTGTCCCCTTTTTGCCCAAAGAGAATGCCTTCACTTGACCCTAGTAATCTTGGAGAGCATCCTCGCTTTTAGGACTGGATATCTGGGCTTGTCCTGTGCACTTCCTGCCCCAGGCAGTACACCTCCCCGAGGAGCACCAGTCCCGTCTATTCTGTGACTTTAAAGGCCCTTGCTCAGTGTCCCAGGGTGTTTGTCTGTTCTGGATTATCAGTGCTTCTGGACTTATTAAGTAGTTGGAGCTAGGAAATATGTAGAAAAAGGAAAATGAATCCTATGCTCATAATGATATTTCCAGTATTTATTAAAGATTACAAGATTTCACTTTTTTTATTTTCTTTTGTATCTTTCCCCTTGAGTGATTACCAACACATTAATATAAATACTGATTTATTCTATAATAAATCATAATAGTTCCAAAGTAACAATAGCAGCGACAAACCCTCTGAGAATTTAGAACATGCTTGTAACTTTATTCTCTTCTTTGTACTTTCAAGTCATCAGAATCCTGTCTTTCAAGGTCACTTGGACTAATTCTCTCCATAGCACTGATACAGAGTTGGGTTCATTTGTTTTATTTTTTACTTTTAGGAATTGCCTTGTTTTGTTTTTCTTGATTTAATTGTATAAAACAGCTCTATTTTTTAAGTTACGATCATTGATGCAAAGGCCCTTTTTGCCTGGCTGCTCGTGCACTCATTCTCAGCCACCGAACCACCAGGGACGTCCCTGGAAAGGCTGTATTTTTTCTGACTCCCACCAACATAGCTTTCGCCACAACCTCACTAACAGAATATGTTGTCAGCCTTTGGGATTTTTGCTACTCTGATGATGAAAAATGGTGTCTCAGTATAGTTTTAATTTACATTTTTCTTAGTCATCTTTTCATACGTTTATTTTTGCATTTGTTTTAAAGTGAACTATCCGTATCTTTTGCCACTATTTCTGTCAGTATCAAGTTATTTATTGGTCTTTACTGTTTGTTTTTAGAAGCGCTCTCTCTCTGTTTTTGTTTGGCTGTGCTGTGAGGCTTGTGGGATCTTAGTTCCCTGAACAGGGATTGAGCTCATGCCTCCTGCAGTGGAGTGCACAGAGTCCCAACTCTGAGACCACTAGGGAATTCCTTCGAAGCCCTTTCTATAGGTTTCCCAGTCTGACGTTTGTCCTTTTGTTCTGCTTATGGTGTACCGGTTTCTTGTTTTGTCATGCAGTCATTTTTTAGTGTCAATATCGTGTATCATAGGGTATTTACCTCGTATCGGTCTTTTCTCTAACTGCTTTTGGATTTTGAGTCATAGTTAAGAAAGTTTTACTCTTTCCTAGTTATAAAGAAATTCCACCCAGGTTTTCTTTTAATGCTTTAATGGATTTTTTTTTAACATTTAGATGTTGATCCATTTCGAGTTTACTCAGCTAAAAAACGAGAAATACATCTAGTTTTATCTTTTTCCAGATGACTGGTTGCCATTGCTTATTTCTTTTTTGAAAACTTTTTCCCTATTTATTTGATTACCCCCTTGTCATTAAATTTTCATATGCACTCATTATTTGCATTGTGTCTCTAGATTTTTCGTCCTGTTTTACTGTTCTTTTATTCACGTTGCTGGCAGCATTCTGTTTTAGCAATAAGGTTTTCTTGACTATTCTTGGTTATTTATTTTTCCAAATGTATTTTATCATTTTGTTTAGTTCTACCCAGAAAAATGAAAGCAAAAACCTTGGTATTTTTATTGAGTTTCTCTTTCATAGATTTAACTCAAGACAGGTGAGCCATCACTTTGGGACCCCTTCTCCTGTGGCTTCCATGTGTTCTCGGTGCCTGTCTGTGCCCTCCAGCTTCCTGAGTTGAACCTACGAGTTTGCTCGGATCCAGGCTCCCCTGTCCTGCTCACGCCTCTCCCATGTCATTGGTGCTCCACCTGCAACTTCCCTGTGGGTCCTTTGGCCTCGCCCCACCCTTGGTGTAGCTTTTTGCTCTCCTGCCTTGGGCATCTTCATACCATGTTTATGGCTTCAGCAACCCCTAATGACCCGCAAATCTGTCTTTTTGGCCCAGGAACTGCACAGCCAGCACTTCATGACCTCATGCGAATGTCATGTTTACATCACTGAGCTCATTGTTTTCTGAGCCCTTTGTTTCTCCTTGATGGACACTGCTGTTCATCCCAGTGCCCAGTGAAGCTCGCCTTAGGTTCCTTCCTCTCTGCCAGCCTCCACACATCCCTAGTCCCTCAGTTCTGCCTCCTGGATAATATTCCCCATCTCAGTGCTCACTCCAGTACTCCCTGCCACCTCCTAACCAGCTGTCTTAGAGTCTCTCCCTTCCACTTGGCCCTATCAGTTCAGTTCAGTTGCTCAGGCGTGTCTGACTCTTTGCGACCCCATGAATCACAGCACGCCAGGCCTCCCTGTCCATCACCAACTCCCAGAGTTCACTCAAACTCATGTCCATCGAGTTGGTGGTGCCATCCAGCCTTCTCATTCTCTGTCGTCCCCTTCTCCTCCCGCCCCCAATCCCTCCCAGCATCAGAGTCTTTTCCAGTGAGTCAACTCACCGCATGAGGTGGCCAAAGTATTGCAGTTTCAGCTTTAGCATCAGTCCCTCCAATGAACATCCAGGATTGATCTCCTTTAAGATGGACTGGTTGGACCTCCTTGCAGTCCGAGGGACTCTCAAGAGTCTTCTCCAGCACCACAGTTCAAAAGCATCAATTCTTCGGCAATCAGCTTTCTTCACAGTCCAACTCTCACATCCATACATGACCACTGGAAAACCATAGCCTTGACTAGACAGACCTTTGTTGGCAAAGTAATGTCTCTGCTTTTTAATATGCTATCTAGGCTGGTCATAACTTTCCTTCCAAGGAGTAAGCGTCTTTTAATTTCATGGCTGCAATCAGCATCTGCAGTGATTTTGGAGCCCAAAAACATAAAGTCTGACACTGTTTCCACTGTTTTTCCATCTATTTCCCATGAAGTGATGGGACCAGATGCCATGATCTTTGTTTTCTGAATGTTGAGCTTCAAGCCAACCTTTTCACTCTCCTCTTTCACTTTCATCAAGAGGCCTTTGAGTTCCTCTTCACTTTCTGCCATAAGGGTGGTGTCATCTGCATATCTGAGGTTATTGATATTTCTCCTGGCAATCTTGATTCCAGCTTGTGCTTCTTCCAGCCCAGCGTTCCTCATGATGTACTCTGCATAGAAGTTAAATAAGCAGGGTACAATATACAGCCTTGACGTACTCCTTTTCCTATTTGGAACCAGTCTGTTGTTACATGTCCAGTTCTAACTGTTGCTTCCTGACCTGCATACAGGTTTCTCCAGAGGCAGGTTAGGTGGTCTGGGATTCCCATCTCTTTCAGAATGTTCCACAGTTTATTGTGATCCACACAGTCAAAGGCTTTGGCATAGTCAAGGAAGCAGAAATAGATGTTTTTCTGGAACTCTGTTGCTTTCTCCATAATCCAGCGGATGTTGGCAATTTGATCTCTGGTGCCTCTGCCTTTTCTAAAACCTGCTTGAACATCTGGAAGTTCACGGTTTACATATTGCTGAATCCTGGCTTGGAGAATTTTGAGCACGACTTTAGTAGCGTGTGAGATGAATAGTTTGAGCATTCTTTAGGGCCACTCAAAATGTGAATCACCCCACTGCCACTCATGCTTAGGCTCCTTTGTGCCTCAGAGCAGATAGACTGAGCTTTTCATGAGGGAGAAAACTTTTCACTGTTTGGCTCCCCACCTTGTTTCTTATACACACAAAGGTTCAGACATATTGTGTACATTCGCCACCATACTCTCCATTTCAGAGATTTGGAAATTCAGAGATTTCCATTTCAGGAATATTTCTGGTTTCCTTGAGAACTGTGCCTTCTCCCCCAGGAGCCTTCACGTTTTTCTCTACTCCCCAGTTACTTAAGTTACCTGCTCTCCCATGGGCATGGCCAGCAGTGATCTGCCCATCTGGCTTGGTGCAGCACCCTTTGTCTGCTTGGTGACAAGAGGGTGACTGAGCATTTGCTCTGGGCTGTGAGCCTCTGAAAGAGGGGTAGGGATTGATTTTTTTTATCACCTGCTTGTACAGCACTTGACAAATAAGGTATTCAGTAGGTGCCTACTAAGTACTTAGTGGATACATATGTGTACTAAAAAATTCTAACTAGCTTGTGACATGGAATGAATTGGCTAAACTAAAAATCACACACTGCCCTTTCTATCTCTGGTTGTAAGGCCTCACAGTTAATCTTTTGTGGGCTGCGCACAGGCATTGTCAGAGGTGCTTTGTAATCGTGGGAGAGTCGTGTCATTGCTCAGTCCACCGACAGAACTGTTCTGAGGACAGTGCATGGCTCAGGGACATTTCCATGCCCTACGGTAGCTGCATTTTATTGAGAGTTACACTCAGGCTTATTAGGAAAGAGTGGTACAGCAGTGTGTGACACCTTTGCTTTAGAAGCAGACTCCATGCTTGCTCACATGCTGCCTGTGTGCTCTCCAGGGTAAGGGGAACAGTGCCCCTCCCCAAGACACACACACACTCACAACACCCTCAGCAGAGGGTCTGTCTCCTGAGCCTGTTGCTGAACTCTGCCAGGTTTAAGCACATGGCTGGTTAACCTTCCCTGACTTCATCTGTTTTCCTAAGTAGGTTTACTCTATCTCGTTTTTTATAGTTAAACCCATTATTTTAAAATTTTGCCCCCTTTCCCTGATTCTAAAACCTGGTTTCTATTCTGCAACATATGATTAGAAAATATACTTTTATTGGAATATTTGTGTTCCTTTTATGAATATCTTTTTATAATATATAAATTAAATTAAAATGCTAAATTGCTAAAACTGATATCTCTTTATCTAGTCTATCTATATCTTTTGAGAATGTTGACACAGCTAAGAAGAAACTCCCTGTTCATATCTTAGATGGTCTGACCCTGAGCTATAAGGTATGTGCTGATATTCTTTGTAAGAACATTTTCTGTTAAAATTAAGTCATACAAGTAACAGGTTACTTTCTGTTCTGAGTCTAAACAGTGAAAATTCTGTTTTTGCTTTCATAGGTCCCGTGGCCTGTGGACATTGTTATAAGTTTGGAATGTCAAAAAATTTATAATCAGGTGTTCCTTCTCTTACTGCAAATAAAATGGGCAAAATATAGCCTGGATGTTTTATTATTTGGTGGTAAGATTTGTTTTCATCAGATAAATTATAATTTAATTTTAGCTCTCTTTCAGAGAGGTTGGTGGTCTTAGGTCATTTTTTATGTATACACTGGTACCAGAATGACATCAATTTATGGCATTACATAATAGTTTTACAGACATCAGAATTAACTTCCTTGAATCAGTACAGTTAATCTGAAATACAATAACTGAATTAGGAATTTAACCAGAAATAAAATTTTGGGGTCATATGAAAAAATTTTAATGACAAGTTAATGGGACTCTGTTTTTACATTTTCGGTGACATTGATAATCAGAGTGATATGGCAGCTTTTATTGCTTCACCTTCCAGCTAGGGAAGGTAGTGTCCCTGCTGTGCATCCAGACAAGAGCTCTTCCCAGGGCCAGTGATCACACCATCACAAGTCCTGGGGCAGTAGTGCAGGTGAGGTCTGAGCAGATGCTCTTCCCACCCCCTCTCCTCTTTGTTCCTTTACAGAACTAGCTAATCCTGCTGACCAATCACAACGTAAAGAAGGACTTTTAGGTGACCCAGACACAGCTGCTCACTTTGGCCCACAGAAGGAGCCAGTAAGACTGCAGGTTCATCGTATGTTCCTCTTAAGAGTGAAGCTCATGCACTTTGTGAACAGCTTACACAACTACATCATGACCAGGGTTTGTGTCTGTCCATCTGTTCAGTTTTATCACCGTATGTACATATGTTCATGGAGAATTACTTGAAATATATTTATAAATACAAAGAAGCGTGCAGAATACTTGTAGGCTGTACATGTCAAGATATCACACACTAAAAACTTGATCATAAAATAACATGGCAGCAGGCTAAGTGTTTGCTTTTCTTTCTTTTTTTAAACATGCCAGAGCACATGTATCCAGAGACTGCTCTTTCTCTTGTTTAGTGATCCCTTGGGACGACGCACCCAGAGCTCCTCTTTTGGAATTGCCATCAGAATTGCAGTAGTGGAAATGCCACTACTGCCATATGTGCAACTTGCCATGTATTCCTTTAAATTTCACCAGTGGTAGCAGGGCTATCCCTGGAAAATGGCTTCAATTTTTAGTAATGGAAGCCTAAAAAAAAGTCTGTCAGGCTAGTATGGAGTGTAAGGGAAAGTGCAGCCAGACTATGTAATTTTTTCTTAAATATAAGAAGTAACTCATAGAGTAAATAAAATTGCTTTTCTTACACATATTAAAACCAGTTCTAGAGGAAGTTCTGAAGAGAAAAATCAGATATTTGAAGACTAGTAGAAGGAAATGGCAACCCACTCCAGTGTTCTTGCCTGGAGAATCCCAGGGACGGGGGAGCTTGGTGGGCTGCTGTCTATGGGGTCACACAGGATCGGACACGACTGAAGTGACTTAGCAGCAGCAGTATTATTAGAGGATAATATTCACTTGGGGTTTAAAATGGTTGCTAAAAAATATTTGTAGTCACTCTGGTAGATAGGTTCTAGAGCCCACTTTTGTGTGGATGAAGTGCGCCTTTGAAGCCTTTGTTTTAGACATGGTCCACATGGCAGAGGTGCTCTCTGGTTCCTGTACACTGGTGGCCTTCAGAGGGCAACCTTAATCTCTTAGTTGTTCAGTCTTTTTTCTCAATTTTTTTTTTGAAGTTTAGATGATTCAGAGTGTTGTGCCTATCTCTGCTGTACAGCAAAGTGGCTCAGCTCTACATATATATGCATTCTTTTTTTTAAGCCCTTAACTGTTGAGGGTAAACGGTAAGAGATTGTTTTGTTTTGTTTTCTGTTTAAAGTACAGTTATGCTCCTTTTAAAGAAGGGCCATTATGTAACTAGTGGAATTTATTGAAACATATAAATTCAGTTTACCTGATGACTTTTAAGAAATCAGTGCGTTTTCTATACAGTTGTCTACACTTGGCCCTCCGTGCAGGAGCAGTCTGTTAGTCCAGAGTGAGGCATCCCCTCCCTGTGCAAGTGAATGTGGAAGAAGTTAGTTTTGTGTATTGCATACAAATTCTCACAGAAAAGATATGCTGATTAACTTTGTCATCTTTCTCTTTGAAGATTCTTCACAGTACAGGGCTGGAGTTTCAACATCAAGTGGAAGAAGCCAAGGATTTAGATCAGTTGATTAAAATTCACTATAGATACTTATCAACCATCCATGATCGATGTCTACTGAGAGAAAAGGTACATGAACTTGGCCATTGAGGCAGAAATGAAGCCAGCCAAGGGAGATTGTCTGTGTCCTTTGGAGTTTTATGCTTAGTAAGCTTCTGATATGCAGAATATTCTTTTAAGGAAGCACCAGATCCAGTGAGATTATAAATGTGTGACATATTACCAGAAATTACATCTAAAAGAAATGGTTGACATTTTTATTGTGACAGTCTATCTATACTCACTCAGCACTGTGTTTGAATTCAATTAGAAAATTGTATCTGCTGATACGGAATAGTAGTACTTTGTTCAGGAGTGTGTCCAGTTTGATGTGAATATATGGGATTAGGTCATCATACAGCCATTGGAATGACTTGCCCCGTTTCACTGGTGAATTTAAATGCCTGTCTCAGGAAATGATAGCTTCCTGGCTCTGCTGGTCAGATTCCGCTGCTGATGCAGCTTTACATGGGTGCAGTGGACATGGGCCCAATTCCACTTGTGTTGTTCAGTTGTTAAGCTGTGTCCGACTCTTTGCAACCCCACAGACTGTAGCACGCCAGGCTCCTCTGTCCTCCACTGTCTCCCAGAGTATGCTCAAATTTGTGTCTGTTCATTCAGCAATGCTATATAACCATCTCGTTCTCTGCTACCCCCTTCTCCTTAGACTTGAAAGGCAGTTATTGCTTTAATGAACTTTTTCTGTGACATTTAAATTGGGTGAAAGTGTTGGTGTCTGTGTTCAAACATGGTCACAAGGTTTGTGTTCTTCCGTGGCTTTCTGTCCAGGTCAGCTTTGTGAAGGAAGCCATCATGAAGGTGTTGAACTTGGCTCTCATGTTTGCAGAGGGGTGGCAGGCTGGCCTGGGGGCGTGGCAGTAAGTATGCAGCTTGTGGAGTTCTGTGCTGTGACCATTTCAGTTTTGCTTTTAGTTGGCTTCATTCTGGCAGTCTTGTTTTTTTCATCGTGACAACATATCACATACACTTATAATTATGGAAAGAATTGAAAATTGTCTAGTGTAAAGAATAGACAGCATCAAAAATCATGCAATTAATGTCTCACTGGTGAAACAAAAATCTGAAGTCTTGATTAGCAGAAGCAAATATCTTTAAGTTACATTCCTGTTGTATAGCAGTGTTAATTGCTCAGTTGCGTCTGACTCTTTGTGACCCCATGGGCTGGAGGCGCCCGCCAGGCTCTTCTGTCCATGGGATTCTCCAGGCGAGAACACTGGAGTGGGTTGTCGTTTGCTTCTCCGTCCTGTTGTGTAGGTTTGCTAAGTTTTTGTTATGGTTGCCTCCAGATACACACAGAAGTTGTGGCGGGCTGGTGGAGGGGAGCATAACAGACGCCGGGGTCCATTACTCCACCTCAGCAGATGACAGTGACACCCAGTTTTGTTTTGTATTTACTGCTCACTCCCGCACACTCAGTTATTGTAAACCAAATCCTGGAAATTATGCTAGATTGTAGTCCAAAATCGTCTTTTAGAGAGCTCTAAAAGAATGACTGTGTATTTTACTGTTAGGGTGTTTATTATTCATGCCTGTCACATAGAAAACCCAGGAGCTCTTTCTTCCTATCCAAAATACCATCTTCTACTGTTACCTTCAAAGTGTAGCTCAGCAGCTTGTCCTTGTCTTGTTTATAAATTAATGTTATGCTGCTGGTATTACTTGCCTGAAATAAAAGTGTAAGTCTGGTTGACTAGACTGTTGAGATAAGAGTTAATAGTTTATACTTAGTTGATAGTAGTAAGGAACTAATCTAAAATCCTATTTTATGACCAACCTAGACAGCGTATTAAAAAGCAGAGACATTACTTTGCCAACAAATTCCGTCTAGTCAAGGCTATGGTTTTCCGAGTAGTCCTGTATGGTTGTGAGAGTTGGACTATAAAGGAAGCTGAGCACCGAAGAATTGATGCTTTTGAACTGTGGTGTTGGAGAAGACTCTTGAGAGTCCCTTGGACTGCAAGGAGATCCAACCAGTTCATCCTAAAGGAGATCAGTCCTGGGTGTTCATTGGAGGGACTGATGGTAAAGCTGAAACTCCAATACTTTGGCCACCTGATGCAAAGAGCTGACTCATTTGAAAAGACCCTAATTTTGGGAGGGATTGGGGGCAGAAGGAGAAGGGGATGACAGAGGATGAGATGGTTGGATGGCATCACCGACTCAATGGACATGGGTTTGGGTAAACTCTGGGAGTTGGTGATGGACAGGGAGGCCTGGCGTGCTGCGGTCCATGGGGTCGCAAAGAGTCGGACACGACTGAGCGACTGAACTGAACTCAAAATCCTAACCTGTAGGGCTTTATCAGAGTGCTCTCAGTGAAGAAACTCCAACGGTAGATTGAATCCCTGATTGCAGGGGGTGAGCACAGGAGCCTTATTGTTGCTGTTTCCAGTGTGTGAAGCAGACTTCTCGCTCCATGTCACCGTCAGATGGAGGAGAAGGTAATAATACTGCTGTGCACACATGGCTGAAATAGAACTGTTTCTTCAACAAGTAAATTGTAAGACAAAAACAGGGTATGAGGAGGACTTAAGCATAGTAACTATCACAGTTTGTGGAAATTAATTGATCCTGAGTCACATTTAAAGCAAAAAAGTGAGAAAGTTTTAAAGATAGGTATAATTTGAACAGTATTATTTCATGATATTTTTTAAATCATTAAGAATTTTTAAACGTGGTATTGTGGCTATGGATTTAAAGGAGTCTTTGTGTTTAGTGTGATACTGAAATATTTATGCCTGAAATGCTGTGATGTCTACTTTGCTTCTGAAGATGTGGGGCTGGGGGTATCAGTACTGGGGGTGACTGCTGAAGCTGGATGTGGGTTTTTGCTATTGCCCCTATTAACAAGTTTTTAGTAATTTTTAAACATAAACTTTTTGTATCTTTAATGTGCTATTTATTTCTAAAGAAGGTATGCTTATGAAAAGTAAAAATATAGAATTGTGCAATAGAAAAGGGATGGACTTCCGTGGGAGTTCAGTGGTTAAGACTCCACTACAGGGGTCCCAGGTTCAATCCCATGTCAGGGAACTAAGATCTCCTAAGCCGTGTGGCCAAAAAAAGGGGAATATCCCCAGTCACCCTCACTCTGGAACTCAGCAGCGTGCTGAAGCAGCAATTTTGTGTCCTAATTACACTGTCCTTCAGACTCTTTGAAAGTTTGGCAGGAGATTTTATATTTTATTTCAGAATCTTTAGACTTAGGAATCTAAATAAATTAAACTGAAGCACATTTGTAATCACTCCAAAGGTATTTTATAGCCTGCTTAGTAACTCCTTACACGCTTACTTAAATTGAGATTTACTCTTTCCTAGGATGGAATCTATAGAGAAAATGGAGTCTGATTTTAAAAACTGCCATATGTTCCTTGTAACCATTTTAAACAAGGCTGTCTGTAGAGGGTCCTTTCCCCACTGTGAGTACTACGTTTAAATGTTATTGCTTTTATATCTTCCGATAACAAGTCCGTTACTGTTTTGTTACTGATCTCATGAAGGTTTAGAATTTTTCACTCCTTCAAACCTGAAAAGTCCCTCAGCAGTTGATTCCCAGGTAAGTGGGGTGAGTGAATCAGACGTGAAATATTGAGACTGAAGACACTGCTTTCTAGTATATCATGTGTAACACCAATGGATTTCTAAAACCGTCAGTAAAGCAGATGGCAGAATAGGTTTCAGTCACATTTCACTATCATGCATAGCTTTTGTAACTATTCCTTTCAAAAGATAGGGTTTGGGGGTCAGTTTGCTGTGTTTTTTTAAGGAATTTTAAAACTCCCAAGGCTGCCTCTTACACAAAGAAATGCAAGCCTGACAGTTCAAAACAGCGTGAAGCAAACAGGTTTGTGTGGCGAGTCACAGGGAGAAGAGAGCTGTGTGTTTATAAACACAAAGGACAAAGTAATATTTCTTGCACAGCTTTCTTGGAAAAAGTATGCTGGGGTAATTTTTTCCCTATATTCAGGTTGTGATATGCTCATTAAGAGTAGGTGAACGTTTTTAAAAACACGATAGAGTAACAAGAGAGAACACTGGGAATAAACAAAAACATCAAAAAGTTGTTAGTGCAAGGACATCTAAGTAAATTAAGTGCTGGTATGAGATGGGCCTTTCAGTGCTAACCTGCTATACCCGCAGAGCAGGTAGGTGGGGCAGTGACTGACTAGAGGCACACAGACTTTGCCAGAATAGAGGAACCCGTTGTTGGTGTAGCAGACTGGAATCCTAGATGCCCCCACGGAGAGCCAGTCTTCCACACTCCCAGCTTACCCCAAGGACTTTGTGCAAGTAGTGATGTGGAAGCTGGGGACCAGCAGGGCTGGAAGACAGTTCTGATCTCACAGATCCCTAATTTCCTGTGTTGAGTTGACTCTTCTGCAATGAAGAGCCTTTCATCTGTTATGCAGGTATATAAAAACTAATGTTGTAAACCCCTACTGCCACCTCTCAGCCTCCCCCATTTATACCCTTGGCCAAAAAAAGTACCGTGTTAAAAATGTGTTAAAGGAAACAGATTCCATTCATAGCTTAGAACATGGTGTTTTGTTATGAAGTGAGTCCAGGTTTTAGGACATTTCAAAAAAATGTGATTTGTTCAGTGTAAAACCCAGACTTTTTTTTGTTTTCAAAACTAAAATGTTACGAAATAAAAGTAAATCATAGTTTTTCAATTTGCATTTAATAAATGAAGATTATTGTCTTTAGTATATGTTAAAGATAATTAGTATTTTCATTAAAAATAGAAAATGTCTAATACTTTTTGAGACATTGATTAAAGCTTATTCAGCCATTGTCATTTAAATCTATCTTGTTAACCTATTTTTATTCTTCCCACAGTGGAATCTCTAGCACTATCACTCATGGCTGGCATGGAACAAAGTTAAATATCTTCAGTGTAGTAAATACCTCAGATTTAATCTTTGTACATATACATTTCTACCATACAGAGCTAAGAAATGGAACTCTTATTTTGGTTTATTTTTAAACTGTTGTCTACTGTCTAAACAAGAGGGTTTCATGTGTATTCTCTTGGGATTATTGGTTGATATATAGAGTTATGTGTATAAAACTTTATCAATACAAAGTGTATACAGTCTGTTTACACTTATATTTCCTACTGTAAGCAATAGCTTTATGGTATTGATACCTTTAAATGTAAAGTATATCATTTTTGAAAATGTACTTAATATTAAAAATAAAGCACTTTATTCCCCTTTTGCTTAGTCACAGAAGTTTTTTATACTGTTACGTACTATCTTCCCTAAAGGTTGTCATAGATTCGGCAGTCTGAAAAATGTATTTTTATATGCTTGGAAAGTTCCAAGATAGAAAACAGCTTCATCATAAAACCAAAGTTACTCCATTTTAAGATAAGGTTGTTTTTAAGTAAAGATTCCTAAAATTGTTTTTGAGAAAAAAAAAGAAAACAGCTTCAACCAATGTCAATAAATGTAAAAGCCAGCTGTGGTACAAGAATCCTGTTATATGACCTTTGTGAGCTAACTGTAATTGATTAAAACTGTATTTACTGTTCAGTGTTCCCACATTTTCTTTGCAGAGTTGTATTTCTCTAGCAGTTATGACTCAGCACTGTATTTACTACTTATTTTTTGAAAACAGCTGCTGAAGTCCAAATAGCCTCAGAGCTGAGCATCAGGGGCCCCTACCCCATACACAATTTCAGTCGTTTTACAGCACGCAGGTAGCAAAGTCAGCAAACCAGACCTCCTGGGGACCAGCCCAGGTCTCAGACTTTACTCTGAAGTCTTGGAAACAGTTCGCCGAGGAGGCCTTCAAACGCCAGCAAGGAAGAGTTATTACTTCCAGGTCTCAAGAAAAGACTGCAGTATAACCTAACAACTGTAAAATGTGAGAAGTATTTCTTAATATGGTCCTACAAGTCAAAGCTGTGGAAACTGATGGGAGCACATGCCCATATAAAGCAGTTATGATGGAGTCAAGGACCAAACAATGATGGCCTGGCTGTTTTGGTAAAGTTCTTTATGCATAGCAAAAATCATTATATCAAACACACCAAAACATAACTTCTTTCTTAAACTGACTTACATTTATTGTCTGTGTCACTAAACCTGGAATAGAAGATACATTTATTTATAGGATACTTAGGAAATGTTTTCACTTTAAAAAATATTTAGAATTTATTGTTGCCACACACTGGTTTTATACTATATTTGCTCTTTTCTCATGACTTTATAGAGTTTCCAAGGAAAGATTCAGTTCAGTTCAGTCGCTCAGTCGTGTCCGACTCTTTGTGACCCCATGAATCACAGCACACCAGGCCTCCCTGTCCATCACCAACTCCCGGAGTTCACTCAAACTCATGTCCATCGAGTCAGTGACGCCATCCAGCCATCTCATTCTCTGTCGTCCCCGTCTCCTCCCACCCCCAATCCCTCCCAGCATCAGAGTCTTTTCCAGTGAGTCAACTCGTCGCATGAGGTGGCCAAAGTATTGGAGTTTCAGCTTTAGCATCAGTCCTTCCAATGAACACCCAGGGTCAATCTCCTTTAGAATGGACTGGTTGGATCTCCTTGCAGTCCAAGGGATTCTCAAGAGTCTTCTCCAACACCACAGTTCAAAAGCATCAATTCTTCGGCGATCAGCTGGGGTCAATTGAAAAAATAAAAATTATTACAAAAATATTGAATACAGTTTCCTGTGCTATACAGTAGGTCACTGTTGGTCACCTATTTTATATATGGTGGTATGTATATGTTAAGCTCAACATACAAAAATCAGTTGTATTTCTATACGTCAGCAATGAGCAATCAAAGAAGGAAATTAAGAAAATGGTTTCATGTGAAATACAACTAAAAGGATAATATATTAATACATAGGAATAAATTTAACCAAAGAGTTAAAAACTCATACACTGAAAACCATAAAACACTGTTGAAAGAAATTAAAGAAGATCAAAGTAAAGATTTTTTTAAAAACTTGCAAAAATAAAAAATAAACTTGTATACATGAATTGGAAGACAACATTAACATGGCAGTGTTCCTCAAATCAATCTACACATTCTATGTTATCCCTTTCAAAATTCCAATAGCCTTTTTGAAGAAATGGAAAAGTTAATCCTGAAATTTGTATGGAATTTCAAGGGGGCCTAAATAGCCAAAACAATCTTGAGAAAAGAAGAACAAAGCTACAGGACTCACTTTCTGATTTCAAAACTTACTATGCAGTTACAGCAACCAAAACAACAGGTTACTGGAATAAGGATGGACACATAGATCAGTGTAAGAGAATCAAGGATCCGTAAATCAACCTGTGAATCTACGGCCAACTGATTTTCAAGAGAGATGCTGAGAATGTTCAATGGGAAAAGAAATGGTCAACAAGTGGTGCTGCAGCAACTGGATTTCTACATGCAAAAGAATTGATTTGGACCCTTGCCTCACATCATATGCAAAAATTAACTAAAAATAGATCAATGACTGTTAGAGAGCTAAAACCATAAACCCTTAAAAGAAAACTTAGGAGTAAGTTTTAATACATTTCGATTTGGCAATGGATACCATTGTACAAGCAATATGTTACCAAAAGAAGAAGCAAAAAAGCAAAAATAGACAAACTGAACTTAATCAGAAATTTAAAGTTTTATGTGTGATAAAACATTATCAAGATAATGGATTCCCTGGAGGTCCAGTGGTTGAGAATCCACCTACCAATGCAAGGTGCACAGGTTCGATCTCTTGTTTGGGAAGACTCCACGTGTCAAGGGGCAACTAGGCACATGCACCATAAATACTGAGCCCAAGTGCTACAGCTACTGCAGCCCTCATGCCTCCATGCTTCTCAATAAGAGAAGCCCATGCACTGCAATGAAGAGTCGCCCCCTCTCCAGAGAGAAAGTCTGCTTGCAGCAGCAAAGACGCAGCACAGTCAAAAATGCATTTTTAGAAAAGTAGTTAAGAAAATCATCAAGAAAATGAAAAACAACCTGGAAAATTGGAAAGAATTTGCAAGTCATACATATCCTAGGTTTCTAGTATCCAGAATATATAAAGAATTCAACAAGAAAAAGTCAACTCAATTTAAAAATGGGCACAGGATTTGGAATGAGAAATAGACATTTCTCAAAAAAAGATATAGAAATGGTATTTGAAATGATAACATCAAGAGCCATTATGGAAACGCAAATCAAAATCAATGAGAAGGACTTCCCTGGCAGTTCAGTGATTAGGATTCCAAACTTCCACTGCAGAGGGCCTGGGTTTGATTCCTGGTTGGGAGACTAAGATCCCACATGCTTCACAGTGTGGCCAGAAAAAAGAAAATGGTTCGGCCACTGTTTAAAACTGTAGTTACTCAAAAATTTCATAGAATACCACATTACCCAGTAATTCCACTGCTAAGTGTATACCCCTACATGGCACAGCTCCATGCAAGGTCCATCCAAGACAGACTGGTCATGGTGGAGAGTTCTGACAATATGTGGTCCACTGGAGAAGGGAATTGCAAACGACTTCAGTATTCTTGCCTTGAGAACCCCATGAACAGTATGAAAAGGCAAAAAGAGGACACTGAAAGATGAACACCCCAGGTTGGTAGGTGCCCAATAAGCTACTGGAGATCAGTGGAGAAATAACTCCAGAAAGAATGAAGGGATGGAGCCAAAGCGGAAACAACACCCAGTTGTGGATGTGACTGGTGATGAAAAGGTTCGATGCTGTAACGAGCAATATTGCATAGGAACCTGGAATGTTAGGTCCATGAATCAAGGCAAATTAGAAGTGGTCAAACAGGAGATGGCAAGAGTGAATGTCGACATTTTAGGAATCAGTGAAATAAAATGGACTGGAATGGGTGAATTTAACTCAGATGACCATTATATCTACTCCTGTGGGCAAGAATCCCTTAGAAGAAATGGAGTAGCCATCATGGTCAACAAAAAAGTCCGAAATGCAGTACTTGGATGCAATCTCAAAAATGACAGAATGATCTCTGTTCGTTTCCAAGGCAAACCTTTCAATATCACGGTTATCCAAGTCTATGCCGTGACCAGTAATGCTGAAGTAGCTGAAATTGAATGGTTCTATGAAGACCTATGATGCTGGGAAAGGTTGAGGGCGGGAGGAGAAGGGGACGACAGAGAATGAGATGGCTGGATGGCATCACCGACTCTATGGACATGCGTTTGAATGAACTCTGGGAGCTGGTGATGGACAGGGAGGCCTGGCGTGCTGTGATTCATGGGGTCACAGAGAGTCAGACATGACTGAGTGACTGAACTGAACTAATGAAGACCTATAAGACCTTCTAGAACAAATACCCAAAAAAGATGTCCTTTTCATTATAGGGGACTGGAATGCAAAAGTAGGAAGTCAAGAAGCACCTGGAGTAGCAGGCAAATTTGGCCTTGGAGCACGGAATGAAGCAGGGCAAAGGCTAATGGAGATTTGCCAAGAGAACGCACTGGTCATAGCAAACACCCTCTTCCAACAACACAAGAGAGGACTCTTCACATGGACATTACCAGATGGTCACCACCGAAATCAGATTGATTATATTCTTTGCAGCCAAAGATGGAGAAGCTCTATACAGTTAGCAAAAACAAGACCAGGAGCTGACTGTGGCTCAGATCATGAACTCCTTATTGCCAAATTCAGACTTAAATTGAAGAAAGTAGGGCAAACCACTAGACCATTCAGGTATGACTTAAATCCCTTAGGACTATACAGTGGAAGTGAGAAATAGATTTAAGGGACTAGATCTGATAGAGTGCCTGATGAACTATGGATGGAGGTTTGTGACATTGTACAAGAGACAGGGATCAAGAATATCCCCAAGGAAAAAAATGTGCAAAAAGGAAAAGTGGTTGTCTGAGGAGGCCTTACAAACAGCTATGAAAAAAAGAAAAGTGGAAGGCAAACGAGAAAAGAAAAGATATATCCATTTGAATGCAGAGTTCCAAAGAATAGCAAGGAGAGATAGGAAATCCTTCCTCAGTGATCAACGCAAAGAAATAGAGGAAAACAATAGAATGGGAAAGACTAGAGATCTCTTTAAGAAAATTAGAGATACCAAGGGAACATTTCATGCAAAGATGGGCACAATAAAGGACAGAAATGGTATGGACCTAACAAAAGCAGATGATGTTAAGAAAAGGTGGCAAGAATACACAGAAGAACTATACAAAAAAGAATGTCACAACACAGATAATCATGATGGTATGATCACTCACCTAGAGCCAGACATGCTGGAATGTGAAGTCAAGTGGGCCTTAGGAAGCATCACTATGAACAAAGCTAGTGGAGGTGATGGAATTCCAGTTGAGCTATTTCAAACCCTAAAAGATGATGCTGTGAAAGTGCTGCACTCAATATGTCAGCAAATTTGGAAAACTCAACAGTGGCCACAGGACTGGAGAAGGTCACTTTTCATTCCAATCCCAAAGAAAGGCAATGCCAAAGAATGCTCAAACTACTGCACAATTGCACTCATCTCACACGCTAGTGAAGTCATGCTCAAAATTTTCCAAGCCAGGCTTCAACAATACGTGAACTATGAACTTCCAGATGTTCAAGCTGGTTTTAGAAAAGGCAGAGGAACCAAAGATCAAATTACCAACAACCGCTGGATCATCGCAAAAGCAAGAGAGTTCCAAGAAAACATCTATTTCTGCTTTATTGACTATCCCAAAGCCTTTGACTGTGTGGATCACAATCAGTTCAGTTCAGTCGCTCAGTCATGTCCGACTCTTTGCAACCCCATGAATCACAGCACGCCAGACCTCCCTGTCCATCACCAACTCCCGGAGTTCACTCAAACTCATGTCCATCTAGTCGGTGATGCCATCCAGCCATCTCATTCTCTGTCGTCCCCTTCTCCTCCTGCCCCCAATCCCTCCCAGCATCAGAGTCTTTTCCAGTGAGTCAACTCATCACATGAGGTAGCCAAAGTATTGGAGTTTCAGCTTTAGCATCAGTCCTTCCAATGAAAACCCAGGATTGATCTCTAGAATGGACTGGTTGGATCTCCTTGCAGTCCAAGGGACTCTCAAGAGTCTTCTCCAGCACCACAGTTCAAAAGCATCAATTCTTCGGCGATCAGCGTCCAATCTCACATCCATACATGACCACGGGAAAAACCATAGCCTTGACTAGACGGACCTTTGTTGGCAAAGTAATGTCTCTGCTTTTTAATATGCTGTCTAGGTTGGTCATCACAATAAACTGTGGAAAATTCTGAAAGAGATGGGAATACCAGACCACCTGACCTGCCTCTTGAGAAACCTGTATGCAGGTCAGGAAGCAACAGTTAGAACTGGACATGGAACAACAGACTGGTTCCAAATAGGAAAAGGAGTACGTCAAGGTTGTATCTTGTCACCCTGCTTATTTAACTTCTATGCAGAGTACATCATGAGGAACGCTGGGCTGGAAGAAGCACAAGCTGGAATCAAGATTGCCGGGAGAAATATCAATAACCTCAGATATGCAGATGACACCACCCTTATGGCAGAAAGTGAAGAGGAACTCAAAGGCCTCTTGATGAAAGTGAAAGAGGAGAGTGAAAAGTTTGGCTTGAAGCTCAACATTCAGAAAACGAAGATCATGGCATCTGGTCCCATCACTTCTTGGGAAATAGATGGGTAAACAGTGGAAACCGTGTCAGACTTTATTTTTTGGGGCTCCAAAATCACTGCGGATGCTGATTGCAGCCATGAAATTAAAAGACGCTTACTCCTTGGAAGGAAAGTTATGCCCAGCCTAGATAGCATATTAAAGAGCAGAGACATTACTTTGCCAACCAAGGTCCTTCTAGTCAAGGCTATGGTTTTTCCCGTGGTCATGTATGGATGTGAGAGTTGGACTGTGAAGAAAGCGGATCACCGAAGAATTGATGCTTTTGAACTGTGGTGCTGGAGAAGACTCTTGAGAGTCCCTTGGACTGCAAGGAGATCCAACCAGTCCATTCTAGAGGAGATCAATCCTGGGTGTTCATTGGAAGGACTTATGCTAAAGCTGAAACTGCAATACTTTGGCCACCTCATGCGGTGAGTTGACTCACTGGAAAAGACTCTGATGCTGGGAGCGATTGAGGGTAGGAGGAGACGGCGACGACAGAGAATGAGATGGCTGGATGGCATCACCGACTCGATGGAGGTGAGTTTGAGTGAACTCCGGGAGTTGGTGATGGACAGGGAGGCCTGGCGTGCTGTGGTTCATGGGGTCGGATAGAGCCTCAGTACAACACTGGGTAGAAGTGACATTAGAGGGAAAGCATCCAGTCATTCTCCATTAAGTGTGTGGGTTTCTTATAAATGCCTTTCATTAAGTCAGAGAAGTTCACTTCTATTCATAATTTGTTAAATGTTTTTATCATGAAAGAGGGTTATTGTGTTCGATCAAATGCTTTTCTGTGCTTTATTGAAGTGATTGTGATTTTTGTTATTTATTCCATTGATATTCCATTGACTTAAGCGTTAATTGATTTTTGGATGTCTAAATAACTTTGCACTCCTGGAATAAACCCCACTTGGTCATGGTTTATAATTCTTCCTATATTTTGTTGGCTTACACTGGTTAGTATTTTGTTGAGAATTTTGTATGATTTTTTTTTCAAGGTTAATTTCATTTTTTTTAATTAATTTTAATTGGAGAAAAATTAATTTACAGTATTGCCTTTTTTTTTGCCATACATCAACATGAATCGGCCACAGGTATAGATATGTCCCCCACATCCTGAAACCCCTCCCACCTTTATCCCCACCCTATTTATCTAGAATTGACTGGTTTGATCTCCTTGCAGTCCAGTTCAGTTCAGTTCAGTCGCTCAGTCATGTCTGACTCTGATTTTTTTAATTGTAGTGAAAGACAGCATAAAATTTAAAAATTATTTTTAAGTCTACAATTCAGTGATATATTGCTGTTGTTGGGCATTCATCACCATAGTCCATCTACAGAACTCTTTTCATTTGCAAACCTAAAACTCTGTATCCATTAAAGAATAACTCCCCGATTCCCCCTCCTCACAGCCCCTGGCAACAAGCCTCAACATTCTATCTCTATGGATCTGACTACTCCAGAGGCTGCAAAGAAGTGGGATTGTATACTGTTTGCCTTTTTGTGACTGGCTTATTTCACTTAGCATAGTGTTCTCAAGGTTCAGCCATGCTGTAGCACATGTCAGAATTTCATTCTTTTTTAAGGTTGAATAGTATTCCATTGTGTGGATATATCATATTTTGTTAATCCATCCACCTGTCAATGGACCCTTGGGTTACTTTTATCATTTGGCTATAGTGAACAATGCTATTATGAACACAGGTGTACAAGTATTTCTCTGAGACCCTGTTTTCAATTCTTTTTGGTATGTACCCAGAAGTGGAATTGCTAGACCATATGTTGATTCTATTTTTCAGTTTTTGAGGAGTCACTGTACTGTTTTCCACAGTATGTGCATCAGTTACCTTTCCACCTATAGTGCACAGGGTTTTAATTTCTGTACATCCTCAGCAAAACTTGTTATTTTCTGTTTTTTTTTAATTAATTTTAATTAATAGCCATCCTAGTGGATGTGAGGTAGTATCTCACTGTAGTTTTGATTTGCATTTCCCTAATGATTAGTGATGTTGAGAAAATATTTTCATATGCTTATTAGCCATTTGTTATTTTCTTTGGAGAAATATCTAATCAAATCCTTTGACCATTCTTTAATTGCGCTGTTTGTTGTTGAGCTGTGCAAGTTCTTTATATATTTTGGATATTAAAACCTTATTAGATATACGATTTAGAAATATTTTCTCCCAGTCTGAGGGTTGCCTTCTCACTATGCTGATTATGTCCTATGAGGCAAAAAAGTTTAAAAATTTGATGTTAGTTCAATTTATCTATTTTTTCCTTTTTGTTGTCCTTGTTTTTGGTGTCATATTCAAGAAATCACTGTCAAATCCAATGTCATGAAGTCCTCTCGTGTTTTCTTCCAGAAGTTTTATAGTATTATCTCCCTCTTACATTTAGGTCTTTGATCTATTTTGAGTAAATTTTTGTGTATAGATTAAGGTGATAGTACTACTTCACCCTTTTAAATGTGGATATCCAGTTTTTCCAACACCATTTGTTGAAAAGGCTGTCCTTTTCCCATTGAGCGGTCTTGAAATCTTGTTCAGAATCACTTGACCATGTATGTGAGGGTTTATTTATAGGCTCTATTCCTTTGGTCTGTATGTCTGTCTGTATGCTAGTAACACACTGATGTGGTTACTATAAGCTTTGTAATAAGTTTTGAACCAGGAGATTTGGATCATCCAGCTTTGTTCTGCTTTTTCAGGATTGTTTTGGCTATTTGGGGTCTCTTGAAATTTCATATTAACTTTAGGATGGAGTTTTGTATTTCTGCAAAAAACACTGTTGAGATTTTGATAGGAATTACACTGAATATGCAGATCACTGGGAAGTAGTATTGACATTTTAAAAATACTGTCTTGGGATTTCCCTGATAGTCCCATGGTTAAGACCCTGTGCTTCCACTGGAGGGGGCACAGGCTTAATCCCTGGTTGGGGAACTAAGATCCTGCATGCTACTTGGCTTGGCCAAAAGAATATTAAGGCTTCTGGGCCTTTTTCCAAAGGTGATATTCAAATGTCCAATGGGTACTTGAAAAGGTACTCAGAATCACTAATCAGTCAGTTCAGTTCAGTCGCTCAGTCATGTCCGACTCTTTGCGACCCCATGAATCACAGCACACCAGGCCTCTCTGTCCATCACCAATTCCCGGAGTTCACTCAAACTCATGTCCATCGAATCGGTGATGCCATCCAGCCATCTCATCCTCTGTCTTCCCCTTCTCCTCCGGCCCCCAATCCCTCCCAGCATCAGAGTCTTTTCTAGTGAGTCAACTCGTTGCATGAGGTGGCCAAAGTATTGGAGTTTCAGCTTTAGTATCAGTCCTTCCAATGAACACCCAGGATTGATCTCCTTTAGAATGAACTGGTTGAATCTCCTTGTAGTCCTCGGGATGCTCAAGAGTCTTCTCCAACACCACAGTTCAAAAGCATCAATTCTTCGGTGATCCGCTTTCTTCACAGTCCAACTCTCACATCCATACATGACCACGGGAAAAACCATAGCCTTGACTAGACAGACCTTTGTTGGCAAAGTAATGTCTCTGCTTTTTAATATGCTATCTAGGTTGGTTATAACTTTCGTTCCAAGGAGTAAGCGTCTTTTAATTTCATGGCTGCACTAATCATTGGGGAAATGCAAATCAAAACCACAATTAGATCTCACCTCATGCCTGTTAAAATGACTAGCATCAAAAAGAAAAGAGATAACAATTGTTGGGAAGGACTCAGAGAAAAGGAAACCCTGGTGCACTGTTGATGGAAATGTATATTGGTACAGCCAATTCGAAAACAGTATGGAGGTTCATCAAAAAATTAAAAATACAACTACTACATTATTCAGCAATTCCACTTGTAGATATATATTCAAAGAAATCAAATTACTATGTCAAAGAGGCATCTATAATAGCCAAGACATGGAAACAACCTAAGGGTACATCAAAAGATGAATGGATAAAGGAAATTATATATATATATATGTACATTATATATAATATATATATATATATATATAATGGAGTAGTGTTCAGCAACAGAAAAATAAAGAAGTCCTGCTCTTTGCAACAACATGGGTAAAACCTGAGGTCATTATGCTAAGTGAAATAAATCAGAATGAAAAAGAAATATTTTATGATCTCTATTATATGTGAAATCAAAAGGAAACAAAAAATACAAGCAACAAACAGAAAAAGATCAGATTTGTGGTTACTAGAGGCAGGAACTTGGAGGTAGAGCCGTTGGATGAAAGTGATCAAAAGGTATTTAAGATACATAAGTACTGGGGATGTAACACACAACAGTTAACACTGCTGTATGGTATGTTTGAAAGTTGCTGCAAGAGTAAATCCTAAAAATTCCATCAGAAGGACCTTTTTTTTCTTTTTTCTTTTTTGCAGCTGTGTGAGGAGATGGGTATTAACTAAATCTATTGTGGTATCGTTTTGCAGTACATCTATGTTAAGCCGTTATGAGTCACACTTTAAACATATACAAAGCTGAATGTCAGTCATGGGCTTCCCAGCTGGAGCAGTGGTGAAGAATCTGCCTGCCAATGCAGGAGACACAGGAGACTCGGGCTTGGGTCAGGAAGAAGCCCTGGAGGAGGAAATGGCAACCCATTCCAAATCCATGGACAGAGGAGCCATGGGGTTGCAAAGAGTCAGACACAACTGAGCACACACACATGTCAGTTATATCTCAGTAAAACTGAAAAAAATTGCTTTCCAATTCATGAAAGTCAGAGATCTTTTCATATATTTCTGTCTTTAATTTGTTTTGGTAAAGTTTTGTGGTTCGGGAGAGAAGGAACAAGATGGCGGAGGAATAGGACTGCAAGACCACTCTCTCCCCCACAAATTCATCAAAAGTTTTGTGGTTCTAAATATACAGACTTTTTGTCTTTTTTTTGTTTAGTTTATTCCTAAGTATTTTATTCTTTTTGATGCTATTGTACATGGAATTGTTTTCTTAATTTCCTTACTGGATTGTTCATTGTTAGTGTATGTAAATGCAACTGACTTTTTAATGTGTTGATTTTATATCGTACAACTTTCCTGACTTGGTTTATTACTTCTAACAGTTTTTTTTTTTTTTTAACGAGATCTTAGATTTTCTACAAGTAAGATCATGTCAGCTACAAACAGATGATTTACCTCTTTTCCATTTTGGATACTTTTTTTCCTGCTTAACTGCTCTGAATAGGCCTTCCTATGTTAAACAGAAGTGATGAAAGTGGTTTATCCTCGAGAAAGTTTCCTGTACACTTGAGAAAAATGTGTGTTCTGCTGTTGTTGACTGGAGCGTTCTGTATATTTCTTTCAGATACAGTTGATTTCAAAAACTTGTTGCAGAACTTCCCTAGTGGTACAGTGGATAAGAATCTGCCTACCAATGCATGGGACACGGGTTCTATGCCTGGTCTGGGAAAATTGCACATGCCTCAGAGCAACTAAGCCCATGTGCCACAACTACTGAAGGTCTTGATCCTAGAGCTTGTGCTCCGCAACAAGAGAAGCACTGCAATGAAGAGTAGCTCCTACTCACTGTAACTAGAGAAAGCCCATGCAAAGCAATGGAGATCCAGTGTGAAAATAATTAAATAAATAAAAGTTAAAAATTTTTTTTGAATGAAAAATTTTAAAAAACTTGTTACAAACCTGCAGTGAAGTCGCTCAGTTGTGTCTGACTCTTTGCGACCCCACGGACTGGGGCCCACCAGGCTTCTCTGTCCATGGGATTCTCCAGGCAAGAATACTGGAGTGGGTTGCCATTTTCTTCTCCAGGGACAGTAATTATGACATACAGTAAATCACAACACTGTGGTACTGGCATAAAGAAAGACCACTGGAATAGAATAAAAATCCCATTAATAAGCCCTCACATATATGGTCAAATGATATTTGACCAAATAAGGAAATAGAGTACTTTAACAATATGTCTTTAACATATTAATCATAGCTTTTAGAAAACTCTGGATCGGATAATTTCAACATTCTTTCCATATCTGAGTCTTGTTCTGATGCTTGCTTGCTCTCTTCAAACTGTTTGTCTTTTCGTTTTTTACCTTTTAGTTGTGTGTGTGTGTGTAAGTGTGTGTATACATATGCACCTAAAAGATGAGAATTATGCTTTATTCAGCAGTCATACTGAGGACTTCAACTCTGACAGGCAGCATTTCAAGTAACCCTGAGAAAACTGCTCCAAGGAGAAGAGAGGTGAGCTAGCATATACAGGAGTTTTGCAACAAAGGATAGGTAGTAAGAACAAAAGACCACTGTTAATAAAAGAAAACTAGAGCGAAGAGGAACTAAAAAGCCTCTTGATGAAAGTGAAAGAGGGGAGTGGAAAAGTTGGCTTAAAGCTGAACATTCAGAAAACTAAGATCATGACATCCGGTCCTATCATTTCATAGGAAATAGATGGGGAAACAGTGGAAACAGTGGCAGACTTTATTTTGGGGGGCTCCAAAATCACTGCATATGGTGATTGCAGTCATGAAATCAAAAGACGCTTACTCCTTGGAAGGAAAGTTATGACCAACCTAGACAGCATATAAAAATCAGAGACATTACTTTACCCACAAAGGTCCATCTAGTCAAGGCTCTGGTTTTCCAGTGGTCATGTATGGATGTGAGAGTTGGACTGTGAAGAAAGCTGAGCGCCGAAGAATTGATGCTTTTGAACTGTGGTGTTGGAGAAGACTCTTGAGAGTCCCTTGGACTGCAAGGAGATCCAACCAATCCATCCTAAAGGAGATCAGTCCTGGGTGTTCATTGGAAGGACTGATGCTAAAGCTGAAACTCCAATACTTTGGCCACCTCATGCGACTAGTTGACTCACTGGAAAAGACTCTGATGTTGGGAGGGATTGGGGGCGGGAGGAGAAGGGGACGACAGAGGATGAGATGGCTGGATGGCAAAACCGACTCGATGGACATGAGTTTGAGTGAACTCCGGGAGTTCATGATGGACAGGGAGGCCTGGCGTGCTGTGATTCATGGGGTCGCAAAGGGTCAGACACAACTGAGCAACTGACCTGAACTGAACCGAGAAATCGCAAGGAATTTAGTGCTTTTCTATGCATGAGAAGAAGCAAGAGTCTGGGCTCACGGAAGTCATTCCTTTGATATGCACCTCAGCGTCCAGGGCCAGTATCCTGTTTTCACATCCCTGTTTCCTCAGGGCTAACCATCTGGAGTGACTGTAGTGCCATGGTTGTTAGATGGCAGGTATGCTTTACTTCCTGAGGTCCCTCAGGGCCCGCCAGCTCACTGTGGGAGGACTGCAGTTGTTGATGGCTGTGACATCCTTTGTTTACTGATACGGCAGGCAATATTTTATTTCTCATAGTATACCTTGTGATTTTTGTTGAAAGACAAAAACAATGTACTAGATAAAACAATCTGTGGTAAAAAGGCATTTACTGATGCGGTGGTAGGGGTAGCATTCCACAGACCATGAAATACTAGTCCTGAGCTGTGAACTTCACAAGTGTTTCTCAGCTTTTCCCCTCCTTTAGATGGCAGAGGGTGTCTAGAGGGGCTGGCATTATTTCCTTTCATCCAGGTGGCTTATGCTCTGAAAATACTCCAGTAAGTTAGAGTTGTTGAGACAGTTGTTGAGGTGTTGTTGAGATAGTTCTCTTTAGGGCAGGCTTTGTTAGGAACAGAATGCTCTGGTTTATTTCAAAATGGTTCCTTTCCCCCTCCCTCTGCTGAAATCACAAGAGGACTTTTTGTCTCTAATTCTTACTATAAGTAACTGGTAAGGCTCCTGGAGATAAAACTCAAAAAATTACAAGCACACCATCTAAGAATGGTCCCCTCTGGAGTTTTTAGCTCTCAAACTTTTCCACACTGCTGCTGCTGCTGCTGCTAAGTCGCTTCAGTCATATCTGACTCTGTGTGACCCCATAGACGGCAGCCTACCAGCTCCCCCATCCCTGGAATTCTCCAGGCAAGAATACTGGAGTGGGTTGCCATTTCCACACTGAGCCTCCAGCAATTCATCAGTTTCAGTTTAGGTTTCCTACTCTGATGCTAGCTCACAGGGTTTCTGCTTTGGTGTGTTTTGATTCTCTGAGTCTACTGGTTTGTCTGTCTGATTTATGGGTCAGAAATATGCCCTGTGACCTCACTTCTCTAATGGATCTAAGAAGATTTGTTGATTTTTTGTCCATTTAACTTGTTAGAACACAGTAACAATTTTCATGCTCCAGATATGAAACCAGAAACTGGATCTCCATAATTTCTCTCTCATAGATATTTTCATTTTGTTCATATATTGACTTCCTGATTTCCTTAGTTTCTGTATGTATTACAGCTTAAGTCATCAAGCTGAATCATTAAGAAAATTGTTTCAGAGTGTTTGTCAAGTAAATTCACAGGCTTTCTTTGGGTTCACTTTCTGAAGATTTATTTTGCTTGAATGGGTCATATGTCTGTTGAAAACCGAGCGCTGGACAATCAGAAACCTCTCCCAGCCTCTGCAGCTGATTGTGCAGGAGTCAGTCCCCTAATCAGTGCAGGGTCTTCTCGGAGCTTTCGGGAGCTGCACCTTCCTTGGGCCTGTGTGTGTGCTTTCCCCTACCCTTAATTCCGCTACACACACAGCTGCTTTTCAGAGGATCTCATGTCCCTAAGTGTCTCAGCCTTCTTCCTGGGGCCTTGGATGCTCAGCTGTGCTTCTCTACCCACAGGTGCGCATAGGTCAGAAATGCCCCATGGCATCCCCCCATGCCCTGGCACCACACTGCTGTCATGAGCCTCCAGCCCCACAGCCAAGTGAATCCACTACTCCTGTCAGCACTCTGAGACAAAAACCAGTCCCTCCACCAACCCCCAGACAAGTTGAAACATTGTAGACAACTTCCTTTCCCTGTAAGGGAGGGATCAGGAATTGAGTGACTTCCTCTATCTGAAGCATGCCTTTGTTGGGGGTGGGCAAGGGTGATTGCAAATGTCATGAAATTTTTGTCTGGAATGTTCTTAGTGCTGTTTCTTGGTTGGGCATTCATTTGGCTGCTGCAGATGCTTTAACTGGTTTCTAGAGTTCTCATAAAAATACTGAGGTCAGTATGATGTTTACTTGATGTTTCTGTGAGGAAATGAGGACCTGGAGCTTCCTACTCTTCTTTCTTGATCACATCAACCAATATTATCTTTTGTACCTGGTAAAATTTCTTTGTGATAATACTTGGACAGTAATTCTTTCCCTTTTAATATTCCATTGTACAAATACACAACAATTTGTTTACCCACTTTTCTAATTATATTCTTTGAGTTTGTTTCTAGTTTTTTGCTTTTATGATTGATTACTCGTGTACAAGCCGTTGTGTAGATATAAATTTTCTCTTCTTGGGTAAATACATACAAGTAGGATTATGCTGTGTACCGTATGTATACGCTATGTAGCATATATATGTAATTTGATAAGAGACTTCCAAAGTAGTTTCTTCTTTGAAGTGTCCTATTTTATTGTTGATTTGTAGGGGTTCTTTGCTTATTCTGGGATCAGTTGTCTGTGTGCCAAGACTGTCTTCAAGTCTGGCATTTCACTGTCTTAACATTGTCTTTTGGTAAGAAGTTTTAAAATTTCTGACCAAATCAGTTATCACTTTTTTTTAAAGGTACTAGATTCCAAGGGAACATTTCATGCAAAGATGGGCTCGATAAAGGACAGAAATGGTATGGACCTAACAGAAGCAGAAGATATTAAGAAGAGGTGGCAAGAATACACAGAAGAACTGTACAAAAAAGATCTTCACGACCAAGATAGTCACGATAACGTGATCACTGACCTAGAGCCAGACATCTTGGAATGTGAAGTCAAGTGGGCCTTAGAAAGCATCACTATGAACAAAGCTAGTGGAGGTGATGGAATTCCAGTTGAGCTATTTCAAGTCTTAAAAGATGATGCTGTGAAAGTGCTGCACTCAATATGCCAGCAGATTTGGAAAACTCAGCTCTGGCCACAGGACTGGAAGAGGTCAGTCTTCATTCCAATCCCAAAGAAAGGCAATGCCAAAGAATGCTCAAACTACCGCACAATTGTACTCATCTCACACGCTAGTAAAGTCATGCTCAAAATTCTCCAAGCCAGGCTTCAGCAATATGTAAACCGTGAACTCCCAGATGTTTAAGCAGGTTTTAGAAAAGGCAGAGGCACCAGAGATCAAATTGCCAACATCCGCTGTATCATGGAGAAAGCAAGAGAGTTTCAGAAAAACATCTATTTCTGCTTCATTGACTATGGCAAAGCCTTTGACTGTGTGGATCACAATAAACTGTGGAACATTCTGAAAGAGATGGGAATCCCAGACCACCTGACCTGCCTCTTGAGAAACCTGTATGCAGGTCAGGAAGCAACAGTTAGAACTGGACATGTAACAACAGACTGGTTCCAAATAGGAAAAGGTGTACGTCAAGGTTGTATATTGTCACCTTGCTTATTTAACTTATATGCAGAGTACATCATGAGGAACGCTGGGCTGGAAGAAGCACAGCTGGAATCAAGATTGCCAGGAGAAATATCAATAACCTCAGATATGCAGATGACACTACCCTTATGGCAGAAAGTGAAGAGGAACTCAAAAGCCTCTTGATGAAAGTGAAAGAGGAGAGTGAAAAGGTTGGCTTGAAGCTCAACATTCAGAAAACAGATCATGGCATCTGGTCCCATCACTTCATGGGAAATAGATGCAAAAACAGTGGAAACAGTGTCAGACTTTATTTTTTTGGGCTCCAAAATCACTGCAGATGCTGATTGCAGCCATGAAATTAAAAGACGCTTGCTCCTTGGAAGGAAAGTTATGACCAACCTAGATAGTATATTAAAAAGCAGAGACATTACTTTGCCAACCAAGGTCCGTCTAGTAAAGGCAATGGTTTTTCCCGTGGTCATGTATGGATGTGAGAGTTGGACTGTGAAGAAAGCTGATCGCTGAAGAATCGATGCTTTTGAACTGTGGTGTTGGAGAAGACTCTTGAGAGTCCCTTATACTGCAAGGAGATCCAACCAGTCCATTCTAAAGGAGATCAATCCTGGATGTTCATTGGAGGGACTGATGCTGAAGCTGAAACTGCAATACTTTGGCCACCTCATGCGACGAGTTGACTCACTGGAAAAGACTCTGATGCTGGGAAAGGTTGGGGGCGGGAGGAGAAGGGGACGACGGAGAATGAGATGGCTGGATGGCATCACCGACTCTGTGGACATGAGTTTGAGTGAACTCCGGGAGTTGGTGATGGACAGGGAGGCCTGGCGTGCTGTGATTCATGGGGTCGCGGAGAGTCGGACACGACTGAGCGACTGAACTGAACTGAACTGAACTGACCAAAGACATTTTGGTACTGACATTTTCTCTTCTAAGACATCTTTTCCCACCTATATTCTAAGGTTGTAAAATTACTCTCTAGTTTCCTTCTAGAAACTTTGTATCTTTAGCTTTCATGTTTAGGTCTATGATCTGTGTCAAATTAATTTTTGTGTATGATGTGGGCAAGGAGATCAACTTTTTCCACATAGTTGTACAATTACTTAGCACCATTAAAAATACTTCCCTTTGTCCATTGAATTCCTTTGGTATGTTTATTAAGAATCAATTGACTATAGAGGTGTGGGCTTGTCAGTCTGTTTGGACAGAATATCATAGTCTGGATAGCTTACAAACTACAGAAATTTGTTTCTCACAGAGTCTGGAGGCTGGGAAGTCCAAAAGCAAGGTGCTGGAAGATTTGGTGACTGGTGAGAGCCCACTTTCTGCTTCACAGACCTGTAACCTCACATAGTGGAAGAGAGGAAGAATCTTTCTGGGGTTTCTTTTCTACAGGAACTAATGCTATTTGTGAGGGCTCTATTCTCTTTACATATTCACTTTCCAAATACCAACATATTGGGGTATTAAGTTTCAACATATGAATTTTGAGGAGACACAAATGATAGGGACAAAGTAAGTAATGAAATAGTTAATCCCACTAGAGGACTGTAAGTTAAGAAAAAAGCATGGGAGACCCTGCAAGTTAAGTGAAAAGTGAAAGTCGCTTGGTTGTGTCTGACTCTTTGCGACCCCAGGGACTGTAGCCTGTCAGGCTCCTCTGTGCATGGAATTATCCAGATAGAATACTGGAGTGGGTAGCCATTCCCTTCTCTAGGGGATCCTCCCAACCCAGGGACCTAACCCAGGTCTCCCACACTGCAGGCAGATTCTTTACCATCTGAGCCACCGGTGAAGCCCCTCTGTAAGTTAATGATCACCCAAGAAACAGGTTTCCTTAACCACAAAACCAAGCAGGCTTCTTAAGCAGCAAAACCACACAATAGAAGCATGAGACAAAAACAATAAAACAATGATGGCATGAGACCCACATTTTGTCCTGTGAGCTTAGTAAGTTAATGATCCTTAAGACATGTTCTTTGCACAAATTAAAAAGTTATGGAAAAAGATTTCAAAGTGAAACACCATTATTGTACTGAGACCTGAAATGATATTCCCATAGTGCCATGACAGTCCTGGCTTGACCATGTAGGGACAAGAAAACTTTTTTGCCCAACGTGGAGAAGGAGCTAACGATGGAAGCTTGACATCTACTCAAGAATAAGGAAGACTGTGGTCTCCCTCCCCTACTTTCCTCTGATTATCAAACTGTAGCCCACTAAGTTCTCTGGGTGCAGCACTCTCTCGCTCATCTGCTTGTAAGCCTCACAAGTCTCCAATTCTAAAATATCACTTCTTGTCTACTACTTTGCCTCTCACTGAATTCTTTCTGTGCTGAGACATAAAGAACTGGAACTCCTGGGAGTCCCCTGAAATGACATCTAGAAGTTTCACAAACATTCAGCCTATAGCAGGGATTTTTTCTTACTATTCTGTTCCATTGGTTTATTTGTGCATCAGGTCAATTATACTATACTATTACTGTGGCTTTGTAAAACTGGTGTTGCTTCTTTCTTAAATGTTTTACAGAATTCACCAGTGGAGCTATACACACTTGGAGATTTTCTTTATGGGATGGTTTTAAACTACAGATTCAACTATTTTCTTCTACCAGTGTAGAAGGGATTGAATCCTCCCACATTGCAGGTGGATTCTTTACCAGCTGAGCCAAAAGGGAAGCCCAAGAATACTGGAGTGGGTAGTCTATCCCTTCTCCAGGAGATCGTCCCAACCCAGGAATGGAACCGGGGTCTCCTGCATTGCTGGCAGATTCTTTACCAACTGAGCTATTAGGGACGCCCCTGTTAATCCCAAACTCCTAATTTATCCCTGTGGGACAGGGGTGGATATTCTCATTTGTTCATGTTTCCAGTTTATTGACTTCTGTTCTTTATAATTTTTTTACTTTCTTTGGATTTAATTTGCTTCTGTTTTTCTAACTTTTTTGAGGTACAAGTTTAGGTTTTAAACTTTTCTTGTATTTTACTATGTGTATTTGATATATTAACTTTCCTCCTGAGCATTTAGCTGCATCTCACAAATTTTTATTTTTTTCATTATTTAGCTCAATATATTTTCCAATTTCCATTGTGATTTCTCTTTTGATCAAAAGAATATTTAGAAGTGTATTACTTAGTTATCTAATATTTGGGCATTTAAAAAGTTATCTTGGACTTCTCTGGTGGTACAGTGGATAAGAATCCACCTGGCAATGCAGGGGACATGGGTTTGATCCCTGGTCCATGAAGATTCCACACGCCCCACAGTAATAAAGCCCATGTACCACAACTACTGAGCCAACTGTAGAGCCAAGCTGCAAATACTGGGCTTGGGTGCCGCAACAACTGAAGCCCAAGTGCCTAGAGCCTATGCTCCGCAACAAGAGAAGCCACAGTAATGAGAAGCCCATGAATTGCAAGGAAGGCCCAGCACAGCTAAAAAATAAATAAATATATTTTTAAAGTTTTATTTTTATTGCATTTTCGTTCAATTTCGTGATGGTCAGAGAAAGTTCTGTATGATATCAACACTTTGACATCTATTGAGATTTGTTTTACTTCCTAACATATACTTTGTGCATGATTTGAAATTTTTAATACTTCTCAGTAATACCTTGAGGGTTCAGCATAAATATTTTGAACATCCCTGGTAGGCTGCAGTCCACGGGGTCGCTACGAGTCAGACATGACTGAGCAACTTCACTTTCACTTTTCACTTTCACACATTGGAGAAGGAAATGGCAACCCACTCCAGTGTTCTTGCCTGGAGAATCCCAGGGATGGGGAAGCCTGATGGGCTGCCGTCTATGGGGTCACACAGAGTCGGACATGACTGAAGTGACTTAACAGCAGCAGCATCAAATACAACATATTTTGTGTTTTGTTTTGTGAGGCTTAAGGGTAAATCAGTCAATTGATTTAAAATTTTTCTGTATCTGTACTTATTTCGGTGTCTGCCTGTCACATCAATTCCTAAGAGAGGGGTGTTAAATCTCTAATTGTGAGTATCTGTATGCCTATTTCTTCTTCTGACTCTATCAATTTTTCACAACTTATTTGGTGCATACACTCTAAAAACTCTCGTTTTTTTTTTTTCCTGAATTAATTGACCCATTTATCTTTACCCAATGTCCCTTTTAATTTCTGATCATGTTCCTTGTCTTTAGGTCTACTTTGATATTAATATAGTCACTGACTTTTTTATGATTAGCATGGGCATGGTAGATGGTTTTTCATCTTTTAAAATTTCAGCCTCTTTGCGTCCTCATATTTAAGGTATGTTTCTTTTAAACAGCCATGTATTTAGGCTCTGTTTTTATCCAATGTGACAATTTATTGGAGTGTTTAGTTCATTTACGTTTAATGTAATTACTAACACAGTTGGATTCAAGTCCAACAGCTTGCTCTTTGTTACCTGTGTGCTTTTTGCTCCTTCTTTGCTTTTTTTGGATTTCTATTTTAGCATTCCATTTAATTTCCTCTCTTGGATTTTTTAATTGCTTATTTTTCATTAATTTCTCTAGGGGATTACAGTATTTTTAAATTATCACACTATACCTTGAATTTCATGGCTGCAATCAGCATCCGCAGTGATTTTGGAGCCCACAAAAATAAAGTCTGACACGGTTTCCACTGTTTCCCCATCTATTTATTTCCCAAGAAGTGATGGGACCAGATGCCATGATCTTCGTTTTCTGAATGTTGAGCTTCAAGCCAACCTTTTCACTCTCCTCTTTCACTTTCATCAAGAGGCTTTTGAGTTCCTCTTCACTTTCTGCCATAAGGGTAGTGTCATCTGCATATCTGAGGTTATTGATATTTCTCCCGGCAATCTTGATTCCAGCTTGTGCTTCTTCCAGCCCAGCGTTCCTCATGATGTACTCTGCATAGAAGTTAAATAAGCAGGGTGACAAGATACAACCTTGATGTACTCCTTTTCCTATTTGGAACCAGTCTGTTGTTCCATGACCAGTTCTAACTGTTGCTTCCTGACCTGCATACAGGTTTCTCAAGAGGCAGGTCAGGTGGTCTGGTATTCCCATTTCTTTCAGAATGTTCCACAGTTTATTGTGATCCACACAGTCAAAGGCTTTGGCATAGTCAATGAAGCAGAAATAGATGTTTTTCTGGAACTCTCTTGCTTTCTCCATGAACCAGCGGATGTTGGCAATTTGATCTCTGGTGTCTCTGCCTTTTCTAAAACCTGCTTGAAGATCTGGGAGTTCATGGTTCACATATTGCTGAAGCCTGGCTTGGAGAATTTTGAGCATGACTTTACTAGCATGTGAGACGCTTACTCCTTGGAAGGAAAGTTATGGCCAACCTAGATAGTATATTAAAAAGCAGAGACTTTACTTTGCCAACAAAGGTCCGTCTAGTCAAGGCTATAGTTTTTCCAGTGGCCATGTATGGATGTGAGAGTTGGACTGTGAAGAAAGCTGAGTGCTGAAGAACTGATGCTTTTGAACTGTGGTGCTGGAGAAGACTCTTAAGAGTCCCTTGGGCTGCAAGGAGATCCAACCAGTCCATTCTAAAGGAGATCAATCCTGGGTGTTCATTGGAAGGATTGATGCTAAAGCTGAAACTCCAATACTTTGGCCACCTTATACAAAGAGTTGACTCACTGGAAAAGACTCTGATGCTGGGAAGGATTGGGGGCGGGAGGAGAAGGGGACGACAGAGAATGAGATGGCTGGATGGCATCACCGACTCGATGGACGTGAGTTTGAGTGAACTCCGGGAGTTGGTGATGGGCAGGGAGGCTGGCGTGCTGTGATTCATGGGGTCGCAAAGAGTCAGACACGACTGAGCGACTGAACTGAACTGAACTGATACCTTGAATATGTATTTCACCACTTCACTTACAGTATAAAACAAACAAAAAGGAAACAGCCCTTGGGAATTTAACTTTGAGACTCAGTCCTCGGCTGAAAATGTGTGGAGTACCTGGGAACCAGAAAGTCACTGAAAACCCATATTGGAGTGAGGGACCTCCAGGAGCTTTTAGGAAAAACTGGTCTCTGAATATTTAGACAACTGGTAGATTTTGGTTTAGTCAGGATTCATTTGCTGTAACTTTGCATCATCTAGAAGGCAGCCAGGAGGTAATGAAAGTTCTTGTGATTTTCAAAGGCTAATAATGTCCATTCTAAAGGAGATCAATCCTGGATGTTCATTGGAGGGACTGGTGCTAAAGCTGAAACTGCAATACTTTGGCCACCTCATGCGACGAGTTGACTCACTGGAAAAGACTCTGATGCTGGGAAAGGTTGGGGGCGGGAGGAGAAGGGGACGACGGAGAATGAGATGGCTGGATGGCATCACCGACTCTGTGGACATGAGTTTGAGTGTACTCCGGGAGTTGGTGATGGACAGGGAGGCCTGGCGTGCTGTGATTCATGGGGTCGCGGAGATTCGGACACGACTGAGCGACTGAACTGAACTGAACTGAACTGAATGGCCTGATACCTGCTGCTCATCTTTATTGCTCTGCCTTACAACAGGTTGGGGAGGTGGTGGTGGTGATGGGGAGCGGGGGTAGTTTAGGGAAAAATTTCTCCCAAACATGCTTGTGACAAGCTTATTCCACTTGGCCTCTCTCAGGATTGTGTTTGGGTGCTAGTTTGTCAGATTTCTGCTCTCAGCCATTCGCACAAATCTGCGCACGCCTTTGCCCCTGGCTCAGAGGGGACACTATAGAGGCCAAACCGGCTCATTTTCTCCGGGTTGGCCGGGATCTGGCGGCGAGTCCCAGTCGCACCCCGCGGCTGGCCGCTTGCAGCTCCCGCCCGCGGAGCTCAGGTGTGAGTATCTCCTCGTCGGCTGTGGGGCGCCAGGCCACGGCTGGGAGCCCCGCTAAGTTGGTTCCGCGGCTCGTCTCAGTTGCCGCCCTTACCTCGCGCAGGCCCGGGGCAGCGTGCGCCCTCCGCGCCCACGCTGGGCGAGTCCCTCCGGGAAGCCCGCACCTCCCTCCCTCCCGCGGTCCCAAGGACCGGCTGAGGTCAGCTAGGCCGGCAGCCGGCCCTCGAGGCCCCGTTCCCCGGGGCGCACTTTCGACAGCCGGAGGGGCCCGTGGCCCCCGGGGTCGCGGGAGGGAGCCAGCGCCGGAGAGCGGGCCGCCTGGCCGAGGGCCGGCGCGAGGAGGGAGGAGCGCCAGGAGGAAGGGGCCGAGCCGGGCGAGCCCCCGCCCCGGGAGGAAGGGGAGGAGGCCGGGCGTTTCCTGGCGCATTCCCGGCCCGCCCGAGTGACTCACCCGCTCAGGAAGCTCGCAGGGCCCGCCCGGGAGCCCCGAGAGCCGCCGCGGCCGCAGGTGAGGAGCGCCGCGGCCCCCTCCCCGCCCCGCGCGCCCGCTGGGGTCGGGCCGGCCCTCGGAGCCTGGCCGGCGGGAGCTGGGCGGCGGCGGGTCGGACCGGGGCCCCTCAAGGGCTCGGACCTCGGCGGCGCGGCCTCCGGGATCACCCCGGCCTCGGAGTCGCGAAGCCGTTCCCCGGCGCCCCTGGGGCGCGGCGGAGTTCCAGTGCGGAGGTCGGCTGGGATTTTGCAGTCATTGTTTGAAAGTGCGGGGCGGGCGGTTTGTACTGAGGTCGTGCTTTGTGCCCCTCTCAGAGGGGAGGAGGGACTGGCCAAGCGAGACCATTTTGCAGATTCTTGGACAGAGGAGTTGGGGGCTTTGTTAAGGAGCCGGGATTGTTACGTGGGCAGCGCGGTTCGACACTGCCAGATTGAGTTGGATATTTTTAAGCCTCACATGCGTGCTCCTAGTTCGCAGCGCTCGGTGCGTGGGAGATAATTTGGAAATGGGGTTTAAGAAGCGCTTTCTAAGCCGAGAGCGGCGTCCGGAGCACGCCCACCCTAGCGTTTTGTCTGAACGGCCGGAGAGCGATTGCTTCTGAAGCCGGGTGTTGCGCGGTCTGCGCTGCAGTGGGAGTCTGGGACTTGGGAGTTTCCTTTTCCAGGAGTAGAGAGAGGGTGCCGTGCGCCGCGCCGCTCAGTGTTCTGTCAGAGCTTGGTGAGTTGGGTGGTGTTTCTTGGCCATGGTCAGCGTGATTCCGTCGGTGACCCGAGGTTGAAGCAGCAGCGTTTCGGTGTTGTAGCTCGGGTTGCTGTGCTTGACAAGTCACCAGCAGCCCCAGCGCCTCCGGGCTCGTGCTGGAAAAATCCTGCTCGGCCGCTCGGCCTCTGAAGCTGCGCGCCGGCGCCTGCCGTCCCTTCTTCCTGAAGGCCTTCAGTGGTTTTTCGGGTAAAGCGCAGATCTGCCCGTGCTGAGCCTGAAGAAAATAATCAAGTTTTAAATGAATGTGGGCCACCGCAAGTTTGCATTTGTGGGAATTCACTTAGGAAGATGGTGCCAAACACTGTCTTCACGCAGCGGCATCTCTGTGCCAGAGGCGAACAGGCAAATGTGGAAAACATTTCCGGTATTAAAGCATACATCTGTATGCTCGGACGTCCCTCAAAGAAAAGTTACTCGCCAAGTGTTTTTGTGTGTTTATTTAAGTTGATTTTAAGTTGACATATAGTAATATTGACTTTGTGATAAACAGTCTGATTTTAACAAATGCTTAATGACAGTGACTTCAATCGCAGTCAACATACAGAGCAGTTTTATCACCCCCTCAGCTCCTTTCTGTCCTTTTGTAGGCAACTCCATTTTTCTCTCCTGACCCTCGATCTGCTCTCCATTCCTACAGTTTTGCTTTTTACAGAATGTCATATGTGGTTTTTGAGCTTGGTCATTTCACTCAGCATAACGCATTTGCGATTCATCCGTACTCTGGTTTGTCCCTGAGGGGTAAAGACATTAAAGTTTAAACCGTGTGCCTCTACCTGAGCTATTCAAGTAACACTTTTAATTCATGAGAAGAATTACAACACTTAAGCTTATTAAAAATTCAAACAGTACTCCACCACATATACTAAAAAGTGCAGTTCCCTCAGTAAGTCTCTCTTGGTATGTAACCTTTTCTGTGCATAGGTTTTATTTTTGTGTATGTTCTTTTTCTGACAGCGAGATTATATTGCATGTATTGTACCTTTTCACTTAATGTTCTTGGATTATTTAAAGATCTTGGAAATATGTTTGCATATATATTATATTGGCATATATATTATATATACACACAGATATTCTTAATTCCTTTTAATGACTGTATAGTATAGTGCTTTATGGTTAGATGTATGATAATTTATTTAATCAGCCCCTAATTAACTGACATTAGTTTGCATTTGTTACCACCATATTCTGGGAAAGATTGAAGGCAGGAGAAGGGGATGACAGAGGATGAGATGGTTGGATGGCATCACTGACTCGATGGACATGATGAGTTTGAGCAAGCTCCGGGAGTTGATGATGGATAGGGAAGCCTAGAAAATCACATGGACAGAGGAGCCTGGTGGGCTGCAGCCCATGGGGTCAGACACGACTGAGCGACTTCACTTTCACTTTTCACTTTCACATATTGGAGAAGGAAATGGCAACCCACTCCAGTGTTCTTGCCTGGAGAATCCCAGGGACGGCGGAGCCTGGTCGGCCACCATCTATGGGGTTGTACAGAGTCGGACACGACTGAAGCGATTTAGCAGCAGCAGCATCAGGGAAGCCTGGTGTGCTGCAGTCCATGGGGTCGCAAAGAGTCAGACACGACTGAGCGACTGAACTGAACTACCATATTCAGTACTTGTGTCTATATCTTTATGTATATACTCAGTTTTATCATTCTGGAAGTGAATGAGGGTTTAAATAAAAGCTATCATATCTTTAAGTTGGCTTAAAACTCAGCATTCAAAAAACTGAGATCATGGCATCTGGTCCCATCACTTCATGACTAATAGATGGGGGGGAAATTGGAAACAGTGGCAGATTTTCTTGGGCTCCAAAATCACTTAAGATGGTGACTGCAGCCATGAAATTAAAAGACGCTTACTCCTTGGAAGAAAAGCTATGACAAACCTAGACAGAGTATCAAAAAAAAAAAAAAAAAGCAGAGACATCACTTTGCTGATAAAGGCAAAGCTGTGGTTTTTCCAGTAGTCATGTACAGATGTAAGAACTGGACCATAAAGAAGGCTGAGCACTGAAGAATTGATGCTTTTGAACTGTGGTGTTGGAAAAGACTCTTGAGAGTCCCTTGGACTGCAAGCAGATCCAACCAGTCCATCCAAAAGGATATCAGTCCTGGGTGTTCATGGGAAGGACTGATGTTGAAACTGAAACTCCAATACTTTGGCCACCTGATGCGAAGAGCTAACTCATTTGAAAAGACCCGGATGCTGGAAAAGATTGAAGGCGGGAGGAGAAGGGGATGACAGAGGATGAGATGGTTGGATGACTCTTGCAAAGACTCTGACTCTTTGCAGCCCATGAACTGTAGCCTGCCAGGCTCCTCTGTCCATGGAATTGTCCAGGTAGGAATACTGGATTGGGTTGCCATGCCCTGCTCCAGGGGATCTTACCAACCCAGGAATGGAACCCCATGTCTGTTATGTCTTTTTCATTGGCAGGCGGGTTCTTTACCTCTAGCGCCATCTGGGAAGCCCCAGCATTGTTGTAGGCCAGGATTACTTTTCCTGTAAAGGTCCAAATAGTGATTATATACAACTTTGCAGGCCATATGGTTTCTGTCACAGCCTCCCCAGTTTCACTACTGTAGCATGAAGTCAGCGTAGACAATTTGTAATGAATGAGTGTGGCTGTATTCCAGTAAAACTTTACTTATGGAACAAACCATAGGCTGTAGTTTGCTAACTCTTGAGTACTTTACAAACTAACTATTCTCACAACCGTCAAAGATAGGTACAGTTATTATTCTCACTTTATGGATAAGGAAAATGATGAAGAGGTGAAGTGTGTGCCTGTTAAATGTCTGGGGACTTCCCTGGTGGTCCAGTGGCTGACTCCTCGCTCCCAATGCAGGGGGCCCAGGGTTCGATCCCTGGTCAGGAAACTAGATCCTATATAGTTCAACTAAGAGTTCACATGCCACAACTATTAATAAGACCCAACACAGCCAAATAATAAATAAATAATTGTTTAAAAAAGTTAGCATGCCTGATAAGAGCCAGACTTTGAATCTAGCCTTCTGACTAGTAAGTTAAAAACTAGAAAGAAGCTGCCAAAGATGCTTTCTCCAAAATATTAGACCTTGGGACCTGACCCTCATACACTTACTGAATCACTCACCTATGGGTTTTTGAAGGCACTGTGCTTGCTCAGGTACCACTCTAGGATCACTGCCTCTACTCCTCAGTTGGGCCAGTGTTCCCTCAACCCCTCTCAGTGTGTGGCAGTCTTGTGTTTTGGCTTTTGATCTGTGCTTTAATAGTACTAGTTTATAGAGGGGTCGGCTCAGTCAGCGCCTGGGGCTTTGGCAAGTGAGATCAAGTTGGGTCCTGGCAAAGCTACTGCTTTGACTGTTGTCAGTGTCTGCTATAATATGGTCACCTGAGCCCTGATAGGGATGTTGGTTGGACTATCTTTGACCATTTTTCTTCTTTGGTAACATGGAAAAAGCACCTATTAGATTGTTCCAAAGATCAAAGGAGATAGTATATTGTTAATAGAATGTATTGTTAATATTCCTACTTTGGCTTCTAAAGCTTTTATATATATTGTCCTAGCTATTCATCATTTTTGCAACCAAAGAAGAGCATGGATTAATAGCATATATATAATAATTAAAAAACTTTACTTTAGCCAGGGCAATAAGGTCAGAAAAATAAATAAAAGGCATATTGGAAAGAGAAAATTGTCCCTTTTTGCAGATGGTATTATCAACATAGAAAATTGAAGGAATCTATGAAAAAATTATCAGAATTAGTATGTGAAGTTAATAAGGTCACAAAATGCAGTCAACACATGTAAATCAGTCTTATTTCTGTATACCAACAATGTGCAATTAGAAAGTAAAATGTTTAAAAATAACCATTTTCAGCAGCTTCAAAAAATCAAATACTTAGATATAAATTTAATAAAACACATACAGGATCAATAAGCTGAAAACTGCAAAATGCTAATGAATGAATCAAAGATCATGTAAATAAATGAAGAGGCATGTAATGGTCATGAGTTGAAATACTCAACATAGTAAAGATGTCACTTCCCTCCAAGTTGATATATAGGTTTAACACAATTCCAATAAAATATTGCAGCAAAAAAAAATCTTAACTTTATATTGAGGTACAACATATATACCATAAAATTACCTTCTTTAAGTGTGCAGTGATTTTTAGTAGATTTGTGGAGTTGGACAGCACCATCATAACATACATATCACCTCAAAAAGATCACTCATGACCTTTTACAATTAATCTCCATTCCTAGCCCCTATTCCTGCTAATCACTAATTTGCTTTCTTTTATAGATCTGCCATTTCTGGACATTTAACATAAATGAAAGTGTGCAATTTGTGTTCTTTATGTGTAACTTTCTTCACTTAGCATAATGTTTTTGGAGTTTATTTCTGGTCTAGTGTGTACCAGCATTCCATTCCTTTTCTGTTGCGTTGTATTCCATTGAATGGATATATCGCATTTTGTTTAACCATTCATTAGATTCAGTTTTTTTTTTTGGCCTGTTATGAATAACTGCTGCTATGAAGACTCACATTCAAGCCTTTATGCAGGCCTATGTTATAATATCTTTTGGATAGAAATCTGGAAGTGTTCTTGCTGGGTCATAAGATATTTTTGTTTAATTATTAGAAATCACAGCAGATGGCAAACTGACTAACATTTCTATGAAGGGGGAAATAAACTGCAGTAGTTGAAAAAATGTTTAAAAAAATAAATTGGGGAGATATTGCCCAATTTTTTTTTTAGTATAATAAAATATAAATAGCCTAAAATTTACTATTTTAATCATTTTAAATGTACAGTTCAGTAGCATTAGGTACATTTACATTGTTGTACAGCCATCACCACTATCCATGCCCTGAACTTTGTCTTCATCCCGAACTGAACCTCTGCACTTATTTATTTATTTTATTGAAGTATAGTTGATTTACAATGTTTCTGATATACACAGTGATTCCATCTTTTTGTGTGTGTGTGTGTAAACAGTGTCAGACTTTATTTTTTTGGGCTCCAAAATCACTGCAGATGCTGATTGCAGCCATGAAATTAAAAGACGCTTACTCCTTGGAAGGAAAGTTATGACCAACCTAGATAGTATATTAAAAAGCAGAGACATTACTTTGCCAACAAGGTCTGTCTAGTCAAAGCTACAGTTTTTCCAGAGGTCATGTATGGATATGAGAGTTGGACTGTGAAGAAAGCTGAGCGCCGAAGAATTGATGCTTTTGAACTGTGGTGCTGGAGAAGACTCTTGAGAGTCCCTTGGACTGCAAGGAGATCCAGCCAGTCCATTCTAAAGGAGATCAATCCTGGGTGTTCATTGGAGGGACTGATGCTAAAGCTGAAACTCCAATACTTTGGCCACCTCATACAGAGTTGACTCAGTGGAAAAGACTGAATATGGGAGGGATTGGGGGCAGGAGGAGAAGAGGACGACAGAGAATGAGATGGCTGGATGGCATCACCGACTCGATGGACATGAGTTTGAGTGAACTCCGGGAGTTGGTGATGGACAGGGAGGCCTGGCCTGCTGTGATTCATGGGGTCGCAAAGAGTCGGACACGACTGAGTGACTGAACTGAGCTGAGCTGAGCTGAGCTGAACTGATATATACATACATGTGTATACACACATACACAGGTCTATTTTTTTCAGATTTTTTCCATTATAGATTATTATAAGATATTTAATATAGTTCCTTGTGCTATACAGTAGGTCCTTGTTTATTTTATATATAGTAATGTGTTCATTGGAAGGACTGATGCTAAAGCTGAAACTGCAGTACTTTGGCCACCTCATGTGACGAGTTGACTCACTGGAAAAGACTCTGATACTGGGAAAGGTTGGGGGTGGGAGGAGAAGGGGACGACCGAGAATGAGATGGCTGGATGGCATCACCGACTCTGTGGACATGAGTTTGAGTGAACTCCGGGAGTTGGTAATGGATAGGGAGGCCTGGCGTGCTGTGATTCATGGGGTCGCGGAGAGTCAGACACGACTGAGCGACTGAACTGAACTGAACTGAATGTGTATCTGTTCATCTCAAATTCCTAATTTATCTCTTTCCCCCTTACCCTTTAGTAACCATAAGTTTGTTTTCTATGTCTGTCTTTACCCATTTAAATACTAACTCCCCATTTCACATTCCTCTAGCTCCTAATAGCAACCATTCTACTTCCTGTCTATGAACTTGACTATTCCAGACACCAATTAAGCACTGCTGTGGCTTAATATAACTCTGAACATTGGTGTACAGATAGCTTATTGAGATGCTGTTTTCAGTTCTTTTGGTTATATACGCAGACCTGGTATTGCTGGGTTATATGGTAATTAAATGTTTAATTTCTTTGAACAATTGTTGTATTATTTTGCTGAGCAGTTTCGCCAGAATTTCTGTGCACCAGCAATGCACAAGGATTCCAGTTTCTTCACATCCTCTCTAACACTTGTTATTTTTCTTTTTAAAAAAATAATAACCACCTTAATGGGCATGAAATAGTGTCTCATGCCAGTTTGATTTGCGTTTCCCTAATGATTCATGGTGTTGAGCATCTCTTCGTGTGTTTGTTTGCCATTTGCGTATCTTCTTTAGAGAAATATCTGTTCAAATCCTTTGTGCATTTTTTAATCATGTTGTTTCTTTTTTTTCACGTTGAGTTGTAGGACTTCTTTATACATTTTGGCCAGCAATCCCTTGTCAGATACACGATTTGCAGATATTTTCTCTGATTCTGTCGGTCTTTTAACTCTCTTGATAGTGTCCTTGGTGCACAAAAATTGTTAATTTTCGTGTCTAGTCTAGTTTTATCTACTTTTTCTTTTGTTGCTAGTGCTTTTGGTGTCATATCCAAGAAATCATTGCCAAATTGAGTGTCATGAAGCTTTTCTTGTATGTTTTCTTCTGAGAGTTTTATAATTTTAGCTCTTCTGTGTAGGTATTTTGTTCATTTGAGTTAATTTTTGTATACAGTGTGAGGTGATGGTCCAGTTTAATTCTTGCATGTGGATATCCAGTTTTTCCAGCACAATTTGTTCAAGACAGTCTTGGGCTTCCTTGGTGGCTCCGTGGTAAAGAATCCGCCTGCCAATGCAGGAGACGTGGGTTTGATCCCAGGTCCAGGAAGGTTCCACACGCTGCAGAGCAGCTAAGCCCATGCGGCACGAGTATTTATCCTGTGCTCTAGAGCCCATGGGAGCCACAACTGCTGACCCCACGTGCTGCAGCTGTTGAAGCCTGCATGCTGTAGAGCCCATGTTCCACAACAAGAGAAGTCACAGCAATGAGAATCCCTCGCACCACAACTAGAGAATTGCCTCTTTCTCTGTAACTAGAGAAGAATTCTGTGCAGCAGTGAAGACCCAGCACAGCCAAAAATTAAAAAAAAAAAAAAAAAAGAAGGTCCTTTTTTCAGTGAATGGTCTTCACACTCTTGTTGAAAATCATTGATCATATACACAAGCAAATTGTTTATTTCTGAGCTCTTTATTCAGTTTCATTGGTCAATGTGTCAGTCTTTATGCCAGTATCACAGTTTTGATTATTATAACTTTATAGTAAATTTTGAAATCAGTAAAAGACTTTCAGGTTTGCTGTTCTCTATCAAGATTGTATTGGCTATTCTGGGTTTTTTTTTTTTTTGAGATTCCATATTATTTTTAGATGAGTTTTTCTATTGCAAAAAAAAATGATATTAGAATTTTGATGGGGATTACATTGAATTTAAGGATAGCTTGGGTTATACTGACATCTTTTTTGTTTTTTTGGTTGCTCCACGCTGCTTGGGAGATCTTAGTTCCCCAACCAGGAATCAAACCCAAGTGCCTGTCAGGGAGAGCAAGGACTCCCAACCACTGGACCACCAGGGAGTTTTGTATATTGTTATCTTAACAGTATTAAGTCTTCCAGTTCATGAACATGGAATATCTTTCCATTCACTTGTGTGTAGCTCAGACGGTAAAGCGTCTGCCTACAGTGCGGGAGACCCGGGTTCAATCCCTGGGTCGGGAAGATCCCCTGGAGAAGGAAATGGCAACCCACTCCAGTATTCATGCCTGGAAAATCCCATGGACCGAAGATCCTGGTGGGCTGCGGTCCATGGGGTCGTAAAGAGTCGGACACGACTGAGCGACTTCACTCACTTTAATTTCTTTAATCAGTGTTTTGTGTTTTTTAGTGTATGAATCACTCACCTCCTTAGTTAAATTTATTCTTAAATTTATTTTCTTTTTGATGCTATTGTAAATGGAATTGTTTTCTTAATATTCTTTTTGGAACATTTATTGCTAATGTATAGACATGAAGCTGATTTTTATGTGTTGCTTTTGTTTCCTGTAGTTTTGCTGAATTCATCTATTAGCTCTAACAGGTTTTTTGTGAAATCTTTTGTGAAATATCTACATAGATCATGTTCTCTGTGATTTCATATATTCCAAAGTTGTGTTGTTAGTTGAATAGGTTTATAGTTGTTACATCTCTCTAATGGGAGTGACTATTTTATTATAATGTTTCTAGTAACAATTTTCTGTTTTAAGTATATATGTCTAATATTAATATAGCTACTCTGGCCACTTTTGGTTTCTCTTTGCACGGTACATCTTTTTCCATCCTTCGGATTTCATCCCCTTGTGATGCTAAAGCTGAAACTCCAATACTTTGGCCACCTCATGCGATGAGTTGACTCACTGGAAAAGACTCTGATACTGGGAAGGATTGGGGGTGGGAGGAGAAGGGGATGACAGAGAATAAGATGGCTGGATGGCATCACCGACTCTGTGGACATGAGTTTAAGTGAACTCCGGGAGTTAGTGATGGACAGGGAGGCCTGGCATGCTGTGATTCATGTGGGGTCGCAAAGAGTTGGACACGACTGAGCGACTGAACTGAACTGTGTCTTTGAATTTAAAATTTGTCTCTCACGGGTTTCCCAAGTGGTGCAGTGGTAAAGTGGTAAAGGGCTTCCCAAGTGGTGCAGTGGTAAAGAATCCGCCTGCAATGCAAGAGATGCAGGAAACATGGGTTTGATCCCTGGGTTGGGAAGATCCCCTGGAGAAGAAAATGGCAACCCACTCCAGTATTCTTGCCTGGAAAATTCCATGGACAGAGAAGCCTGGCAGGCTGTAACCCACGGGGTCACAAAGAGTCAGACACAACTGAGCAGCAGCAGGTGGCGTATACTTGGTTCATGGTTTTGTTTTTGTTTTTTTTTCCATTCTATCATTGTCTACCTTTTGATTGTCTGCTCCATTTTCACTTAATGAAGATACTTATATCTTAGGATTTACATATGCCATTTTGTTATTTGTTTTCTGTATGACTTATATCTGGAGACCCTTTGGCCATAGTGAGGAGCTTAGACACAGCAGCTGTGTAGGAGCCAGTAGAGAACCTAGCACCGTGAATGGCCTGAGTTCAGGCTACCTAATGAGACTCCAGTATTCTGGCTTGGAGAAGTCCATGGACTGTATAGTCCATGGGGTCACAAAGAGTTGGACACGACTGAGAGACTTTTAAAAAAAAAAGTAAGATTCCGGAACACTCTGGAGGTAAGATTTGCATTTATATGAATTTTTTGTGTTAAAGGCCTCTCAGAACTTTGTCTCAAGAATACAGGGATGTGTGTTTTTTACCTTTTTTACCTTTGTGTTGGTTTGAACCTGGTGTACACCTGTGCTGTTGAGCATTCCATTTACGCACCCCACGCCCCAAACTTCGTCGTGACTGCTGTACCTTTGTGCAAGACTGTGGAGAGAGAAGCCACCAGCCAGGCCTTGAACTGTGGCATTCAGATTTTTAATTGTGACTAAGACAAATGGACAGTGATAGCTACTGTGACTTGAAACAAGCATATTTGTGATTTGTATTTATATCTCAGAACTGGACTAGCCAAGGTTGTCAGGTCCTGTTATTTACTCTCTTTTGGGGGAATTTTGCTCCATGGGAGAGAAAAACCAGTGCTTAGAGAGCAGTGAGTTTCATCTTGGAACTTGATTTGATAACCAGAATTTTATGTCCTGAGCTAGCATGGTTATTCCTTGTGCCCATTTGTCCTGACTAGGAGAGTGGAGGTGGGCGATGAATATCTTTGAAGATATTCACAGAAGAAGGTACACTTTGCTTTGAAGAACCACACAGGCCCAGGTCAGAATTGGTAATGAGGATTTACATTATATTTAAATCCCTACCTAAAGCTCGAGTTAGTCAAGCTGTTCCATTTTAAAGAATTTTCTTCTTTTCCCACAAATCCTGCCTAGAAGGACCAGTCTCTACAAAACCAATTAGCGTTATAACCACCTGGACTCTTGACTTATTGGGGTTGTCTGTCCCAGGGGTTCTGGAATAACTGTGTTAAATCATGCAGACTTAGTGCATGTGCATGACATTTTCAGATTCTGAATTCAGCTTTGCTTCTGCCCTGGAGACCACGCTCATAAGAATTCTGTACATGCCAGCTGTGTTTCTTCCTTTGCTTTAATTGGGGTGGGGGTGTGTGTATTAGTCAGGATTCTCCATAGCAACAGAGCCATAGGGTATATGGAAAGATTTATTTTAAGGATTTGACTCATATGATTGTGGAGGTTGGCAATTCTGAATTCAGAGAGTAGGCAGGCTGAGACTCTGGGAGAGTTGATGTTACAGCTCAAGTCCAAAGGTCCTCTGAAGGCAGAATCCCTTCCTCTTTGGACAACCTCATTTTCTTCTCTTAAGGTCATCAACTGTTTGGATGAGGCCCACCCATGTTATGGAGGGTCACCTGCTTTATTCCAAGTCTGCCTATTTAAATGTAAATCACACCTAAGAAATAGCTGCCCAGCAACATCTAGACTGATGTTTGACCAAAAACCACATTATACCGTAGCATAGTCAAGGTGGCACATAAAACGTCATAGGGAGTAGTTTTCACTTTGCATTTTAAGTCGGCACCTCATTTGGCTGCACTGCGTCTTAGTTGCGGCACGTGGGATCTTTGCAGAGTCTTAGCCACTGGACTACCAGGGACGTCCCAGTAATTTTCGTTTCAGACATTTCCCTCCTCCTGTGAAGATTGGCTTCAAGGTGAGCACCAGGCAAAGGGTGGGGGGTGGGGGACGGTCCTTGCCCTCTGGACCTGCCCGCTGAGGGAGGGGAAAACAACCACTGCCCACCCCATTCTGCCGGGACTGTGTCACTGACCAGTGTTGCACGCAAGCTCTGAGAGGCTCGGACCCTCTCAGTGGCCACAGAGGCCCTGACAGACACCAGGGGTGGACAGAGCAGGGTTAGTCCACTCTGGGAAGCCTCTTCCAGGATGGCCGAGGTCTGGGGCAGCTCCTTTGGAAGGCATGACTTCCTGCCCTGCTCTTCTGAGTGTCCCTGAACTGTTTTTGAATGTGCTTTTAAGGAGCTCTGTATCTCAGGAGCTTGTGTTGCGGTTTAGAGTGACTGGGGACTGTGTCCTGCTGGACAGCAGTCCCGCTGCCTCTCCCAGAGCCAGCCCCGTCCTGCAGCCTCTGTCCTTGGCATGTGGGTGGCCACATTCTCACCATGTTTTCACATGGCCTTCCCTCTATGCCTGTCTGTGTCCTGACCTCCCCTTCTTATGAAAGACACCAGTCAATTGCATTAGGACCCACCCTATAACTTCATTTTGCTTCAATTGCGTCTGTAAAGACCCGTCTCCAAGTACAGTCAGCCTGAGGTACGAAGAGTTTGGACTTGAAAGGGGAACAACCCTTTCAAGTTCAGGGCTCAAAGCATTTCAGCCCCAAGCAGTTCATTTAATTACAGTGATGGGGTGCCTATGAGCCTCGGGAGCCATTGGCTCCTCCTGCTCCTTGAGGATCTGGCAAGGAGGCGGGGGCAGATGTGTTGCTATCAGGGAGACTTTGTTCCTCTTTGTGAGGCAAAATTACAAACACGCCAGCATTTTATTCTGTTACTTTGAAGGATTATATGGTATACCGTTATGTTGGAGACTGCTACCCTAAGACTGCCTCAGAACTGGCTGGTTCCCTGCTGATTTCCCAGCCTTTAGTCCCTGCAGCTGGCAGCTCCCAGGAAGGGGTGGGTAGGGAGCAGCCACCCATCGTGCTGTTGCCCTGGCCACACTTTCTCTAAGTGTGGGCGACAGACTCCAACCTCAGAATCAAGAGGTATATGTGGGCGTGTGCCTGGTCACCCAGCTTACCTAGTCAGGGCAAGGTGTGAGAGTCAGCATTTGCACCAGGTCTCCCTGGCAGTTATGGTCTGTTTTAGTTGCAGCCAGCTTATACCCTAGCTCCCTAGGCATCCTGGGTACTGGGCAGGAGGAGCCCACTTTCAGGATTTTATGGTGCTCTGAATAAGGTATAAGCAGACATCATGTAATTGCTCTTTGCTGTATTGCACTTCTCAGATCGTGTATTTTTTGCAAATGCAAAGTTTGTGGTCATCCTACAGAAAGCAAATCTGTTGGTGCCATTTTTCCTTCAGCATTTGCTCTCTTCGTGTGTTTGTGTCACATTTTGGCAGTTCTTGCAATATTTTAAACTTTTAAATTATTTTTATATATGTTAGGTTGATCTGTGATCAGTGATCTTTTTAAAATTTTTTATTTATTTATTTTGGCCACGCAGCATGTGAGATCTTAGTTCCCTGACCAGGGATCCAGCCCGCGCCCCCTGCATTGGAAGTGCAGAGTCTGAACCACTGGACCACCAGGAAAGTTGCTATGATAGTGATCTTTGATGTTTTGATTATGCTGTGTTATGTTATTATTGCTGCAGGCTCAGATAGTGGTTAGCTTTTTTTAGCAGTAACATATTTTTAAATTAAGGTATATACTTTGTTTTTACTTTTTGAAGAGACGCAAGCATCATGTAATCTCTCAATACCAAGATTCTGAGCTGCTTTTACATTACCACAATGGCATGCTTTTAAAAATACATTTCTGGCACCCTTATTATTTTCCCTCCAGTATTGTGTTCTAATACTCTTGGTTGACATTCCTATGGGACTCTTGGCCTGTGCCCTCTGCTATCACAAGGGAACCCTACACATTATTTACAACTCACAAGTAATACTAAGGTACAGTGAATTTCTGATCTTGGTAAGTACTGTTGTCAAAAATACAGACTTGAATTTCTTGTGCACAATGTTAAATAAAAATATTCTACTGTTTTACTTAAAAGTATGGTCAAGTTTGAATGGTGGCAAAAGAGATATGGGACATTTGGGGCAGGGCAGCATGAGTCAATCACGTTCAGCACATTTGTGTATCAGCCACTATTATTCAGACCAAGTCTGTACATTATTTTTGGACTTCCCAGGTGGCTCAGTGGTAAAAGAATCCGCCTACCAATGCAGGAACCGCAGGAGACATGGGTTCGATCCCTGGATGAGGAAGATCCCCTGGAAGAGAAATGGCAACCCACTCCAGTATTCTTGCCAGGATAATCCCATAGACAGAGGTGCCTGGTAGGCTATAGTCCATGGGGTCTCAAAAAGAGCTGGACACAACTGAGCACACACATACATTATTTTTTAAGAAATAATGCTATCACACATTTAATAGACTACAGTATAGTGTAAACATAACTTTAGATGCTCTGCTGCTGCTGCTAAGTTGCTTCAGTCATGTCCGACTCTGTGCGACCCCATAGACGACAGCCGACCAGGCTCTGCCATCCCTGGGATTCTCCAGGCAAGAGCACTGGAGTGGGTTGCCATTTCTTTCTCCAATGTGTGAAAGTGAAAAGTGAAAGTGAAGTCGCTCAGTCGTGTCCAACTAGTAGCGACCCCATGGACTGCAGCACACCAGGCTCCTCTGTCCATGAGATTTTCTAGGCAAGAGTACTGGAGTGGCTTGCCATTGCCTTCTTAGATGCTCTAGGAAACCGAAAACATTGTGTGACTCCCTTTACTGCAGTATCTGCTTTATTGTGATGGTCTGGAACTGAACTCGCAGTATCTCCTGAGATACGAGATATACACGTGTACTTACCCTTTCAGCTTTGTAGTAGCCTGAAAACATTTGTGTGCAAAAATTCTTACCTCTTGAAGGCTTTCTAAGTACCACAGGGGAAAAGAAGATGTAGACAATTAGAACTATCCAGGAAGGAACTTTAAATAAGGTGGCCTCAGGGCCCAATGGCTGCAGAGCCACTAGCTGCTACATCACCTTCAGGGATGAAGCAGTGATTGCACATTCTAGCTCGGTCTGAAACCTGAAATCTCACATGTCTGTATATTAAACTCTTCGTTGAAGGCAATTCCTTAATGTGCAGAGGCATGGGAAATAGTATTATGAACCCTCAATAGTGGTCTGAGCTCTCCTGTAACCCCTGCCCCATGCTGTGCTGTTGTGAAGGAAGTCCCAGAAGCAGCATCTTATCTCAAAAGCATTTCGATACATGTCTCTGAGAGAGTTTTGCTGCTGTTTTTCTGGGCCAGAAGTGGAAATGGTTTTATATTTTTAAGATCTCTTGCTATTTTCTATAAGCTGGTTTCTTCAGATCATAAAAATCTGGAAAGTGTCAAATTTTAAGTAATTGAAGCTAAACATTTGGAGTGTATATATATTTTAAACAAAGCCCACTACTCTGCAGTTGCACTACTCTGAAACACTTGATTAGAGAACAAAAATGATCACTGCTGAGGGCTGAATTGCCTGAGGATGTGTGGTCCTCAGCCCAGATTTCTGTTGGGTCAGAAGCTTTCTTCAAGAGTGCAGGACTCTGGGCAGACAACAGGGATTTCCAAGGCAGATGCTCGGACTGGAAAGGTGTGTTTTACTCTGAAGAGATGACTTTACATGTGGACATCACCAGATGGTCAATACCAAAATCACATTGATTATATTCTTTGCAGCCCAAGATGGAGAAGGTCTGTATGGTCAGGGAAAACAAGACTTGGAACTGATTGTGGCTCAGAGCTTGAACTCCTTATTGCAAAATTCAGATTTAAATTGAAGAAAGTAGGGAAAACCACTAGACCATTCAGGTATGATCTAAATCAAATCCCTTACGATTATATAGTGGAAGTGGCAAATAGTTTCAAGGGATTAGATCTGATAGAGTGCCTGAAGAACTATGGATGGAGGTTCGTGACATTGTACAGAATGCACTGATTAAAACAATCCCCAAGAAAAAGAAATGCAAAAAGGCAAAATGGTTTCTGAGGAGGCCTTACAAATGGCTGAGGAAAGAAGAGAAGCTAAAGGCAAAGGAGAAAAGGAAAGATATATCCATCTGAATGCAGAGTTCCAAAGAATAGCAAGGAGAGAAAAGAAAGCTTTCCTAAGTGATCAATGCAAAGAAATAGAGGAAAACAATAGAATGGGAAAGAATAGAGATCTCTTCAAAAATTAGAAATACCAAGGGAACATTTCCTGCAAAGATGGGCACGATAAAGGACAGAAATGGTATGGACCTAACAGAAGCAGAAGATATTAAGAAGAGGTGGCAAGAATACACAGAAGTACTATTCAAAGAAGATCTTAATGACCCAGATAACCATGATGGTGTGATCACTCACCTAGAACCAGACATCTTGGAATGTGAAGTCAAGTGGACCTTAGGAAGCATCACTGCAAACAAAGCTAGTGGAGGTGATGGAATACCAGTTGAGTTATTTCAGATCCTAAAAGTTGATGCTGTGAAAGTGCTGCACTCAATATGCCAGCAATTTTGGAAAACTCAGCAATGGCCACAGGACTGGAAAAGGTCAGTTTTCATTCCAGTCCCAAAGAAGGGCAATGCCAAAGAATGTTCAGGCTACCACACAATTGCACTCATCTCACACGCTAGCAAAGTAATGCTCAAAATTCGCCAAGCCAGGCTTCAACAATATGTGAACTTCCAGATGTTCAAGCTGATTTTAGAAAAGGCAGAGGAACCAGAGGTCAAATTGCCAACATCCGTTGGATCATAGAAAAAGAGAATTCCAGAAAAACATCTACTTCTGCTTTATTGACTTTGACTGTGTGGATCACAACAAACTGTGGAAAATTCTTCAAGAGATGGGAATACCAGACCACCTTACCTGCCTCTTGAGAAATCTGCTTGCAGGTCCAGAAGCAACACTTTGAAACCAGACATGGAACAGTGGACTGGTTCCAAATTGGGAAAGGAGTACGACAATGCTGTATATTGTCACCCTGCTTATTTAACTTATATGCAAAGTATATTATGCAAAATGCCAGGCTAGATGAAGCACAAGCTGGAATCAAGATTGCCGGGAGAAATATCAATAATCTCAGATATGCAGATGACACCATCATTATGGCAGAAAGTGAAGAGGAACTAAAAAGCCTCTTGATGAAAGTGAAAGAGGAGAGTGAAAAAGCTGGCTTAAAACAACATTCAGGAAACTAAGATCATGATGTCTGGTCCCATCACTTCCTGGCAGATAGATGGGGAAACAATGGAAACAGTGACAGACTTTCTTTTCTTGGGCTCTAAAATCACTGCGGATGCTGATTGCAGCCATGAAATTAAAAGACACCTGCTCCTTGGGAGGAAAACTATGACCAACCTAGACAGTGTATTAAGAAGCACAGACATTACTTTGCCAACAAACATCCGTCTAGTCAAAGCTATTGTTTTTCCAGTAGTCGTGTATGGATGTGTTAGTTGGACTATAAAGAAAGCTGAGCGCTGAAGAATTGATGCTTTTGAACTGTGGTGTTGGAGAAGACTCTTGAGAGCCTCTTGGACTGCAAGGAGATCCAACCAGTCAACCCCAAAGGAAATCAGTCCTGAATTTTCATTGGAAGGGCTGGTGCTGGAGCTCTAATACTTTGGCCACCTGATGCTGGGAAAGGTTGAAGACAGAATGAGAAGGAGACGACAGAGGATGAGAAGGCTGGATGGCATCACCGACTCGATGGACATGAGTTTGAGGAAGCTCTGGGCATTGGTGATGGACAGGGAAGCCTGGCGTGCAGCAGTCCAGTGGGTTCCAAAGAGTCGGACATGACTGAGCGACTGAACTGAACTGTATGCAAATGTATAACCCGCTTTGGGTCGCAGCAGTGAGGAGTCACTCTGCATATGTTTTCAACAATTTTCATTCTCTTTCCCTTATGTTCACAAGAAGTTTTCAGAGGGATATTCCATTTTCTACTGTTTTAAAATAAATTCACCCTTACAAAAAATAGCAAAAATAAAAATACCTCAATACCTATGTGTGTTTCCTGAGGGTAAGGATATTCGTTTGCAAACCCACAGAACAATTACCAACTCTGGCCCTTTATAGAAAAAGTTTACTGTGATCCTGTCCTAGAGAACCCATTGCATGTATCAGTGCGCAGGAATTTTCTTCACAGTTTACCATAACAAAGACCCTGTTTAGGGAACCTCAGGAGACGGCACCCAGATTGATTGATTCATTCAGTGGAGTAGTATATATCTGTCAGAACAGTGCTTCAGAGCAGTATGTGACAATGTGTGGCTCCTTTTAGTAATAGTGAAGAAAGTAAATCAGACGGTTAAGAGCAGCATGATACTCTTTTGTAAAAACTGAATTTTAAAAGCACTTTTCTGAACATACATATAGGTGAAGTGCAGCTTGCATACACAAAAAGGCAGGGGATTTATGCCCAGGTGGGATTTGCTGTGTGTAACAGTCAGGACCCTAGCTTTTGCTGTGGATGCTGGTTCACCTGTCTTTATGCCGTCACTTGAACATAACGGGGTGAGAGTGGCCTGGAGCCTAGGGACTGTTTCTCTGAATCTCAGTGTTCCTTTCAAGGTAAATCTTTGAGATTACTGGCTGTCTCAGAAATGTTTCTCAGATGGGCGATTGTTTGACTTCTGACAGAGATCAGCAGTTTGCTCAAGTAGGGACTGTGAGTTAGAAACTGCTTCATTCCCTGATGGCATCATGGGGCTGGTAGAGTTCTTCCTACTTGATAAATTTATAAGTGAAAGATTCCAAAGGGAAAAGGCTGAAAAGTTGATAACGGTAGAAATATTTTTAACTAAGTTTTCAAAGAAAAAAGTAAGTGACTTAAGAAGGCAAGTAGTCTGACTGGGAAACATTTTTGTAGCAACTTTCACACAGTGTTAATGCCTCTAGTATCAGAGGTAGAGGGCTAGTGAGTACCTGCTGTTGATGAGGAAAATACTGAGCTTTCAGAGGACAAAAATAACAGGAAAATAAACCAAACTGGCAAGCCACAGAAGAAAAAAAATGGGTTACTCTATAAAAATTTGTTCAAATTCCTTAATAGGAATAAAAGTAATATAAGTTCAGAGAACATTTATTTTATTTTTAATATTCCCAGTTTTAGTATTGATTCTTATTTTTAAATTTTACTGGAGTGTAGTTGGTTTGCAGTGTTGTGTCAGTCTCAGGGATACAGCGGAGTGAAGCAGTTACACAGGCACCTGTAGCTACTGTTTTTCTTTCTACATTCTTTCCCCTGTAGGCTGTTAGAGTGTGCTATATAGCAGCTGCTGCTGCTGCTGCTAAGTCACTTCAGTCGTGTCCGACTCTGTGTGACCCCATAGACGGAAGCCCACCAGGGTCCCCCGTCCCTGGGATTCTCCAGGCAAGAACACTGGAGTGGGTTGCCATTTCCTTCTCCAATGTGTGAAAGTGAAAAGTGAAAGTAAAGTCGCTCAGTCTTGTCCGACCCTTAGCGACCCCATGGACTGCAGCCTACCAGGCTGCTCCATCCACGGGATTTTCTAGGCAAGAGTACTGGAGTGGCTTGCCATTGCCTTCTCCGGCTATATAGCAGCAGGTTCTTATTTATTATCTGCTTTATATATAAGCACATTTAGATGTGGTTCCGCTTATTAAATTGAAAGTGATCCCTAGATGCTGTCCATGCTGGTATCTTTAGGACCCTGTGGGGGTCCTCATTCGAATCCACCTGTAGCTTTTTAAAAATTGAGAAATAATTGACATGCAATGTTATATTAGTTACAGGTATACAATATAATGACTTGATATATGTACCTCTTGTGAAATGATCACCACAGTACATCTAGTTAACATCTATTACCTTCACAGTCACAAAAAATCTTTTTTCTTGTGATGAGAACTTTTAAGAATCTATTTTCTTAGCAACCTTCAAATACCAATACAGTATTGTTAACTGCAGTTACCATGCTGTACATTACATCTGCATGACTTGTTTATTTGTTTTTATAGCTGGAGGTTTGTAGCTTTTGACCCCTTTATGCAATTCTCCCGCTCCACACCTCTGGCCACCACCAATCTATTGTCTATCTGTGAGCTTTGTTGCCTTTTTAAAATTCCGCGTGCGAGTAAGATCATAGGGCATTTGTCTTTCTCTAACTTGTTTCACTAGTGTCACATATATCTTGGCTGCTGTCAGTAATACTGCAGTGAACACAGGGTACAGATATCTGTTTTTGTTGTCTGTGCTGGGTCTCAGGTGTGGAATATGGGATCTAGTTCTCTGACCAGGGATTGAACTCCGGCCCACTGCGTTGGGAGTGCAGTCTTAGTCACCGGACCACCAGGGAGGTCCCGATATTAGTGATTTTGTTTCCTTTGGATAAATGGCCAAAAGTAGGATCATCTCCTGCAGCTTTGAAGACAGACATTCATGGGATTTAAGAATCCCCTCTTGAAAGAAGGGGATATATGTATACCTATGGCTAATTCATGTTGATGTATGGCAGAAACCAACACAGTATTGTAAAGCAATTATCGTTCAATTAAAACAAAATGAAGAGTCCCCTCTTGGTGCTGCCAAGAAAGTCATCTGAAAACACAGACACCCCTTGGTATCCACCAAAGGTTGATTCCGGAAACTTCTGTGGGTACTGAAATCCACAGATGCTTAAGTCACTTATATAAAACACAAATTGTACCATGAATACAGTCAGTCCTCTGTATCCCTAGGCTTTGCATCTGTGGATATGGAGGATTGATTATACTGGACTTTTCTGCCCAGATGCTGTCATCTTAGACTTTTATCTAGAAGGTAAAGATCTGTTATTAATAAAATGGCTCACATGAAGGGAAGGCTCAGAAGGACTACTGGTCGGAGTTCTTGGAGAGCATTTATGAGGTTGTGTAAGCAAGGCTGCGCCACCTTCCAGTATGGAGGGATGGCTGGAGCTTGGACAGGAAGCATCTAGGGCCACGTTTGTGGGGCCAGGCCTGCCCTGTGGAGAGTGGGGAAGTCTCTGCACCTGGCAGGTGGGCCCTCAGGATGGTTGCCAGGCTTGTGTGCAGGCTCTCTCTCCTTTCGGGGAGCCCCCAGCCTGCTTGGAGGTTTGGTGGCACCTCTCTGAGGGGTGACCACCGCCCAGGGCCAGAGACTGCCAGGCCTGACTCCATCCTAGAAAGAACATGCTGACTTGCTGCTGGCATCTTCTCTAGTGTCTTAAACATACACTGGAGTCTATGTAAAAGATGAAGCCCACCACAATCACAAAGAAATGGTCAGGCATTGGTGAACCAGAGGCTCCCAGACCATGGAGGAAGTCAGCGTCCCACTGCCCCAGCCTCATGCCACGGCAGTGAGCTGGCCTCATGGGGCTCACCTGTGTGCTTGGTGTCCTGGCGCAGGAGCTGCAGAACATTTCCATTTTTCCCCCAAGGACCCACTGGAGGTGGCAGGAGTGGTAGAGCTCAGCACAGGGCATCAGTCTGGGCCCGGCGTGGGCACTGCACGCTGCGAGGACCCTCTTTATCTCAGCAGTTGAGACTTGATTCTGTGGAATCGTGCACTCAGCCACACCTTTTGTTGATTGATTTATATTTGCCTCAGATTAGTTTTTCATAAAATCTCAGGTGACATCCCAGTTCATAAATGGATAAATGCAGTGCTTCTCTCCCTTGCCATCGTGGGGCACCCCAGAATTCCAGGGCACATGGTTTGAAACCCACAGCTGTAAGTAAGCATGTAAGCAGGAGAGCCACAGGGTCAGAGTTTCACTTGCACAGTTAAAAGGAATTAAAAAGGAGTGTGGCATATGAGTGCTCTAGGTTGGGCAGGGGCCAGCCAGGCTGAGTAGAGCAGCGACAGGAAAACTGGGGAGAAGGCATTCAGGAGGCGGAGACCACTCTGTCTCGAGCAAACCCTGTGGGTATGAAGGGCAGGAGAGCAGTGTCAGGACCTGCGGACTGACAGACCCAAGACTCCCCTGGGGGCTCTGTCTGAGACTTCACCTTATTGTGATGTTCACGCACACTTGGTGTTTGTTTCTCTGTCGATGCAGTGATTCTTTTGAGGTAATTGCAGAAGAGACCAGTGCTGCTTTTGAGAATGGAAGTTAATATTTCACGCAATTGAATTTCTTCAGTAGTAAAGAAATTTACTATACCGCTCTTCTTGGGCAGAAGATGATGTTTGTGTTTTAATTATGAAGTTTTTTGCCTCGGGCTTATAACAGCCCCGTTCTTTTTCCCCATCCCACTTAATCTGGGAAAAGAAGCTGGAATTGGAAAAACACATTGTTTTAAAATTCAGGATAGAAAGGCACAGTTGAATAAAGTATACTTCCTCAGATGATTTATTTTACATGTGAACAGACTGCACAAAAATTTGGATGTAATTTTCTGGGACGTACCATTATTTGTATATAGAAGAGGAAGAAAATCAATTCGAAACATTTTGTAGTTTGCTGTGGTTTGGTTATGCTGTGCCCTTTGACAACTGTCCAGTTGTAAAATTTCAGAAGTACAGGTTTGGAGCTGCTGGGGAGACCCTCTTTCCAGCCAAACCACCCTCTTGCCTCAGGTTACGTGGGCTTGAAGGCTCCCATGGGCAAACAGGCAGGGGTGCCCCAAGGCAGGCTGTTTTGATGGGCACGAACCATCAGTTCTGCATTTTCCCTCCTGTGTTTCACCCTGTTTTGCAGGCTTGGCGTCAAGCTGCCTTGGCAGTTCTCTTTTAAAGCCTATGCAAGCACCCGCTCCCTGGCTTTCGGCTGGGATGCAGCCTCACTTATCTTTGCGTCTGACCCTGGGCCCTGTCTGTGCTGGATGCCATCCCTACCTGTGTCTGGGGCTGACGCAGCCTCCTGCCTGCCCTGCCCTGTCAGGCTGGCCCAGCCGGACCACGGTCCCCACCTCCTTGGCCGTGCGTGGGCCTCCCCGCAGCGCAGCGCTTTCTCGTGCGTCGCCTCTAGTGTCCGTCTCCTGAGGCGCCTGGCTCAGTCCTGCTCCCGTGTTTCGTCTTGTCTCTGCAGCCCGCCTTCTGACGGGAAAGCCTGTGTTCCCTCAGTCACGGTGGCTTATTGAAAACACATACACACTTTTTTTCTCTTTTCTTTTTAATATTTTGGTGCCACCCTTGCTACCAGGTTGACAATTAGTCTCTCCCCTTTAATTTCAATTAGTGCTTTGCAGCCTAGCCTAAGTGTTCTTTTCAAAAAGTGTTAAGTTGTGTAGGGAGGGATTTGTTGTCTGTTACTGTCAGCGAACAGAGGAGGCTTCCCTTTCCTCCAGCCTGCTCTCATGCTGTCCAGAGACGGGAAATAGGCAAACTGTACTTACTGAACAACGCAAGTTCTGTTAGCCACTGTTCCTGTTTTTGAAGTGTGTGGTGGCTGCTGTGAGTCACAGAAGTCCTTTTAGCGTTTCCCCGTCCCCTTCCCCAACGCTGCCCCCTCGACCCCAGCTGCTGGTTGGGGGTTTGGGCTCTTGCTGCCCCTCTCCTGCCCTCAGACCTGGCTGGCTCCTCTACCACTGATATCATGCTTGTGAAAATCACTGGTGCCGAGGTCACACTGACTCTGTCCCTGACCTGTGGCTGTGGGCTCCGTGCCTTTCTCTGCTCAGCTGTCAGAGTGTGATGACCCCACCTTAAGGGTGACAGTGAGGATGACTTGTTGAGAAGATGTAGGGTTATCTAGGCTGAGGGGGACAGTATCACGTGAGGGTCAGCAGCCAGGTTGTTTCTAGCCTGGCACCAGGAACCTTGGCCTCCTACCTACTTGAGGTTGCTTGCCCCTATTTGTGGTCTCCTGGTCCCATTTGGGGTCATCTGATGCCTACTTGTGGTGGCCACCTGAGGTTCCTAGGGCACCTTCATTGGGCCCTAGTTCTGGTCATTTGTAGATTCCAAGTCCAGGTGAGGGACTAGAGGAAGGGTCACTAGCTGGCTCTGCTTGTGAGCCTCACCAGAAGTACTATTGCGGTGCTGGTCCTGGGAGAGAGGGGTTGGTGCAGCTCCACGCATGGTCCATGTCATGCCAGGAGAGGGAAGGTTGTCTTAGGGAGGCAAGATTTTAAACTCTGCCTTGCACAGAGTTGAGCCTGAGTCTAGGTGCAAGAATGTGTGCCTGCCGACTCAGAAGAGGCCCCTGGGCCCTAGGGGCCCCTCACCCAAGGGCAGGGGGCAGGAAGTGTAGCAGGAGGAAGCAGTTGGGTCTCCCCGACTCCAGGTAATGTAAAGTGTCACAGCATAGCATCCTGGACCTCGGCCTTGCCGGTAATCTTGCCCACTCTCCTCCTCTCAAGCTCATGGGTGTAGGCACACACTGTCCGAGTGTGAGGGCCCAGCTGTGGGAGCCCAGGACGTGCCGATACCTGAACAAGCAGGGCGGGTGGTGTGCAGTATGCCTGAGGTTTACCAGCTTGGAGTTCCGGCTCTGTGCTCACCCACCCTACCTGTGGGGAAGATACCGAGGAGCTGTCCAGAGCCGGGTGTCCGCTGAGCCCCAGAGCTCCCTGAGTCAGGGACACTCAAACAGGGAAATCAGTATGGCTTTTCATTTTTGGCCACATGCAGGATCTCATTCTTCTGACCAGGGAGTGAAGCTGCGCCCCCTGCAGTGGAAGGCACAGAGTCTTAACCCCTGGACTGTTAGGGAAGTTCCAGTTGAAATCTTTGTTTTAAAAACTTAAACTTAAAAAATAAATTAGTTAATAGCTTGTTAAAAGACAGTTCCCCTGACATATTTAAATTCATTTTTATAACTTGCAAACTATAGGAATCAGAAACAGGGTTGAAAACTGCTGTTGAAAGAAATCAATCAAGGAGGAAAAGTACCTGACTTTTGTGTTGCTGGAGGACAGAAACCCTGGACCACATCTGTTTGCTCGGTTGTTTCACCCCCATGGGAAGGAAGGATGTGATGGGTGGGGGGGGAAGGGGTGGGTCACAGACGGAGGCGCTGACGCTGGACTGTGAGACGAGGCCCTGGTGGGTCGGGTAGTCTTTGTTTTGCTCCCAGCAGTCTGCTTGTTGTGCATCAAGTATGTATGTATCAGAAAAATGCCAGCATGAGGGCGGTTTTAGTGGCCAGTCAGCACGAGGGGGTTAGGGTACCCTGTCTGGGCAATTCTGCTCTGCTCGGTCTTAGCCGTGTCAGTCTGCTCAGGCTGTGCGTGTGCTAAGTTGCTTCAGTCGTGCTCGACTCATTGCGACCTGTAGCCCGCCAGGCTCTTCTGTCCGTGGGATTCTCCAGGCAAGAGTACTGGAGTGGGATCTTCCTGACCTAGGGGTCACCGCCCCGTCTCCTGTGTTGGCAAGAGAGTTTTGGTTTTTGGTTTTTTACCACTAGCGCCACCTGAGAAGCCCAACTGGAACAAAACCCATACCCTAGGCAGCTTTCAGCTCAGTTCAGTCGCTCAGTCATGTCCGACTCTTTACGACCCCATGGACCGCAGCACGCCAGGCCTCCCTGTCCACCACCAACTCCCGGAGTTTACTCAAACTCATGTACATTGAGTCGGTGATGCCATGCAACCATCTCATCCTCTGTCATCCCCTTCTCCTCCCACCTTCAGTCTTTCCCAGCATCAGGGTCTTTTCAAATGAGTCAGCTCTTCGCATTGGGTGGCCAAAGTATCGGAGTTTCAGCTTCAGCATCAGTCCTTCCAATGAATATTCAGGACTGATTTCCTTTAGGATTGATTGATTTGATCTTGCTGTCCAAGGGACTGTCAAGAGTCTTCTCCAGCACCACAGTTCAAAAGCATCAATTCTTTGGTGATCAGCTTTCTTCACAGTCCAACTCTCACATCCATGCATGGCCACTGGAAAAACCATAGCCTTGACTAGACGGACCTTGGTTGGCAAGCAGCTTCGGCAATAGAGAAGTACTCTCTCCTAGCTCTGGAGGCTAGAAGTCTGAGGTCAAGCTGTCAGCAGGGCCGGCTCCCTCCGAGGCGCCTCTCCAGGACTTGCAGACGGCCGCCTTCTCACCGTGTCCTCACGCGGCCTTCCCTCTGTGCCTGTGGCCACACGCTATCCTGCTGTGACCAGGCCCCAAGCCGTGGAGGGGACTGAGCTCATTTGAGCTGAGCCAAGGGAGACAGAAACGTAAGCGAATTGTTAAACTGTGAAGTCCTGCACGGCAGCAGGGGAGGTTTTGAGTGTGTTCCAGATGTGTTATTTTTGTTACACTCTTGGGCTTTGGCACTGTGGCTTTTGACACTACAAAGGCGTGTCAGTCCTTCAGGTGTAGTTGAGGCTCTGTCCCAGGGCCATGTGGTGGGTGGCCAGGCACACAAGGCCCCTGTGTTGTGCTGAGAGAAAACCCCAGTGGGCCGAAGAGGGTGAGGCTGGCAAGATTCTGGATTTGGGGTGGCTGGAGCAGGGACAGGGAGCGTGGATTTTATTCCTGGGGCAGTGGGCCACCCCTGACAAGGGAGTGGCCGCTAGAAATGGAAAAAAGTAAATGGATTTAAAGGGAATCTTGAGGTGAAATTGTGAGGTGTCAAAGAAAGCGGTGAGATGGAGACTGGGGATTTGAATTCAGAACTGACAGTTCCAGATTTCCTTAACTGATGAGGCAGACACCTGCTTCTTTGTGGAAGAAGCACAGGCTGGAGAGTCATGGAGGCGCCCATGGCCCTGGAACTGGTTGTTGGTAGGGTGTGTTCATGATTGAAAAGCACGGAGAGGAAAATGCAGCAATTAGGAAAGAGCCTCTATGTGTGATAAGAGCCTTGACTGGCAGTTCACACAAAGATTAAAGGATGCTGAGAGAATGTTGAACAACTTCAGTGTTTTTATGGAAGTTGGAAGGGAAAAGCAGCTTAGAATAACTTATATCATCTTGTTTCTGTGAGGGATCAGAGGATTATGGATAATTTCCTTTACTTTTTATTTTCTAATTTATATGCAATAAATATTGATAATTTTTTAATCTTACTTTTTAATTGTAGCAAAATATGCAGAACATAAAATTTACCATTTTAAACATTCACACTATTGTGTAACCGTCACCACCATCCACTTCCAGAACTTTTCCCATCTTCCCAAACTGGAGCTGTGCCCGTTAGACAGTGACTCCCCAGTCCCCTCTTCTCCAGCCCCTTGGTGACCACCGTTTTCCTTTCTCTCTGAGTTTGGCTCCTCTCCTCTGGGAGGGATCCTGCCGTGCGCTTCCATTTGTCACTGCCTTATTTCAGTTAGCATGACTTCCGGGCTCATTTGTGTTCTTGCCTGTGTCAGAATTTCCTTCCTTATTAAGACCAAATAATATTCCATTCTGTGTATAAACCACAGCAAACAAAAATGTCCTTAAACACTGATTTGCAGTAAGTTGAACATTTGACATTTTTCCTAGGATGTGACCCAAGTGTGTCGCAGAGCCTTTCTGCAGCTCTCTTGCACCACCTCTTCTGTCGTGGGTGATCCGGGCCTGGGCAGAGGGCGGGGAGGAAGGGGGGCCCATGGGTACTGAGTGGAAAGCTAGGGCGACGGGTAACGTGGGCTGCGTGGTTGTTCCTGGGTGGCTGGCTTGGCCAGTGGAGGTGAGAGGCACAGAGGGAAGGCCAGCAGCCCTGTGGGGCCACGGGAACCTTGTTGGGCAGCCTGGTTCCTTGGAGGCCATCAGCTCTGAGGTGCCCTGTATGGGCACCGCTGGGGCCCCTGCGCTGGCTCTGCCCGGCAGTGACCGGGAGGAGGGCTTGGCTCTGAGCACCCCTGTCCTGGATGTACTCCTTTCTTGAGTGTGTGGAGTAGGAAGTTGTGATGACAGAAGGAAGTTGGTAATGAAAGGGAGATTTTTTCATTGCTGTGAAAAATATCCGCTGTATTTAACATTAATGTGCAGAATGGATCTTGTGCTGTTGTCAGGGTAGGGGAGGAGTTCTATGAAACGCCGTCAGGACACACAGAAGCGTCTGTCCTCCCCGTCCTGCTGATCGCTCGTTGCTGGCTGAGAGCTGTCGCTGTCTTCCAGGGCGGAGTTGCTTCTTCTTTCGGGGCTGTCTGCGTTCGCCCGGTTTGACCCTGCCTTGTTAGTCATTCACACGGAGCGTGGTTGTTTCCTTTCTGAATGATCCTCCGTTGTGCACCCTCCTCTTTATCCCTGGGCACTTCCTGCTCTGGAACCAGCTCTCTCTGACACTTGAGTAGCCCAGCTTCCTTTGACTAGTCTTGCTTGTTTTCTCTTTTCCCCATTTACTGTCAGCTGCCTGTGTCATTATGTCTGAAATGAGTTTCTTACAGCTGGCATATGCTTGGGTCAGGAGTTTTTAAATCCATTCTGACAATCTCTCTCTTTAATTGGTGTGTTTCAACTCACTTTGATAAATCTAACTGTTGATAACGTTTGGGTTTAGGTTGTATTTTATTGTTTAACTCCTCTTAGGTCCCCCCCTCTCCGTCTCTCTCTCTTTGGCTCATAAACAATGGACACTTATTTCTCACAAATTATTGTTCTCTAGGTCATGAACCACTTTGGTCAGGCTATTTTTAGGATATTTTTTCATTGTCTTTATTTTTCAGCAGCGTGTGATTTGTCTAGGTAGGGATTTCTTTAGGTTTGTCTTGTTTGGGGTCTGCTGAGCTTCTTGAATCTGTAGACACATTTGCAAAGTTTTCAGTCGTGTTTTCAACTGTTCATCCAGCTGAGACACTTAGTTCTTGTTCTTGTGTTTTTATGAGACAGTGTTCGATACTTTTCTCTTGTTCCAGAGGTCCTCGAGGTTCTTCATTTTTTTCAGTCTTCTTTTTCCCTCTGTCACTCAGATTAGCTTATTTCTGTCGCTCTGTCTTTAAATTCACTGAATCTTTCCTCTGCTTTTAAGCTCATGTGGGGAGTTCGTTAAATTTCAGTACTGTATTTTTAAATTTATTTTTAACTGGAGGGTAATCACTTCGCAGTGTTGTATTGGTCTCTGGAATACAGCACCATGAACCATGTGTATGCATACGTGCCTTCCTACTTGAGCCATCAGCCCTCCGCCGCAGCACTCCACTCAGTCCTCGCGGGGCCCCGCGTGAGCTGCCTGTGCGGCACAGCTGCTTCCCGCTGGCTGTCTCTTTACACACGGTAGTGTGTCTGTGGCCGTGCTCTTCTCTGTTTGTCCCACCCCGTCCTTCCCCCCATGTCCACACGTCTGTTCTCCACGTCTGTGTCTCTGTTCCTGCCCTCCAGGTAGGCTCATCAGTGCCACGTTTCTAGACTCCATGTGTATGTGTTAATACTTGATTTGTTTTTCTGACTCACTTCACTCCGTATCATAGGTTCTAGGCTCATCTACCTCAGTTCAACTGATTCACATTGGTTCCTTTTTACGGCTGAGTAATATTTCATTGTGTATATGTACCACAGCTTCTTTATCCAGTCGTCCATCGATGGATATCTAGGTTGCTTGCATGTCCTGGCTATTGTAAATAGTGCTGCTATGAACATTGGGGTACAGGTGTCTTTTTAAATGATAATTTTCTCAGGGTGTATGCCCAAGAGTGGGATTGCTTGGCCATATAGTAGTTTTATTCTTAGTTTTCTAAGGACTCTCCGTACTCTTTTTCATAGTGACTGTATTAGTTTACATTCCCACCAACAGTGCAGGAGGGTTCCCTTTTCTCCACATCCTCTCCAGCATTTATTGTTTGTAGATTTTTTTGATGATGTATTCTTTAGTTCTAAATTTCAATTATTCAGTTATTTATTTATTTATTTGTGACTTTCCAGTTTTGCTGTTCAGTTCAGGAGTGCCATGTCTGTTTAGAGCATTTTTAGTAGATTCTTTAAGTCTGGTAGACAATTGTAGCATCTGTACTATTTTGGCATTGGTATCTTTTGCTCATGTTTTCCCGTAGGAGCTAAGACATTACTGGTTCTTTACTGAGCAGTTCAGATTGCAGCTGGACAGTTTCAATATTATAGTATGAGACTCTGGGTCTTGTTGAAATCTTAGGAAATGTTGTTGTTTTTATTTTAGCTGGCAAACAACCTGCTTTGATTTAGGCGGCAGTTCTGACCTATCCTCTCTGGACTATGGTGCAGTGTCACTCCTGTCTTTGGAGCTCAGCAGTGCCTTTTGCATCTGTCCTGTGTGTGCCTCCTGTGGCTGTCTGGGACTTGGCTGTGGCCTCAGGGCTTGGGATGTGAGGATCAGATCCACGCATGTGCAGCTTGAGGGTGAGCCTGATGACATTTCTGACCAACTTTGTGGGCTTGCTCTTCCAAGCTTCTTCCTCTCCACCTTGTCCCTGGGGCTTTCCAGTGCCCTGGGGTTCCCTTTTTGGTCCTCTGACCAGCATGCTGAGGCTTTGGAAACCTGCCTCGCCGAATACTTCCGCACCCATGCCTGTCTGGTGCCCAGTGCTAAGTGGAGCAGCTGGGTACCTCTTCCTTTTCTTTCAGTGTTCTTGCCCAGCCCGCCTGCTGTTCTTTACAGTCTCAGGATGAACATAGCTGTCCACATAGCTGCCCTGCTGGGGTCAGGGCTGCTGCACATGTCCATCTGGAGTTAGAGTTGCTCCCTGAGTCCCATCCAGGATCACAGCAACATTCAGTGGGAGGCAAGCTGGAGTATGTTGACTCCTCCCTTCTGGAGCCAGCATAGATATATCAGATGAAGTCCGTCCCCTTTTCTCTGCTTCTGTGTGGCAGTCACAGAGTTCAGGCTCTCAGTCCTCTGCCAGCAGCCCTCTCCCTATTTCCTTTCCTTAGCCATAGCCCTCACCTTATTGGGCCCTGCAAGCTGTCCTGTATTCTTGGAGTCAGGGAACTGGCTTTGTGCATCTTCATCCCGAGCGTGTGGCCCTGCTCGGAGGATGCCCCTGGGAAGTGTCATTGGTTGGAAGCACTGTTGCCCATCCGAGGCTGTGCTGGCCTCCTGAGGACAGACATAGTACTGGAGGAACTGTTCCTGCCCCCAGCTCAGTGAAGGGGTTGTCGGACCCTCTCGGAGAGCCCTCCAGGATGATGGCCCTGAGGTGGGAAGGTGGCAGGAAGCCATGGCTTGTGTGTTGGCCCTTGTGCCCTATACCACGACCGGCAGCAGATGTGTTGTGACTCCCCTGCTGATGAGGCCTGAGAGAGATGCCAGGCCCCAGGGACAGTCTAAAATGCCTCTGCCATCCCCAGCTCCCTAAAGAGAAGGCTTAGGGGAGCAGGACCCTAAATACCTCACCCTGGAGGGACTGTCATGCCCTTCCTCACAGCACAGGGGGCTTTGTGTTTGGTCCTAGGCCAGGATGGCAGCCCAAGTGACGCTGGAGGATGCACTGTCCAACGTGGACCTCTTGGAAGAGCTGCCTCTGCCTGACCAGCAGCCGTGCATCGAACCCCCACCATCCTCACTGCTCTACCAGGTGGGTGCGGGATGGCTGCAGGACACGTGACCCAGGGTGCTGACCTCCACGTGATGGTTTTCTGTTTCCTTCCAGCCAAATTTCAACACGAATTTTGAAGACAGAAATGCATTTGTTACCGGCATTGCAAGATACATTGAACAAGCAACCGTCCATTCTAGCATGGTAACTACATGGTTTCCTCAGTGGGGGGGCAGGGGGTTGACACATCTGAATGGCACATGTCTTTTTTGTTTGTATTATTCTATTACGAAGAACAATACATGCTGTTTCTGAAAGTCTGGCTTCTGTGGCCCAGAGAAAACCTTTGTCAGCATCAGCAAGCCCACTCTCCTTTGTTTATACTTGTGCTCAAGCATACCAGGCACACAGCCATGTGGGATTTAGATTGCAGAAAGGAATTGCATTGTTGTTATGACTATGTGTATTAGTAATGTAATGAACATTTTGGTATGTCATTAAATTACGCCAGAGGAAGTAGTTTTTAATAGCTGTCCAGTCCACTTGGTAAGTGTTCAAAACTTAACTATTCTTGCATGTTCACTTAGTTTGCTTTGCTTTCTTGTAATAGGTTCTGGGATGAATATCTTCCTAAATACATTATTATTCTCCCCGGCTAGATTTGTACAAGTGAAGTTATTAGATCAAACATCGTGAGCATTTTCATGCATCTTAAAAATATTTTCAGACTGTAGTCAACCTCCTGGCCGCTCCGGCTGGTTTATGGCTGTATGTGTTAGCAATTTGTGACTGTTCTGCTTGCCTTTGATTTGCCCGGTGTACCCTTGCAGAATGAGATGCTGGAGGAAGGCCAAGAATACGCTGTCATGCTGTACACCTGGAGAAGCTGCTCTCGGGCCATCCCACAGGTGCCGGTCCCAGCCAGACCCCACCCCATTTCCCCACTGGCCACGCCCCACTTCAGACAGACCAGGCCTCATCCCTTCCAGGCTTTCCTGCCCAGTCACACCGCACCCCACCTCTGATCTACCCTCCTCCAGCAACTCCTCACATTCTCTGGGTTGAAGCCTCTCTTTGTCATGCTTGTTTACTTCCAGGTGAAATGTAACGAACAGCCTAACAGAGTTGAAATTTATGAGAAAACCGTGGAGGTCCTTGAGCCTGAGGTCACAAAACTGATGAATTTTATGTACTTTCAGGTAAAACGGTGAAATAATCCCAGGGGTTTAGTGCAGAGAGTGGGACGCTGGCACCGTGTACTGACTAAACAAACTGCATGTAAATTCAGATGCTCAGTTCAGCTTTGAGGCCAAAGGGAACTAAACGTTTGACAGGCTGAAGCTTGACTGGCTGTTTGAGAATAAATGCTGCTTTTATGTTTCACTTGTCTCCTTCCCTTGAGAGTGACTCTGTGTTTCCCGCGTGGAGGCTGCTTTCTAGCAGTGTGCTTGCTCGTGCTTTCCATTCATCTGGTTTCACATGTTCTTATCCCATTGTCTGCTCTGGTGGGCATCACCCTGCTCTTGACTCCTACTGGCCCTTGGGTTAGGCAGGGTGGCCATGGGAGGGGCCTTCCTGGATTTTTAAAGACATACTTTAGAAATGTGTGTGAGTTTTTTAATTATAGATTCCTTTAGCAAACAGAGAAGATAGAACTCCTTAGGTGATGAGTTTTTGTTTTATCTTAAAAAATTGTCAAGTGGAAATCCTCCCACTCCCTTTTTCAACTCTGAAAGCTAAAGCAATCTGCTTTACACATGTTCTTTTGCAGCATTTTGCTCAGTAACTTTGCTGGAATAGTCAACAAAATTCTTTTACTTTAGGAACATAGTAAAGTGCAAAATCGATGATGATTGTTACAGAGCAAAGACACGTGGAAATCACTTTCTAGAAAATGTCTCTTTACCTGAGCTGTGCTGGTTGGGCATTTCATCAGCGAGTAATGTGGTCTGGGCCCTGTGCTTGGAGCTGGGTCTGGGGTTGGCCTGTCCCTGAAAGCAGTGTGTCTGTCCTTGCTTCCTCTGCACAGAGAAATGCCATTGAGCGTTTCTGTGGGGAGGTGAGGCGCCTGTGCCATGCGGAGAGAAGGAAGGACTTCGTGTCCGAAGCCTACCTGATCACCCTGGGCAAGTTCATCAACATGTTTGCTGTGCTGGATGAGCTGAAGAACATGAAGTGCAGTGTGAAGAATGACCACTCAGCCTACAAGCGGTGAGCACGCCTGGGCTCCGAGCGCCTTTGCCTGGTGGGTGTGGCGCCCACAAGGGCCATTCTTGGGCCTGAGACAGAGCACGAGCCCTGCGAAGCATTCTGGTCGTCCTGTGTGTGGAGGGAGCTCTGGGCTCCCGTCACCCCAGAAGATAGTGTGCTGCCGTGAGCCTACGCGTCTGGTCGAGGTGGGCACGTCACAGCAGTGTGTCTGTGAGACTGAGTATGTTGGTGGCAGGCAGAGCAGAGCGCCTGTCCTGTAACCAACTCTAGAGGAAGTTTGTCCCCTAGACTGTTAAAACAGTTTTAAGACTGTTAAAAGTTGGCTGGAATGAGATGCTGACTTCTGTTTCCTTTGTTAGGCAAGGAAACTTAGGCATCCAATTGAATTAGAAGAGATTTACTTTGCCTCTGAATAGGCTGTGGTTTCATTTGTAGAGAAAGAAAGTAATTTCTCCTGTGCCCTAGGTTCTTGCCTGAGAACCGACTTTAAGAAAGCAGAAAATAATAAGAGCAAAACAAATTTAATAAGTATGGGGGGGGGTCCCAAGATATGAGACCCAAAGAAGTAACCTTTTAAACAAAGAAAAAGTAACCTGTGAAAAATTGATAAGACAGAGAAGTTTGAGTTGGCGTGGTCAGTGAGTGAGGAGGTAGCAAGGTGTTCACACAGCCTCTGGTGATGAGGATGCCTCCTGACCTCCTGGTACAGGGAGGTTACCTTTCATGTGGGAGGTGGGTTTCCTGCTTTCAGGGGCACAGAGGAGGTAGAATGTACTTGCTGCAGCTGTTTAAGTAACTCAGAATAAATCAGTATGCCACAATGGCATATTTGGGGGAAGCCTACCCTGAACCCTAATGCACATCTAAAATCATGCAACCATTGCTGTCTCTTTAAAATGAAGTCAACTTGAGATGCAGCATGAAACAGATCTGAGCTTGGGTCAGCAGTGGGGGTGGAGCTAGATCTCCCAGACTTCAAGCCTTGTTCCCGTGAAATAAGTTCAGGTGTTCCATTTATCACCGAGAGTCGGCTCTGCATGGAAGCGTAGATCTTCAGAATGACAGCATCTTTTGAATTGTCCTGTTAACTCTTCTCTAGTAGGAGAGTCTGGAGTTGTCTCCATTTGATGCCAGTGTTCGGGGATTTCAAGTGTGTGGGACTCTTGGTGGAGCATGGGGCTTCTGAGCTTCCCAGTGCAGGAGGACAGCTTCTTCTCCTGATGGCACAAATCATGGGTTGCATGATTTTGATCAGCTTTCTCAGCCTTTCTGAGTCTGTCAGAGAAATGGGGAGGTAGACAGCACCAGTGGTTTTTCATTTTAAAAAGCTTTCTTTTCTCTTCTGTCTTGGCAGTAGCACCTTTATTTCAAAGCTAAAGATGGGACTGCCCTGTGGAAGGCCATTGGAGGGCCCCTGGGCACCCCCTTCAGAAGTTGCCCACCATCTTTGGCACCCCCCAGGCTCCTCTGAGCACAGAAGAGGGCTGAGGCACGCCTCATCCTTCCAGCATCCTCTTCCTGTGATCTCTGTTATGGACCCTTTGTTGGTTCACTTTCCCAGACAATAACCCTACTCATCCCCAGCCCTCACACCCACAGTCAACATTCAAAACACTTTTTATTAAAAAAAAAAAATCAAGAACACTTTATTTTCACCTAGCTGGTAGTTACAACGTCTTTTAAGTGTAAGTTCTAGATAACCCATATTGTCATGGTGAGGCGTAAGGAAAATAAAAACAGGTGTTTTTGGTCCTTTTCTTAATTTCCATTTTAGCAGCTTCAACAATCACTCAAATCAATAAAGTGAACACTATACATTCTTTGAAAAAGAATGTAAATGTACCAATTAATATTATCTTACTGCATATATTTTTTTAAAAAACTTACAGAAATAAGCAAGATTACAGTTTATTTCTCACCTGAAATGTTCTAATATAGGTGATCTGCAGCTAAGTGGGTTCCACACCATTCAGGAACCGGGGCTCCTGCTGTCTTTATGTGTTGCCTTGTAGCCCAGAATAGCTACCTGAGCTCCAGGTGTCATTTCTGCATTCAGCTCAGCAGGAAGGAGGGAGAATTGAAGGCCCGACGATATCTCTTATCAGTAAACTTTCAAGTGCCTTACGAAGTTTTGCATTATATCTCATGGCTGAGCAGTTGATCCCAATGTGGAGATGAGGCCCATTGCTACAGTACAGAAATTCAGGGTTTGTTTTGAAGCAGGAAGGAGAGGAAATGACAGTTGGGGTAGGTTACCAGTCTTTGCCATGAAAGCTTTTCTTTAGTAAAACCCTCAAGGTTCTAGGTTGCACAGACAGTCCTAAACTTTTTTTGGGAAGCCCTAGATGTGCAAAGTCCTCTTACGTGCTTTCAAGCTGCTTTGTAAAAACTAGAGACTCAGCCCACGCTTGTAGGATTGTTGGACCTCGGTGTACAGGTCCTTCTGTGTCCACCGTTCCCTTGTCTGCCTGTGAGTAGGTCATATAGGTCTTGTTTTTCAGATATGGTGAGAGTCAGGAGAGTTCAGGGGGTGTGTATTGCTTTATAATAAGAAGTATATGTTCATCCTCATTTCTGGCACAACTCCTAAAACCCTTGGAATTTCCTGTGATGAAAGCAATCAAGTTTCTTTTGTTATGTTAATGTGATTTTGGAAAGCCCCCTAGGTACCCTCAGGATGGGGCTGGTCACCAGAGGAATCAGCCCTGGGACTGGAGGGTTGGAACTTTTTAGTCCTACACTCCTGACCTCAGTGGGGAGAGAGGGGTTAGAGGTTGAACCCATTGCCAGCTTCCAGTAATCTAATCAAACACGCTTATGTGAGGAATCTTCCATTAAAAACCCCAAAGGACAGGGTTCAGAGAGCTTTCAGGTTGGTGAACATGTGGAAGTTTGGTGGAGTGGTGATTGGAGAGGTCATGGAAACCTCCGTTCTTTTCCCATACATTGCCTTACTCACGTCTTCCAGCAGTGTCAGAACTGAGTTCATTGCAGGCCACCCAGCTGGTGTTAGAATGTTGCTTGATGTTGTGGGAAAACCCACTCCTCATGTTGGTACCAGATCTTTAGGTTTGTCCAAGATGGAGCTGCAAATTGGTGGTGGAATCAGGATTTTTGTCTCAGACCTTTGGCACAGAACTGTGTGTGGTATGGTCCCTGACTGGTGGGAGGTTTGGCTGCCCAAAAGTTTCCCAACAGAGAACCTAAACGGTGCTGGCCATCTGTGTCACTCAGCAGTGGACTCACGGAGGAAGTGTCAGTCTCTCTCAGACTTGGGGATAGGGAGCCAGCGTGAGAGGCCATTGTGTCGGTGCCCTTCAGGAACACCTGTGAGTGGTGCTGCCACATCTCTGAGGAGGCCCGTCAGCTATGGACAGTGTGGTCATGAGCTGTCCACACTGCAGAGAGACTCGCCTGGAGCTCAGGGGAGGTGCTGGAGGAGGCTGAAACAGAGGCCAGCGTCTGTGATGCACATTTCTGCAGATAACTGTAGCAGTAGTAAAGTAATTTTGGTTTTCCCAGGCTGTTCTTTTTTTTAATGTCATTAAGCATGTTGGTTGATTAACCCTTTTTTCCCCCTCTTTTATAGGGCCGCTCAGTTTTTACGTAAAATGGCAGATCCACAGTCCATCCAGGAGTCACAGAATCTGTCCATGTTCCTGGCCAACCACAACAAGATCACACAAGTAACTCACGCTGCGGCTGCTGGGGTACAGTGCCAGGGGCTGGGGGCAGAGAGGGGCCAGTGACGTAGATCTCCCTCTGTTTCAGTCCCTGCAGCAGCAGCTTGAAGTGATTTCCGGTTACGAAGAGCTCCTGGCAGACATTGTGAATCTCTGCGTGGATTACTATGAGAACAGAATGTACCTGACGCCCAGTGAGAAACACATGCTCCTTAAAGTACGTGTGTTGAGGGGACTGCCTACAGCACCGTGAGAAAGGGGCAGCTGTTTTCATGAGTGGGCTGAACGTGGTGATCGTTGCGCCAATCTTTTCTCTCCTGCTTGTGTGTGTGTGTGCAGAGAGCATCTCACACCCTACATGCGGTTTGCACTACAAATCCTTGACATATTCCCATGAGCGTGTCCCAAGCTTGAGCCCAGCACCAGGTAGATCTCATGCCCATCCCTGGAGAAGGTGCTGGTAGATAAGGAGGTTTTGGTCAAGGACTTTTCTCAGCATAAAGCTTCTTGTAGCAGAGATTGTGCCAGATTTTACTTGGCAGGGATGTAGCTCCTAGAAATTTAGTATACTGTGTCACCATGATTGGGCTTCCCAGGTCATTCTAGTGGTAAAGAACCCGCCTGCCAGTGCAGGAGACATAAGAGACACGGGTTTGATCCCTGGGTTCAGAAGAGCCCCTGGAGGCGGGCATGGCCACCCACTCCAGTATTCTTGTCTGGAGACTCTCATGCAGAGAGGAACCTGGAGTGCTGCAATAATCCATAGCATTGCAAAGAGTTGGCCGTGACTGAAAGGACTTACCACACATGCACGTCACCATGATTGCAGTAGACTTTTGTTGTTCAAGAATCATGCCATTTAACATATTCCTCATTCTTACTCTATTTCAGATTGGGGAGGTTTTCAGTGATGTTTCTCACTGGGAAAATGAGAAGTTCTTGTTGTTGTTTTAAAATCAAATGAAAGTTTAATGATGTGTACATTGGAGAGAACCCAGGAAAACTGAGTAGCTCTGAGGAGATGGTTCTGCCATTCTCTTCACTCTGCTCTCTACCTTCATAGAAGGCAGCTCTGTGGGACCCTGTGCTGGATGTCCTGCTGGCCCAAAGCAAGTGGGCCCAGCTCCAAGATTTCTTCCATGTAGGAGAACAGCATGCAGGGGTCAGAGCAAAAGGGAGTGGAGTGCTTCATGATACTGGAAGCATTCTGTTTGCACCTGTTGGTACCAGAGCCCCTGGCCATAGGTGCTTTTGGAAGTTCACAGTATGATTGCACTGTGCTCAGGAGAGGTGGCGCGGATGCGTATACATGTCAGAGGAAACAAGAAGTGGCAACACAGCTTCATGTGAAGGGCTAGCTACTAACTTCTGAGGGACTTTTAAAAATGCTTTTCACCAAGCCCAGAAATATTAAAAGTACAAAAAGAAAAATGTCATTGGAAAAGACAAACAATAAAAGTAGTAGATCAACTTGTAGCAAGGTTAAAAGACAAAAGTAGTAAAATCACCTATATTCATAATAAATAGTTAAGGGATACAGAAAAGATATAAAACATGATGTAAAAAAACATTAAGCATTGGTAGGGGAGTAAAAATGCAGAGTTATTAGAATGAGTCCAAACTTAAGAGATTGTAACTTAAAATAATCATATATATATACATATATATGGGTTGCTATATACCAACCTCATGATAACCACAACCAAAAATTTATAATAAATTCATAAAACAGAGAAAGGATCTAAACCTAACACTAAAGACAGTCGTCAAATCACAAGGGAGGAGAGCAAAAGGAGAAAGGAATGAAAAGGAACTATGAAAAACTCAGGAACTTAACAATTAATAAAATGGCAATAAGTGTGTTGTTTAGTTGCTAATTGTGTCTGATTCATTGTGACTCCATGGACTGTGGGCTGCTTCAGTCCATGGGAATTCCCAGACAAAAGTACTGGAGTGGGTTACCATTTCCTTCACCAGGGGATCTTTCTGACACAGAAGTTGAACCCATGTCTCCTGTATTGGCAGGCAGATTCTTTACTGCTGAGCCACTAGGGAAGTACCTATCAATAATTAATTTAAATGTGAGTGGAATAAATGCTCCAATCAAAAATATACAGTAGCTGAATGGGTTAAAAAATAAGACCCATGTGTATGCTGCCTTCAGGAGGCTCACTTTAGATCTAAAGACACATAGACTGAAAGTGAGGGGATGAAAAATGATATTTCATGGAAGTGGAAAGAAAGCTAGGGTGGAGATACTTGTGTCGGATGGAATAGACTAAAACAGACTTAGCGCAATTGTGCAGAACAAGGACAAAATCATGAAGCGTGGACGTTCGCTGTGCCTCTGGTGTCGAAGCAGCGTGGAAGAGGGATGGAGGAGATGGAGGAGCTCCTCAGTGTGCAGGTGCAGGCTCAGCCGCTCGGTGCTGATTCAGAGACAGCTGAGAGCCTCGTGAGGGCTGGAGGAGGAACCAGTAATGAGTCAGAGGGTGCGTCTTCAATGCCGGCCATGGCTAGTTTCGTCAGTTCAAGGCGAGAGTCAGCCTTTACAACAGAAAAGCAAGTGGCAAGATAGCTAGTGCAGATAGGGCAGCTGCCTGGGAATTTCCTGAAATGCTTTGAGAAATTATTGATGAAGGCTTGTATTTACTAGAGCAGGTTTGTAATGTGGGTGAGACGGGACTGTACTGGAAGTGGATGCCAGAACAAAGGTGCATCAGTAAGGAGGAAAAGTTGATGCCAGGCTACAAAGCAAGTTCAGTTCAGTCACTCAGTTGTGTCCAACTCTGCAACACAATGGACTGTGGCATGCCAGGCTTCCCTGTCCATCACCAGCTCCTGGAACCTGCTCAAACTCGTGTCCATCGAGTGATGCCATCCAACCATCTCATCCTCTGTTGTCCCCTTCTCTTCCTGCTTTCAATCTTTCCCAGCATCAGGGTGTTTTCCAGTGAGTCAGTTCTTCACATCAGGTGGCCAAAGTATTTGAGCTTCAGCTTCTGTGAGACTAGAAATCAACTATAAGGAAAAAAAAAATCCAAAAAACACAACCATGTGGAGACTAAGCAATATGCTACTAAAGAACTAAGGAGTCTCTAATGAAATCAAAGAAGAAATTTTAAAATACCTGGAGACAAATGAAAACGGAAACACAGTGTTCCATAATCTGTGGGACATAACAAAAACAGTTCTAAGAGGGAAGTTTATAGCAATATAAACCTCAGGAAACAAGAAAAATTTCATATAACCAATCTAAACTTACCCCTAGAGGAACTAGGAAAAGAATAAGCAAAACCCCAATTAGTAGAAGGAAATAATAAAGATTGGAGTGAAAAATAGATGAAATAGTGACTACAAATAATAGAGTAAAACTAAGAGCTTGCTTTTCAAAAAATAGGCACATCAACAAACCTTTACTTAGACTCCTCAAGAAGAGTGGCAAGAGGGCCCAAATCAATAAAATCCGCAATGAAAAAGAAGTTACAGCAACGCCACAGAAATACAAAGGGTCATAAGAGATTACTGTGAACAATTACATGCCAATAACATGGACAACCTAGAAATGGATAAATTGCTGGAAACATATATTCTACCAATATGTATCAGGAAACAACAGAAAATAAATATGAACAGACTGATTACCACTAATGAAGTTGAATCAGTAATCAAAAAACTTCCAACAAGTGAAAGCCCAGAACCAGATGGCTTTACTGGTGAATTCTACCAGACATTTAAGGAAGAGTTAACAACTATCTTCATCCCACCCCCACCACAAAAAATGAAGAGGAAGGAAGGCTTTCATCCTCATTCTGTGAGGCATCATCTCTCTAACATCAAACCAGACAAAGATATCACACCCACAAAAATTACAGTCCAATATCATGGATGAACATAGATGCAGAAATCCTCAGCAAAATATTAGCAAGTCAAATTCAGTACATTAAAGAGATCATAGACCATGATCAACTGGGGTTTATTCCAGGGATGCAAGAATAATTCAATAACTGCAAATCAATTAATGTGATAACACATTAACAAATTGAAAAATAAAAATCATATGACTACCTCAACAGATGTGGGAAAAACTTGACAAAATTCAGGATCCATTTATGATAAAGAATCTTAACAAAGTAGACATAGAGGGATCATACCTCAGCATGATAAAGGCTGTGTATGACAAGCCCACTGTCAGCATCATACTCAGCAGTGAAAGTGTATTCTCTGTAAGACAGGCACAAAACAGGCATGCCCACTCACTCTCACCACTTTTATTCAGCATAGTGTTGGCGGTCCTGGCCACATCAGTCAGAGAAAGAGAAGAAATTACAGGAATCCAAATCGGAAAGGAAGAAGTAAAATTGTTACTGTTTGCAGATGACATGATACTGTACATGGACAATCCCAAAGATACCCACAAAGAGCTTTTGGACCTAATACATGAATTTAGTAAAGTTGCTAGATGTAAAATAATGTACAGGAATCCATTGTGGTTCTGTATACCAACAACAAACTATCTGAACGATCATTTTTTTAAAAAAATCCCATTTACAGTTATATCAAAAAGAATAAAATACCTTGGAATGAATCTAACCAAGGAGGTAAAAGACCTGGACTCTGAAAAATTATAAGACATTGTTGAAAGAAATTGAAGACAACATGAACAAATGGGATCTGTTTTGTTTGGGGGATTGGAAACATTAACGTCAGTAAAATTCCCAAAGCACGCAAGGCAATCTACAATTTTGGTGCAACCCCTGTCAAAGTACCGATGGCATTTTTCCCTGAACTAGAACAAATAATTATAACATTTGTAGGGAAGCAAAAAAGACCCCAAATAATCAAAACAATCTTATAAGAGAAAGCTTTAAGAACAAAACTGGAGGTGTCACACTCCAGTTTGATGTAGTTGATTTCAAACTATCCCACAAAGTCAGAACAGGATGGTATGGCACAAAAACATTCACATAGATGAGTGGAACACAGAACTCAGAAATAAGCTCACACTTAATGGGCAGTTAATCTATGACAAAAGAAACAAGATTATGTGACAGGCAAAGGACAGCCTCTTAGTAAGTGGTGCTGGGAAAACTGGACTACTCTCACACCATATACAAAAACAAGCTCAAAATGAATTAAAGATTTAATTGTTAAGACCTGAAGCCATAAAATTCCTGGAAGAAAACTCTCTGACATTATTAGTTTTAGCAACATATATATTTTTTGATCTGTCGCCTCAGAAAAGGGAAGCAAAGGCAAAAATAAACAAATGGGACTACATCAAAGTCAAAAACTTCGAAGCAAACTATCAACAAAATGAAAAGACCACATACTGAATGAAGAAGTTACTTGCAAACAATATATTCAACGAAGGGTTAATATCTGAGATGTAGAAAGAATTTGAACAACTCAACATGAAAAAAAGTTTTTAAATGAACAGAGGATGTGAATAGGCATTAATTACAAAGAAGACATGGGGTGACCAAGAGCTACATGAAAAGGTGCTCAATATTACTCATCATCAGGGAGATGCAGATCAAAACCACAGTGAAGCATCTTCTCACGCTTGTCAGAATGGACATTGTCAAAAAGACTAGAGATAACAGTTGCTAGCAAGCAAGTGGAGAAAAGGGAATGCTGGTACAGTTTGAAATCTGGTGGGAATGTAAATTGCTGCAGCCACGACCGAAAATGATATGGTTGTTCTTCAAAGAATGAAAAAAATTAACCATAAGATCCACCAATTCCACTTCTGGATAGTTATATGAAGAAAAATACCAGTTAAAAAAAGATATATGCAGCATTGTTAACAATAGCCAAGACATGAGAGCCTAAGTGTACATTGATAGATGCATAAGAAGGTTATAGATACATATTTAGATATAACGGAATGTTGTTCAGCCATAAAAAATGAAATCTTGCCATTTGTGAATGTACTTAGTATTATGCTAAGTGAAATAAGTCAGGCAGAGAAAGACAAATACCACATGATTTCACTTATATGTAGAATCTAAAAAAATAAATAGACTATAAAGCAGACTCATAGATACAGAGAAGAGACAGAAGGTTCCCAGTTGTGGTATAGAGGAGTCAATGAAATAGGTGAGATAAGAGGTGTAGACTTCCGGCTCCAAAATAGGTGAGTCCATAGGATGAAATGTACTGCTTTGGAAATACTGTTGTTAATACTGTCTGTCTTTGCGTGGCGGACCAGTGGCAACTAGACTTATTATGGTGATCATTTTTGAATGTGCAGAAATATCAGCTCACCATGTTGTGCACCCAGAACTAACAGGGTTGTAGGTCAACTACAGTTTTTTTAAAAAGTGCTTTTTGAAATAAGAATGAATTGTCGTTTCAAAGTTATGAACCATAGCAGTGTGTTTATGGATAATTAAACCTGCAGGTCTAAGCTTTATGTGCCACTTTGTGATTTTTCAGGTCATGGGGTTTGGTCTATATCTGATGGATGGAAGTGTCAGCAACATTTATAAACTAGATGCCAAGAAAAGAATAAACTTATCCAAAATCGACAAATACTTCAAGGTGAGTGGCAGTTTCTAGATAAACCTTTCTATTGACGTTTGTGAAGGTCAGCCTCTGTGACTTTGGTCCATGGTAGGAAATGCAGTGTTGGCAGGTGGGTGGGTATGAGTAGACTGTCTCCTGCTCTTGTAGCAGTTTTGCCTGAGTTTGAACCTTGCCTAAGGGAGTCATGCCATATGTATTCTTTTGTGTCTGGCTGCCCCCACTTTGTCAGATTGTCCCTATGGGAACCTGCAACTATAGTTTTTACTTTTTCGTTGTGGTATGGCTCTACATTTTATGACTGAACTGCAGTTTACTTATCCATTCTGTGATGAACGTGAGATCGGCTCTGCGTTTTGGCTTGTCTGAACAGTGCTGCTCTGATTTGTGCACGTCTGTGCACCTTTTTACTGGGTGAGTGCCCAGTGGTGGGTGCGTGTTAATCTAATAGAAAGGACTTTTCAGTGTAGTAGATGCAGCCTCGCAGTTCCCCCACGTGGCCGTGCGGTCTTGCATCACCACCAGCAGTGAGTGAGCATTCTTGGGGCTTCATATCATCACCAAGGGGGCATCGTGAAGGGTGTGCCTGTGTGTCTCTGAGGTTTTATTATCTCATGTTTCCTTGTGGTTTAGTTGATGTTTCCCTGATTGCTTTTCACAGTATTATTAGTCTTTTGTGTGTTCTCTTTGTGAAGTGTCCTTTCAAGTCTCTCATGCTTTTCTTTCCCTGTTGGTTTGTAGTTCATTACGTATTCTGGGAATGTATCCTTTGTAGGATACGTGTGTCCTAAAATACATGCATTTCCCTTGTGTAGCTCTTATTTTTCACTTTCTTGAAGTCATTGGTGAACTGAGGTTCTTAATCTTGAGAATTTTCTTTTGCATTACCTTCTAGTAGCATCATTGTCCCCTTTTCCATCCAGCTCTGTAATCCCTCTGGAATTGATGTCATGTATGCTGTGAGATAGAGGTTGACAGTCTTGGGGTTTTTTCCCCTATGGATATCTGATTGACTCTGTTTTCCCTTCATTGCTCTGAGGGGTCACCTGGGTCCTAAAGCAGGTGTCTCTATGTGAATGACTCTGCCTTAAGTTGCTCTGCCCCGCTGGCCTGCACCTTGCTGGCTGAGTTGCTGTGAGTCTCCAGCAGGTCATCAGGTTATGTTCTCCACAATTGTCTTGAGCATCGTCCCTCTATCTTTTGAAATATATTTTAGAACTGACTTGCTGATTTACACACACACACATGCACAGACTACCCATAAACCATTTTTCCTCTTGGAATATTGTTTGGGATTCTGTTGAATCTGTAGATCAATTTAGGGAAAATGGATATTTTTAAAATACCATGAACCTAACATAATTCTCTATTCACTTAGAACTTTAAACATTTTTTCTAGAATTTTTGGTAATATTTTGTTTTGAAGTCTTAACATATTTTGTTATATTTAATAATACATACTTTTATTTTTTGATGCTATTGGAATTTTTTTCTCTTTAGTTTTTTTTTCCCAATTGTTTCTTGTATATAGAAATGCAGTTTGTTTTTTTTAATGACCATGTTTCTAGCAACAAGATAGGTTAATTTTAATGTTTGAATTGGTTCTTTAAGTGAATGTAGAAGTTGTTTACAACTTTTTTGCAGTAAGTGATTTGCAGAAATAGCATTCAACCCGCAGTAATTATTAGCATTCCTCATTCTTCTTAGATTGTATTTGGTGACTAAATATAATATATAATGACCCTGGGTTTTTTATTTTTATTCTTTGAATACAGCAACTCCAGGTGGTTCCGCTGTTTGGAGACATGCAAATAGAACTGGCAAGATACATCAAGACCAGCGCCCACTATGAGGAAAATAAATCTCGGTAGGCAGAGAGTGAGTTGCCCAGTCAGAGCATTCTTCAGTGTTCTCACTGTGGTTCCTGACATGCTGCTTATCCATCCAGAGATGCCACCTTTGACATTTTCAGTCACATGCCTGATATGGTAGTGTTTTCCATGTGTAGACGTTTACATTTAAATTCATTTACAAGTGCAATTTATTTTCTTAGTAGAATGGCCACATTTCAGATATCTAATAGGGTCTACTGTTTTGGTCAGTACAGATATAGAACTTTTCATCATCCCAAAGAGTTCCGTTAGACAGTGTTGGTCACATATATGGAAGTATAAACAAACCCTCTGGGTGCTGATAAAAGCCTAGCAACCAGTCTGCTGGGAACGGGCTGGATGTTTGTATGCAACTTACAGAGGTTATAGAACTATCACCCGAGGGCCAGAACCAGACCAGGCTTATTTTTGCAAGGTCTCAGTTGTTGAGAATGGTCTTTACGTTTTTAAAGAGGTGTTTTTTTTTTTTTTTTAAGATGCTGGCTCTACGGCTGATATGACAGGGACAGTGTAGCCTCCAAATTGTAAAGTGCTTACTTTCTGGGCCTATGCTAAGACAGTTGACCAATCCCTGTTACGAAGAATCTGCAGCTTATAGTTACAAGTGATAGTAAATACTTACTTATTTTTATTGCACCTTCCACATAGTCACTTGGGTCTCATAGGATGCTTCTGCTGACTTTCAGCAGATCTGTGGTCTCCATTCAGCCATGGTTTTGAAAAATACAGTTGTACCTCAGTCTGGCTACGCAAAGGTTAGCATCTTTTTCTGTGAAGGCCAAATCATAAACATATTATGTCTTTCTAGCCATATATGTCACATACTCTTTTTTGTTACTTTTTTTTTTTTAATTCCTTTTTAAATCTGTAAGAACCATTTGTGTGGCTCTGGGGCACATAAAAACTGGTCACGTTGGGTCTGTGCTGTATGCAGCTTGCCAGCCTCTGTGCCAACTTTTTTCCTAACACATCTGCCATTAAATCTGGTATGTGATGACATTCCTCAAAATCACATTCACTAAACTGAACCCTCTCTTCATTTCAGCATTGACTTGAGCTCTGATTTGGAGGCTGTACTGATTTCCATGGTATAAATAGAAATGCCTAAATGTAAGTTAGCAGTGTACACCTCCTACTGTAACAAACACAATCATCTCTATAGCATAAGTAATGGTGAAGCAAGGAGTTTTGCATACTTTGTTTTTAGTATGATCTGGTGTAAGTCATTGACCATTATTACCAGTTAATTTCTGTGTTTCACAGCCACTGAGGCAGATGCCTAAGCCTGTAGCAGTCAGCTCTAAGAGCTCAGCCCAACAGTCTAGCACCTGTGTCTGGCCCCTGGGGGTTGGTGCAAGTGGCAGATGTTGGCATCTGGCTCCTGTGCCAGCTTATTTCCTAACACATCTGCTATTAAATCTGATAACACATATACCTCTCCTGAGGGGGACATGCTATCTGGGGCCTGCAGGGAAGGCCAGTGTGTTGAGAGTGGACCCTGACGCAGGGCCTGGCCTTGTGTGCTTGCTGCAGACTCAAGGAGCCGCCTTGGCCGATGCCTCTGTGATCGTCACGCCATCTTATAGTGGAATCAAAGTTAAAAGCAATGCTGCTTGAGATAGTGTACTGATCATCTTGAAAATTTGTAATCTGCATCCTCTCCTTCTGGCTAAGGGGCAAACTTGTTAGAGATGTGGTGCAAGTTGGTACTGAGCCTGAGGAAACCAGCGGAGCTGCTCTGAGCCTGAAGACCCACACTTCCTGCCCAAGATTGCCAACAGATTTAATCTTTTTTTTTTTTTTTTTACAATTTAGGTTTTAATACCCTATTTTCCCCTCTGTTGACTGTATCTGTTTGCTGCTGAAATGGTGTGTTGTGCACAGTTATGGCAACTGTCTGATTTCCAAGTCATGTCAGTTTCAACTCTCCCATCAAGGATAACTTTTGTTCCTGAGTCTTTGGCTGACTTGTTTTGTACTATAGTTTATATTTTCACATGTGAATAATAAAGAAATATTAGTTCCTGCCAACTGTGCAGTAATGTGTCAAGGGGCTCTGGAAGGGTTATGCTGTATCTTAAATCCAGCAACTCTCAGCTTTGTGGAAAGTAGTTTACTGATTAAGGAAAAATTATGGTTCCTTTTCCAGAATACAGACATGAGAAGGTAGACACAGAGCCGACACAGGGAACTTAGGCAGACCCAGCTGTTACCGTGCAGAGAATGCCACGTTTGCTCTGCACCTTGACCTCGGCTGCAGTGGGCCTGCCAGGCTGGGGGTGGGCCTGCCTTGCATGTGTCCTTGGCTGGGTGTCCCTCAGGTCACGTGCGTTCTCCGTTACCCCCAGGTGGACCTGCACGTCCTCCAGCAGCAGCCCACAGTACAACATCTGCGAGCAGATGGTCCAGATTCGGGAGGACCATATGCGCTTCATCTCGGAGCTGGCACGCTACAGCAATAGCGAGGTGAGTGGCCTCTGCCTGCAGTGCACACCTGGCAACACCCTGTCTGATGTGGTCCTTGTATTCTTTGCACCCAGATTTACTTTGAATTTTACACCCTTCATTTACGTTGAGAAGCATAGTTTAAGTAGTATGTACTTAACAAGCTCTCATTATAATGGATGAGGCAGTGCGGATATGATATAATGGAGTTTGTTTGGCTCTGTTCAGCTGTACAAAAAGCATCTTATTTTTTTTGGGAAAAATATTATCAGTGATCCCCCAAAAATGACTGAGTTGAGATGATGAATTAAGTGCATTTTCTAGTCTTGTTCCATGGTTCCAAACTGCTAGGAGAAAGGAGAGGAGAGGAGAGGACATCAGGAACAGAAGGGATGGTTTTGACTTGTGCCCTTTCCTGTCTAGAGGGAGGAAGTACAGGAGCTTCCAAGTTGATGGGAAGATACATCAAGTGCCCAGAAAAAGGCCTGAAGATGGGTGTAGGAGGCAGTGCTCTCTCTTGGGCCATGGGGACTTGTTAATTCCTTCCAGCTTTGCAGCTGTGTTTTCTGTGTCTTTGTTTGGGCCAGTCACATTGCCCATACCTGCTCCATGCCTGGCTCCAAGCCAGCATTACTCACATGGGGTGGGTGGGTCAGGGTCTAAGAGAGGAGGAGCAGCAACGGAAGGGTCATTTCTCACGTCCTAGCAGACGAGACACCAAGGTCAGGGTCAGAGCAGTGGTCAGTGGTGTGGATGGGTGCTGCAAATGGTCTCGAGGGTCCTAGGGACTTGGGGCCACATATACAGGTCTGGCTTTTGAGGGGGTAGTACCTTGGGGTTCTCAGGAGGACCATTACATTTGGAGGAAGAACGCTGTGTGCCGGTTCTGCCCATTGCAGGACAGTGAGGGACATCCCTCAACCACTAGCACTGGTCAGCATGTAACCAGAATGACTGCAAGACGGCCCAAACGCTCAGGGCTTGTTACCTCCTTGCAGGCCCCAGGTGGGTGGCCAGCCGAGTAGAGACGGGGGCCAGCCCCCTGGCCTTCTTCATGTAGTTGTAAACTGAGTTCATGAGGAGCTCTCAAACAGCACGAAGAGCTAATGTCTGCCTTTCCAAGTAGGAGCATTTCACAGCATGCATTTCTGCTTCATTGACTATACCAAAGCCTTTGACTGTGTGGATCACAATAAACTGTGGAAAATTCTGAAAGAGATGGGAATACCAGACCACCTGACCTGCCTCTTGAGAAACCTGTATGCAGGTCAGGAAGCAACAGTTAGAACTGGACATGGAACAACAGACTGGTTCCAATAGGAAAAGGAGTACGTCAAAGCTGTATATTGTCACCTTGCTTATTTAACTTATATGCAGAGTACATTATGAGGAACGCTGGGCTGGAAGAAGCACAAGCTGGAATCAAGATAACCGGGAGAAATATCAATAACCTCAGATATGCAGATGATACCACCCTTATGGCAGAAAGTGAAGAGGAACTCAAAAGCCTCTTGATGAAAGTGAAGGAGGAGAGTGAAAAGGTTGGCTTGAAGCTCAACATTCAGAAAACAAAGATCATGGCATCTGGTCCCATCACTTCATGGGAAATAGATGGAAAAACAGTGGAAACAGTGTCAGACTTTATTTTTTAGGGCTCCAAAATCACTGTGGATCTGATTACAGCCATGAAATTAAAAGACGCTTACTCCTTGGAAGAAAAGTTATGACCAACGTAGATAGTATATTAAAAAGCAGAGACATTACTTTGCCAACCAAGGTCCGTCTAGTCAAGGCTATGGTTTTTCCCGTGGTCATGTATGGATGTGAGAGTTGCACTGTGAAGAAAGCTGAGTGCCAAAGAATTGATGCTTTTGAACTGTGGTGCTGGAGAAGACTCTTGAGAGTCCCTTGTACTGCAAGGAGATCCAACCAGTCCATTCTAAAGGAGATCAATCCTGGGTGTTCATTGGAAGGACTGATGTTGAAGCTGAAACTCCAGTACTTTGGTCACCTCATGCGACGAGTTGACTCACTGGAAAAGACTCTGATGCTGGGAAGGATTGGGGGCGGGAGGAGAAGGGGACAACAGAGGATGAGATGGCTGGATGGCATCACCGACTCTGTGGACATGAGTTTGAGTGAACTCCGGGAGTTGGTGATGGACAGGGAGGCCTGGCGTGCTGTGATTCATGGGGTCGCAAAAAGTCGGACGTGACTGAACTGAACTGATGGTTCCTGCCTGCCTTCTGAGTTCTGCCATAGCGCCCTTATAATCAGATGATGGTTTCATTAAGAGAAAAGAGATCTACCTTTGAAAGCTTTGCTCAGTTTTTTTTTAAATAGATTTATGAGGACATAATACACATATCATACAATTCACCCATTTAAATTATATAGTTCAAAGATTTTTAATTTATTTAGTGAGTTGTGTAACCGTCACCACAGTCTTGTTGAACGCTGTCAACATCCCCAGAGCAACTCTGCCCCTTCCTTCTGGCACTTGGCAGTCTACTTTCTATCTATGGATTTACCTACTGGACATTTCATATAAATGGAATCATATAATATGTGCTCTTTGGTGACTGGCTTTTTTCATTTAACATTGTATTTTCAAGGTTCATCCATGCTATAGCCTGTATCAATAATTTTATGGCTTATAATATTTAAAATAATTTTATGTCAGAATATTACCGCGTTGCTTGGACACACCACATTTTGTTGGTTCATTATGAATAATGCTGCTATGAACATCATGAACATCCATGTACAGCTGTTTGTGTGGACGTAAGTTTTCATTTCTCTTATGTAGGTATCTGGGAATGGAACTGCTGAGTCATATGGCACTCTATGCTGAACATTTTGAGGAACTGCCAAGCTGTTTTCAAAGCAGCCGCACTATTTTACATTCTCACCAGCAGGCTGTGAGGAGTCTGACTTCTCTACATCCTCGCCAGCCCTTGTTTCTGTTTTATGTTTTATTCTGACCATCCTAGTGAGTGTGAAGTGGTACCTGGTTGTAGTTTGGATTTATATCCTTAATGGCTAATGAAACTGAATATCTTTTCATGTACTTGTTGGCCAATTTTAAGAAATATCTTTTGAAGTATTTGCCCATTTTTAAATTGTATTATCTTTTTAATTTTTTTACTATTGAGTTCTTATATTCTGTTACCTGTTACGTGATTTTCATATATTTTCTCCTGTTCTTTTGGAGTTCTATCTCCTGTCTTTTTCCTGTTCTTCTGTCTTTTGCTGTCTCAGTGATGTTCCTTGAAGCACAGTTTTTTATTTTTGATGTGGTCCAGTTTGTTTTATTTATTTACTTCTGGCTGTGCTAGGTCTTCATTGCTGTACAGGCTTTTTCTCTAGCTTTGGCATGCAGGGGCTTCTCTCAAGTCTGCTACTCTCATTGTGGTGACTTCTCTTGTTGCAGAACACAGAATCTAGGGCACGCAGGCTTCAGTAGTTTTGGCACATAGCTCCATAGTAGTGGCTCCCAGGCTCTAGAGCACAAGCTCAGAAATTATGGTGCACAGGCTTAGTTGCTCTGTGGCGTGTGGGATCCTCCTGGCCTAGGGATCAAACTCATGTCCCCTTCTTTGGCAGGCAGACTCCTTAGTGCTGAGCCACCAGGGAAGCCCTGGTGTAATCCCCGTTTATCTATTTTTTCTTTGGTTGTTTGTGCTTTTGGTCATAATGAACAAACCGTTGCCTAGCCCAAGTCACAAAGATTTACCTCTTGTTTTCTTCTAAGAGTTTTGTAAAAGTTTTAGCGCTTATATTTAGATCTATGATCCATTTTAAGTTACTTTTTAAATATGATATAATTTAAGGGTTCAAATTCATTCTTTTGTGTGTGGATATCCAGTTTTGCCAGTATTGTTTTTAAAGACTATTCTTTCTCCACTGAAGGCACCCTCATCAAAAATCAATTGACTGTACCACTTTTGTGTGCATTGCAACATTATTTATGATACTCAAACCAAAGAAACTGCCTAAGTGTCTACAGACGAATGAATAAAGAAAATGTGATATATATTACACAATGGAATATTATTCAGTCATACAAAAGAAGGGAATCCTGCCACTGTGACAACATGGATGGCCCTTAAGGGGATTACACTAAGTGAAGTCAGACAGAAAAAGACAAATACTGTATGATATTACTTTTATGTGGCACCTGAAAAACTAAACTCATGAATACAGAGAACAGATCGGTGGTTGCAAGAGACAAGAGGTAAAAGAAGTGAGAAAAGATGCCCAAAAGGTACAAACTTTCAGTTATAAGGTAAATAATTTCTGGGGCTGTAATATGCAGCATGGTGACTGTAGTTAAATAGTACAGTAATATATATTTGAAAGTTCCTTGGAGAGTAAATCCTAAAAGTTCTCATCACAGGGAAAAAAAAAAATTGTAACTGGGTTGGTAGATGTTAACTTATTGTGTAGTCATTTCGCAGGATATGCACTTCTCTTAGTTGCTTAATCGTGTCTGACTTTTTGTGACCCCATGGACTGTGGCCCACCAGGTTCCTCTGTCCATGGAATTCTCTAGGCAAGAATACTGGAGTTCAATGGTTTCCTTGCCATTGAACCCAGGTCCTCTGCATTGCAGGTGGATGCTTTACCGTCAGAGCCACCAGGGAAACCCATATCAAATGAAATCATATTGTACACCTTATGTATGTATCAGTTATATCTCAATAAAACTAGGTAGAGGAGAATCACTTGATTATAATCCTGAGGCTTGCTTCATTTTTGGACTCTCAGTTCTGTACCGTTGACCTTTATGTCTGTCCTCATTGCCAGTACGACACTTGCTTTCTTTAGTTGAAGTATAGTGGATTTACAGTGTTGTGGCACTCTGGTGTACTGCAGAGTGACTCAGTTATACACATGTAGACATTCCTTTTTTAACATTCTTTTCCATTAGGATTTATCACTTGATGTTGAATATAGTTTCCTGTGCTATACAGTAGGACCTTGTTGTTCATCCTCCTGTGAATAATAGTTTACACATTCTAATCCCAGACTCCCAGGCCCGCCCACGTCCTGCTTGGCAATCACAAATCTGTTCTCTTGTCTGAGAGTCTGCTGTTTTGCAGATAGGTTCACTTGTGCCATATTTTAGATTGCACGTATAAGTGGTATCATATGGTGTTTGTCTTTCTCTGTTTGACTCAATTCACTAGTATGATAATCTCTAGTTGCATCATGTTGATGCAAATGGCATTGTTTTGTTTTTTTTTCATGGCTGAGTAGTATTGTATGTTTTAGCTGCTGTGAACATAGGAGTACATGTACGTTTTTTTGCCATGCAGCGAGGCATGTGGGATCTTCCCTGATCAGGGATCATACCGGTGCCACCTGCATTGAAAATGTGGACTCTCAACCACCGGACTTCCAGGGAAGTACCCTGCATGTATCTTTTTGAATTACAATTTTGTCCAAGTATATGCCCAGGAGTGGGATTGCTAGATCATATGGAAATTCTATTTTTAGTTTTTTTAAGGAATCGCCATACTGTTTTCCATAGTCACTGCACCAACTTACATTCCCACCAACAGTGCAGGAGGGTTCCATTTTTATTATTTGTGTTTTAGTTCTCCATTACATAAATTTTCAAGCACACAAATGAAGAGACCAGTCCTGGCCCCTCAGATGCCACACTAGGCTTCATCACCTGCCTCTTTTCAGTTACTCCTCCAGGTTAGCTTGAAGCAATTGCAAGATAACATAGCACTCCCTCTGAATATATTTCCCACATGTCTCTAATAAATAAAGAACCCTTTAAAAAATACCCATAATTCCATCACACCTGAAAAACCAAGTATGTGTCCTTAATAGTAAATAGCTGGCCACTGTTCACATGTGCCCTGTTTGCTCATCTTCAGCAGTGGTGTATTCCCCCAGCGGTTTCTGCCTCAGTCTCCAAATAAGCTGTATAGGCTGCAGTTGGCTGATGTGACCACCCCCTTCTCGTGCCTGTGTCCGCCCTCACTTTCTGTGCCATCGTTTGCCATGACTTCTTTCCCCTGTGTGCCCTGTACGCTGCCCGACTAGAGGCCCCGTCAGACACAGTGCCCGTTCTCCAGGCCCACTTGGCCCCTGGGCAGCCATGCTGTCTGCTGAGGGGTCCAGCTGATTGTCCAGGATATGGACAGCTGCATCCACTGCCTTGAGGCATGACTAGGGCTCAGCCTGGTGGCCTCAGCTCCTTGCTCCTTCCAGAGCTCCTTCCTTTGCTCTGTGTATCAGTTATTAAAATAATTCATTCCCTAGCACCATCTAAAGTAATAGCTAGTTTTTTAGAACTACTTTTGCCACTGTATATTTGGAGTCGGCTCCTAGAATGGGTTTGATAAGTGGTTTCCTGGACACTGGTGACCTCTTAATGCTCTATTATCTCTAGGTGGTCACGGGCTCAGGTCGCCAGGAGGCTCAGAAGACGGATGCTGAATACCGGAAGCTCTTTGACTTGGCTCTTCAAGGTCTTCAGCTGCTGTCCCAGTGGAGTGCTCATGTGATGGAAGTGGTGGGCCCTCTCACTTTTATTTGGAAATGCACCCGCTAGTTAATTAGAACTGCTTTTCTTCCTAAACTTGTCAATAAACTGACTAAACTATATTTTTTCTGCTTTCACTTTGGCCATTGGATCAGAAACAAATTGGCTTTTTATCATTGGCACTAGAAATAAGAGTATATATTAATTTAAATGTTTCTAAGATGCCTCAATCTACATTTTATTTACATATATTAGAATTAAAGGTCCTTATCTTTTAAAACACATTGGTAGAATTACATTTGTATTGTTATGATTTTTAATTCTCATTTTTTTAAAAAACAACACTCTGTATTTCTAGCCATCAGTTTCTTTTGTTTAGGATTATGATGCAAATGGTAAAATGGTTTATGATGCACAAAAAGGTTTGGGTACTCGTAAGTCAGAAGATTTTTCTGTTTCATTGTTTATTTTGCTCAGACAAGGATTTTTATATTTGGATGGGTACTTGATTGTTTGGAAGGCCAATTCTTTTAGAAATGGTGATAAAGTGCTTATAGTCTTAGATATTCCACATAAAATATCCAGACCATTTTACCTGATGTATTTCTTAAGTTTTTGATGTACTACTAGAATCTGAAGTCACATTTCCAGAATGTTTTGCAGTTTTATGGAGGTGGATGTGTGTGCATGCATATGTAGTCCGCGTGTGCACATGTGTGCATGCCAGCACTCATGCCTGTGTGTGACTCTCATGCTCAGTGCACAGTAGAAGGCTGACCTCTGACCTTTGGTCGCTTTTGGCAGTAGTCCTGTCAGTCAGACCAGTTAAACGTTTTGCATTCAGTGTGGCTGTCGTCCCTTTTTTGATCACACCAGTATTCATGGAAACTTGTGCACCCAACGGACAAGTACTCCAACAAGGACTGCCCTGACAATGCTGAGGAGTATGAGCGTGCCACCCGCTACAACTACACCAGTGAGGAGAAGTTTGCCCTGGTGGAGGTAGGCTTGTCTGCTTTCTCCTCCTCCTTTGATTCTGACCTCAAACTGTCTTTGCTTCACAAAGAAAGGCAAAAACATGAATGAACTACTTGTTTTATGCAGTTGCATCGGTGTAGGGCGGCTCTTTGAATCTGTCACAGATGTCAGAATAGAGATTAAAATAGGTTGTGGGTTCCTGGTCTCTGCATAGACACTCCCCTGAGCCAGATCAGGGCATGTTCTGGGGAGAGCTTGGGAGCCTCCGCAGCTTTTTGTTGGCACACACAAGAGGAGCGAGTTGAGACTGGGTGTTGGAGGGAGAGGAACCCCACTCACAGCTGTGTGGTCCCCAGCTCTGCACGATGTTTAGGACTCTTGTGATGAACAGGTCTTAATTTCTGTGCCATCTAGTTTCTGGATGTATGTTTTGTAGCTGTATGTTTCCTACCTTGTTTGAGAAATCTTTGCATACCCCCAAGGTCATGAAGATAGTCTTCTACATTGTCTTCTGGATGTCTTTTTCTGCCTTTCACATTTAAATCCAAAATACCCTCTTCAGCCCTCCCGGCTGCTCTGCCTGCCACCTCTGTTGTGCGTCAGGTGACCATACCTGGGCAGGTGTGTTTCTGCTCATGTTTCAATCCATCGGTCAATCTGTCTGTCCTTTCCTAGTTCCTCTGTCTTAATTACAGTAGTTCAGTGTGTCTTGTATACCTTTGTTTCTTCAAAAATTCTTAGCTATTCTCACCCTTTGCATTTTCATATACATTTTAAAACTATCTATTTATGTCCCAGTGAATCCTGTTAAAATTTATTATAAGGGTATGAATAAACCTATAGACCATTTTCTGAAGAACTGACAAAATTATCGTAAGTCTTTCGTGAATCTGATATGTCCGTCCATTCGTTAAGATTCTCTAATACCTTTTTGTCTGTAAAACTGTTGCACAATCTCTTGTTGGCTTTATTGTATTTTTTTCTAAATGTTTATCACTGGTATTTAAAATAATTTTTTTTTTTTTAGTTTTCCTTGTATCTACCAACTTGTCTAAACTCACTTATTAATTGTAATAAATTATCCATAGATTCTTCTGTATTTTTTGTTTGTATAATCATATCATCTGGAAATAATGACAGTCTTATTTCTCCACCTTCTATTTTTTTTTTTTTTTAATCACAGTGGGTAGGATCCCTACTCATAAAATAGAAGGAGAATAGGCATTTTTGTCTTGTTTCCCATCCCAAAGGGAAAGCTTTCAACATTTCGCCATACAATGTATTTGTTACAGGTTCCTTGTAACTACCCTTCCTGTGATCAGGGAAATTGCCTTCTATTCCATATTTGCTATTATTTTATCATGGATAGATACCAGTTTTATAAAACATTTTTCATCCATTGAGATTGTTTTATGATTGTTTTATTCTGTCAGTGTGCTAGATTTACATTGATAGGGTTTTTTGGATCAGGTTTAATATTAAACTAGCCTTGCATTCCTGGTATAAACCTGATCATGATATTTTATCCTTTTTATATATTGCAAGATACAGGTTGCTAAGATTTTTATATGGATTTTTGCATTGAAGTTCATGAGTAAGAGTGGCTTTTAACAATACTTTCTTCTTTTAGTGTTTGGTTTTAGAACACTTTTAGATTTGCAGAAAAATTGCAAAGATAGTACAGTGGATTCCCTATTTCATTTATTACTAACATTTTATTTTAGTATTGTTATGTTTTTAATAAGCCAATATAAATACATTATTATTAGCTAAAGCCCATGCTTTATTCATACATCCTCACTTTTTCTATAACATTCTTCCTCTGATCCGGGATCTCACATCACATGTAGTCATCATGTCCCGTTTGATTCTTCTGGGTCGTGACACTGTCACAAGCAAACTTTGCTTGTTTGTGATGACCGTGACAGTTTTGAGGAGTGCTGGTCTTTAGAATATCCCTCAACTGGAATTTATCTGATGTTTTTTCATTAGACTGGGGCTGTAGCTTTTGCACAGGAGGAGCCAGGGCTGAAATGCCATTTTAATGACATCACATCAAAGGCTCATGCTGTCCGCGCTACTGATTCATCAGTGCTGCTGTTGACCTTGGTCTCTCTTGCCTGAGAGCGTGTCCGGGTGTCTCTGTTGTGAGGTTACCTGCACCAGCTACCAGCTCCCCCTTTCACAGGGTGCTTTTAGGGAGGAGGTTGTGCTTAGCCCACACCTTGATGACCTTCCATTCTAATGTTTGGATTCTGGCTTCATGAAATGGTTGATGGCACTCCCGTCTGTTCTGTTGTCTGTAGTGGTGTGTGTGAGATGTTATCTTTTCCTTAAATGGTTTCCAGCATTTACTTGTGAATGAAGCTTTTCCTGTAGGGGATGGCTTTTGAAACTTTCAGTTTCTTTGCTATATATAGAAGTATTCAGATTTTCTATTACTTGTATCAGATTTGGTAAGTTGTATTTTCAAAGATTTTTCTAAGAATCTTTCCATAGTTTCTTATTTTTGACAGTTTTTTATGATAAGTTTTCATCTTTTTTGGTAACAGCTTTTTCCCACATACCTACAGTTCACCCATTTAAAGTGTAAAATTCAGTGCTTTGAGGGCATATACTCACAGAATTGTATAATCACAAACAAATTTGGAACATTGTTGTTGTCTCAAAAAGGGACTTGTACCCATTAGGAGTCACCCCGCATTTTCCCCTTCCTTCATCCCACGGCAGCTAACAATCTGTGGTCTGACTCTGTAGATTTGCTTATTCTGGGCGTTTCATGCACTATGAGATTGTGATTGGTTTCTTTCACTTAATAATATTTTCAAGGTTCCCACATATATCAATATTTCATTCTTTTCCGTGCCAAACAATGTTCCATTGTGTGTGTATATCAATTGTGTCTCTCCGTATTAGCTGGCAGACACCTGGGTTGCTCTGCCTTTTCACTTAGGAATAATGCTGCTATGAACTTGTGTGTGTGGGTTTCTGTGTGGACTTGTTTTCCTTCCTTCTGAAAATACATCTGGGAGTAGAGTTGCTGGGTATCTCTGCCTTTAACATTTTGAGAAACTACCAGATACTTTGCAGAATGGCAACACTTCTTCACATCCCTGCCAACCGTTCATGAGAGTCCACTTTCCCCAACTCCGTGCCAGTGCTGAGGTCTCTCTGGACTCTGGCCATCCTACTGGATGTGGAGTAGTGTCTCATTGTGGTTTCAATGTGAATTTTTATAACAACTAACGCTGTTGAGCATGTTTTCATGTGCTTATTGACAGTTTGTGGGCTCCCCAGGTGGTGCAGTGGTAGAAGAATCCGCCTGCCAATGCAGGGCACCTGGGATCAATCCCTGGGTCAGGAAAATCCCCTCAAGCAGGAAATGACAACCCACGCCAATATTCTTGCCTGGAGAATCCCATGGACAGAGGAGCCTGGCTGGCTACAGTCCATGGGGGTCACAGAGTCAGACACAGTTGAGTGACAGAGTTGACAGTTTGTATATTTTTGGAGAATTGTCAGATCCTTTGCCCATTTTTTATTTGAATTATTTGTATTTTTATTATTGAGTTCTTTATATATTCTAGGTACCAGTTCTTACCAGACATATGATTTGCAGCATTTTCTCCCATTTACTTTTTACTTTCTTAATGGGCTCTTTTGAAGCCTGAAAGTCTTTCATTTTAATAAAGTTCAGTTTTTCAATTTTTTCTTTGGTTGCTTGTGCTTTTGGTGTCATATCTTAAGAAATCACCACCTAACCCAAGTCACAAAGATTTGTCTTGTTTATTTTTTTTGTTTGTTTTGTCTTACATATTTTTAAATGTATATGGTCCAGTTTGAGTTAATTTTTTAATGCTGTGAGATAGGGAGTTATATCAGAGGTCCCCAAGACCACCCTTAGCCTAGATTTGCTAGACCAAGCTACATAGAACTAAGTGCTGTTCTGTTCAAGGTTATGATTTATTATAGAGAAATGACATAGATTAAAATCAGCAAAGGGAAAAGACACTGGGTTAAGTCCAGGAGAAGCCAGGTGCAAATTCCAGATGTCCCCCTCCTTATTGGAGCTGCAGGGAATGTGTTTATTTCTGCTGGCAGTGGTGGCCAGATGCAGAGTGTTGCCAACCAGGGATGCTCACCTGAGCCTTGGTGTCCAGGGTTTTTATTGCGGGTCAATAATGTTGGTGTGTGGCGCAGTTGCTATAGCACTCAGCCACTCAGACTGTAGACCTAGAAGAGAAACAGCTGCTTCTTATAAATCACACTGTTAGCATAAAGTATCTGGTGAAATTGCTATTGAAGTGGCCCAAAGCCTCAGACACATATTCTTCGGGCTGAGTATTCCAGCGGCTTAGAGTTGTTTCCTAGGAGCCAGCCGCAGGCCAGACTTTCCTGGGAATGTGCAGGGTTTGTTCATCCCAGGCTGCTGATATGACCCTTTCCTACACAAGAGTCCGGCTTGATTCTTTTGCGTGAGGATGTCTAGTTGTGCCTCAGTGTTATCTGTTGGGGTCGCAAAGAGTCGGACGTGACTGAGCGCACGCATATTTGTTGAAAAGACAGTATTTCCCTATCGAATTGTTTCACACCCTTGTTGAAAGCAAATTGATTATAAATGTGAGGACTTATCTGGACTCTTAATTCTATTCCATCAATCTGTATGTTTATCCTGTTCCAATACAGTCTCATGATCTCTTAGTATCTGTGGATTGTGTGGTAATGTCCCCTCTTTATTTGTAATGCTTGTCTGTTGTTTTTTTTCCTTGATCAGTCTTCCTGAGCATTTGTTTGTTTATAAAACAGTTTTATCTTAGTTGATCACTTTCTAGTATATGCTTGTTTTCTGTTCCATTAATTTTTGCTTTTAGATATTCATTTCCTTCTATTTTGGGGGAGTTATTTTTATCTTTTTATAAACTAGTGATGAGTATTGTTGTTATTATATTTAGGCCAAAGCACCAGATTTACCTTTCAGCACACCTTTCCTACATTCCATTGTTTGAATATGTCATTACTGTTATTCAGTCACTAAGTCGTGTCTGACTCTTTGCAGCCCCATGAATTGTAGCACGCCAGGCTTCTCTGTCCATCACCAACTCCCTGAGTTTCCTCAAACTCATATCCATTGAGTCAGTGATGCCATCTGACCATCTCATCCTCTGTCATCCCTTCTCCTCTTGCTGTCAGCTTTTTCTAGCATGAGGGTCTTTTCCAGTGCATCAGCTCTTCACATCAGGTGGCCAAAATATTGGAGCTTCAGCATCAGTCCTTTCAGTGAATATTCAGGGTTGATTTCCTTTAGGATTAGTTTCTTTTAGATTGCTGTGAGCTTGAATTCAGTTCAACTTCAATTGGAGAATTTGCTTTTTTAAATAGAAAATTTCCCTTTGTTTCCTTATTAGAAAAGCAGCCCGGGTACATTATATAAATCATGAAACAGAGAAACAGTGCATGTGAAATGAGGACAGAATCCTGTCTCTGGTGCCATCACCAAAATGAACTTTAAGCAGTTCACTGCATTTTCTTCTGACTTTCTATGCATATTAATTCACTGTGCCATTGTTAACAGATGGGATTTGGGTTACAAACTTGTAATTTCTTTTTTCTTTTCCAGTTAACAAATTTGCTCCCCTGAATGTTTTTCTTCTTTTTTGTTTGAAGTCTTTCACAGAGAGGTGTACCCTAGTAGATTGAGAAGTATTTTGAGTCAGTTACCAAATGCTCCTGTTAGCTCCAGGCCAAGCAGATCTGTCCCTGCCCTCAGGCACTTGTAATCTGGTGGGGTCAGACCCAGAAACAGGGACAGGTGCAGGCGTACAGTAGAAAACAGGAGGCCGGGGGCGAGGGCCTGTGCTCAGGGGAGGCGTGGGTTAGGCTCACCTGCCAGCCTCCCCACACTGAAGGTCCTGTGTCCTCCTGCAGGTGATCGCCATGATCAAAGGCCTGCAGGTGCTGATGGGCAGGATGGAGAGTGTGTTCAACCATGCCATCCGCCACACTGTCTACGCTGCACTACAGGACTTCTCCCAGGTCACCCTCAGGGAGCCACTCAGGCAGGCCATAAAGAAGAAGAAGAATGTCATCCAGAGGTCAGCCCTGCTGCACACACCTCCCTGCACAATCATCCACAACGGAAGGATCAGCTTAGGTTTGAGTAACTGTAGAGTTACATTTTTATAAATATGCTCAATACACTTATATTCAACCTCCAGACACCTGTTTGGTGCATTTCCTCTAAATGTAATGTTATGGGTCCAGTTATTAAACTGAACAACCCACAATAAGTCAGATACAAAGGTCTAAGCAGTCTGGAGACCCAGGAACAAGGGTTTGGTTATGTCAGACCTGGGTGTGTCTCAGAATCTGTGCGACAATTCTGCTTACCAGGACTGTAGGGACACACAACTCAGCATCTTGTCTCCCATTTCAAAGTTTATTACCTTCAGTATTTTTGTTTCTATTCCTATGGCCTGTCCTACAAATTAGTCATAAACCTCATACGTATTGCAGAGATCCTACAGCAGTCTTAAGCTAGGTTTCCTTTAATGTTTAGCATTTTAGATAAAGTCGTCTTTCAGAGACATTTGTATAAAATGAAGCTCAGAGAGGCTCACATGGATAGTGATTTCATTTCGTTGCTTTATAGTTGATATAATTGTCACCTGGTATTGTATGACTTTAGCACTAAGAAGATCTTATTACGCATCTGGCTTCCTCGTTTTTATTCTCTCACCTGGAGGGCTTAGTGAAAATTTTCATGTTTTCACTGAGCTTCAGTATTGCTGCAAGCAGCCTCGCTACTACTGTGTGAGAAATGTGCAGTGTAGTCTAGCTCAAAGTGATCAGAGTGGGCTTGTGGGTGTGTCTGCCCTGAACGTGGCGCCTGTGGGGGACTCTACCTGGTGGAGCCCTGTTGGGAGTGGTGGAATCCAGATGTCCAAATGAGGTGGGGACAGAGTCCCCAGGATTGTGTTGGTGACCGTATTCAAATGAGAAAATGGGATAAGCCTCGAGAAGGTTGTTTGAGCTCTGAGTGGATGTTTGGGGCCTATCTTCTTGCTGTCCTTAGCATGACTCAGTATTTAAGAAATCAAATACCACTTCTGGGCTAATTGATGCAAAATGCAAACACATTAGATTTTCTGAGGGTGGTAACATCCCCAAGAAAATGGTCTATTTTGAAGGTTTAACGCTGAACTATCTCATTATCATGTCCTCCCACCACCCCCAAGGGAATTCATGTGTCAGAGTTGGCTGGGGGTTAAGTTAGGAGATACTGTGATTGTAAAAGTGCTGAGGATGTCAACACTTTGTCCCACTCTAACAACTTGACTGGTGGTTTAGTGTCCTGCAGGCCATCAGGAAGACTGTGTGTGACTGGGAGACGGGGCATGAGCCCTTCAACGACCCAGCCCTGCGGGGTGAGAAGGACCCAAAGAGTGGCTTCGACATTAAAGTGCCGCGGCGTGCTGTAGGACCCTCCAGCACCCAGGTTCTCGTTCCTTGCTCGACTGAGTGGGGTGACTGAGCTGCGGGAGTGGTGGGAGGCTGGGAGTGAAATGACCTCCTTTATTCCCTGTCCAAGTGAATCTAGGGTATAGACACCCCTTGATTCCCAGGTTTGGTCATTTGCATGCAGAATTTAATTTGACTGCATGTGGGTGAAAGTCTGTGTGTCCATATTCACACTGTGTTTCCTGGTGGGTGTTTAAATGTGTGGTTATAATTTTTATGTGGGGTCTAAACAATGATTATTCCTAAAGATAAAATTTTTGGAAATTGGAAAACATAGCTTTGCCATCTCCCTGGTCTTCAGCTACCACTGCTGGTCTTTCTCCTGGCACACTCAGCTCCCTCCTGCCCCTTCAAGCAGCTTTCCTCTGATCCTCACATCTGATTTAATTGCCCTCTGCTTTTTCCCCTCCTGTTTCAGAACTTTGTTCTCATCAGCTCTGTGTCATGGGCTTTTAGAATCTCTTCTGTCAGCCTTTCAGAGAATTGCCAGCAGAGCGTGTTGCTGGCTCTGTATGAAGTCTTGGGGTGCTTGGGCGGAGGGTGAGGGTGCCATCCCGGGCCTGTCCCTCCCGTCCGCCAGCTTGCACGTCCCTGCTCATCCGCGTGCGTGCCTGTCCCGTGCCCCTGTGACTAACGCTCTCCTGTCTGTCCGTGTTTAGCTGTACCTGGTGCGCACCATGGTGGAGTCCTTGAGCTCTGCCGAGCTGCTCAGGCAGCTCAAGTCTGTGGGCGCGGAAAGACTCTTGCATGTGGTTAACGCGTTTCTGAGGCAGTCCTACGTCTATCCGCCCCTTTTAACCTTTGGTGGTAAGACATCATTTGTTTTTCTTGTTGACTTTTATGACATGAGGCTCTGCTCTGAGTTCTTTGTCCCAAGTAGCAGCGACTTGGCCGTGTGAATTGGTGCTGCCCCTGCACGGAGCCAGCGCAGTGTCAGCGGGCAGCCCTTCTCGTGGTTTATCTGTGTTTGTTGTAACTAATGTGCCATGTATATTTTCTCCCCTGCAAATGTTTCCTTGGATAATGCAGCTTTACATGGTGAGAACCATGCTAGAGTCCCTCATTGCAGACAAAAGTGGTTCCAAGAAAACCTTGAGAAGTAGCCTTGAGGGGCCCACCATATTGGACATAGAAAAATTTCATCGAGAGTCATTCTTCTACACCCACTTGATAAATTTCAGTGGTAAGACCTACTGCTGACCAGTGTCTGCTCCAGCATATTCTAACACCACTAACACTGTCTAGAAAGCTCCTGCCTGGCTGGCTGCCCCTGCTGTGGTCCTTTGGTCCTCCCAGGCAGTGACACATGTTGTAACCCTCGTGGCATTTCCTCGCCTGTTGCTTTAAATGCATGGCTGGCCAGGGACTTCCTCCATGTGGCATGGCCCTTAGAAGGGTGAGGCCCATCGGGCTGGGGCTGGCCCAGTGACCTGGATACAAAGTCTTTGAAACCTCCACCAGGTCAGCAACTCAGGCCGGTGTAACTGTCACCTGGCTTCAGATCCAGGTGGTGGTAAATACCAGAAAGCACTGCCAGGCTAAGTGTAGAAAGCAGCAGGTGAGCCGACGTGCGCTCCGCGCATCCCGTCCTGGAGTGACCGTGGTGCGTGCGGGTGCCCTCGGTCTTCGTGCAGCTGTGCTCTAGCCGTTATTCAGGGTGCGAAGCCTCTATCTTGGCTGCAGGTGCTATAGGTTTATAGTCATAGTTAGGCTTTTGTTTTTTTCTTCATAAAAGGATGGAAACATTTTTTCCCAGTCTGTTTTGCATTAGACAGACATGCACTAAGTGTGAATACAATACAATACTGTATCCCAAGTGAAACAGATCCTGTCAGGAGCTGCACGGTGTTAACCGTGTCCTGTTGATGGGTGTTGCTGGGCTTGTGGTGCTGGACGCTGACTCTCCTGTTGGGGAATGAGAATCAGCACATCCAGGTGGCTTTGTCTGTGGCCACGCTGTGTGCAAGGCACATACTCATGTCCACTCGCCAAGGCCCAGGACCGAGAGCTTGGCACGTGCCCCCTTGCCTCACCCTGTGCAGTCTTTTCTGCTTACAGAAGATTAATGAGGTGTCTTTTGAATCCCTTAAGAGACGCTCCAGCAGTGCTGTGACCTTTCGCAGTTGTGGTTCCGAGAGTTCTTTCTGGAGTTGACAATGGGCAGAAGGATTCAATTCCCCATTGAGATGTCCATGCCCTGGATCCTGACAGACCACATCTTGGAAACCAAAGAAGCATCGATGATGGAGTAAGTGTTCTGGAGGCCTGTCCCAGCCTCATGTCCGTGATGTTTGAAGTCCTTGGTGTTTGGGAGATGGAGGTGGGGCCGATTGTTTTCAGTACTTCATTTGAAGTCATAATTCTTGGGGTGAGACTTCAGAGATCAATACAAGGAACAGGTGTTTTGGCTTTGGATTGAAATCTGGTGCCCAGGCCATTAAACTGATTAATAAGTTCTCTGTGTCCAGGTGCCAGCAAGGTCCTGGGAACTTGGCAAGGGGAGAGGTAGCCTGATCTCTAGTGTGGCATGGCCTCAGACCCAGATGGATTTGGGAGAGAAAGTGTTTAGTGTGAGGCGCAGGGTCAGGGCTGGGGCTCAGAGACTATGAAGGGGTCAGAAAGTACGAACTCCATGGAGGGAAAGTAATCGCAAACAGGGTCTCGTGTGGGAGCAGGTGGGGTCCCCGCCCGGCCGTGCTCCCCGTGCTCCTGGCCTGTGCACACCAGGAGAGCAGTCTTCCCTCCCTCTGCAGCGGCAGTGGCGTCCGTGGCGTTAGAGGTCTCGATGAGCCTGTGTGCTCTCTGAGGGCTGTGTTGGGCCTGCTGCTCACGTGCCTCAAGCCCTCAATGAGACCGTACCTCTGCAGACTGCTAGCTGCCACCTTTCGTCCAGGGTCAGAGGGGCTCTGCCCACACCAGATTTACTCTTGGTCAGTTATGGGGCCCGGGACTTGGTATGTTTTTCTTTTTAGGTCAGGCAGTTTATTCTTAAAAATAAGCAAGTGACTCATTCTTGTGGTTATTAAAAAATTGCAAATTGGCATGAAAATCTTTGAAACATGGTAAGTGAGAAGATGAAGTTGCAGGAGGCCATCATGGACCTGCCAGGTGCCCTGGGTGTGGCTGAACCACACGTGTCCTACCAAAAGCCCAGCCTGCCTGCTGGGGCTGTTTTGTCAGGGCACTCACAGGACCCAAATTTTGCATTTGAAGTAAGAAATTATTTTTCCTCATGAGAAAGGAGAACAGGGAGTGTTACGTTGCTGGTGGAGGGGAGGGTGTGAAAGCCAAGAAAGCCCGTGTGGGCAGCTGGGCTGACTGTCTGCCCTTCTGCAGGTACGTGCTCTATTCACTGGACCTATACAATGATAGCGCCCACTACGCCCTCACCAGGTTCAACAAGCAGTTTCTCTATGATGAAATTGAGGCAGAGGTAAGGGCCCAGGCACTTTTAACAGACTTTCTTTAATTTCCTATTTCCCCTGAATATTAGAGGAAGCAAACTTTCTTTTTAATACAAAGAGGTTTAAACAATGGAATGAACTTTGAAATAAACATTTTGGGATGAACCCTTCTATCAGTACTTTTTTCTATGCATCCACATAGGACAATTGGGGTCTTCAAACCAGCTTCAAAGCACCCATCAATTGTTGGGTGACATTTTTTTCACGTGATCCTGTGTCTCACATGACCCCATGTTGTACGCATCACATATCTTGCCTGTTTTCTTACATGAGCACAGTCTAGAACAGGGGCATTGTATGAAATAGATGGACTGAACCAATCTCTATTTTATTTCTCTAGTTTTAGCTTTTTATTTTTTACTCATTATAAATAATGCTTACTGAACTTCCTTGCACGTTAAGTTTTTAGTTTTGTTGGGTTATTCTTGAGGAAAAATTCCTCCACGTGGAATTATTAAGTCTGTGTACATGCAGCTAAGGAGATAAATCTTATTTTCTAGCTCAAGATGTAAGAGAATTTAAGCTTAGCAGATTACATTATACAGATGGGTTTCATTCCCCATTGTTGTTCAGTTGTGTCTGACCCTTTGCGACCCCATGGACTGCAGCACGCTAGGCTTCCCTGTCCTTCACTATCTCCTGCAGTTTGCTCAAACTCATGTCCATTGAGTCAGCGATGCCATCCAACCATCTCATCCTTTGTCGCCCCTTTCTCCTGCCCTCAATCTTTCCCAGCATCAGGGTTTTTTCCAATGAGTTGGCTCTACGCATCAGGTAGCCAACGTATCAGAACTTCAGCTTCATCATCAGTCCTCCCAATGAATATTCAGGGTTGATTTCCTTTAGGATTGATTGGTCTGATCTCTTTGCAGTCCAGTGGACTCTCAAGAGTCTTTCCTGGCACCACAGTTTGAAAGCGTCAATCGTTTGGCACTCAGCCTTCTTTATGGCCCAACTGGCACATCCATACGTGACTACAGAAAAGCCATCCCTTTGACTGTACGGACCTTTGTCAGCAAAGTGATGACTCTGCCTTTTAATACACTATGATCGTCATAGTTTGTCTTTCAAGAAGCAAACGTCTTTTAATTTCATGGCTACAGTCACTGTCCGCAGTGATTTTGAACTGCAAGAAAATAAAGTCTGTCACTGTTTCCATTTTTTCCCCATCTATTTGCCATGAAGTGATTGGACTCGGTGCCAAGATCTTAGTTTTTTGAATGTTGAGTTTTAAGCCAGCTTTTTCGCTCTCCATTTTCATCTTCATCAAGAGGCTCTTTAGTTCCTCTTTGCTTTCTGCCATCAGGGTGGTGTCATCTGCATATCTGAGATTATTGATTTTCCTGGCAATCTTGATTCCAGCTTATGCTTCATCCAGCAGGCATTTTGTACCATGTATTCTGCATATAAGTTAAATAACCAGGGTGACAATATACAGCCTTGAGATACTTCTTTCCCAGTTTTGAACCAGTCCATTGTTCCATGTCTAGTTCTAACTGTTGCTTCTTGACCTGCATACAGATTTCTCTGGAGGCAGGTAAGTTGGTCTGGTATTCCCATCTCGTTAAGAACTTTCCATAGTTGGTGGTGATCCATACAGTCAAAGGCTTTACCGTAGTCAATGAAGCAGAAGTAGATGTTTTTCTGGAATTCTCTTGCTTTTTCTATGATCCAGAGGATGTTGGCAATTTAATCTCTGGTTCCTCTGCCTTTTCTAAATCCAGCTTGAATATCTGGAAGTTCTCGGTTCACATACTGTTGAAGCCAAAGTTGGAGAAGTTTGAGCATTACTTTACTAGCATGTGGGATGAGTGCAGTTGTGTGGTAGTTTGAACATTTTCTGGCATCACCCTTCTTTGGGATTGGAATGAAAACTAACATTTTCCAGGCCTGTGGCCACTGCTGAGTTTTCCAAATTTGCTGGCATATTGAGTGCAGCACTTTCACAGCATCATCTTTCAGGATTTGAAATAGCTCAACTGGGATTCCGTCACCTCCACTAGTTTTGTTTGTAGTGATGCTTCCTAAGGCCCACTTGACGTCAGACTCCAGGATGTCTGGCTCTAGATGTGTGATCACACCTGTTTATAAGGCCTCCTCAGACAACCATTTTGCCTTAATGCATTTCTGTTTCTTGGGAATGGTTTTGGTCACCACCTCTGGTACAGTGTTACTAACCCTCCGTCCATAGTTCTTCAGGCACTCTCTGTCAGCTCTAATCTCTTGAATCTATTTGTCACTGCTACTGTATAATCATAAGGGATTTGTTTTAGGTCATGCCAGAATGGCCTCATTCCCTATATCCTCACGAAAACCGCAGGAAACAGTTCCTCAGGGAGATGCTCTGGATTTCCTGGTGAGGCAGGGTAGGCTGGGGAGAAAGACCCATGGGTCCTGGGGCAGCTCCACTCTGAGCACAGTGTGTCCTCATCACAGTTTGGGGATATGAGCTAATCCCATTTGCAAGTGAGAATACAGTCTTTAGGGTGAAGTCCCAGGACTGTCCACCCTGCATCTCCTGACTAATCTTGGCAGCCCAGGAGAGGCCATGGGCAGATGCCCTTGGGACATACAGCCTGGAGGCAGGGGTATACCCCATCAGTTCAGTTCAGTCATTCAGTCGTGTCCTATTCTTTGCGACCGCATGAACCGCAGCATGCCAGGCCTCCCTGTCCATCACCAACTCCTGGAGTTTACCCAAACCCATGTCCATTGAGTCAGTGATGCCATCCAGCCATCTCATCCTCTGTCGGCCCCTTCTCCTCCTGCCCTCAGTCTTTCCCAGCATCAGGGTCTTTTCAAATGAGTCAGCTCTTCGCATCAGGTGGCCATAATATTGGAGTTTCAGCTTCAACATCAGTCCTTCCAATGAACACCCAGGACTGGGTGGATCTCCTTGCAATCCAAGGGACTCTCAAGAATCTTCTCCAACACCACAGTTCAAAAGCATCAATTCTTCGGTGCTCAGCTTTCTTTATAGTCCAGCTCTCACATCCATACCTTACCACTGGAAAAACCATAGTCATATACCCCCTGCTGCTGCTACTGATACCCCCTGGAGGAGCCCAAATGCAGTGCACATTAGTCCCCTGGGAGTACATGATAAAGAGAGACTTTTTAATATTTCTTTATATTTAGGAGAATTGAAGTATTTTTCTCCGTCATTAAGAAAGGTTCTGACATAATTTTCAGTGGTAGTGTGGTGGTCACTCCTGGTCACACTGAAATGGATTTAGTCTGCTATCATTGGATGGTAAAGGTGTATACTTGCTCATGAGAACCTCTTTTAGTTGCCTTAACAGAGGGTTGAGATTTTGTGGAAGGGTTGAGGTTTTGTGGTTTTAGGTTTCTTTTTATCCTTAGGACTTACTTTTTTTATAACTGGAAGTTTGTACCTTTTGACAACCTTCACCCATTTATCCTGTGCTCCACCTCTGCCAACCACCAGTCTGTTCATTGACTTTACGAGTTTGTTTTTATTCTGTTAAGATCCCACATATGAGTGAGGTCGTGCAGTGTCTGTCTTTGTCTGACTTACTTCACTTAGCCTAGCGCTCTCAAGGTCCATCTGTGTTGTTGAAAATTGGCGGGGTTTTCTTATCTTTTATGGCAGAGCAATCTTCCACTTTGTGTGTGTGTGTGCGCGCACATCCCACAGCTTCCTTACCCATCATCCGTCAGTGAACACTTAGGTTGCTTCTGTGTCTTGGCTATTGCGATTAGTGCTGCTGTGAACTTCAGGATACAGATATCTTCTTGAGTTAGTGTTGCCATTTCCTTTAGATTAATACTTAGAAGTTAAATTGCTCAATCAAAAATTTTTTTAACTTTTTTTTAAAATTTGATCTTAATTCAGAAAAGCAAAACTTGGAGCAAGAGTGCAACTTGTGGGATCTTAATTCCCCTACCAGGGATGGAACCTGCACCTTTAGCAGAGAAAGTGCAGAGTCCTAATCACTGGACTGCCAGGGGAGTCCCTAGGGAAGCAGAATTCAATGCATGCTTTCTTTTTCTTCAGGTGAATCTCTGTTTTGACCAATTTGTTTATAAGCTGGCAGACCAGATATTTGCATATTATAAGGTTATGGCAGGAAGGTAAGTATGTGGTTTGCAATTTGGGTACAAAATCTTGGGCAAATTGATCTGACGTTTCCATTAAAATTAATAGTGCATTCCCTCCATGCTAGTTTGCTTCTTGATAAACGGTTACGATCAGAATGCAAGAATCAGGGCGCAACCATCCATCTCCCACCATCCAACCGCTATGAGACACTGCTCAAGCAGAGGCACGTGCAGGTGAGCCAGGCCTCTCCTGGGTGCAGTGAGATACGGAGCTGGCAGTGGAAAGGTGGGGTTTTTCTTAGAGCGTCTCTTCAGTGGATGTCAGTATGTGTGTGGCTGTGGGAACATCCCTGTCAGTAGCTGAGATTTTAAAGATAAACAGTTTCTCTTGGGTAACCTGACACACCAGGGACAGCTGCCCATCGCAGCTCCCGGGGGGCTTGGCCCAAGCGCAGGTCCTCTTCGGGAGCCTGAAAGCCAGAACTTCAGTGAAAGAAGATTTGGCACTTGTTATAGTGGTGTGCTCAGTAACTTCAGTCATGTCCGACTCTTTGAGACCCCATGGACTGTAGCTCACAGGCTCTTCTGTCCATAGTGTTTTTCAGGCAAGAATACTGGAGTGGGTTGCCATGCCTCCTTCAGGGGATCTTCCTGACCGTGGGATCAAACCTGCGTCTCCTGTATTGCAGGCAGATTCTTTACTGCTGTGGCTCAGATTCTGTGGTAAAGAATCTGCTTGTAATTCAGGAGGCCCGGGTGCAATCCCTGGATTGGGAAGATACTCTGGAGAAGGGAATGGCTAACCACTCCAGTATTCTTGCCTGGAAAATTCCGTGGACAGTGGAACCTGGTACATGGAGTCTCAAAGAGTCAGACACAGCTGATTAACTAAGACTTTCAGAGTGGTGGGGAGGAGCTTTTTCTAGCCCAGCATGAAGAGTAAGAATGCAGTGCTTGTTTTGTTGCTTTAAAAATGATATATGTATGTATAATCAAAAGGAAAATACAGAAAGTTTTCGGGAAAGTTTCACGTCATTCTGTCTACAGATAGAGTTAGTCACTCAGTCATGTCTGACTCTTAGCGACCCTGTGAACTATATAGCCCGCCAGACTCCTCTGTCCGTGGAATTCTCCAGGCAAGAATACTGGAGTGAGTTGCCATTCCCTTCTCCAGTCTACAGATACCATTCATATTTTGGGCATTTTCACCAAATGCCACAGAAAAGCGTTTTGTCTGTTTTTTTGTTATTGAAACAATACTGAGGCATACCCTTGTTGTTCCTGCTCTGCAGTAGAGACGGAGGGGTTTTCTCTTACTCATCCCTGTGACACAGTGGAGGTGAGGCACACACAAGCCACTCTGTGCTGGAGGTGGCCCTGAACCCCTTAACGGGGTGCACTAAGTGACAGACCCGGGTTCTCCAGGAGGCTTGGCATCTCTGCCTGTGATACAAGTGCACATTCGCTGCAATGAACTCTACAAAAAGTACTTTACAGCTTTGACTTGCAGAATTTCAGCTCTAGGAAAATAGGATATTTGATCATACTGCCATCTAAATTTTGTATGTTATTTGTCTAATCCTTCAGAATAGCTTTCTGGGGGTAGATAGATGTTCTCTTGCTTGTTTGTTTTTTGTTGCTCACTCTTTCCACCCTCTGTGCCCAGCTTCTGGGCAGGTCCATCGACCTCAATCGTCTGATTACCCAGCGCGTCTCTGCTGCCATGTACAAGTCCCTGGAGCTGGCAATTGGGCGATTTGAGAGTGAAGACCTGACATCAATCGTTGTGAGTGTACCTCCTTCTTTCAGGTGCAGCAGACTTGGGGGAGGCCTGGTTGCGAGGACTGGAGCTGCTACTGCTTTTGTCGTTATTGATAAATTGACCTGATTGTAGGTGAAGGTTTTGCATGGAACTCAAAAAGCGTGGACTCACTGAGCTGCTCCTGCCTAAGCATTTGCTCTTACTGTTCACAATTCCAAATCAACTTCAGAGATCACTTAGTTACATCTCACTATTGCATAAGATATGGTAAAAGAGTAAAAGGTGAAAAGTTTTAAATTAAAAAGAAATGAAGACAGACAAAAAGGATTTGAGAGAAAATCACGTAGAAGATGAGATAGTGAAGATTCAACATAATGTGTCATAGAGGCCCCTGAAGACAAAACCAAACAGTGAGATGGAACAAACATTAAAAATGCTATTTCAAGAAAACTTTGATGAAATAAAAAGCACAGTATAAATACTTATTAGAAGCAAATATCACATACCAGGGAAAACAGACCTAGAGTGGACAATACCAGGGAACATTGTAGTGAACGTTGTAGTGTTGGACTTTTGAAGAAAAGGGAAAGTCCTGTGGCTATCTGAGCAGAGTGATCAGGAAAGGAAAATCCAGTTGTCATCAGACCTGAGCTGGCAGAAAAGGAGGTGCAGCGTGAGGATCTTTGTGCCAAATCTGTCTTCCAGGAATAATGGCTGCAGGCACATGATAATGAACTTGTCATAACTCCAGGAAAACTCTTTGTCCTTAGAAATCCAACCTCTGAGCAGAGCATCTCCACAGGAGTGAGCATGCTTCCCCGTCCTTCCTCAGGATCCAGGCTGTCTTTGGATGCGAAGCCTAAAGTGGCCTTCCCTTCAGCCTGGCTTGGACTTGGCCATAGTGTTTTCATGCCCTTGGTCTTTCATGATTTAGTGGAGTCTTTGATCAGTATAAACAGAATGCAAGTCACAGAGACCATTTTAAATTTACTTGTAGTCACATTAGAAAAGGAGAAAGAAATGGGGGGAATTCATTTTAATAATCTATTTTATTTAACCCAATATATCCCAAAGTCGACATTTTAACATATAATCGTTGTAAGAGTTTGATTGGCGTGGATGTTTTATGTTCTTTGTTTTCATATTTGGTTTCTGAAGTGTGTATGTCTCTCACACATACGGCACAGCTCAGTTCAGGCCAGCCGTGTCCTTGTTGCCATGTGTGGTCAGTGGCTGCCACAGTAGACGGAACAGACCAGGCAGGTTTATGAAGGGGCCGTGCGAGAGCCTGGAAGCCACCTCTGCGTGTGCTGCCAGTGCTGCGCACAGCTTTGGGTTACCTACGGTGTTTCAGGGGAGCTGACCGAGGCTGACACCCGAGGACACATAGTCTGTCAGCAGCGCGGTGGACACATCCCCGTGTTCTCTGCCCCGTGAAGGGTTTGGGGGATAGCGTCGGCCAGTGGGCGGTCACTACCGTGGAGAATGGACAGTGGCCATCGGGGGACGCCCGTGGAAAGGAGGGGCATTTTAAGAGCACTGGAGAGGGCGTGGTGAATTGAGGTGTGAGAAGTAAGCTCGCATCACCTGTCAGACCCCCACCTTGTGGGTCCTTGGCCTCGTACGCAGACCCCACCTCAGTGCAGCGCCTTCCTGTCCGTGACCTGTCCTGCTCCATCCTCCTCCAGCCCCCCGACCATGGCCCTGCCCATGCGGAGGGTGGAGGCCACCGTGCCATACCCAACTGTCTTCTCACGTGCCTGACTTTGTGGTCCCATAGGAGCTGGATGGCCTCTTAGAAATCAACCGCATGACGCACAAACTCCTGAGCAAGTACCTGACTCTGGACAGCTTTGATGCCATGTTCCGGGAGGCCAACCACAATGTGTCTGCACCGTACGGGAGAATCACCCTCCATGTCTTCTGGGAGCTCAACTATGACTTCCTGCCCAACTACTGCTACAATGGCTCCACCAACCGGTAAGCATGTCGCCCCACAGACAGCTCTGGGTGCCCCTGTCATTGGGCATCGAGAAAGGATGGTCTCCGGGCCCATCTTTCCCCGTGTCCAGGATACACAGGCCCTTGTGATCTCCTCTGTTTGCAAGTGCAGCCCAGGGCCAGCCCTGGGTTCTCTGGTCATGGCTTCCATGGGCAGAACACATGCAGGCCAGGGTTCCTATCGAGGGCACTCCCGTGGGGCCCAGGGTCAAATCTGTGGCACACATGGGTAGCAGCTGCTGGATCTACACCGCCTCCGTGCTTTTACGTCTCCTGACGTTGGGATGTGCTGGGTGACCCGACACTTGCATGCTTCCCTTCCGGGACGCTGGAGCACGCGAGGGCCCATTAGCCTCCCCGACCCATCTGCCATTTCACTACTGTGTTGAGCGCACAGAGCGGCCTGTTGGGCGGCGGCGTGGCTGCTGGCTGCAGTGTCACGTGGTCCAGCCTCGGGATGGATCCTGCATCCTGGGATGGCCCTGTGTCCCTTCCAGCTCTGTGCAGAGCTTCATTCCTGCTGTGTCAGCACATGCCAGGGACACATGGGAACGTGTGTGTGTGTGAAAGAGGAAACGTGGGTGTGCGTGAGAAATAGGAGTGAGGGCGAAAGAGGGTGTGTGTGAGAGACTGTGTGTTTGAGCGTGATGACCGCTTTTTAAAGCCAGCGTCTCTTGCTTTTACTTTGCTTCCCTACTGCGGCTGAACATCCCATCCCATTAAGTGTCAGCTTAATCACTGCTGACTTTTAGTCCTAGATTTTTGTGTCTTAATTCGGGGTGCTGAGCACCCCCAAGGGCAGAAAGGAGGCCCTCCTTTGGCGTGACCATACCTGCTGTTGCCCTTGTCTGTCTGGGACACCAGGCTTGGTTTCCTTGTGGGAATACAGGCCTGTTGCTGGTGCATGGAGGTGTGCCATTAGGGCCATCATCTCAACCCCATGTAGCAGTAGGGGGCATGTGGCCATCGCCATGAAAGCCACTGGTGAAGGAGCCCTGGTTGGCCTCCTTGGGTCAGGGGCCCTGTGCCCAACTGGGTGCAGTCCACTGAAACCAAACTTAAGGTTTTTTTAGGGTTGGAGTTAACTAGAAAAATATTTTTATTACACAAGTAATGCATCGTAATTGTGGAAAATCTAGAAGTCGTGTGTGTGTGTGTGTGTATGTGTGTATGGAATACTATGGGGAAAATAATTAAATCCCTAGAGATTTCCCTTGTAAAATGTCTGTCTTTTGGAGTTTTTGCCATACAAGCAAATATATATGTGTACTTTTTATTTTGCAGAAATGGAGGCATACTGTTAAATTCACATTCTTTTTTTCACATCATACGTCACAATGAGGGGTATTCTGTGTTAGTGAGGGTGCATATATGCTTATTGTGCATTTGACAATCTAATTCATGGCCATTTGCAAGATTTTCTTTGCTTTAGTTGGTCTGTTTGGAACTTTGGGAATTAGTTTCTTTTATGTCTGTTAACAGGCTTCCCTGGTAGCTGAACTGGTAAAGAATCTGCCTGCCTCTGGAGAAGGGATAGGCTACTCACTCCAGTATTCTTGGGCTTCCCTTGGGGCTCAACTGGTAAAGAATCTGCCTGCAGTGTGGGAGACCTGGGTTTGATCCCTAGGTTGGAAAGATCCTCTGGAGAAGGGAACGGCTCCGTACTCCAGTATTCTGGCCTAGAAAATTCTGGCCTAGAAGTATACAGTCCATAGAGTCACAAAGAGTTGGACATGACTGAGCAACTTTCACTGTGTCCCTTAAATTATTTTGCCTAGTGCTTAGAACTGGCATCTCCAAAGGTGAAATGCAACAGAACCCTTTTGTAGACAAACTGAGAAAATATGTTACAGTGGGGGCAGGGGTGGGAGGGTTAGAATCAGGCAACATAAGGAGTTCTAATTTTTTTCTTTATTTTAGATTGCATTTTTGATCATCTAGCATTTTGTCGCCCTTTAAAGAATTCCCAGAGATCTTGCAAAAGGAACAATTGAAGATGTTCCCTGGACCCGCTTTGTGCCCATGCACTGCAGCACCGGCCTGTCCTGCTAGTCTTGGTGACAGCCCAGGGGGTTGAGGGCTCAGAAACAGGAGCCGTGTGGAAGGCTGCGGGGGCGGGTCAGGTGAAACTTACACGATGGTGGAAATTCATGTGAACCCATGAGTTTGAGTGAACTCCGGGAGTTGGTGATGGACAGGGAGGCCTGGTGTGCTGTGATTCATGGGGTCGCGGAGAGTCGGACATGACTGAGCGACTGAACTGAACTAAACTGAACTGCTGTTGAGTCACTGGGTTTTCTGCAAACCCTCCAGGCATGATGAGTGGTGAGTGTGAAGTTAGGAAAAGAGATCTACGCTGAGGCCTTGCTTACCAAGCTGGGCTCACATCGGTACCCTCGCCTGGTGGAGGCTGATTCTGGGCAACAAGCTGCCAGCCAGGCCGCATGTCCTGGTAGAAGCAGGAGTCTTGTTATCAGAGACAAGGTTGGACTCAGGTCAGGAAGTGGTGCCAGTGGCCTTAGCAGGAGTGGGGCCAGCTCCAGGCTGTTCCTATCACGGCCTGGTAGAGCTGTCGGAGTGGAGGATGCTGCAGCACAGGGTATATGAACTGACTTGAGGCCCCTCTGCCCTCACTCCCCTTAGCCCATCCCGTGTGAGAGCTCAACTGAACAGCCTCAGGTGGAGGCTGCCTTCACCTGGTGATGTGTGTTCCTGCCTCCCAGGAGGTGGTGATATGCGGCGCTGCCCGGGCTCTTGAAGCCTATGCCGCCTTCAACAGCCTTGGTGATCGCAAGGAAATACAGTTTCACACACATAGGAGCTGCAGTCTGGCAGGGGCCAGCATAAAGTGACATCAGCCTTCTTGGGCCTAGAAACCTGTGTGCAGTTCAGAGATACCATCTTCAACCAGAGCAGCTCTGGTGGCCTTCACCTTTCTTAGCGTTGGCAAAGCCAATTACTTCTGTATTTTTAGCAGTCTTCCAGTAGATCCCCTAGAGCTTCATTATCTGGAAAAGATAGTAAAAAATAGGATTTTATATCTGCACCTTGCCTGTGGAAACCTGAGAAGACAGACAAAACTATGCCATCCAGTATCTTAATTCTACACTGAAGGTTTTCTGAGAGCTGCTTGCAGGAAATCCGCACTCCATTTGTTTCTTGTGATATCTACTTATTTTGCTACTTATTTCTGCTTAATAATTTATGCCCGGTGACTCTGGAAAGTCACATGGGGTGACACGTGACTTAAATTTAACCTGTACAGCTACTGATTTTGTCCGTGTGATAGCCCTCAAAGTAAGCCAGCCATTGGGAGGATTCTGCCTGTTTGGCAGCAAGACTGCTGAGGAGGGAGCGTCCAGAGTGCAGTGTACCACCTCCAGAGGGTGTCCCATCACTGGCTGTTGTAACATCCATCCCCTCGTTAGGGTGCTGCTTATGCTAACTTGCTTCAGTTTTGTCCGACGCTGTGACCCCACGGACTGTAGCCTGCCAGGCTTCTCTGTCCATGGGATTCTCCAGGCAAGAATCTGGAGTGGGTTGCCATTCCCTCCTACAGGGAATCTTCCCTGGTTAGGTTGCTGGCTGCCAAATTTCTCTACTGACATGTTTCCATTTTTCTGTTTGAAATTTGTAAGTAATATTTAAGGAGATAATCTAAAACTTTGAAAATGGTTCCTTATTAAAACTCGACCCACTAATCTGAACATCTGTTGATGATTCTTATCCAAATCAATTATCCCTGTGGTGTTTGAACAGTGGTGAGTTTCTAACCTTGTCATTCCATCTACAATGATTTGTTGACATTCTGCTGTATATGTTAGCATTTTTTATTATTAGTAAGGATGTGGGGATTTTAATTCAGGGTTAGAATGTGTTACTGTCATGACTTGGTTTTAGTTTTTGTGACGCAAATCTGTCTTGTCTCGGCTCGTGGGAGCCCCTCCTGGCCCATTTCTCTGTCTCCTTGGCTGTCACATGATTCTTAAGCCTTCCACTGTGTGTAACACAGGAAGTCCCAGGTTCATCTTAGAATTATCCTTCTCTATTGTTGTAGTGTGTGAGTCAGTGATTCCTTCTCATGGAGAATTTCAAAATTAAGCAAAGTCTGAGTGTTAGGTGACTCACTGCTGCCGGAGTGTCCTTGTGCTCAGCTCGTTTCCGTGGTCAGAGCTGGGAAGGACTTGCACCTGTGCTGCACCAGATTCCTGGGGCTGCCAGACAAGCTATCACAGACTGGGGGACTCAAAACAACAGAAAGCTGTCCTCTCACAGTTCCGGATGCACACGTCCAAAAGCACGGTGTCGGCAGGGGTGCGCTCCCTCTGAGGCCGGCTGGGGCCTCCATGCTCCCTGCTGCCTCTGGTGTGGCTAGCCGCCCTCGGCCTGCGGCTGCCCGCCTGCTCTCCATCTTTGTTGCCTGTGGCATTTTCCTCACGTGAGGAAACAAGTCATGTCACAGTCCGCGTGAATTAAGGGCTCACTGCTCCAGCATGACTTCATCTTAATTAATTACATCTGCAACAGCTGTGTTTGTGAATAAGAGCACATTCTGAGGTGCTAGTAATTCAGACTTCAAGTTATCTTCTGGGGGGACACAAACCCATAATGTGTACGTGTGTGGCTCCTTGTATCCAGGCTTCCCAGGTGGTGCTGGTGGTGAAGGAACCTGCCTGCTAATGCAGGAGATATCAGAGACACAGGTTCAGTCCTTTGGTTGGGAAGATCCCCTGGAGGAGAGCATGGCAACCCACTCCAGTATTCTAAGCCTGGAGACTCCCATGGAGAGAGGAGCCTGGCGGGCTGCAGTCCATAGGGCCACAAAGAGTCAGGCACGACTGCAGAGACTTAGCGCACACGCGTACTACTTGTTCGGCTTCCCTTGGGGCTCAGCTGGTGAAGAATCCGCCTGCAGTGTGGGAGAGCTGGGTTCAGTCCCTGGGTTGGGAAGATCCCCTGGAGAAGGGAGAGGCCGCCCACTCCTGTATTCTGGCTGGAGAATCCCATGGACTGTGTAGTCCACGGGTCACAAAGAGTCGGACACGACTGAGCGGCTTTCAGTTCACTTGCATGTTACTTGTGCCCAGCTCTCTCTATATTGAAACCGTGAATTTACACAGCTTTGTCTTCAATTCCAGTTCAGCGACACTGGCTTCATTTCCATTTTTTAACTTCCTTCTATACTGAGAATTCTTATTTTGTCATTCTTAATGTATTTATTCATTTGCTTAATTCCAGGACATGAAGAGATTAGTTTCAGAATTACTGAACCTCTGACTGTGAAGCACAAACCTATTAACTAGAAATCAGTGTTTGTCTTTAGACAATCATTTTTTTGTCCTTAGATTGAGAAATGTGTATAATCAAGATGTGGTGTTTAAAAGTTATTTGAGATAATGGAGTAACAGGGTTTGAATTTACTCTTTGCCCTTAAACAAGTGGAAAACTGGACAGCATTTATGAAACAACTGTTTTCACTGGATGTTTCCTTGAGGGAAAGGAAGTGAATTCCTACCTGAAAGCACTTTGGAGGTCTTGCTTGGTGGAGGAGACAAAGAAGCTGAGATGGCTGGGTGTGCGCGGCCGAGTATGGGAGAGGAGAGAGAAGCCAGAGGAGGAGCTCCTGACACCAGCTTAGGGGCCCTTTGTGTGCGTTAGTCATTCAGTCGTGTCCGGACTCTGCGACCCCGTGGACTATAGCCTCCCAGAATCCTCTGTCCATGGGATTCTCCAGGCAAGAATACTGGAGTGGGGTGCCATTTCCTTCTCCGGGGATCTTCCAACCCAGGGATCGAAGGCGGGTGTCCTGCATTACAGGCAGATTCTTTATCATCTGAGCCACCAGGAAGCCCTCTTTGCTTGAGTATGTATTTTGTGGGGTTTTTTTTTGTGTGTGTGTTGGTTTGGTGGATTTTTGGTGTGTTTTTTTTTTGTTTTTGGCCATAACCACAGCATTCAGGATCTCAGTTCCCTGACTACCTATGTAACCTGTATCTGCCGCAACGGTAGCACAGGGAGTTAACCCCTGGACCACCAGGAAGTCCCCACTCTTAAATATTAAACTGTGTGAGCTGCGTTGAACTCCACAAGGCTGGTAGAAGAACAGCTGCCAGGGAATGGTAGATGGAATTGTTTCCAGAGCTCACTAGGACTAGGAGTCATTTGAGGCTGCCTGTCAGAGTGGGTAAAGCTCCCTGAATACTCAGGCATTCGATACAGTTGCCAGCAGGGCCTATCTTAGTACCAGCACTAGGGTAGTGACTACTTTGTGTGCCGTGCTTAGTCACTCAGTCATGTCCGACTCTTTGTGACCCTATGGACTGTAGCCCACCAGGCTCCTCTGTCCATGGGGATTCTCCAGGCAAGAATACTGGAGTGGGTTGCCATGCTTCCAGAGGATCTTCCCAACCTGGGTCTCCCACATTTCAGGTGGATTTTTTTTTTAATATTTATTTATTTGGCTGCACCTGGGCTTAGTTGCAGCGTGTGGGATCTAGTTCCCTGACCAGGGATTGAACTTGGGGCCTCTGAATTGGGAGCCTGGAGACTTAGCCACTGGGCCACCAGGGAAGTCCTTCAGGTGGATTTTTTACCATCTGAGCCACCAAGGAAGCCCAAGAATACTGGAGTGATTTGCCTATCTCTTCTCCAGGGGAACTTCCTGACCCAGGAAACAAACTGGGGTCTCCTGAGTTGCAGGCGGATTCTTTACCAGCTGAGCTACCTGGCAAGCCCAGTAGACACTGGGCTTTACACCCTAACAGACCAGCTGACTTGCAAGCAGTTTACCCACCTGACCCCCAAAATTCAGCATTCTTTAAAAGTTAAGGGCAAAGTCCAGCCACTCAGCACCGTGAGGCCTCCACACCAGTGTGCTCAGAGCCACAGGCCGCTCCTCCCCTTGGCCGCAGGTGTTTGTTTCATGAGCTGTTAGTGTTTTGACAGTTATACTCTTTTTTATTTATTAAAGTGTGATATATGTTAATCGAGTTCTTAGAATTTAATAATTAACAAATCCATGACTTTTTTTTAATCTATATTTTAGTTGAAGGATAATTACATTACAGAGTTTTGCTGTTTTCTCTCAAACCTCAACGTGAATCAGCCATAGGTGTACACATATCCCCTCCCTTTTGAAGCCCCCTCCCATCCCCCTGCCCGTCCCACCCCCCTAGGTTGATACAGAGCCCCTGTTTGAGTTTCCTGAGACATAGAGCAAATTTTACCTGTTTCCATGAAACACAGTAACACAGTTGCCGTGTCAGTCTCCCCGTACATCTCAGCCTCCCCTCTCCGCTCCCCTCGCCCATAAGTCTGTTCCGTACGTCTGTTTCTCCACTGCTGCCCTGCAAATGACTCTGCAGTATCATCTTTCTAGATTCCCATATATATGTTAGTGTGCGATATTTATCGTTCTCTGTCTGACTTACTTCAACTTGTATAATAGGCTTTAGGTTCATCCACCTGATCAGAACTGACTCAGATGCGTTCCTTTTTATGGCTAATATTCCGTTGTGTATATATACCACAACTTCTTTATCCATTCATCTGTCGATGGACCTCTAGGTTGCTTCCATGTTCTAGCTATTGTAAATAGTGCTGCAATGAACAGTGGGATACATGTGTCTTTTTCAGTTTCGGTTTCCTCAGGGTATGTGCCTAGGAGTGGGATTTCTGGGTCATATGGTGGTTTTATTCCTAGTTTTTTAAGGAATCTTCATACCATCTTCCATAGTGACTGTATCAATTTACATTCCAACCAACAGTGCAAGAGCATTCCATTTTCTCCACACCCTCTCCAGCATTTATTATTTGCAGACATTTTGATGATGGTCATCTGATTGGCATGAGATGGTACCTCATTGTAGTTTTGATTTGCATTTCTCTAATAATGAGCGATGTTGAGCATCTTTCATGTGCTTGTTAGCCATCTGTATGTCTTCTTTGGAGAAATGTCTGTTTAGGTCTTTTTCCCACTTTTTGATTGGATTGTTTGTTTTTCTGGTATTGAGCTGTATGAGCTGCTTGTATATTTTGGAAATTAATCCTTTGTCAGTTGTTTCATTTGCTTTTATTTTCTCCCATTCTGAGGGTTTTCATTTCACCTTGCTTATAGTTTCCTTTGCTGTGCAAAAGCTTTTACGTTTAATCAGGTCCCACTTGCTTACTTTTCTTTTCATTTCCATTACTCTAGGACATGGGTCATAGAGGATCTTGCTTTAATTTATGTCATCAAGTGTTCTGCCTGTATTTTCCTCTAGGAGTTTTATAGTTTCTGGTCTTACATTTAGGTCTTTAATCCATTTGGAGTTTATCTCTGTGTATGGTGTTAGGAAGTGTCCTAGTTTCATTCTTTTACATGTAGCTGTCCAGTTTTCCCAGCATCATTTATTGAAGAGGCTGTCTTTGCCCCATTGTATATTCTTGCCTCCTTTGTCGAAAATAAGGTACCCATAGGTGCGTGGGTTTATTTCTGGGCTTTCCATCTTGTTCCATTGGTCTGTATTCTGTTTTTGTTCCAGTACCATACTGTCTTCATGACTGTAGCTTTTTAGTATCTATGACTTGTTTTTTATCATGCTTCTTTGTGAGAGTTTAATATGTTTAAATGAACCTGTCTGATGAAACTTAGTCAATTTTTATATTTCTGCTTTAAGATCCAACCGTTGCATTTTCAATGGCTCCTAATCCATTATGAAGCCACAGTCTCTTGGCTCCACAAATGTGTTTTTGGACGCATCTTCTGTTAGTTCGTACCCAGTGACCTAAGTGACCACATCACTGCCCAAATCTGCCTTCCTACTGGCATCATTGCTGTATCCACAGGCCCCTTTTCAGAAGCTGAATTAGGCCTGAAATGGTTCTGGTGCCCACTCTGGAGACTCTCTTTATGTTCTAGAAGGGCCCTGGTGTTCTCACTCTGTTTCTTTGAACTTTGAATACATTTATCAAACTTCAGAGTATTTATAGCTCATTCCTAATATGGATTTTGATTTCCTATGTGATGATTAATTGGGAGGAAGATTTAATTGATGAGTAATAGAAAAGTTCTCAATTTTAAAGAAGTACCATTAAATTTTTGATTTTCTTTCTCTTTTTAAAATCTTGTTTAGATTTGTTCGGACAGTATTACCATTTTCTCAAGAATTTCAAAGAGATAAACAGCCAAATGCACAGCCTCAGTATTTGCATGGATCAAAGGTAAGTTCTTTTGTGTTTATATTGTATTATGATTTTTAAGTTCACAGTGAAGTGTATTTTGAAGTTGTTTGAATCAGTTTAGTTACAATAATTTAAATGTATCATTCCACATAGGGCTTTCCAGGTGACTCAGTGGTAAAGAATCTGCCTGCCCATGCAGGAGATTCGGGTTCGATCTCTTGGTTGGGAAGATCCTCTGGAGAAAAAAATGGCAACCCACTCCAGGATTCTTACGTGGAGAATCCCATGGACAGAGAAGCCTGGCAGGCTGCAGTCCACAGGGTCGCAAAGACATGACTGAGTGACCAAGTACATCTGCACGTCATGCCACAGACAAAACGTGATTGTGTCCTTCAGTTAACACCTTTCTACATCGTGATGTATGCTGCCTTAAGTGTGGCTGTCGGAGTACACAGAATCCTAGGAGGCCGTCTGTATCCATCAGTATTTAAATAGTCTCACTTGTAGGAAGTCAGACTCCTAAGGAAATAAGTCAGACAAGTACAAAGTGAAGTACGTTACAGGGGCAATAATACGTCATCGTCATAAAAAGCGTGGCAGCAGACTAACTGACCACAGCACCCGCCTCACAGGCTTGGGGCTGGGGGTCAGAGGTGAAAGCCCCCTGCTCGGTACCGCTGCTGAGCAGCTGTGCGGGTAGGACACGTGGCGGGTGGGTGGAACACGAGGCCCAAGACTCTGCCTCTTCCCCACACCCAGGTGATGTCCGTGCTCTGGGACTGCACAGGAAGACACCGTCACGGTGTCTGAGCAGCTGGTGGGGTGAAGCTGGGTGCCCAGCCCACCCTCTGCCAAGGTGTGGCCTGGGTGCCTTCTCAGAGCGTGAGCCTTTCGTTTCCGTCCTCTCACTGCAGATGTAGCGGGAACTCAGACGTGCAGCGGGGTTTCCACCTTGGAAGTGGGTAGATAATACAATTTGGGCTCATATGTGGGTTCAGCCTTTCTCATCCATCACTTGGTAAGGGCATGAAGTGGATAACTTTAAAAGGACTAGAATAAGTGCTCTAATGCACCTCCTTTTGGAATTAAAATACAGCATTTAACCCCCTTGGAACTAAAAGAAGTTTTGTGTAATTTTAGAAGACAGAACTAGAAACTTTGGTGATTAAGATAGAAATTTCTGGAGAAGGCAGTGGCAGCCCGCTCCAGTATTCTTGCCTGTGAAATTCCATGGACAGAGAAACCTGGTGGGCTGTAGTCCACGGGAGCCACAAGAGAGTCAGACACAACTTAGTGACTAAACAACAAAACTGTGTTCCTGTTTGCACTCCCTCCCAACCTTGGAAACTAGTCCACGGCCACCCCTTGCTGATGAGAGTATGTTCAGCTCCAAAAATGAAATCAGGAGTAATTGCTTGATTATCTTTAGTGCCAGTGAGTTGAACTCACAAGTTTCAAATAGATTCAGGATGGTGTCTTCGTCTTTGGGTAATGAAATGACACCGCTATGCTTTGTTTGGGGCCAATTCAGGAAAAAGAAGAAAACAGAATATCTGTGTGAAACAACTGTACAGTGGTGCTGTCAGACTTTAACATGCTCTCTATGTGATTCCCCTGGACTGCAAGAAGATCAAACCAGTCAGTCCTAAAGGAAATCAACCCTTAATATTCATTGGAAGGACTGGTACTGAAGCTGAAGGTCCAGTACTTTGGCCACCTGATGTGAAGAGCCAACTCATTGGAAAAGACCCTGATGCTGGGAAAGATTGAGGGCAGGAGGAGAAGGGGGCGACAGAGGACGAGATGGTTAGAGAGCATCACCAACTCAATGGACATGAATTTGAACAAACGACAGAGGAGCCTGGTGTGCTGCAGTCCATGAGGTCACAGAGTTGGAAGCAACATAGCAACAACGGTGTGATTCTGACAGAATTCCAGCATCACTGATTCAATGGACATGAATTTGTGCAGATTCCAGGAGATAGTAGAGGGCAGAGGAGACTGGTGGGCTGCAGTCAGTCCATGGGGTTGCAGAGAGTCAACATGATTTCATGACTCAACAACAACAAAGGTGAGCAGAAGACTGGCAGAGTCAGGCTTCCTAGAAGAGGAGCCGCATCGGTGTTCTGCTTGAGTAGGTTTTTTCAAAGTGGCAAGTGACAGATCCAGCTTCTTTGCCAAATTGGTCCTCTGCCATCTTCAACACTTGCCTCCCAAGGAGTGTTCCCTATACATAAACACTAACTGTACAGTTTGGGTATGTTAAAGGAGGTGGGGTGGGGAGAATATGCAGTATGCAGGATGAGAAACGAAACAGACCTGCAGCATAATATTAGAAGTAACACACAGGAAATTAACACGCAGCTGTCTCATACATTTCAAGTAGAACACAACTTTCTAAGTATAATTTTCCACTTGCCAGTATAATGAAAACAGTACTTCAGGAGAGTAAGTTTACTGTATATCATCACTGGTAAAATTAACAGGGCTTTTACTTTAAAGATTGTGAAGAATAGGGAATGTATTTATTTTTTAATTTGCTTTTACTATAGCTGGAAAGTATTTGAGTATCCGTCTTCTGGGACAGTTCACGGCTATCACAAACACATTTTATGTGATGCAAAGCAGATAGAACACATGTCATTGTCACAAAACCCTTGTTTTTTTTTTTTTTTGATGGCATATTTATTATTGTCATTTACTCCATGAGGATGACTATTTCTGGAATCCACATCAGAAAAGAGCAGAGAGAAAGTTCTGGGACTTCCGTGGTGGTCCAGTTGTTAACTGTGCTTCCACTGCAGAGAACACTGGTTCCGTCTCTGATCAGGGAGCTAAGATCCCACATACCAGGTGTTGCAGCCAAAAAGAGAAAAGAGAAATGAAGGTTGTGCCACCAATCTCTGGCACTCCAGGAAAAGCCAGCCTCCAGGAACGGAGCCAGGAAAAGCCTGATTTTACATGTCGGTGGGTTTCCAGCTTTCTACTCATATAAGAAACAAGGTGTGATATCCCAGTTTTCCTTTCTGTTCAAGTGTAGTCACTCTAGAACAGTTCTTTTGAGAGGCAGTGAGATTCTAGATGTTCATGACTCAGAATGCAGAGTTCAGTGCTCAGGAGAAAAAGAAAACACCTAGAATAGCCTCCATAAGCCTTGAGGATGGAATGATCCCCCGAGAGTTGATGACTGATGAGAGGTTTCACACTTCCTCCTTGGAAGGAAAGCGATGACAAATCTAGATGGCTTAAAAGCAGAGACATCGGTGTGCTGATAAAGGTCTGTATAGTTAAAGCTATGGTTTTTCCTTAGTTATGTACAAATGTGAGTTGGACCATAAAGAAGGCTGAGCGCTGCAGTATTGATTCTTTTGAACTGCGGTGCTGGAGAAGACTTTTGAGATTCCCTTGGACTGCAAGGAGATCCTAAAGGAAATCAACCCTGAATATTCATTGGAAGGACTGATGCTGAAGATTAAGGTCCAATACTTTGGCCACCTGATGTGAAGAGGCTGACTCATTGGAAAACACCCTGATGCTTGCAAAGATTGAAGGCGAAAGGAGAGGATGAGGCAGAGGATGAGACAGTTAGATAGCACCAATAGACATGAATTTGAGCAAACTCTCAGAGACCGTGAAGGACAGGGAAACCTGGCGTGCTGCACTCAATGGGGCCACAAAGAGGTGGACACTACTTAGCAACTGAACAACAGCAACTCCTGAGGATATTCATTCAGAGCTGAACAACCAGACTTGCTAGTCCAGGTCTTCAGAATCTTCTTGTCCTTATGTAGTTCTCTGTGTTTGCAGAGGACATAGTTAAGACAATTATAAGACGGGAAGGGGAAAGAATCAGTTCAGTTCAGTTCAGTCGCTCAGTCGTGTGTGACTCTCTGTGACCCCATGAATCATAGCACGCCAGGCCTCCCTGTCCATCACCAATTCCCGGAGTTCACTCAAACTCATGTCCACAGAGTCGGTGATGCCATCCAGCCATCTCTTTCTCTGTTGTCCCCTTCTCCTCCCGCCCCCAACCTTTCCCAGCATCAGAGTCTTTTCCAGTGAGTCAACTCGTCGCATGAGGTGGCCAAAGTATTGCAGTTTCAGCTTTATACAGAGACCTAAAAGGAGAAATCCTAAAATACTTCATTCAAAAGTGGTAACTTATATAACCTATAACTTACATAATGTACAATACAACATATACATTACATCTTCTGTCCGTGGAATTCTCCAGGCAAGAATACTAGATTAGGTAGCCATTCCCTTCTCCAGGGGATTTCCCAACCCAGGGATTGAACCTGGCTCTCCTGCATTGCAGGCAGATTCTTTACTGTCTGAACCACCAGGGACGCTCATAGGTTAACTCACATAACATATAATGTAAAACTTGGAACATCACTGAAAGACCTGTGCAAAGAGATGCTCTCAGAAATACCACAGTTATGTCACAACAGAATTCCAAAAATGTCTAAGTGACCCGCAGGAAGAGAAGAAGAAAGAGCCTACTTAAAAATCAGTAATTGCATTATTTGTAAATTATATATGTACTTACTATATGTAAGTAGTCTAAAGACAGTTCAAAGGCAGAGATTGACTGTGGATTAAAAAGTACAACTGCATAAGAAACTCACTTCAAGTCAGTGATATAAGTAAAAGGATGGAAAAACATGTACCACACATCAGGGGCAAAGAGGGAGGGACATAACACAATGAGAAGAAGGTCAAGCCACCAAGAAGATACAGCAATCCAAAATGGTTATGCACCAAACAACAGTTTCAAAGTACTTGAAGCAGAAACTGACATAAGTGAAAGGAGAAATGAACAACTCCATAGTTATAGTTGGGGAAGTCAACTTTCCTCTCACTTAGTAATCAAAAGAATAAGTATACAGAAAATCAGCAACAAAGAAGAATGAACACCATCAGCCAACAGGATCTCATGGACATGTGTGAAACACTTCACCCAACAACAGCAGAACACACATTCCTTTCAAGTACCCATGGAGCATTCTCAAGATAGATCATATCCTCGGCATTAAAGCAACCTCGGCATGTAGTGGGCATTAAAACAACCTCAACAGAATTCAAAGAATCAAAATGTTACAGAGTGTTATCTGACCACAGTGAACTCAAACTTGAAATCAGTAACAAAAGAGAAGAGAAGAAAATCTCCAGACACTGAAATTAACATATTTCCAAATGATCCTTAGGGCAAGAGGAAGTCTCAAAGGAAGTAAATCAAAATTTGCAGGGTGCAGCTAAAGAAGTGCTGAGAGTGAAATGCATAGCACTGAATGCTTAACATTAGGAGTTTCCCCGATGGGTGTGCACCTGTGTCCTTAGACAGACTTGGGAGGCCTCATCTTACCAGAAACTACCCTGCCTACCTTTCTTGCCTGCCCACCATGCGGGGGCTGCTGTCTCCAGCTCCCTGGTACCCACTGTCCCATCAGAACCTATTGTCGTGTGTCTCCCTTAGGAGACGGGGAGCAGTAATAACGGGGGCAGCAGTGAGGTCCTAAGATACATTCATTTCTCATTCCAGGACCTCAAAATATTTTCTGTAGGACTGGCAGTTTAATAAATGTTGGAAGACCAATGGTTTTGTCTTCTTCCTTCTGTTTTAGCGAGCTTATTTTCATGTTTCAGGTTGAAAACATACATACCGATGAAGGGCAGTCGGACTGGTTGCCTGGATCCACTGTGTGCTCATGCATGTAGATGTGCATTCTTCATTTTCATGTGTGCATGGGGCTGCGCCAAAGACCTGGCAGCTTCATCAGGCACTAATGTTCTCTGCCCCCAGGCTTTAAACCTGGCCTATTCGAGCATCTATGGGAGCTACCGGAACTTTGTTGGGCCGCCACACTTCCAGGTCATTTGCCGGCTGCTTGGCTACCAGGGCATTGCAGTGGTCATGGAAGAGCTGCTGAAGGTGGTCAAGAGCCTGGTATGTTTCCCTTTGGTGGGCTTCCTTCCAAGGGTTGGGCGAAGGATTCTGCACCCAGTTCCTGTGTGGTGAGGGGCTGCCCACTCCCATCGAGGTTGCTTCCTTCTATGTGTGAGATTTTCTTTACAGCCAAAGTGATTCTCAGTCCTGGGTCATTAGCATGCATTTTACTAACAAATTCGTTTTCAAAAGTCCCCATCGCACCGACAGCCTGCAGGGTAATGTGGCTGGTGGTTGACACAGACCATCTCTCACAGCTGCAAGGCACAATCCTACAGTATGTGAAGACGCTGATGGAGGTGATGCCCAAAGTCTGCCGGCTGCCGCGACATGAGTACGGCTCCCCTGGTGAGCACAGCATCCCTCTGGGGTGCACAGGGAGGGTCAGTGTCAGCCCTAAGTCACTTAAGGGAAATCAAGTTGGAAATTACTGGTAGGGATCAGATCTGCCTTCCCCAAGTGGGAGAAGATGGGAAGCCCAACTAGAACCTGATTGTTTCCAACAGAACAAACCAGCCTTTCAACCAGGAGCAGGTGTGCAGGGGTGGGAGAGCTGGGTCGGGGGTGACAGTGCTGTGAACCCTGTGCACCTCGGCTGTCCTGCAATACCAGGATCTTGCAGATCACTGATGGGGGTCAGGCAGGGAGTACCACTGCCTGGTCCAACTGCCTGCTAGTCTTCAGCAGCCCAGGACGCAGGGGAGCCCCGTGCAGGGGGCCGCTTCCCTGACAGTGCAGCTTGTCTGTCTCTGCCCGGCAGCCTCCTATCTCACTGACTGGCCAGCTGTGGTCTTTGGGGTGCCAGACGAACCTATGTGGCCTGACCAGTGGATTTGGGGCTTTCTACATGGATAATCTTCATGACCTCAGAGAGCTTTGTTTGTGATAAAATTGAACTACAAGAACCCTTGTCTCTTAAAACTGCTTTTTATCTCATATCTGTTAATACTTTATTGAAAGCTGAAAAACTATCTTGTTGGTCACCAGTGAGATACTGTCCTGATAGGCAGTTGGCTGGTGCGGTTGAGCCCCTGGGTGTTCCTGGCACGAGCCAGGGCTGCTGTTGGTGTTTGAGGAGACAGTGAGGTGACCCATTTGGCCACTGGGAAGGGAATAACCATTGGTCTGTCCTGGCTTAGGCAAATCTCAGAAAGTAGACAAGTACTGTTGGGATAATAAAACTGGTGCTTAGATCCTTATTAGGGGTGGATATTTTAAATGTCAAAGACAAAGCCATTTAGGCCAAATCCAGAGCTGGTCTGGGGGAGAGCTGTGGACTTCCAGGCTGGTTTCCACATGTCCTCATGCAGTGGCGTGGCACCACTGTGGAGGCAGTGCCATCTTGCTGGAAGTACCCCCGCGCTCGTGCTCATTGTGGGGGGGACCACCAAGAGGAAAGGGTGGTCTCAGGCAGGCAGGGCTGTGGGGCCATTGTGGAACAGCACTCAGGGCCTGACCTGATGGGATGAGAGGTTTGACATCTCTTAAGTATCCAGCATTTTTCTCAGTGTTGTTTTGCCTGTTTTGGGTCTTCTGTGTGACTATAAATTCTGGAGTCAGCAGTGAATAGATAGAGTGCTCCCTAGACTTTATGCTTTGTGTCTTTTCCTGCCTTATGACAACATCCAGAACCTCCAGGAGAGGGGTGAAGATGCACTGTCTTTCTCTGGAGCTCTGGGAGAAGGCATGCAGATTCACCACCGAGGATGATGCTAGCTACCGGGCTCTTGTAGATGTCCTTTATCATATTAAATATGTTCCCTTCTGTGCCTGTGAAGGGACTTTGAATTTTATCAAATACCTTTTCTACCTCTGCTGGAGATGACTGTGGTCTTGCTCATTTATTGCAACGTGATGCCTCCTCTGAAGGTATACACAGACCTCAGAGATGTTGCAGATCTGGTTCCAGCCAGCTGCCAGTTATCACAATAAAGCAAGCCATATGAATTTTTTTTATTTCCTGATGCATATAAAGTTATGTTTGTACTATGCTATAGTCTATTAGTGTGCAGTAACACAAGATACGCCTTTTAAAACATCCGTATCATGGACTTCCCTGGTGGTCCAGTGGTAAAGAATCCGCCTGCCAATGCAGGGGGTTCAGATTTGATCCCTGGCCCAGGAAGGTCCCACATGCCCTGAAACAACTAAGACAGAGGGCCACAGCTGCTACCCCTCACTCTGGGGCCCGTCCTCCAGAAAAGAAAAGCCACCAGAATGAGAAGCCTGCACACTGCAGTGAAGAGTACTCCCTGCTTGCCACAACTAGAGAAAGTCTGAGTGCAGCAGTGAAGACCCAGCACAGCCATAAATAAATAAATAAAACTAAGTGTCTTAATTTAAAAAACATCATTGCTAAAAAATGCTAACCATCATCTGAACCTTTAGTAAGTTGTGACCTTTTTGCAATAATAACATCAAAGATCCTGGATCACCATGACAAATATAATAATGATGAAAAAATTTAAAATATTGTGGGAATTATCAAAATCTGATATAGACACATGAAGTGAACAGATGCACTGGGGAAAATGGCACCTATAGATTTGCTTGACACAGGAGTGCCACATCGTAAAAATAACACAATATCTAACAAGCTGTGCCTGGACTGGGTTGACAGGCTTTGGAGCTGAGGACCAGGATCCAGGCAGTGGAACAGGAGACGTGGCCATGTCCTTGGTGGGCAGGATGGCAGTGTCAGAGAGTCTTCTGTCAGCACGGGTGCTTCCAGCTGTGGACCCCAGGCTGCACACTATCACGCTCCCTCCCTCTAGCTTCTCCTAGCCCCACGTTCCTTCTCGCCCACTGTAGGCATCCTGGAATTCTTCCACCACCAGCTGAAGGACATAGTTGAATATGCGGAGCTGAAAACTGTATGCTTCCAGAACCTGCGGGAGGTGGGCAACGCTGTGCTCTTCTGCCTGCTCATAGAGCAGAGCCTGGTGAGTGCTCAGTGCCGCCGTGGCCCGCAGCCTGCCAAGCCCCTTCCTCCTCATGGATGACAGAAGAGGCCATTCTTTAGGCACTTGATTTAGTGGTATTATTCAATGGGGAAAGGAGAGCAAGTGTTGTAAAGCACTTTTCTTTTTTTCATGGTTATTTAGACTTTAATTTGTATTTGTTCCCTATAATTGAAAAACAAAAATGCAGTAGTTCATTTAAGAATGTTTTACTGTGTGAATATTGTAAGAATGTTTTATTATATAGTACTTACTGCATCTAAATTAACATATATAACATACACATATTGTATAAAGCTGTTGCCCGGGAGAACTGTTGGTGATGGAAAATTCCATAGCTAAGGCTGTTGCGACCTCAGAGTGGGGCGCCATATGACTGAAGAACTGAGTTTTAAATGTCACTGAATTTTAACTTTTTATATCGAGATAGCATAATAAAACAAACACTAGGAGCCCAGCAACATCAAGAGATCGTGCGTGGGCACCCGCAGTCCCACTGCCTCCCTGCTGGGGGTGTCCTTCGGCCCCTCCCTCTGCCCCTGCAGTCGGCTGATTGACGGCTCTGCACCCAGAGCCCTCTTGAGGCAGCCTCACTCTGCCTTTCAGTCGGGACTGCGGAGCAGGGCGTCTTCTCCGCTGCTGGGCTCTTCTCCTGTTAAATGTTCCGTTTGTGTCTTGTCCATTTTACTACAACCTGTGCATCTTCTTTGTGTTACATGTAAATGCTAGTATTGCTGTGTATCGCTCAGTTGTGTCCAATTCTTTTTTGTGACCCCATGGACTACAGCCCACTAGGCTTCTCTGTCCATGGGATTCTCCAGGCAGGAATACTGCAGTGGGTCGCCATTTACTTCTCCAGGGGATCTTTTAGACCCAGGGATCGAACTTGTGTCTCCTGCATCGGCGGGCAGATCCTTTAGCACTGAGCCACCAAGGAAGCCCACTACTTCTCCCTGATTTTCGGTTTTCACTCTAACAGTGGTGCTGTTTGAGAAACTGATGCTCCTGATTTGACTGTAGCCTCTTTTCCATGGTTCTTGTGTACAAGCACTTCTTGTATCTCTTCAGAGAAGTCCTTTCCTCTCTAGGAATCATAAAGACATTCTTTCACATTTTCTTCTAAAGAGTTTAGGTTTTGTTTCTCCATTAAAGTTTATAATCCTCTGGAGCTGGTTTTTGTGTGTGAGATGTGGATGAGGATTCTTTTTCCTCGTGGGGTCACCAGTTGTCACTTCTCCAGTGACTGAAGGAAGCTCCCTTCCGTGTTGGTCAGCGGTGTCGCTCTGTCACCCTTCAGCTTTCTGTGGGTCTGCTAGCCTGTCCCTTGGTTTTCTTCCTCATTCTACTAGTCTGTGTCTGTCCATGGCTTCTAACATGTTGTCTTACTCATGGCAGCTCTAACTCAAGTGTTAACCCCTGGCAGGACGTGCTCCTTACCTTATTCTTCAAGTACATGCTACCTCTTTGTGGCTCTTTGCTCCACTCTGAAAGTATGCGAATCAGCTTGGGCCAAACACTGACATTGCAGTGGGGATTGTGTCACATTTCTAGCTCTGTCTGGGGGGATCTTTGCTCTGTTACTTCTTAAAGCAGTCTCCTCTCTCTCAAGCCTTGGCACCTTGGCAGAGGCAAGGTGTGTTTCGCAACAAACTGGGCCAGGCTGTTCCATACGCTGCGCAGGGTGAGGCAGTCAGACTGCAGGCCTGAGGGGCTGAGCCAGTGGACTAGGCACCTTACACCTGGTTACTCGAAAAAGATGTGCTGGCTTTCATGTCAGGGAGCCCAAGTTTGGGTGCAGGGTACAGTCTCTGGTCAGGACCTGCATCTTCCAGACTCTACTCTGCCACTCTGCTCGCAGAAGACCTTTTCCATGTGGTGCCAGAGGCGGGCAGCTCCCAGGCCCTTGTCGTCCCGCTGCATGCGACTCAGCCCAGCTGCTCCCTGCAGCAGGACTGGTGGTTCTGGGCCAACAGGCAGCTCCCCAGGGAGCTGGTGTCCAGGGAAGCCTTGCTCCAGGAACAGCTGAGGAAGGACTGAATCTTTCACCTAAATACACAAGCTAAGTTAGGGAAAATCCCTTTAAATAGTAATCACTCATCATGAATGTTAACTATTTAATACAGGAAAAGTCCCTTCATGTATGACTTTTCCTGAACACACACACAAAGTGCAGTATCTCATCCGTGTGTATCCACACCCATCTCTGCGTTCCCTTTTTCACTTGACAGTAAATCTGGAGATCATTCCACATTAGTAAGTGGTTGCAATCATCAGCCTTTTGCAGCTGCGTGCTACTCCACAGACATTACGCTCTAGTCTGTGCTTGCGTGGCATGCCTTCACGTCTGATGCCTTCCTTCCGTGTGAAGAGCTTGTGTTCTTTCTGGACTTGGGCACAGGAGGTGGGGAGGAGGGGGCCAGCCTCCTTCAGGAGGGTTCTGGAGGAGCAGGGCTGGCTGACTGGCTGCTCTTCCAGGCTTATGCTAGGCAACGACAGGACCTTTACGTGATGGGTACACTCCTCTTCCTCCTCTTGGTCTCAGTTTTGCTATCATCTTTGTGGAGATCCTCAGAGGGAAACTCTGATCAGTCAGTATGTTTTGACTCTCTGATAACCATTTCTTTGATTAGCAGTTTGTTTTATCAACATTTCAGGATGGATGTAAAGTAGGAAGCAGGAGGCCCATTCTCATTTCCTGTCTTTTTGCCCTGTGGTGAGCACACCGCTGTCTAAGGAGTTTCCCTTGTTTATGGGTCCTCCAACTAGGGAAGGGCACCCTTCTTGACCATCTTTGGGTTCATGGTGGAGTTTTAGATGTTCTGAAACCCCTGCGATATTGGAAGTAAGCTTTCTTCCTGCATTGCATTGTTTTGGAGAACAGGTTTTATGTAGTGTGGGGTTTTATTGCCTCTTTAAAGGAATTTGTGATCCGACAACAGGTTCAGAGTGACTGCTTAGGCCCTTGTTTTACGCTCAGTGGGGAATGACCGACGGTGCCCCTTCCTCTGCCTCCTGCTCTTTGTTTACAGAGGAGGCACCTGCTTCCTGGCTCTCCAGGGATGACTGAGGGACCCTAAAGAAAAGGCACTGTGCTCAGTGCTTCTGTGTTTCAGTTCAGTCACTCAGTCGTGTCCGACTCTGCAGCTGCATGGACTGCAGCACTCCAGGCCTCCCTGTCCATCCCCAGCTCCCGGAGCTGGATCAAACTCATGTCCATCCAGTCAGTGATGCCCTCCAGCCATCTCGTCCTCTGTCGTCCCCTTCTCCTTCCTTCAGTGTTTCCCAGCATCAGGGTCTTTTCCAGTGAATCAGCTCTTCGCATCAGGTGGCCAATGTATTGGAGTTTCAGCTTCAACATCAGTCCTTCCAATGAACACCAGGACTGATTTCCTTTAGGATGGACTGGTTGGATCTCCTTGCAGTCCAAGGGACTCTCAAGAGTTTTCTCCAGCACCACAGTTCAAAAGCATCAATTCTTCGGCGATCAGCTTTCTTCAGAGTCAAACTCTCACATCCATACATGACCACTGGGAAAACCATAGCCTTGGACCTTTGTCAGTAAAGTAATCACAATCTGCTTTTTAATATGCTGTCTAGGTTGGTCATAGCTTTTCCTGCAGGGAGCAAGCGTCTTTTAATTTCATGACTGCAGTTACCATCTGCAGTGATTTTGGAGCCCAAGAAAATAAAGTCTGTCATTGTTTCCACCGTTTCCACATCTATTTGCCATGAAGTGATGGGTCTGGATGCCATGATCTTAGTTTTTTGAATATTGAGTTTTTAAGCCAGGTTTTTCACTCTCCTCTTTCATTTTCATCAAGAGGCTGTTTAGTTCCTCTTTGCTTTTTTCATAAGGGTGGTGTCATCTGCATATCTGAGGTTGTTGATATTTCTCCAGGCAATCTTGATTCCAGCTTGTGCTTCATCCAGCCTGGCATTTTGCATGTTGTACTCTGCATATAAGTTAAATAAGCAGGGTGACAATATTCAGCCTTGACATACTCCTTTCCCAGTTTTGAACCAGTTCATTGTTCCATGTCCAGTTCTAACTGTTGCTTCTTGACCTGCATAAAGATTTCTCAGGAGGCAGTTAAGATCACCTGGTATTCCCATCTCTTTCAGAATTTTCCAGTTTCTTGTGATCCACACAGTTAAAGGCTTTTGGTGTAGTCAATGAAGCAGAAGTAGTTGTTTCTCTGGAATTTTCTTGCTTTTTCTGTGATCCAGTATATATTGGCAGTTTGATCTCTGGTTTGTGTTTAAATTAATCAAAATGAAAATTGAGTAAGTAAAAATGAAAACTCAGTTCCTTAGCCACATTCCACAGAGAAGGCAATGGCACCCCACTCCAGTACTCATGCCTGGAAAATCCCATGGACGGAGGAGCCTGGTAGGCTGCAGTCCATGGGGTCGCTAGGAGTCGGACATGACTGAGCGACTTCACTTTCACTTTTCACTTTCATGCATTGGAGAAGGAAATGGGAACCCACTCCAGTGTTCTTGCCTGGAGAATCCCAGGGACGGGGGAGCCTGGTGGGCTGCCGTCTATGGGGTCACACAGAGTCGGACACGACTGAAGCGAATTAGCAGCACCAGCAGCAGCAGCCACATTCCAAGTACCACATGTTGCCGGTAGCTACCTGGCCAGAACAGCAAGGGACAGTTCCACCAGCGCAGAGACTCCTGTTGGGCAGTGCTGCTTGCAGTGTTTATTTTACACAAAATGACAAAGATGTGCCTTGTTTTCAGCATCCGATTTCTTTGTCTATCTGTACTGTGAGATAAGCTTCTTCATGCAGCCTTCTTTTTCATTGTTCTAGTCTCTAGAAGAAGTATGTGACCTGCTGCACGCAGCCCCTTTCCAGAACATCTTGCCAAGGGTTCATGTGAAAGGTGAGCCAGTCTTCTGACCAGGGTAGGGACACACATCTATGTTCCCAGAGAGTGCTCTTTAGTTAAAAAGTCAGCTTTGAGTTTGCTTCCTGTTCAGTCACATCCTGGAATGTTGAGGATGGAAATGCTGTATCTTGTTTCAGAATAGTATGGGAGCAGGGGTATTGGGTATATACAAAAGAAGAATGCCATGAGCTCATGATTGTAGCAACAGATAGTCACAGAGGATTCATTGTTCTGTGCTGTTTTTGACTACATTTGTATTTTTCAGTAAGTTTTTAAAAGTTTGAATATTGAGCAAAGACTCAGTTCTCTGTTTGAGTTAAAATAGCAGATGAGTCAGTTCCATAAAAGAATTTTCAAAGAGAACCTCTATGCATAATGTTAAATATTTTTCATTTGGGTTTTTCTTTTTTTTTTTTACAAAATTAAACTTATGCAATTGTTATTCATACAAAGAATAGTGTATAAAATATTTTTTTCCACCATAGAGGGCGAGAGACTTGATGCCAAAATGAAAAGACTAGAATCAAAGTACGCCCCACTGCACCTTGTCCCTCTGATCGAAAGACTGGGAACTCCACAGGTAATGCAACATGCTGCTGTGAGCTGGGCACCCAGTTGGGCCAGTCATTGGCAGGGTTGATGGACTCTGGGTGAGACCTAGTCCTAATGCATCAAGAGATTGCATGGCCTGCTCAGCCACTCAGGCCTGAGTTTTCCAAGTGAGTTTTATAATAGGACCTTATCACAGGGTGGCTGGGAAGTTTGAATGAGCTAACACGTAAAAGGATGGAGAACATCACCTGGCAGGTGAGACGTGCACAGTAAACATCGCTGTTTTTGTTGTCCATCCCTTCACGAAGAAAGCTTTCTCATAGGTTTTTAAGAACAGGAGGCAGGGAGGAACTTAAGCTGGCATTTTGGATGAGATAACTCTTTACTGTAGGACATTCAGCAGCATCCCTGGCTTCTACCCACTAGATGCCACTAGACCCACAAGCTATGAAAACCAAAAGTATCTCCACATGTTGCCACATGTCCTCAGGAGATAAATGTCTCTCTTAAGAACAACTGTGCTTGACAAATCTATTTAGTCTGATAAGACATAAGTAATAGCTGACGTATTTTGTTGATGTTTATTTTTAAAAACCCTCTTCTGCAAGCTGGGGTAGTTTCCAGTGAGTCAAAAACAATACTGGAGTACTTCAACTTCAGCATTCTAGCTGCCTGCCGTGCCTGTGACATTTTGTTCTTTCTACAGCAAATTGCAATAGCAAGAGAGGGGGACCTGCTGACAAAGGAGCGTCTCTGCTGTGGCCTGTCCATGTTTGAAGTCATCCTGACTCGGATCCGGACCTTTCTGGACGACTCCATCTGGCGCGGGCCTCTGCCCAGCAATGGGGTCATGCACGTAGACGACTGTGTTGAGTTTCACAGACTGTGGAGTGCCATGCAGTTTGTCTACTGCATTCCTGTGGGAACACACGAGTTTACAGTCGAGTGAGTGCTCAGGGAGGGGAGACGGGAGGGAAGCTGGCGTTAGGCTCACGCAGAGGACCACTATCCTCTGGAAATGGATCCCCATATTGCTGAGCTGCAATAAAGCGGCTTAAGTAGGGGCTGTTACCTGATGCCTGGGAAATGCCTCAGGGCTGGGCTTCTGGAGTTTTCTGAGCTCATGGAAACTTCTGCAAGTCAGGTGTGTATCTTGCTAGACAGGAGGACCAACACTTCATGAACTCATCTTCATGGCGGGGCCTTGACCTAAAAAGAGGCTCAAAACAGTTTGCCAGAGGAACCCCAAAGAGGGGTTTACCAAACCAGGGACACAGCTCTGCTCATCATGCCCTGAGGGACACACAGGTGGTCTGGCCACTGGCATCTGGTCGCCCGTTCCACCTCCTGCTTCTTGTCTCCAGGCAGTGCTTTGGCGATGGGCTCCACTGGGCTGGCTGCATGATCATTGCGCTGCTTGGACAGCAGCGCCGCTTTGCTGTGCTGGATTTCTGCTACCATCTGCTCAAAGTCCAGAAACACGATGGCAAAGACGAAATCATCAAAAATGTGGTACGTGGAAGCTTCACAAAGACAAACACTTTCTATTTATTTAGTTTTTTTTTCCCCTGGGAATGTTTCTTATCATCTGAGGACAAAAGGTGCCACCAGATGAAACTTTCTTTTCACTCCCCAAATGAATCTAAATAGAATTAGTAAGCAAAGGAGTCTGGTTCCATTTTCCTTCTATTTTCAAGGTATGTAAATCTACTTCATATTATAGAGCCTTATAAGATCTGAATTTTCAGTATATTGACATACTCTTCAAGTCTTCTCGCTTCCTTCATTAAAGATCTTTTTGTGTTTATCATTTTATGGATTCTTTGTAATTGAATTACAGAAAATACATATCATCTTTTCAAATATTTGTTTTTCTTCCATATGGGGACTTCATTAGACATGTCTATACTTCAGTTCAGTCGCTCAGTCATGTCCCAAACTCATGTCCACTGAGTCCGTGATGCTATCCAGCGATCTCATCCTCTGTCATCCCCTTCTCCTACCCTCAATCTTTCCCAGCATCAGGGACTTTTCAAATGAGTCAGCTCTTTGCATCAGGTGGCCAAAGTATTGGAGTTTCAGCTTCAACATCAGTCCTTCCAATGAACACCCAGGACTGATCTCCTTTAGAATGAACTGGTTGGATCTCCTTGCAGTCCAAGGGACTCTCAAGAGTCTTCTCCAACACCACAGTTCAAAAGCATCAATTCTTTAGTGCTCAGCTTTCTTTGTAGTCCAACTCTCATATCCATATAACTACTGGAAAAACCATAGCCTTGACTAGACGGACCTTTGTAGACAAAGTAATGTCTCTGCTTTTTATATGCTGTTTAGGTTGGCCATAACTTTCCTTTCAAAGAGTGTCTTTTAATTTCATGGCTGCAATCACCATCTGCTGTGATTTTGGAATCCCAAAAAATAAAGTCAGCCAGTTTCCCCATCTATTTCCCATGAAGTGATGGGACCAGATGCCATGACCTTTGTTTTCTGAATGTTGAGCTTTAAGCCAACTTTTTCACTCTCCTCTTTCACTTACATCAAGAGGCTTTTGAGTTCCTCTTCACTTTCTGCCATAATGGTAGTGTCATCTGCATATCTGAGGTTATTGATATTTCTCCCGGCAATCTTGATTCCAGCTTGTGCTTCCTCCAGCCCAGCATTTCTCATGATGTATTTTGTATATAAGTTAAATAAGCAGGGTTACAATATACGGCCTTGACGTACTCCTTTTCCTATTTGGAACCAGTCTGTTGTTCCATGACCAGTTCTGACTGTTGCTTCCTGACCTGCATACAGGTTTCTCAAGAGGCAGGTCAGGTGGTCTGGTATTCCCATCTCTTTCAGAATGTTCCACAGTTTATTGTGATCCACACAGTCAAAGGCTTTGGCATAGTCAATGAAGCAGAAATAGATGTTTTTCTGGAACTCTCTTACTTTTTCCATGATCCAGAGGATACTGGCAATTTGATCTCTGGTGCCTCTGCCTTTTCTAAAACCAGCTTGAACATCTTGAAGTTCACGGTTCACGTATTGCTGAAGCCTGGCTTGGAGAATTTTGGGCATTACTTTGCTAGCGTGTGAGATGAGTGCAGTTGTGCAGTACTTATCATCTCTGTTTTTTGCGTCAGAGGTCGGGTACAGCATGGCTCATCTGGGTCTTCCATTTACAGTTTTCAAGGCCACTATCAATGTGTCTGTGGGACTGTGTTCCCTTCTGGAGCCTCTAGTTATGGATCTACTTCCAGACTCATTCAGGTGGTTGGCTCCATTCAGTTCCTTTCCATTGGAGAGCTAAGGTCTCTGTTTCCTGGCTGGATTTTTAGCTCACATCCCTTCTCATGCTTTCCACGTGGCCCTTTCCAGCCGACATGATCAAGTCCCTCTCACACTACTAATTTTGTGCCACATCTCTGCTGTCTCCAGCTGGAGAAAGTTCTCTGCTTGTATGATTAGATTGGATCCACCTGGGTAATCCATCCTACTTTTCCTAAAGTCTGTAACCACCTAACTATATTTGCAAGGTCCCCTTTGCTATTGGAAAGTAATACATTTACGCGTTCCAGGGACTGGAGCATGGACATCTTTGAGGGGCCACTCTACCTCCCATACCTCCATTTCCTTGGCTCTCTGGGCAGTACCCAAGTACTGACTGGATTTAGCTGACCTCATCTCAGTGTGATCTGCTGTGTTTTTAACTTTTGAAAGTCACTAGTTTATATTTAAAATGTTGATTTCCTTCTTCAAATATTGGTAGTAATTGATAATTTATCTTCATGGAATTTTTTTCCATTTTTGCTTCTGTATACATCTAGTCTAAATGCATGAAGAAATAAGTCATCATATAGTCTTTACTTTTCAGTTCCGAGACCTCAAGGGGTATCTGAAACTCTGAAATGTTTCTTGTATTTTTATTTGGCAGCTTTTGTTTGGTTGAACTTAATTTGGGATGCCTTTCCCCCAGGATTTCCATTTACTGCTCATCTCCCAGAGTTATTACCAACTTGGAACCACTTTTAACTTCATAAGAGGTCCGGGCTTGGTGCAGAGCCTTGGAGTGTAGTCCACCTTGCTTAAAGCCCAGGCTGTCTCTTCATCCCACTCCTGCTGGTAGCATTTGTCTCTGAGGAGGCTGGCTTTTCTCTCACTTCTTGCACAGGCAAAACCAGCAGTGCTTTAAACTGGAATAGACTTTAAAGTTTGTTCTGTTTACATTTTTGTGTTTTTTTAATCTAGTTCTATTATAGCAGGAAGTAAAGTGAAGTGAAAGTCGCCCAGTCATGTCCATTTGCGACCCCAATAGTCCACAGAATTCTCCAGGCCAGAATACTGGAGTGGGTAGCCTTTCCCTTCTCCAGGGGAATCTTCCTAACCCAGGGATTGAACCAAGGTCTCCCGCATTGCAGGCAGATGCTTTACCAACTGAGATATGAGGGAAGCCCATTATAGCAGAAGGGTCTATCAAAGCACCCTGTCCACAGTAACTAGAAATACTTGTGTTAGTTACTGGACTTCATCTTCACATTTCTAGCTCTTAGGACACCATAGTTCTCAACACCTGTCTGTTGAATAAATAGGTCTATAAGTTTTACACATGAGTCTACAGTAGCATGAAACCAACAGAGAAATGTTGCAAAATATATTCCAGTAGTTACATTAAAGAGATGGTATGTATGAATAGTTGGCTGTAATTTTTCTAATATGAAAATCCTGAGGTATTTTGAAGCATGAAGAATAAATGACAGCTATCCTAATTTTAATTATTGTAGCCTTTGAAGAAGATGGTGGAAAGAATTCGCAAGTTCCAGATTCTAAATGATGAGATCATCACTATCTTGGACAAGTACTTGAAGTCAGGCGATGGAGAAAGCACGCCTGTGGAACACGTCCGCTGCTTTCAGCCGCCTATCCATCAGTCCCTGGCCAGCAGCTGAGGGGGTGTGTATCACCTGTTTGTGAAGAGTTCCAGTACTGACTGCATTTAAGATCTAGAAGGGCATGTTTTTCTTTCCATAAACTATTTAGTGGGATTTTTAGGAACTATTTTTCACTATATCTGTGCCTGTTAAAATAAGGGGGTCCTTTTCAATCTAAAAGCTTGATTTTATAAAATTGACTTATTTTTCTACACTAAAATTATATATACTTTTGGTAATTGGAAAATATGAGAATGTTGACTGCAGATTGTTGCCATCATGTTCTTACAAAATCATTTTCCATTTTTCTGTGGAATGTTCCAACAGCTAGCTATGTCATGAAGTGCTGCTGAGTTCATCCATTTATCCTGTAACATTTAAGGAAAGATTTGTGAATTTAAGCAAGAAACTTAATACCAGCTAATTGCAATAAAACCCGTTACCAATTAGCATTAAACTTAATGATTAGCTTTTGTTGAGGGATTTTTCTGGTTTTTTTATGAAAACCTTTTCTAAGTCATTTCCCTTTCCCTTTTTGTGTGTTTCAAAAAATACTGAACTTGATTTCTGTTTCTACTAAATCCAGCTGTAACAAAATCTAGTTTGTGACAGGATTTAAAGGTTACAGAAATAAAAATAATGGAACCTGTTTGTGTTCATTCATTTACTGTTGCGCTGTGCGCTCTGGCTTTGGTAAGGTACTTTCCCTACTTGCTCGAGTACACAAACCAGGCTAGAAGTCCAGGTCACCTGCAGCTATGAAGGAAGGGACAAGATCATGATGGTAACTTCTATATGGTTTTAAAAACATTAACACCAAAGTCCAGGTGCATTATCTATGGCACCAAAAATAAAGTCTGTGAACTACTTGGTTTTACTGTTTAACCTTAACATAAAACAGAACTGTTTAGAAAAAGTAACCTAAAAATGTTGCTTGTGGTAATGTGAAATAACCCTGGGGCCAGTATTCTCCTGCAGATTAAGAGGTAGTATCTGTGCTCACCCTATAATGGAAGTATAGAATATGATGAAAAATTAAGTTTAATGAGTAAATTTAAAAATTCATGATTTTTATAAGACTTAATTATAAACTAAATAAAAATTTTAAGTGCTGTAAGATGTTAAATAATTACAAATTTATTACTATAAAGCTATGCATTCTCAACGAGGGCAATATCACACCCAAAGGGGTGAAAATTGGTTTTCATCTGTTGTGTACAAAGCACAGATATAATTATGGTTTCGTACATAAGCAAATATAGAGTGTATCTGTGGCATTAAAATTACATAGAGAAGCAGTTAGGAAAAAAATGTCTACAGAGGCTCCTTAGAAGATCAATAATAAAATACTGGGGAAATGGAACGTGTTTCAGAGACCTGGAAAGTGGCAACTCTGTCCTGATAAGGCCAGTGAACAGTGAAGCTCCCATGGGTGGCTACTTACACAGTAGACCAAGCTTTGTGACTGTGGACAGGAGCAACAGAATGGAAACAGGTCCGAGTTCGTCCTACCTAGGTGGAAATGAGTTGTATCTTTGAGGCCAATTGATGACAGGTTTTGAAGCTGGACAGAGGTTAATTACAGTTCTTTTTTGCACAGGTTTGATGTTTTCTGTACTTTTTTTTTCATGGACATTTTTACAAAACCAAAATAGTGGTCCAAACCCTTAAGCAAAAATAAGTGCTACAAAGAAATTATATTTTACAAACACCCTGTTTGTTCTAAACATTCAGGCTCAGAAAAGATCTTTCAGTTTTATTTCAACATGGGCCAAATTTAAGAATTGACCCTAGTCTTCTGACTTTATTTTCCAGCTTTGTTAGAAGAGCTAAATGACAGTATAACGCATTACGAAAATATATGGAAAAGTACAAGAGCTGATGTAAAATGGTAATCAAGGGTCCAGCCATCAAGGGATTATAGTAACTGAAGAAGAAAACCAGCCAGGCTGTATGTAGTCTGACAAAGGATGTGCTGATTTAACAGTGTCATCTAGGAAGGCCATCAAATGTTCATGGTGGCAACTCCCAGCCTGAGAGGTACTTCCATGCAGTGATTTCCTACCTTTTTTTGTTTGTAAGTTTAATAATTTAGGGGTCTCTTAAATTAATAGTTCAAAATTTAAAAAATTCATTAAATAGGAGTCATTTTTATAGGTAAGATAAATTACAGGATAATGTATTGAGTTAATTTTGTTTTTGTTTTAATCAAAAAGCCTTAAAATGATCAGGAATTGATAAGAGTGGGCATGAAAAATATACATTTCAGACTTTCATTACCAGTGGGAAAAAAAGCCTTTTTATAGACCTAAAACTGTCAGTGCATTTAGATTTTGCTGAAGAAAAATATAAAATAACTCTGCAATAATACAATGTTAATAGAAATTGGCCATGTATTGAGTCATCATTTAAACATAAGTAATTTCTTGGTCCAAATTAGTGAAACCTTAAAAAAAAAAAAAGGATTGTCTCTAGAGAACATCATTTGAGAACAATGCTTTTTCAGACACATTCTGATACTCAGATTTACTTTTTTATAACAGTTATAGATTAATTACATCTTTCTTACTAAAAAGCTGTCAGATTTCCATTTCTTCGGGAGATATTTTCAGCAGTGTGTTGTTCGATTCCACAGGTTAAGCTCTCTTCATTATTATTAAGAACTTCATACATACTAGAAAGACTGCCATTCACTGCTTTTTCGTCTTTCCGAAAAGACACAGGCAGACTTGAGAGACTAAAGCTGACGTCTTTAAAGGCATGCAACAAGAATATTCCCACAATGATTGTAAAGAAGCCACTCAGAGTACCAATGACATCATCAACAGGCATATCTTGCCACTCCTTAAAAAGAATAGCTGAACAAGTTAAAACTGATGTTGTGAAGAACACGTAATATATTGGAGTCACGATAGAAGTGTTGAATATGTCCAGGGCCCTGTTCAGGTAGTTAATCTGTGTGCTCACACAGACTATAAGGCTCAGCAGCAGGATCCAGGTCAGGGGATGTCGTAGCACAGGTTTTCCAGCAAACAGCTCTTTGATAGCAATGCCTAGGCCTTTAGCACAGGAGACTGAAACTGCTCCAATTACAGAGCAGATTGTGATATATACAAGAATGTTTGTCTGTCCATGGCGAGGTCCCACCACAAAGATTAATATCAAGGACACAATGACCACAAGTGTTGCAAAGACCACAAAACCTGGAGGAGGCAAAGAAAAATTATATTTAGTAAAATGTTTAAGTACCTGATAAGGAGAAAAGGTGTGGTTCTAAAATAAAAATTAGCTTTCTTTTGCTGCCCCAGCAAAAACACACTCATAATAATTTAGAGTTAGATGTACACACTGGAAGATTATGCTTCCTATTCACAAATTATTATACTACTAACATTTTTAAAGTAGTATCTTGGGCCTCATAATTATACAGATATCCCTTAATTAACATGGGATTGAGTTGCATGGATCCAATTATACGTGGATTTTTTTTCCAATAAATACAGTACAATACAATCTGAGGGCTGAACCTGTGGATGTGGAACCTCAGATATACAGGATGGACTATAAGTGGGTTTTCTCAGATATCCCTAACCTCTGTGTTGTTAAAGGGTCAAATGTATATCAAAGGAAACAGTATCAGGCTGACTCACAGCCATCCATCCAAGAACACTGTCCTACTTCCACCCACTGGGGTGCTCTAATTCCAAGAACAGGTATAATACAATCAGAGCAATCAGAAACCAGTGGAGAGAAATTATGAGATGACCTTGAATGCTCAATGATTTGTAGATGCTAAAGAACATTTGTCTAACAGGAGCAAATTTTTTAAATATTTAGGGACCAACCACTGGGGTAAAAAATCAATAAGAGAACTTGACAATAACTGTTGGGATCCAAGTTAGATAGGAGACTTGAACCCAACATGATAATAGCTAATGACTGTGTAGCACTCCAGGTCAGACGCTTTCTGAGCAATTTGCATCAATTAAGACATTAAATTCTCACAACTACCCTGTAATACAGACACTGTCATCTGCAATTTTAAGAGGAAACAGCAGTTGTTTAATCTTTTAACTCCTCAAATTCTAGTAATATGATTTTTAGAGAAGGAAACACAAAAATAAGAATTTATAAGGAGATGATAGAAAAATGAAAGCTGAAAATCAGAAGATAATAACTGGTAACAGCAGATTCAAGAAAGCTGAATCCCCCATCAGTAGTGATCGAAGATGAGAAAGTGACTCAGTGCTACAAGAATGCTCTGAAGATACAAACTACCTCTAGAAGTGGGTTGAAGAGGAGACTAAAAACGGGAGGCCTGGCTAAAGTCTTTTCAAAGAGCGCTGAGACCACGTCAGATCCCCTGCCCAGTTCTGAATATCTGAGTGACTGGTCCCCTTGCCACAGTGTATGGGAGGACCCCAGATCAGCTGAGTGTGTGGGGGCCTCACTAAAATAGGGGCTGGAGTAAGGCATATGTCTATGATGGTAGCCATCTCCTCTTCCCCATTCAAATCCTAGGATGCTGGCAAGCCAGACAGGAAACTTGGCTGGGAATCTGACCAGCCCAAATCGCAAGGCAGTCAAGGATCACTAGAGAGGGGCCAAAACAAACAGAAAAAGTCTTTGTTAGTTCAACGTAGACAGAGGGAAACTTCAAAGACAATAATGAGAGGAATCAAAGCAGTCAAAATCTGAAGTAAAAGGAAGTACCCTGAGGTAGCTAGAGAAAGACCACACAAAGCAATGAAGACCCAGCACAGCCAGGGAGAAATAAAAATTACTTCTGAAAAAGAATAAAATACAGTAAGACTAATAAAGTTTTTATTTTTTCATACCTGGATCTCCTAGCTTGCGAGACATTTCATTTAAAGTCTCAATCTCCTCTTCTTTTGGAGCATGAATAACCATAACCGTAGATCCCAGAATACTTAGCAAACATCCAATTTTTCCATGAAGATTAAGTCTTTCATTTAGAAAGTATGAAGAAAGAATGGCACTAAAATGGAGGGAAAGATGGAGGATTATTAAGTAATCAGCTACTTTTCTCATTTTTAAATATCAACACAACTTAAGAATTTAAATTACTGAACTCAAACTAAACCACTGACCTTATAAAGAGTCTAGCTTTCAGCCAAGGTAAACAAAATGCACATTCAATCATAAAATGAAAGTTTCTGGGAACCACCTGCTTCATCATACTCTAAACCAGTATAGTTACCATCTTTCTACTGTAGGACCTCAATAGGAAATTTTACAATAAACAGAGCTATGATACAAATTTAAGAATCTAGGTCCATTTGGACCTATTTGCTCAACTTTATCCTTACTGAGTGATGAATCCATCATATATTTTAAGTCCACATAACTTGCTTATTAATGATCAAGTTTTAATATTTTATAGCTAGTTTTATTGAAATCTTAAAAAAGTATAAACCTATAAATATAATGGCATAACAGAAAATTAAGAATAAAAGACATTACCATAATATATATTTATTACATATAATACATAAATAGCATCTTGTATCTTTATATATTATGTATAATATAGTTTCTTGAAATTATATAATTGCATACAATATAGATTTATGTAACTATTAATGTTAAAAAAGGGATAAAAATACCTATCAATCAACCAACTTTGGGAATACTAGCCAAAATCCAGAGTTCAATATGGGCCTAGCTGTTTCGGATAATGGTTAAAACAACAGAAACAGGACAAGTCTTGGACTGTTCCTTCCAAAAAAGTGTCCCAGGCCAGTCTTCAATCTTGCTCCAATCAATTACTTTCTAGAGAAGGTATAGAGTTCTATTCATCACCAGTCACCACCTACCAAAGTATACATGTGTCAAATGATAAATATTGTAACGAATGTAACTTGGAATTTTAAAATAATGCAACTGAAGCAGAATTAGTGCCAACCAAGGTCCGTCCAGTCAAGGCTATGGTTTTTCCCATGGTCATGTATGGATGTTGAGAGTTGGACTGTGAAGAAAGCTGAGTGCCGAAGAATTGTTGCTTTTGAACTGTGGTGCTGGAGAAGACTCTTGCGAGTCCCTTGGACTGCAAGGAGATCCAACCAGTCCATTCTAAAGGAGATCAGTCCTGGGTATTCACTAGAAGGACTGATGCTAAAGCTGAAACTCCAATACTTTGGCCACCTCATGCGAAGAGCTGACTCACTGGAAAAGAGTCTGATGCTGGCAAGGATTGGGGGCGGGAGGAGAAGGGGACGATAGAGAATGAGATGGCTGGATGGCATCACCGACTCGATGGACATGAGTCTGAGTGAACTCCAGGAGTTGGTGATGGACAGGGAGGCCTGGGGTGCTGTGATTCATGGGGTCGCTAAGAGTCGGACATGACTGAGCAACTGGACTGAACTGAGTGCTGACTCTAAACACAAACAAGACAAAGTGTAAAAGCATTTTCTCCCACAACTTGTTAGCTGGTCTATGCGCAGTGAATGACATTTCAAAAGCAAACTACTACACAGCATAAAAAGTCTCATGCGTTATTAGTAGGTACTGAATACCTTACAGATGAAACATTAACTGCGGTTTCTATAGGTGAAGAGTAGGGTCCTTACCTTACTAGGACACTGAGTGCTCCTAATGGAGTCACTAGGGTGGCTGGTGCAAAGGCATATGCAGCGAAGTTGGCCACCTCACCAGCTCCCACTTGGAAAAAGACAACAAAAGAAAATGCTCAGATAGGAACATATTTAGTCAAAACAGAAAAGGCTGCATTTTACATACATTTTTTAACACACTATTTAAATTGTTAGTCATAAGGGTTCTCCTGTAAATTATCAACATCAGAATTCAAACCAATTAGAAATACAAACCTATAATTTTAATGCAAAATATCTAATTTCTATGTGGGTTTTTTTTTTTTTTTTCGGTTGTGCTGCATGGCTTGTGGGATCCTAGTTCTCTCACCAGTGATTGAACCAGGGTCCTCGGCAGTGACAGCACTGAGTCCGAATCACTGGGCTGCCAGGCAATTCCCCTGTGTATGGGTTTTTTAAACAAAAATTTAGTATTTACATCCTATGACAAACAAAAAATCAGCTTAAACAGATACAAAAGCCTTTTTTCCTAGCTCTTTTCTAAAACCCAACTCTTACATTCAAAAGATATTCTTGGGTTGCTACTGTCAGATGTTCTCGGATGAGGAAAAATAAAGATATTGCTCTCCTATTGCAGTTTAGTGAAGGAAAACAGACAAAACATACAAATGAAGTAAAGTGTGCTACTCAGAAAACAAAGCAAGGGAAAGGAATGAAGAGCTGGTGACAGGCAGATAACGTTGCCAGGCAAAGGTGCTTGGACCGGACATTCTGATCAGTCAGATATGGAGTGAGGGATTTACCAGCAGCTATGTGTGTGGGGGAAACGGGGAGACATCCCAAGCAGAAGAGCAAGTACAAAATTTTGACTCAAGACCATGTCTGGCATGTCTGAGCAAGGAAGCTAGAGTGGTTCCAACAGAGCAAGCACACAGGGAGTGGCCAGGGAGAACAGGACTTCTGTGAGTCTCAATGGATTTCAGCTGAGCTGAAAAGCCACTGAGGAATTTTAGCAGGGGAGGGACATGCGATCACATAAAATCACTCTTGGCTACTGTTTTCCAAAATGGTTACGCTAAATTTCACCTAGTAGTGTCTGAGAGTTTGCTTTGTTTCTCACTCTCCCCAACATTTGCTAATCTGTTAATGGGAAACAGGATTATTTTATTATGCTTTGAACTTGCATTCCCCTTTTTCATGTTTATTAGCCAAGTTAAATCTTTTAGTGAAGTAGTTTGGGTTTTTTACCAGTTTGTCTATTAGGGTATTTGTTTTCTCTTATTGATTTTAAGTAATCCTTCATATATTTTGAACACAAATATTTTCTCAGCTCCAAAAAGTCTTCGCTATTTCCCCATTTTGGTGTTTACTATGGGCTTCCCAGGTGGCTCCAGTGGTAAAGAACCCACCTGCTAATGCAGGAGATGGAAGAGATCCCTGGGTTGGGAAGACTGCCTGGAGGAGGACATGGCAATCCACTCCAGTATTCTGGCCTGGAGAATCCCAAGGACAGAGGAGCCTGGCAGGCTTCAGTCCACAGGGTCGCAGAGTCAAACATGACTAAAGTAACTTCAGTTCAGTTCAGTTCAGTCACTCAGTCGTGTCTGACTCTTTGCGACCCCATGAATCACAGTACGCCAGGCCTCCCTGTCCATAACCAACTCCCAGAGTTCACTCAAACTCACCTCCATCGAAAGTAACGTAGCAGCAAGCAATTGTTAGTTCTGGCAATTTTTTGGCTTAGAAATCCTTTATCATCTTATCATCTTTAATTCACCTAAATTACTAATTTGAAATGGTTTTAGTCATGAATAGCTGAATTTTACTGAAATAATCATATAATTTTTCTCCTTCAACTTAACACAGCAAATTACAGTGAACAGTTTTCCAAGATTATGCCAATTTTGCATCTGCAGAATAAATCTAACTTGCTCATATTATTTTGTTTGTGATTTTTACATATAGGTTTGTGAATGAGACTAGACTTTATTTTTCCCTTCTTATTCTGTCCTGATCAGGTTTTGGGATTAGAATTATACTAGCTTTTTAAGAGTGAGGGAACCCCTTTTTCTATTATTAAGAAACTTCTTAAGACTACAATTATTTCTTCTTTAAATGACTGTGTAATTTACCTATGAAACCATCTGGGCTCAGGATTTAGTATATGCAAAGGTTTTAAAACTACAGCTTCAACTGGGTTAAGTTAGAGGAGTATTCCAGTTTTCTGTTTCCTCATGAGTATTGATAAACTTTACTTTTCCATAAATTTTATCTATGTTTTTTATCAACTGGATAACTGGATGTTTTTCATAATATCCTGTTAATATCTATGAAACCTTAATTACATCACCTATCTATTCTATCTTTTCCTTTTCTTGATCAGTTTCAACAAAAGGTTTGTCAAGTTCATTATTCTGAGCATTGATCCAAATGTTGCTTTAATACCTTGTTTTTCTATTTAAATACTTTTAGCTCTTCTCTTTACTCCTTCTATATTTTGGGATTTACTCTACAATTCTTTTTCTATTTTCTTCCAACTAAATGCCTCATCTTTCTTTTCAATTATATTTATTTGAAACCATAAATTTTACTCTAATTCAGTTATATTCCCTAAGCTATGATATTTTGTATTCTGTATCAACATATTGAAATAAAGTATTGTAAATTAAACACACTTTTAAAATATTTTCTAATTTCCATTCTGACTTCTATGAACCACGGGTTACATAAAAGCGTATTTCTAAATTTCTATATGTATTTTTCATGTTATATTTTTGTTACTGATTTCTAATATAATGATAATGATCTGTGGAAAAAATTAAAGCCTCTGAAAAATTTCAAGACTGGCTTTATGGTCCAGCAAATAGTTCATCTGCATCAATATTCCATATGTACTTGAAAATAATGTAGACCTGAAGTTGCTGAATTCAGTGAGTTAAGTTAAATCTGCTGTTCAGATTTTCTATCACCTTAAGAATTTCACTCTGCCTGTCCCATCAACTGCTCAGTGTTATATTAAACTCTCACTGTATGAGTTTGGGTCTGTGTATATCTCCGTGCTGTTTGTTTATTTGTGGCTGTACTGGGTCTCCGCTGTTTGCCTGCGCAAACATTCTTCAGTGTCCAGTGTGCGGGGGCTACTTTTTGTTGCAGTGCACAGCTTTCTCCATGCAGTGGCCTCTCGTTGCAGAGCAGGCGTAAGGGCTTAGAAGGTGTTGCTATATGGGCTAAATTGCTCCACGGCATGTGGGATCTTCCCAAACCAGGGCTCAAACCCATGTCCCCTGCAATGGCAGGCAGATTCTTATCCACTGTGCCACCAGGGAAATCCTCAAGGCCATATAATTAAAGTCAGGACTGATAAAACCTCCTGAGTTGAACCCTTTGTTTATAAGAAATAATCCTCTATCTCCAGTGTTGTTTTGTTATGAAGTATATTTTTTCTAAAACAATAACTGAAATGTCAACTTTCTTTAGGCATGTTTTTTCATCCTTCTCTTTCAGCCATTTTATATCCTCATGCTTTATAGTGTCCCTTACAACAGGCATGTAGTTTTTTTATTATTTCTTTTTATAATTCCAATAGAATAATCTTTGTCTTTAACTGGGCCATTTCATGCACAGTAGTTGATAGACCTGGATTTAAATATACCTGTGGCTGATTCATGTTGATGTTTGGTAGACACCAACACAATACTGCAAAGCAATTATCTTTCAATTAAAAATAAATTTTAAAAATAAGTTAAAAAATAAATACACCACATTTTAAAAGATTTTCAAGAGTTTAAAGGTTAATAATGCAATACTTCAAATATTCAGAAAAACAGAATAAAAAAAATATAAATGACAGCTATATATCCACCACCCGAGTGGTATCACCCTTCTTAGAGCAGTTCACAAGTTCTCTCTTTAAAGCTGCCTGCTATGGATCTGTAGTCACCTCTAGGGCAGACGTATCTCCAGCTCATCCTGAGCTTTATGCGTTTCCCTGATGATGGCTAGGTAATTCTCAACTGTCATGCTGGCTCTTTAATGCTTTGAAGAGGATGCTTTTTCATATCCTGTCCAGTCTTTCAACTTGTTTTCAGCAAATCTTATTAGTTTCACCTTCAAAACACATCCAGAATTCTACTACTTCTCATCGCACTAACTGCCATTACTCTGGGTCCATGCCATTATCACCTCTTACCAAACTATTTCAATAGCTTCTTACTGGTTTCTCTGCTTTTGCCCCTACGCAGTCAATGCCTCAACACAGCAGCCCCAGAGTTCCTATTAAAACCTGAGTCTGTACATGTTACCCATTTGTTCAAGCCTCCAATAATTCCCCATCAAAGATAAAAGTCAAAGTCTTTTCTGTGACGTACAAAGCCCTCATTACTTCTCTAAACTTAACCTCAACCACAGCCCTGCACTCCCACTCCCTTACTATCCTTACCTCTTTAATGTTTCCTTAGGTTTTAGTAATCCAGTGCTGTACAACAAAGCACCCCCAAAACTGGCAGCTTAAAACAACAAAGGTCAGCCATGTTTTCTGTTGGCCAAGACAATGATTTCTCATAGTTTCTGCTGATCAGCAGGTACTTCTCAATCAGGGTCTTTCAAAAGGTTGCAGTCGAGATACAATCTGGAGCCTGTGCCTTGCCACAACCTGGAGGACTCACATCCAAGCTAACGCATGTGACCAGTAAGTCAGTAACTGAGTGTAGCCTGGCGACCTCTCCTCAGGCCGACTGTCCTCCAGCACAGAAGTTGGCTTCAGAATGACCAGTCCAGTCAATCAAGGCAAAAACCTTAATGCCTCTGACGACTTAAGTCACAAGTCATCAACTCTGTTGTATACTTTGACTGTATCACATTAATTCATTGCAAAAGGAGATAATACAAAGTTGTGACTACCAGGAGCAAGAAGCTTTGCGGGCTCTCCTGAGTTCTGCCTACTACATTTCAACCCGCCAGGCATGGTCCTGCTCGCTGCCTTCATGTTTATTATTTCCTCCTGCTTCCTTCATTGTACTACATCCCTTCTCTGCATACTACTAGCAAATGTCAGCATTTATCACTAACACACATTTTAGTTTATCTTCTTTACTGTTGTCCACCTAGAAAGTAAAGTCTCCTGTAAGAAAGAATTTTTCTCTTTATTCTGTTTATTGTATCTCCAGCACCTAGAACACCGACATACAAAAAATGATCAAGTATTTGCTGAATGAATAAATTGTCTCTTTGTTATTTCAACTGCCCTTAGAAAAAAATTTTACATAATTCAATCCTGAATATTTTGAAATCTCAGTGTCTTAAGGATCACTCTATGTACCTTTTAAAAGTCAATCATCAGCGCCCCCTCGCCTGCCCCCCCGCACCCCTCACAAGCATCCTATGCTAATAAACCTGCTTCTTGCCTATCAAAAAAATAATACATAAATACACAAAATGTAATCATCAAAGTATGCATGGAAGTCTTAGCAAATGCATACCTCCTTTCTAATTTGGAATGAAACTCAATGGAAAGACAGGAATTAAAAACAGGATGCTTTCTATGATCTTTCACTTTCAAAATCACCTTAAACTGAGCATAACTTTTAAAAATACATATAAATGTCAGACATGTTTTAATAAGATAAAGTTTTCTCATCCAAATTAAATAAACTATTAAACTGTTAAGTGATTTATATAGGCTTAAATTTTATGTATTTTGAGTTTTGTTCATCAAAAAAACCCAGAATTTAAAGTTTTAAAATTTGCTGGTAATATAAAGCTATAAAATAGTATACATAAATATTTCAATATACACCTATAGTATTTTCTTGAAACATCCTTTATACATACTTGATAGCAGTCCAGCCCACCACAACCATTCTTTGAGATATGCATGGCCACCTTGACCTGTCAATGAAAACATATTTCACTTCTTTGGAAGATTATTAGACTTCAATGTATTTATGACAATAATTAGTAATGACAGATTTAAAAATATCATTTGCTTATTATTACTATATCAAATAAAGGTTTCATCATGATTACACCGGAGAAGGCAATGACATCCCACTCCAGTACTCTTGCCTGGAAAATCCCATGGACGGAGGAGCCTGGTAGGCTGCAGTCCATGGGGTCGCTAAGAGTCGGACACGACTGAGCGACTTGACTTTCACTTTTCACTTTCATGCATTGGAGAAGGAAATGGCAATCCACTCCAATGTTCTTGCCTGGAATCCCAGGGACGGAGGAGCCTGGTGGGCTTCTGTCTGTGGGGTTGCACAGAGTCAGACACGACTGAAGTGACTTAGCAGCAGCAGCAGTAAAAGCATGATTACAAAGGGGATTTCTTAGATAATATTTTTATGATTATCTTAAAAAAGAGGATGTGAGAATCACAAGAATGTGAATGAAGGAGTTAAATCAATCCTTCTATTTCAGTTCATACATCATGCTTCTGTTTTGTGAACTTACCTTCAATATACAAAGTGAACCAATCAGAAACAGCCCACTTCTAGTGAATTAGATAGTGGAGAAGCCATTTAGGTGTGGGTTAGCTCCACGTATGAGGTAGTAACCCTGGAGAAAAGGGTCCCTTACTGACCAGAACATAAAAAGATTGAGCACTGCTCACAGTTTGAAGCTTCCAGGATGTTCATCCTGCCTTTTCCTCTAGACCAAACTAACAAAATTCGGAAGCAATCAGTACTTAAGCCATTATTCAAAAGTCAATGTGAATGAACCCTTTGATAAGCATATCCACATGGAAAATATGAGTACCTGACTTAGGAATGAGGATATACTTGTTCAGATAGTATATGCCAACACCTTCTCCTTTCTGCACTAAATCCAATTGAGGTCATTATTTTAAGAGCTTGATTAGGTATGGCTATAGAAATGGCACAGAAAAAAAGAAGAAGGCAATTTTTTTCTTTTACTGCCAAAGCAGATTTTCCTATGAGAACAGAACTGGGTCTAAAACTGAAGCAGAGGCTGAATGACAGAACATGGCCAGAATGCAACATAAAGGTGGAAGCTGTTATGATCCACTAAAGTTAGAGGGAGTTCAATCACATCAGGCATTTCCCAGGGTCTCACGGCTTTTTAGTAGTTTCTGGGGATCAACCTATACCACCAATCAGAATTTCACTCAACTGAGTACACTTCAACCCAAAGAAGCCACCTCTCCTTCCTGCCAATTTGAGATCAGGAAGGAAAATGTCTAAGGAAAAAACAAACTTTTACTATCGTAGACAAAAGAGCCTAGCCTTCAATAAGATTCTGATTCTATCCATATAACCTCATTTCCTTCTCTGCAGACATATCAAAATTTAAAGAAAGGGCTCGATGCTAATTGGGTATTGGTACCTATTCCCACTTTGATAATAACTGCAAGAGTGAGTAGGTAACTTATTTTGACAACTTTTTAGTTTTATTACAAAACTGATTCTCTATAAACATTTACAATTCTTACAAAGTCCAAACTTTTAAATAAAGTCACTAGGAATGAAGATATAGTCTTCTACAAAGAACCCAAATATCAATACAAAGGAACACACTGATGCCATTTCAAAGTCACACTGGGCATAAAACACTTACCTGCTCTCATGGAGCCTTTTCTGGCAAGTCGCAGAAGGCCTTTTTTTTTCAAAATGAAACTCCCTCCAATGAAAATACTGGAACTCATAGCCAATCCCAGACCAATATAAAAGTCATACTTTCCATGCCCCTGGTTCATTTCGCTTGTTACTTAAAAAGCCACTGTGAACCACATTGATCAAGAACAGAGAAACTGTTGGTGCTGGAGGCAGGATGATGCAGTCTTCAAACCTAAAGAGGGAAAACAAAATGAAATTGTCACAGAATGACAGGATGCACGATCACTGCAAAATTTTACTGTTTCTTTTCTCATAAAATAATACTTTTTATTATTACTATTAATATTAATAACATAAATATATTTACCATTTGTATTTATCACTAATGTAATTATATCCTCCAATTACGGAAAAAGATGGGATTGTGATATAAAACCAAACTTAAAAGCTAGGACTTCCCTGGCAGTCCAGTCATTAAAACTCCGTGCTTCCCCTGCAGGGGGCGATACAGGGGCGGTAGTTCAATCCCTGATCAGGGAACTAAGATGCTACATGCTGTGCGGTGCAGCCACTAAAGAAAAAACACAACTCACAGAAACAGAGAACTCTGAAAGGTAGGGGTTAAGGAGTAGGGAAAGGGAGTGAAGGTGGTCAAAAGGTACAACCTTCCAGTTATAAGATTAGTAAGTGACATAGTTAACAGTACTGTATTGCATAGGCTAGTGAATGTGGCTAGACAATAGATCTTAAAAATTCTCACTACAAAAAAAAAACCCATTTAACTATGTGTGGTCATCGATGAATGTTAACTTACTGTGGAAATTATTTTGTAATATATACATTATGTGGTACACCTTAAACAATGTTACATATCAACTATAATTCAATAAAACTGGGGAAAAAATAAAAAGTAAAACCATATTTAAATTGATTTTATAAACTCTGGTTTCCTATTTTAAAAATGTTTCCTGTCTTAGCTGCATAGTCCATAGTTAACAAACTTTCCTAAGGAAAAAAACTCCTCAGAATGAAAATGAGGCATAAAAATACACAAATGTAGTTTACAAAAACATTTACCAATTTTACAAATGTGTCTTTTTGAATACTCTATACAAAGAAACAAAAAATTTTCTCAAGCATACATTTTCTTGTTAGAAATCTATGTAGATATAAGTACACGGTAATTTATTTCGTATGTAGCCCATTCAGGAATGTGTAAGGAGAAGTCAGATGTCACATTATTTTGTTATAGTAGAGAATGAAGTCTAGCAGATAGATGTATGTCAGGGTGTGTGTGTGGTACTGTTGGCCCTTTTAGAAAACAGGAAGGCCGTGAAACCTAGAAGACTCAAGCTATTAGACCAGAAAGGATGCTCTATCCTCTCAAACAGGTTTTACTGAACATATGTTCTGCGCACTAAGCAGTATGATCAGCTGTTTGGATAAAATGGTAATAGCTTTTAGACTTCAGTGGGGAGACAGACAAGGGACAGACGGGGGTTGGGAGGTAAGTGAAAGAGGTGAGGGAGATTAAGAGGTACAAACTTTCAGGTACAAATAAATGAATCACTGAGACGAAACATGCAACATGGGGAACATAGTCAATACCAATGTAATACCTTTTTATGGTGATAGATGGTAACTAGGTTCATCATGGTGATCGTTTTGTAACATATAGAAATATCATAATTAATCCTGAAATGAATTTCTAATGTCCCAGACTGCTGAAATAGTGTACTAATTGCATCCTTAAGCAAATGAGCCGACATAAAAGTGGTTCAAGTTTTTTTTTTTTAATGTTTTGCATTTGAAACATAGCATTGTGGGTCAATTATACAATTAAAAAAAAAAACTTTCAATACTAAACTTCCAGGTATGAAGAAATACCTTAAAAACAGTACTTACTGTAATTGCATAATAAAGTTTGACAATTTTCTTAAACACAAAGGAATGAAACCCTCTGCTATAGTTTTTCACATCTAGTGGCTTAGTTTCAATCAATTCCTTTATTTCTTATTATTAATAAATATACAAAAATGAAAGAGAAGTTCTAATTCTATAATTAAACTGCTCTATCACCAAAAGATAAAAAAGATTGTAACAAAGTAAAAAGGGTGTTTAAGGTTCCCACCATACTCTACAACTTATTTATCCATGTTTATGACTCAGTTACCCTCAGCAGAAGGCCGGCTTCCCGGCTCCTGCACAAGAGTCACCTTTATTTACCCTGTGTGCCAAGCTATCCGGCAATCTCAAAATATGTCAGATGTATTCTGGGTGAATACTGATGAATGGAATCATATGATTGGCCCTAAAAAATAAAGCTGGCTATTTATGAGTAGTCACTGATAGAAAACCACTGCATCATTCAGCTTAGCATTCTAAAACGTAAGCACTGTAAAACATAGCCTATAAACTGAAGAACTGTAAAAAGTTGTCAAAGTATGCTGGGAAGTGATAGTACCACATACAAATGAACATGCAAAGATAACAGTAACAATGGCTGGAAAATGAGAGTAAAGAAACCTAGCCACCACTAAACACTTCAGCCTACTTGGCAGATATATTCTTCTAATAAGCAAGAGTCATCTAACTGAAATGAACCCTCCTCCTTTAACCACTATGTTCATGGAACAACGTTCTTAATTACCATTCAAATTCCACTGAGGAAGCAACTAGTTAAATCTTTGAAAATCTCCCTTTTGAAGGTTTGACTAAAACAAGCCAACTTAGAGTCTGAATATCCTAGAATCAATAAAACAGAACCTTGTTATCTGCAAGAACCATACTCAGAAACAAGCCAAGCTTATCTATACTTCCAATCCCATTTTAAGGATAGCCTCACAAATCCAAATTCAGACTTTAACTATATAAAACTGACCTTCAAATACTAAACGTGTAGCTACCAACTTACTAATATTTACTACTGCTTAAAGTTATGAGTTTGGGTGAACTCCGGGAGTTGGTGATGGACAGGGAGGCCTGGCGTGCTGTGATTCATGGGGTCGCAGAGAGTCTGACACGACTGAGCGACTGAACTGAACTGAAAGTTAACTTTCCACTAAATGGCAAGTTACAAGTAATGTAAGGTCTAAAATTAAGATCCAATATATTATGCTGCCTTGACACCTAGTAAAACTGGGGTGACCTAACCACAAGTTTCAGTCCTCCCCTACTCTGCTTTCATGGATAGGTCCCAAAGTCAAACAACCCTCCTTATCATGGAGACTAGGCACACTTCCTGCTTAACCCTGAGTGGTGAGCTTCACTGCCTTGACAGACTGCAGAACTATTAAAGCATGCCAATCACATCCCCCTGCAGGAACTGAGGGGCCCCTCAACCTCCTGCCTGCCTCACAGAGGTCCTGGTTCTTTACTCTGCAGCATGTGTGTGGCCCTGTGTAGTATGTGGGGTGCTCCTCCTAGATATGTAAAAGTGACTAATGAACTGCTGTCTAAGAAACTGCTCTCATGTGCCCAGTGTCTTATGTCATGGGGAGGAAATCTTCTCCAGCAACGAGGTGAAGAAGAGATGACTAAACCAACACATTAAGTCAGAATCTTATTTTATCCTATGATCACTGAAAGTTCACTGTTCTTAACTTTACTATGTCTACATAGAAATTTTCTCTATATTTTATATCAAGTTGCATGATGCTATTTAAAATCTTTCCCCCTCCTTTCTTTTTATTGTTACTGACTTATTATGGAAAGCTTCAAGCATACAAAAGCAAAGAAGGATTTTTTTGATCAGTTGGGTCAATCTTATTATGCACATGGCTTTGGAGAGCTGTACCCCTCATCCCGAATTCCTTTCCAAACACAGAATCATGGCTCCCTTCAGACAAGTCATCACTGCCCAGACATACTACAGCCCCTCACACCCTTCTTTCCACTATGTAAGAGGATGCTCTTCACTTCAGGCCAGGTCACACTTCAAGTTGTGCTATAAAGACTCGACCAGTTGCTACAAGCCCACAGGCATTTTCTCTCCTGTGCAATTATTTTATTTACAGACAGGTTCATAAAATTATTTCCCAATTACTATTCTATCTTTGAAGATAAATGCTAAGTTTCTTAAAGACAATGACTAGTTATTCGTGGTGGTTTCTCCAGAAAAAGACACTCACTTATACTGGCAAATTTGATTCATAAGCTTTTCTGAAATTAAGGTTCTTTGTTGTGTGTGTGTGTTCACTTACTGAATACACCATGTGTACACCGGGTGGGGAAGGATGCCAAGTAACATAAAAGCTGCATACCATCAAGCTATAAAGCAGCCTTCAGCCACTAAACTAAGTAAAGGAATCGCCTCATTTGACTTACACAGCAATGAGTCGGACTGTTTCGAAGCGCAAAGGTTCCTCTGTGCTATGTGGGGACAACAGTGAACACCCAGAAGGATGCTCAACTCCCAAAGCAGCAGCCAATGGTACAGACCTGTGGAGAATGTTACACAGAGAGTGAAACAAAAGTAAGGGGTCTAATCTGATGCAAAGAATGTGGATACAGTATAATGTAGAATAGGACTAAAAGATGGGTTGGTTTTGATGCTCAATGAAGCATGAAATTCAGAAGACTATCCTCATTTGGATTTGTTACTGCTGTATAGCTTCTGACTATTGCATTTATGAATACAACTATATATAAATGATTTCATTTTAAAAACCATGTTGTATTTGGGTATCTAAGAGTTTATATAAAAATATTATTTTTTGTTCAATTAAAAAAAAAAGAAAGGAAAGAAAATGGACATCAGCATGAATGTCCTGAAAAGAATATTTGCTTCACTATTCTCAGACCTGGTAATGTTCTGTTCCCACTCTGTATAACTGAAGGTCAATCACAGCCAGGAGAGCCTGAAACAGAGATTATTTTTTATTTCTCAAGGATTCGCTTCAGGCAGAGCCAGATTTAAAAACAGTTAAACAGGAAAACCTGCTACGTTTCACTTCAACTAGGTTCCCAAACCAGAAATGACAAGTCCCAGGTGGTAACCTGCCCATCTTACCTCTCAGAAGGACTCAGGTGAAAGGTCCCACTCTACCCCTGACTGTTTAATTTTTGTGGTAATCTGTTCAATAAACATACACTAAGCAGCACATATCCCAGGCACTGGCGTTATAAAGATGACCAAAAGTTCCTGTCCTCAAGGATTCCACAGCTAAGTAAGAATTCTGAAAATAAACTATTCAAATTTTAAACACACTTCCAAATTTTAAAAACTTTTGGAATTTTCAGCTTGTTCTAACAGGCACTTAATTTTCATAATTGATTTCATTAATATCTATGAACACTTACACTGTTAGCTTTCATCAAATGCAATTATGTCAAAAATGAAATTAATACAGCTCAAAGAAAAAAAATTATGAAACTGGTCTACTTCCTTCTAAAACACAGAGAACATACAATTTAAGGAAGAGGAAAACATGGACCGGCATTCTAACACCTATATGAAAAGACTGAAGTAAGATTTGTTTTGGGAGTTCCCTGGCAGTCCTAGAGATTAGGACACAGTGCTTTCACTGCCCTGGCCCCAGGTTCAATCCCTGCACAGAGAAAGATCTTACAAGCTGTAGCACAACTCAAAAAAAAAAAAAAAGAGAAAAAGATTTACTTTGCAAGATGACATCATCAATTTCAAAGTTAGCTAACTTTAAAAATTACACTTAACAGTTTTAAACTTGTCACAGCACTTTTGACATTTCATTTTCACAAGAGCTTACATGTGATACTGTTAAGTAACTTCTCATGCAGCTGGTGAGTAGCAGACCTGGGATTAGAAAATGAGTCTCCTCATCCTCAGCCTTTTGAGTTTTCCATTACAGTTTCCTTTTAGTACCCAAGCTGGAACACAATCAAGGGTCAACTCAAACCAGATTCTCAGTGTAGGTCAGTCTTCATGCCCAACCTGCTTCTCCTGTTCAAACTGTGGCTTCACCATCCTTCATCACCCAAACTGGCCTACAGCGGCCAAGGGTGCCAGATGGATTCTCTCTCTGAGAGAAGCCAGCGAGTGGCTGGCTACCCACTATTTACAGAAAGAATTCCAAATTTTGTAATCCAATATCTAAGACCTTTCACCATTTGCTCCAAACCTGTATTTTAAATCTCTACTTCCCAATACTGTATTTCATATACTATGGTTCCACCCTAGGTCAACACTGCTGCTATTCTTATCTATTCCTTTCACTCCTCTGTATCTTTTTTTACATTATTCCTTTCATCTTTAAAGATCTACTTCAAAAAAGTACCTCCACAATGAAGCCCTGCTTGAACCAATTTTTTTCTGAATGTGCTAACCTTTATTCTGAATCTCTCTTTGGACACTTTTCCAGCCTCTATTATGATTATTAACGTACATGACTTATACCCACCTCACTGTGGCTCCCTATGGACAATGGTATGCTTATCTCATTTACTCAGTCAACAAATAACTGATTTACAGTAAATGAATACATATTATGTTCAAAAACAGGGATACACAGTGAATACAGCAGACCAAAACCCTGCCCTTATGGAGTGTACCTTCTGTTGGTAAATAAGAACATTAATTTGGAAGGTGGTGAATGATACAGTGAAACGTAAAGCACGTGAAAGATATTGAATAATCTTAAAGATATTGCGTAACATAAAGTAATTGGGTTCAGGGGCTTCTCTTTTAACTAAGTTGGCTAGGGGACCTATTGGAGAATGTAACACTGAGTAGAGGCTTGAAAGAAACAGTAGAAGAACAAAGCACAGGGAGAAGCAAGTGCAAAGGCACTAAGGCATGAGCAAGCATGTAGTTTCTTAGGAAAACAAAGGCTACTATAACTTACACTAACTGAATCAGAGGGCTTCCCAGGTGGCTCAGTGGTAATGCATTGGCCTGTCCAGCAGGAGGTGTGCGTTCAGCCCCTGGCTCAGAAAGATTCCCCAGAGAAGGGGATGGCAACCCACTCTAGTATCCTCACCTGGGAAATACCATGGACAGGGGAGCCTGGCGGGCTACCGTTCATGAAGTAGCAAGAGTCCAAAGACATTTAGGGACTAAACAACAAAAACTGAAGGAGGGTAGGATACTACAGCAAGGTGTTTTCATACACTAGAAATAGCCTTAAAAGAATGTAATTGTTTCTTATTACTATGTCTCCCTAATAGTAATAACTACCACTTACTGAACACCTCTGGAGGCACTGGTGTGATTGATACACATTATCAATCCTGGTGACTGATACACACTAATTCTAATCCACACAATAATGAGAAAAAGCTATCATTACCCCCCACCTTTTAGGTAAAGAAACCAAACCTCCCAGAGGTTAAATCTCAAGTAGAGGATCACATAAAAGTTGCACACCCTGAAATGGAAGCTAACTGCCCACTGGACTCAACTTCTATACAGACTGTCCCCATCTAAGAGTTCTCATTATTTACTTCTGCTTGGTTTCCATTGCTTTAATTTTTTCCAGCCTCTCCTTGGGCTAATTATTTTTAAACATAGTAACTATAAATACTATGGAACCTAACTTTCCAATCCTATTTAGCAACAATAATTATAAATTAAAATTTTAACTTACATGTAAGTTTAATATGGTCTCTCTTATGAATAAAAGGCTGGAAGAGGTTAGAGATGACTTATTCATTCTCATTTCCTCGTAAATAAAACCCTTTATTCTCATTTAAAGTTTTAAGCCCTGGCAGAGTAGCTCCAGCCTGGAAAGAAGAAAATACAGAAGTAGCAAAAGGAATGAATAGTTACTGAACACTTTTTAAAATTTAGCTACTAGCCTCCATACTCATTTTACTTACCAACTAACATAAAACCTACTCAACTAAGCATAACAGACAGTTTACTGGTATGAAACAAAGATCTCTATTCTCTCATATTTATTGTTAGTACTTTAACAAAAAATGTACTAACTGGGTTCATGTTACTTAGGGAATTTCTAGAAGCAAAACTAAAACATAGCGTGTAGTAAATGAATTGAAAATTCTAGAAAAGAGATTCAAGAGACAAACACAAAATCAAAGGTATAATGAATTTTGTTCAGTTGTATGGCGAGAGAGAGAAGGTTCACTGACTTAATAAAAGTTAGGAAATTAAACAGGCCATGCTCAAAACGTTACAGCGACATCTAAGGCTTGTTCAACTGTCAATTGATATCTCCGTGGTAGCTGAAACAATCTTTTAGAACTCGTAAGAAAATGAAACTATCTCAATGAACTTAATGAACAGGGGCCCCGAAAATGCCAGGCCAGGTTTCCGTGGGATTTATTGGCAATCCAAATCATGGTGGAATTACTCGATTCAGGTTACGGGGGAAATTACTTCCATCTCAGAACACGCGTGGCTCAGTGTCTCCAGAGAAAAGAGGCGCCCCTGAAGATCCTTCCCGACCCAAGAAGGGCAGGCCTGCCCACAGTCAGCCCCTTCGCGCTTGCCTGAAATGAAGAAAAGTGGCGACCTCACCGAGGTCTGCAGGCCCGCCGCGCGGCTTCCCCTCCACTGCCCGGCCCGGGTCACCTCCGCTCACACCCCCACACAGGCCGCTCCGGCTACCCCCGCCTGAGCTCGCGCGGCCACCGCCTTCGTCTCCGTCCAGTGGGAGGTGCGAACATCCAGGGCTGCAGCCGCGCGCGCCGCGTCCTCCATGGGGGAGCGCCCGGGGGAACTTGTCCCGGACGACCTCGAGCCCCCACCGGCGCCGCCACCGCCGCCACCGCCGCCACCAACAGGACCTAAAGAGACAGCTGAAGAGAGCCTGGGCGCGGCCGAGTGACGCAAGAGGCAGCGCGCGCACGCGCAGTGTGGCGCGGCAAACGCCCCGCCCCCGGCGCGCCTTCCGGAGACGGGGCGGGGCAGAGGGAAGTGGTCTGCGTTGTTGGCGGACCGAGTGATCACAATCGAATCAAATCAACATCAAGAAGTACCATGGGCACGCGCGGTTAGCACATGAAGTTAGCACATGAAGCCATGTCTCTAAGCTATCCTAGGGAAAGGTGCCCCGAGAGGGCAAGGGCGGGACTAGAGCGAGACCCGGAGGCCCGGGCGAGTAGGAGGAGGCCAAGGGGCGAAACCAAGTGCTGGGGGCGGGGCGGAGTTGGGCTCCGGGAAAGGCCTTCTCAAAGTCCGTCTAGTCAAGGCTATGGTTTTTCCAGGGGTCACGTATGGATGTGAGAGTTGGATTGTGAAGAAAGCTGATCGCCGAAGAATTGATGCTATTGAACTGTGGTGCTGGAGAAGACTCTTGAGAGTCCCTTGGACTGCAAGGAGATCCAACCAGTCCATTCTAAAGGAGATCAATCCTGGGTGTTCATTGGAAGGACTGATGCTAAAGCTGAAACTCCAATACTTTGGCCACCTCATGCGACGAGTTGACTCACTGGAAAAGAGTCTGATGCTGGGAGGGATTGGGGGGTGGGAGGAGAAGGGGACGACAGAGAATGAGATGGCTGGATGGCATCACCGACTCGATGGACATGAGTTTGAGTGAACTCCGGGAGTTGGTGATGGACAGGGAGGCCTGGCGTTCATGGGGTCGCGGAGAGTCGGACACGACTCAGCGACTGAACTGAACTGAAGGCCTTCTCTTCCCAGGTGGTAACTAACTGAATCCGAAACTATTCGTTACTTTCTTTGGGAGAGTTCATTGTTTGCTAAAAAGCCGACCTCCCGACACTTGGGAGACTTATTTTTCTTGAGATGCACGGGAAACCCACTGTTAAGCTACCCTGCCTTGACTTCTTCTGGAACGTAGGAAGTTCTGGGACCCACGATCATGGTTTCCTCAAAAAAGGACGAAGAGGGCTCGTTTATTTATTAGAAATCAGGAAGAGCAACTAGCTGGATCTGGAGTGAGACCTGCTAATAAAACAATAATAACTTGGTTACAGGTGCAATTTCCTCTGGGGATATTTTTCCAGTTTTTGACTAGATATGGGAACACTATTGTAACAAATTTAAATAATTTTGGGTGGGAGTCTTTCTAAAATGAAGTCTGTGCTTATTTAGCCAGAAAATGCTAAATGTAATTTGTTTGTTTAGGACTGTAGTCTCACTGGACTGTTATTATCTAGACTTCACAGTCCCTGACTACTCTGGTTTTGGTAACTATGCAGCTTCTAATTTAAAACCTTTTAATCTTCCCTAAACTCGATAACCAGACAACTGTCCTTTTTAGAACTGACTCAGAGGAACTTGTTTATTTTTTTGGTCTCACCTGTTCTATCTAGAGGACACGGTCAAATAAGCAGTTACATTGACTATTGAAAAATAGTTGACAAGCCGGTCTCTAATGATGCAGTAGAGTGTTAAAAATGGCTCTAATTCTGTACCCATCCATTTGCCCACACATTTTGCAGAGTGGCTTTGCAGTTCTACTCCATCCCAACTTTGCCTTAGCCAAGAAAATGTGGTGGTTGCCAGCCTAGATCATGATGAGAAGCTTGGAGTCGTTGGCTGGAGGAGGAGGCCAGGTGGAGCTGAGCACCTTATAAGCCAGCTAACTGACCCAGAGAATAGACACAGAGCCAGGTTGGTTGAGGTACACAAAACTGTCCTGTTCACCCACAGATACATGAGAAAGAATAAAGGAATATTCTATTAAGCTACTCTTTTTGACATGAATAGGTATGTAGCAATAACATAAATTCCAACAGGTACCTCTAGGAGGCAGGTGGCTGTAATGGAAGCAGTGGCTAGTTCATACGAACAATAACGCTTTGAAACTATGTTGACCGAACAAATTTGCTGGCACCTCTTTTCTGCCAGTATTGTAATCATACCAACTAAATCCCGCCTCATCTAGTCATCTCTCTCTCATCACTATAGCTCACAGACTCATCTCAAATTCATTATCTGAACTCACCACACACCTGACACTTATGTCTGCGCGGTGTATTATTTTTATAAGTATATGTAATATTCCCTGCTAATGTGATACAAGCTCCGTAAATGCCCAGATAACTTCTTCAGCACATGATGATGCACATCTTATATACCAGAAGTGTTCAAGCATTGATCATGAGGTATTTTTAAACTTTTAAACATTGAATGCCTTTTCATATACTGCTAGTAGGATTGTAAAATGGTACAACCTCCTTATAAAATAGTTTGGCAATTTCTTAAAAAATTAAACACACACCATGTGATCTAGCTGTCAACTTCTAGGTAATTTTTCCCAAGAGAAATGAAAGCATAGACCATTAAACGATATAATGTAAATGAATGTAATGTGAATATAAATGAACATTCAATAAGTCTTATTTATAATAAAAAAATAGAGACAATTAAACGTCTGTCAATAGATGAATGGATAAACAACTATGATATGTCCATATAATGGAATACTACTGAGCAATAAAGGGAATGAACTGTTGATACATGCTATAATATGGTGGCATGTCAAAGTAATTCTGATAAGTGAAAGAAGCCAGACCAAAGAGAGAGTACATATAGATTATTACATTCATATAAAATTCCAGGAACTGGATGGTAATATATATCAATAGCAGATGAATGGTTGGGAGGAGAGAGGGCAAGGAAGGCAGACAGACTACAGTGGGGTAAAAGGAAACTTTGAGAGTGATAGGTATGTTCACTGTTTTGCGCGTGGTGATGCTTTCATCATATGACAACATATGATATATATTAAAACATACCAAATTGTGTATTTTATATATGTGAAGCTTATCACATCAACCATACCTCAATAAAACTATTAAAATCTACTTTTGTTGTCATTGTTATAGAAGTATAGGCAAGATTTATTAAGTAATATTTTTTAAAAACCATGAATTAGTAAATCAAAATTACTTCTCATATATTAACTGTCCTTCAAGTACTCTCCTGTGTTTCGGTTTTGTTACCATAGATGTCAGCCAGAAACATGAGAGTAGCATTTCAGATAATCTTTTTAATTTAGCTCAACCCCCTAGTAGTAATTTTACCCTTTACACTGAAAAGTAAATAGTGACATTCTTTAGCATTTTAATAGTTTATTATTATATACATTTTTCAATTAATATTAGTTTACTCAAGGCCATAGATGACTGACACATGTAGTAGGCATTTTCTAATACATTTGTTGGAGGGAGAGGGGAGAGCTCTGAAAAAGTAATAGCTTGAAATGAATTTTTGGGTAGAACACTAGGATATTTATTAAAAGCCAGATGTTGGCTTTTTTTATATATTTAATTATTTTAATGAGCATGTGACACTGTTAAGAACCACAGAATCCTTCAAAACTTGTACACATCCATGTGTGTGTGCTCGGTTGCTAAGTCATGTTTGACTCTTTTGCAACCCCATGGACTGTAGCCCACCATGCTCCTCTGTCCACGGGATTTCCCAGGCAAGAATACTGGAGTGGGCTGCCATCAGATGTTGGCTTTTAACAGTTGCTTCACTTGATGAAATGTTGAGTGGATCAGGTGGGGAGTATTATGGCCCCCCAAAGGTATCCACAGGAGCCCTCATCCTCAGAACCTTGTGAGTGTGATTAAATTAAGCATCTTAAGGTAATCGTGGAGTGTCCAGGTGGGCCCAGAATAATCACAAGGGTCCCTGTCAGAGGGAGGCGGGGCTGTCAGAGTCACAACAGGACACGGCAGTGCAGGAGAAGCGTCACACTGCTGGCGGTGAAGACGGGGAGGGAGGCAAGCCAAAGAGCGTGCCTGGCCTCGGAGACTGCGGAAGGCAGAGGCGCGGTCTCAGGTGCCTCTGGAGGGAATGCAATCCTGCCAGCATCTTGACTCGAGCCCAGTTAAACCTGTGTTGGACTTCTGACCCGCACAACTATAAGATAGGAAGTTTGTGTAGCTGTAAACCACAAAGTTCGTGGTATTTTGTTAGAGCAGCAACAGAAAACCAACACTGAATAAACATGCCAAAATAGGGGAAGAACACTGAGGTCCTCCAGACATCCCCCAAAATAAAACGACCCCATTTTATAAACAGACAACCTGATTTGAACTTCCTCCACCTTCCAGCCCGTTATCTCAATGAAGTTACATGGATCTGTTGTGTTTGTTACCTGATTGGCATCTCTCCTATCCTGCTTGCCATAGCACAGTTCCAAACCCTACACTTAAAAATTTCTTCAGCTGGAATTAATACTTTTTTTATCTGTTTATTTCTCTATTTCTTGACTGCCTCAGTTTTCTAAAACAAAGTCTTTGAAACTACCTATGATATGAGGTTAAAAATATGGTGTGATTAATATTACATCAAAGATGCTGGCATGTGATGTCTAAAGGTCAACTGACAGAGATATAACTCATCAACAGAGAAAGTGGAAACTGGGGAGCACATCTGATTCTCTATACTCCTCAGAATCAGATATAGAGCTCAGGTTCAATAGTAGTATACTTGGCTTCCAGCTACGACTAACAGTTTTGTAATAGTAACCAACCCAGGCAAGTTTTTGAAGAATTTTGCACTTACACATTTCATCCCAAAAACCTATGTAGAAAGGGTTATCCATTTGGTGATTTCTTAAAATGTTTTTTCCTGATTTCTGTACAGATATACTATGATCAAAATGTGAGTAATTAAGTCTTTTTGGATAGAGCCTAAGGAAAAGTATTTTGCTCAAATTTTTTTTCATTTAATAAAATTACTTTAGGACACTAATAAATATTAGTGACAAGATTTTTTATGACAGAGTATTAAAATGTGTTATGATTCTCAAATTTTCCATGTATTTAAAATCTGTTATATGTTATATACCTCAAAAACATGTAAAAGACATTAACATATTAAAATACAAATGGTTTTCTTTAATACATCATTTCACTGTATCAGAAGGTAGTCACTGGGTGGTGAATTCCTTCACACATCATAGATTTGCTTCCTAAGATATGCATGAGTGGACATCTTCTACATCCTGATGGGGACCTGGTCTATTTGTTTCTATGAAGAAAATGGGAAGCATCTGATTCAGAAATTAAGATGGTATGGAACCTGAGACCACACAAACTTCTCATGTAAAGGGCAAAAAACCAACGAGTGTTCAGCTAGAAATAAGTTATTTTATTTTAAAACACATACATATTAATAAATATTATTCGAAAACTTAATAAATAGCCTTTTATTTACATAAGGCAATTACAACATGCTATGACTACTTCTATAAAGCAGAATATAAGCAAGTATTAGTCATTGACAAATATGTGTGTGTGCTAATTGGAAGCTCCTGATACATTTACATGAAAAAAATTTTATGCAACCAACCAACATTTTACATTTTTTATCTAGTTTTATTCCTCTTTCACAATTATATTCCATTTTACAAGAAAGTTATTTAAAGAGGCAAAAACACTCAGGAATTCTACTGAAAAACAGTACTCTTAAATTTTTCCAAAGTGTAAAAACACTGACATGAGGTTGGGGTTGGGGCAAATTATTATGGTCTGACAAATGAAAGAGAGATTCTGCACTTTTCAGTGTGACCCTTGGCACTAATGGTCTGGGAGTTCCTGACATGCACCTGGTGTCAGGTAGTTCATGGTCAGGGTTGAGCCGCTCGGAAGCAGGAAGTTTAGCATCACCCATTACAAAGTAAACACAACAGAATTCATCTGGTTTACAGGTCATTGATTCTTCTGCAGAACATACACCTTTGTGGAATGTCAGAAAAGCTTATCACACCATCAGAATGTGATCTCTCAGTGCAGCTTTTTAAAGTCCTTGTTTAATTTCCATATTTTACAACAGAATATATAAAACCCTTCTTTTTAAAACAAAAAAAAGGAAAATTAAAGCTTCATAGAATCATGCAAGCTTTACACCCAGTGCTTCCTTTGCTTAGTCAGTGCTCGAAGTTGCATGGTCCTGAGCAGACAGGATGCCCAGTCCATCACTCCCAAGGAGTCCTGTACATGCACTCTGGTCTGAGGTGACCAGCATATGCTAAACATGCAAGCGCTCTTACACAGATACAGAGACCATCCCACCCTTTAGAGGTAGAGAAACTGAGGCACAGAAAGGTTAAGTGACTCACCTACAGTTGCACAATTCAGAGGAAAATAGAGAAAAGAACAAATAAATCCTCCCGGCTCATGCTCTGGGGCCTAGACTATGCTTTTTATCATATTGGGTACATTTGAAATAGATGTTTATTTACATGATCATTGTTCTACTGAATATCAACTTTTCACTAGACAGTATTTTTTGATGTAACAGAAAGTTACACTTTTTTAAAATATAATTCTTTTGTTGCATTTAACAGCATGTGAGAAATACATATGAAAATAAATGAGTTGTGAAACTGGGCCAAATTCTTGTTCCCATTCCTATAATTCATAATCTATTCAAGTATATGACGGAGGTATAAGAATCTGGCCAGATGTGAAAACTCACCTATAAGCTATAGGATAGACCCTCAAAATTTATCACCAGTACAACTTTGAGGCCGAGGTGAGGAATACAGAAGGTTGAGGTATTTTATATGATAAACTGTTTTATGGTGTGACTGGTGTACACATTGGTCTTTCTCTTCCCAACTCAAACTAACAGACCTCTAGCTATGATTATGAGTAAAACATATGAAAAACTATTAATAGCACAGACATGTCTTTGAGAGGAAGGTCAATGCTAAGGAGTTAATGTTACGTTTTTGGTCCCTGAGAAGGTAGAACACCAAGATGCCATCAAATCCTGCTTGATGGGCGAACTATTTCCATGGTGTCAGACACAGTAAGGGCAACCTCATCAGACCACTGGAGACAACTGGTCAGTCATGAACAGATCTAAACTAACGCTTCTTCTCTTTGCAGGTTCCTACTCAGTCCCAGGAACTCTAAGTCAGAATCAAGTAGGCATCAAAGAAGAGTGATGGGCAGAGCTCTGTAGACTGCTCTTCTGGGTTAGCTGAGAAGCTCAGAAAAGAGAGGTATCATCTCCCAACAAGAATCAGGCAGCACGACAGTAGCCTGTGACCAACAAACGCCTCAGTCTCCGTGGACTCATCCACGCCTATAGATAGTGCATCTCAAGCATTTTACAGATGTCGAGGAACTGGCCTCTAGAAGTGAGCATGGTATTTACAAAGAGCTGAGAGGTCAGTGAAGAAGGAAGATGAATGGTGACTGCCTACTTCAATAGTACGTTCTTCTATCAGACGAGAAACCCAAGGAAAAACCCAAAGACCAATCTATTGACTATAGCTAGAATCAACTTCTGGAAATAAAACTGCATATAACAAATTGGCTTGAAAAGTAGGACTTGAAAGAATATTTCTTATTGCTGAACTAAGAGCAGCAAAGTGTATTTCATTAACTTTCTCATGTGAAAAGACCATAATAAGATCTGAGTGATGATACCCCCGAAGACCCACCCGTGGGGAGTTCCTGCCCCCCATGTGGCAGCGGGGAGACTGCCCTTCCTGTCTGGATTCTTCTCTGCAGAGATGGAGCAGTCCTACAGAACAGCAAAATACGCAGGGTGGTCTCAGTGCTGGGTTTGGGTTAGACTCCTTAATAGGCCCTACACTTGACCACTGTGCAGAACAGGAAGCAATCTTTTTAAATGCAAAGATTCAGAGGAGAAAACAAGGCATTGTCCAAGTACAAGAGGAGAGATATGGCCTATTTAGGTATCTATCCAGGTAAATGTGCAAGTTTTGATCACAAACATACTATTTTACAGGAGGCTTGAAAACAAGTGGACAATTTTTTCCTTAGTTTTATCAAAGATAAAACCCAGAGAATAGCATGATAATGAAAATGTTTACTTTTGGAAAGATCACTGTAAGACCTATCCCCATTCTGGGCCTTTCTCTTTAAAGCTTTTATTGTTTTAAATTCCAAATAAATTATAAAAACACAGATGTGTAAAATAAATACTGTAAGTCAGAAGTTATATGCTCTATGTCAAACTTGAAAAGTAGGCTGTTAGACTGCTGGTCATGTCAGTTACTTCCAGGCTACAGTCACACTTGGAATACAATGGATGATATGAATTGCATTCCACTGGAAGAAAAGCTGTGCATCCTACCAAAGTAATCTGCTAAACAGATATAAATTCGGAAGAGTCTAACTATTCTGGGGCTTATCACCTTCAAGAGAGGACAAATGGTTTATACTCTGAGATTTTATTTTACTAAAAAAAAAATCATAGGGAGATAATCCAGAAAATATCACCTCTAAGTATCTATGGAATAATCAAGGCTTAACTGCAATCAGGAACATCAATAGATGGATTTAAATAAACTAAGCTTCACAACTGCAACCAAAAAAATGGTATAATTTCCATGAACTTTCTTATGATACTTGTATACCTACATGTATTTTTTTAATATCTCAACTCCTTACCTAGGAAACTATTTTTATGCTCAAAAGTATATTTATACACCTACATTTTTAGAAAATTCAGTTCAATAAATTAAGGCCTGTATTCCTAAAAATACTGATGGTAAAAAATAAACCTTCAAGAGTTGATAAAAAGAGGAATGGATTTCTGAGCAGTTATTAACTATCAGTTACTATAAGATTTAGAAAATTTTTAAAATAATCTTGCTGCTGTTCACAGCTCACTGACAACGCATGATCATCCAATGTACTTTTAATACATAAGGGTGTTTTTTGCTCTATCCTTGTTTTATTTAGCCTCTTTATTCAACATTTTAGGGAACTATCCCTTGGGTCTTTAGAAATGTTCTTTTTATCTTAAAAAAATACATTTTTTTCTATTGACATTCCTCAGTAATTTTAACTAGTTATTATTAAATTCCATGTTCTGCTTCACCAAGTCAATCCCATCACCTTACTCAATCCCATCTTTCAACTTGGCTTAGTTCCCTATTTAGACAAAACACTGCCCTGAGGACTTTCCTGGTGGTCCAGTGGTTAAGACTGCACTTCCATGGGGCACCATTTCAATCCCTGGTACGGAAATCCCACAGGCCTCGCAGGGTGGGATGGGGGAACAATATTGCAGACGAAGTACATGATATCTTGATGAATATTTGCATCACTCTGTGCTTTGTTACTATTTCCTACACATGGAAGGTTACTATAGACAGGCAAATGACCTCTTTTGATCCAAATGCTGGGATAATTAATGGCTATTTTGCATTTCAGAAGTTTAATGAGAGATTGGGTGAGGGACTACAGAGTGCTTTGTCATCTCAAACAACAGGGAGATGGTTAAACTGTTTTCATTTTTGCTAGAAATTCTTTCTAAAACTATGTGTTCCAATTTGTAGCAAAAAAAAAACCAAAAAAACTTAAGCTTAATTGTGTCCTTTAACTTGTTCCTGAACTCATACGTGCCACTGAACAGTTACTCTGTCATTTAACAGCCTTATTATCAACTTAAATAATTTCTTAGTGGACACAATGCTTGCTGAATGAGAACATGGGTAAATTTAATACTGGATCCCAGTTATATTAGACTGAATACAAATAAAATACCTCATGCTACCTAGTCAATTGTCTTTCATTGGACTATACCACATGCTGAAAGGATCAACTTACTTTAATGTGTCTTTCACCTTGATTCTCTTCCAATAAATAATATACTATAATTTATAACTGCTTTGAAGATTTATGGTTTGAATAGTGAAATACTAAAGTATAATCATGGAAGTTGCATTCTTCTAATCTAAGAGAACATACACACAGTAATAGTCAAATTAAGTGAATAGTTCAAGTGATAAAGGCACTGAAATTGATTTGAGCTACTGAAAATCATCCTGCAAATGGAACAGTATATGGTATCCATTCACTCTTCTCTCTCTGTTTCCAATTAAAATGTCTAGGAGTCGGGGTAGGAGAGTCAACACATGAGAGGATTAAAAACAATTAAATGTATATACCTCTGATTTGGATGGAACACCTGAATGTTATACATGCTTAATGCAAAATAACAAGACTAAAGACACATTTACTGTAGAGTCAGACTTCAAGACAACACTTTCTCCCATTTCCAAAGTAAGCTTCTAAATAAGAATATCTGCTCCCCTGGAAACACTAACCAGAATAGGCCCGTTCTATTTAAATAATGATAGTGTTTTAAAAGCAAAGACTATTCATCAAAGCTTCCAGGTTAATGGCAATGAACATAAGGTTCCTCTCATCAGAGAGAGATGACACTCAGGCAACCATTGAGCAACTTCAGAGAACAGAAGGCTGAGTCCACACTCCAGTGCTAAGCAACGCATCGTCATTCTCCATCAGCCTATTCATCATATACAAGCAACTCCAACACAAGAGATTTACTTGTGAAAATTTACTCTTCTACTTCACATCAAATTAGGACCAGAAACCATATCTTCTTTCTGTTCCTCAAGCCATACAGTTTCCTGTTACATCCTAGTCCGTTTTCACATTAGATTTGTTCATCTCCCCCAGGTTGAAGTTGAACTCTTTGAACACCTGTATAAGGACAATTCCAACGGAGACAGTGGTGAACCCGCAGGCCATGCCCAAGAAGTCCACCAGACCCACGTTGCTCCATTCCCGGAAGAGGATGGCTGAGGCCAGCAAGACCAGCGTGGTGAACACCACATAGTAGATGGCCCCAAACACAGAGGAGTCGAAGCACTCCAGGGCCTTGTTGATGTACCTGAACTGGACGATGATGCTGCAGCCCAGCACGGCCAGGAGCACCAGGCACAGGCAGAGGGCCCGCTGACTAGACGGGTTGTTGTGGAAGATGTCTTGGGCAGCCAGCCCAATGCCCTTGGTGGAAGGCACGGTGAAACTGCCCAGCAAGGAGCAGATGCTGATGTAGACCATGATGTTGGTGGGCCCGTGGGCCGGTGCGATCCAGAAGATGAGCAGCAGCAGCATGAGCAGCACGATGCACAGATAGCCCACAAACACTGGAAAACAGGGGGCACACGGTGACCGGGGGGCTAGCAGAGCAGCCCCCACCATACGCCCCACCACCTGCCCCTGCCCGCGCCGCCAGGACGCTCTCCTGCTCCCAGTGTGCTTTACCAGACCCATTCCACAAAAATGTTTTCCCATCACTATTAGCTCCTACATCTTACAAGTCAATAAGTAATTCTTCCATTAGTAATATTTTATAACATTAAAAGTCAACATATACACCGTGAGATTTTTATTTTTCTTTTTTTGCGCACACGGCATGGCACATAGAACTATCCCCACCAGGGATCAGACCCATGCCACCTGTAGCGGAAACACGGAGTCCCAAACATTGGACTGCCTGGGAAGTCTCAAGAATTTTTTAAGCCAGTTCACAAGATGGTCAATTCAACAAACCCTACGCAGAGTTGGGGGAGGGCAGGGAAAGAGAGTCATGTGGGGTCTTAAAGAACATGAGGGAACACTGTGGGGTGTCTCTGGCTGTGGCAGGGACTGAAGGCTGCACGCAGAAGCCACGGGTCCTTAGGTGTGTAGAGAGTTTCACACAAAGAAAAATCATCGGGTTCTCCGCACAACTTCTGAATGTCACCTTGGACAGGTAACTGAAAAATGTTTATAATAATCAGAGCATAGAACCTGTTTTATGTATAAAACAAAGTAATTTGCCAAGCATTTTATATGTACTGAATTTCTTAGTACTTCAAGAGTTATTTTCCATTTCAGAAGATACCACTGCTGGGAGTTTGCTTGTGGCCAGCTAGTTAGGATTCCAGGCTTTCACCGACAGAGTCAGGGTTTAACCCCAGGTCAGGGAACTGAGATCCTGCATGCTGTGTGGTCCAGCTAAAGGAAAATAATAAGAAGAAGAAGATCCCATCGATGATGGCAAAATCCCAAGTGAGTCAATAAGACAACACCTCCGCATCATCTGTTTTGCACCTGCCAGATTGTCAGCAACTCCACATATGCTGTGGGGTCTGCTGGCTTTAATGTATCTATTCCTGTGGCTATACTTGAGCATTCTATTTATTCCAAAATATTATTCTTAGGGCATTATGTTGACTGCTATTTATATGTACAAGGAAGTTGTATTTGCCATGAATTTCATTCCCAGATTGTAAAGTGGGTGCTAGGCACTGGGCCTGAGAGGGCTGGGTACAGCCTGGACATGTGTACCAGCAAACAGGTGGTGGGAGTCCCCTCTTCCTCAAGGGTAAGGAAAAGGACCTTGGAGCTGCAAGAGAGGATTCAGGAAGACACTACAGCTGAAAGCTGTCTGGGAACCTGACCTATAAACAGGGGAAGAGGCAGTGAAGTGCAGAGACAGCAGTGTGCACAAAGGTATTATAAAATACTGCAAAAGCATGGGCTGTGTTTGTGGAAAAATCAGAAAAAGCAGCTGAGCCTGAATGTGTAGTGGATTTCCCTGGTGGTTCAGATGGTAAAGAATCTGCCTGCAATGCAGGAGACCTGGTTCAGTTCCTGGGCTGGGAAGTTCCCCTGGAGAAGGAACGGCTACCTCCTCCAGTAATCTTGCCTGGAGAATCCCATGAACAGAGAAGCTTCATGGGCTACAGTCCGTGGGGTCACAAAGAGTAGAACATGACTGAGCAACTAACGCTGAATGTGCAGGAGTTTCGTCTTTTGAGCCTCATGGGGATGGGGGTGGGGGTGGCAGGGTGGTGACTGCAATTATCATAAAAGGAAACAAAGAGAAACTAGGTAAAAAATACATACCAAAGAACAAACAAAAAACACATACAGAGCTCTATAGGGTCTCTAAAGATGAATTAAATCAGGCCTTGGCTCTCAAAGAGAGGGAGGAACCAAGGCCTTGACACACGGTGGTCCTAAGGGAAACAACCTGTGGGGGACCCGCAGAATTGGCACCTGTTGTGCTATGGATAGGGAGGCAATGTCAATGTACAAGGTCCAGTCCCAGGAGGCAGCAAAGGGGCCAGGTCAGCAGGGCAGCCCCAGGGGACAGCTGTGGACAGTGGTGAGCAAAGAGGAACCAAGGGCCTGGAGGACAGACCACACAGCAGGGCAGGGCAGAGGGTACAGCTCCCCTGGGGATAGCCATGATGGAGGCAGCAAGCTCTCTGGCAGTGAGGCCTGAGTTACCTGGATTGGTCAGCTTCTCCTCCAACTCAGCCTGAGTAGTCACACTCTCAGATTTCGGGGAATGGATAATCAGCACGACAGAACCCGCACAGCTTAGCAGACACCCCAACTTGCCCAAGATGTTGAGCTTTTCTTTCAGAAGATAAGAAGCTAAAATGGACCTTCAATTTTAAAATAAGAAATGATTAAATCAAACTATCTGACCTGCTTATTCACATTGCAGATGTTATTAAAGCTACCTTTTCTTTATAGTCACATTTTATTTTTAAATTAGTTTTTAAGTGTAGAAGGATTAGGAATTTATTGAAGTTGCTATTTCAATGCAAACAGGATTTTCATACCAATTCCATGCAGAGCCAATATACAATCATACTCTTAAGTCATACCACAATATTATTTCAGGAGCTATGAAATATACCAGGATAGAAAAGTAAGTTTTATGATTGACCAAAAATTAAAATATTGCTTCCATATTTTAAAAAGTAAACAGTCCAAAAAAACTATGTTAAGTAGGATATGAAAGTTGGTAAAATAATTACAAGTAATTTATGATCAAAACACTTAACGTTAAAATGAATTAAATTGAGAAAGTGCACAAATAACAAAAAAAATAAAAATGCTAACAGAAATTGAATTATGATAGAATCAGGGTGATCACTTTTAAAATGTGATCACATTACTTCTTTAATGCAAGAAAAAACATTCCTCATAAAACATCTATGATTTTAAGGCTGGTAATAGTTGTTCAGTTGCTAAGTTGTGTCTCACTCTTTGCAGCCCCATGGACTGCAACATGCCAGGCTTCCCTGTCCTTCACTATTTCTTGGAGTTGGCTCAAGTTCATGTCCATTGAGGCAGTGATGTGATCTAACTATCTCATCCTCTGCCGCCCACCTTTCCTTTTGCCTTCAGTCTTTCCCAGCATCAGGGTCTTTTCCAGTGAGCTAGCTCTTTGCATCAGGTGCCCAAACTACTGGAGCTTCAGCTTCAGCATCAGTCCTTCCAATAAATATTCAGGGTTGATTTCCTTTAGGACTGACTAGTTTGATCTCCTTGCAGTCCAAGGGACTCTCAAAAGCCTTCTCCAGCACCACAATTTGAAGGCATCCGTTCTTCGGCACTCAGCCTGCTTTATGGTCCAACTTTCACATCCGCATAGGATCACTGGAAAAACTATACCTTTGACTGTATAGACCTTTGTTGGCCAAGTAATGTCTCTGCTTTTTAATATGCTGTCTAGGTTTGTCACAGCTTTCGTTTCATGGAGCAAACATCTTTTAATTTCATGGCTGCAGTCACCTTCCTCAGCGATTTTGGAGCCCAAAAAAATTAAATCTGTCACTGCTTCCACTATTTCCCCTTCTGTTTGCCAAGAAGTGATGGGACCGGATGCCATGATCTTATTTTTTGTTTTTGTTTGTTTTAATTAATTTGAAGGATAATTGCTTTACGGTATTGCATTGGTTTCTACCAAACATCAACATGAAACAGCCATAGGTTTACCCATGGCCCCTCCCTGATTTTATTTTTTGAATGTTCAGTTTTAAGCCAGCTTTTTCACTCTCCACTTTCACCTTCATCAAGAGGCTCTTTAGTTCCACTTCACTTTCTAAAGCTGGTAATAGCGTTTCTTAGTTCCCTGTATATAATCTGAATTGGGAAACCTGGGCTTTTTCTAAATCATGGGATTGGTCATTGTCAATTTGCTACTGTCCATGCCGAAGGCACTCAGAGAATATGAATGTCTTATAGGGAGGACACACAAGCCCCAGATATATACAGGACTATTTCCAGTAATCATTTCACAGATAAGGAAACCAAGCCTCAGAAATGATCAGCATTTAGCGCAAAGCCACAAAGCTAACAAGAGGTGAAGCCATGGAGAGGTCAAAACTTCCATCTTTCCCTTACAGCACTTTGTGCCCCTAGTCCCCAGGGAGACCCAGCAGTGTAGCTGAGAAAATAAGCAACATATTTGAAGAAACCACACAGGATACGGAAAGTGAAAGTGATGTTGCTCAGTCATGTCCGACTCTTTGCGACCCCATGGACTGTAGCCCACCAGGTTCCTCCGTCCATGGCATTCTCCAGGCAAGAATACTGGAGTGGGTTGCCATTTCCTTCTCCAGGGGATCTTCCTGACCCAGGGGTCGAACCCAGATCTCCCGCATTGCAGGCAGACGCTTTAACCTGTGAGCCACCAGGGAAGCCCCTCTATAATACGGAACTGGATGTTAAATTGAGGGGCTCCAAATAGCTGCACAGAGAGGTGGAAATCAGAGGAGTGGGAAGCTCCAAGAAGAAAGAGATAGCCTGCTGTCAGCCTGAGACAGTGGGTGGGCCTACGGCAAGAGGGGAAGGGGCTGCCATGCATGAAAGAAAGGGGCAGGGACAATCCTGGACCGTGAGGCCAACTCATCTTTTATTCCACTCACAGTATTACACCAGTACTAAATTAAACAGTACTTTTACAAAATAGAGTGTCTAACAGAAAACTGGAGGGATAACGTTTCTCCTCTCTTCCTGGACTGCAGTAACTTCAGCTTGCTACCTTTTGAGCCAAGATGAAACAAAAAGCATACAGAAGCTCTTTGACTTAAGTCAGGAGTCAACAGATTAAGCCTGAAGGCCCAAGGCAGCCCTTCACCTGTTTTTGTAAATAACATCTTACTTTATCACAAGGATGTCCACACAGTTAGTCAGCTCTGTGGCTACTTTCTACCATGATGCCAGAGGCAAGAGGCTGCAACAGAGGCCACAAGGCCCACAAAGCCTAAAATGCTGACCATCTGGCCCTGTACAGAAACAGGCGGCCACGCCGAAAGGCAAGAGATCGACAGAGCTAAGCACACATCCACCTGGACAGCTGGCCTGAGATGGAGGCACGGGTTACACGTTGGCATCAGGGCCACAACCCAGAGGAGCAGAATCCCACCGAAGGGCTTGGGGAGTGGGGCTAGGACGGGACGGTGGAGTAAGGAGTAGTGTGACAAAAGAAGAGAAGGGGAAAGAAACTTAATGCCAAGAAAGAGCCAATAAACTATTTTAATAAACTTACAGTAATAGAAAGCAAACAAAAACACACTGTAGAATTGACAGCAAAGTCTTGAAATCTGTACACTCCTGTTCACAGCAACATTATTAACAATAGCTACTATGTAGAGGCAAATCAAGTGTCTACTGATGGGTGCATGAACAAGGAGACAGAGCACAGAGGCACACGGTGCCTTTCTCTCCACATCCTCGCCAATACTCACTTCTTGCTTATTTTTTATCAGGGCCATTCTAACAGGTGTGAGGTGTATCACACTGTGGTTTTGATATGGATTTCCCTGATGACTAATGATATTGTGCATCTTCTTCAGAGGGTAACAGGCAGGAAGGCCAGGGGTCTGCAAACGGAAGAAAAGGCTGCAACTGTCAGACATTTTTTTATCTTTCCCTTAAGCTGCAAGAGGAAACAAACTACAAGTGTCAGATTTTTTCTTGTAAAATTCAGTGTTGCCAAGACACCTGGTTCCACCTGAACCTAACCTGTCTCAAACCTTGAGCTAACCAATGCATTTTTCTTCAGTTCAGTTCAGTTCAGTCACTCAGTCGTGTCCAACTCTCCGCGACCCCATGAATCACAGCACGCCAGGCCTCCCTGTCCATCACCAACTCCCGGAGTTCACTCAAACTCATGTCCATCGACTTGGTGATGCCATCCAGCCATCTCATTCTCTATCGTCCCCTTCTCCTCCCGCCCCCAATCCCTCCCAGCATCAGAGTCTTTTCCAGTGAGTCAACTCGTCGCATGAGGTGGCCAAAGTATTGCAGTTTCCGCTTTAACATCAGTCCTTCCAATGAACACCCAGGATTGATCTCCTTTAGAATGGACTGGTTGGATCTCCTTGCAGTCCAAGGGACTCTCAACAGTATTCTCCAGCACCACATTTCAAAAGCATCAATTCTTAGGCGATCAGCTTTCTTCACAGTCCAACTCTCACATCCATACATGACCACGGGAAAAACCATAGCCTTGACTAGACAGACCTTTGTTGGCAAAGTAATGTCTCTGCTTTTTAATATACTATCTACGTTGGTCACAATTTTCCTTCCAAGGAGTAAGCGTCTTTTAATTTCATGTCTGCAATCAGCATCCCCAGTGATTTGAAGCCCCCAAAAATAAAGTCTGACACTGTTTCCCCATCTATTTCCCAAGAAGTGATGGGACCAGATGCCATGATCTTTGTTTTCTGAATGTCGAGCTTCAAGCCAACCTTTTCACTCTCCTCTTTCACTTTCATCAAGAGGCTTTTGAGTTCCTCTTCACTTTCTGCCATAAGGGTGGTGTCATCTGCATATCTGAGGTTATTGACATTTCTCCCGGCAATCTTGATTCCAGCTTGTGCTTCTTCCAGCCCAGCGTTCCTCATGATGTATTCTGCATATAAGTTAAATAAGCAGGGTGACAATATACAACCTTGACGTACTCCTTTTCCTATTTGGAAACAGTCTGTTGTTCCATGTCCAGTTTGAACTGTTGCTTCCTGACCTGCATACAGGTTTCTCAAGAGGCAGGTCAGGTAGTCTGGTATTCCCATCTCTTTCAGAATTTTCCAGTTTATTTTGATCCACACAGTGCCTTGAGGAGATAACCCTTGTCCAAGGTAAGGTGCAGGGGCTGCGCTTTGCTGGAGCAGCTGTGAAGAGATATCCCACGACCAAGGTAAGAGAAACCCAAATAAGATGGTAGGTATTGCGAGGGGGCATCAGAGGGCAGACACACTGAAATCATAATCACAGAAAACTAGTCGATCTGATCACATGGACCACAGCCCTGTCTAACTCAATGAAACTAAGCCATGCCGTGTGGGACCACCCAAGACAGGCAGGTCATGGTGGAGAGGTCTGACAGAATGTGGTCCACTGGAAAAGGGAATGGCAAACCACTTCAGTATACTTGCCTTGAGAACCCCATGAACAGTATCAAAAGGCAAAATGACAGGATACTGAATGAGGAGTTCCCCAGGTCGGTAGGTGCCCAGTATGCTACTGGAGATCAGTGGAGAAGTAACTCCAGAAAGAATGAAGGGATGGAGCCAAAGCAAAACCAATACCCAGTTGTGGATGTGACTGGTGACAGAAGCAAGATCCGATGCTGTAAAGAGCAATATTGCATAGGAACCTGGAAAGTTAGGTCCATCAGTTCAGTTCAGTCGCTCAGTCGTGTCCGACTCTCTGCGACCCCATGAATCACAGCACGCCAGGCCTCCCTATCCATCACCAACTCCCGGAGTTCACTCAAACTCAGGTCCACAGAGTCGGTGATGTCATCCAGCCATCTCACTCTCGGTCGTCCCCTTCTCCTCCCACCCCCAACCTTTCCCAGCATCAGAGTTTTTTCCAGTGAGTCAACTCGTCGCATGAGGTGGCCAAAGTATTGCAGTTTCAGCTTTAGCATCAGTCCTTCCAATGAACACCCAGGATCGATCTCCCCTAGAATGGACTAGTTGGATCTCCTTGCGGTCTTCTCCAACACCACAGTTCAAAAGCATCAATTCTTCGGCGATCAGCTTTCTTCACAGTCCAACTCTCACATCCATACATGACCACGGGAAAAACCATAGCCTTGACTAGACGGACCTTTGTTGGCAAAGTAATGTCTCTGCTTTTTAATATATTATCAAGGTTGGTCATAACTTTCCTTCCAAGGAGTAAGCGTCTTTTAATTTCATGGCTGCAATCAGCATCTGCAGTGATTTTGGAGCCCAAAAAAATAAAGTCTGACACTGTTTCCACTGTTTTTCCATCTATTTCCCATGAAGTGATGGGACCAGATGCCATGATCTTTGTTTTCTGAATGTTGAGCTTCAAGCCAACCTTTTCACTCTCCTCTTTCACTTTCATCAAGAGGCTTTTGATTTCCTCTTCACTTTCTGCCATAAGGGTAGTGTCATCTGCATATCTGAGATTATTGATATTTCTCCCGGCAATCTTGATTCCAGCTTGTGCTTCTTCCAGCCCAGTGTTCCTCATGATATACTCTGCATATAAGTTAAATAAGCAGGGTGACAATATACAGCCTTGACGCACTCCTTTTCCTATTTGGAACCAGTCGGTTGTTCCATGTACAGTTCTGCCTGTTGCTTCCTGACCTGCATACAGGTTTCTCAAGAGGCAGGTCAGGTGGTCTGGGATTCCCATCTCTTTCAGAATTTTCCACAAATCAAGGCAAATTGGAAGTTTTCAAACAGGAGATGACAAGAGTGAATGTAGACATTCTAGAAATCAGTGAACTAAAATGGACTGGAATGGGTGAATTTAACTCATATAATGAATTTAATTCATTATATCTGCTACTGTGGGCAGGAATCCCTTAGAAGAAATGGAGTAGCCATCATGGTCAACAAGAGTCCGAAATGCAGTACTTGGATGCAATCTCAAAAACGACAGAATGATCTCTGTTAGTTTCCAAGGCAAACCATTCAATATTACAGTAATCCAGGCCTATGCCCCAACCAGTAACGCTGAAGAAGCCGAAGTTGAACGGTTCTATGAAGACCTACAAGACCTTTTAGAACTAACACCCAAAAAAGATGTCCTTTTCATTATAGGGGACTGGAATGCAAAAGTAGGCAGTCAAGAAACACCTGGAGTAACAGGCAAATTTGGCCTTGGAGCACGAAATGAAGCAGGACAAAGGCTAATAGAGTTTTGTCAAGAGAACGCACTGGTCATAGCAAACACCCTCTTCCAACAACACAAGAGAAGACTCTACACGTGGACGTCACCAGATGGTCAACACCAAAATCAGATTGATTATATTCTTTGCAACCAAAGATGGAGAAGCTCTATACAGTTAGTAAAAACAAGACGAGGAGCTGACTGTGGCTCAGATCATGAACTCCTTATTGCCAAATTCAGACTTAAATTGAAGAAAGTAGGGAAAACCACTAGACCATTCAGATATGACCTAAATCAAATCCCTTATGATTATACAGTGGGAGTGAGAAATAGATTTAAGGGACTAGATCTGATAGATAGAGTGCCTGATGAACTCTGGATGAAGGTTCGTGACATTGTACAGGAGACAGGGACCAAGACCATCCCCATGGAAAAGAAATGCAAAAAAGCAAAATGGCTGTCTGAGGAGGCCTTACAAATAGCTGTGAAAAGAGAAGCGAAAAGTAAAGGAGAAAAAGATATAAGCATCTGAATGCAGAGTTCCAAAAAATAGCAAGGGGAGATAAGAAAGCCTTCCTTAGTGATCAATGCAAAGAAATAGAGGAAAACAACAGAATAGGAAAGACAAGAGATCTGTACAAGAAAATAGGAGATACCAAGGGAACATTTCATGCAAAGATGGGCTCGATAAAAGACAGAAGTGGTAGGGACCTGACAGAAGCAGAAGATTTTAAGAAGAGGTGGCAAGAATACCCAGAAAAACTGTACAAAAAAGATCTTCACGACCAAGATAACCACGATGGCGTGATCACTCACCTAGAGCCAGACATGCTGGAATGTGAAGTCAAGTGGGCCTTAGAAAGCATCACTACGAACAAAGCTAGTGGAGGTGATGGAATTCCAGTTGAGCTATTTCAAGTCTTGAAAGATGATGCTGTGAAAGTGCTGCACTCAATATGCCAGCAAATTTTGAAAACTCAGCAGTGGCCACAGGACCGGAAAAGGTCAGTCTTCATTCCAATCCCAAAGAAAGGCAATGCCAAAGAATGCTCAAACTACCGCACAATTGCACTCATCTCACACGCTAGTAAAGTCATGCTCAAAATTCTCCAAGCCAGGCTTCAGCAATATGTGAACCGTGAACTTCCAGATGTTCAAGCAGGTTTTAGAAAAGGCAGAGGCCCCAGAGATCAAATTGCCAACATCCTCTGGATCGTGGAGAAAGCAAGAGAGTTCCAGAAAAACATCTATATCTGCTTCACTGACTATGCTAAAGCATTTTTCTTAGGGAAACATTTTTCTTAAGCTATGTTAATGAAACTATGTATCTGCTTTGGAATTTGCCTTTCTTCAAAATGGTTTCACCTAAGACTAACTTTTGGCTGATAAGAGCTCAACAAACCAGTATTCATATCAATTATTTTATGGCTGGAGGATGATATACCTCGTGCCATTCAATCTCAAAAATGCATACTGTGGGAGAGGGGCCTGGTGAAACTCCGACAGCCTTGAGGTGTCTCTCTTATCTGATTAACAGCTTTCTACGGAGAAGGAAATGGCAACCCACTCCAGTGTTCTTGCCTGGAGAATCCCAGGGATGGGGGAGACTGGTGGGCTGCCGTCTCTGGGGTCGCACAGAGTCGGACACGACTGAAGTGACTCAGCAGCAGCAGCAGCAGCAACAGACATAAAACAGCTTGCTAAAACTAGTTAGGGGGTACTCTCCGGCCCGCTTCTGATATCTATGTCAGAAGCTTTCCCTGTCCCTTTTCACTTTAATAAAACTCTGCTATACAAAAGCTCTTGAGTGATCAAGCCTGGTCCCTGGTCCTGAAGTTAAGTCATTTTCTTCAGAGATCATGAATCTGACACCATTCACCGAAAGCTATCAGTTTCATGTACCTATTGGCCATTTGTATGTCTTCTTTGAAAAAATATTTGTTCAGTTCCTCTGCTTAATTTTTAAATCAGATTGTTTATGGGCATTTTGCTATTGAGTTGTAAGAGTTCTTTATATAATGTGGATATTAAGTCCTTATCCTATCTATGATTTATAAATATTTTTCCCATTCTATAAATTGCCTTTTTATTTTGCTTATGGCTTTCATTGCTGTGCTGAAGCATTTTAGTCTGGTGTAGTCCTTCCTGGAGAAGGCAATGGCAAGCCACTCCAGTACTATTGCCTAGAAAATCCCATGGATGGAGGAGCCTGGTAGGCTGCAGTCCGTGGGGTTGCTAAGGGTCGGACACGACTGAGCAACTTCACTTTCACTTTTCACTTTCACACACTGGAGAAGGAAATGGCGACCCACTCCAGTGTTCTTGCCTGGAGAATCCCAGGGACGGGGGAGCCTGATGGGCTGCCGTCTATGGGGTCACACAGAGTCGGACACGACTGAAGTGACTTAGCAGCAGCAGTCCTTCTTACTTACTTTTTTGCATTTGCTGCCTTTGCTTTGATATCAGACCCAAAAAATGTCTAAGACCAATATCAAGGAGCTTACTCCTTATACTTTTCTTCCAGGAGTTTTTTTTTTTTAGGTATGGTTTCAGGTCTTAGGTTTTGAGTTGATTTTTGTGTACAAAGTAAAATAGTAATCCAGTTTCATTCTTTTATATGTGGACTTTCCAGTTTTAAGGAAGAGACTATCCTTTCTCCATTATATATTCTTGATACTTTTGTCTTAATCGCCCGTACATGTGTGGGTTTTATCTAGGTTCTCCATTCTGTTCCACTGATCTATATGTCCATTTTTATGCCAATATCATATTGTTTGGATTACTATAGCTGACAATATAGTTTGAAGTCAGGAAACGTGATGCCTCCAGCTTCGTTCTTTCTCAAGATTGCTTTGTCTATATTTGCGGGTCCATACAAATTTTAAGATTGATAGTCTTCTTTCTATGAAAAAAATGCCACTGGAATCTTGATAGGGATTGCACTGAATCTGAAGATTGCATTGGACAGCATGGACATTTTAACAACATTAATTCTTTCAATGTATAAGCATGGAAGACCTTGGCCTTTATTTGTGTCTGCTTCCATTTTTTTCATCAATGTCAATGGTTTTTACAAGTTTAGCTTTCTTAAATTTATGCCTAGGTATTTTATTGTTTTTGATCCAACTGTAAATTGTTTTCTTAATTTCTTTCTCTGATAGCTCATTGTTAGACTGTAGAAACATAACTGATTTTTGTACACTGATGTTTGTACCTTGAACTTCAGTAATTTATTTACTAGTTCAATAGTTTTTGTTAGAGTCTTTAGGATTTTCTATATTAAGTTATCTGCAAATAGATACAATTTTACTTCTTTCTTTCCCATGCAGATGCATTTTATTGCCTTTTCTTGCCTTCCTCTGGCATAATTTTCAGTATTATGTTGAATAAAAGTGGCAAAAGTAGGCATCCTTGTCTTGTTAATGATCTTAGAAAGCATTTGGCTTTTCACTGTTAGGTATGAAGACAGCTGTGAAATTGTCATATATGACCTTTACTACGTTGCAGTACGTTCCTTTGTACCCAGCTTGTTCAGAGTTTTTATCATGACTAGATACTGAATTTTGTCAAGTGCTTTTTCTGCATCTACTGAGGTAATCATATGATGCTCATCCTTCATTCTGTTAATGTGACATAGCAGGCTGACTGACTTATGGATGTTGAACCATCCCTGCATCCCTGATACAAATCCCATTTGGTCACGGTTTATGATTTTCTAGTGTATTGTTGAATTAAGTTTGCTAATATTCTATTAAGAATTTTTGCATCAATATTCTTAAGTGATATTGGTAAGTTATTTCCTTTTTGCAGTGTCCTTATCTGGTTGGAATTACAGTAATGCTAGTTTTGTAAAATGAGTTTGGAAGTGTTCCCGCCTCTTCAGTTTTGGGGAAGATCTGGGCTTCCCTGGTGGCTCAGAGGTTAAAGCGTCTGCCTCCAATGCGGGAGACCCGGGTTCGATCCCTGGGTCGGGAAGATCCCCTGGAGAAGGAAATGGTAACCCACTCCAGTATTCTTGCCTGGAGAATCCCATGGACGGAGAAGCCTGGGAGGCTACAGTCCACGGGGTCGCAAAGAGTTGGACATGACTGAGCAACTGAACGGAACGGAACGGAGAAGGTATTAATTCTCCTTTAAAGATTGGCTAGAACTCACTTGTGCAGCTAAAGATTGGATAGAATTCACTTGTGTAGCCATCTCTTCCACAAACTTTTCTTTGTTGGGATGTTTTAAATTACTGATTCAATCTTCTTAGCCTGTTTAGATTTTCTGTTTCTTCACGATCTAGTCATGTTAAGATACACATTTTAGAAATTTATGTTATTTCCAAGATTATCCAATTTATTGGTATGTAATTGCTCATAGTAGCACCTTATGATCTTTCTATGTCTGTAGTTCAGTTGTAACACCTCGTCTTTCATTTCTGACTTTATTTGAACCTTCTCCCCTTTTCGTTAGGTAATCTAGCTAAAAGTTTCTCAATTTTGTTTATCAAAAAAAGGGAGCTCTTAGTTTTGTTAAGCATCTCTACATTTTTATGGACACTGTATCATTTATTTCTGTTTGGCTTTTTATTTTCTTCCTTCTGCCTACACTGGGGATACTTTGCTCTTTTCCTAGTTTCTTGAGGGGAAAAATTAACTACTTTATTTGATATATTTCTTTTGTCTTAATGAACGTGTTTATTGATGTAAACTTCCCTCTTGGATCTGCTTTTGTAGCATCCCACAGATTTTGATATATTAGGTTTCCATTTTCATTTGTTTCAAGATATTTTTGGATATCCCATTTGATTTCTTCTTTGACACATTGTTCAAGAGTGTATATCGAAAATTCACGTATTTGTGAATTTTCCAGCTTTTCTCCTGTTATTGATTTGTAGTTTCATTCCACTCTGGTCGGAAAAGACACAAGGTACGATTTCAATCTTCTTAAATTTGCTAAGACTTGTCTGTAAGCTATAACAGGTTGTATCCTGGAAAATGTTTCCTGCACACTTGAGAAGAATGTTGGACTGGATAGTCTGTATATGTTGTTGTTCAGTCACTCAGTCGTGTCTAACCTTTTGAGACCCTGTGGACTGCAGCACGCCAGGCTTCCCTGTCCTTCACTATCTCCCAGAGCTTGCTCAAACTCATGTCCATTGAGTCAGTGATGCCACCCAACTTCTGTCGTCCCTTCTCCTGCCTTCAATCTTTCCCATAACCAGGGTCTTTTCTAATGACTTGGCTCTTTGCATCAGTTGGCCAAAGCATTGGAACTTCAGCATCAATACTTCCAATGAATATTCAGGATTGACTTCCTTTAGGATTGACTGATGTGATCTTCTTGCTGCCCAAGGGACTCTCAAGAATCTTCCTCAACACCACAGTTCAACAGCATCAATTCTTCGGCATCCAGGCTTTTTGATGGTCCAACTCTCACATCCATACATGACTACTAGAAAAATGATAGCTTTGACTTTACAGACCTTTGTTGGCAATGTCTCTACTTTTTAATACACTGTCTAGCTTTGGCATAGATTTTCTTCTGAGGAGCAAGTGTCTTTTAATTTCACGCTGCAGTCACCATCTGCAATGATTCTGGAGCCCACAAAAATAAAGTCTGACATTGTTTTCACTGTTTCCCCATCTATTTGCCTTGAAGTAGTGATGGACAGGGAGGCCTGGCGTGCTGTGATTCATGGGGTCGCAAAGAGTCGGTCATGACTGAGCGACTGAACTGAACTGAACTGAATGGGACTGGATGCCATGATTTTTGTTTTTTGAATGTTGAGTTTTATGCCCGATTTTTCACTCTCCATTTTCACCTTCATCAAGAGGCTTTTCAGTTCCTCTTCACTTTCTACCATAAGGGTGGTGCCACCTGTGTATCTGAGGTTATTGATATTTCTCCTGACAATCTTGATTTCAGCTGGTGATTCATCCAGTCCAGCATTTCACATGATGTACTTTGCATAGAAGTTAAATAAGGGGGGTAACAATATTCAGCCTTGACGTACTCCTTTCCCAATTTTGAACCAGTCAGTTGTTTCATGTTCAGTTCTAACTGTTGCTTCCTGACCTGCATAAGTGTTTTGCAGGAGGCAGGTCAGATGGTCTGGAATTCCCATCTCTTGAAGAATTTTCCACACTTTGTTGTGATCTACACAGTCAAAGGCTTTGGCATAATCAATAAAGCAGAAATAAATGTTTTTCTGGAATTCTCTTGCTTTTTTGATGATCCAGCAGATGTTGGCAATTTGATCTCCTGTTCCTCTGCCTTTTCTAAATCCAGTTTGAACATCTGGAAGTTCTTGGTTCACATACTGTTGAAGCCTAGCTTGAAGAATTTTGAGCATTACTTTGCTAGTATGTGAAACAAGTGCAATTGTGTGGTAATATGAGCATTCTTTGGCATTGCCCTTCTTTAGGATTGGAATGAAAACTGACCTTTTCCAGTCCTGTGGCCACTGCTGAGTTTTCCAAATTTGCTGGCATACTAAGTGCAGCACTTTAACAGCATCATCTTTTAGGATTTGAGGGCTTCCTTTGTAGCTTAGCTGGTAAAGAATCTGCCTGCAACGCGGGAGACCTGGGTTCGATCCCTGGGTTGGGAAGATCCCTGGAGAAGGGAAAGGCTACCCACTCCAGTATTCTGGCCTAGAGAATTCCATAAAGAGTAGGACACAACTGAGTGACTTTCACTTTCACTTTCCTTTAGGATTTGAAATAGTTCAGCCGGAATTCCTTTACCTCCACTAGGTTTGTTAGCAGTGATGCTTCCTAAGGTTCATGTGACTTCACACTCTAAGATGTCTGGCTCTAGGTGAGGGATCACACCACTGTGGTTATATGGGTCATTAAGATCATTTTTGGATATTTCTTCTGTATATGATCGGTTGCTCTTGATAGGTTCAAGTCCATTGTTTTCTTGATTTCCCATCTGGATGATCTATCCATTATGAAAGTGTGGTACTGAAATCCTTTACCATTATTGTATTGTTGTCTATCTTTCCCCTCAGCTCTTTAGTATCTGCTTAATATATTCATGTACTCTGATGCCAGGTGTGAATATATTTATGATAGTAACATTTTTTGAGGAACTGACCACTTTATCATTTTCTAATGACCTTTTCATTATCTAACAGGCTTTTGTTACAGTTTTCAGATTAAATTCTGCTTTGTCTGACATAAGTATAGCTACTCCTGCTGTCTTTTGGTTCCCACTGGCACAGATCTTTTTCCATCACTTTACTCTGAGAGTATGTGTTTCCTTAAAACTGAAGTGAGTCTCTAGTAGGAAGCATATAGTAGTGTCTTATATTTTAATCAACCTAACCACTCTGTGGTTTTTAAAATAATTTTATTTATTTATTTAAACTGTGCTGAGTCTTCCTTGCTGTGCAGGCTTTTCTCAAGTTGCAGTGAGCTGGGGCTACTCTCTAGCTGCAGTACATGGGCTTCACAATGCGGTAGCTTCTCTTGCTGTGGAGCACAGGTTCTAGGGTGATCAGGCTTCAGCAGCTGCAGCTCACGGGCTCAGTAATTGCAGCTCCCAGGCTTTACAGCACAGGCTCTATAGTTGTGGCACATGGGCTTAGCTGATCCATGGCAGATGGGATCTTACTAGACCAGGGATCGAACCCACGTCTCCTACATTGGCAGATTCTTTACCACTGAGCCACCTTGGAAGCCCACTCTATGTGTTTTGATTAGAGAAATCAATCCACTAACACTCAGTAATTGCTGATAGGTAACAACTTATCAATACCATCTTATTAACTGCTTTCTCAGAGAAGGCAATGGCAAGCCACTCCAGTACTATTGCCTAGAAAATCCCATGGATGGAGGAGCCTGGTAGGCTGTAGTCCATGGGGTCGCTAAGGGTCGGACACGACTGAGCGACTTCACTTTCACTTTTTACTTTCACACATTGGAGAAGGAAATGGCAACCCACTTCAATGTTCTTGCCTAGAGAATCCCAGGGACAGGGGAGCCTGGTGGGTTTCCGTCTATGGGGTCACACAGAGTCGGAAACGACTGAAGTGACTTAGCAGCAGCAGCAACTGCTTTCTGGCTTACTGAAGTTCACTGTCCCCTTCCTTCTCCCTTGCTGCCTTCCTCTGTGAATTGATGATTTTCCACAATGGTATGTGTTGATTCCCTTCTCTTTTGTGAATCTACTGAAGGTTGTTCTGTGGTTACCATGAGGCTTACATTAAAACATCTTAAAGATATAACAGTCTATTTAACACTGACAACAATTTAATTTCTGTTGCACATAGAAAGTCTAACCTTTTACTCCCTCCCTTTTATATTTTTTATGCCACAATTTACATCTTTTTCTACTGAGCATCTATTAATACGTTGTTGTAGCTACGGCTCTTTTTAGGACTTCTATCCTTCAACCTTTACACTAGAGTTAGGTAGTTAACACATCACCCTATAACAGTATCAGGGTATTCTGAATCTGGCTACATGCTTACCTTTGCCAGTGTGCTGTATATTTTCATATATTTCTATGTTACTAACCAGTGTTCTTTCATTTCAGCTTGAACAACTCCTTTAGATATTTCTTATAGACAGGTTTAGTGGTGATAAACTCTCTCAGCTACTATTTGTTAGAAAAAGTCTTTTTCTCACCCTTCTTTCTGGTATAGTAATCTTGACTGACAGTTTCTTCCTTTCAGCACGTCAAATGTATCATCCTCTTTTCTCCTGCCATGAAAGATCTCTGCTCAGAAATTCACTGATAGTCTTATGAGGGTTTCCTTCGATGAATTTTTTCCCTAGATTCTTTTAAAATTCTCTCTTTGACTTTAATTTTAGAATTGCTTTATTATGTGTATTGAACAAGATCATTTTGGACTGAAATTTTAACGAAACCTATGACCTTCAAAAACCTGGATGTCCAAATCTCTCCCCATGTTTGGGAGGTTCTCAGCCACTATTTCTTTACATAGCCTTTCTACTTCTCTCTCTTTGCTTCTTTTCCTGGGATTCCAATGAAGCCTACATTGTTTCTCTTAATGATGTCATTTAAATCCGACAAGGTTTCTTCATTCTTTTTCATTCTTTTTTCTTTTTGTTCCTCACAATGGATAATTTCAATTGATCTGTCTTCAAGCTTACTGATTTTTCTGTTTGGCTGTCTGCTGTGAAAGCTCTCTATTGAAGTCTTCAGTTCTGTCATTTCATTCATCAGCCCTAAAATTTCTGTTCAGTTCTTCTTTATATTTTCTGTCTCTCCATTAAAATTTTCATTTTGTTATTGTACTATTTTCCTAACAGGAAAATATTTATTAAATGTTTGTTATTTTGAAGCTAAGACTCTTCGGCATAATTACTGTGAATTATTTGTTAGGAAATTCATGATCTTCATTTCTTTGGGCGTTACTGGAGGTTCTTTTAGTGGAGTCCTGTCTTCTGATTCTTTGTGATTCCTATAGCTTTGCAAAGGTGTCTGCACATTTGAAGAAGCAGTCACCTTTTCCAAACTTTCTGGGTAAGGGAAAACTTACTACTAAATGATCAATGGATCAGTAAAGAAATCGCAAGGGAAATTAGAAATCACTTTGAAATGAATAAAAATGAAGCAACAACATGCCAAAGAATTTAGGATTCAGTTAAATAGGTACACAGAGAGAAATTTATATACATAAATGACTACAGGGCCCAATCCAGACTAATGTGCAGCTGTGGAGCACTGGCTCTCGGAGTGCCCTCCTGGGGCTGCCAGTCCACCCACTCCCAACATGCATATTGCAGAGGAGGCCTACAACGTGGCAAGGCACAGCAGAAGGGGCTAGCTTCAAGGACGCACATGCTGGTGAGGGTCAGCTGTGGGGATACAGGCCAGTGTCTGCACTCACAGAGCCAAACCACAATCACTCCCCCTGTATGGCTGCCAATGATTTGTCTTGCTTTTCTTCCCTGTTCCTACCCATATTAATACAGTTCTGTTTTGCCAGTCTAGCTAGGTTAGACTTTTTTGTGGTGCTCTGAAAGTCTTGGGGAAACTGGTTACTTACTCCATTCTTCATTTCCTGGCTAGGGGAACAACACTTCCTATCTGAGAAGTTCCCTCATGGCACTGAGCAATGCCAATTTTGGGGAAAAGATAACGCCGTCAAAATGAAAATACCCTCCCTCTTTTGCTGCAATTATTCTCATGGTTTTGGTTCCAATGTATCACTAAATTTTCTTAAGTAGACTCCAGAGCTCTCCCAGAGCTGTTTTTCTTTATGGATAGCTGAATCTTGATTTTTGTAGGGAGATGTTTCCTGACATCACCCTTTGGTGTCACCTTTTCTTCCTGAATTTTCATTTTCTTGATGTTATCCTTTAAATCACAAAAGTTTCTAATAATTATGATGTCCAGTTCATCTATTTTTCTTTTGTTGCTTGTACTTTCAGTTCAGTTTAGTCTCTCAGTTGTGTCTGACTCTGCAACGCAGTGGACTGCAGCTTCTCTGTCGGGCTTCCCTGTCCATCACCAACTAAAAGAGACTGCTCAAACTCATGTCCATCAAGTTGGTGATGCCATCCAACCATCTCATCCTCTGTCGTCCCCTTCTCCTCCTACCTTCAGTCTTTCCCAGCATCAGGGTCTTTTCCAATGAGTCAGTTCTCCACATTAGGTGGCCAAAGTATTGGAGCTTCAGCTTCAGTCCTTCCAATGAATATTCAGGACTGATTTCCTTTAGGATTGAATGGTGTGATCTCCTTGAAGTCCAAGGGACTCTCAAGAATCTTCTCCAACACCACAGTTCAAAAGCATCAATTCTTTGGCACCCAGCCTTTTTGATGGTCCAACTCTCACATCCATACATGACTAATGGAAAAACAATAGCTTTGACTACACAGACCTTTGTCAGCAAAGTAATGTCTGTGCTTTCTAATACACTATCTAAGTTTGGCATAGCTTTTCTTCCAAGGAGCAAGTGTCACCTTTAATTATTATTAATTAAATTTAATTAATTAATTTCACGCTGCAATCACCTTTCTCAGTGATTATGGAGCCCACAAAAATAAAGTCTGTCACTGTTTCCATTGTTTCCCCATCTATTCACCTTGAAGTAATGGGACCAGATGCCATGATCGTTGTTTTTTGAACGTTGAGTTTTAAGCCTGCTTTTTCACTCTCCATTTTCACTTTCATCAAGAGGCTTTTTAGTTCCTTTTCACTTTCTGCCATAAGGGTGGTGTCACCTGCATATCTGAGGTTATTGATATTTCTCCCAGCAATCTTGATTCCAGCTGGTGATTCATCCAGTCCAGCATTTCGCATGATGTACTCTGCATAGAAGTTTAACAAGCAGGGTGACAATATACAGCCTTGATGTACTCCTTTCCCAATTTTGAACCAGTCCGTTGTTCCATGTCTGGTTCTAACTGTTGCTTCTTGACCTGCATACATGTTTTGCAGGAGGCAGGTAAGGTGCTCTGGTATTCCCATCTCTTGAAGAATTTCCTACAATTTGTTCTGATCCACACAGTTAAAGGCTTTGGCACATTCAATGAAGAGAGGTAGATATTTTTCTGGAATTCTCTTGCTTTTTCTATGATCCAACATATGTTGGCAATTTGATCTCCAGTTTCTCCGCCTTTTCTAAATCCAGCTTGAACATCTGGAAGTTCTCGGTTCATGTACTATTGAAGCCTAGCTTGAAGAATTTTGAGTGTTCCTTTGTAGAGTGTGAAACGAGTGTAATTGTGCGGTAATTTGGACATTCTTTGGCACTGCCCTTCTTTGGGACTGGAATGAAAACTGAATTTTTCCAGTCCTGTGGCCACTGCTGAGTTTTCCAAATTTGCTGGCATACTGAGTGCAGCACTTTAACATCATCATCTTTTCGGATTTGAAATAGATCAACTGGAATTCCATCACCTCCATTAACTTTGTTCATAGTGATGATCTCTAAGGCCCACTTGACTTCACATTCCAGAATGTCTGGCTCTATGTAAGTGATCACAACATCATGGTTATCTGGGAAGATCTTATTGGAGAGTCCTTCTGTGTATTTGTGCCACCTCTCCTTAATATCTTCTTCTTCTGTTAGGTCCATATCGTTTCTGTCCTTTAATGTGTCCATCCATTCATGAAATGTTCCCTTAGTAATTCTAATTCTCTTGAAGTGATCTCTAGTTTTTCCCATTCTATTGTTTTCCTCTATTTCTTTGCATTGATCACTGAGGAAGGCTTTCTTATCTCTCCTTGCTATTCTTTGGAACTCTGAATTCAAATGGGTATATCTTTCCTTTTCTCCTTTGCCTTTCACTTCTCTGCTTCATTGACTATGCCAAAGCCTTTGACTGTGTGGATCACAATAAACTGTGGAACATTCTGAAAGAGATGGGAATACCAGACCACCTGACCTGCCTCTTGAGAAACCTGTATGCAGGTCAGGAAGCAACAGTTAGAACTGGACATGGAACAACAGACTGGTTCCAAATAGGAAAAGGAGTACGTCAAGGTTGTATATTGTCACCTTGCTTATTTAACTTATATGCAGAGTACATCATGAGGAACGCTGGGCTGGAAGAAGCACAAGCTGGAATCAAGATTGCTGGGAGAAATATCAATAACCTCAGATATGCAGATGACACCACCCTTATGGCAGAAAGTGAAGAAGAACTCAAAAGCCTCTTGATGAAAGTGAAAGAGGAGAGTGAAAAGGTTGGCTTGAAGCTCAACATTCAGAAAACAAAGATCACGGCATCTGGTCCCATCACTTCATGGGAAATAGATGGGGAAACAGTGGAAGCAGTGTCAGACTTTATTTTTTTGGGCTCCAAAATCACTGCAGATGCTGATTGCAACCAGGAAATTAAAAGACGTTTAATCCTTGGAAGGAAAGTTATGACCAACCTAGATAGTATATTAAAAAGCAGAGACATTACTTTGCCAACAAAGGTCTGTCTAGTCAAGGCTACGGTTTTTCCCATGGTCATGTATGGATGTGAGAGTTGGACGTGAAGAAAGCTGATTGCCGAAGAATTTATGCTTTTGAACTGTGGTGTTGGAGAAGACTCTTGAGAGTCCCTTGGACTGCAAGGAGATCCAACCAGTCCATTCTAAAGGAGATCAATCCTGGGTGTTCATTGGAAGGACTGATGTTAAAGCTGAAACTGCAATACTTTGGCCACCTCATGCGACGAGTTGACTGACTGGAAAAGACTCTGATGATAGGAGGGATTGGGGGTGGGAGGAGACGGGGACGACAGAGAATGAGATGGCTGGATGGCATCACCAAGTCGATGGACATGAGTTTGAGTGAACTCCGGGAGTTGGTGATGGACAGGGAGGCCTGGTGTGCTGTGATTCATGGGGTCGCAAAGAGTAGGACACGACTGAGCGACTGAACTGAATTGAACTGAACTCTCTTATCTCAGCTATTTGTAAGGCCTTCTCAGACAACCATTTTGCCTTTTTGTAATCTTTTTCTTGTGGATGGTCTTGATCACCACCTCCTGTACAATGTCACCAACCTCCATCCATAGTTCTTCAGGCACTTTATGAGATCTAATCCCTTGAATTTATTTGTCACTTCTACTGTATAATCATAAGGGATTTGATTTAGGTCATACCTGAATGGTCCTGTGATTTTCCCTACTTTCTTCAATTTAAGTCTGATTTGGCAATAAGGAGTTCATGATCTGAGCCACAGTCAGCTACCGGTCTTGTTTTTGCTGACTGTATAGAGCTTCTCTATCTTCAGCTGCAACGAATATAATCAATCTGATTTCGGTATTGACCCTCTGGTGATGCCCATGTGTAGGCTGTCTCTTATCTAAGAAAACATTGCCTAATCCAAGATCACAAAGATTTATATCTGTTTTCTTCTAAGAGTTCTACAATTTTAGCTTTTACATTTACATTTGTTTTGTTTTATAATCTATTTCATCGGATCCACAGCTTCTCCAAGTTTCTTATGGTTACTATTGGCATAATATATCTTTTTCCTTTCTTTTATATTCAATCTTTTTGTAAATCTAAACTATGTCCAAAGTAGAAAGCATATAATTGGATCTCGTTTTTTTAAATCTGCCTGACAATCTTTGCCTTTTAATTGGATTGTTTAGTCCACTGACATTCAATGTTTTTACTGATAGATTATCTTACTTTTTGTCTATGTTTCAGGTCTTTTTTTGTTTCCTATTCTTCATTACTTTCTTCTGTATTAAGTGAATATTTACTGTGTGACCTTTTAATTCCTTTAATGATTTTTTTCACTATACTTTTTTAAAAGTTATTTTCCTAAGCCTAAGGCTTATCAGAATATATGTCAAATTGATACTAACTTTACTACAGTGAGATATTATGTTACTCTTCTTCCTTTCAGTACATATATGCTTTTGATGTTTATGATATATGTTTGCTTATGTGCATTTTGTTAAAAATGTGGTTTAACATTAGTGGAATAAATTTATTTTCATATGTATAAAAGTGGAACTTTTCAACCTTTGTCATTTTATCTATTGGGATTTTCATATTATTTTGATCAATTTAAGAAATTCTTTATATCACACTTTAACTATTGTCATATTTGTTGAACTCTTTTTCCTATCCTTCTTATTTTACCTCTCAGTTTAGAAAATTAACCTTTTCATTTTTATTGATTCAAATGTTTGAAACTTCTTAACCTTCTAAGATATGAAACACATTAAAAGTTTTTTTATACATAGGCCATAAACTTTAGGTACATAGCTAAACTTTTTTTCTCCTCCTTCACAGATTAAATCTCTACATAACTTACTCTGGGTTGTACTAGAGATGCAGGTTTATTCAGTGAAAATCAGACATAGATTATCTCTAGCTACATGTCACAGGAAGGCAGGTATTAATGGAGATGCTACTTAACACACGGAGGTCACTGCAGCTTTAGTCAGCACACCCTGCACTGCTGAGTGGGATAACACACCTCAGCATGCTGATCACATGACATGTGATCACACAGATCAGCCACTGAATGTAGTGTCAACAAACCGTTCAGTGCTGTATTTCACACCTGGTGGCCCTCTGCTATATAATGCTTAGTTCAGCTAGATCATGTTTTGATGGTGCTATGATTAGGATTTAAGTTGATGTCCCTACAAATCGTTTACCAGTTTTCCCAACACTATTTTTTTTAAAAGAATAAGAAACTCTTTTTTTTAAACTTGAGATATAACAACTACATACAGCTCTTGCTATACTAGATCATTCACAAGGGGGAAAAATAATGGTATAAAGGATAATGGCATGGAATAACTGTAAACAATGGCTCAATGAACAAAACTGGAATGGGGAGGGCAGATCAGAAAGATACATTTAACACTAAAATAAAGTGAAATCTATGAAAATTGATGATTATACCATTGTTATGAAGAAGATGTTTCTAGTCTCAGGAAACACAAGTCAAAGTGTTTAAGGGTAAAGGATCATGACAAATGTAACTACAAAATCCAAAAAACAAAACAAACATCACATTCATAATAGAACAGTGCTTCTCAAACAGGGGTGATTTGCCCCACAAGGTGATATTTGCTTATGTCCAAAGACATTTTGGGGAAGAGGAGCTATCAGTGGAAGCCAGGAATGCTACTAAACACCCTACAAAGCACAGACTGGACCCTCAAAGCAAAGAATTACCTGGCCCCTAGGTCAATAATATCAAGGTTGAAAAATGCTAATAGACAGAAAGCAAATGATGGAGAAAGTGGGATACGATTTAGTGAATAGTGTGTCTGGGTGAGGAAATATGAATATTGTTTTGACTATTGTTCTTCACCTTGTATTTTCCTATAATATGGAAATTAATGCCAAATAAAGCATTTTTAAAAGCCTTTTTAAAAGTACTGTGCTGTGATGATTACTTTATCATACATTAAACCACTGCAGGGAAAAGTGGACCTCTGGGGGCTCTCTATTCTATTTCACTGATGACAGACATCTTTTTTCCCAGTGCCATGTTCTTTTCATTTCTATCTCTATATAATTCTAGCAACCTCATTCCATTAACAAAACTAGAACTGTTTTTAAAATATAAATACGTATCTACATATTGATATATTTGGTTTTTCCAAATTAATTTTAGTTTTCTTATTTTAAAAAAATATTTTATTGGGATCCTGATTTGAAAGCACTCTTTTAATCCAGAATACCATTTTACACACTTCTTTGGGAAACATCTCCTGAAGACTTAGAGTAGTGAACATTTCTGGTTAGGAGCCTAATTATCAAAGTCCATAAGAATAGTTCTTTGGAAATTAATGAAGCAAGGTATTTTAATATATGCACCTTAACTATGCAAAGATCACATAGTTGGGTTACTTATTTGCCTGATTATTTTTCAGGAAAGAGAGAGTGAGGCTTGGCTCTGAAAGGCTGAGGCAGTGATTCCCCAGTGACAGCACCACTCATGTAATCCAAGCTTTTTAGGGTCATCCAAAATGAAAAGTGACATTAAGCCACATGTAATACTAAGAATATGTTTGGATTAGAAAAATATACTACAAATGCATTTTCAAACGTTGACATGTTGGAAAATGCTTTTGTATTTCTTAGGTCATAGACCCTTAAAGCCTAAGTGACTTTAAATTAACTACATGTATCACAGATACATTTCTCTACAAGCATTTGTAGCTCTGTCTGGAACACAGCAGCATACCAATATATCAATGAGTTAGAAACTTGGATTCCATCTCAGTTCTATTTTATCTCTGTTTATTAACAATTTCTTCAAAGGTAAAATAATATAAATAGGTTCACAAGAGGATATGTGTTAATAAAGCAGTCCTCAACCTTTTCAGCACCAAGGACTGGTTTCATGGAAGTCAAGTTTTCAATGGATGGGGGTGGGCGGTGGGGTGGGGAATGATGGTTCAGGCAATAATGGGAGTGACAGGCAGGATGGTGCAGGTAGTGATGCAAGTTATGGGGAGCAATGGGGTGCAGCAAATGAAGCTTTGCTTGCTCACTCACTGCATACCTCGTGCTATGCAGCCAGGTTCCTAACAGGCCAAGGACTGCTACCAGTCTGTGGCATGGGGGTTGGGGATCCTGTGTTAATATGCAATCACTGTCTCACAAAATCATTGTCAAAAGAGAAAGACCCCATTTGTGGTGGCTGGTAGCTTTCATGTTCCCAATCCTCTCTTTTTCCTTTTGTCCCATATCTGGACAACCTCATAAAAAGGAGAGTTTACAATGTTAGTCCCCAGCATACTCAGTCCCTTGGCACTAAAATTTCAAAGCATGCAAACCCTAGCCTGAGCATGGGACTCTCTACCTGGCTTACCTCCTAACTGTAATAAAAACTCAAAGCCCTGCATTGTTCCTGTTCTACTCCAGATCAAACCAGAGCCATTTTCCTTGAATGATACATTTATTATTGACTGTTGTGAGTAACAAATTCTTTTCATACCCACTGGAGCCCAGGTGTCATTTGTCCCAACCTCCATAACTTCCTGAGGTAGGGGCCTGCCTAGCATCCAGCAGGAGATGGCGAATAAAACAGCAGATGAAACAAATAAATCACCAACTGACAGTTTTGCTTCCTGATTTCTCAGAATCACTTGCCAAGGAGCTGGGATGATTCCAATCTCTAGGAAGTCCTTCAGAGAAAGACCAGGAGAGTCATAGCATCATGTTTGTAATCATGAATAAGTTAGAATGTGAAATATACTACAGCAAATGTCTAAGAGAAGGTTGATAATTCACACAACTAAATCTGAAGGGATAAAATTAAGCCCAGAAGTGCAATACTAAAGACCTAGCTTCAGTTACTTTTATTATTTTAACAAGAACATTTAAAATGAAAACTCTTCTTATACCTAAACTACACGTTAAAAGCCAAAGCACAGAAGCCCAGTTCTCACCCGAATGGCACTCCCAGGGCACCAAGCGGAGTCACCAGGACTGTAGGGACCGCCGTGTAAGCCAGGAAGTTTCCAATCTGGCCAACAGCCACTGTCAGGAGAATCACAAGGGTGTCACTGCAGGTGGAAAACTCTCTGAGCATCATCACAGCACTGAGTTCTGCAAGACTGTGCTCTGAAAGGGCCTCTTTTCCATTCCAGGTGAGGAAGGCTATATGGAACACTGTTTGCATGTTTAAGAGTCCTGAGGGCAGAGGACAGCAGGCCCAGTACCGTCTATCACTGGCCCAATTAGTCAAGGGAGTAGCTTCAACTTGCTATGAAAATTCCCAACCTAACCAACAGTGATTGACAGTGGATGCAATAAAAGTGTATTTCCACTTTCTTTTTAACATATCCCTGTTTTAAGACAGATCATATAGAGCTTTCCATGTCCCTTCAAGTGGTCTGGGATATTCCAGTGATATACTGCTGGCACATCTGGTGGAAACACTATTGCCTGCACAGGACTGTGTCTGGGGCTGCATCAAGATTAAGCTCAAACATGAGTTCTTCAATAAAGCAACATCTGCCAGAAAATTTCTTGCCTAAAGAGAACGTGTGACAAATAGACCTCAAGATATATCTGAAATATCTAACAAAATTTTTATTTACATATTTAAAGTTCTGAAGTCTAATTTTATGACCTCTGTTAAGGCTCAGTGAAGAAACTCTCCTTTGTAAACCAATGACACTGAGCAAAAGTTCACCAGATGCCCACAGACTAACCACAGATGAGGAAGCAAGAGCTGCTTTAATTTCTTCAGACCCAGGGCAATCTGACCTGGACAGAATTCAGGGCTAATTTCAGGCAGCAGGACCCTCTACCCGCTCCCTCCATTGCTCCCCACCCTCTTGGTCCTCATTCCAAGAACAAGCTAAGCTCAACCCATAACCTCCACCCAGCCCTGCCAGACAAATGACTGATCTTACAAAAGACCAAGCTTTTCACCAAAAAGAGTACTTACTTGCAATTGTTCCTGCCCACCATACAATGTCTGTTAAGTAGGAGGTACCTGTAAAGAGTGAGATAAACGTGTCAGCAAAGTATGAAGTGAGAGGCTTACAAGCTACATACTGAAAAGAGGAAGCCAATCCAAACAAATAAAATCTTTATAAACTGTAGGGTTTTTTGGCTCAACATGTCACCTAGAGACAAATATTCTTTGGAGTAACATTTCATATGTTGATTTCAAATGAGATTTTATCTTCAAAGTACAATTCTCTCATGCATTTACAGAAACCCATGTATATGATAATTTTACTAGCATAGGGTTTAACGACTTGCTACTTAAACAGGTTACTCAATGTTCATAATGTAGAAGCTTTGTGACATGGCTCTCTTTGAAACCATGTGAAGATGGCTGAAAGCAGACCGTTAAACTCACTCAATGACTGACACTGTACACAGTGCTTTCTCTTTTACTCCCTTAGATTACCCTCCTACATTCCCATGCATGCCAGGGCAGGCAGAGATGGGAGCAGCTGTCCAGGCCCTCGTCACATCCAGCCCTCCTTTTGTCCTTCTTCAGGTATGTCAAAATGCTCCTAGTCCAAGAGGCTTTTTTCACTTCAGATTAAAATACCGAATTCTATGTGGATGTTTTCATTTTCAGTAATTTGGTATAATGAACATAGGAAGCCAATCTGTTTCACTGAGAAGCAGAGCTCCAGGTATTTAAAAAGTACCTTAAAAAAATGAGATCAATAAGTAATGATAAAGTAGAAGGAATGGTCTAGTTCAAATAGCACCATTTGGCAACATCACAGTAAAAACTTATTCAGGCAAGAACCATCAATGGATCCTAAATGGTTGAATGAAAGCTTGTGGAGGGACAGGATTGTCACATAGTCTCCATGGATCACCTCCACAGTTTATAATCACAAGAGATAAAGTTATCTTTGGGCTTCCCAGGTGGCACCAGTGGTAAAGAACTTGCTTGCAGGAGACATAAGAGATGTGGGTTTGATCCCTGGGTCGGGAGGATCCCCTGGAGAAGGGAATGGCAACCCACTCCAGCATTCTTGCCTGGAGAATCCCATGGACAGAGGAGCCTGACTACAGTCAGGCTACAGTCCATAGGGTCGTAAAGAGTCAGACATGACTGAAGCAACTTGCACGCACAGCATGCAAGACTCTGATGAACATCACCTTAACCAAATGGTCAAAGTCAAGTTTAACAGCAGTGGGACAAACCACACTGTGTCCTCCTGTGGGTGTACCAAGAAGGGTACAACATTATGTCTTCAGAGCTCCTACCAGAGTGCATCACCTGATCTAATCACAAGGAAATTATGAAATGGTCCATACATCAGCTGGCCTGTACTCTGAAATCGGCAATGTCATGAAAGACAACTGTTGCAGATGACAGGAGATTACGAGAGATGTGACTAAACACAACACATGATGTTAGATCGAAAAAAGGCTGCTATACAGGACAGTGTGGGTAACTGGCAAAACCAGCTGGACTGCTGTAGATGACATGGTAGCAAAACCTCTTCACTTTCTACATGAGAATGTGACTTATGGTCCACTTTTTGAGGGCTAATAGGGTAAAAATGACCCCTGATGGGCAAATGGCACCTAACTGGAGGTGTGTGAACACCTGCGGGAGATTATAACGGGAGCACCTCCTTAGTGCAATGCCTCTGGGAACAGGCACAGCTCTTTGAGGGTCTGGGAGTTCTGCATCTACAACTTTACACTGGGGGGCATGAGGCTTATAAGGATGGGCAGCTGAGCACCGCCTGCTACAGTTCTGCCTCTAAGCCCTTAAGCCACACACTTAAAGAGCACCCTATAGCTCTGCCTCTGCTGTCAGGGTCCAGAACAGAGGGTCTGACACTGGCTCCTGTCCCATGTCCTTCTGAATGTGCCTGACACGAATGTGGCCCATGTTGTCCTACATGTCCAAAAATACAGCTGAGCCTAAGAATGCCCTGCAGTGAACACTGCAGAACAACTATCAACTATTAATACAGAATCCCGGTTGAATTTCCCAAAAGTGCTGTGGCTATTTTACAGCACGTCCTTACTCACATGTGAAATCTTAAAGAAAGAAAGAGAAAAAGACAGAATTGTCAAAGCAATCCTGAAGAAAAAAAACTAAGCTGTAGGCATAATCCTCCTAGACCTCAGACAATACTACAAAGCTACAGAAACTAAGACAGTGTGGCACTGGCACAAACACAGACAGATCAATGAAACAGGACACAGAGTCCAGAAATAAACCTACAGACTCAGGCCAATCAACCTCCAACTGAGGAGGCAAGAATATACAATGAAGAAAAGACATTCTCTTCAGCAAACTGTGCTTGGAAAGCTGGACAGCCTCACATAAATCAATGAAAGTAAAACACTCCCTCACATCATATACAAAAAATAAACTCAAAATGGCTTAAAGAGATTTCCCTGGTGGTCCAGTGGTTAAGACTCTGTGCTTTCAACACAGGCAGTGTGGGTTCAATCCCCGGTCAGAGAAATAGGATCCCACATGCTGTGTGGCATGACCAACATTAAAAAAAAAAAAAAAAAAGCCTTAAAGACCTAAATATAAGACATGGCACCGTAAAACTCCTGAAAGAGAACAGAGACAAAACATTCTCTGATATAAATCGTAACAACTGCTTTCTGGCTCAGGCTCCCAAGGCAAAAGAAATAAAAGCAAAAATAAACAAACTGTACTGAATTGAACTTAAAAACTTTTGCACGGCAAAGGAAACCATCAACAAAACAAAAAGACAACCTATAGAATGGGAGAAAATATTTGCAAATGATACAAACAAAAAAGACTGATATCCAAAATATACAGCTTATACAATTCAATATCAAAAACAACCTAATCAAAAAATGGGCAGAAAATCTAAATAGACATTTCTCCAAAGAAGACATACAGATGGCTAACATGCACATGAAAAGATGCTCAACATCACTAATTATTAGAGAAATTCAAGTCAAAACCACAATGAAGTATGGCCTCAAACCAGTCAGAAAGGTTATCATCAAAAAGTCTATAAACAATAAATGCTAGAAAGGATGTAGAGAAAAGAGAACTCTCCTACACTGCTGATGGGAATGTAAACTGGTACAGCCACTATGGAACACTGTATGGCAATTCCTTAAAGAACTAAAAATAGAGCTATCATATGATCCAGCCATCCTATTCTTTGTCATAAACTGGGAAAGATGTAAACTCTAATGAAAAGACACATTCACCCCAATGTTCACAGCAGCACTATTTACAACAGCCAAGACATGAGAGCAACCTAAGCGTCCATCAACAGATGAGCGGATAAAGATGTGCAGTGTGTGGGAATACGTGAGTTTGTGTGCGGAATATTACTCAGCCATTAAAAAGAATGCAATATTGCCATTTGCAGCAACGCATGGGCCTAGAGATTATCACACCAAGTAAAGTAAGTCAGATAAAGACAATTATACAATATCACTTATACGTGGAATCTAAAAATAATACAAATGAAATCTATAAACAAAATAGAAACAAACTCATAGACATAGAAAACAAACTGATGGTTACCAAAGAAGAAAGGGAGGGGCAGACAAACAAGGAGTATAGGATTAACAGATAGACAGTACTATACATAAAACAGGTAAGAAACAAGAATTTACTGTGTATCAGAGAATAATATTCAGTATCTTGTAATAACCTTATACTTATAAGTATATATAATAATCTTATGTAATATAATGTAAAATAATCTGAAAAATACAATATATACATAAAACTGAACCACTTTGCTGAACACTTGAAATTAATATAATATTATAAATCAACTACGTTAGGATTTTAAAAAATTTTAACAAAACCAAACTCATATATACAAAGAAAAGATTGGTGGTGGCCATAGGCAAGGGGTGCGGGAAATGGGTGAAGGGGGTCAAATGGTACAAAATTCCAGTAAGTCCCAGGGACACATTGTGGAGAAGGCAATGGCAAGCCACCCCAGTACTCTGGCCTGGAAAATCCCATGGATGGAGGAGCCTGGTAGGCTGCAGTCCGTGGGGTCGCTAAGGGTCGGACACGACTGAGCGACTTCACTTTCACTTTTCACTTTCACATCGGAGAAGGAAATGGCAACCCACTCCAGTGTTCTTGCCTGGAGAATCCCAGGGACGATGGAGCCTGGTGGGGTCACACAGGCCTGGTGGGGTCACACTCCTGGTGGAGTCTATGGGGTCACACAGAGTCGGACACGACTGAAGTGACTTAGCAGCAGCAGGGACACATTGTATAGCATGGTGACTACAGTTGATAATACTATATTGTACATGAATGTTGCTAAGAGTACATCTTAAAGAGTCTTATCACAGGGGAAAATTGTTACCATGTGTGGTGATCAATGTTAACTAGACTTATTGTGGTGATCATTTCACAACGTATGCACATATCAAATAATTACACAGTACAACTGAAACTAATAAAATGTTATATGTCAATTTATTTTGATGTTTTCTTAAAAAAGAATACTATGCACCCACTTAAATGTTTATGAATCACTGTTGTACACATGTAACTAATATTTTACATCAACTATACTTCAATAAAAATACAATTTAAAAATCAGTCATTCATCTGGAGTTACCTCATTAAAGGAAGACTATCCTGGAAGGACTGATGCTAAAGCTGAAACTGCAATACTTTGGCCACCTCATGCGACGAGTTGACTCACTGGAAAAGACTCTGATGCTGGGAAAGGTTGGGGGTGGGAGGAGAAGGGGACGACAGAGAATGGGATGGCTGGATGGCATCACCGACCCTGTGGACATGAGTTTGAGTGAACTCCGGGAGTTGGTGATGGACAGGGAGGCCTGGCGTGCTGTGATTCATGGGGTCGCGGAGAGTCAGACACGACTGAGCGACTGAACTGAACTGAACCAGTTCATCAGGTGACATACATACATACATGCATGCATGCCCAGGTGCTTCAGTCGAGTCTGCTGCTTTGTGACCCCATGGACTGCAGCCCGCCAGGCTACTCTGTCCACAGGATTCTCCAGGCAATAATGCTGGAGTGAGTTGCCATGCCCTCCTCCAGGGGATCTTCCCACTCAGGTATTGAACCCGATCTCCTGTAACTCCTGCACTGCAGGCAGATTCTTTACCTGCTGAGCCATCAGGGAAGCTCACATACATACATATATAAAATTAAAAATAATAACAACAACAACAACAAATTTAGGGTCTCTCCTGGTGGTCCAGTGGCTAAAGACTCCACATTCCCAATGCAGGAGGCCCAGGTTCAATCCCTGGTCAGAGAACTAAGATCCCATGTGCCATGAGATACAGTCAGAAACAAAAACAAAAAAACCACCACATGACACAACCAAGAGTCCACATGCCACAACTAAAGACCCCGCATGCCCCAACAAAGACTGAAGATCCCGCGGGCTACAACTAAGACTCGGCACAGCCCAAACAAATATTTTTATAAGAAAGGAAATGTCCCTGTACCTAAAAAAGTACATCCTGTTTATTTAAAAATGAAAGGTCATAAAGCCCACTTTCAAATACAGTGTATAAGGAGCCTCATGGATAGTTCCCTAGCAAAACAACCATAACTGGTAAATAAAGTGGTAAAAATAAAATAAAATAAAGTCTCTGGAAATTGTCCCAAGAGGATACAGCAAATGGAGAAACATTTTTTCAAGAAAATCAATAAAATCTCAGTAAGAACAGTGAGTCTTTAGCACATGAGCCAAGACCCACTTCTCTTCCTGCTGCAGCTCAGAGGACAGAAGCTCCACTCCAGGCTAGTGTGACCAAAAGATAGGGCTCCTTCCCCTCTCAGCTCTCAGTCACCAGAAGAGCAGGCCTCCAGCACTTCCAACCCCTTCCAACTTCAAGTTGAAGAGATTAAATATCTGGTTAACTCATCCAGTGGGGTTGGAGGCTCACTTCCTTCACTCAGTCCCTACTAGGGTGGAGACTCTACCCTAGGCATGGCAGGCCCTGATCATCCTGTCCCAAGCATGAAGATAAATGTAGGGTGAAGATCCTATATCTGGAGAGGCAGGAAGAGAAGATCAGACGCTACTACCCCCACCCACTAACAGTTCTCAACAAGTAAATCTGCCTGAATTTAACAGGATAAGGTTGTAAAGCAACTTATGCACTGTAGCATTGTCAAAAACAGTAGATCAACTAGCCAGCAATTAGTAGATTTCAACAAAGAAATCAGGGTAAGAGACGGTTGAAGATTGCCAGTTGCCAGTTGGATGACCACTGTCATCCCAGGGTAAGGATGCACATATCCAAGGTTATCCCCTCTGAGGAGTGACATCAGAGACTTCACATCACGGGGGGAATGATAAATGGATAACTATACTTTATCAAAGTACTCTAAGTCACTAAACAAATAAACAACAGTCTGGAGGTGGGGGTAGGAGAATATGCATCTAGAGTTGCTACCACATATTTCTTAAAATGTCTCGGTATCAACAAAAATATGATGAGGTAACAACAACAAAATCCATTTCAAAAATGGGGACAAGATTGGAATAGATGTTTCTCCAGAGAAGATATACAAATAGCCAATAAGCACACGTAGAGATGCTCAAAATCACTAATCATGAGGGAAATGCAAATTGAAACAATGATGAGATACCACCTACACTCATTAGAAAGGCTACTATCAAAACAAACAAAAAGCCAGAAAACAGCAAGTGTTGGTAAAGACACAGAGAAATTGAAACCCTTGGTGATTGCTGTGAGAATGGAAAATGGTGCACTTGCTGTGGATAACAGAATGGCAGTTCCTGAAAAAGTTAAATATAGACCTAGCATATGATCCAGCAATTCCCCTTCTGGGTACATATCCATAAAAACTGAAAGCATGAATTCGAACAAGTATGTGCACACTCATGTTCTTAGTAGCATTATTCACAATAGCCAAAAAGCCATTAGAATCCACATGTCTATCAATGGATGAATAGATAAATTGATAAACGAAATATAATGTATATATTCCCTTTTGTTATGCGTGAAACAGCAAGCAGTACAAAATGCACTGTATCGGTGCTTTAGTAGTATTTGTCTTTCTTGCACTAAGTATAAAAGTTCTAGAAAAGAACTATTGAAGCGATGATACAATCAGGTAGTAATAAAAAAAATAATTTTTAACTGAAAAAAATTACAAGATGCACCAAACAAGAAAACATTCACTATATTACAAATATCACTTAAAGGAGAACTGCAAGCAACAAAACTGCCCGTGAGAGCATCCAGATCTTAGATATAACAAAACTTCAAACTGGTTATTAAACATATGTTCAAATAACTAAAGGAAATCATGCTTAAAGAAGAAAGATATGAGGACAACTCATCATCAAATAGAGTATCAACAGACATAAATTATAAAAAAAAAAAATGAAAAGCCGACTGTAAATTCTGGGGTTGAAAAGTAAAATGATTAGAATGAAAAAATCAACAGCAGATTTGAACTTCCTGGCAGAAGAAAGAATCAGTGCACTTGGAGCCATATTGGTAAAGATGATACATTCTGGAAAACATCAACAGAGAACAAAAACTAAAGAGAGACAGGTACAAAGAAAAATTAACAGCACCTCAGAGAAATGCAGGACATCATTAAGAATGTCAATAGATATCAAGTGATTATCAGGGGAAAAGAGAGTATCAGAAAAAATATTCAAGGAAAAATAGCTGAAATGTACCAAATGTGATTTAAAAAAAATCTACACATCCAGGAAGCTCAAAAACTCCAATAAGACAAACACAAATCCACACCCAGTCACATGATGGTAAAACACTCAAAATCGTGAAAGAAGCAAGAGAAAAACAACGGACAAGGGAATTCCAGTAAGATTAACAACTGACTTCTCAGCAAAATAGTGCCGTCCAGAAAGCAGTGGAATAATACAGTCAAATTTCTTAAAGGAGAAACTGTCAAGCAGCAGTCTTACATCCAGCAAAACTATCTTTCAAATATGAAGGCAAAACAAAGGCATTCCCAGATAAGTAAAACTGAAGAGAACTGAGAACAAACATAGCTTACAATAAACATTAAATGAAGTTCTTCAGGTGAAAGCAAGTAAATTCAGATGGTATTCTGAATACATACACATACACACACACTCCAGTAATAACAGAGGTAATTATATCATTATAAGACAGTGGAAATGAAAATATATTGTCCTTTCTCATCTTAGCTGACTTGAAAAGGTACTGAATGTATATTATTGTATTGCTGGATCAATAATATACAGCATTATACATAATATATACACACACATGTGTAACGTATAGTAATAAATTTGATAAGGGCAGCACAAAGGACATGTGTGTGAGCAAAGCTTTACCAAGTGAGAACATGATAACTTGATGGCAACTTGATTCACAGGAACAAATGAAAATATAAGATAAGGTAAATAAGAAAGTAACATAACAAGGCCTTCTCTGTGGACCGGTGGCTCAGACTGCCACTCCCAATGCAGAAGGCCTGAGGCAGACCCCTGCTCTGGGGGCCTCACTGGTGGCTCAGATGGTAAAGAGTCTGCCTGTGGTGCAGGAGACCTGGGTTTGACCCCTGGGTTGGGAAGATCCCCTGGAGAAGGAAATGGCAACCCACTCCGGTATTCTTGCCTGGAAAATCCCATGAATGAAGGAGCCTGGCAGGCTACAGTCCACGGGGTCAAAAAGAGTCGGACACGACTGACTGACTTCACTTTGTTTTAGGGAACTATCCCACATGCTACAATGCAGAGTTTGCATGCCACAGCGAAGACTGAAGATCCCCGGTGCTGCAACTAAGACCCAGCACAGCCAAGTAAATTTCTTTAAAAAGAAACATTCAGTTCAGTTCAGTTCAGTCGCTCAGTCATGTCCGACTCTTTGCGACCCCATGAATAAGAGCACGCCAGGCCTCCCTGTCCATCACCAACTCCCGGAGTTCACTCAAACTCATATCCATCGAGTCGATGATGCCATCCAGCCATCTCATTCTCTGTCATCCCCTTCTCCTCCCGCCCCCAACCTTTCCTAGCATCAGACTCTTTACCAGTGAGTCAACTCGTTGCATGAGGTGGCCAAAGTATTGCAGTTTCAGCTTTAGCATCAGTCCTTCCAATGAACACCCAGGATTGATCTCCTTTAGAATGGACTGGTTGGATCTCCTTGCAGTCCAAGGGACTCTCAAGAGTCTTCTCCAACACCACAGTTCAAAAGCATAAATTCTTCGGCAATCAGCTTTCTTCACAGTCCAACTCTCACATCCATTCATGACCATGGGAAAAACCATAGCCTTGACTAGACGGACCTTTGTTGGCAAAGTTCAGTTCAGTCACTCAGTCGTGTCCGACTCTCCGCGACCCCATGAAGTATTGCAGTTTCAGCTTTAGCATCAGTCCTTCCAATGAACACCCAGGATTGGCAAAGTTACAAACACTGTAACTCTGTACTTGACTTCCTTTGTTGTCTAAGCCTCTTTGGGATACAAAATAATATAAAGTATACATTATCTTTATTATAAGCTACAACAATACATTGTTGGGTTTGTAACACGAGAAATGTAACATATATAAGAATAATAAAGAAAGAACTTACATGTATATGTATGGCTGAGTCCCTTTGCTGTTCACCTGAAACTACCACAATACTGTTAATTGGCTACACCTCACTACAAAATGTTTCTGGTGTTAAAAAAAAATTACAAAAAAGAAAAAAAAAAGAAAGAAGCAATGCAGCTGTACAGGAGTAATGTTTCTATATCTACCTATATTTAAATTAGTATAAGTCTGAAATAGACTCCATTAGCTAAAATATAATGGTAAGTCCTAGAGCAAATAACTAAAAAATATGGTGAAAAATCATTAAAGGAATTAAAATGTTACACTAGAGAAATTCACATAATGCAAGTAAAGCCATAAATGAGTAGAAAAACAAACTCTACGAGATGTATAGAAAAAGAGTCAATGGCATAAATCCAACTGTAATCATTAAAACAGTAAATGTCAATTGATAGTATTGTTCAAGTCTTCTACTTCCATGCTGATCTTCAGCCTTGTTTCCTATCCATTCTGAATGTAGGACACTAACATCTGCAACCAGTGTTTTTTTTTAAACTTTTATTTGGTGGCATCAGGTGTTAGTTGCGGTGCACAGGCGTAGCTGCCCCACGGCACGTGGGGTCCCAGTTCCCCAATCAGGGATCACACCAGCGTCCCCCGCACTGGAAGGCAGATTCTTCACCACTGGACCACCCGGGAAGTCCGGTGCAACCACTGCTTTCAATTGTCTCTCTCTCTCTATTCTGTCAGTTTTGCTTCATGTATTTGGGGTGTTGCTGCTAGGTCCACATATATTTAGAACTGTTATATCTTCCTGAAGATTGAACCATTTCATCATTATAAAATGTCCTTCTTTGTCTCTAGTAACAATTTCTGTCTTAAAGTTTATTCTGTTTAATATAAGCATGGCCACTCCTGCTCTCTTTTTTGTGTAAATAAATATTCTTGCTTACTATTTAAAAATAGCTCTGAATGTACTTTATTCTAGATCTTAAAGATTGTTTTACACCAAGTGAACACACTAATTCACTCAACAGCTTTTCAAAATTCTGTATATGATATTCAAAAGATTTCAGGAACTTAGAAATCAAGGAATATCTTTTCTGCTGGGGGTCTATGCTGAAGGCATGTGATCACTGCTACAGCAGCAGCTAGAATGTGGGCGATCCTCCTGCAGTCCAAGGGCGCCAGTACAAGGCGGCCCACTGAGACGCTCCTTCAACGCTTTCACGACCATACAACACTCCTATACAGCATATGCTTTGGATGGTTGGAGTGGATTCTCACTAAAAGGGGGAAGAACCTGCGGTACCAGAAATGGAGGAATAACAAGATTTTGGTCTCCCTTTAGTCAAAGGGTACAAGTCAGCTGCAAGTGTTTACGGTCCTCCCACTCATACTCCCCAAGAGGAGCTTGAATTTGCTGAAATCCAAAAGTACTACAATACTTTCACCTGCACCTTTTAAGTCAATATTAGGAAAATTTTTTCTGCTTTAATAGGCATTAAGTTACACTCCTAACTATACATCAAAGTGGTACTTCTCCACGTGGGCCCCAAGGACCCCAGTTCAGCAGTAGCTCCGGTGCTCATGGAAGAAAACCCACTGCTCTTTCTGCTCATCCACCTGTGCAGAGGGTCCATCCTCTGGCAGCCAGAAACTCTTAGGAGCCTGCCTTCCACGTTGGGCCTTGGCCCTGCTATAGACATTATTTTCTTATGTCCTAAAATGACAGTTTCTTCATAGTTTCACCTTCATCACTGTTCCTAAACATCCTAGTTACTCAGCTGACACCCTCATGGGGCCCTTGTTCAAGCTTATGTTCATGCCCATCCTCTTCCAGGCTGATGTTTGGGACTCTTCAAGTTTGGGACCTCATCAAGAACAAGGAGCTCAGAACTTGATAACAGTGATGATCTTCTGTTTGCTTATTTGACTACACTCATGCCTCTTCCCCTCCACTCCTAGGTATGGGTCCAAAGGTACCAATACCTAAAGTCTAGAATTTTTTTCCCCCCTCAGAATGGAAACCCTGGATGCTGAGAGTTCAATGGTTGTTTATAACAGCTGAACCATAAGACAAAGAACTGCTGTGCAAACACAAAAGAAGCTTGTCAGGATGATAATACGAATTGGCAGTGAGGTTGTCTATTGATAGTCTGTTGTCTATTGATATTGATATGATAATATCAATTGGCAGAGGCTTTTAAAACCTTCCACTTAAGTTATAAACATGTGTCAGAAATGTCCTTAAAATATTACTTTCCAGCACAAAAGTACAGACGGTCATCTAGCTTATGTACCTCCTGACCATACCACAGGAAAACTGCTTCCATTCACGTATGCTCCTGAGAGGAAGAACAGAAGTTGCTGCTAACAGCAAAGCAGGAGTGGATCACTAAGTCCTTTACTAGCTAATTAATGCCTTAACTTAAAAGATGCTACACAGTTTTTACAGAGTTCTTTTTAAAAAAGAACTATCAAGAAAATTTCTTTCCTGATACCGACCAGTTAAATGAGAGCATTCAGTTCAGTTCAGTTCAGTTCAGTCGCTCAGTCATGTCCGACTCTTTGCGACCCCATGAATAAGAGCACGCCAGGCCTCCCTGTCCATCACCAACTCCCGGAGTTCACTCAAACTCATATCCATCGAGTCGATGATGCCATCCAGCCATCTCATTCTCTGTCGTCCCCGTCTCCTCCCACCCCCAATCCCTCCCAGCATCAGAATCTTTTCCAGTGAGTCAACTCGTCGCATGAGGTGGCCAATGTGTTGGAGTTTCAGCTTTAGCATCAGTCCTTCCAATGAACATCCAGGATTGATCTCCTCTAGAATGGACTGGTTGGATCTCCTTGCAGTCCAAGGGACTCTCAAGAGTCTTATCCAGCACCACAGTTCAAAAGCATCAATTCTTCGGCGATCAGCTTTCTTCATTAACTAGACTCAGTTTGGGCACTTGATATTCACCAATGTATGAATGGAGTTAGTACCTGAAGTTCTTTTGTATGTTTGTTATTAGATATGTAGAATCTACTTTCCTAAAGAAATACCTAGGTAACCTTGAAAAAGAAGAAAAAAACTTATACTATCTGAATTTAAGATTATAAAACAACATAATCAAGACAGACTGGCATAAGTACAGGCATAAACAATAAAAAGCTGAAACTACAATACTTTGGCCACCTGATGCGAAAAGCCAACTCATTGGAAAAGACCCTGATGCTGGGAAAGATCGAAGGCAGGGCGAGAAGGCAACAACAGAGGACAAGATGGTTGGATGGCATCACTGACTCAAGGGACATGAGTTTGAGAAAACTCCGGGAATGATGAAGGACAGGGAAGCCTGGCCTGCTGCAGTCCATGGGGTTGAAAAGAGTCGGACACAACTGAGGGACTGAGCACACAATAACAACAGATTACAATTCAGAAATACACTCACACATGTACACTCAGATCATGGACTAAAGCAGCAGTATAATTCAGTCAACAAATGATGCAGAACCAAATGTCTACCAGGAGGGAAAATACTGAGCCTTGACTCATACCTTCACTCCAGTTCAGTTCAGTCACTCAGTCGTGTCCAACCGACTCTTGTGACCCCACGGACTGCAGCACGCTAGGCTTCCCTGTCCTCCACCAACTCCCGGAGCTCACTCAAACTCATGTCCATCGAGTCAGTGATGCCATCCAGCCATCTCATTCTCTGTCATCCCCTTCTCCTCTGCCTTCAGTCTTCCCAGCATCAGGGTCTTTTCAAATGAGTCAGTTCTTCGCATCAGGTGGCCAAAGTATTGGAGGTTCAGCTTCAACATCAGTCCTTCCAATGAATATTCAGGACTGATCTCCTTTAGGATGGACTGGTTGGATCTCCTTGCAGTCCAAGGGACTCTCAAGAGTCTTCAACACCACAGTTCAAAAGCATCAATTCTTAGGTGCTCAGCTTTCTTAATAGTCCAACTCTCTCACATCCATACATGACTACTGTCTAGCTTTGACTAGACAGACCTTTGTCAACAAAGTAATGTCTCTGCTTTTTAATATGCTGTCTAGGTTGGTCATAATTTTTCTTCCAAGGAGCAAGTGTCTTTTAATTTCATGGCTGCAGTCACATGTGCAGTGATTTTGGAGCACCCCAAAAATAAAGTCTCTCACTGTTGCCATTGTTTCCCCATCTATTTGCCATAAAGCGATGGGACCGGATGCCATGATCTTAGTTTTCTGACTATTGAGTTTTAAGCCAACTTTTTCACTCTCCTCTTTCACTTTCATCAAGAGGCTCTTTAGTTCTTCTTCACCTTCTGCCATAAGTGTGGCATACCTTGACTCATACCTTAGTCATATACAAAAATTAATTCAAGATGGCTTGCAAAAAAAGATCTTAATGACCCAGATAACCACGATGGTGTGCTCACTCACCTAGAGCCAGACATCCTGGAGTGTGAAGTCAAGTGTATCTTAGGAAGCATCACTACAAACAAAGCTAGTGGAGGTGATAGAATTCCAGCTGAGCTGTTTTAAATCCTAAAAGATGATGGAACAACAGACTGGTTCCAAATTGGGAAAGGAGTACATCAAAGCTATATATTGTCACCCTGCTTATTTAACTTATATGCAGAGTACATCATGAGAAACGCTGGGCTGGATGAAGCACAAGCTGCAATCAAGATTGCCAGGAGAAATATCAATAACCTCAGATACGCAGATGACACCACCCTTATGGCAGAAAGTGAAGAGGAACTAAAGAGCCTCTTGAGGAAGGTGAAAGAGTGAAAAAGCAGGTTTAAAACTCAACATTAAAAAAACTAAGATCATGGCATCCAGTCCCATCATTCATGGCAAATAGATGGGAAAACAATGGAAACAGTGACAGACTTTATTTTCTTGGGCTCCAAAATCTTGTTCCTTGGGAAAAAAATCTATGACAAACCTAGAGAGCATATTAAAAAGCAAGGACTTTGCCAACAAAGCTCTGTCTAGTCAAAGCTTTGGTTTTTCCAGTAGTCATGTATGGATATGAGAGTTGGACCATTAAGAGGGCTGAGCTCCAAAGAATTGGTGCTTTGAACTGTGGTGAAGAAGACTCTTGAAAGTCCCCTGGACTACAAAGAGATCAAACCAGATAATCCTAAAGGAAATCACTCCTGAATATACACTGGAAGGACTGATGTTGAAGCTGAAGCTCCAATACTCTGGCCACCTGATGTAAAGAGCCAACTCACTGTAAAGGACCCTGATGCTGGGAAAGATCTAAGGCAGGAGGAGAAGGGGACGACAGAGGACAAGATGGTTGGTTGGCCTCACCAACTCAAGGGACATGAATCTGAACAAACTCCGGGAGATGGTGAAGGACAGGGAAGTTTGGCATGCTGCAGTCCACGGGGTCACAAACAGTTGGACACCACTGAGGGACTGAACACCACCAACAACATTCATGCAACCACTGAATATTTTTTCAAAGGATATTTAACAGCATGGGGATGAGCACAACCACAAGATATAAACTGGCACGTGGTTTTCAAGGTACATGATGAAGAGATATACAACTGACAGGAGGGTGTTTATTTCATTTTTCTCTACACCCTATATATTATATATATTTGGTACACAGGATTTATTCATTAAAATTCAATGTTGAAATATAAGTATTGAATGTGACTAAGAAGAAATATACCTAATTGTAACAGCAGCTACCTCAAAGTGAAGAGATGAATACTTTTTATTTTCCTATTCATTATGTACTTCTCAAATTTTAAAAAATGACCACATTTCTATAATCAGGAAGAAGATGCTCTTTTAAAAATATGACAATGCCCAGAGTTCTTTGGAACGATATATGATTGTTTAGCAGAGCTCTGATTGGGCATGAACAAGCAAAGTAAACACTCTGCCTGCCCACCCTCTCCGGCTGATGCAGGCAGTATCTAAAAGAATCAGTTTACAGTCACAGATTTGGAAACATTAGGGAATGGCACAGATACACAGGGAATGTGGGGTTAGGGAGTATGGGATTGAGCATATTCTTCTTGAAAAGTAGTCTTTTCTAGTTGTTCATCTTTAAATATTTTTAAAAAGGACTGTTTACTCATTGAGGACTTAAAGTACTGGAAATACAAATTATATTTTGTACTGTATCAATAAACATTTTTGAAGAAAAAATATACTCTGTTCAGTTCAGTTCAGTTCAGTTCAGTCGCTCAGTCATGTCCGACTCTCTGCGACCCCATGAATCACAGCACGCCAGGCCTCCCTGAGTTCAATAAGATTAAGCGGTATTTCATGCAGGAATGTATATTAGTGATCTAGTCCCATGTTCGTCATAATGAAAAAGATTAGAAATTATTTACCTTAATGTTTTAGGGTATTAATTATATGTACTTATTATAATAAACCAGTATCATAGTCGGAGAAGGCAATGGCAACCCACTCCAGTACTCTTGCCTGGAAAATCCCATGGATGGAGGAGCCTGGTGGGCTGCAGTCCATGGGATCGCTAAGAGTCAGACACAACAGCGACTTCACTTTCACTTTTCAATTTCATGCATTGGAGACAGTAATGGCAACCCACTCCAGTGTTCTTGCCTGGAGAATCCCAGGGATGGGGGAGCCTGGTGGGCTGCCGTCTATGGGGTCGCACAGAGTCGGACACAACGGAAGCAACTTAGCAGCAGCAGCAGCAGTATCATAGTATGAGCTTTCCCTAAATAAATGATGAAACTCATTAAAAAGGAGGAAAAGACCACCTTCAAAGTCAGCCTGAGCTGGGTTCAAATCATGGTACCACCAGTCCTGTATCGAGCGCATGCCTCAACTTCTCTCCTACATCACACCTGGGATCCATGTCCCTATACTGTCCCCTCACACTCTGAACCTGGGCTGGCTCTGAGTATACCACTAGAATGTGGCAGAAGTAGTTTTATAAGATTTCCAAGTGAAAGTGAAGTCGCTCAGTTGTGTCCAATTCTTTGTGACCCCATGGACACCAGGCTCCTCCGTCCATGGGATTTTCCAGGCAAGAGTACTGCAGTGGGTTGCCATTTCCTTCCCCAGGGAATCTTCCCAACCCAGGGATCAAACCCAGGTCTCCCACATTGTAGACAGACGCTTTACCATCCGAGCCACCAGGGAAGTCCTAAGACTTCCAAAAACAGGTCACAAAGATCGTTGAGCCATCACTTTATCCTTTGGAAGATTTGGTCTAGACGAAGCTATCCAGCACACAAGGGGTATGACTTCCCTGAGACCACTATGGTGTGAGAAAGCCCAAGGACTACAACATTAACAGAGGTAGGGAGGAAGGGGGAGAGAGAAAAAGAGAGGGGGCTCAGGACTCCCCCGAGCTGTTTCAGCTATCCTGAACAAGTAAATGAAGAAATCATCCCACATAGCTCCAGCCCCAGCCACCGTCTGACTGCAACCCACTGGAAGACCCCAAGGAAGCAGGGCCCATCTTAGTCCAGACACAGGCTTGAGGCTGGGACATCATGAGTCTTGTGTAAGTAGCAGCCTTCTTTACCTTCTCTTCTCCTGGAAATGCTATCAAGTAAACCAGATATGTACAGGCTATGGAGACACTTGATGCTCTTAACAACTGCACTGTTCTCCCCGTGTTCCTCATCAACGGTCTCCCCTTGAGCTGGACAGGGTTAGAAGTTTTCAGATCCGGCAGTAACTCTGGTTTCTGTTGCTTTGTAGAGGCCACAGGTAAATGAGGTCAGCTCTGAATAATCTGAAGAAAGCTCACAAATAAAATACAAGGTTCAGTTTTACCCCCTTTACTACATGGATACTCATGGCCAGTTGGATGGCATATTGAGTGCCCACCATATGCCTCCACAGTGACAGGACGTGTCCCCTGCCTTGAGCAGCCACGATCCAGGGGGAACACAGACAAGTGAACAAGCCATTAGACCACAGGTTTCAGGAGCACAAAAGTGAGGATAGGCACCAAGAAGACATACAGCAGGAGAAGGAGCCAACTCCATCTGTTAGGGCATGGAGGACTCACAGAAGCTGGGAAACTAACCGCAGGCCCAAAAGACAGCAGGGTGAAGACAACGTGTGTCCATCTCATCTCTGGCTGTGGGGGTACATGCACCTAGGTGTGTGCCTGGGAATGACAACAGAGGCAAGGAAAACAGTGCACTGTCGCTAGCCAGGGAGCACGTGCCCTGCAGGTCAGCACAGAAGGCGTGAGACTAGCAGGCGGGATACTAGGATCCCAGTTTCCACACTCACTCACCTTCTGAGCATCTAACAGTGTAACCACAACACCTAGGCTGTACTCTTCTCATGAAAAGAGACTATGAAATCTGAAAAGGACTTTTTTTTTGTTGTGGAAAAATACATATAAAAGTCACCATTTTAACCATTTTTTTTAAGTGCACAGTTCCATGGCATTAAGTACATTCACTCTGTTGTACAATCACCACCATCCATCTCCAGAACTATCCCATCTTACAAAGCAGAAATTCTGTGCCCATTAAACATTAATTTTCCACCCCTCCTTCTTACAGCCCCTGTAACACCATTCTGTTTTCTGGTCTCTATAATTTGACTACTCTAGGCTTGCTTATTTAACTTATATGCAGAGTACATCATGAGGAACGCTGGGCTGGAAGAAGCACAAGCTGGAATCAAGATTGCCGGGAGAAATATCAATAACCTCAGATATGCAGATGACACTACCCTTATGGCAGAAAGTGAAGAGGAACTCAAAAGCCTCTTGTTGAAAGTGAAAAAGGAGAGTGAAAAGGTTGGCTTGAAGCTCAACATTCAGAAAACAAAGATCATGGCATCTGGTCCCATCACTTCATGGGAAATAGATGGAAAAACAGTGGAAACAGTGTCAGACTTTGTTTTTTTGGGCTCCAAAATCACTGCAGATGCTGATTGCAGCCATGAAATTAAAAGACGCTTGCTCCTTGGAAGGAAAGCTATGACCAACCTTGATAGTATATTAAAAAGCAGAGACATTACTTTGCCAACCAAGGTCCGTCTAGTCAAGGCAATGGTTTTTCCCGTGGTCATGTATGGATGTGAGAGTTGGACTGTGAAGAAGGCTGACCGCCGAAGAATCGATGCTTTTGAACTGTGGTGTTGGAGAAGACTCTTGAGAGTCCCTTATACTGCAAGGAGATCCAACCAGTCCATTCTAGAGGAGATCAATCCTGGATGTTCATTGGAGGGACTGATGCTAAAGCTGAAACTCCAATACTTTGGCCACCTCATGCGACGAGTTGACTCACTGGAAAAGACTCTGATGCTGGGAAAGGTTGGGGGCGGGAGGAGAAGGGGACGATGGAGAATGAGATGGCTGGATGGCATCACCGACTCTGTGGACATGAGTTTGAGTGAACTCCGGGAGTTGGTGATGGACAGGGAGGCCTGGCGTGCTGTGATTCATGGGGTCGCGGACAGTCGGACACGACTGAGCGACTGAACTGAAGTGAACTGAGGTACCTCATATGGGTACAATCACATAAGGTTTGTCCTGTGACTGATTTATTTCATTGAGCATAATGTCTCAGGGCTCATCTATAATGCAGCATGTGTCAGGATTTCCTTCCTTTTTAAGACTAAATAATATTCCGTTTAAATGTATATACCACAATTCGTTTATCCATCAATGGATATTTGGGTTGTTTCCACACTTTCTCTATTGTGAATAGTGCTCCTATGAACAAGGGTGTGCATTCAAGTCTTCCCTGGTGGCTCAGACGGTAAAGCGTCTGCCTGCAATGCGGGAGACCCAGGTTCGATCCCTGGATTGGGAAGATCCCCTGGAGAAGGAAATGGCAACCCACTCCAGTATTCTTGCCTGGAAAATCCCATGGACTGAGGAGCCTGGTAGGCTACAGTCCACGGGGTCCCAAAGGGTTGGACACGACTTAGCGACTTCACTTTCACTTTTCTTTTTAAAGCAACAGCCATCCTAATTGGCGTTAAGAGGTATCTCTTGGTTTTGATGAAAGGGAACTTTTAATTCTTCCAGGCCTAGGACATTCTAATAGAGTTACTCATCCGTGTAGTTCTTCAAAGCCTCCAGCAAATCCATGCATATGACTTTCCTGAGGCTGTCTCTACAATGTCAGTCTGAGGGTAGGACATCATCCCCCTAGCTAAGAAGCTGCATCCTAGCCTATCTACCAGCACAGGAATTCTAGTATTGAAAATGGCTTTCAACAAACATCTTTACACTTGATGATTACCTCGTTTTTCTTTTAAAACCTCTGTTTCAAGTGAGTTCTAACACCAAACATATTATCAATGTCCTGTAGTCCCAGGTGCTCCCAGCCTCTTCCCATCTTCAGAATCCTTCAAAGCCACCTCAGAAGCGAGGCAGTCTAGCTTAAGCCTGTGTTGTGGACGGTGCTCCTAGCCTATCCATTTTTATTCCACGCGTGGTATTCTATTCAAGGTCCTTTCAAGAGTGAGTGAAAGCTAGTAACAGAGGAAGCTGTAGCCCAACCCTTCCCAGCCAATAGAAGGGCTGTGACCAGAATGGTGGCTGTCCTGAAGCTGAGACTCAAAATACATGCTGGTGCATGGCAATGCAATAAAGTTGAAACTTTCAGTGAGACAGCTTTTTACAGAATTAGAAACCATTCCTTAACACAAGAACTTGACTCCCCAGTTTTCAGCCACCTCCTCTGTCCTCCCATCTCCTCCATTTCAGTCATTTCATAATGGCCAACTATGCTGCCTGTCAGCTGAGGCAGAAAAAGGATACAGCAGGAGTTGATTTCGAAACTACGTGTCCTCAATACCTACAACAGGGTCTGACATATAATAAGACTTTCATGAACATCTGCTGAACAAATCAAAACTAATTTATCGAAACAAGACTCTATGTCCATACTCTACCATTAGGAGGAACCCAGTTAGCTTGAATTAGTTAATAGTGGATAGTAACTGGGGAATAAAATTAGCAAATGTCACATTTTCACTCATTAGTTTAAGGGCACAGTGTGCAAGCATAAATAAAAGCATCAGTAATTTTTTTTTCAGGTTTCTGTGGTTTTTTCCTTATTCACCAACTCCCTTGAACACATAACCTGAGCTGAAACAACACATTTAGTTTTACCTAATAATCAGTTTTCTGTTAAGTCTATATTCAGGTTTCCTTAGATTTTACCTAATGTCTGATGGTCACGTGTCCTCAGGCTCCTCCTGGCTCTGACAGTCTCTCAGACTTTACAACCTTGACAGGAGGGCTGCAGATACTTGGCAGGCTATTTCTGAATGCATCTTTGTGTGGTGTTTTTCCCATGGTTAGACTGGTTTGTGGGTCTAGGAGATCATGTACCCATCCTATCAAGGGCACATATGTTGTTTCTTTTTTAATTACGGCAAAAAACTGACAGGTGCTCCCTGAAAAGTGTGCAGCTGCCAGATGGCTATTTCCTACCTTAGAGTTTACAGCCACATCCAAGGGAAACTACATTAGATTTCATTTAGATCTTATGTATAGACTGCAACGTTTTCCCTTTGAAGCTGAATTCTTTAACAAATATCTATGATTTCATATTTTCTTTTGAGGTTGTAGGTCCCTTTATCTCTTTCCTCAATTCATTCATGGCTGAACATCCAGGGCACTCAAGAGAGTTTCACTTGCATTCTAGAATTTGAACTATTAAATGAGTTAACTTATTCTTAAACCCATGACCTGGTGGCTTCCTCCTTCCCTGAAAGCCCTAACACTATCCCTGTAGAACACAGTGAACAACCACAAGACCTTCTCAGTCCTTCTGGATAGGTTCATTAGCAATTTTAAAGCATGCTACATCTTGCCTTCAGTAAACAGTCTCAACCTCTCTTAGCACACGGGAACACTGGCAAAGAAATCTGCCGCATCTCTCACTTTCCATACTGATAAGGAGCGTCCACCCCAAGCAATATTCAGGCAGCCAATTCTTGGTTATTTTAATCTGTCTTGTTCTTCACACTGTAAATCACTTGTAGTCAAATAGGTCAAATCTAAACCGAAGATGGTTCAGTCGAGAACCTCAGGAACAGAAGCCGCAGGAAAGCACAGACAGAAGTCCCACCCTGGCCTGCCGAGCGCACATTTTTTCTTCTGCATTCATGTGGCCACTGCAGGGAGAGCGGTCAGCGGACCCTGCCCTCCAAGTGCACCCGAGGCCCGAGTCACAGCAAAGCTGGGAGGCCAGTCGCTGCTCCCGGTCCGGCAGCGGGCTCTGACCATTCCAGGAACACCGTAGACAAGAAGCTTTCCCTAAGCAGCCGGCGAATGCAGGTGGCAAGAACACCGGGGCGACAAACCAAAGGGCAGGTCGGCGGGCTGCACGGCTGCAAAGGGATTGGGTCTGCGAGGTAGGAAAGAAGTCTGCTGGAAAAACCGTATAAAACTGAAGGCGCCCTTGGCAGCCGCTGGGAAGAGAGAAAAACAGTGGCCGCGACACCACGACCGTCGCTCAGGGCGGGCGGCTGATTTCCCCGGCAGCTTTGCTAGCAGAAACGCTCCCGGCGCGCAGCGCAGCGTCGGCGTCGCGCTCCGGGTCGGTAAGGGGTCTCTCGCCCGCGCAGCTCGCCCTTCGGAGGTGCCCCGCCAGGTCTGACGACCCGAACACTCGCCTGCTGGAGGCAGCTCCTCTCCCGACACCCGGCGGCGGCTCCCTCCACACCCCCCGCCCCCACCCCGAGCAGGGCCGCTGCCCGCCCTACCTCGCCGCTTGGCGCGCACGATGCCCTTCTTCTGCAGCACGAACGTGGACCCGTTCACCAGGCTCGACACGACGGCCACGCCCAGGCCGAGCGACACGGCGGCGGGGCTCGGGCTGCGCGCCCCCTCCCCGGCCGCCGCCGCTGCAGCAGCCGCAGTCCCCATTCCGCCCGTGCCCGCCCTCTGCGCCTGCGCGCTCGCCCGCCCGGCCGGAAGGCGGGGGCCGGCTCCCGGCCCAGAGCGACTGGGCGGTGGGGCGGGGGCACCCCGGCGGCGCGGAGGCGGGGTGGAGGCTGGGCTCCTCGCCGAGGTCTGGCGGAGGGTGGATCCCGAGTTCTGGAGGAGGGCGAGCGCCGGGAGGAAGCGAACGAGGGTTCGGAGCGCTTTAAGAGAGGCGGCGGTGGTGCGGGATGGAGCGAGACGGTCTGTGGGTGGGTAGGGGCAGAGTTTCCAGACTTCGCAACTGCAAATACAGGACCCCCAGTGAAGTTTGCATCTCATATAAACACACAATTTTTAGTGGTTGTCCCATGCAATATTCGGGACTGAAAAGCGCCAACAAGACGCAGTCCTAACTGGGATCATGGACCCCCACAAAGCTGGTCCGGGATCAGCGGGGAGCCGCCCCTGGGGCCTGAAGCCAAGCCAGCTATGAAAACTCAAATGGGACCACTAAATGAAGTCATCTGCCTCCGCACTGGAGCAGTGGGCTTGTGATCATACTGTCTACCCCAATTTATTTTTGATAAAACATACCAAATTTCAGAAAACACGGAACAGTATTTTAAAATTACTCAAGCGCACTACCTTAGCCTAATAGTTATTATTTAAAATGTTTTACCACCTAAAGTACAATTTAATTACAATATACAAAATAGCCTTTTTATTTAATATACCATAATCAGTTTTCATGTTGCTGCACAATGATTGTTTTAATGATAGTATGGTGTTGGTGGTTTAGTTGGCAAGTCGTGTCCGACTGTTGCAATCCCATGGACTGGGAACCTACCAGGCTCCTCTGTCCATGGGATTCTTCAGGCAAGAATGCTGAAATGGGTTGCCATTTCCTTCTCAGCATTAAAGTTCTCATACAGAAATGATAGTATAATCTCCCGTAAAGTTAATTACCATAATGTGTGTAACTGTTTGGCTGTTGTTGGTTGTTAGTGTTGAGTCCTGCCCCAGGCCATAGGTACAAGGACTTGTACCAAGGCCACAGAAGCAGAGCCCAGAATCACCCTCACCCACGAAGCTAATTGAACCCCTTTGTAACGTTTGCAAAAGCCCCTGATCATCACTAACTCCAAACTCCTAACTCCAAGTTAGGCAAAGATTCCCACTCCAGTAAACACCCTATAGCGCCTCAACCAATCACCTAATGCCAACCTTCCAGAGGAATTTTTTTGGGTCTTGAGGCTATAAACATTGGCTGCTAAGCCACAAAAAGACTAACTCTCCCTGGTCTGTCATGAGATCGGCCTGCTGCACTTACAGCACCTTCATTATCTCTGCTCCTTGCTCTTAATAAACTCATGCCCTTCTGAAATACTCTGTGTCTGGCAATTCTTTTCCAACCTGAACTCAGACTGCTTCAACAGTAAGGTTGCTACCAGTGTGTTTGTTTTTCTATTATAAGTGACCATTTTCCTAAGTTTTAAAAATACTGAAGAGTATCAGTCTGTACCTGTATACGTCACTGTTTGTGAAGCAATAGAAAATCAAATACCATTACTGTATGAAAACTTTTATGCTGAATGAATCTAGTCTTTTGCTTATTCTTTTTTGTTGTGGTAATGTATACATAACATAAAACTTACCGTTTTAACCATTTTTAAATATACAGTTCAGTTCAGTTCAGTTCAGTCGCTCAGTCGTGTCCGACTCTCCGCGACCCCATGAATCACAGCACGCCAGGCCTGGCATTAATTACATCGACCATGTTAAGCAACCCTTATTACTATTTCCAAAAGTTTTCCTTTGTTACAAACAGAGACTCTGTTAACCATAAAGCATATCCCATTTCCCTCCCCCTAGTCCCTGCTAGGGGCTTCCCTGGTGGCTCAGAGGTTAAAAGCGTCTGCCTCCAATGCGGGAGACCCAGGTTTGATCCCTGGGTCGGGAAGATCCCCTGGAGAAGGAAACGGTAACCCACTCCAGTATTCTTGCCTGGAGAATCCCATGGACGGAGAAGCCTGGGAGGCTACAGTCCACGGGGTCGCATAGAGTCGGACACGACTGAGCGACGGAACGGACGGAACGGAGTCCCTGCTAACCAGTACGCTACTTTCTGCCTCTGTGAATTTGCCTATTTTAGATGTTTCATACAAGTGGAATTGAACTGCATTTGTCCTTCTGTGACTGGCTCGTGTCACTCAGTGTAACATGTTTGAGGTTCATGCATGTTGCAGCATTTGTCCATGCGTGTGTTGTAGCATTCCTTTTTATGATTAATATTCCATTGTAGGTGTATACAGTAGTCCCCTCTATGCAAGGTTTCACTTTACTTGGTTTCAGTTACCCAAACCCAACGTGGTCTAAAATGTTAAATAGAAAATTCCAGAAATAAATAATTCATAAATTTTAAATTGCATGCTGTTCTGAGTACTGTAGTGTGATGAAATCTCATGCCATCCTGCCCAGGACATGAATTATCCCTTTGCCCATTGTATACCGTCCATTTGGTCATTTAGTAGCATCTTAGTTATCACACCGACTGCTGGTAGCACAGTGCTAATGTTCATGCAACCCTTATTTTACTTAATACCGGCTCCAAAGTACGAGAGTAGTGATGCTGACAATTTGAATGTGCCAAAGAGAAGCTCTGAAGTACTTCTGTCATGTGAAAAGTTGAAAGTACTCAACTTAATAAGGAAAGGAAAGAAAAAAAATTGTATTCTGAGGTCATAAGATCTACAGTTAGAATGAATCTTCTATCCATGAAATTGTGAAGAAGGAAAAAGAAATCTGTGCTGGTTTTGCTGTTACACCTCAAACTGTAAAAGTTATGGCCACAGGGATAAGTGCTTAGTCAAGATGAAAAAGGCATCACATTTGTACAAGAAGGTATTTTGAGAGAAAGACTATATTCACATAACTTTTATTACCATGCATGCATGCTAAGTTGCTTCAGTCATATCCAACTTTAAGCGATACTATGGACTTCAAACTACCAGGCTCCTCTGTCCATGAAATTCTCCATGAAGAATACTGGAGTGGGTTGCCATGCCCTCCTCCAGGGGATCTTCCTGACCCAGGGACTGAGCCGGCATCTCTTATGTCTCCTGCATTGGCAGATTGATTCTTTACCACTAGCACAACCTGGGAAGCCCCTTTATTACAATGTATTGTCATAATTGTTCTATTTTATCATTATTATGTTAATCTCTTACTGTGCATAATTTACTAATTAAACATTGTCATAAGTATGTATTTATGGGGGCAAACACAGTGTATATAGAGTTCAGTACTATCTGAGGTCTCAGGCATCCACTGGGGTTCTTGGAGCATATTGCCTGCAGGTTACAGGGGACTTCCCTGGTGGCTCAGATGGTAAAGAATCCACTTGCAATACAGGAGACCCCAGTTCAATTCCTGGGTTGGGAACATCCCCTGGAGAAGGGACAGGCTACCCACTCCAGTATTCTAGAGCTTCCCAAGTGGCTCAGATGGTAACGAATCCACCTGTAATGCGGGAGACCTGGGTTCAATCCCTGGGTTGGGAAGATCCCCCAGAGGAGGGTATGGCAACCGACTCCAGTATTCCTCCCTGGAGAATCCGCATGGACAGAGGAGCCTGGCAGCCCATGGGGTCATGAAGAGTCAGATATGATTGAGTGACAAAACACAGCACAAAGGAGGACTACCATACACCATTTTGTTTATCTAGTCATCTTTTGATGGACAATTCGGTTGTTTCCACCTTTTGGCTGCCGTGAATGTTGTTGCAGTGATCATTGTCATGAAAGTATTTAATGGAGTCTCTGACTTAAATTCTTTGGGGTATATACCTAAGAGTGGAATTGCTGAGTCATGTGGTAAATTCTATATTTAACTTTTTGAAGAACCAGCAAACTATTCCACAGCCAGTATACCATTTTATGTCCACACCAGTAATACATGAAGCTTCCAATTTCTCCAAATTATCATCAATACTTATTATTTTCCCATAGCCATTCTAGTAGGTATGAAGTGGTTGCTTATTCTTTTAAATATACTACTGAACATCAATGATGTTTTTTGAAAACATAAACAATATCTTGTATCTTAACTCTCAGCAGAAGCAAGTGGACACAGCAGCAACAGCATTACCATAATCATAATGTTTTCAGTTCAGTTCAGTTCAGTCGCTCAATCGTGTCCGACTCTCCGCGACCCCATGAACCACAGCATGCCAGGCCTCCCTGTCCATCACCAACTCCCGGAGGTCACTCAAACTCATGTCCACAGAGTCAGTGATGCCATCCAGCCATCTCATTCTCCGTCGTCCCCTTCTCCTCCCGCCCCCAACCTTTCTCAGCATCAGAGTCTTTTCCAGTGAGTCAACTCGTCGCATGAGGTGGCCAAAGTATTGCAGTTTCAGCTTTAGCATCAGTCCCTCCAATGAACATCCAGGATTGATCTCCTTTAGAATGGACTGGTTGGATCTCCTTGCTTTTCTAATAATTCTATTTAAAAGAAAAAGACTAAAACGCTTTTGGGAAAAGATACATGCTAAGTTTAAAAAAAAACACTCAATACATTTAGAGAATATAACGTCATCTCAAATTTCATCTCGCTAAAGTAACTTATTACCATTGAGAACTCCACTCCAGACATATTTCCAGTATATGGATATATGGGTAGACATTTTACCCAATGGGAAGGCACATGTACAAAACTTGGATTTAACATTTAAAAAACTGAAAAGAAACTGAAGTAACTACCCAAGATGAGATAAACACTAATATACCATAAAAGATATTAGTTCCTTAAAGATACCACTAAAATTTAAATGAAATGCAGTAAGAGGTGGTAGTTATTATGTTTTTCTTAACTCCACATTTCAAACTTAGACAGTATCAATGAGAAGTGAGGAAATTGGCTTACTTTCTGACTCCTTGAAATGTTTTATATGTTGAGACATATAACACTTAGAGACTATTTTTTATTCATACCTATCTTACATATATGTGAATTGAGGTGCTCCTATGTTGAGTGCATAGATATTTACAATTGTTATGTCTTCCTCTTCGATTGATCCCTTGATCATTTTGTAGTGTCCTTCCTTATCTCTTGTAATCTTCTTTATGTTAAGGTCTATTTTGTCTGTTAGTAGAATTGCTACTCCAGCTTTCTTTTGCTTCCCATTTGCATGGAATATATTTTTCCATCCTCTCAATTTTGGTCTATATGTGTCTTGAGGTCTGACGTGAGTTTCTTGTAGACAGCATATATATGGGTCTTGTTTTTGTATCCATTCAGCCAGTTCTGTGTCTTTTGGTTGGAGTATTTATCCATTTACATTTAAAGTAATTATTGATATATATGTTCCTATTGCCATCTTCTAATTGTTTGGGGTTGGTTTTGTAGATCTTTTCCCTTCTGTTGTATTTCCTGACTGTATAAGTCCATTTAACATTTGTTGTAAAGCTGGTTTGGTGGTACTGAATTCTCTTAACTTTTGCTTGTCTGAAAAGCTTTTTTATTTCTCCTTCGATTTTGAATGGGATCCTTGCTGGGTACAGTAATCTTGGTTGTAGATGTTTCTCCTTCAGTTCTTTAAATATATCCAGCCAGTCCCTTCTGGCCTGCAGAGTTTCTGCTGAAAGATCAGCTGTTAAGTGTATGGGGTTTCCCTTGTATGGTACTTGTTGCTTCTCCCTTGCTGCTTTTAATATTCTTTCTGTTTAGTCTTTGTGAGTTTGATTAGTATGTGTCTTGGTGTGTTTCTCCTTGGATTTATCCTGTGTGGGACTCTTTGTGCCTCTTGGACTTGATTGGCTATTTCCTTTTCCATGTTGGGGAAATTTTCAACTATAATCTCTTCAAAAATTTTCTCATACCCTTTCTTTTTCTCTTCTTCTTCTGGGCTCCTATAATTCAAATGTTGGTGCATTTGATATGGTCCCAGAGGTCTCTTAAATATATATGAAAGTGAGTCATTGTTCATATCATCCAAGGTTTCCCATTCATCTTTGATCCACTGGAAAGTTTTCAATGACTGTATATTAAAAATAAACAACTATGGGCTCTAGCCTTTGAGCTTTTTTATTTACAGAGAGTTTGCTTAAACTACAAAATGGACATGTCTTATATCTCCAGGCCATACTTTATTTTCCTAATACTTTGCAGGTATTGTCCCATTGCCTTCTGACATTCAATGTTATTTTAAGTCTGAGTCCAAAGTCAGGGGAAATTGAACCCAAATATGATATAAATAATGTTGAGGAATGGTTGTTAATTTTCTTGGATACAGTAATAAAATTGTGACTATATTAATATCTTGACTATTACAAACAACTATGAAAGTATTTACAGATGAAATAATTACACTGCAGATTTGATTTTTTTTTATTTCACAGGGAAAATAAAAAAGAGGGTGTGAGCATGTATGGAAATGGATTTGTCAAGCAAACGACACCTGTAACCACCCCCACGGAAAAGTCCTACTGCATGGAGGACAGCAAATAGCATAGGAATACCTGCCAGCAAGACTAGCAGTCCCAGAATATCAACTTTCTCCGTGGTTTGTAAATGTCAGGGTTGCCAAGGGAGACACAACTCATGGATGGAAACTAGATGGAACACTTTGCTCACATGCAAGAGAGGCAGAGCAAGGTCAGCTTCAATAGTGGGCATTGGTCCCTCGTGGGCAGGGATGCAAATAAAAAATGCAAATGAGAAATCAGGAAAGATTGAAAAAGCTGTTGTTTTCCTTCATCATAAAGTATTTCAAGTGTGTATAAAAGTACTGAGAATAACACTTTTAAAAAATCTATGAATTCATTCTTCCAAATCTGTCTAATCTGTTATTTTGCTGTTTGCATCAAATGTTTTAAGGAAATAGGTAGTAGTGAAGATGCTCTTTATTTCACCTCTCTTCTGCCTAGTGCCTCCAGAATTATTTATTCTTGAAGCACAATAGCTCAATCAAGGTATATTACAATATTGTTCAATCTATATCATTCTTGCTAGCACACAGTATATCCTTTCTTTTGTAGATTGTTTTTCCTTCTTTCAAGCAATTCTTTATCACTGTGGGTTTTTTTAATTTATTTGGGCATACAGGATCTTTTAGTTGCAGCATGCAGATTCCATTTCCCTGACCAGGGATCAAACCCATGTTCCCTGCATTGACAGGTGGATTCCTAACTACTGGATCACCAGTAAAAATCCTACTACTTTTTTTTTAAATATCCTCAAACTATCCCTCTTCTTCTTAGGTTCTATCAGGTAAATTCTCTCTTTTAAAGACACCAGTTCTCTTTGTGTTGAATAGTACTTTATCTGTATTTTCTTAATTATCTCCATATTTATCATTGGAAAAGACCCTGATGTTGGGAAAGACTGAAGGCAGAAGTGGGTGACAGAAGTTGGATGGTATCTCTGATTCAATGGACATGAACTTGGGCAAACTCCAGGAGATGGTGAGGGACAAGGAAGCCTGGCGTGCTGCTGTCTTTGCGTTCTCGAAGAGTCGGACACAACTTGGTGGCTGAACAACAACTAATAGGATAAAGCCACTAATAGGATAATGGTGGTGTTCTATTTCCTTAGCTCTGAAATTTTATTATTCATTTTATCCATTGTCTTGTTATCTGGTGTCTGAGTTCTTCTTTCATTGTTCTATGTTCTTATTGAGTGTCTGTGTCAGGGGTTCCCAAGACCACTCAGTGGTTTGATGATTCACTAGCAAGACTGGTAAGGACTCAGCGTATAGTCATACTCATGACACTGGCTTATTACGATGCAAGGTTGCAAAGCAAACTCAGCAAAGGGAAAGGTCCATAGTTTGAAGTCTGGAGGAAACCAAGAGTCAGCTTCCAAGAGTTCCCTTTCAAAGGTCACACTGCTGCTACTGCTAAGTCACTTCAGTCCTATCTGACTTTGTGATGCCATCCAGCCATCTCATTCTCTGCCGTCCCCGTCTCCTCCTGCCCCCAATCCCTCCCAGCATCAGAGTCTTTTCCAGTGAGTCAGCTCTTCGCATGAGGTGGCCAAAGTATTGGAGTTACAGCTTTAGCATCAGTCCTTCCAATGAACACCCAGGATAAATCTCCCTTAGAATGGACTGGTTGGATCTCCTTGCAGTCCAAGGGACCCTCAAGAGTCTTCTCCAACACCACAGTTCAAAAGCATCAATTCTTCGGCACTCAGCTTTCTTCACAGTCCAACTCTCACATCCATACATGACCACGGGAAAAACCATTGCCTTGACTAGACAGACCTTTGTTGGTAAAGTAATGTCTCTGCTTTTTAATATGCTATCTAGGTTGGTCATAACTTTCATTCCAAGGAGTAAGCGTCTTTTAATTTCATGACTGCAATCAGCATCCACAGTGATTTTGGAACCCAAAGAAATAAAGTCTGACACTGTTTCCACTGTTTCCCCATCTATTTCCCATGAAGTGATGGGACCAGATGCCATGATCTTAGTTTTCTGAATGTTGAGCTTCAAGCCAACTTTTTCACTCTCCTTTTTCACTTTCATCAAGAGGCTTTTGAGTTCCTCTTCACTTTCTGCCATAAGGGTGGTGTCACCTGCATATCTGAGCTTATTGATATTTCTCCCAGCAATCTTGATTCCAGCGTGTGCTTCTTCCAGCCCAGCGTTCCTCATGATGTACTCTGCATATAAGTTAAATAAGCAGGGTGACAATATACAATCTTGACGTACTCCTTTTCCTGTTTGGAACCAGTCTGTTGTTCCATGTCCAGTTCTAACTGTTGCTTCCTGACCTGCATACAGGTTTCTCAAGAGGAGGTCAGGTGGTCTGGTATTCCCATATCTTTCAGAATGTTCCACAGTTTATTGTGATCCACACAGTCAAAGGCTTTGCCATAGTCAATGAAGCAGAAATAGATGTTTTTCTGGAACTCTCTTGATTTTTCCATGATCCAGCAGAAGTTGGCAATTTGATCTCTGGTGCCTCTGCCTTTTCTAAAACCTGCTTGAACATCTGGAAGTTCACGGTTCACATACTGCTGAAGCCTGGCTTGAAGAATTTTGAGCATGACTTTACTAACGTGTGAGATGAGTGCAATTGTGTGGTAGTTTGAGCATTCTTTGGGTTTGCCTTTCTTTGGGATTGGGATGAAGATTGACCTTTTCCAGTCCTGTGGCCACTGCTGAGCTTTCCAAATTTTCTGGCATATTGAGTGCAGCACTTTCACAGCATCATCTTTCAGGATTTGAAATAGATCAACTGGTATTCCATCACCTCCACTAACTTTGTTCATAGTGATGCTTTCTAAGGCCTACTTGACTTCACATTACAAGATGTCTGGCTCTAGGTGAGTGATCACACTATTGTGATTATCTGGGTCTTGAAGATCTTTTTTGTACAGTTCTTCTGTGTATTCTTGCCACCTCTTCTTAAAATCTGCCTCTGTTAGGTCCATACCATTTCTGTCTTTTATCGAGCCCATCTTTGCATGAAATGTTCCCTTGATATCTCTAATTTTCTTGAAGAGATCTCTTGTCTTTCCTATTCTGTTGTTTTCCTCTATTTCTTTGCATTGATCACTGAGGAAGGCTTTCTTATCTCTCCTAGCTATTTGGAATTCTACATTCAGATGCTTATATCTTTCCTTTTCTCCTTTGCTTTTCGCTTCTCTTCTTTTCACAGGTATTTTAAAGGCCTTCTCAGACAGCCATTTTGCTTTTTTTTGCATTTCTTTTCCATGGGGATGGTCTTGGTCCCTGTCTCCTGTACAATGTCACGAACCTCCGTCCATAGTTCATCAGGCACTCTATCTATCAGAGCTAGTCCCTTAAATCTATTTTTCACTTCCACTGTATAATCATAAGGGATTTGATTTAGGTCATACCTGAATGGTCTAGTGGTTTCCCCTACTTTCTTCAATTTAAGTCTGAATTTGACAATAAGGAGTTCATGATCTGAACCACAGTCAGCTCCCGGTCTTGTTTTTGCTAACTGTATAGAGCTTCTCCATCTTTGGCTGCAAAGAATATAATCTGATTTCAGTGTTGACCATCTGGTGAGGTCACACAATATGTGTTTAATTCCTTCAATAATGAGCTGTGACAACATGTATGAAGTGCAATCTGCCATGAAAACTTAACTGATCCCAAGAGTCTAAAGATTTTCTCTGTAGTCAGTCATACACCAAAATTCAAGACCTCCTACGGGAAAGCAAGGGTTCAACATAACCCCTATTGTTTGCACAATAAACAGGCACAGTGAACCATTCTTATCAGTTAGGGGAAGTGATAATAATGAAGCTGTGAGAGGCCTAACTAAATCCAAGTTCCCAGAGGTCACCCAGTGGAAAACTTTGCAAGCAGGCCTCTCTCAGGACAGTTTATCTACCATCTATCTGTCTATGTGTCTGTCTTTTTCTTCCCTTTCTTTCTTTTTTCTCTTGTGTATTTGCAGTAAGAGTTACCTGCATACATCAGGGAAGTACATTATAGTCAGGGAAGTACACTCATAAAATGTATCTGAATAGATGAACTAGGTATCACAAAGCAACCTGATTGATTCTATTAATTTTAAAAGCAGGAGGAAGTCAAGTCTTACTCAGAAAAAACTATATACTCATTTTTACACGCAGAGCTTCCCAGGTGGCTCAATTGGTAAAGGATCAGCCTGCCAATGCAAGAATATTAAGAGATGCAGGTTCAGTCCCTGGGTTGGGAAGATCCTCTGGTGGAGGGAATCTCCAGTATTCCTGCCTGGAGAATTCCATGGGGAGAGGAGCCCGGCGGGCTACAATCCACAGGGTCACAGTGTCAGACACAACTGAGCTTACACACACACAACTACACACAGAACTAGAAAAGTTGTAAACTTTATTGGAGCTGCCTAACTATTGTGTGGTGGAAATGTTAATGGATAAGCTGAGCACAACTTGGTGATCAAAGAAAGAAGATTACACTGGATCCATTTATTACAACTTACAGCCAAATAAATTCCAAGTGGATGAGTCTTTTAGTGTTAAAAAGAGTCTCAGTCAATATCTTGATTTCAGCCTTGTGAGACCCTAAAGAGAGAACCAGCTAAGCCATGCTGAGTCCTTACACATAGAAACTGTAAGATAATAAATATTTTTTAAGCCTAAGTTTGTCATACAGCAATAGATAACTAATGAAGTCTGCTAGTTCTTGTGTGTGTATGACAAAATTTTATTTGTTCCTCTATTCATATTTTCTATACATTGGATGTTACTTCTACATGTTTAATTGGATTTCAGTTCTACTTTTTAATGTTAAAAATATGACATGGATAGTGCTAATAATTTTATTTATCTTGTATCAAATCTGGAAGTACCCCGTGCCTGATAAGGTCAGTGGGTTCAGGTGATGAAAACCTGATACCTGCACTCTAAACTCTCCTGTCACTCTTCCAACTAATAGCTTCACTCATTGCCTGAATAAACTAATATGGTGAAATGGTGATTTTTATAAATCAGTCAGCTTTTCTACACTTACTAATTGGAATTTAAGTGTGCAGCTTGGTCTAGCTATCTATCTAACTGCTGCCCAGATCAAGATATACAAAATTCCTAAGACCCCAGAAGATTCCTTTTGATTTTATCATTTAGTTTGCTTTCTTGAACTTCATATGGTGGTGGTGTAGTCACTATGTCTTCTCCGACCCTTGCGATCTCATGGACTGTAGCCCACCAGGACTGTCCCTGAGATTTTCCAGGCAAGAATACTGAAGTGGGGTGCCATTTCCTTCTCCAGGAGATCTTCCTGACCTAGGGATCAAACCTTGGTCTCCTGAAATTCAAGCAACTTCTTTACTAACTGAGCTACCAAGGAAGCCCTTGAACGTCATATAAGTGAAACCATATAGTGAATTTTCCCTTGTACCTCATTTCTTCATTCAACCTAATATCTGTGAGATTAATTAATATTATTGATTGTTCTACCGCCTCATTCTCTGTGTGTGTAGTACTCCATTAAGTGAGTATCACAGGACTTATCCATTCTCTGGTTGATGGGCATTTAGATTGTATGAACTTGGGGACTGTTATGAAGAAAAATGGCTATGGGATTTCCTGGTGGTTGAGTTGTTAAGAATCTGCCTGCCAGTGCAGGGGACTCAGATTCAACCCTTGGTCCAGGAAGATTCCACATGGTGTGGGGCAACCAAGCCTGAGTGCCACAACTACTGAAGCCTGCATGCTCTAGAACCTGTGCTCCTAACAAGAGACGCCACCACAGTGACCAGCCCTTGCTAGAGAAAGACAGTGTGCAGCAACAAGGACCCAGTGCAGCCAAAAACAAAATAAATAATTTTTTAAATGGCTGTGAACATTGCTATACAAATCTCCTTGTGGACATATGCACTAATTTCTCTTGTGTAAAGACCTAGGGGTGGAATTTCTGAGGGTAGGAATATGTTCACAAAACAACTTTGTAATGTGATTTTACTACTCTCTACTCCCACAAACATTGTTTGACAGTTCTGATACCACCACACATTTACCAATACTCAGTATAACACAGCGTTTAACTTGTAACAGAGATGAAACAATGGGAATATCCAAAGTAGTATGCACACTCACAACTAATATTCAGTAAAGTACCAGTTTTGTTCATCTAATTCTGGTACTAAAAACTGTGATACAGCCAACTTGCAGAAGGAAGTTTGCAGAACCATCCCAGTGAGGCACATGTCTTATACACTCCAGTCACAGAAGAAAGAGAAGGGGTGGAGAAGACTTCTTCTGGGCATGCTGACCTCTCCTGACCTTGCTTGCTTGGACAGAGAAAGAGTAAGGCGAGCAGAAAGTGGTGTCTTCTGCCCCATCCTCCATGGAGAGGCCAGCCCCTTGGCTTCTCTTTCAGGAATTATGAAATCCATAGGTCCTTGGTGTATTTGTTCACTGAACATGGTTTAAAGCAATGTCTTCCTAGCTCTGTTGGATGAGTCCCATGAAAAGAGCTGAGGCTGACAAGGGGTTCTTGAAGAAAGAAGTCCTCTGGTCAGAGTCTTTGGGCCTCTAGTTCTTGTGACTGAGGTGAGGATGACTAGGGAAAGCCTTCTTGGCTGGGACAGCGAGTCCACAGTAGTGATGCCAGCAGGCCCCAAGGTCTGTGGTAGAGCCAAAAGGCCTTGAGAAGTTTAGCCCCATCTGAAAGAGTGCTCATGTTACTGAATGCACTGAGTCCTGCTGCTTGCAATTTACGAAATCAATTCAGTTCAGTTCAGTCGCTCAGTCGTGTCCAACTCTCCGTGACCCCATGAATCACAGCACGCCAGGCCTCCCTGTTCATCACCAACTCCCGGAGTTCACTCAAACTCATGTCCACAGAGTCGGTGATGCCATCCAGCCATCTCATTCTCTGTCGTCCCCTTCTCCTCCCGCCCCCAACCTTTCCCAGCATCAGAGTCTTTTCCAGTGAGTCAACTCGTTGCATGAGGTGGCCAAAGTATTGCAGTTTCAGCTTTAGCATCAGTCCTTCCTATGAACACCCAGGATTGATCTCCTTTAGAATGGACTGGTTGGATCTCCTTGCAGTCCAAGGGACTCTCAAGAGTCTTCTCCAGCACCACAGTTCAAAAGCATCAATTCTTCGGCAATCAGCTTTCTTCACAGTCTAACTCTCACATCCATACATGACCACAGGAAAAACCATAGCCTTGACTAGACGGACCTTTGTTGGCAAAGTAATGTCTCTGCTTTTTAATATACTATCAAGGTTGGTCTATATACCAACAAATAGTAGAAAAGAAAATGACCTTAATCAGGATGCCAGAAATTCAAGGAGTTGGTAGGCTCAGTGTCCCAAAAAACCACCTCTGAAGATTTGCTTGGCCCTGAAACTTTTAAAGGGAAACATGAAAGAAAGCTCAGTTAATCGCTGAGATAGGGAGTCATCACCATCCTCTACTGTGTGCAAGTTTGTGTACAGGCTTGTTGACCTCTTGTGGTCTTCATCTAGAAGTATCTTGTTCAAACAGTTTTGATCACACAGTGAAAAGGGAATCTGAGCTCTTGTTCACAGAGACAAAGAATGAACTGCACAAACACTCATAGGAGCAAGCAAACAGGATTTATTTCAGAGAGAAAGAAAGTACAAAGCTGTGAGCGTGGACACTGAGAGGGGGTGAAGGGCCCTGAAAAGGTGGGACTTACAGCAGTTTATATCCTTACTAGCATTGATTTGTACACTTTTGATTGGTTCTTACTTTTAACGTGTCATTTCTAACCAATAAGTTTAAAGGTCACAATGTTTAACTTGACACCTTTATGTCTTCTTTTGATCCTCAGATTGTTAGTTTTCATAGACATTAAGTCACCATCCCACGACTTTTTTCATGACCTGTGTCCATTTTACAATGGATCAGATGTATAGTCTAAAGATTAATGATCACCAGTTGTTTTTCCCTCAGACATATGGAACAGAAATTAATTACTGCCCTTCCCTGGATCTGAGCGCTGATAATTTACTCAGACCAAGGATTCTGAGAGCCAGGAATTCAGGACAAAAGGTATAGTTTTAGGTTAATGAAGTGGGATTTTTACTGAAACAGGCTGAGGTCTCAGAGTTCCTACACTAACTACCTAACAATTTCTGCCTCAATAGTTTGTTCAGGAGATTGGTGAAGAGGAGGCTAGCGAAGAAATCTGGTTGTCTGTTAATTATTTATTCTTCATTTTTATTTCTTTGATCTACAGAACTGACAATCAGGCAAAGTATTGTGTGGTTAAAAGATTTGAGAGGTGTGCTTGGGTGGGAGAAGAGTAGACAATGGTGAAACTACTAGGTGGAGTGTTGCTGCTGCTGCTGCTGCTAAGTCGCTTCAGTCGTGTCCGACTCTGTGCGACCCCATAGACAGAAGCCCACCAGGCTCCCCCATCCATGGGATTCTCTAGGCAAGAACAATGGAGAGGGTTGCCGTTTCCTTCTCCAGTGCATGCAAGTGAAGAGTGAAAGTGAAGTCGCTCAGTCGTGACCGACACTTAGCTACCCCATGGACTGAAGCCTACCAGGCTCCTCCGTCCATGGGATTTTCCAGGTGAGAGTACTGGAGTGGGGTGCCATTGCCTTCTCTGAGGTGGAGTGTTCAGTTCAGTTCAGTTCAGTTCAGTCGCTCAGTCGTGTCTGACTCTCCGCGACCCCATGAATCACAGCACGCCAGGCCTCCCTGTCCATCACCAACTCCCGGAGTTCACTCAAACTCATGTCCATCGAGTCAGTGATGCCATTGAGCCATCTCATTCTCTGTCGTCCCCGTCTCCTCCCACCCCCAATCCCTCCTAGCATCAGACTCTTTTCCAGTGAGTCAACTCGTCGCATAAGGTGGCCAAAGTATTGCAGTTTCTGCTTTAGCATCAGTCCTTCCAATGAACACCCAGGATTGATCTCCTTTAGGATGGACTGGTTGGATCTCCTTGCAGTCCAAGGGACTCTCAAGAGTCTTCTCCAGCACCACGGTTCAAAAGCATCGATTCTTCGGCGGTCAGCCTTCTTCACAGTCCAACTCTCACATCCATACATGACCACTGGAAAAACCATAGGCTTGACTAGGGGGACCTTGGTTGGCAAAGTAATGTTTCTGCTTTTTAATATGCTGTCTAGGTTGGTCATAACTTTCCTTCCAAGGAGTAAGCGTCATAATTTCCTGGTTGCAATCAGCATCTGTAGTGATTTTGGAGCCCAAAAAAATAAAGTCTGGCACTGTTTCCACTGTTTCCCCATCTATTTCCCATGAAGTGATGGGACAAGATGCCATGATCTTTGTTTTCTGAATGTTGAGCTTCAAGCCAACCTTTTCACTCTCCTCGTTCACTTTCATCAAGAGGCCTTGGAGTTCCTCTTCACTTTCTGCCATAAGGGTGGTGTCATCTGCATATCTGAGGTTATTGATATTTCTCCCAGCAATCTTGATTCCAGCTTGTGCTTCTTCCAGCCCAGTGTTCCTCATGATGTACTCTGCATGTAAGTTAAATAAGCAGGGTGACAATATACAACCTTGACGTACTCCTTTTCCTATTTGGAACCAGTCTGTTATTCCATGTACAGTTCTCACTGTTGCTTCCTGACCTGCATGCAGGTTTCTCAAGAGGCAGGTCAGGTGGTCTGGTATTCCCATCTCTTTCAGAATGTTCCACAGTTTATTGTGATCCACATAGTCAATGAAGCAGAAATAGATGTTTTTCTGGAACTCTCTTGCTTTTTCCATGATCCAGCGGATGTTGGCAATTTGATCTCTGGTTCCTCTGCCTTTTCTAAAACCAGCTTGAACATCTGGAAGTTCACGGTTCACGTATTGCTGAAGACTGGCTTGGAGAATTTTGAGCATGACTTCACTAGCGTGTGAGATGAGTGCAATTGTGCGGTAGTTTGAGCATTCTAGGCCCAAAAGACTCCTTCAAAGAGCACTGTAGTGACTTAGAACAAAGGCAATTGCCATCTGCCTCTGTGGAGACTGAACCCTGTGCTGCAGTAGCTATTGACCTTCAACACCCTCTGAGAGAGTTCAGGGTGGAGTGAGGCACTGTGTGCTTCAGGAAGTCTAGTGGAACTGGCCTTTAGATAGTTAAAGCTTTTCAGGAACTGATTTCGTGATTGCAATCTTTGGAGCTCTTCATATCTAGAAAAGCACTAAATCCCTTTATGATGACATCAACTCCTCATGACTAGCAGAAAATCTTTTTTAAATGTGTGGTTAATTGTACTGAACTCCCCCTTCACCAAAATTTTATATATTGACCTTCCCCCACTGCCTCTTGGGAGGAGTCTCTCAGGATTAACTGAGGTGATGTCTCCCAGGATGCAGTCCACATTTTGCCCCAAATAAAACTTAATTTGCATCTCTCAAGTTGTGCATCTTTTTCAGTCAACATAGGTGTTGACTGAAAACTAAGCGCAACTTAAAATTTCAGAATTTACTCCAATGTTCATTGCAGCACTGTTTATAATAGCCAGGACATGGAAGCAACCTATATGTCCATCTGCAGACGAATGGATAAGAAAGCTTTGGTAAATATACACAATGGAGTATTACTCAGGCATTAAAAATAATGCATTTGAATCAGTTCTAATGAGGTGGATGAAACTGGAGCCTATTATACAGAGTGAAGTAAGCCAGAAAAAACAATACCAATACAGTATACTAACACATATATATGGAATTTAGAAAGATGGAAATGATAACCCTGTATACGAGACAGCAAAAGAGACACAGATGTATAGAACAGTCTTTGGGACTCTATGGGAGAGGGTGAGGGTGGGATGATTTGGGAGAATGGCATTGAAACATGTATGTTGTCATATGTGAAATAAATCACCAGTTCAGGGTCGATGCATGTTACAGGATGCTCGGGGCTGTTGTGCGGGGATGACCCAGAGGGAGAATAAAGGGAGGAGGGAAGTGGGAGAGGGGTTCGGGAGGGGGAACTCATGTACACCCGGGGCAGATTCATGTCAATGTATGGCAAAACCAACCAATATAATATTGTAAAATAATTAGCCTTCAATTAAAAAAAATAAAAAATAAATTTGAGAATTATGTTTTATTTGGCAGACATTCTGAAGACTTTAAACCTAGGAGGCAGCCTGTCAGATACTCTGAGAGACTGCTCTGAAGAGGTAAGGAAGAAGCCAGAATACATAGGGGTTTTTGCAACAATAATCAAGTAGTCAGACCATCAAAAGATTACAGGTGATTAAAAAGAACCAGATAAGTTAAAGAATTTAGTATTTTTCTCTGTATGAGAAGATGTAAGAATCTGGACTCACTGAAAGCATTTCTTTGATATGCACTTTAGCTATCTAGGGCCAGTAATCTCTTCTTTTCCATCCTGAGTTCTCTCAGGGTGCACCACTGGGGGTGGTTGTAGTGGCTGAGGGCTTAGTAGTGGGTAGTCCATTCATCACCCTGAGTTTCCTTAAGTTTCACTATCAGAGTTAGCTGTAGTGGCTTGATGGCTGCAACATTGTTTGTTTACTGATATGGCAGGCAATGTCTTATCTTTCACATAGGATAAAGAAGGATGATTATACCTTAAGGTGATATGGATAATTCAAAATGAAGTTTTTAAATAGAACTAAAACTCCACTAAAAACTTAAAGAAAAAAAGAACTTCCCACCTCCAAACCTCTTCCAACTTTTCTACAGAAGTAACTATTGAGGTAAGGAGAAGAAGAAATTATTTGTGGGAATTGAAATTTAAATGCCTTTGATTGTGCATAGCTATCAGTTCTTTCTGTTTTTATACTTTGTTTATTGTGAACTATGGGCTTCCCAGGTGGCACTAGTGGTAAAGAACCTGCCTGCCAATGTAGGAGACATAAGAGACCCCTTGGGTCAGCAAGATCCTTTGGAGGAGGAAACCCACTCCAGTATTCTTGCCTAGAGAATCCCATAGACAGAAGACCCCGGTGGGATACAGGCCATAAGGTCACAAAGAGTAGGAAACTACTGAAGTGACTTAGCACAGCAAATTGTGAACTATAAAACACATAGAAAAGTAATCAAAGACACAGTGAAATAAAGCATAATACAGTAAATACCCAGCTAATTTTTAGCTAACCACCTCCCAGGCCAAAATCTAGATTGTTGGCAGCAGCCAAGACATATAACCAGGAAGGGTTAATTTGACTCCATGTTGAATCTGTACCTCAAAGTTTATTGCTTGATTTGGCACTTTTTTTTTTATAAGCATACATAATGTCCTGCCTCAGGGATCCCTGCCCTGTTCTGACTGACTGTTAAACTAAAGTACCTTTGTTTATAACCCTGTTCACCTGTAGATCGCAGGAAGAAAAAATTAACGCATTCCCTGCCTGAGGCTTGCCAATCTAGGATATATTGGCAAGAATTAAATGGTATTTTTATTTTGTTTCCTCACCTCACTGCATCTCTGATCTATAAAAGAACCTGGCATCCAGGCTCTGACAAGATGGTTATTTAAAAATGATAGAATGAGTTTGGAAGTTTACCTTCTTCTGCAATTTTCTCGAAGAGTTTGAGTAGGATACGTGTTGCTGCTACTGCTAAGTCACTTCAGTCGTGTCCGACTCTGTGTGACCCCATAGACGGAAGCCCACTGGGCTCCCCCGTCCCTGGGATTCTCCAGGCAAGAACACTGGAGTGGGTTGCCATTTCCTTCTCCAATGTGTGAAAGTGAAAAGTGAAAGTGAAGTCACTCAGTCGTGTCTGACCCTTAGCGACCCCATGGACTTCAGCCCACCAGGCTCCTCCATCCATGGGATTTTCTAGGCAAGAGTACTGGAGTGGCTTGCCGTTGCCTTCTCCTAGGATAGGTGTTAGCTCTTCTATAAATTTTTGGTAGAATTCAGCTGTGAAGCTGTCTGGTCCTGGGCTTTTGTTTGCTGGAAGATTTCTCATTACAGTTTTGATTTCCGTGTTTGTGTTGGGTCTTTAAGATTTTCTATTTCTTCCTGGTTCAGTTTTGGAAAGTTATACTTTTCTAAGAATTTGTCCATTTCTTCCAAGTTGTCCATTTTATTGGCATATAGTTGCTGATAGTAGTCTCTTATGATCCTTTGTATTTCTGTGTTGTCATTTCTCCATTTTCATTTCTAATTTTATTGATTTGATTCTTCTCCCTTTGTTTCTTGATGAGTCTGGCTAGTGGTTTGTCAATTTTATTTATCTTCTCAAAGGACCAGCTTTTAGCTTTGTTGATTTTTGCTATGGTCTCTTTTGTTTCTTTTGCATTTATTTCTGCCTTAATATTTAAGATTTCTTTCCTTCTACTAACCCTGGAGTTTTTCATTTCTTCCTTTTCTAGTTGCTTTAGGTGTAGAGTTAGGTTATTTGACTTTTTTCTTGTTTCTTGAGATAAGCCTGTATTGCCATGAACCTTCCCCTTAGCACTGCTTTTACAGTGTCCCATAGGTTTTGGGTTGGAGAAGGAAATGGCAACCCACTCCAGTATTCTTGCTTGGAGAATCCAGTGGACTGACGAGCCTGGTGGGCTGCCGTCTACGGGGTCGCACAGAGTTGGACACGACTGAAGCGACAGCAGCAGCAGCAGCAGTGGCAGCAGCATAAGTTTTGGGTTGTTGTGTTTTCATTTTCATTTGTTTCTATGCATATTTTGATTGCTTTTTTGATTTCTTCTGTGATTTGTTGGTTATTCAGAAGCGTGTTGTTCAGCCTCCATATGTTGGAATTTTTAGTAGTTTTTCTGCTGTAATTGACATCTGATCTTACTGCATTGTGGTCAGAAAAGATGCTTGGAATGATTTCATTTTTTTTGAATTTACCAAGGCTAGATTTATGGCCCAGGATGTGATCTATCCTGGAGAAGGTTCCATGCACACTTGAGAAAAAGGTGAAATTCATTGTTTTGGGGTGAAATGTCCTATAGAGATCTATTAGGTCTAATTGGTCCATTGTATCATTTAGAGTTTGTGTTTCCTTGTTCATTTTCTGTTTAGTTGATCTATCAATAGGTGTGAGTGGAGTATTAAAGTCTCCTACTATTATTGTGTTATTGTTAATTTCCCGTTTCATACTTGTTAGCATTTGTCTTACATATTGCGGTGCCCCTATGTTGGGTGCATAAATATTTATAATTGTTATATCTTCTTCTTGGATTGATCCTTTGATCATTATGTAGTGTCCTTCTTTGTCTCTTTTCACAGCCTTTATTTTAAAGTCTACTTTATCTGATATAAGTATTGCTATGCCTGCTTTCTTTTGGTCTCCATTTGCAAGGAATGTCTTTTTCCAGCCCTTTATTTTCAGTCTGTATGTGTCCCTTGTTTTGAGTTGGGTCTCCTGTAGACAACATATATAGGGGTCTTGTTTTTGTATCCATTCAGCCAATCTTTGTCTTTTGGTTGGGGCATTCAACCATTTACATTTAAGGTAATTATTGATAAGTATGATCTCGTTGCCATTTACTTTGTTGTTTTGGGTTCGAGTTTACACACCCTTTCTGTATTTCCTGTCTAGAGAAGATCCTTTAGTATTTGTTGGAAAGCTGGTTTGGTGGTGCTGAATTCTCTCAGCTTTTGCTTGTTCTGAAATGATAGTCTGCCATCTTCTCCATCAGTTAGCTCTCCAAATAAAGTCTTATTCCTTACCTCAGCACCTCATCTCCTGGATTTATTGGCCTATTGTATGGCGAGCATAGTAAGCCTGGACTCAGTAACGAAGAGCTTACCTTCTCCTTCTGTCTCACAGCACTTCTTCCTGGCCTAGAGAGAACTACTCTCCTGCTTTTCTCTAGAATATTCCACCCAACAGCAGCAGAACACATATTCTTCCTAGGTGTGCATGGCCCATTTGCTCTTTCTTCCACAACTCCCATTATGTGTATAGTTGTGTACTAGTTAGGTGTTTTAGACACCTCTGAGACTGTTTGTTTTTCTTTGTTCTTTTTTTTTCATTCTGTTTCTCAGGCAAGATAATCTCAGTTGACATAATTTCAAGTCATTGATTTTTATTTTTCCTGCTTCAGTCTACTATTTTGCCCTTCCAGGAGATTTTTCATTTCAGTTATTGTACTATTCAACATCAGATTTCTACTTGGCTCACTTTTGTAATTTATATCTCTTAATTAACCCCATAACTTCATGGCAAATAGATGGGAAAAAATGGAAACAGTGACAGACTTTATTTTCTCAGGCTCCAAAATCACTGTGGACAGTGACTGCAGCCGTGAAATTAAAAGGTGCTTGCTCCTTGAAAGGAAGTGAAGTGAAGTTGCTCAGCTGTGTCCAACTCTTTGCGACCCCATGGACTGTGGCCTAACAGGATCCTCCGTCCATGGGATTTTCCAGGAAAGAGTACCAGAGTGGGGTGCCATTTCCTTTTCCAGGGGATCTTCCTGACCCAGGGTTTGAACCCAAGTCTCCCGCATTGTAGACAGATGCTTTACTGTCTAAGCCACTAGGGAAGCTTTCCTTGGAAGGAGAGCTGTGACAAACATAGACAGTCTATTAAAAAGCAGAGCCGTCACTTTGCCAACAAAGGTCTATATAGTCAAAGCTATGGTTTTTCCAGTAGTCATGTACAGATGTGAGAGTGGGATAACAAGGAAGGCTAAGAACCAAATAACTGATGCTTTTGAATTGTTGTGCTGGAGAAGACTCTTGAGAATTCTTGGACTCCAAGGAGATCAAACCAGTCAATTCTAAAGGAAATCAGCTCTGAATATAAATTGTAAGTGAGAGAGTTGATTTTTAGGTTGATAAGGGGTCCAGGGCCCTCCAGGAGGAAAAAGAAAAAGTGTTTTTTTAAAAATATGTATTCCTTCCTATTGTCACATAAGACATTTTTTTTTCTTAACCTCTGAGTTGTTATGGCAACAATCTATTTATTCTAAGACTTTCCTTAAGTCCAGAACTAACGATTGTGCAACAAACAACTCATCTTGCTCAAGGGTATGTTTTTCCTTAAGCTCTGTACTAATGATTATACAACAACATTGGATCTTGCTTGAGGAAATGTTTCTCCATCTTAGCAAGAAGCTTCTGACTAAGCCTGTTTTTTTAAGATGTATGTTGTGGGAGAAGGGAATGACAAACCATTTCAGTATTCCTGCCTTTAGAACCCCATGAACAGTATGAAAATGCAAAATGATAGGATACTGAATGAGGAACTCCCCAGGTCGGTAGGTGCCCAGTATGCTACTGGAGATCAGTGGAGAAATAAATCCAGAAAGAATGAAGGGATGGAGCCAAAGCAAAAACAATACCCAGGACACCAATTAAATCCTGTATTGAATCAGTACATTTCAGAACAGTTACTCGGTCGTGTCCGACTCTTTGCGACCCCATGAATCACAGCATGCCAGGCCTCCCTGTCTATCACCAACTCCTGGAGTTCACTCAAACTCATGTCCACAGAGTCGGTGATGCCATCCAGCCATCTCATTCTCTATTGTCCCCTTCTCCTCCCGCCCCCAATCCCTCCTAGCATCAGAGTCTTTTCCAGTGAGTCAACTCTTCGCATGAGGTGGCCAAAGTATTGGAGTTTCCGCTTTAGCATCAGTCCTTCCAATGAACACCCAGGACTGATCTCCTTTAGCATGGACTGGTTGGATCTCCTTGCGGTACAAGGGACTCTCAAGAGTCTTCTCCAACACCACAGTTCAAAAGCATCAATTCTTTGGTGCTCAGCTTTCTTCACAGTCCAACTCTCACATCCATACATGACCACTGGAAAAACCATAGCCTTGACTAGACGGACGTTTGTTGGCAAAGTAATGTCTCTTCTTTTTAATATGCTGTCTCGGTTGGTCATAGCTTTTCTTCCAAGGAAAAAGTATCTTTTAGTGTCATGGCTCAGTGGAACTATAAGCCATGCCATGTAGGGCCACCAAAGATGGACAGGTTTTGGCAGAGAGTTCTGACATGATGCAGTTCACTGGAGAAGGGAATGGCAACCCCCTTCAGTATTCTTGCCTTGAGAACCCCAAGAACAGTATGAAAAGGCAAAAAAAATAGTACACTGAAAGATGAACTCCCCAGGTTGGTAGGTGTCCAATATGCTACTGGATATCAGTGGAGAAATAACTCCAGAAAGAATGAAGAGACAGAGACAAAGCAAAAACATCACCAAGTTGTGGATGTGACTGGTGATGGGAGTGAAGTCCAATGCTGTCAAGAGCAATATTGCATAGGAACCTGCAATGTTAGATCCATGAATCAAGGCAAATTGGAAGTGGTCAAACAGGAGATGGCAAGAGTGGACATTGACATTTTAGGAGTCAGCAAAATAAAATGGACTGGAATGGGTGAATTTAACTCAGATGACCATTATATCTACTACTGTGGGCAAAAAGACTTTAGAAGAAATGGAGTAGCCATCATATCCAATGAAAGACTCCAAAATGCAGTCCTTGGATTCAGTCTCAAAAATGACAGAATAATCTCTGTTCGTTTCCAGGGCAAGCCATTTAATATCATGGTAATCCAAGTCTATGCCCCAACCAGTAATGCTGAAGAAGCAGAAGTTGAACAGTTCTATGAAGACCTACGAGACCTTCTAGAACTAATGCCCACAAAATATGTTCTGTTCATTATAGGAGACTGGAATGCAAAAGTATGAAGTCAAGAGATACTTGGAGTAACAGGCAAATTTGGCCTTGGAGTACAAAACAAAACAGGTCAAAGGCTAACAGAGTTTTGCCAAGAGAATGCACTGGTCTTAGCAAACACCGTCCTCCAACAACCCAAGAGAAGACTCTACACATGGACATCACCAGATGGCCAACACTGAAATCAGACTGATTATATTCTTTGCAGCCAAAGAAGGAAAAGCTCTAGAGAGTCAGCAAAAACAAGACTGGAGGTGACTGTGGCTCAGATCATGAACTCCTTATTGTAAAATTCAGACTTAAATTGAAGAAAGTAGGGAATACCAAACCACTAGACCATTCAGGTATGACCTAAATCAAATCCCTTATTACACAGCAGAAGTGACAGATGGATTCAAGGGATTAGATCTGATGGTGGAGGTTTGTGACATAGTACAGGAGGCAGTGATCAAGACAATCCTCAAGAAAAAAAATTGCAAAAGACAAAATGGCTGTCTGAGGAGGCCTTACAAATAGCTGAGAAAAGAAGAGAAGCTAAAGGCAAAGGAGAAAAGGAAAGATATATCCATCTGAATGCAGAGTTCCAAAGGATAACAAGGAGAAATAAGAAAACCTTCCTCAGTGATCAGTGCAAAGAAATAAAGGTGACTATTTGGGACTAAGGTGACTATATGGGAAAGACTAGAGACCTCTTCAAGAAAATTAGAGATACCAAGGGAACATTTCATGCAAAGATGGGCATAATAAAGGACAGAAATGGTGTAGACCTAACAGAAGCAGAAGATATTAAGAGGTGGCAAGAATACACAGAGGAACTACACAAAAAAGATCTTCATGGCCCAGATAACCATGATGATGTGATCACTCACTTAGAGCCAGACATCCTGGAATGCAAAGTCAAATGGGTCTTAGGAAGCATCACTACGAACAAAGCTAGTGGAGGTGGTTGAAGTTGATCCAGTTGAGCTATTTCAAATACTAAAAGATGGTGCTCTTAAAGTGCTGCACTCAATATGCCAGCAAATTTGGAAAACTCAGCAATGGCCACAGGACTGGAAAAAGTCAGTCTTCATTCCAATCCCAAACAAAGGCAATGCCAACGAATGTTCAAACTACCATACAACTGTACTCATCTCACACAGTAGCAAAATAATGCTCAAAATTCTCCAGCGAAGCTTCAACATTAAATGAACCATGAACTTCCAGATGTTCAAGCTGAATTTAGAAAAGGCAAAGGAACCAGAGATCAAATTGCCAACATCCTTTAGATCATAGAAAAAGGAAGAGAGTTCCAGAAAAACTTCTACTTCTGCTTTATTGACTATGATAAAGCCTTTGACTGTGTAGATCACAACAAACTGTGGAAAATTCTTCAAGAGATGGGAATACCAGACCACCTGACCTGCTTCCTGAGGCTTTAAAGGTCAAGAAGCAACAGTTAGAACCATATATGGAACAACAGACTGATTCCACATCAGAAAAGGAGAACATCAAGGCTATATTGTCACCCTGTTTGTTTAACTCATATGCAGAGCACATCATGCCAAAAGCTTGGCTGGATGAAGCACAAGCTGCAATCAAGGCTACTGGGAGAAATATCAATAACCTCAGATATGCAGATGACACCACCTTTATGTCAGAAAGTGAAGAGGAACTAAAGAGCCACTTGATGAAGGTGAAAGAGGAGAGTGAAAAGTTTGGCTTAGAACCCAACATTCAGAAAACTAAGATCATGGCATCTGGTCCCATGACTTTATGGCAAAGGTCTGTAGAGCATGAATATATGAAGCAACTTCCAAGCCAACAAGGCCTCACCTCTCTGCTTTTACATCCAAGATCTCCAGGTTGCAAATAGGCCTTATTCCTTCTTTGTTGGCTTACATATCTGTAGGTTCTAAGTATGTGCAGGTTCCAAAACCAGATCTCCACCAATATTTCAGATTCCAAATTGTTAGGATTCATGTATAGTACTAATCCTCCAGACATTAAGACCTCATTTCCTGTTACTGTGAGATCCAAGGAGGACACCCCCTTCAGGGCACCAAAGCACTAATAGTTGAATAACAGTTTCTCATGTTCCAAGTATGACCACTTCTCCTTGTGTCATACACTTGTCAGATCCCAAGTTTTGGTTCCAAGTATGAGGAACTACCCTCAAGCCAACAAGGCCACTGCTTTTTGGATAAACATCTCTGAGTCCCCAATATGTAAACCTATTTCAGCTTTAAAGATTGCTTCTCCCTTTCATGGATCACAGCCTTGTTGTGGCAAAAGAACTTGAGTAACTCAGTGAAGCTATCAGTTCAGTTCAGTTGCTCAGTCATGTCCGACTCTCTGCGACCCCATGAATCAGAGCACGCCAGGCCTCCCTGTCCATCACTAACTCCCGGAGTTCACTCAAACTCATGTCCACAGAGTCGGTGATGCCATCCAGCCATCTCATTCTCGGTCGTCCCCTTCTCCTGCCATACAGGGCCACCTAAGACAGATGGGTCATAGTGAAGTGTTCTGACAAAATGTGGTCCACGGGAGGAAGAAATGGCAGCCCACTCTAGTATTCTTGTCTGGAGAACCCCATGGACAGTATGAAAAGGCAAAAAGATGAGATGGCGGAAAATGAGTCCCACAGTTGGAAGATGTCCGATATGCCACTGAGGAAGAGTGGAGAGCAGTTTCCAGGGAGAATGAAATGGCTGGGCCTAAGTGGAAACAAAGCTTAGCCATGGAGGTGTCTGAGGGTGAAAGCAAAGTCCGATGCTGTAAGAAAAATATTGCATAGGAATTTGGAATGTTCGGTCCACGAATCAAGGCAAATTGGAAGTGCTCAAGCAGGAGATGGTGAGAGTGAACACGGACACTGACTAGCAGTCAGTGAACTAAAATGGACCGGAATGGGAGAATTTAATTCAGATGACCACTGTACTTACTACTGTGGGCAAGAATGCCTTAGAAGAAATAGTCACCCTCATAGTCAACAAAAGAGTCCAAAATGCAGTACTTGTCTGAAATTGCAAAAACAACAGAATGATCTCAGTTCGTTTTCAAGGCAAACCATTCAACATTACAGTAATCCAAGTCTGTGCCCCAACCACTGATGGTGAAGAAGTTGAAGCTGACCATTTCTATGAAGGCCCACAACACCTTCTAGAAATAACACCAAAAAAGACGTCCTTTTCATCATAGGGGATTGGAATGCAAAAGTTGGAAGTTGAAAGTTACCTGGAATACCAGGCAAGTTTGGCCTTGGAGTATGTGAAGTGGATCAAAGGCTAACAGAGTTTTGTCAAGAGAACACACTGGTCCCAGCAAACACATGGACTCTACACATGGACATCACCAGATGGTCAATACTGAAATCAGAATGATTATGCTTTTTGTCGCCAAAGATGGGGAGGCTCTATACCGTCAGCACAAACAAGACCTGGAACTGATTGTGGCTCAGATCATGAAATCCTTATTGCAAAATTCAGGGTTAAATTGAAGAAAGTAGGGAAAACCACTAGGCCTCAGGTATGACCTAAATTAAATCCCTTATGATTGTATGGTCGAGGTGACAAATAGATTCAAGGGATTAAATCTGGTAGACAGAGTGCCTGAAAAATTATGGACAGAAGATCATAACACTGTACAGAAGGCAGTAACCCAAACCATCCCGAAGAAAAATAAATGAAGAAGGCAAAGGAAAAAAAAAAGAAGGCAAAATGGTTGTCTGAGGAAGCTTTACAAATAACAATGAAAAGAAGAGAAGTGAAAGGCAAGGGAGAAAGGGAAAGATATACCAGAGTACCAGAGAAAACAAGGACAGACAGGAAAGACTTATTCAATGAACAATGCAAAGAAATAGAGGAAATCAATAGAATAGGAAAGACTAGCGATATCTTCAAGAAAATTGGAGATACCAAGGGAACATTTCATTCAAGAGTGGGCACGATAAGGGACAGAGAGAGTAAAGACCTAGCAGAAGCAGAAGAAATTAAGAAATGGCAAGAATATACAAAGAACTATACAAGAAAGGTCTTAATGTCTCAGATAATCATGATTGTGGTCACTCGCCTAGAGCCAGACATCCTGGAGTGTGATGTCAAGTGGGCCCTAGGAAGCATTACTATGAACAAAGCTAGTGGGGGTGATGAAATTTCAGCTGAGCTATTTCAAATCCTAAAAGACGATGCTGTTAAAGTACTGGACTCAACATGTCAGCAAATTTAGAGAACTCATCAGTGACCACAGGACTGGAAAATGTTGGTTTTAATTTCAATCCAAAAGAAAGGCAATGCCAAAGAATATTCAAACTACCATACAGTTGCACTCATTTCACATGCTAGCAAGGTAATGCTCAAAATCCTTCAAGCATGCCTTCAGCAGTATGTGAACCAAGAACTTCCAGATATGAAACCTGGGTTTTGAAGAGGCAGAGGAACCAGAGATCAAACTGCCACCATCTGTTGGATCTTAGAAAAGCAAGAGAATTCCAGAAAAACATCTACTTCTGCTTCATTGACTATGCTAAAACCTTTGACTGTGTGGATCACAACAATCAGTGGAAAATTCTTGAAAAGATGAGAGTACCAGACCACCTTAACTGTCTCCTGAGAAACCTGTATGCGGGTCAAGAAACAACAGTTAGAACCAGACATGAAATAACGAACTGCTTTAAAACTGGGCAAATAGTAAGACAAGGCTGTATATTGTCACCCTGTTTATTTAACTTATATGCAGAATACATCATACGAAATTCCAGGCTGGATGAATCACAAGCTGAGATCAAGATTGCTGGGAGAAATATCTACAATCGAAGATATGCGGATGATACCATTCTAATGGCAGAAAGTGAAGAGGAGCTAAAGAGACACTTAATGGGGGTGAAAGTAGAGAGTGAGACCTGGCTTAAAACTCAGCATTCAAAAAACAAAGATCATGGCATCTGGTCCCATCACTTCATGGCAAATATAATGGGAAAAAAGTAAAAACAGTAACAAATTTTATTTTCTTAGGTTCCAAAAATTACTGTGGATGGTAACTGCAGCCATGAAATTAAAAGACACTAGCACCTTCGAAGGAAAGCTATGACAAACCTAGACAGCATATTAAAAAGCAGAGACATCACTTTACCAACAAAGGTCCATATAGTCAAAGCTATGGTTTTCCATTAGTCATGTACAGATGTGAGAGTTGGTCTATAAAGTGCTGAAGAATTGATGCTTTTGAATTGTGGTGATGGAGAAGACTACTGAAAGTCTTGGACTACAAAGAGATCAAACAAGTTAATCCTAAAGGAAATCAATCCTGATTATTCTTTGGAAGGACTGACTGTCACTGAAGCTGAAGCTTCATTACTTTGGCCACCTGATGAGAAGAGCCAACTTACTGGAAAAGACCCTGATGCTGGGAAGGATTGAAGGCAAAAGGAGAAGGAGGCTGTAGAGAATGAGATGTCTAGATAGCATCACAAAGGACAAGAATTTGAGCAAACTCCTAGAGGAGCCTGGTGTGCTACACTCCATGTCATCACACCACTTAGCAAATGAACAGTTCAGTTCAGTTCAGTCACTCAATCGTGTCCGACTCTCCACGACCCCATGAATCACAGCACGCCAGGCCTCCCTGTCCATCACCAACTCCCGGAGTTCACTCAAACTCATGTCCACAGAGTCGGTGATGCCATCCAGCCATCTCATTCTCTGTCGTCCCCTTCTCCTCCCGCCCCCAAACTTTCCCAGCATCAGAGTCTTTTCCAGTGAGTCAACTCATCGCATGAGGTGGCCAAAGTATTGCAGTTTCAGCTTTAGCATCAGTCCTTCCGATGAACACCCAGGATTGATCTCCTTTAGAATGGACTGGTTGGATCTCCTTGCAGTCCAAGGGACTCTCAAGAGTCTTCTCCAACACCACAGTTCAAAAGCATCAATTCTTCGGCGATCAGCTTTCTTCACAGTCCAACTCTCACATCCATACATGACCACGGGAAAAACCATAGCCTTGACTAGATGGACCTTTGTTGGCAAAGTAATGTCTCTGCTTTTTAATATGCTATCTAGGTTGGTCATAACTTTCCTTCCAAGGAGTAAGCGTCTTTTAATTCCATGGCTGCAATCAGCATCTGCAGTGATTTTGGAGCCCAAAAAAATAAAGTCTGACACTGTTTCCGCTATTTCCCCATCTATTTCCCATGAAGTGATGGGACCAGATGCCATGATCTTTGTTTTCTGAATGTTGAGCTTCAAGCCAACCTTTTCACTCTCCTCTTTCACTTTCATCAAGAGACTTTTTAGTTCCTCTTCACTTTCTGCCATAAGGGTAGTGTCATCTGCATATCTGAGGTTATTGATATTTCTCCCAGCAATCTTGATTCCAGCTTGTGCTTCTTCCAGCCCAGCGTTCCTCATGATGTACTCTGCATATAAGTTAAATAAGCAAGGTGACAATATACAGCCTTGACGTACTCCTTTTCCTATTTGGAACCAGTCGGTTGTTCCATGTACAGTTCTGACTGTTGCTTCCTGATTTGCATACAAACAACAACCAAAACTTGTTTCCATGGTTTGTTGGATCCCATATGTGAAGGTGAGTGCCTGACATTAAGCTTTTGATTGCAGTTACTCATTTCAAAGAAGGCTTCCCTGGTGGCTCAGACAGTAAAGAATCCTCCTGCAATGCGGGAGACCTGAGTTCGATCCCTAGGTTGGGAAGATCTCCTGGAGGAGGGCATGACAACCCACTCCAGTATTTTTGCCTGGAGAATCCCCATGGGCATAGGAGTCCGGCAGGCTGTAGTCCTCGGGGTTGCAGAGTCAGACATGAGTGAGCAACTAAGCACACATACACATTTCAAAGAAGTCCATCTTGAATAGACATATTCCTAGCTACCGAATTAGATGAAGAGATAACCCATCCATAAATTTCCCCTTTATAGAAAATCCATGAAGACCACATAACTGACCAGCCCTGCTTTCCACTTTCCCCTTCATGCACTTTAATCCTTGCTCTTATGTTTTAAATTCACCAATTGTGGCTGTTGTTCAGTTGCCCAGTCGTGTCCAGTTCTTTGCAACCCTGTGTACTGCAGCCTGAGGGGCCTCCCTGTGTCTCACCAGTTCCCAGAGTTTGCCCAAGTTCATGTTTGTTGCATCAGTGTAGCCATCCAGCCATCTCATCCTCTAACACCCTCTTCTGCCCTCAATCTTTCCCAGTCCCAATCAGGGACTTTCCAATGAGTCATCTTTTCAAGCTTCAGGTTTAGCATCAGTCCTTCGAGTGGATATTCAGGGTTTATCTCCCTTAAGATTGACTGGTTTGATCTCCTTGCTGTCCAAGGGACTTTCAGGAGTCTTCTCCAGCACCATAGTTCAAAGCCATCAATTCTTTGGTGTTCTGCATTCTTTATGGTTCAGCTCTCACAACCGTATGTGAGCACTGATTTACCATTAACTCAAGTGGTAAATTCACCAATAGTGAATGCATACAGATGGAGGCAGAACCCTCCATCTGTATGCACTCTCTCTCTCCATAACCTTTCTATCTTGCCCCAGGCATGCAGTGTACCCTCTAGGACCTATGAGTAATAAAACTTGCTTTTTCAAAGTTCCATGATGTTTGTTGCTGATGTGCATCTTGCAATCATAATAAAAACCACAAGGGCTGGTCCAGCCATACCACTGGGGAAATGTCTGTGGAGCTGCCACAAGCAATATGGGTCTAGTTGGGTGCCCCAGACATTCCCAGCTAACAGCATCACTATAGATCGGTTGAGACTGCCACAAAACAAGATGTCAAGATTTCAAGTGTGAGTATCTATACTTGTTGGATCCAAATTCTCTAGGTTCAAGCATACACAACTACTTACTCGATGCCTAGGGATGACTTCCTCTCTTCTTGGCACCAAAGTCTAGGTTCACAGTAGAGAGACAAACCATAATACACAAAAACTGGTCATTCCTGCTTGTTGCTTATTGGTCCTCCTTGCTTGTTGGTCATCCTTGCTTGTTGGTTTCAGGTACTGGCAACTATTCTAAGAATAAGGCCTTGTCTTTTCTTCAGTAGAAAGAATTTAGATTCATAATAATAATACAGGCTACTTCTCTCAACTCAGCAAAGCCTATTCTATTCTGCTTGTTGGATCTCTGATGTTTAAGAACCAATCATGGGAAACAGGGCCTTCAGTTCAGTTCAGTTGCTCAGTCGTGTCTGATCCTTTGTGACTCCATGGACTGCAGCACACCAGGCTTCTCTGTCCATCCCCAACTCCTGGAGCTTACTGAAACTCATGTCCATTGAATCAGTGATGCCATCCAACTACCTCATGCATTGTCATCCCCTTCTCCTCCTGCCTTCAAACTTTCCCAGCCTCAGGGTCTTTTCCAATGAGTCAGTTCTTTGCATCAGGTGGCCAAAGTATGGGAGCTTCAGTTTCAGCATCAGTCCTTCCAATGAATATTCAGGACTGATTTCCTTTAGGATGGACTGGTTTGATCTCCTTGCAGTCCAACGGATTCTCAAGAGCCTTCTCCAATACCACTGTTCAAAAGCATCAATTCTTCGGCATTCAGCTTTCTTTATAGTCCAACTCTCACATCCATACATGACTACTGGAAAAACCATAGCCTTGACTAGATGGACCTTTGTTGCAAAGTAACATCTCTGCTTTTTAATATGTTGTCTAGGTTGGTCATAGCTTTTCCTCCAAAGAGCAAGCGTCTTTTAATTTCATGGCTGCAGTCACTATCTGCAGTGATTCTGGAGCCCCGCCAAGATAAAGTCTGTCACTGTTTCCACTGCTTCCCCATCTATTTGCCATGAAGTGATGGGACCGGATGCCATGATCTTAGTTTTCTGAATGTTAAATTTTAAACCAACTTTTTCATTCTCCTCTTTCATTTTCATCAAGAGGCTCTTTAGTCCTTCTTTGCTTTCTGCCGTAAGGGTGGTGTCATCTGCATATCTGAGGTTATTGATATTTCTCCCAGCAATCTTGATTCCAGCTTGTACTTCTTCCAGCCCAGCGTTCTCATGATGTACTCTGCATATACGTACAACAAGCAGGGTGACAATATACAGCCTTGATGTACTCCTTACCTGATTTGAAACCAGTCTGTTGTTCCATGTCCAGTTCTAACTGTTGCTTCCTGACCTGCATACAGATTTCTCAGGAGGCAGGTCAGGTGGTCTGGTATTCCCATCTGTTGAAGAATTTTCCACAGTTTGTTGTGACCCACACAGTCAAAGGCTTTTGCATAGTCAATAAAGCAGAAGTAGAAACAGGGCCTTGTCTCCTTTGTATTGAATCTCAGGTCTCTACTCAAGTTTGGGAGAATACTCTCTGGGCACCGAGACCTGGTCAAATACCCTTATTAAAAATGAGCCTTAGTTACTCCATTTTAAGATAAGGATGTTTTTAAGTGAAGATTCCTAAAATTGTTTTTGAAAAAATAAAATAAATAAATAAATAAATCAGACAGGATGAAGGTGAAACTCAAAATATTCACCTGCTGGACTTTCATATGAATTATGTGCATTGTGATAAACTATGGATATGTACAAAAAAAATAAAATAAAGAAAAAAGTTAACAGAAAAAAAAAAATGAGCCTTGGGAAAAAAAATAAAATAAAAATGAGCCTTGGGACTTGCCTGGAGATCCAGTGGCTAAGACTCTGCGCTCCCAATGCTGGGGGCCCGGGTTCTATCTCTGGTCAGGGAACTAGATCACACGTGCAACAGTGAAGATTGAAGATCCCTCGTGTTGCAAATAAGACTCAGTGTAGACAAACAAATAAATATTTTTAAAAATGAGACTCTAGTTTCTGAGTATAATCCACTATGCACCAAACATAAAAACTTTTTTTACCTGCTTGTTGAATCCCAAATTTCTAGGGTTTGAGTGAAAGAATAGACTTCCAAGGCAGTAAGCTCTGTTTTCTTCTCCTTATTGAGTCTCAGGTCTGTAGTTCTGGGTATGGTAGCTGCTGTGAGGACATGTCTTGTCTCCTGACCTTATTATATACCAGGTAACTATGTTCTGAATACAACAACTATGCTAAGGGTATTATCACCTCACATCTATTACTGGTTAGATTCCAGATCTTTCTGTTTTGAGTATGGGCACATAATCCTACGGTTACCAAGCCTACATCTCTCCTGCTCATTGGAATCCTGAGTTCAGGTTGTAAGGAACTACTTGCATAACACCAAAAATTAACCTTCTTTGTTCTTTGTTTTCCACATATCTTAGTCTAGAGTACGTATACCTTCTAAGGCACAGGACTTTGTCTCCCTGATTGATAATTCCCAATTTTCTAGAAACTACTCTCAGGTCAGCAAAGCATTGTATTCTTTGCTATTGCACCCCAGATCTCTAATCTGAATACAGGCAACCACTTTCAGAGTAGTTGGAGTCTGCTTGTTGGAGTTCAGATTTCTATGTTGAGTTGGGGCAACTTTTACCTGGGCAAAAACAGTCTCATATATTCTACTTTATGGGTCCCAGATCTTTTGAGTCCAACATTTTTACAAGCTTCTATGGCACCATGTCCATTTTTCTCTGCTTGTTGGATCTCTTATCATTAAAGTCTGAGTGGTAGCTCAGTGGTAAAGAATTCACCTTCAATACAGGAGCCACAGGTTTGTTTTCTGGGTTAGGAAGATCCCCTGGAGAAAGAAATGGCAGCCCACTCCATTATTGTTGCTTGGGAAATCACATGAACAGAGTAGTCTGGTAGGCTACAGTCCATGGGGCTGCAGAAGAGTCAACATGACTTAGTCACTAAACAATAATAATCACTAAAGCAAATAATCTCCAGGCAGCGAGGCACAGGCTCCTCTGCTTGTTGGAGTCCAGTTCTCTAGGATCCTAGGATGGGCAATGACACCAAGAACATTCATGACTGTTTCCTCCTCTCCTCAGCAAACTTCAGATCTCTATGATCTGGGTGTGACCAACTATTCCCAAGGTGAAAAGATCCTGGCTCCCCAGCTTGAAGGAATCCAGACCTCCAAGTTCAGCAGATGAGCAGTTACTCCCAGGGAAAGGCCTTCTGTCCTCTGCTTGTTGGATTCCAGGTCTATATGTTTCCAATAGTGGCAAACTTTCCCCATGCAAGAAGGTCTCAGATATTCTGCTTTGTGGATTCCAAGTCTCTAGAATCTGGGAGCTGGCAGGTACACCTAGGGCAATGTTTCTTCCTTACTTGTTGGATCTTGGGTTATTAAAAATTTTTTTTTTTATTGTGAGAGTTGGACTAAAAGAAAGCTGAGTGCTGAAGAATTGATACTTTTGAACGGTGGTGTTGGAGAAGACTCTTGAGAGTCCCTTGGACTGCAAGGAGATCAAACCAGTCCCTTCTAAAGGAAATCAGTCCTGAATATTCATTGGAAGGACTGATGCTGAAGCTGAAACTCCAATACTTTGGCTACCTGATGTGAAGGACTGACTCAGTGGAAAAGACCGTGATTTGGGGCAAGATTGAAGGCAGGAGGAGAAGGGGATGGCAGAGGATGAGATGGTTGGATGGCATCACTGATTCAATGGACATGAGTTTGAGCAAGCTCCGGGAGTTGGTGATGGTCAGAGAAGCCTGGCAAGCTGCAGTCCATGGAGTCACAAAGTCACATGACTGAGCAATTGAACTGAGTTGACAGTTGCTTTAAAATATTGTTTTAGTTTCTTGCTATGGATATCAGGTTTTGATGATGGGAAAGTATCCTAGCACTGAGGCAGAGGCCCCTGTGCCTTTTGGATTCCTAGTATAAATTCTGGGTATTGACTACTACTCCTAGGGTTCTAAAGTCTTGTCTCTACTGCTTGTTTGATCTTATGAGCAGAAATACTAAGTATGTGCACATAGTTTAAAGGCATTAAGACCTTGTCTCTTCTGCTTGTGGGATCCAGTGTGTTTATGCCCAGGGAACTAAGACTTTGTTTCTTCACTTGTTGTACCCCAGTTCTCCAAGTTCTGAGTATAATCTTCTACATTCAGGCACAAAAGCCATGTGTCCTATCCTATTGGATCTCAGGTTCCTATTCCCAGTATGGGTTACTATTACCAGGCCACCAAAGCTGTCTTTGCTGCTTGCTTGAATCCAATTCCCCAAGTTCAGATTGTAAGGGTCCCACCTGTCTAGGTTCCACATAAAGTTACCTACTTCCGGGGGTCAAGGCCCTGTCTGCTCTGCTTGTTGCACCCCAAGTCTGTAAGCTCTAAGAATGAACCTTTACTCTCTGGGCAACAATCCCATTCCTTCTCCTTGGTAGAGGACAAGCATCTAAGTTCTGAATATGGTCAACTTCCCCAGGGTGAATATCCTCATATCTCCTGCTTGTTGGTCTCTGACTCAGGTTCCCTCTACGAACACTTATTCCCAGTGCTCCAAGCTTGTCTCTCAGATTTGGGATTCCAGGTGTCTAGCTTCCAAGTATGGGCAACTACTTTCATGTTACAAAGGCTTTCTTACTCTATCATAGATTTAGCTCTCAGTTTCTATTTGCATTATATCTAGAAATATTCTTGAGGTTTCAAAACTTGGTTATATTTAGACTGTAATATAATTTCTAATATGTCTAGGTGTTTTTAAGTGGTAAGGTTTTTTTTTTCCTCAGAAACTATATTTCCAGAAATAAAATTTTCCAGTTAAGTAAAAAAAAATGTTTTACATTTCACTTTTCTGCAGTGAAGTCTTACTATATTTTGGAGTAGAAAATGCAACCCACTCCAGTATTCTTGCCTGGATAATTCCAGGGACAGAGGAGCCTGGTAGGCTACAGTCCATGGGGTTGCAAAGAGTCAGACATGACTGAGCATGCACGCACTTATTATATTTACTTTTTTTTAGAGTACAATTTAACCTTTATATGTTTAGAAAACTAGAAAATACAGATAAGCATAACTAAGAAAATAATCACATCTTTTTTCATTGTCCAAATTTTATCACTATTAATCCCTCAGAATAACACAGTCCCAGATCTTTTTCAATGTGTGTATCCACATACACACACTGTTTTGCAAAATATTTTCATCCTGTACATTGTTTTTCAATTTGTTTTTTCCCCATCAATGATATTCACTTTTTAAATATCAGTGTATATCCACATAATTTAAAACCAGATCTTATTCAGATTTCTATTATCCTCCAAATGACTTTTAAATGGAAATTGTCGAAAGTATTCAACTCAGGACTCTGCATGTATATTTGGTCTCTTAAATCACATAAGTATCTCAATTCTCTTTTTATCTAATTCAGACCCTTTCTTCACACCATTGACTTGTTGATGAGACTAGGTCAGAGTCCTTGTGATGATTTCAGCTTGTATCTTTAATACCTATGTGTCCTGTAACTCAAAAGTCTAAAGCCTTGACAGATTTAATGAAAACATTTAAAAATAAAAGATTTAATGAAAACACAGATTTAATGAAAAATTCTGTTTTTTTTTAAACTAGAGTGTATCATGGGTAATATTGGATATTTTGTATTATGTCAGAAGACTCAAAATATCTAGTTGACCTTTTGTCAGAGTTACTAACAGTGGTCACAGGATTAGGATGATGTCATTCAGGACAATGAAGGTTTTCCCCTTGTGACTGGAAAGCCTTTTGGGTAGCATTACTGTAGGACATCAATCATTCATCTAATGGTTTTACTACAAGTTGCCTGAGTCAGTGTTGTTAGGATTTGCAAAACCATGCTTCCCTAATTTTGTCATTACTTCTACATTTGTTATACAATCCTATAATTGTTATGTAGAGGAAGAGAATGCTAGAGGATCTCACATCAGCAACTTAATGTTCTAGCTCAGAACTGATATATGCCACTTCTACCCATTACCTACTGGTATGACTCTACCTCACTTCAAGAGTAAATATAGTCTTCACATATGCTTGGAAACAAAGAGGAACTGGCTCTGGCGCTATGGCTGGTTATTAGTTACAGACTGCATGACACCTCACACACATCGTCTCTGACCGGCGGAACATTTCAAGAGCTAGGCAGTGAGGCTCTTGTATCACAAGTAAAGGAACTGAGGTTAAACAAGTTCCACGAGTTCACACAGAAGTAGCTAACTCAGAATTCAAACCTCTATGACACTATAGCACATACAGGAATCTTCTGGTGGGATAAATTACCTTTTTTTCTCCTTTGTCTTTTCCTTATGGATAAGCCTTGGAGTTTGGGGTCTCCTTCAGCTCTGAATAACTAACTGGAACTAGAGTGAGGCCAAGGGGAATGATGATGATAACGATGATGATAATGGCTAACATAAATTAAGATCTTACTAGGCACTATTCTAGGCACATTGTATCAGTTATGTCAATCCTCAAAGTAACTCTATGAGGTGGATACTTTTATTATACTTATTAAAAAATAAGACTAGGGACTTCTCTGGCAGTCCAGTGGTTAAAACTCTGTGCTTCCAATGCAATAGGTGCAGTTCACTCCCTGGTCAGGGAACTAAGATCCCATATGCTGTATGGCACGATGAAGAAAATATTAAAATGGACAATTAAATAAAATGAGACTAAATGACTCGCCAAAAGTCACATAGCTAGTGAGAAGCAGAAACAAAATTTAACAGAGACAGTCTGTCTGCAAAGCTCTTCCTCTTAATTATTGGAAACTTGACCAATCAGAAAGGTGAAGAAATTGTAAATAGACTTGTTATTATATGAGTGCCTTCCCAACTCAAGCATCTTATTTGAAAATACATTGAACCTATAGCTTCTGCTGAAGGACTGGATCTAAGTAGGTGTTTTATATCATATAACTCTCCTCTTGGCTCTGATGATTGACACAAGGATGGATACCTTCCTCAAGAGAGACTGACCCTCTCCATTGCCTGGAAATAGTCAAGGAGGTTTCCTCTCTTGGACACTATGAGTTGGGGTGTGGAGTCAGATGTTAGTGAGTCTTTGAGCTATGTATAAATAGAGGAAAACCAGACAAATTTCTAAGGAAAGATCTTTCCAAGTAGGGAGAACAATAAGGGCAAAGGCCCTGGGACAGAAACACATTTGGCATGTTAAAGCAGCAGGAATAGTTCTTTCCATATGCCCAGTGCTTCAGGAATTCAGCCACATTCCAAGTGAGTGGAGCAGAGTCATCCAGTGCTGAGGTTTCCCAGGGAAGTACAATGGAGGGAGAGGGGTGAAAGTCGTTAGAGATTATGGGCAAGTGATATTCTGGGCTGCAGAATCTAACTTGGCAAAAAAAAAAAAAAGTGAGACGTACTGAGTGTGGCTCAATACTCCTAAAGGGGTTGAAGATCATCGGCATAGTTACTAAAGGAAGTGAACTAGAAAGACAAGATATGGTGATCAAAGAGTCAGAGGCCCACAGTTGTGATCTTCAAGGAGATTTAGTGAATGGAAATGATCAGGGTGGTTAATGGCTCAGGTGGAGCAGGAAGAAAGGGCGGTCCTGAGAGGTTAGGGAACTGGATGAGTGATTCCTGTTCTTCAGCGAACATGAGAGGTGATGAAAAGGTGTGTGGATTATTGCAATCAGAAGCAGACGATAGTACAGTCTTATAGTAAAGGCTTCCCTTATGGCTCAGTTTGTAAAGAATCCATCTGCAAATAGGATACCCTGGTTTGATTCCTGAGTGGGGAAGATTCCCAGGAGAAAGGATAGGCTACCCACTCCAGTATCCTTGCGTTTTTCTTATGGCGCAGTTGGTAAAGAACCTGCCTGCAAAGCAGATCTGGGTTGGGAAGATCCCCTGGAGAAGGGAAAGGCTACCCATTCCAGTATTCTGGCCTGAAGAATTCCACGGACTGTACAGTCCATGGGGTCGCAGAGAGCTGGACACGGCTGAGCAACTTTCACTTTCAAAGAAGTTTGGGTTTTCGTTTTGTTTTCTTAAGTGAAGCAGAAGGAAAAATGGCTTAAAAGTGACAGGAACAACTTCATGCCCTAAGATGTGCATATGTGTGAGAATAAAAAGTGACTGATTTTTTCCACAGGGGACAACAAATTTTTCATTAGAATAGTAAGATGAGGAGAATATTAAAAAATCAATTGAAGATGTTGTGGATGATAGTCTATAAGTTCCAAAGGGTTTAGGTGGGGGAAACAGATAAGAAGTAGGAACCTAAATAACATTAGGGATAAGCAAAGCTTTAAGTTTATTCAACTTATCTATTTGTTGCTGTTGTTGCTTGTGCTTTTGGTGTCATTGTCTAAGAAATCATTGCTAAATTCAATGTCATGAAGGTAAAGTTTTCTCCCATGTGTTTTTCTAGAGTTTTATACTTTCAGTTACTTTTAGATTTGATTAATTTTTATATATGGTATATATAAGGCAAGGGTCCAACTTCATTCTTTTGCATGTGGATATCCAGTTTTCCCAGAATCGTTTATTGAAAAGGTTGTCCTTTCATTATTGAATAGTCTTGTCAGAAATCAATTGACCAGATATATGTTTATTCTGTATTCTAATCCATTGATGTATATTTTTATCCTTTTGGAAGTACTAAAGTTTTGTTTACTCTAGTTTTGTAGTAGGTTTTCATATCAGAAGGTATGAGTCCTCCACCTTTGTTCTTTTACAAGACTGTTTTGGCTTGCATGCAGGTTTTCATAAGTGTTCATTATCACGTTGAGTTCTAATTTGCTGAGTTTTTAAAAGATGTTGGATTTTGTTAAAAGTATTTATTTATTTATTTATTGCTGTTGAGATCATCTCATGGTGATTACACTTAGATTTGGATGGTAAATCAATCTTTAATTCTTGGGATAACTCCACTTAGTTAAGCTGTGTTATTCTTTCTGTATGTTGGGGAATCCATTTGCAAAAACTTGTCTAAAATTTTTTGCATCTAGTAATATGTTTACATATTGGTCTTTTAAGTTTCCTTGTAATGCCTTTTTCTGGTTTTGTTATTAGGATAATGTTAGGCTTATATAATGAAAATGTTTACTACTCTTCAATTTTTTGGAAAAGCTGGTGTTACTTCTTTATTAAATATTTAGTAGAGCCAGAATCCACCAATGAAACAATTTGGTCCTGGAGGTTTCTTTTTTGGAAGGCTTTTTAACTGTGAATTTAAGAGGTATAGTCCTATTCAGGATATCTATTTCTTTTTGAGTGAGTATAGTATAGAGTTCCTTATACTGCAAGGAGATCCAATCAGTCCATTCTAAAGGAGATCAATCCTGGATGTTCATTGGAGGGACTGATGCTAAAGCTGAAACTGCAATACTTTGGCCACCTCATGCGACGAGTTGACTCACTGGAAAAGACTCTGATGCTGGGAAAGGTTGGGGGCGGGAGGAGAAGGGGACGACAGAGAATGAGATGGCTGGATGGCATCACCGACTCTGTGGACATGAGTTTGAGTGAACTCCGGGAGTTGGTGATGGACAGGGAGGCCTGGCGTGCTGTGATTCACGGGGTCGCGGAGAGTCGGACACGACTGAGCGACTGAACTGAACTGAACTGATAGTAGTGTACAACTTTCATGGAATTAACCCAATTCATATAAATGGTCAAATTTCTATGTATACAATTGTTTCAGGTAGAGGGAACCCCTTTTCAAAAGTTCATTTTACTCCACGTTGCTTTTATAAAAAGACCTATATTACTTACCCGTTTTCGCTAACCAAAAGAAATCCCAAAGAGAAATTTTGCTTTTATGAAAAAGAGGCAGAATGAAAACAACGTTCAGCATTTGTTTTGCTTGTGAGCTGTTACAGAGGTAGACTGCACCCCAAGCAGCAAATGGCACTATGGAGTTCCTTCCCTGGGAACTAAATTCAGCATCCCAGCATCCAGGCACTGTAACTTTGGATTGCGTCTTTGAGTATCTGAGCTTTGCGGTGTAGTCTCAGTAGCTGTAGCCCATCAGGGTTCTCTGTCCATGGGATTTTTCCCCGCAAAAATACTGGAGTTGCCATTTCCTTCTCGAGGGTATCTTCCTTATCCCGAAATTGAATGAGTTTCCTGCGTCTCCTGCTGTACAGTAAAGGGACTGAGTTATATATACATACGCATTCTTTTTCACATTCTTTTCCATTATGGTTTATCACATGTGCTGTATCTTTTAATGATTTGTAGTTAATTACATTATGATCTGAGAACATACTTTACATAAATTTGTTTTGCACTTCTTAAGAATTAGTTTTTCGGCTACTGGTTGTGGAACTAAAAGCTCTCACTTCTTTTTCCGATTCCCCCGTCACCAGCTGCTCCACGTATTCTGCCCAGGGTTTCAGCAGCATTCAGTGCGACAAGCAGGAAGAGGCTCTTGCAGACCCCAATCAGTCTCATTTTTAGCCCCAACGCCCGTCCAGGCCGCACGTTCCTGTGTTAGCCTCGTGTCTCAGACGTCCACCACATTGGACTGCTTTCTGAGAGCGCAGGGCGAAGTCCGGGTCAGGAGCGCGTGCGTGTGTGCGTGCATACGGCGGAAATCCCGCCTCTCGGCGTCTTCGGTTGGTCCTGACCGCAGAGGGGTGAGCTTAAGGAAGGAGACGAGCAGGATAGAAGGAAACTGGAGAATGGGGAGGAGGGGCGAGGAGCTTCGTCTTTCCCATTGGTTGGGCCCGCGGAGACTCCTCAATGCAATTGGCTGAGCATCGTGGGCCTTAGCCCCGCGTCGGCCCGCCCCTCCGGCCGCAAGAGGCGCCGGGATTGCGAGCCCCGGCGGAGCCAGTGGCGGCTGGTCTGTGATAGCACGCGCGGGAGCCAGGCGGCCGGGGGCCTGTGCCGTACGGTCTTCGCACTCCGGGTGGCGGGGGTGCGGCGAGGGCGGCCGGCCGCTGGGGCGGTGCGGGCCGGGGCCGGGCCAGGCCGGGCCACGGCGGGCGTTGGCACAGCCGCTGGGCCCGGGCCTGCGCTGACCGCCTTCGGCGCGTGTCTCAGGCAGTCTTTTCATTTCCAAGTGATTATTGTTTTGGATTTTTCTGCAGACGTGAATTTTGATTAATTTATTTCGCGCACCAGTTGCTGGTCTGAGGTAAAGCGGATAGTACCTGCTGGTGTCATTTGTTGTGGAGACATGGGGTTCCTGTAGTTTGTGTGTTAACCTTTTGGATTTTAGGGAAGGAAATGACATTGTGGTTTGGTCTCAGTGACCGTCCATTCTCAAGGTCTCGCCCGTGCAGCATAGACGCGGGCGAATCCCGTCTGTGAGTCTCTTACCTGGACTCGAAGTGGGCTTTTTTCTCCCTCCCTCTGTCTTTCTCCCTCCTCCCCCTCCTCCTCTCACTCCCCTCTCCCCCGTGCTCCTCCTCTCCTTTTCTGTTCTTTTTGTTGCATTAAACCTTGTAAAATTCTGAAGAGGTTTAGGTCTTCAGTATTTCTGCTTTACTTGTAGGTTTTTAAAAAATTTAATGGGCATAATTGATTTACGGTGATGTGTTCCTTTCAGGTGTACACAGTGAAACAGTTAGGCGTATACACATGTGCAGTCTTTTTTTAGATTCTTTTCCCGCACAGGCCGTTACAGTATTGAGTAGAGTTCCCTGTGCTTTACAGTTGCTGCTGCTGCTGCTAAGTCACTTCAGTCGTGTCCGACTAGGTCCTTATTAATTGTCTGTTTTATGTGTACTACTCAGTCCTAGTCCCCCAGTTTATCACCCCTGCCCCCTCATCAGTTTATTTTGTGTAGCTGTGACTCTGTTTCGGTTCTGTAGACAAGTTCATCTGTAGCTTTAAGATTGCACAGATAAGCAATCTGACTTCACTCAGTATCAGAATCTCACCTATGTTGCTGCAGAGGGCATTGTTTTGTTCTTTTTTATGGCTGAGTAATATTCCTTGCTTGCAGGTTTCACGGCTGGGAGGAAATCAGGGGAAAGATGCCTTCTGATTCTTTTTGTTTGGCTGCTCAGGCTCGACTGGACTCCAAATGGTTGAAAACGGATATACAGGTGGGGTTTTGACAACCTTTTTTTCTCTTGTGTTCCTACCTACATAGTTACATTTCTGGTTAACTCTTTCTTAAGGTTATATAAGGGCATGCAGATCTGATCTTGCCATATTAGAGAAGCAGGTTTGTTTTCTATAACTCAAAATGTACTTTTTAAAATTTATTTTATTTTTTAAAATTTATTTTAATTGGATTTTAATTTTATTTTCTTTTTAATTTTTTATTTTAATTGGATCAAAATGTACTTTTTATTGTTCTTTTCATAGAGTGTGTGTAGTTACATTTTAATTATTTATAAATGCAAGAAACTTGAGATAAAGTTATGCAAAATTTTTTTTTTTTTTAAGAGGTCTGTATCATTCTTAGCCATACCCTGGTGACAGATTAGTGATACTTTTTGAGATGTTCAGTTATTTATGTGGGAGAGAAGTGACATAGAGTAATTTATCGTGTCCTGCAGAGACTCAACTCGTTTTTATGGAATTCTGTGTTTGTGTTTCCGGAGAGACGAGTTCAATTGAGCTGTTTGTTTTTATTTGTCACTATTCTTAAGAGGAGTGCTTAGATTTTTGTATCAAGAGCATGTGAAAACAAAATGTTAACCATAGATTTTCTAATATTATTTTTTAAGGTAATTGCAAACTTGCTGAGAAATTATCAATAAGCAGTAACAGTAACGTTTCTGTAGTCTGTTTTTTGTCCTGTCAGTTTTGTTTGCAAATGGAAAAACTCCTTTTGTAACTTGCTATTGCCCTCAGAAATTGCTGAAATAGTTTTGCAGTGTATTTGTGTTCTTTCTCTCTTCCCTGAGGTTAACTATTTTAAGTATTTCTCAAGTAATCTTAACCTTTTTAAAATACAGTCTTCTGAACTGTATGATGCAAGTCATGTATTCTGTAAGCAGTTGATCTTAGACACTTGAAGTGAAACATTATTATCCCTCTTAAGGGTTTTTTTAAAAAATATTTATTTATTTATTTGACCACCCTGGGTCTTAGTTGTGGTATGTGGGACTTTTAGTTGCGGCATGTTGACTCTTTAGTTCCAGCATGTGGGATCTAGTTCTCTGACCAGGGATCAAACTGGGGCCCCCTGCATTGGCAGTGCAGAGTCTTAGACACTGGACCCCCAAGGAAGTCCCTAAATTTTTTTTTAAGTGTTGTGTATTAGTTGGTGGCAGAGCTAAATGTTAAGAACTGTGTTGTGGATGATGGAATTGTTATTAATGGCATAATGTTAGATAAGAAAATCAAGAATTGGGTTAAGAATTGGCATAGTAGTAACTTTTTTTTCCCCAGCAGGATTGGGGGAGGTGAGAGATGGATAATTTTTTATTGATGACATCCAGACAAACTGACTTTAAGAATTGTCTTTATGTAAAACTTAATTGAAGTAAAGAACTTTACCTGATGACGTTTCTTTTTTGTTAGCAATCATAATCAAATAACTGCTTAATATGAATTTTATCATCTTGATCTAAAATGAGTTTAATGTTGAGTTGAGTGATGAGTCAGGTAAATTATACATGCTAAAAAATACCACTTATACCTTCAAGTGCTTACCATTTTACTTTTGATTTATTTAGTGTAATATAAAGTGTTTGGTGCTTCTTAGACATTTGAGTACTATACAAAAGTCTTCCAAACTCCTAGGAATAAGTGACAAGACTTAGGTTTTAGATTGTGCATCAGAGGCAAAATGTTATGGTTACTGAAGCTGTGAGAAAAATGTGAAAATAGTGTGAAAAAAGTGATTGCTGACATTGGTTTTATACAACTTTTCCAGTGTTGCTTATTAAGTGTGAGGAATCAATCTTGTTTTACCCTAAGGAATTTGAAAAGACCCTGATGCTGGGAAAGATTGAGGGTAGGAGGAAAAGGGGACGACAGAGGATGAGATGGTTGGGTGGCATCACTGACTCGATGGACATGGGTTTGGGTGGACTCTGGGAGTTGGTGATGGAGAGGGAGGCCTGGCGTGCTGCGGTTCTTGGGGTGGCAAAGAGTTGGACACGACTGAGCGACTGAACTGAACTGAAGGAATAACTTAAACGTAGTTTACTCTTTGGAATCCTTCCTGAAGACAAATGCTGTCTTATTGCTGACAGGCCTATAAGATGCAGGCCTTATGCTGACAGGTTTTACCCTTATCTAGTTGGGGATGTCTCTTCCACCTGGAGTGAGAAGTGTCCCTTTCCTTAGGTAGGGCTTTTGTATTGGTAACAGGATTGATACCAGGTTAATGAATAGTATGTGGGTTAGAAACATGTCTCTTAGTTACAAGTTTTAGCAAATATATTTTCTGTGGCAGTTTTTATTTGAAATGCCCTTGAGGTTTTTAGTGATTTTTGAAAGGAAAAGTTTTTGGAGACTGAAAAATTTTAATATGTATATATTATGGAGGATATAGACACTAATCCTAGACTTTCTCCATCAGAGATATTTAGATGCCTCAAGCCTGGGGCCTTGCAACCAGTTGCCTCTAATGGAGTGCCCATTATCTGGCAGGCATGTGTCTGGTTTTCATACATAATGCTTCTTGTTTCTTCAGTTCTCTTTTCTGGTTATTGTGTGGAGTTCCGTTATTTGTCATATTTTCCTTCACAATTCTCTTGAGGAAGCAACAAAATAGAGAGTTCAGAAGTGTTTGTTACATAGTCACTGCCATTACCATTTTTATATTTACAGTAAAATCCTGTCTGTTGTGATGGGTAGATTTTTTGGTGAACCAAAAAGTCAATTAAGGGAAAGAACTGTAAAAATAGTACATAATCCCTTAAAAATATTTTGTTTTTGAAAGATATATGCATACTTATTTGCTAGTCTTGATGTAAGGTCAAAGGTGTGTCTTGGAGCATGGGGTCAGGAATGGCATTATCCTGCTCTTTTTTGCATAAGCTGTACTCAAATGAATGTCCTCTAGTTTCTATTTTTGGGTTCTTTGAAGTGAGACATGAAATTAGATATGTGTGAGACCATTTTTAAAACTTTTTATTTTGAAATATTAATAGACTTACAGCAAGTTGCAAATGCAGTAGAGAGGTCACTGTATACTCTTCTCCCAGACCCCTTCAGTGTTACAGTCTTAGGTAACTTTACTGCTACTGCTAAGTCACTTCAGTCGTGTCCGACTCTGTGTGACCCCATAGATGGAAGCCCACCAGGCTCCCCCATCCCTGGGATTCTCCAGACAAAGAACACTGGAGTGGGTTGCCGTTTCCTTCTCCAGCAGTGTTAAAACCGGGAAACTGACATTGGTGTGATGTGTGCCTCCTTCTGTGCCGTTTTATCATATCTATTTATGTAACCATCAAAACTGAGATCCAGAAGTGTTCCATCACTGCACACATCTCCTTCCTGCTGTCCCTCTGTATTCACACTTAACTTCCTCTACCATCTCTGACCCCTGGCAAGCACTAAATTCTTTTCCATCTCCATAATTTTGTCATTTTGAGAATGTCATGTGGTATGTGACCTTGTGAAATTAGCTTTGTTCATTCGGTATAATGCTTTTGAGGCTCATCAAAGTTGTTAAGTATATCAATAATTCAACTCAGATTAAAATTTTCTTTTCTTCTAATCATCAATTTAAAATGATTCAGCACAAAAATTAGCTTTTAAAATTAAACTCGTCACTTTATGCCTGGAAATACCAGTAGATTAAAAAATGTAAACATGAACATCTTGGTAATTTCTAATCTCAGGTTTTTCAGTTGACAGATGATATGTAGAAATAAAAGAATGTTGTAGGGACTTCCCTGATGCTCCAGTGGTTAAGACTGTGCTTCCAATGCAGAGGTCACAGGTTCGATTCCTGGTTGGGGAACTAAGATCCCACATGCCATATGGCTTGGCCAAATTAAAAAAAAGAAAGGTGTAAATACAAGATATTTGCTTGATTGAAAGGTAACTTACTTGATTTTCATAATGACTTTTTATATTTACTTTCGTTTTTGTAGAATTGGTAGCATTGCTCATGTTTTTATTCATGAGTTTGGTTATTTGTATCTTTTCTGTATTTTGGATGTATTTTGTCAGATTTATATATGCCTTTTTTTAAAATAACTAACTTTTAGCTTTGGGTCTTGGAAAAGACTAATAATAATTATAAGGGAAAGAAAAGGAGTTTCTTATCAGACTTGAGAACAGGCCTTGTGTAGAAGAAAGCTGAGTAACATATTTAAGGCACCCGAGAAAAGAAAATGTGAGCCAAGGATTTTATGGTCCAGCAAAACTATTTTTCAGGTAAAAAATGACACAGACTTATCAGTGAGTAGGAGCTCAGAAAATATTGTTTCCATGAGTCCTTCCTGAGGAAGTGAATAGAGACTAAAGATGTTTAGATGACTGCATGACTGTAGATTAACATGAAGACTGGCGGTTGGTGTCAGACCTATACTTATGGATAGGACCCAGAGTAAGGATGGAACGTAGCATGTAACAGTTGTATGCTTAGACACAGTGGATTAGACTAGAACTGTTCTACAGTGTCTAATCTAGTTAATCCTGTGCATTGAAGCTTTTACTTTAGATCCTCCATTTTTCACCTCTAGAGGCTCCATTCCAGTCCTGATCTCTGTCTTCCATTTTACTTGTCACCGTGCTCATACATTCCTCTGTCACTATATGAAACATCTCTGTAGTGGAGCTTTCAACATTCTTGTCACCCCTATTGTTTCAGTGTTTATTTTGATTGATTGATTTCATCATTTTTGTTGATTTATTGCTCTGGTTATAGGAAATGTTTGCATGCTTGTTAATTTTTTTATTGAATGTAGTAATTTGTAAATAAATATGTTATTCTGTGCTAGATTGTGTTTTATTCTCTTGAAGAGCTGTAGTTTTGTCTGACATGCTTGTAAATTCCTTGGAATCAATTTGGTCTTTTCAAAGATTGAGCCTAAGGTTTGTTTGGGCTGATCTAGCACAGCCTTTAACCTTGGGCTAATTTATCTGCCTCTTTAATGCAGTGTCCTCCTTAGGACTCTGTCCAATGCTTGGTGTGTTGGGAGGTCTTTCTGTTCTGGTTGGTGGAAACAGGCTTTTCCTAGACTGTGAATATTGATTGGGGTTCTGCCTGCTCTTTTTTAGTGCTGCTTTGCCCATTCTTGGTAGTGTTCTCAACCCGTACCCAGATCAGTACCCAGCTAGAGTCTCATGGCGGCTCCTCTGTCCAGCTCCAAAGATCATTCTCTCTGCAGCCAACTTCCTCTCCTAGATTCTTGTCATTTTGACCTGATTACAGGCAACCTGCTCCTCCTTTCAGCAAAACTTCTGGGTTCTATTTGGGTTCCTCTTTCCTGTGCTACAGTCTGGAAACTGCTTCTAAGCATTAAGCTTGGGCTCTTAACTTCATTGTTGCCCTTCACGGGTTCACAGATCACACTAGATCTTTTGCCCAGTGTTGGAAAACAGTTGTTTGATATATTCGGTCTGACTTTCTACCAGAGATGCAATTACTAAAGAAGTTAATTCTTCACATGTGGGAGAACAGGCCTTCCCAATCTGATCTCATTTATTGACATTTTAATTTTAGATTTGTATTTTTCGTTTTAGAATTTCCACATTTTCGTATGACTGCATTTTATTGAGGTGTAATTATATTTAGTAAAATGCATCTCTTTTAAAGATTTACTTGTGTATTTGTTGACGAGTCTGGTTCCTGGTTGCTGTGCACATGCCTTCTCTAGTTGCAGCGATCAGGGGCTACTCTTTGTTGCAGTGCATGGGCTTCTCATTTTGGTGACTTCTCTTATTGCAGAGCACAGGCTCTAGTCATGCGGGCTCAGTGGTTGTGGCTCTCAGACTCCAGAGCGCGGGCTCAGTAGTTGTGGCACATGGGCTTAGTTGCTTCGTGGCACGTGGGATCTTCTCTGAGCAGGTATCGAACTGATTGAACCCATGTCCCATGCATTGGCAGGTGGATTCTTAACCACTGAACCACCAGGAAAACCCTAAAATGCATCTGTTGTAACGTTTAGTTTGAAGTGTTTTGGCAGTTTGGTTAACTGCCACATTAGGGACTTTTCTGTAGTTTCCAGTTCTCTGTTGAAATTGTTAACATGATCTTTTAATTGCTTAGACACATCAAACCTTGTGCAACTTTTTTTGATTTCTCCACTGCATCTTCCTTTCCCTCTGGATTGATACACCAGCATGCCTGTGGGCCACCCTTCTATTCCTGCTCTTAGATGTAATGTCACACAACAGGGCGTAGGTTTTGGCTTCCCAGCCACCTGCCATGGAGCTGTAGGTGACAAAGTCCGGACAGTGGGGGAGAGCAGAAGCTCATTTTTCATGAGGTGAACATGCACCGCTTGGTAAAAACAGGTAAGGAAACTGGCTATTTTCATCTCCCTCTCCCCACTTTTTCCCCCGCTGTGGATGGTTCTGTGGTTTCTTCTTGCAAACTTTGGTGAAGAGCCCCACTACCTAGTGAATGTGCCTGTAGCGCATCTTGGAGTAGGGACTAGTGCAGTGAAACAGGAGTCAGCAAACTTTTTCTGTAAAGGCCCAGATTGCAAATATTTCTGTGGGCCATATGTTATCTGTAACAACTGCTCACCTCTGCCGTTGTCATGTGAAAGTAGCTGCAGGTAGTACATAAAACAAGTGTGTAGTGGTAGGTCTCAGAAACGATGGATACTGATATTTGAATGTCATAATTTTCATGTGTCATGAAATATATTTTTCTTCTCTTGATTGTTTCAACCATTGAGACATGTAAAAGCCACTCTTAGCTTGAGGGCTGCTGCTGCTGCTAAGTCACTTCAGTGGCTGAGAATCATAAAATCAGATTGTGGGCCAGATTTGGCCTCTGAGCTGGGCCTTAATCTGCTGACTTCTGTAGTAACTTGCTATGTCCCCTCACTGCCCTGGGCTGGTACCTTCCAGTGAAAGTGTCACTACTTTAGTCCATTACTTAGGCTTTCCTTTTTAGGGCAAAGTGTATGTCTGTGTTTCTGTTTTCTGGATCTACTCTTGATTTGTTTATGCTGACTTCCATTTTTTTAATTTATTTATTTTTCATTTTTTTAGTTATGTAGTCTTAGTTCAGTTCAGTTGCTGAGTCGTGTCCGACTCTCTGCGACCCCATGAATCACAGCACGCCAGGCCTCCCTGTCCATCACCAACTCCCGGAGTTCACTCAAACTCATGTCCATCAAGTTGGTGATGCCATCCAGCCATCTCATTCTCTGTCGTCCCCTTCTCCTCCTGCTCCCAATCCCTCCCAGCATCAGAGTCTTTTCCAGTGAGTCAACTCTTCACATGAGGTGGCCAAAGTATTGGAGTTTCAGCTTTGGCATCAGTCCTTCCAATGAACACCCAGGACTGATCTCCTTTAGAATGGACTGGTTGGATCTCCTTGCAGGCCAAGGGACTCTCAAGAGTCTTCTCCAGCACCACAGTTCAAAAGCATCAATTCTTCAGTGCTCAGCTTTCTTCACAGTCCAACTCTCAAATCCATACATGACCACTGGAAAAACCATAGCCTTGACTAGACGGACCTTGGTTGACAAAGTAATGTCTCTGCTTTTTAATATGCTATCTAGGTTGGTCATCGGAGAAGGCAATGGCAAGCCACTCCAGTACTATTGCCTAGAAAATCCCATGGATGGAGGAGCCTGGTAGGCTGCAGTCTGTGGGGTCGCTAAGGGTCGGACACGACTGAGCGACTTCACTTTCACTTTTCACTTTCCACTTTCACACATTGGAGAAGGAAATGGCAACCCACTCCAGTGTTCTTGCCTGGAGAATCCCAGGGACGGGGGAGCCTGGTGGGCTTCCGTCTATGGGGTCACACAGAGTCGGACATGACTGAAGTGACTTAGCAGCAGCAGCAGCAGGTTGGTCATAACTTTCCTTCCAAGGAGTAAGCGTCTTTTAATTTCATGGCTGCAGTCAGCATCCGCAGTGATTTTGGAGCCCCCAAAAATAAAGTCTGACACTGTTTCCCCATCTATTTCCCATGAAGTGATGGGACCAGATGCCATGATCTTAGGTTTCTGAATGTTGAGCTTCAAGCCAACGTTTTCACTCTCCTCTTTCACTTTCGTCAAGAGACTTTTGAGTTCCTTTTCACTTTCTGCCATAAGGGTGGTATCATCTGCATATCTGAGCTTATTGATATTTCTCCTGGCAATCTTGATTCCAGCTTGTGCTTCTTCCAGCCCAGCGTTCCTCATGATGTACTCTGCATAGAAGTTAAATAAGCAGGGTGACAATATACAGCCTTGATGTACTCCTTTTCCTATTTGGAACCAGTCTGTTGTTCCATGTCCAGTTCGATCTGTTGCTTCCTGACCTGCATATAGGTTTCTCAAGAGGCAGGTCAGGTGGTCTGGTATTCCCATCTCTTTCAGAATTTTCCACAGTTTATTGTGATCCACACAGTCAAAGGCTTTGACATAGTCAATAAGGGCGGTGGCCAAGAGGAGCTACCCCACGTCCGAGGCCAGGGGCGGCGGCCGAGAGGAGTCTTATCTTACTCATTATTATTTTTGAGTTCTAGGTATTGTATGTGAAAAAGTGTTGTGGTCATTTGAGGCCCTGGATAATGATCTCTTCTCCAGAGAGAATCTGTCAACACTAGTGACTCCAGGTTACTGCAGAGCAGTATGGAGCTGTGATGATTCAGAGCTGGGCTCCTACCAGTCTGCTTGCACTTGACCCATGCTTCTGTGTATATGGCCCTTGGAGGTTCTGTTCAAGGTATGGCATGTTTACCAGTCTTCTCCCCTGTGAGGACCAGGGCTCCGTCCTTTCTCAGCAGCTCCACTGAGCTCTGCTTGGTCTCAGCTCTGCTTGCAGAGTTGGCAGGAGCCTCTGGAGGCAGTCTTCAGCCCCTTGGGCTGTTCTTCTCTCCTGGGTCTTAGGTTTGCTCGTCCTTGCTGCCTGGATATCTTCAAACTGATGTACTATATGTTTCCTTGTGACTTTTCCAGAATTTGTTTCTTTCCAGAATTTGTTGTTCTTAAATTTTTTTGGAATTGATAGGTTATCCTGTGTTCAACAGGTGTTTAGAAGGTATTTTTCTGCAAGGCTTAGAAAAAAGCTAGATATCTTTATAGTCATCTGTAAATATTTGAACAGATCACATTCAGAAATATTTTAAAGATAGAAAAAATAAATATCTAAACTATAAGTTAATGCCATTTATTTCACTGGGCACATTCTATTTTGAATTATAGTTCGTAATTACACAGTTCTGAAGTGATCATGTTAATAGATACCTTAAAAGACCTCTTGCCCAATTCTGTTTGGTTTTCAAATATTGTAGCCCCTTCAGTGACTCCCCCAGGTCTCCTTACTGCACCTGTTGGTTCATGTTGATGAGAAGAAAACAAGCTGGAGAGTTTGGCCTCTTCCCCCCAAACTCTGACGACCTTGGTGGTCTTGGTGATCTTGGTCAGGTAATTGAACTGCTAAGTTTTAGTTATTATCCCTCAAAACTGGCCCTGTTACTCCCCCCTGCCTTGTTTGCTTCTTTTCAGGATGCAAATGCCTTTACCTGTTAATGTCATTTTAGAGGTATGAGGTAAGAATGTAAGAGCAAATTGGTAAAGGATCCTCAGAATGAATAATATTAATTAGAGGCATCTGGATTCTGTATGAAAAAAGTTAAAAGTTAAGAACTGTATTGTTACCCATTGGGAACGTTTTTGTAAATTAGCTACAGATAAGGTCAGGATTTTTTTTTTAAATTTGTTTTTGGTTGTGCTGGATCTTCGTTGCTGCTCGGGCTTTTCTCTAGTTGTGGCAGGTGGGATCTCCTCTCTAGGTGGGGTGTGCGGGCATCTCATTGTGGCAGCTTCTCTTGTTTCAGAGCACAGGCTGTCGATGCCCTTAGCAGCTGCTGCTTCTGGGCTCTAGAGCACAGGCTCAGTAGTTGTGGTGCATGGGCTTAGTTGCTCCACATGATGTAGGGTCTTCCTGGATCAGGAGTTAAACCCATGTCTCCTGTATAAGGATTCTTTACCACTGAGCCAACAGGGAAGCCCCGAAACAAGCTATTTATAGACTGTTGTACACATACTCTTAAACTGACAAATTTAAGTGAATTGTATTGCTTATATATGCTGTTTTTCCAGTGCCATGATTGTTTCCCCGTTTCTTTCTCCTTGGGGTCCTGTGCTTTCCTCCCAGTGCCTTGGAATGCTCTCCCAGGGGCTTCATCTCTGCCTTTCACAGTCCAGCTCTTTCACTCCTTCCTCCAGGGAAGCTTGCTTTGTTACCTTAGCAATGTTCCCTCCTTCCTTGAATCCTTTCAGATGCCTGAATCACTGTGGTTTGTGTGGTGTTTACTTGAGTTCATGTCCCTGGCACGTAGGAGGCTTTTATAGTGGGTATCCCTCTAGACACCCGGTTTCTACCTTCCACACAGCTTCTGCCCTACCCCCATCCTTCCCAACACTACTAAAGTGATGAGAGAAAGAAAGGATGATAGTGATGATTCTTGTCTTCATGTAAACTGGCCCTCCTCGGCCTGTTCTTTAATAACTGTATCATCCCTGGCCACCCTTGGGTAGTCCTAGTGGGCCATCAGGGCTGAGGACCCTCCCTCCTTGGGTGTGGGCATCTTCTCCAGGTCTGCAGCCCATTTGCTGATGACTTCCAGGTTTGAATCTCTAGCCCTGAACCCTCTGCTAAAATCGGAATTTGTGTTTGCAGTATGTGTGTACGTGTGTGTGTGCACGGGGAGAGGATCTCCATGTTTGTGTTCAGTAGCTGGTGCAAAGCTCAGTGGTTAAAACTGAGCTAATTCTCTCATTTTGATTCTGTTCTCTGCCTTGTTTTTCACATCTAATCTGTCCCATTTGGTCTGAAATGTCTTAAATACTCTTTTTTGTCTTGACTTAGGCTCTCATCCTATTTTCTGTGTTTGATTTCTTCCTCTGTCCTCGTCCACTGCTCTGACACTGAGTTATGACTGGGTGTATGGTCATTTATTTCCTGGACCCCCCAAAGGTGGCATGTAACTGCTCAAGTGCAGCACCCGTGGGGCTGTTTAGTCCGGCCATTGTTTGATTCCCAGCCTGTGTGGCCACGTGGGCCTGGACTGAGCCCAGGGAGAGGTCTTAGGTCCCTCCTCTTAGCCAGGTCAGCAGGTGAGCCAGACCTTTCCATCCTGTGTTAGAACAGCAGGGGCCCTGAATGTGTGTGGCTCACTTTTTAGAAAGTATTTACTTCTCTCTCTGCCAGTTAATACTTTTGCCAACAGTCATATGTTTTGGTCTTAAGCATATTTATGGCAGTTGTCTCATTTAGTGATGTGAGCAAATATGAGTGCTGAGAGAAAGTTGTTGCTTCTGTGAGAACTAAGTTGGTTGCCAAATTGGTTTTCTATTGCTGTGTAACAAGTCACTGACCAGAAAGTGTATCAGCTTAGGACACCTCCTTGTACTCTCTCCTCCTTTTCTCTGTGGGTCGGGAGTCTGGCCATGGCTTAGCTGGGTTCTGCTTCAAGACTCACAGGCTGCAGTCAGGGTGCTGACCAGTTTGCATTCTCATCTAGGGTTTTATTGGCGTCCTTGTTGGCAGAATTCAGTTTGTGGGACTGTGGGACTGAGTTGTGGGCTCCTAGGAGACACCCCTCTCCATAGGCAGCTCATGGCAGTGGCTGTGGACGGTCCCATCCTCTTAAGGGCTTTTACCTCACGTGACCCTGGGATAATTTTCCTTTTGATTGACTAGAAGTCAGTCAATGTGAGACTGATGTGAGACCTTAATTATATATGAGAAATTCCTTCACCTTTGCCACAGAAAGAAACAAAACTTAGTCCAGGTGTGATGTCCTCTCCTAATACTCGGAGGTCCTGCCCAAACTCAGAGGATTATACAGGATGTGTGTGCTAGGGGGTAAGAATCTTCAGGGTGTCTTAGATTTGCCTACTACACATTGCTTGGGTAAAACTGAGATGCTTAAAAAAATTGCTTGTACAGGTTAGGAAAGAGAGAATTGATAAGGATTGGGGGAGATGTCTTGAAAATCTAGAAGAATTGTGTGCTGAGTTTGCTCACAAAGTGCTCTTCAGTTCTTGGTGAGTCTGGAATAGTGAATGCTTCATGAGAGTGGTGTATGCGGGACTGATGACAAGGAACAAGCTAGTGGACTTGTGAGCAAAGAAAAGGCCCTGGCCTTCCATTGAAAGATGGGCAAACAGATGTGTTTGTTTTAGTGTAAAGTGTCTTGTCTGTCTCAGAAGAGGGTTTCTACTGTACCTGCAGTTTTCAGAATGGATGCTTTCTGTGGGTGTTCACTGTCCCCCCGACCCTTGGTCAATGACTGCTTGCTCTGGGAAACCGTTTCTGACTCCCAGATGTGGACAGCCAAGAGCACTTTTTGTGAGAATGTTATTTTTTCTTTGAATATCAGTGTAGACTTGTGTTTTTATTGACTATTTCAGTCTAATATAGTTGTTATATATTTTGCTGTTCAAAATTATTCTCAATTTGGCCAGTGGAGGAGTTCCTATCAGGCTTTGAGCAGCTTTTTTGGTGCAAACCTGAATATTCCAGGCTCACTATCAAAGTTATATTTGGATTAACCTCCAGGTTATTCAAGGGTGAAGTGTAGTTTTCTTAATAAACAGGTTAACTTGCATGTAAGGTAAACTCAAAATCTTGCTTTCATTCACCTCTCCTGCCTTCTACCCATGTTCTCCTTCCTGTAAGTGATTGTATTATTTGTGACTGACTTTTCTTTCCAGAGCATGTGCCCTCATATGTCTTTTATCTTGTATCTTAAGTAAAACTTAGTATGTAAAATATTATGCATGGTACCTTGTTCAGTTAACTGTGTACCTTGGGACAGTTTCATTAAATGCTGAATGACTGAACAGTAAGTGGGAATGAAATTTTCTTTTCACATTATTCTTTAAGAATTGCATTGTGAGTATGATCACTCTGAATATATTTTGTTTATCGTTACCAGCTTGCATTCACAAGAGATGGACTCTGTGGTCTGTGGAATGAAATGGTTAAAGATGGAGAAATTGTGTATGCTGGGACAGAACCGTCACAGAACGGAGAGCTTCCGCCTGGGAAAGGTGAGGGCCTTTAAGGCGCACTTCTCACTGTTTGAAGACCTTTATAAAGTGGATCCCGTAGAGAGCTGGGAGTGTGCTACACGTGCGGGAGTGTGCCTGAGTATAACTCTGAAGTTTTGCTTTCACTTTGGAAATGCCTAAATGATAATTAATACGAGGCGCTTCCTGATTTCCTTGTTCTACCCAAACTGAAGGCCTTTTCATTGCAGAGCCAACCTGCTGTGGTGTCCTTCCTCTGATGTCTCATTTGCAGCTTCTGGGAACTCCACTTTACTGTTTTTTTTCTTTAAGTTTTGAAACATACCTTGCTTTGGCTAACTATAAATTGTGGTTTTTATGAGGTTGAGTGGAAATAGTATTTTGAAATTTTTCCAGGATGACTATCCTGTGCATGCGTGTATGTGTGTGCATGCATACTCAGTCGTGTCTGACTCTTTGTGACTCCATGGACTGTAGCCTGGGAGTCTCCTCTGTCCGTGGGATTTTCCAGGCAAGAAGACTGGAATGGGTTACCATTGTTTTCTCCAGAGGGTCTTCCTGACCCAGGGAGTGAACCCTGTCTCTTGCGTCTCACGCATTGCCAGGCAGTCTTCTCCGCTGCACTACCTGGGAAACCCCTGTGACTATCCTGTGGGAGTGTAAAAAACACTTTTTGGGAGCCTTTGGCCTATGGACTTTTATTGTATTTGTCTGTGCAGGGAAATATCAGTGAACACTTGTTGGGCATAGGATTATGAAAACGCAGTGAAGTCAGTTGTTCTTGACTTTGGCTGTGAATCAGAATCACTGTTTAGGCTTTAAAAAGAAATGGATGCCTGTACCCACCCCAAACCTGTAGAATCTGAATAACCCTACTGGAGAAGGCAGTGGTACCCGACTCCAGTACTCTTGCCTGGAAAATCCTGTGGACGGAGGAGCCTGGTAGGCTGCAGTCCATGGGATCGCTAAGAGTTGGACATGACTGAGCGACTTCACTTTCCCTTTTCCCTTTCATGCATTGGAGAAGGAAATGGCAACCCACTCCAGTATTCTTGCCTGGAGAATCCCAGGGACGGGGGAGCCTGGTGGGCTGCTGTCTGTGGGGTCGCACAGAGTTGGACACGACTGAAGCGACTTAGCAGCAGCAGCTGAAGTTGATTCAGTCCTGCTATTTGAAAATCATCAGGATGGATAAAGTTATTTTAGAAAGTAGTGGGACTTCCCTGGTTGTCCAGTGGATAGGACTTCACCTTCTGATGCAGAGGGTGTAGGTTCAGTCCCTGGTTGGAGAGCTACATGCCTGCAGCCAAAAACCAAAACATAAAACGGAAGCAATATTGTAACAAATTAAAGGCTTTACAAATGGTCCACATTAAAAAAAGAAAAAAAGTAGTTACTTTTCATAGAGTGAATTAGAATAGTCTCCACTTGAAAATAAATTGGAAAAACAATATATCTTTACAGTTACAGTATCTAGCAGAGTGAGCTCATTTTTTCCCTGATATTTTATTGTGAAAACTTCCATGCACCCACAACAACTGACAGGTCTGTACAGTGAGCAGCTGCACACTCATCCCCTGGATCATACTAATCTGTCCTCTGTCCATTGGTGCATCTTACCTGACTCCCCTAGACACCTCATGCATATTATTAACAAGATGGACTTCAGTGTAGCTTTTTGTCTTTAGGGCAGAACTTACCCATAATAAAATATATGTTTTGAGTTTCCTGTTGCATAAGTTTCAACAGACATAATCGGTATAACCAACCACTCATTGGTACTCCCACTTTGAAGGTTCTCACGTGCCCCTTACTGGCTCCGTCCTGCCCTCTTTACTCATAGGCAACCACTGATCTGATCTTTCTGTGTCGTGGATTGGTTTTGCCTGTTCTAGACTTTCATGTAAATAGTATCATGTAATTACATTACATGCTTGTTTCAGTTTGTAATGATTTATTAGTTTTAGTAGTTCATTCTGTATACTTTTAAAGTTTTTGTGCCTTTTCATCCTATCCTTCCAGTATTAATGCATTAAAACATACTTCTAAAAGATACTCTGAGAAAAACTAATTACATGGGAAATTTCAAAGTCTATTTCTTATTCATTACATTTGATGACTATTTATTGTTCTTTGTTTTTTAAAAAATATGTTGTTAGAAAGCAAAGCGTAGGGCCTCCCTGATGGATCAGTGGTAAAGAATCCTCCTGCCAGTGCAGGAGATACGGGTTTGATCCATTGTCCAAGAAGATCCCATATGCCACAGAGCAACTAAGCCTATGCACCAAAACTAGAGTCTGGGAGCTGCAGCTGTTGAAGCCTGCATGCCCTGGAGCCTAGGTTCCGCAACAAGAGAAGCCACTGAGATGAGAAGCCCTCACACTGTAAATAGAGAGTAGTGCCCACTTGCCGCATCCAGAGAAAGCCTGTGGACAGCAACAGGGACCCAGAATGGCCAAAAGCAAATAAATTTTAAAAAATAAAGCAAAATGTAACCTTTATGTAGGTCCCAAATGAATAGTTTTTTCTTGATATTCAGTAAAAGTTATTGTTTTTAATGAGACATGATATATGCTTTTTGTTATGGGAAAATATTTTTAATAGATTTATACACCTAATTTCATTTTTAAGACCATGGTCTTTTTTTTTTTTGGCTGCATTACATAGCAGCTTGCGGGTCCTTAGTTCTCCAACCAGGTTTCAAACCAGGCTCCTGTCAGGGAATCTGCAGAGCCTTAACCACTGGACTTTCAGGGAATTCCCAAGATTGTGTACATTATTTTGTTATTGTTCAGTCAGTAAGACCTGTCTGACTCTTTGCAACCCCACGGACTGCAGCATGTTACGTTTCCTTGCCCTTCATCTATCTCCCAGAGTTTGCTCTGATTCATGTCTTTTGAGTTAGTGATGCTGTCTTAACATTCTCATCTTCTACTGCCCTCTTTTGAATTCAGTCTTTCCCAGCATCAGGGTCTTTTGCAATGAGTCAGCTCTTTGCATCAGGTGGCCAAAGTTTTGAAGCTTAAGCATCAGTCCTTCCAATGAATATTCAGGATTGATATCCTATAGGATTGACTCGTTGGATCTCCTTGCAGTCCAAGGGACTCTCCAGAGTCTTCTCTAGAACCACAATTTGAAAGCATCCATTCTTTGGTGCTCAGCCTTCTTGATGGGCCAACTCTCACATCCATACGTGACTACTGGGAAAACCATAGCTTTGACTTTACAGAGCTTAGTTGCCCAATTGATATCCCTGCTTTTTAATATGCTGTCTAGGTTTGACGTTGCTTTCCTTCTAGGGAACAAACATCTTTGAATTTCATGGCTGCAGTCACCATCCATAGTGATTTTGGAGCCCAGGAAAATAAAAATCTGTCACTGCTTCCACCCTTTCCCCTTCTGTTGGCTACGAAGTTACAGGACTGGATGCTGTGATCTTAGTTTTTTGAATGTTGAGTTTCAAGCTAGCTTTTTCAGTCTGCTCTTTCACCTTCAACAAGAGGCTTTTTAGTTCCTCTTCACTTTGTGCTGTTAGAGTGATATCATTTGCATAGCTGAGATTGTAGATATTTCTCCCAGCAATCTTAATTCTATTCTCTGATTCATCCAGCCCTGCATTTTACATGATGTACTCTGCATAGAAGTTAAATAAATAGGGTGACAGTGTACAGCCTTGTTTTACTCCTTTCTCAATTTTGAACCAGTTCCTTGTCCAATTCTGATTTCTTTTTCACCTGCGTACGGGTTTCTCAGGATCCAGGTAAGGTGGTCTGATATTCCCCCTTCGTGGATCATAACCTTTTCGTGGTGAAGGGACTTGTATAACTCAGTGAAGCTGTAAGCCACATGGTTCAGGGCCACCTGAGACAGGCAGGTCATAATGAAGAATTATGACAAAACATGGTCCACTGAAGCAGGGAATGGCTAACCACTCCAGTATTTTTGCCGCAAGAACCCCATGAACAGTATGAAAAGGCAAAAAGATATGACACTGGAAGATGAGCCCCCAGGTTGGAAGGTGTCCAGTATGCTACTGGGCAAGAGCGGAAGGCAATTACTAGTAGCTCTAGAAAGAATGAAGCAGCTGGGCCAAAGCTGAAATGACTCTCATTTCAACTGTGGATGTATCTGGTGGTGAAAGTAAAGTCCAGTGCTGTAAAGAACAATATTGCATTGTAACCTGGAATGTTAGATCTATGAATCAGGGTAATTAAGCAGGAGATGGCAAGAATGAACATTGACATCTTAACAATCAGTGAGCTAAAATGAACGGGAATGGGTGAATTTAATTCAGATGATTGTTATATCTACTACTTTGGGCAAGAATCATTTAGAAGAAATGGAATAGCCTTCATAGTCAACAAAAGAGTCCAAAATGCAGTATTTGGATGCAGTCTCAAAAATGACAGAATGATCTCGGTTTGTTTTCCAAGGCAAACCATTCAGCCTCACAGTAAACTGAAGTCTGTGTCCCAGCCCCTTGATGCCAAAGAAGCTGAAGTCAGGTACTTTGAAGACCTACAAGACCTATAACTAACATCAAAAAAAGATTCCTTCTTTTGTCCTTTTCACATAGAGGATTGGAATTCAAAAGCAGGAAGTCAAGAGATACCCAGAATAACAGGCAGGTTTGGCCTCGGAATATAAAATGAATCAGGGCAAACACTAACACACTGGTCATAGTAAACACCCTTTTTCAATGACCCAAGAGATGACGCTACACATGGACGTCACCAGAGGTCAGTACCGAAATCAGATTGATTATGTCCTTTGTAGGCAAAGATGGAGAATTTCTATGCAGTCCACAAAAAAAAGACCTGGAGCTGACTGTGGCTCAGATCATGAGCTCCTTATTGCAAATTCAGGCTTAAATTGAAGAACGTAGGGAAAACCACTAGGCCAGTCAGTTAATGACCTAAATCAAATCCCTTGTGATTATACAGTGGAGGTGACAAATTGATTTAAGGAACTAGATCTGGTAGACAGAGTGCCTGAAGAACGACGTCCAGAGGTTCATGATATTGTACAGGAGGCAGTAATCAAAACCATCCCAAACAAAAAGAAATACACGAAGGCAAAATGGTTGTTTGAAGAGGCTGAGGAAGGAAGAGATATACCAAACTGAATGCTTGGTTCCAGAGAACAGCAGTGAGAGATAAGAAAGTGTTCTTCAATGAACAGTTCAAAAAAGTAAAGGAAAATAATAGAATGGGAAAGCCTAGAGACCTCTTCAAGAAAATTGCAGATACCACGGGAACATTTCATGCAGGAATGGGCACCAAAAAGGACAGAAACAGGAAGCACTTAATAGAAGCAGAGGAGATTAAGAAGAGGTGACAAGAATACACAGAAGAACTATACAGGAAAGGTCTTAATGACCTGGATAACCATGATGGTGTGATCACTTGCCTCGAACCATACATCCTGGACTGAACTCATGTGGGCCTTAGGAAGCATAAGTACAAACAAACCTAGTGGAGGTGGTGGAATTTCAGTTGAGCTGTTTAAAATTCTAAAAGGTGATGCTGTCAAATTGTTGCACTCAGTATTTTGGCAAATTTGGAAAACTCAGCAGTGGCCACAGGACTGGAAAAGGTCTATTTTCATTCCAGTCCTAAAGAAGGATAATGCCAAAGAATGTTCAGACTGTCGTAAAGTTGTGCTCATTTCACATCTAGTAAGGGTGTGCTCAAAATCCTTCAAGCTCTGCTTCAGCAGTATGTGAATCAAGAATTTCCAGATAGATGTAGAAGCTGAATTTAGAAAAGGCACAGGAACCAGAGATCAAATTGCCAAAATTCATTGGATCATAGAGAAAGCAAGGGAATTCCAGAAAAACATTTACTTTTGCTTCATTGACTGACTGTGCGGACTCTTTGATTGTCTGGATCAGAAGAAACTGGAAAATTCTCAAAGAGATAGAAATACCAGACCACCTTACCTGTCTCCTTGGAAAACTGTGTGCATTATGTGATTGTAGTGTGGCTGATTGTGAGAAAAATACAGGTCAGAGCAGAAGTTCCTTAGATGCACCGTTATCTTTGCTCTGTTTTCCCAGGGAATGACCATTTTCTACTGCACACACAGCAATTCTAGGATGAGTTCTTACTGTTGTTTAGCTTGTTTTCTTCATTCATTTCTGGGACATAGTGGCTTTTAATATTTTGAGCTTACCTTGGAATAAACCTTCTTTTCTTCCTTTTAGAACTTTTTGATCCTACTGATGAGGAAAGACTGCTTCCACCTAGGTAGTAAGCTTTGTGTTTCCTTTTCGGGGCCTGCCCTACAAAAGACAGGCTAGATTATAATCTTACACTTTTTTTTCAAGTGAATATTTCCTACAACCCTGTTTAGAGTTACCATATTTATTATTTTGAGGGAAAATAGAGGAGGGAATAGGATGTAAAGAAAGGAAAGTTAAGAGGCTAATAACAGATACACAAAACTTAATTTTTTAATTTTTGCTGGGGCCTGACCTTTGTGTGAAGAACTGTTTCGTTTATTGTAAACCTTCTCAGTCTGTGCAGATAGTAGAAATATACTAGCCAGTTGTTTGCTTATTCAGGCCTCTTAAAAAAATTTATTGCTATTTCTGTTACATTACTAATGTCATTTATGGACATCAGTACTAACTTTTTATAGTTTTTATGTAGTTCTTATGGAGTTTGTTTTGGCTTTTTCTGACTTTGTATTGTGCATTGTTTTTAGGGTTTCCTTTTCTCTTGGTCTGGTCAGTGCTCTTTAGTTATGTGTGTTTCAATTTTAAAAGTCCAGAGATGAGTTTTTGATTTTTTTTTTTTTTTAAAGAACGTGACAACTTTTCTCCTGGTTTTATAGTTTCTCTGTGGAGGATATAAAATATTGGATGTGGCTTTTATTCCAAAATAACTCATGATTATTTGGGCAGAAAATGGATTTGCATACAGAAGTGTTTAACAGGATCATAAAAACCCCATGATGTTACCCACAACCAGGGCTGGTGGAGTTCAGGAGTGGTATGATTCCTGCGGTTTTTCAGAGACCTGGCTTGGGCCCAAGGGTGGTGGTGCAGGTGGGGTCCTCCAGGTGGAGGACCGTGAAGAGCAGTGGTATGGAGGGTGGACAGGGAGCAGCAGATAGGGGTGGGCCAGCCTGGAGGGACATGGACTGCTGGAGTGCTCAGCTGCATCTACCTCTAGGAGAGTGCAGCTGCTGCTGCAGTGGATACATTCTGGGGGCACGTTTATAAACTCGAGCTTAGACGCTATTGCACAAAGGGCTGTGCGTGTTAGAAAGAGTAGTCAGGACTCAGTCCTCTTAGCAGGGAGAACTCAGCTGAATCCTGATTCTGTAGCCCAAACTCTAGTTCATTAGGATCACCTGAAGTCTTGGTCAGACACTGGCCTGACCAGTGTCTGGCCCCACCCTTAGAATTTATGATTTCTTGGATTTGGGGTAGGACTTAGGAATTTGCATTTCTAACGTGTTTCTAAGTTCTGCTGATGATGTTTGCTTTTCAAAAAGTGTGTTGTGTCTGTACAGCCAAAGTCTATTACCTTTAGAGTTTAAGAGACAGGAAGAGAGCTGATTCTGGGAAGATGGCATCAAACGGCTTTCAGAGGAAGTTGATCTGGGCTCAAGAGAGGATGGCTGTGCTGTACTCACAGAGAGAAAGCCCAGGGTGGTAGTATAAGGTTCACGCCTTTCTTTATTGATCAACTGTCAATTTTGACACATTTTTTGCAGGTTTTGTTAACTAAGGCAGATAAAGTTTACCTCAAATCTTCTGTTACTTACTGTATCTGCCAACTTGTCTCTTACCATCTTGTTTCATGTTTTCGCATAACTGGACATTTTTCTTTAAGACAGAAATTACTATCTTTCTTCCTTGATACTAATCTTTAGCATCTTGCTTATATATTCATGTTTCTCTGCCACCATTCTTTCTGGTTTAATCTCAGCCATTCATGTGGTTGAGATTATGACTTTTATCTGAATTAAGTAGCCTCTAATTCAGAAAGTGGGCTTCCCTGGTGGCTCAGTGGTAAAGAATCTGCCTGTCAGTGCAGGAGACACAGGTTTGATCCCTGGGTCAGGAGGAGCCTCTGGAGAAGGAAGTGGCAACCCACTTAGTATTCTTGCCTGGAGAATCCCATGGACAGAGGAGCCTGGTGGGCTGTAGTACATGGGATCACAAAACAGTTGGACATGACTTAGTGACTAAACAACAACAAATTTAGAGTGTGGTTCTACACCAATTCTGTGATTCTCCAGTACCAAGTGGATGTCTGATAATTCAGTCCAGTTCTGACACTTAACTACTGGAGTTCAGTCCTCACAAGTGAAGGGCTCAGTTCTCCAAGGCTGCCTCCACTTCAGATTCCAGACTCACATGGGAGTCCCAGGTTACTCTCACATTTGCCTGACTGACTACAAATTTAGAGGTTTCCATGACCCTCTCAGGTTCAGTAATTCCCTAGAAAAACTCACAAAATTCAGGAAAACACTTTGTTGGTTTATTATAAAGAAGACAGCTCAAAACAGCCAAGTGGAAGAGATGCAGAAGGCAAGGTGTGGGGAAGGGGCTCAGAGCTTCCATGCCTTTTCTTGGCCCTCCAACCTCCCAGCACGTCTGTGTATTCACCAACCTGAAATATCCCCCAGTTTTTTTGTTCAAGAGATTTTATTTAATCTCCCACCCCTCTCTCTCTAGAGGTCAGGAGATGGTCCTGATAGTTTTCCCCTCTGATCACTGTTTGGTTTTTCTGGTGACCAGCTCACATCACGGAGCCATCTAGAGGCCTCATCCTGAGTCAGTTCCTTAGCATAAGCTCAGGTATAGTGGAAAGGAGCTTGTTGTGAATGTCGAAAGATGCTCCTAAGGAAATTGCAAGTGTTTTAGAAGCTCTGTGCCAGAAACCTAGACCAAAGACCGAATAAATATTTTTATTATACCACAGATAAAAAAGTATGATATTGGTGTTAAACATTTTAGCAGAGCTCTGGAGTCCACATTATAAGAGTCCCATTTTACATGCTTAATAAGCAAAAATAATGTAAAGTTGGTTTTGCATCCTGGCATACAATAGCATAAAGAGGCAAAGGCATGTGTACATTTATTTGTTAACTTGTGCGTGGTGACTGATGATCTAGTAGTCTCTCTTAGCATTTGTACAGGATTTCACAAATTCAGTAAGTCAGTTCAGTCACTCAGTCGTGTCCAGCTCTTTGTGACCCCATGGACTGCAGCATGCCAGGCTTCCCTGTCCATTCCCAACTTCTGGAGCTTGCTGAAACTCATGTCCATTGAGTTCGTGATGCCACCCAACCATCTCTGTTGTCCCCTTCTCCTCCCGCCTTCAATCTTTCCCAGCATCAGAGTTTTTTCCAATAAGTCTTCACATCAGGTGGCCAAAGTATTGGAGTTTCAGCTTAAGCATCAGTCCTTCCAGTGAATATTCAGAACTGATTTCCTTTAGGATGGACTGGTTGGATTTCCTTGCAGTCCAAGGGATTCTCAAGAATCTTCTCCATCACCACAGTTCAAAAGCATAAATTCTTTAGTGCTCAGCTTTCTTTATAGTTCCAACTCTCACACCCATAAGTGATTACCAGAAAAAAGATAGTTTTGACTATCCAGACATTTGTCAGCAATGTAATCACAAACTGCTTTTTAATATGCTGTCTAGGTTGATCATAGCTTTTCTTCTGAAGAGCAAGTGTCTTTTAATTTCATGACTGCAGTCAACATATGCAGAGATTTTGGAGTCCAAGAAAATAGTCTGTCACTGTTTCCATTTTTCCCCCATCTGTTTCCCATGAAGTGATGGGACCAGATGCCATGATCTTATTTTTTTGAATGTTGTTTTAAGCCAGCTTTTTCACTCTCCTCTTTCATTTTCATCAAGAGGCTAATTTAGTTCCTCTTTGCTTTCTGTCATAAGGGTGATGTTATCTGCATATCTGAGGTTATTGGTATTTCTCCCGGCATCTTGCTTCCAGCTTGTGCTTCATCCAGCCCAGCATTTTGCTTGATGTACTCTGCATAGAAGTTAAACAAGCAGGGTGAAAATATACAGCTCTGACATACTCCTTTCCTGATTTGGAACCAGTCTTTTGTTCCATGTCCAGTTTTAACTGTTGCTTCTTGACCTGCATACATGTTTTGCAGGAGGCAGATCAGGTGGTCTGGTATTCCCATCTGTTGAAGAATTTTCCACAGTTGTGATCCACACAGTCAGAGGCTTTGCTGTAGTCGATGAAGCCGAAGTAGATGTTTTTCTGGAATTTTCTTGCTTTTTCTATGATCCAGCAGATGATGGCAATTTGATCTCTGGTTCCTCTGGCTTTTCTGAATCCAGCTTTAACATCTGGAAATTCATGGTTCATGTACTGTTGAAGCCTAGCGTGAAGAATTTTGAGCATTACTTTGCTGGTATGTGAGATTAGTGCAATTGTGCAGTAGTTTGAACATTCTTTGGCATTTCCTTTCTTTGGGAATGGAATGAAAACTGACCTATTCCAGTCCTGTGGCCACTGCTGGGTTTTCCAAATTTGCTTGCATATTGAGTGCAGCACTTTCACAGCATCATCTTTCAGGATTTGAAATAGCTCATCTGGAATTCTATCACCTCCACTAGCTTTGTTCTTGGTGATGATTCTAAAGCCTATTTGATTTTGCAGTTTAGGATGTCTGGCTCTAGGTGAGTGATTACACCATTATGGTTATCTGGGTCATTAAGGTCTTTTTGTACATTTCTTCTGTGTATTCTTGCCACCTCTTCTTAATATCTTCTGCTTCTGTTAGGTCCATACCATTTCTGTCCTTTGTTGAGCCCATCTTTGCATGAAATGTTCCCTTGCTATCTAATTTTCTTGACGAGATCTCTAGTCTTTCCCATTCTGTTGTTTTCCTCTATTTCTTTGCACTGATCGCTGAGGAAGGCTTTCTTATATCTTTTCACTGTTCTTCGGAAATCTGCATTTAAATGGGTATATTTTTCTTTTTCTCCTTTGCCTTTCTCTTCTCAGCTATTTTTAAGGCCTCCTCAGACAATCATTTTGCCTTTTTCCATTTCTTTTTCTTGGGAATGGTCTTGATTACTGCCTCCCGTACAGTGTCACGGGACTATCAGACTATCAGATCTAATCCCTTGAATCTGCTTGTCACTTCCTCTGTTTAATCGTAAGGGATTTGATTTAGGTCATACCTGAATGGCCTACTTTCTTCAATTTAAGTCTGAATTTGACAATAAGGAGTTCATGATCTGAGCCACAGTCAGCTTCCGGTTGGTCTTGTTTTTGGTGACTGTATAGAGCTTCTTCCTTTCTTTGGGATTGGAATGAAAACTGACCTTTTCCAGTTCTGTGGCCACAGCTGAGTTTTCCAAATTTGCTGACATACTGAGCGCAGCACTTTCACTGCATCATCTTTTAGGGTTTGAGATAGCTCAACTGGAATTCCATCAGCTCCACTAGCTTTGTTTGTAGTGATGCTTCGTAAGGCCCACTTGACTTCACATTCCAGGATGTCTGACTCTAGGTGAGTGATCACACCATCGTAATTAACTGGATTGTGAAGATTCTTTTTGTACAGTTCTTCTGTGTATTCTTGCCACCTCTTCTTAATATCTTCTGCTTCTGTTAGGTTCATACTATTTCTGTCCTTTATCGAGCCCATCTTTGCATGAAATATTCCCTTGGTATCTCTAATTTTCTTGAGGAGATCTCTGGTCTTTCCTATTCTGTTGTTTTCCTCTGTTTCTTTGCATTGATCGCTGAGGAAGGCTTTCTTATCTCCCCTTGCTATTCTTTGGAACTCTGCATTTAAATGGGTATATCTGTCCTTTTCTCCTTTGCTTTTTGCTTCCCTTCTTTTCACAGCTATTTGTAAGGACTCCTCAGACAGCAATTTTGCTTTTTTGCATTTGTTTTTCCTGAGGATGGTCTTGATCCCTGTCTCCTGTACAGTGTCCCAAACCTCTGTCCATAGTTCATCAGGCACTCTTATCAGAGCTAGTCCCTAAAATCTGTTTCTCACTTCCAGTGTATAATCATAAGGAATTTGATTTAGGTCATACCTGAATAGTTTAGTGATTTTCCCCACTTTCTTCAATTTAAGTCTGAATTTGGCAATAAGAAGTTCATGATATGAGCCACAGTCAGCTCCTGGTCTTGTTTTTGCTGACTGTATAGAGCTTCTCCATCTTTGGCTGCAAAGAATATAATCAGTCTGATTTTGGTGTTGACTATCTGGTGATGTCCATGTGTAGAGTCTTCTCTTGTGTTGTTGCAAGAGGGTGTTCGCTACCACCAGTGCGTTCTTGGCAAAACCCTGTTAGCCTTTTACCCACTTTGTTTTGTACTCCAAGGCCAAATTTGTCTGTTAATCCAGGTATCTCTTGACTTCTTACTTTTGCAATAAGAGGACATCTTATTTTGAGTGTTAGTTCTAGAAGATCTTGTAGGTCTTCATAGAACCATTCAAGTTCAGCTTCTTCAGCATTACTGGTCAGGTCGTAGACTTGGATTACTATGATATTGAATGGTTTGCCTTGGAAACGAACAGAGATCATTCTGTCATTTTTGAGATTGCATCCAAGTACTGCTATAAGCATCTGAATGGAGAGTTCCAAAGAATAGCAAGGAGAGATAAGAAAGCCTTCCTCAGTGATCAATGCAAAGAAATAGAGGAAAACAACAGAATAGGAAAAACAAGAGATCTCTTCAAGAAAATTAGAGATTCCAAGGGAACATTTCATGCAAAGATGGGCTCGATAAAGGACAGAAATGGTAGGGACCTAACAGAAGCAGAAGATATTAAGAAGAGGTGGCAAGAATACACAGAAGAACTGTACAAAAAAGATCTTCACGAGCAAGATAGTCACGATAACGTGATCACTGACCTAGAGCCAGACATCTTGTAATGTGAAGTCAAGTGGGCCTTAGAAAGCATCACTACGAACAAAGCTAGTGGTGGTGATGGAATTCCAGTTGAGCTATTTCAAATCTTGAAAGATGATGCTGTGAAAGTGCTGCACTCAATATGCCAGCAAATTTTGAAAACTCAGCAGTGGCCACAGGACCGGAAAAGGTCAGTCTTCATTCCAATCCCAAAGAAAGGCAATGCCAAAGAATGCTCAAACTACCGCACAATTGCACTCATCTCACACGCTAGTAAAGTCATGCTCAAAATTCTCCAAGCCAGGCTTCAGCAATATGTGAACCGTGAACTTCCAGATGTTCAAGTTGGTTTTAGAAAAGGCAGAGGCACCAGAGATCAAATTGCCAACATCCGCTGGATCATGGAGAAAGCAAGAGAGTTTCAGAAAAACATCTATTTCTGCTTCATTGACTATGGCAAAGCCTTTGACTGTGTGGATCACAATAAACTGTGGAAAATTCTGAAAGAGATGGGAATCCCAGACCACCTGACCTGCCTCTTGAGAAACCAGAACAGAAGCAACAGTCAGAACTGTACATGGAACAACCGACTGGTTCCAAATAGGAAAAGGAGTATGTCAAGGCTGTATATTGTCACCTTGCTTATTTAACTTATATGCAGAGTACATCCTGAGGAACACTGGGCTGGAAGAAGCACAAGCTGGAATTGCCGGGAGAAATATCAGTAACCTCAGATATGCAGATGACACCACCCTTATGGCAGAAAGTGAAGAGGAACTCAAAAGCCTCTTGATGAAAGTGAAAGAGGAGAGTGAAAAGGTTGGCTTGAAGCTCAACATTCAGAAAACAAAGATCATGGCATCTGGTCCCATCACTTCATGGGAAATAGATGGAAAAGCAGTGGAAACAGTGTCAGACTTTATGTTTTTGGGCTCCAAAATCACTGCAGATGCTGATTGCAGCCATGAAATTAAAAGACACTTACTCCTTGGAAGGAAAGTTATGACCGACCTTGATAATATATTAAAAAGCAGAGACATTACTTTGCCAACAAAAGTCCATCTAGTCAAGGCAATGGTTTTTCCCGTGGTCATGTATGGATGTGAGAGTTGGACTGTGAAGAAAGCTGATCACCGAAGAATTGATGCTTTTGAACTGTGGTGTTGGAGAAGACTCTTGAGAGTCCCTGGTACCGCAAGGAGATCCAACCAGTCCATTCTAAAGGAGATCAATCCTGGGTGTTCATTGGAAGGACTGATGCTAAAGCTGAAACTGCAATACTTTGGCCACCTCATGCAACGAGTTGACTCACTGGAAAAGACTCTGATGCTGGGAAAGGTTGGGGGCGGGAGGAGAAGGGGACGACAGAGAATGAGATGGCTGGATGGCATCACCGACTCTGTGGACATGAGTTTGAGTGAACTCTGGGAGTTGGTGATGGATAGGAAGGCCTGGCGTGGTGTGATTCATGGGGTCGCGGAGAGTCGGACACGACTGAGCGACTGAACTGAACTGCATTTCAGGCTCTTATTTTGGCTGTGATGGCTACTCAATTTCTTCTAAGGGATTCTTGCCCACGGTAGTAGATATAATGGCCATCTCAGTTTCCCGATTCCTGTCCATTTTAGTTCACTGATTCCTAAAATGTTGATGTTCACTTGTGCCATCTCCTGTTTGATCACTTTCAATTTGCCTTGATTCATGGATCTAACATTCCAGGTTCCTGTGCGATATTGCTCTTTACAGCATCAGACTTTACTTCTATCTCCATCACATCCCAGGTGGGTGTTGTTTTTGCTTTGGCTCTGTCTCTTCATTCTTTGTGGAGTTATTTCTCCACTCTTCTCCAGTGGCATATTGGACACCTACCGACCTGGGGAGTTCATCTTTCAGTGTCATACCTTTTTACCTTTTCATTTTGTTCACGGGGTTCTCAAAGCAAGAATACTGAAGTGATTTGCCATTCCCTTCTCCAGTGGACCACGTTTTGTCAGAACTCTCTGCAGTGACCATTGTGTCCACCTTTGGTGGCCCTACGCAGCATGGCTCATAGTTTCATGGAGCTAGACAAGGCTGTGGTCGATGTGATCGGTTTGGTTAGTTTTCTGTGATTGTGGTTTTCATTCTGTCTGCCCTCTGATAGATAGGGGTAAGAGGCTTATGGAAGCTTTTTGATGGGAGAGCCTGACTGAGGGGAAACTGGGTCTTGTTCTGTTGTGCAGGGCTGTGATTGGTAAATCTTTAGTCCAGTTTTCTGTTAGTGGGCGTGGCTGTGTTCCCTCCTGGTTGCTTGACCTGAGGCTGATCTGTGGTGGAGGTAATGAAGATAATGGTGACCTCCTTCAAAAGGTCCCATGCACATACTTTTCCACTCATCGCCCCCGACCCTGCAGCAGGCCACTGCTGAACCTTGCCTCCGCCGAAGACTGCTGGACAGTTTCGGGCATGTCTGGGTCAGTAACTTGTGAGGTCACTGCTCCTTTCCCCTGATTCCTGGTGCACAGAAGGTTTTGTTTATGCCCTCGAAGAGTCTGTTTCCCCAGTCCTGTGTAAGTTCTGGCAGCTTGGCCACCTCATGCGACGAGCTGACTCACTGGAAAAGACTCTGATGCTGGGAAGGATTGGGGGCAGGAGGAGAAGGGGACGACAGAGAATGAGATGGCTGGATGGCATCACTGACTTGATAGACATGAGTTTGAGTGAACTCCGGGATTTGGTGATGGACAGGGAGGCCTGGAGTGCTGTGATTAATGGGGTCGCAAAGAATCGGAAACGACTGAGTGACTGAACTGAACTGAACTGATGGTGGGGTTAATGGTGACCTCCACCAAGAAGGTTTATGCCATATCCAGGTCTGCTGCACCCAGAGCCCCTGTGGCAGGCCGCTGCTGACCCGTCCCTCCACAGGAGACACTCAGACACAGTTCTGGCTTGATCTCTGTGGATTGGGCGTACATTTTGTGCCCTTCACCCGTCTGAGCAACTCAGGGCCCCAGGTGCTTGGTGAGAACGCTGTCCCAAGGGGGCTGTGTGTCTCAATCACCTCCCCGGTCCCATCCACTCAGTTTCCCAGGGGCACTGTGAGAGTATCATCTCAACTGTGCTGTGTCTCTCTTCTGGAGAGCTGGTCTCACCCTTGACCCTCCTGGCCAGTGTCAACCATCCAGAGTCTCAGGAAGTCGGCGTTAGCAGCTGGGAGGCTCCTCACAGCTTGGTGGAAGATGTCGTCTCTGGGGCTGAGATTGTAGCAGCCCCTTGCCTTCCAGCTCTGGCTGTGGCAAGCCTGCCTCTGCCTCCCGGCATTTCTCCTTTGGTATTCCCTCAGTCCTTTGTTCTGTGAGTGGGCCAGGCTACCCGTTAGGTTGTTAGGTTAGAGCCTTTCTCAGGAAAGTTCCCATTTCTGCAGTTGTAGTTAGGCGTGTATTCTCTGGGTTTTTTTTTTTTTCCCCCGGTTATGTTGCCTTCTGAGATTCCAAAAGTCCCCACACACCTGTCTGTGAGAGGGTTTCCTACTTTGTGGAAACTTCAGGACTCCCCGCCCCAGGACACGTCTCTGTCCCTAACTCTTTTGTGTCTCTTGTCTTTTGTATTTTGTCCTACCTCCTTTCGAAGAGAATGGGCTGTGTTTCTGGGTGCCTGGTGTCCTGCCAGTGTTCAGATGTTTGGTAGAAGTTGCTCAGCATTCAGATGATCTTTTGATGAATTTGTGGGAGAGAAAGTGGTCTCCCTATTCCTATTCCTCCACCATCTTGAAGTATCTCCTTTTAGTCTTAATTAATTTTATTAATTGAGATCTTGTAGTACTCTTGCCTAGAAAATCCCATGGATGGAGGAGCCTGGTAGGCTGCAGTCCGTGGGGTCGCTAAGGGTCGGACATGACTGAGCGACTTCACTTTCACTTTTCACTTTCACACATTGGAGAAGGAAATGGCAACCCACTCCAGTGTTCTTGCCTGGAGAATCCCAGGGACAGGGGAGCCTGGTGGGCTTCCGTCTATGGGGTCACACAGAGTCGGACACGACTGAAGTGACTTAGCAGCAGCAGTGTAATGGTTTATTTTATGTATCAACTTTGCCAAGCCATGTTGTCCAGATATTTGGTTGATTAGATATTATTCTGGATGTTTCTATGAAAATGAATTTTGAATGAAATTCACACATAAATCCATGGACTTTGAGTAAAGCAAATTACACTTCATAATGTGGGTGGGCCTCATCCAGTCACTCGAAGAGCCTGAGTAGAGAAAAGACTAATTTTCTTCCAGCAAGAAGAAATTTTCCCTCCAGATTGCCTTTGGACTCAAAACTGTAACATCAACTGTTCCTTGGTTCCCACCTTGCTTGCTTTCTCTGCAGTTTTTGGAGTTGAACTTCCACCATTGTGGAAGCCAATTCCTTGAAATAAATCAGTCTCCCCCTGCGACCAACACAGGTGTATGCGCCCCCCCCATTTCATTTTTGTGGAAAATTTTCAGTGATACATTTAGATTGTTGTTCAGTCACTAAGTCATGTATGACTTTGCGACCCCATGGACTGTAGCACAACAGGCTCCTCTGTCCTCTGCTTTCTCCTGGACTTTGCTTAAATTCATGTCCACTGAATTGGTGATGCCATTTAACCATCTCATTCTCTGTTGCCCGCTTCTCCTGCCCTCGATCTTTCCCAGCATCAGATTCTTTTTCAGTGCATTGGCTCTTCCCATCAAATGGCCAAAGTATTGGAGCTTCAGCTTCAGCAAAAGTTCTTCCAGTGAATATTCAGGTTAATTTCCTTTAGGATTGACTGGTTTGACCTCCTTGCTGACCAAGGGACTCTCAATAGTCTTCTCCAGCTCCACAATCCAAAAACATAAATTCTTCTGTGCTCAGCCTTCTCTGTGGTCCAACTCTCACATCAGTACACGACTAATGGAAAAACCATAGCTTTGACTGTATGGACCATTGTCGGCAATACACTGTCTAGGTTTGTCATAACTTTCCTTCCAGGGAGCAAGCTTCTTTGAATTTCATGTCTGCAGTCATCATCTGCAGTGATTTTCGAGCCCAAGAAAATAAAGTCTCACTGTTGCCATTTTTCTCCCATCTATTTGCTGTGAAGTGATGTGCCCAGATGCCACGATCTTAGTTGTTTGAATGTTGAGTTTTCAGCTAGCGTTTTCCACGCTGCTCTTTCACCCTCAAGAGGCTCTTTAGTTTCTCTTCACTTTCAGCCAGTAGAGTGGTGTCATCTACATATCAAGCTTGTTGACATTTCTCCTGGCGTTTTCTTTTTTGGCTGCAAAGAACATCATCAGTCGGATTTCGATGTTGACCGTCTGGTGATGTCCATACGTAGAGTAGTCTCTTAGGTTGTTGGAATAGGGTGTTTGCTATGATCAGCGTGTTCTCTTGACAAAACTGTTAGCCTTTGCCCTGCTTCATTTTATCCTCTGAGGCCAACCTTGCCTGTTATTCTGGGTATCGCTTGACTTCCTGCTTGTGCATTCCAATCCTCTATGATGAAATGGACATCTTTTTTTGATGTTAGTTTTAGAAGGTGTTGTGGGTTTTCATAAGACTGCTCAACTTTGCCGCCTTCGGCATCTGTGGTTGGGGAGTAGACTTGTATTACTGTCACGTTGGATGGTTTGCCTTGGAAATGAACCAAGATCATTCTGTCATTTTTGAGATTGCACCCAAATACTGCATTTTGGACTCTCTTTGTTGACTATGAGGGCTACTCCATTTCTTCTAAGGGATTCTTGCCCACAGTATTAGATATAATGGCCATCTCAGTTAAATTCTCCCATTCCTGTCCAGTTTAGTTCACTGATTCCTAAGGTGTTAATGTTCAATCTTTCCATCCCCTGCTTGACCACTTCCAATTTGCCTTGATGCATGGGCCTAACATTCCAGTTTCCTGTGCAGTATTGTTCTTTACAGCATCGGACTTTACTTTCACCTCCAGTCACCTCCACAGAATAGCATTGTTTCCACTTAGGCCCCGCCGTTTCATTCTTTCTGGAGCTATTGGTAATTGCCGTCTGCTCTTCCCCAGTGGCATATTGGACATCTTCCCACCTGCGGGGCTCATCTTTTATCGTCATATCTTTTTGCCTTTTCATATCCTCCGTGGAGTTCTCCAGGCAAGAACACTGGAGTGGGTTGCCATTTCTTCTCCAGTGGACCGGGTTTTGTCAGAACCCTTCATTATGACCCGTCTTTCTTCGGTGACCTGGCATGGTTTTGGTCATAGTCCGTTGTGTTATGCAAGCTCCTTCACAACGACACGCTGTGATCCATGAAGGGGAGTGTTCTTAGATACCTGTAGTTTTTTTTTTTAATTGAGAAGCCTGTATTAGTGAACAAGCTTTCTTCAGGGTAGTTATTAAAGTGAAAATAAAACACAGTTGAACTTTTGTTGCGCAGTAGAATGCAGGAGTCTCTGATGGTGGCCCTGGGCCGTTTTAGGAGTGCTACTCCAGCTGTGGCCCCTGCCCGTGTGGGGAGACCTGCACAGAGGGGTTACCTGTGCCTCTAGCCTGCTGCTCACCCTGGACCTCAAGCACAGTGACTGAACAACAACAGCTCCTCTTTCTGTAGGTCGTCACCTAGCACCTTCTGACAGTGCTTTGAGAGGAAATCTCATTGGGTGGTTATGAAAAATCTTCTTGCTGTACTGGAACAGGAGAGTGTTAAAGTCTTCTAGTCCTCATTTCATCTCCTGAAATCTGCTCTTCCCCTTCAGGGTGTTACCCTGGAACCTTAGGAAGGTCAACTCCCCCACTCCCCTAGCCACATCTTTCCATAATCTGTGGTGTGTGTGTTCCATACAGTTTTATGTTCTGTCTGTTGGCTGTCTGTACACTTCGAGCCTGTGTTAATGGAAAGAAGAGAGGACATACTTAACCTGTTGTCTCAGAGCTGGTTGTAGAGCTCTTGGTTGTTTCTGTATCCTCAAGCGACTTCCTTCTGCTTTTGCTATTGCAAATGTTATGCTCCTGAGAGTAAAACTTGAGTTGTGTTTGGTGATGCTTCTTGTCCTCTTCCTGGTGATGAAAGATTATATTGCTGATGTTATATGAGCATTTTGTGTTCTTTTTTATTTGTAATATTTACAATGAGGTTTGCATCAGAGGTTGGCAGACTTTCTCTAAAGGGCCAGGGGACCCACTTTTGGGACCCTGCAGTTGTGCCAAAGCAGCCATACACAAAACTAAGTAAACATTGAAATGTGAAGTTTTTATAATGTTTTCATTAGAAAATATTCTTTTGATTACTTTTCAGCCACTTAAGATGTGAAATCTTTTCTTAGGTTTCAGACTATACATAAGCCAACTTCAGGCTGGAGTTTGCCCCCAGCCTTGTAGGCAGACCCTATGGGTGAGTAGGGCCTACGCTGCATTCTAGCCCTAGCTCTTTGCCTGAACTATACTGTGAGGTGCAGTGTCTTTTGCATCTGTGAACAGGAGACAGAACCCTGCCTGCTGGAAAAATTGTTTTGTAAGGATTAAAGAGAATAATGCTCTGCTGTATAGCCAGGTACTTTGTATTGTATGCTTCAGCTTATTTTCACTTTCCTTGTGCTGTTTCATTTTTGTCACCCTTCTTAAGTCCTGCGTTTTTGAAATGTGGTCTGTCTTTGTGAATATTCAATGTATACTTTAAAAAGAAGGCATGTTCTACCCTTGTTGGATCGCTTGTTGTATAAAGTGTTGATCACATCTGTTTGGTTTATGCTTATGATTTTCAATTCGTTATCAGTGCTGGTTTTCTCTCTGCTTGTTTTGTTACTGACAGGGTAGTATTGGTGTCTCTAACATAATTGTGGATTTGTCCATTTTTCCTTTTAGTTCTTGTTTTGTATGTTTTGGGGCTTTATTTTGATTTCATACACATGTAAGGTTATTATGTTTTCTTTGGTGACTTTTCTGCTCTATTATCATGTTATATTCCTCTTTATCTCCATGAATTTTCTTTTCTCTGGCATCCGTTTTATGTGATATTAAAATAGTCATTTCAACTTTCTTTTGATTAGTGTTGTTTGGTATATATATATTTCCATTAATTTACTTCTAATCTCCTTATATTTTTATATTCCAAGTGAGTTTTGTAGAGATTGCATGTAGTTGGGTCAGTTTTAGAAAATCCATTGTGACAGTCTGTCTGCTGCGTTCAGATCATATATAGTATAATTCATGATGTGTTTAGATTTTAAGACTTCTCATCTTACTGTTTGTTTTCTGTTTCTGCTCTGTTTTCTGTTTCTGTTTCTCTCACCTGCCTTTTTGGGATATTGGAACATTGTTTTTAAGTTGCTGCTGCTGCTCAGTCCTGTCTGACTCTGCGACCCCGTAGACCGCAGCACCCCAGGCTTCCCTGTCCTTCACCACCTCCCGGAGCTTGTTCAGACTCATGTCCATTGAGTCAGTGATGCCATCCAACCATCTCTTCCTCTGTTGTCCCCTTTTCCCTTCAGTCTTTCCCGGCATCAGGATCTTTTCTAATGAGTCAGCTCTTTGCATCAGGTGGCCAGAGTATTGGAGCTTCAGCATTAGTATTAGTCCTTTCAATGCCTATTCAGGGTTGATTTCCTTTAGGATTGACTGGTTTGATCTCCTTGCGGTCGAGGGAACTCTCAAGAGTCTTCTCCAGCACGACAGTTCAAAAGCATCAATTCTTAGGCTCTCAGCCTTCTTTGTGGTCCAACTCTCACGTCCATACATGACTACTGGAAACATAATAGCTTTGATTGTATGGACCTTTCTGGCAAAGTAATGTCTGTGCTTTTTAATATGCTGTCTACGTTTGTCATAGCTTTTCTTCCAAGGAAGAAGCAGCTTTAATTTCATGGCTGCAATCACCGTCAGCAGTGATTTTGGAGCCCAAGAAAATAGTCTGTCACTGTTTCCATTTTTTCCCCATCTATTTGCCATGAAGTGATGAGACTGGATGCCATTATCTTAGTTTTTTGAATGTTGAATTTTAAGTCAGCTTTTTCACTCTTCTCTTTCACCTCATCAAGAGCCTCTTTAGTTACATTACAAAAATAATCTGTGTTTTGTTGGATTTTCTTTTTTTCCTTTTCCTTTTGGACCATGTTGCATGGCTTGCAGAATCTCATTCCCCGACCAGGGACTGAACCCAAACCCTTGACAGTGAGAGTGCAGAGTCCCAACCACTGGACTGCCAGGGAATTCCCTTGATATTTCTGTAAATAAAAGAGGTACCATCAACCATAGCTATGGCATGACCTTGAGAGAATGGGACAGAAGTAGTATACTGTGACAAGGGCTCTTTCTTAGGCCTCGGGCAGAATGTTGAGTTAATTATACTTGTCAGTTCCTGACACACTATTTCCAAATCCATATTTTTAAGTGATTTTCTGTCTAATGAGTTTGTTTTTATGTTTTTATTTTAAATACACTGGTATTTAAAACATAGTAGTGTAACTAGTGTACAGTGCTCACACATTATGCTATGTCTGGGGTGCATTAGATTGCTGTGAGCCTTTGTCTCCACGTCCCCCCAGTTACAGGCCTGTGTGAGAGCTCTGTGGGCATGTGCCTGGAGGTGACTTGCTGGACCTCCTGTGCCCTAGATTGCTCTCCAGGTGGGCTATGGGCACGACTCTTCCACAGCTGTGTCTGAAGATTTGTGCCTTCAGCTCCACATTTCTCCTGATACTTGGCATTATTTAGTTATTGAACTCATCATCGAGGGCTTATTCCCTGGCATACGTTTTAGGCCCTTGGGATACAGAGAGCAAAACCAGATGGGAAAGGAATGAAAGGTCCTGCCTTGAAGCTTTTATTTTAGCTTTCTAACAGTTGTGAGTTTGGTGAGTGTAAAGTAATATTTCATTGTTTTAATTTATACTTTTTCTAAGTATGAATTTAGTATCTTTTCATAGCATTAGCTTTTTGGGGTTGCTTCTGTTGGACATCTGTCTGATATTTTTGTTATAGAATGTCGGAGTTTCTTTTATACCTTGTTGGTTTTAGATACTCTTTACTATTTGTGGTATGATACACTCTTTTTTCACAGATTTAGCTGTAATAGTGGATGCTAACTAACAACAGAGGTTTGAACTGTTCAGGTCCACATATGAGCAGATTTTTTTCTCAGTAGTAAGTACTATGGTACTGCATGATTGGTGTTTTTTTTTTTTTTAATTTTTATTTAATAAATGGTACAAAGCACAGTGCCATAAACATTAACAGTTAAAATTTCACCAAATGAAAAAAATACTATAGAATACACAGTTGCAAAAAGCTACATTAAGTTATTTTACAACTGCCTCAAGCTGCAAAAAGAAAAAAAAACCCAATGCCATACCTAAGTTATCCCTCTCTCAAAATAATGCCATTTATGTTATAAACCATGAGCACCCCATCAAAAGACGGGAACTGCTTTTGTTAATTCATATATATGTGTATATGACTGTATCGCTTTGCTGTACACCTGAAACAAACACAACACTGTAAATAAAATGTAGTACAATATAAAATAAAAGTAAGTAACAGACCTTTGGGGCTTTACACCGAGTTAGAGTTCCTATCAGAGGGATAATAGCACCACAGCCGCACTGAATCCTCATGAAGGAGGCACACGAATGACTGGGTTACAAGAGTTACAGGAATGAGAGCTGCTCACTTCCCAGAAACTACAGCTCACAGAAAGCCAGCAAAGGCACGAGATACAGACCATTTACTTATGAATGTGTAAAACGTCCACATCACTCCTACAACATGTCGAAAGTGCCTCAGAATTCACACAATACCAACTTTTAAATTACATATACCAGTTTATAACAAATGGCAAAATGTGTAACTCTGTTCAAAGTTTTAAAAGATTACTTAACAATAGTTTCTTGTATTTCTATGCCACCTTTATGATTGGTGGTTTGAATTGCTGGATGTGGAAGAACTGCGGATTTTGACTGCACATGTTGTTCAAGGGTCAACTATTTCTAATTATTATTTAGAAAATAGTTCATTTAGTAGCGGTCTTTAGGATAGGATACATTTACACTTCAAGGTTAATGTTAGTTCTCTCTTAACTTGCTAAGTAAGGAGTTTCATTACAACTTTTCTTAGGTCAACTTGTCAGTGGCCTAAAGTCATGGCACTCAGTTTACTTCTGTATTGCAGTATTCCTGAATTATTGTTTCAGTGGCAGTGGCCCTCTGTAACATTGTTTCTCGGTTGGTGTGGGGTAGGGCAGTGGATAGAGTTGAAGATGATTTTTGAATCATATTCCCATTTCATATCCTCCCTTACTGTGGACACACTACAATTGTGAATCACTGGGTAAAAACAATTAATGTTAATATCAAAGACTTAAGATTTTTAGTTGAGAAATATAGTAGGAAATTGATGGAATATCTTGGAAGACATAGGTCAAAGAACAGTTTGAGTGATATTTTGATTTTTCAAATTAAAAGAGTCACTGGGCCATTCATTACTTCTTAAATCACACTGTCTGCTATGTTGATGAGTCATGTAATTTTTTCTTCCCAATGGTCAAATGGTCAGCTAATGATGTGTATTGCAACTTAACTTTTCCATTTTTTGGGTGACAATTTGCGTAGAGACTGGCAAGTGTTGTGTTACATTTTAAAAAACAATGTATATACTTAAATTTATAAAAAATTTTCCAGATGATGGTGTTGATACTCAGATTGGAACAAAGAAAGAAGATCTGAATGACAAAGAGAAAAAAGAAGAGGAAGAAGCTCCTGTACCTGCATACAGGGCCAAGTCAATCCTAGAGAGCTGGGTATGGGGTAAGCAACCAGGTATGGTGATCTTCTAAACTTCTAGTTCTTTGAAATGAATGACTTGGCATTCATTTTCTAGATAGAGTAGATGGACTTTATTTTTGTCATAGAATTTTTAAAAATTAAATTTTTATATTTTAGTAGTGCGCTCAGTCACTTGGTTGTGTCTGACTCTTTGCCACTGTATAGACTGTAGCTCACCAGGCTCCTCTGTCCATGGGATTTTCCTGACAGAGTACTGGAGTGGGTGTGCATATCCTCCTCCAAGTTTATATTTTAGTAGACTGTGCATAACATACATTTTACCATTTCAATCAGTTTTAAGCGTACCGTTCAGTGACATTAAATACATTTACCCTGTTGTATACCATCCATTTCCAGAGCCTCTTTATCTTCCCAAACTGAATCTTCCCTTTCTTGCCTTGGAAATCACTTTCTGTTTTTCAGATTTTGACTAGTTACCTCATTTAAGATGGTTGCCATCCAACCATCTCATCCTCTGTCGTCCCCTTCTCCTGCTTTCAATCCTTCCCAGTATCAGGGTCTTTTTCCATGAATCAGCTGTTTGCATCATGGGGCCAAAGTATTGGAGCTTCAGCTTCTGTCCTTCCAGTGAATATTCAGGGTTCATTTCCTTTTGGATTGACTGGTTTGATTTCCTTACTGTCCAAGGTTGATACATGATATTTGTTTTTCTCTTTCTGACTTACTTCACTCTGTATAATAGTCTCAAGGTTCATCCACCTCAGTTCAGCCAAGTCACATCTGTTCCTTTTTATGGCTGAGTGATATTCCATCATATCTATGTACCGTTGCACACATGTACTTCTTTACCCATTCATCTGTCAGTGGACATCCAGGTTGCTTCCATGTCCTGGCTGTTGTAAATAGTGCTGCAGCAAACATTGGGGTGCATGTGTCTTTTAGAACTTTGGTTTTCTCTGCCCATTTTTTAATTGAGTTGCTTTTTTTGTTTTAATGTTGAGTGAGTTTTTGTACATTAATCCTTATTGGATATACTGTTTGCAAATATTATCTATTCAGTAGGCAGCTTTATCATTTTGTTGATCGTTTTCTTCACTGTGCGAAAGCTTTTTAGTTTGATGTGGTCCCATTAGTTATTTTTGCTTTTGTTTCCCTTGCCTGAGGAAACATATCCAGAAAGATATTGCTAGGACCAGAGTCAAAGAGCATATTGCCTAGTTCTTCTAGAAGTTTCATGGTTTCAGGTCTTTCATATAAGTCTTACAGTTTAAATTCAGGGAGCATGATACCTCTAGCTTTGTTCTATCTCAAAAATATTTTAACTATTTGAGTTTTTTTTTAATGTTTCTGTACAAATTTTAGGATTATTTGTTCTAGTTCTTTGAAAAATGTCATTGAAATTTTGGTAGGAACTGCATTGAATCTGTAGATGGGTAGTATGGTCATTTAAGTCATATTAATTCTTTCATTATATGAGCACGGTATGTCTTACGTTGTCAGTTTCCTTTATCAGTGCCTTACAGTTTTTTAACTACAGTTCTTTTACTTCCTCAGATTTATTCCTAGCTATTTTATTCTTTCTGATGCAGTTGTCAGTAGGACCCTTTTTCTTAATTTCTCATTCTGATAGTTCATTGTTTGTGAATAGAAATGCAACAGGTGTGTGTTTATTAATTTTGTATCCTAAAACTTTACCAAATTCATTGACAAGTTCTGATAATTCTTCTGAGTGTCTTCAGGATTTTACATCATGACATTACAAGCAGTGAAGTTTTGCTTATTCCTTTACAGTTTAGATTACTTTTTCTTCCTTGCTGTGGCTAGAACTTGAAATACTGTGTTGAAAAAAAGTTGTGAGAGTGGGCATCCTTGTCTTGTGCCTTATATTAGAGGAAATGTTTCAGCTTTTCAGCATTGAGTATGGTGTTAGCTCTGGGCTTATCATATATAACCTTTATTACATTGAGGTATGTTCTCTCTCTACCCAGAGTTTTTATGATAAATGTATATTGAGTTATGGCAAATGCTTTTTCTGCATCTATTGAGATGATTATATGATATTTATCCTTCAGTTTGTTACTATTGTATAGCACATTGATTGATTTGTGGATGTTGATATATTTTTGTATCCCTGGAATAAATCCCATTTTACCATGATGTATGGTTCTTTTAATGTATTGTTGAATTTTTTTGTGAATATTTTGTTGAATATTTTTGCATCTGTGAACATCAGGGTAATTGTCCTGAAATTTTCTTTTCTGGTGGTTGTCTTGTCTGTTTTTGCTATCAGGGTAATCCTGGTCTTATAAAATGAGTTTGGAAATATTCCCTCCTTTTCTTTTTTCTTTTTTTCTTTATCGTTGGAAGAGTTTGAGAAGAATTAGAATTAATTCTTCTTTGAAGGTTTTGCATAATTCCCCAGTGAAGTCCTTTGGTCCTGGAGTTTGTTTGTTGGGAGGTTTTTGATGAATAATTCAGTCTCCTTACAGGTTATTGGTCTGGTCATATTTTCTATTTCTTAGTGATTCAGTCTTGAAATTTTGTATGTTTCTAGGAATTTATTTCATCTAATCTCTTCAGTTTGTTGGTGTATAATTGTATTTCTCTGGTACCAGTTGTAACATTTCCTTTTATATTTATGATTTTATTTATTTGGGCCCCTCTCTATTTCTTGGTGATTTTAGCTAACAGTTTGTCAGTTTTGTTTATCTTTTCAAAAAACAGCTGTTGGTTTTATTGATCTTTTATATCATCTTTTTATTCTCTTTCAATTGTTCCCGCTCTTATCTTTATTGTTTCCTTCCATCTAATAACTTTGGGCTTCATTTGTTCTTTCTTTTCATTTCTTTTTTTTTTTTTTAGTTTATTGAGGTGTTCACTTAAGTTATTTAGTTTTTTGTTTGAGACTTTTCTTTTTTTCTTTTTCTGTTTTTGAGGTAGACAGTTATCTTTCTGAACTTCCCTATTAGAACGCTTTTGCTGTATCTGGTAAGTTTGGTAGGTTGCAGTTGCATTTTCCTTGTCTGAAGGTACTTTTTAAAATGTCTCTTTTGATTTCTTCATTGACCCATTATTCTTCAGTGGCAAGTTGTTGCATCTCCATATGTTTGTGAATTTTCCAATTTTCTTTTTGTAATTGATTTCCAATTTCATAACTTTATAGTTTGGAAAGATTCTTGATGTGATTTCAGTCTAATGAAGTTTATTGTGGCCTAATATGTTTTTTGTTGTGGAGAATGTTTTGTGTGCACTTGAGAAGAATGTGTATTCTGTTACTTTTGGATGGAATGAACTGTGTATTATCTGTTAAGGCCATCAGGTCTTAAGTTGTCATTTAAGTCTGATGTTATTTTAGTGATTTTTCTGTCTGAATGATTTATCTGTTGATATAAGTGAGGTACTAAAGTCCTGTACTATTACTGTATAGCAATTGATTTCTCTTTTTAGGTCTGTTAAGATTTGCTTTGTATATGGTTATGCCTATGTTAGGTGTATAACTATTTTACAAATGTTAGTCCTTTTGTTAGACTCACCTCTTTATCATTACGTAATGCTCTTCTTTGTCTCCTATTACAGTTTTGTTTTAAAATCTATTTATCTGATCTAAGTGTAGGTACCCCAGGTTTCTTTAGGTTTTCATGGAGAATCTTTTTCCATCCCTTCATTTTCAGTCTGTGTGTTGTCCTTATGTCTGAAGATAGTCTTTTGTAGGCAGAATATAGATGATTCTTACTTATTTATTTTTAAAAAACTTTCTTTTGTATTGGGGTGTAGCTGATTAACAGTGTTGTGCCAGTTTCAGGTGACCAGCAAAGAGACTCAGCCATCCATTCTCCTTCAGACTCCCCTCCTACCCGGGCTGCCACGTAACACTGAGTAGGTCCCATGTGCTGTACCTACAGTAGGTCCTTGTTGGTTATTCATTTTAAGTATAGCAGTGTGTACATGTCCACCTCAGACTCCCTGGACTTCTAGATTTCAGTGTCTGCTTCCTGCCCCAGTTTGGCAGGTTTGTACATCAAGTCACTTTTCTGCGCCTTTCTCCGCCTCTTCTCCTTCTGGAACCCTGCAAATGTCAGTCTGCTTGATGTTGTGTCATATATCCTTTAAGCTATTTTTGCATTTTTTTCATTGTTTTTTCTTTTTGTTGCTCTGATTAGGTGAATTCCAGTGCCCTGTCTTTGAGTTCACTGAGCCTCTGCTGCTTCATGTAATGTGCTGGTGAATCCTTCTAGCATAGTTTTAGGTTCAGTGCAGTTTTATTTTTTGCAGTGTATTTTTGGTCTTTATTCAGATTGGGCAACTTCTAGCTTTTAATTTTTGTTCCATTCTACTGTTGAGCCCTTTCATTGAACTTATTTTGGTTCCAAAATTTCCATTTGGTTTTTTTTTTTTTTTTTAAGACATCTCTTTTTGACTTAGGTTTTCTGTTTTCTCATATGTTTCAAGTGTGTTTTCGGTTTTTGAGGCATTTTTAATCTGTGGCTTCTTTAAAATCTTTCTCGGAGTATTCTAATGTCTCTGTTATCTTGCTTTTTCCATCTATTGGTTGTCTTTTGAAAATTAATTTTGAGATCTTCCTGGTTCGTGGTGTGGTGAGTAACTTTCTGTTGAAACACAGTCATCTTCATGTTATATCCTGAGACTATTTCATTGGCTTTCTGTGACACCATTCTGACAGAGCAAGAATGTGCTGTATTTTGTTAATGTCTGGAGGGGACTGGAGTTCTGCTGGCTCCCTGCATGGACTCATGATTTATTTCTGTGTCTGTATGTAAACACTCACCAACTTGTTTCACAGTATTCTGCAAAAACTGACTGATTTCTTGGCATTAGGAGTTGGACAGGGCAAGCAGATGTAGGATAGTCAGGAAGGAGAGCAGGCAGATGTTTAAGAGCATATGTGCTTTCTCTAAGTTTCACAGTTACCTCTGGATTTTGTAGCTAAGCAGATGAGAGACGTTATCATTTCATGGTAGAAAATGTAATGACTGTTGTGGAAGGTGCCTTTTGTTAGACCTGATCTCTGGAAGAAATTCTGATGAGCTGTCCTTGGCAGTGCTGTTTCAGTGACGTCTCCTGTGTGTCTACAGGGAATCAGGCATCTCTCAGTGGTGGGCCAACAGTGATTCTGCAAGGATGCCTGTGAGGGCTAGGGATGGTACCTCATGTATAAATCTTTCTACTTCATCTTGAGCCTAATGTGGGGTTTATTTTAAAAGTATTTTTTGTCTAGATTTTGTAATGGTTAGCTGTTTTAGCTAGTGGAACTTTCCATACTTGGAATCCAACCTCTGGTGTCTGAATATGTATGTGTCTCTGTGCCACAGTGCCTGTGCGTGGTGAGAGAAGCTTTGTCCTGGTGGCCTCCCTAAAGAGGGGTGAGGTGTGTCCATCTGATGCCTTCTGTGATCTCCTTTCTCATGGGAAAAGTGTGTTGAGGTCATGGGTAGCTGAGAAGTAAGTGTCTTCCATATAGGGATGTTCACTAGGTATGTGGCTGTTGTCTCTTGGGATATAAAGCTACCAGGGTGTTGATTGGTTTAGCCTCATAACTAATCAGCATCAGAGATAGAACAAAAAGAACAGGACACCCCTGCTCTGGTCACCACTGGGTACTGTACTGTTATAAGGGGTTGGTGGAAGGTAACTTAATTTATAGTTCAACTTTAGACAGCTTTATGATTAATTGCTAGATAAGACTCCTTTTAATTATTTTCATTCATGTAACTGTCTTCTGCTGCTGCTGCTAAATCGCTTCAGTCGTGCCTGACTCTGTGCGACCCCATAGACGGCAGCCCACCAGGCTCCCCTGTCCCTTTCTTCTAGGTACCTAAAAAAAGTCCTGAAGTGTGGAAAATTTCGAACATACACAGTAGAAGGAATAGTATGATGAAATACCCCTTATCTGTAGCACATTCTGACTGGTTAATTTCATCTTCCTCTGAAACATTCCAGTAAATGTATCAACTTTCATGAGTATTGTATGCTGGGCAATTTATTGAAACATCATTTTCATTATGAATTTGGTTTCATAACATAAAAATACTGAATATGGTTTTTCTTTCTGTCTAGGAAATGTATTGCTAATGAGTATTGACTTCATAATCTTGTGTTAAAACCTTTTTTTACCTTGTACCGTGTTTACAGAAGGGCAGTATGCCACACCCGTTTGGGTGACATTGGGCAGGCACTCTGAGCGGAGTTGCTTCCTGCATAGAATGCCCTCCCCGTACTGCCTCTCTGTGGTGCCTGTGAGGGTTACCTAGTGTGTGTTCAGTGCTCAAAATCGTTTGTGGCACATATTAAGCACTCAAGTGTTACCTATTATTATTACCTATCAACCTTAAAACAAACTGTGCCCATGAAATTCAGAGGTTGGATATTTTATGTTGTTTTCTAGATGTGAATGAATTGAAGGAGTGTCTTTCTGTGTTGGTTAAAGAGCAGCAAGCTCTGGCCACCCAGTCAGCGACCACCACCCTTTCAGCTCTGAGACTCAAGCAGAGGCTCATTGTTTTGGAACGATATTTCATTGCCTTGAATAGAACCGTTTTTCAGGAGAACGTCAAAGTTAAGTGGAAAAGCAGCAATGTTTCTTTGCCTCCTGCAGACAAAAAAAGGTAATAATATAATTAAGAAAGTATCTTGATAAAAGCTAAATGTAAAACTGGTCTGTTTAATAAGGAAAGTTTAATTAAGACTTACAATGTAGTCTGTTTTTTCCTTTTTCTGAAATTTTATTCTTGCTTTCCCTTTTTGTATGTTTTATATAATTTGGAGAATGGCTTTCCCAATTTACTTATGAAGTATCAGGCCATGCTGTAACCTGTCCCATTAAAGACAGTTTTCTTTCAGTACCAGTAGAAACTGGTCAGAAGTTTAGATCAGCATGTCAAGATTTGATAATCTGATCTGAACATTATATTTTTGTTTAATTTTGGTATTGGATAGGAAATTACCATATTGTAGTAGTGCTTAACCAGTTTAGATGCTTCATTTTTTTCTTCTTAATGTGATTTACTCATTCTTTAATTATAAGAGATGCTTTGGTGGACTCACTTGTGGTTGTAAGAAATGATACAGAGAGATTCCTTATACCCTTTGCCCAGGCTCTCCAGGGTTAGCTGCTGGGAAGCTGTAAGGCAGAATCACAGTTAGGATGCTGACTTTGGTGCATTTTGCCTGTGTTAATCTCTTTGCCGTTTTAGCTGCTCTCAGTCCTCTGCGTGTGTGTGTTTTCCAGGCCATTTTATCACAGGTGTAGATTTCTGTCAGAACCGCCCCGGTCAGGGTATAGGACAAGGACCCTTTTTTATGGCTGTGACCATTAACCTGTTTTCCATGTCTATTATGTAACTTTATGAGGTTGGCTTTTTCACTCATACTATTCCTTTGAGGTTCTTCCAGGTATATGCATGTGTTGTCACTGTTGAACAGGATTCCATGTATAGGTGTACCATATTTTTTTAACCACTCACCTTTTGAAGGTATCTCAGTTGTTTATAATTTTTGAGTATTTTGAATAAAGTTGCTGTGAATATTTTCTACAGGTTTTTCTGTGAACATAAGTTTCAGTTTCTCTGGAATAACTTAGATTGCAATTGCTGGGTCTTAGGTTTGGGTTTGTAAGGCATTTTCATACTATGTCCAGAATAACTAGACTTTTACATTCTCATCAGCCAAGTGTGAGTGGTTGTTTTTTCTATCCTTGTCAGCTTTTGGTATTGTCACTTCTTTACTGTAGCCATTTTGTTAGATGTATAGTGTTATCTCCTAAATATTTATAGATTTCCTAATTTCTCAACCTATTTAGATAGTAGTGAGTTTTACCTTTTTCGCAGAACTAGCTCTGGGTTGGATAGTTGATCGGTGTAGGTGGGGATATGTCCAAACTGTTTCTGTTTGCTTAAATATCTATAAAATAGAGAGCCACTTGTTGAAGATTTAGTAGTTCTTACACCATGCCAATTTAGGACTGCTGGGCTCCTTTTCCATGGATAAGGTCATGATGGGCTCAGGAGAGCCCTAGATTTATGCTTCTCCTGGAATGTATTTCTTAAAGGGTTCCCTGTGTGGGGTGCTCCTCCCACTTCATCTGAATTGACTTTGTCTGTGTATTTATTGTTTTAAAGACCACATGTCTTATTATCCATCTTTATCTTTTAAGGTTATAATTCTTTTTCAGTATAAATTTCCTTATTCCTGTCTTCCGGGCACCCAGTTGCCTCGTAGGAGGCAGCCACTAATTGCAGTTGTTTGTGTTTCCTCAGAGCTCCCCAGGCACATGTTGTGTTCTATTCAGGATTTACCGACTTGTGCTACCAGCTGCCTCTGTTGGGTCCTCACATTCTTCACTGCTAATTTGACTTAATATTGTGTCTTGGGGAGATACATTCTGTATCTCGCCCATTTTTAATAGCATTTCTAACTGATTATGAAAAAGAGTAAAATATATGGTAGAAAAACCATAATAGTATAAAGTGGAAAATAAAATTGCTTACTATGATTAACTTTGTAGTGTACACACATTTTTTGTATTCTAGTTTTTTTTTTCGAGGATGGTTTTTATGGTTTGTATGACTTCTTCATAGTTGCACAATGAAACCGTGTCTTGTTAAATTAACATATGTAAGTAATAAAAAGTTTAAAAAGACACCTGAGAATGATAAGCACTAAATTCAGGAGAGGGTAACCTCTCAGGAGGCGGGAGGAAGGAGAAGAGCATGAGGGCCTGCAGACCTGGCGGCCACATTTACCCAAGCAGGGAGAGAGCCAGAGCGGACTCCTGGCCTGGATGCATTGTCATCCGTGTGCTCCTCACCGCTCGCCTGCCTTTTCCTTATTGCATGAGGTTATTCCCCCCTTTTATGTACTTACTGTTTATCCAGCTAATGATATTAGTTCCGTGAGATTATTTTGTGTTTTGGGAAGTCATTTAAAATTCTTTGTAAATACCTTTCTTTTTCTCAAAGAGAAAGCTTTTCCTTTACAAAGGACATTTGGTAAAAGTTTTTAAAGTGTCAAACTGAGTTGTTTGTGATCCTCTATCTAAAGACACCCACTGATCACGTTTTGGAACAAATCCTTTTGTACTACATGCTTTATTTTGGCATTTGCACATGCCTCTTGACTGACCAGTTCCCACTCTCCCCCACCCCATGTGTGTTGTTTGCAGCTCCCGGCCTGCAGGCAGAGGCGTGGAAGGTCTGGCAAGAGTGGGGTCCCGGGCAGCTCTCTCCTTCGCCTTTGCATTTCTGCGCAGGGCCTGGCGCTCAGGTACGTGCCCATATGTTCTCCCTGCCGCCCCGTCAGGAGCTGTGGCCTCCTGGCTCACTTCTGCCCCCCCGGTGGTCTGTGTGCGCTCTGTGCCCCACTTTCCGTGTTGGTAAAATGAGAGACTTCAGGGTCTGCTTGATTTTTCAGGCCTCAAAAGGTGTGTGTGCACACCCACATGCCAGGTAAACCGCTGCAGTGCCTCAGTACTCATTTTCTAGGAGAACCAGAAAGTAGAATTGCCCATCTAAGAGTCATAAAGAATTCACTTTGGGGCAACTGTTAACTTTTAATCTCTGAGTTCTTGGGCTTTCTAATTGAGAGGCAATTGGGAAATACAAAATGTGCTAGTGTCATTCTCTCACTCTGGGACTGGAAAACCCACCTGGGAGAGTGGGGAGTGCTCGGTGTGTGTGCTGCCAGGGGACGGCCGGCCTCACCTGCCGTATGTATGTGTGTGTGTGTGTGCCCAGGGGAGGACGCGGACCTCTGCAGTGAGCTGTTGCAGGAGTCTCTGGATGCTCTGAGAGCGCTGCCCGAGGCCTCCCTCTTTGATGAGAGCACGGTATCCTCTGTGTGGCTGGAGGTGGTAGAAAGAGCAACCCGGTTCCTCAGGTCCGTCGTGACCGGGTGAGTTCTTACTTTTCATATCTTACTGTGTCAATGCTTCCAGCCCGCTTCACAGTCTTATCTCTTCTTCAGTTTAGAGATAAGAAACTTAGTAGATTGGTTCCTGGCGTGTTTCCTGTATACCCTCAGCTCTGTGATTCCAGATCTTTGGTTCTCAGCTTTTCAAATGTTTGACTTTTGATATTTTGATTGCACCTAGTAGGCTGTCATACTCGGTGGAGTGGAAAATGAATCATACCTTTGTTACTTATTTTTTTCAGATATTTTATGATTTGGATATCAGTATTTCCTCAAGTGTTTGAGCACCTGTTATGCATCTCTCAGTGAATGCAGGTGCCGCCATTCTGAGTGGTGGCTATTGTCTTAATAGACAATGTGGGACTAGACAACTGATTCAGAGTGAAATGGTTAAACCTACAGTGGGTCTTCTCAGTGTGAAAAGATACGAACGTGAATCATTTTTCTTTAAGGAACGCCATGCACTCTGGTTTTAGGTGCTATGCGTGTTTGTTAACAGTTTTTAAGGTTGAGGAAAATGTGTATACTCAGTACAAAATTAAACAGCAGAGATGGGGAAGAGAGTTTGTTCTCATTCTTGTCACCTGCTGTGTCCCTTGCCGCAAGGGAGACACCTGTGGTCTCCATGCCAGTGGGCTGTGGGTTTAGCTATTCAGAGTTTCTGATGTCATTGCCATGGAGTTTAGGGTTGGGAGGCCCTGAACATAGGCTTGGAATTGATTTTAAAAATTCAGCAGTAATAGTGATGTTGGAAGATCCTCCCTCCCTCATCTTGGGTGAAGAAGACCTATTTATTTTTGGAGAACAAGGAAAAGTTAAAATTATTTCTTTGGTCAGAAATAAAAATAAACTGACAGTTTGCCTATAGGTTTTCAGATGGTTTTATAAATGGATTCTTCTCCAGTTTTATAGGTGAACGCTGATACTATAATAGCCTTACATGTCAGTGAAACTGGAAACATGTCTGAACATTTTTCTCCTCATGATTTGAATAATGATATAAGTAGTTTTATGCTGTAGCAACTTGGAATGTCTTATAATGTAATCATTTTATAGTATCTGAATCAATACTTGTAATAAAATCTTGTCTTTACAAGTAAATTGTATCCCTTAGAGTAGCTGATTAAATTTGAGTAAGCAAGTCTCAGAAACTTGATTCTAAATACTAAAAACCCTTCTTCATGGGAGAGGGAATATAATTAGTTTAACATTCATAGCGTGCTTATTTTAAGCACATTCTCTTTAAGCTCTGTTGTCACTTTGTCCCTGCATCCTCTGCTGTCATTTCAGGGATGTTCATGGAACGCCTGGAACCAAAGGGCCAGGAAGCATCCCGCTGCAGGACCAGCACCTGGCCCTGGCCATCCTGCTAGAGCTGGCTGTGCAGAGAGGCGCGCTGAGGTGAGGCACGCCGCGGACTGGACGTGTGGTTGGGAAACGCCTCTGTACTGAGCAGCTGTTGCATTTCCTTGAACTGTTTGTGATGGCAGCAAATGTGTGGGGATCTGTGATCAAAGAACCATGTCCCGGGACCCTTCTTTCAGATCTGGCTGCACTTAAGTTTTCTTCACTTCCTTTTTATGATCAGCTTTCTAGTAGTCCAGGAACTGTTTGTTTTTTTTCCCTCTCTCTCTCTTAATTTTCTTCAAATTGTTATTTTTAATCCATTAATTTAAGGTCCTAGAAATTCCCTGTAGAAAGTGCTATTTGAACTTCCTAACTGGTTTTGTATTTCTTATCCACAGAAGATGGATGTCTTGTACTAAAATCTTGAATTGTTTAGCGATTTTACTGCCTAGATTTGTTTTCATTTTTCATGGCCTTGTTTTAGTTACTTTTCATATTTAAAGTATTTCTTCAGTTTTATTTATCTGTCTACTTTTATTTTTTATAGACCAGGGCCAAAACAATTAATCTGTTTTTACTAGAGCATAAGGATGTTTTCTCTTCCAGTCAAATGTTATCTGCTGTCCTGTTGTTGCTTCAACTGTGGGACAGTGGGACACAGGAAACTGACAATGAGCGGTCTGCCCAGGGCACCAGCGCCCCACTTCTTCCTTTGCTGCAGAGATTCCGGAGTATCGTCTGCAGTAAAGATGCCCCCTATACCGAGGGTGACATTCATGTAGGTATCATCGTGAGACTTTGCACCTAAACAGCTGTCTTCATTTTGCTTATCCTGAAGGATTTAACCTTTTATAAACAAGCCCAGACCGCATATCTGTGATGGTGGTTGCTTCTCGGGGGCAGTGTGTTTTTGGCAGTTACAGCAGTGAGTCACGTGTGGGATAGGTGTGGGAGGTCATGGTTGGGTCACAGCTGATGCAGCAGAACTTGACATGGTCACGTTTGGATTCTTTGCAGCAACTGAGGAGGGATCAGAGCCAGCTGTGTTTCGTAGATGCCGGGCCCTTCGTTTTGTTCTGGATTGTGTATTAGGAGCTTGCTTCTTGACATACATCAGTTTGTGCTTTTAGAGAGAGTGTCTGCGGCTGCCTTGTTGGCCACAGAGTTTTCTTTCTGCTGCACGAGTCATTGAGCCCTTTGTGTTTGTATGTTTAGTGCCTGTGTGTTCCCAGCAACCACTTGTGTTGTACTTTGGCTGTGATGGGGCTGTGGAGGGTGTAAAGAAGGCATGCTCACCTCCATGTGGGAGCAAGGTATTAATAGTAGCAGTATAAAGATATGTTAAAAATCCCGATGCTATTTCAGGAAAGATGTGAGAGTCAAGTGTGTGCTTATGGTACTTGCAGCAATGCCACGGGCAGTGGGGCTGGGAGGCTAGGCTCAGCTGCAGTGGGAAGGAGCAGCAGCGCCTCACTCTGAGAGCAGTTGCTGTGGATTGGTTTTGACCCTCCCAGGGCCACTAGGCAAATCTTCTCTTCCTCCTCTATCCTCCCTCACGTGCCGTTTATGGGCCACACCTCCTTTAGCCTGCAACTCCTACATTGGCAGCATGGAGCCAGGTCTGAAATACACATTTTTAGAAGAATATTAGAAAAAGAGCATTGAAAAGAGTGACTCACTTTGTTGGCCCTTCCTGAGCATGGGGCACCGTGCAGGAAACGTTAGCTCAGCCATCACTGTGTTCAGTCCTAGGAAACAGGCTGGTGGCAGAGCAGGCCTGCCCAGGTCCGAACCCCTGGGACTGCTGCTTTTCAAAGGTACAAGTTTGAGTTTGCAGGTCTTTTCTGGAAAAACTTAGCAGTTCTGGTATGAAGTACAGCCTAGTTATTCAGTTACTTTACAGTCTTTCATGATAATAAGGCTGTTCTGGTGTTAATTAGAATTATTAATGTGCAAATAAAATTGTTACTTTTCTGATGAGTGGGTAAGCTTTAGATTAAAGTAATGGTTATTGTTCTCAGTTTTCAAAGCCAAGTTGAGGTACAGTGCTTTTGTTCCCAGGTAGGTAGCGCTTCATTCTTCCGAAGGTCCTTGGGATGGGGAACCTGAGGAAGATAAGGCTGTGTCCCTGTCCTGTGTGGAGTTGGCACACAGGTGCTGGGTGTGTGGATGTGTGGGCACCTCCGTGTGCAGTGAGTGTATAGATCTCAGTGCACAGCAGTACTTCTTATGTGATAGCCAAAGAGGGAGAGGTTTACAGGTCATGTCTGACTGTGGATATCAAAATATAAAGAGTGGTGAAAGACTACTTGCGTTCCTTTAATTTTCCCCACCATTTCTGAAGCTGTTTTTTTTACTTTTCTTCTTTAGCTTCTGTCTGGCCCTCTGAGCCCCAACGAGAGTTTCCTGAGGTACCTTACTCTCCCACCAGACAATGAGCTTGCTATAGACTTACGACAGACTGCAGTTGTTGTCATGGCGCACTTAGATCGCCTGGCCACCCCTTGTATGCCGCCTCTCTGTAGCTCTCCAACATCTCATAAGGTAAGTGTGACAGCAGGGTTTATTCTTTCTGTATTTGTTCCTAGAGTCCCATTCTGTGCCTGTGTGGAGACTCACTTTCTCTGGGTATGGGGTGGAGTTTGCTTTCAGCTTTTGAATGTGTGCACTTGAAGGTGTCAGTTACTAGCTGTCACAGTGAGCAGACTGATGCACATAGAGGTTTAGGACCCATCCCAGGCTCCAGATTCAGGAGGCATGTCCCCAGAGAGGTCTCCTGTGTTCACACAGCCGCATGCTGTGCTGTCTTCCTTAGGAGGAACATAGTGGTGTGTCTGACACTAACCTACGTGTGTGAGGATCTGCTGATACAGGCTCACCAAGAACCTCGTACAGTCATGCCTGATCATTGCAATGTTGTCCCATCATATGGATGAGAGGCTGCGTTTGGAGTGAACTTTGCGAAGGTCACAGAGAATCCTGATTTTAATCCAGTTTTTAAACTTTGTTCTTAATAGTATAAGTACTTCTTAAAATTAATTTTTATTGGAGTGTAGTTGATTTGTAATATGTGTTAGTTTCTCCTATACAGCAAAATGCAGATTTTTCTGACTTTTAATTTTGGGGGGAAGGTGGGGACTGCATCATGAGGTTTGTAGGATCTTAGTTCCCAGACCATGTATTGAATCTGGATCACTGGCAGTGAGCGTGTAGAGTCTTGTTCACTGGACTACCAGGGAATTCTAACTTTCAGTTTGAAGAGTATTTATTTTGTTTTACAGTAATTTATGTTTTCCAAATAAGTAATACATTTCCATGGTTCGAAAGTAAACGCTGAATGCGAGGGTGCATGGGCACGCCCTCTCTGCCTTGTCGCGCCCCGTTTCCCCTGCCGCCTCTTACTGTGCGGGTCTTCACGTGCCTCTCGGTGTCCTCAGTGGCAGTATACTGTAGCCCCTCTGTGACTTGTCGTTTCACTAATCGGGATACTGAAGAGCTCTCTGTGTAAGTGAAGAGCTTCGTGCTTTATTTTAAAAGCCAGCTTAGTGGTCCACGTCTGGATGTGTCATGATTGGTGAGCACTCGTTCAGCAGAAGGTTGCTGCTTCGGTGGTGTTGCGGTGGCTGCCCCTGTACCGTTTTTCTGCTCTGTGTACATGTAGGTGCATGCGTGTGCAGCTGTGATGTACCCCGTGTGGTGGACACGGGAGCTGGTTGTCCCCCAGTTGCGGTCATGCAGCTTGACTCCTTTAACCCCACTAACAGCAGGGATGCTTGTTTCCAGGCGTGCTGAGGCCTCTGGGTCCCTACCTGTTATGTCAGAGTGGTAGCCTATGTTCTGAGCTTTTTAAAATATATTTAAGATCTACTTGTGCTACTTTTTAACGTGCTCTGTTAAATGAAATGCTCTGGAAAAGCAACCTGTCCAGTTACTTATCTTACCTGCTAACGGAGGCTGTATGGGGTGTTCTGAGTTATTTTGGTGTTTTTAATCAACTTCCTTCTTTACTTGCTTTATTTTTATCTTATTATATCTGTTTGTTACTCCTTTCATGAATTATTCTTAATTTTTTTCTAAGAAGGAAATTTTCTTGCTGATATGAAGAAAATATTTACTTACTTCATTGTTTGACAGGGATCATTACAAGAAGTCATAGGATGGGGGTTAATAGGATGGAAATACTATGCCAATGTGATCGGTCCCATTCAGTGCGAAGGCCTTGCCAACCTGGGGGTCACGCAGATTGCCTGTGCAGAGAAGCGCTTCCTGATCTTGTCGAGGAATGGCCGTGTATACACGCAAGCCTACAACAGTGACACGCTTGTAGGTCCTGGGATGGGTTGGTGGAGGGGGCTCTCTGCTATGTGTGCTACATATCTTGTCTTTCTTATGTCGGTTGATTTCTGAAGATTTATAAGCATCTGCTCATTGTATATTATTATTTGCATTTAAAACTCTTGATTGTAATCATTATTGTCAAGATTTTGGGGCAGAATTTCTTAGTTCTTAAGCTCAGGAACTCCTTACAGTGTCAATGATTGTCAACTGTTATTCCCATTTATAAACTGTAAAGTCATTTCATTTTGGGACCAGGAAGTAGCAGATGAGAAACTGTGGGGATGACGGCAGATGGGCGCTCTTCACCTATAGTTGCACATTCCCCTGTGCAGGAGTGGTCTAGACATGCCATGTGGCACATGGAGGCACCTGCCTGGTGCTGCTCTGTAGGTCTGGGCAGGCCAGCTGGACCACGACCAGAGAGGTTTAGTCTGAGTGGGGTTTACTAAAGTGAGATACACGAGTGAGGCAAGCCGTGCAGTTTTCTTGTCTTTGGATTGCTTACTAATTTTCTTCCTGTTTTTACCTTTTTTAGGCCCCACAGTTGGTCCAGGGGCTTGCCTCCAGAAACATTGTAAAAATTGCTGCCCATTCAGACGGTCACCACTACCTGGCCTTGGCAGCCACTGGAGAGGTGTATTCCTGGGGCTGCGGGGACGGCGGACGTCTGGGCCATGGAGACACTGTGTATGTGCAGCCTGTTCCTGTACCTGATACAGTCTTCTTTTGTGTTGCTGTAACCAAAATAAGGTGGCAAAGAAAAGTGTGGTGAGGGTTGTGCAGCTGTTCAGACGTTCAGGGCTGCGATGGAGAGGGCTGCCCCCCCATGTGGATCTGCCCCTGTGACGCTGGGGCTCTGCACTCTGCATAGACAGTGATGGCAGTCGGCCTTCGTGTTCTTCTCCCCTGGCTGTTGCGACTCCTGTTGATACACATACTGCACCCTCACTGCGGAGTTTTCTAAACTGAATTCCACACTCTTCTTCCTTCATTTATTACCTCAGCACATCTCTGTCAGATAGCATGGCTCATTTCCTTGAGCCATACTATCATTTTCACAGCTACAAAAATCAGGAGTTTTCTAATGTGTTATTTTGATTATTGTAAGAGGCCAGAAACAAAACAGAATGGTTGTTCTAAATGTGGAGTCATGAAAATAAAGAGTTCTGATGGCTGCCTTGGAATCACAGGAACCCTTTCATGTTACTGTTGTGAGTGGAGGTTGGTGGAGAAAACATTGGTTTTAGGTTGAGTTTGAAGATGCAACCCATTTCAAGGTTGTCAGAGCCATGAGCAGGGAGTGGGCAGCAGCAGAGTTGAGAACAGTGGCCCGTTCTCACTGGGTGGAAGTGGACATCTCCAGGAAGGATCCCAAATTGTGAAAAAAGAGTCATGCGCTCTGGGTGTTAGCGTTTAGCAGACTTGATGTCCTAAACTTGACAGTGTTGTAGGAGTTACAGGCAAATCTAGTAAAATGATAGTGAAGGAAAGGAATTACAAGTACAGAATTTAGAATTATTGTTAATCTCAGGTTAACAGGGAGTCAGGGATTGGCTTGGGGCTCACAGGACTTGAAAGGGTTGAGGTTTGGGTTGGAGGCATTAGTCTTTACTTTTTAAATGTTGGATATAATTACCATGCATAAAATAGTTTGTAATTAAATAGCACTCAGTTGAGATTAAGTGCTAGTTGAGTAACTAACCTGAGGAGTTGAGGGAAAGAAAGTAGAATGGTGCAGATGCAGAAGTTGCAGAGAAACTTTGGGGTGGGGGTTGAAACTTGAGCTGGATGGGGAGGTGGTACTGGACTAATTCCTTTGTTCCTCTTCCTGTGTGTGCCCCTCCCTCTGTGTGCTTATTTTGCAGAATAGTGTGTCACAAAATAAGTGAGCTGTGTCTTTGGACAGGCTGGAATGAGTGTTAGTGATCATAGCAGACATATTTGAGATTATAAGCGTTGGGCATTTGCTAATTTTGAAAGTGAATCAGCTAGTGGTCTCTTCTACCCAATTAATCCTTGTTGCTTCCTACTTTTCATTTGTGAAATATAGATTGCAATGTGATTAGTAAACCTTGCCCATCATTTCTGCCCTGATTTTTTAACAAATATATGTAAATTCACCGGCTTTCTCTGTACAGTTTGGTGAGCCTCACAAATGCTTGCGGTTGGGAGCCACTGGACCTGAGACACAGAGTGCTTCTAGCACCCTCCGGCTTCTTTGGCCCCTTCTGCAGCCACGCCCTGCTCCCCACCCCTGGCTACTGGTGTTTGCCACGTTGGAGCATTTGGTTTCTGGCTGTGGCACTCAGTGCAGTTCCTGAGCTTCATCCTTCCCTGTTGCTGAACCAGGCCACCACTCAGACCACTGTGACCAAAGCTGCCATGGGCTTGAGCGCCTGTGTCTTTAACAGTATGCTGGGTGTGACTCTTGGCATTAGGCGCCCACTTAACAACAAATCATGGAAGTGTTTGAATTCTGTATTTCTTAATTATTTCCTAAGACGCCTAGAAAGGCAAAGTTATCCTGATGCCCCTATAGTTTTTTCCTGGGAGCGTCACTAGTAGGAATGGCTCAGGAGTGCATTCATGTTTGTTCCCTTTGTCTCGACAGGCCTCTGGAGGAACCGAAGGTGATCTCTGCTTTCTCTGGCAAGCAGGCCGGGAAGCATGTGGTGCACATTGCGTGTGGAAGCACATACAGTGCAGCCATCACAGCCGAAGGGGAGCTGTATACCTGGGGCAGGGGGAACTACGGCCGACTAGGCCACGGTATGTCTTCTCTGAGCCAGCTTGGGCATGCTGCATAAGCCTGCTGCTTTCTCAGATACTTGCAGTAACAATAGTCCTGTCTGTTTGAAGGCTCCAGTGAAGATGAGGCCATTCCCATGCTGGTTGCTGGGCTCAAAGGACTGAAGGTCATTGATGTGGCGTGTGGAAGTGGTGATGCGCAGACCCTGGCCGTGACAGAGAATGGTATGTGGAGCACGTGCTGCCTGGGAGGCCTCTCAGGATGAGGAGGCCGCTTCCCTAGAGGGAGTGAGCTTTGGAGGCTCTCAGTGCGTGTGCACCTCAGTGTCTTTGGAAGAGGTAGAGATGTTATGGGACTTGTAGTTTCCATTGCCCAGGGCCAGCCTTCCTATTTGGGCATTTTGTTTTTTAACAAAGAAGTGAAAATAAGTGGAATAATTGATGTATTATTTCTGTTGTTATGACTACCTTTCCTAGCATTGAACCACCCTTGATTCTCTGTGGTGAATCTTGCTTATTATTAGTCTGTATTCACAGTATGATACTTGCTTTTAATTTCAGTTTTATATTTGTGTTCATTAGTGAGATTGTAGTCGTGTGACACTTTTTGTAGATATGCTTACCAGGTTTGATGTTGATTTTTTTTCTTCTTTTTTTGACTGCACTGTGTGGCTTGTGGGGTTTTTAGTTCCCTGACCAGGCATTGAACCTGGACCCTCAGCAGTGAGAGTGCAGAGTCCTGACCACTGGACTGCCAGGGAATTCCCAATATTTTTTGAACGGTATTTGTCTTTCAGTATTGTGGGGGTCTGTCCTTTGAATTGTGGGATCTGTCTGTCAGCATTAGTTGGGAGCCTGTCATCCTTGCTGTCCCTCAGAGAGCAACTTAATTTTATCCCTTTATGTAATATTTAATTGAATTGCACTAAAATTTTTATTGGAAATAAATACTGTTGTATGTTTGACATGTGGTCAGCGTAATAAGAATGGTGGCAGGCAGACCTGAGATGGTGTGCAGTATGCCGTGGGTCCAGTCACTGTGTTCTATGGAGGCAGTAGAGCTTTTGTTCCGTGTTTAGTACTTAGTGGAAGCTGTTTCATGAAGCCAAACTAGTAAGGGTTAGGGCTTATTGCTTCCCCAGGTACAGTAGTGGTAAAGAACCAACTTGCCAATGCAGGAGACGCTGGTTCAATCCCTGGGTCCAGAAGCTACCCTGGAGGAGAGCATGGCAACCCCCTTCAGTACCTTCAGTAATCTTGCTGAATAATCCCATGGACAGAGGAGCCTGGAGGGCTACAGTCCATAGGATCGCAAAGAGCCGGACACGACTGAAGCGACTTAACACACACAGGACTTTACTATTCATTCAGTTAAAACAAAATGAAAAGTCAGCTTTCCACTTCTTAACTTTCTTTTAAATTTTTTAAATTATTTTTTTTGGCTGAGTCAGGTCTTCGTTGCAGCATGGGGATGCTTTGTTGTGGCGTGAGGCCTTTTCTAGTGGAGGTGTGTGGGCTCAGTAGTTGCAGTGCCCGGGCTTAGTTCCCCTGAGGTATGTGGGATCTTAGTTCCCCAACCAGGATTGAACTCTGTCCCCTGCATTGGAAGGTAGCTTCTTGACTACCAGGGAAGTCTCCATTTCTTCAGTTGCTTCTATAACAACCTGAAATAGAAACTAGATTTCATTTGTGTCAGCCGTATACATTAGTTACCCAGATTTTTGTGTGTTTTTGGGTATATTGATTATTTTCAGACATTTAAAAGTCTTATTTAGATGTACAGCTATTTTTACTCAGATCATTTGTACTTTTTAGGTCAAGTGTGGTCCTGGGGAGATGGTGACTATGGGAAACTGGGCAGAGGTGGTAGTGATGGCTGCAAAACGCCAAAGCTGATTGAAAAGCTACAAGACTTGGATGTTGTCAAAGTCCGATGTGGGAGTCAATTTTCTATTGCCTTGACAAAAGATGGCCAAGTTTATTCATGGGGAAAAGGTGACAACCAGAGACTTGGTCATGGAACAGAGGAACATGTTCGTTACCCCAAACTCTTGGAAGGATTGCAAGGTAAGTGCAAAATGTAAACTGTTAAAACCGTTTGAGGAGTTTTCTTCAGTAATCTTTTAAAGTTTGCAGGTATTTTCCTTTACCTGACATTCCGTGAATGACCCATAAAATTAGAAGCTTTTACCCACATTTTAATAGGTATAGATAGTAAATGGAAACTGGTTTGTCTGTATTAAAGAGTGACCTAGAATTATTCTCAGCAAATTTAATTTGAAACTTTAAATTTTACCAATACTGGAGAGTTCTTTTCTGTTTGTCTTTTCTGTTTTATTGGAGAGGTTTTGTGTGTGTGTGTGTGTGTGTGTGTGTGGCAAGTACTCATTTCATTACTCATTAAATTGGTCTCAATGAGATTAGCTTCTGTTTGGTGAGGTCATCTGTAGTTGTACTGTAGATCTTGCTGAGACTATGGATATGTATGTAGCACAAAGGGAGATAGGCTTGGGTCAGCCTGGCGTGGTCTTGTTTGAACTGATCCTTGATGGATGAATCCTATTGTTTTGGTTTCAAGGTGTCCAGTATGCATTCTCAGTAGACGGGAGGAATGAGAGCCATGGTGTGTAGTTGTGCTTCGCAAATACCTTCTGAAGTGCAGGAGAGGGTGGAGATAAGTGTGTCAGTGGGACCTGTAGTGCTCTCTTGCTATGACATGAGGTGGGCAGGCTGTTTTTTTTGAACCAGGCTCTCTGTATGATTTTAGGTTTGAAGACCTTACGCCGTCTCTCCTAACTACTCAACCTTGCTATTGTAGCCTTAAAGCAGTCATAGACAATAGGGAAAAAAATGGACCTGTGTTCCAGTACACTTTGATTCATAGAAACAGGCCTTGTGCTGCATTTGGCACAAGGGATACAGTTTGTTGGGTTACTTACCTGGATTCATCTTTATGTTTTTGCTTTGAGTTTAGAAGTGAGAATTTTAAGTGGGACTTGCCAGTTCATTTCCCCATCATTTTTATTTTAAAACATGTTAATACTTTGGTGATTAGAAGTTTTGTGTGTTCACATGGTGTTTATTATTTTCTAAGTGTCTGAGGTAAGTTCTAGAGTAAATAAGGTTGGTTGTTTACTAAGGAGCTGTATTTGAATTTTACTTGCCTTTGTGTTTATATTCCCTTCATTTACTAGATGAAATCAAGTTCCTTAGCCCCAGTAGTTAGATACAGGGGTAGCTTACTATGAGAGTATTTAGGTGATTGTTGATATAGTCATTTGTTCTTAGGAGAAGCTCTTAGGATAGAATTGTCTTTCTTACTGTAGTAGAGTTTTTTCAGCTGAATTTTTTTTATGTTGATATGTCTGAAAGCATGACCTCTTAATATGACATAACATGTTTTTGTCATGTTAAATATACTAATAGGCAAAATTATAATACTTTTCTAACATTATTAAATAGAAAAATATATTTTATATTTATATCATTTAACTTTGGAGAAAAATAAAAAACAGATTTTGTTTTGGAAGACTTTCTAGATAAACAGTGTACTTTGACTTTCACCAAGATAGACCGGGCCATAAAACACACCTTAACAATTTAAAAGCAGAGAAATCAGTGTCTCCTCTCAGACTACAGTGGAATTAACCAGAAATCAATAACAGAAAGTTAGCTGGAAAATCCCCAGTACATAGAGATAAAATAGTTTACTTCCAGATAAAACATAGGTCAATGAAGACATCTCAAGGGAAATTTTAAAATATTTTAAACTAAATGAAAATACAGCTTTTTAAAATTTGTGGGATACAGTGAAAGCTTAGGTGGAACTTTATAGCTTAAAATATATAAGAAGAGAGATCTAAAATCAATAATCTTTCTGTCTAGCAAAGGAAACCATCAAAGAAATGAAATGGCAAACTATGAAATGGCTGGAAATATTTGTAAGTCATATATTTGATAAGTTTATATTCAAAATATATAAATCTCATATAACTCAAGAGCAAAAAAAAATGATGTGAATAGTCATTTTTCCAAAGAAAACGTATTATGGCTAGCAGGTACGTGAAAAGATGTTCAACATCACTAATCATCGATGAAATACATTTCAAAACATTGAGATATCACCTCTTACCTCTTAGAATGTCTGTTATCAAAATACAAGAAATAACAAGAGCTGGCAAGGACGTAGAAATAAGGGAAACTCTGTGCACTGTTGGTGGGACTGTACACTGGTGGAGCCACTCTGGAAAACAGTATGGAGGCGTCTCAAAAAATAAAAAGAGCACCGCCAGCAGTTCTGCTCCTGATATCAAAGACACTAACTCAAAAAATATCTGCATCCCCGTGTTTATTGCAGCATTATTCACAATAGCTAAGACATGTATCTAACTGTAGTGTCCACTGATGGGTGACATATAAAGAAAAAAAAATAGATATGTGAACTCAAGACACACATGAAAGGCTGGTTCAGTGTTAAAAAATGTTAATGTAATCCATCAAGTTGACAGATGAAAGAAGAAAAATCACATGATCATATCAATAAGTGCAAAAAAAGCTTTTGACAAAATTTCAATACCCATTCATGATTTAAAAAAAACAGTAAAATAGGAATAGAGGAAATCTCAACTTGATAAAGACTGTTAGGTTCATGCAAACGTAATTGTGGTTTCCGACCATGAATTTTAAATCATTATAACTAGGCTCAAACACATTTTTATTCATCAAAATAGGAACCATTGTAATCAACACATTTTCGCTGATGAGAAATAAGTTTGTTTTTTCCTGTAGCTTAAAAATCTATGCTTTGAAATTCAGTGAACTCTTGGAAAGCATTTTCTGCCTCCTGCTGGAGAAGGCAATGGCAAGCCACTCCAGTACTCTTGCCTAGAAAATCCCATGGATGGAGGAGCCTGGTAGGCTGCAGTCCGTGGGGTCGCTAAGGGTCGGACACGACTGAGCGACTTCACTTTCACTTTTCACTTTCACACATTGGAGAAGGAAATGGCACCCCACTCCAGTGTTCTTGCCTGGAGAATCCCAGGGGCGGGGGAGCCTGGTGGGCTTCCGTCTATGGGGTCACACAGAGTCGGATACGACTGAAGTGACTTAGCAGCAGCAGCTGGATGAAGAAGTGTTTTCCCTGCGAAAAGTTGTTGGAATGCTTGAAGAAGTGGTAGTTGGTTGGCGAGAGGTCAGGTGAATATGGCAGATGAGGCAAAACTTCATAGCTCAATTTGTTCGACTTGTGATGCATTGGTTGTGCAACATCTGGTTGGGTGTTGTCATGGAGAAAGGATGTTCCATTTCATCATTTTCTGTCCAGATTATTACTGGAAGTTTAGCTAATGCAATAAAACAAGAAAAGGAAATAAAAGCTATACAGATTGAGAAGGAATAAATAAAACTTTGTTCACAGATGACTTGATTGTTTATGTTGAAAATTTGAAAGAATTGACCAAAAAACCCTCCTGGAACTAACAAGTTTGTGACATACAAGGTTAATATGCCAAAGTTAATTTCTTTCTTACATACTGGCAACTAACAAGTAGAATTTGAAATTAAATATACAATGCCGTTTGCAGTAGCAACCTAAGAATGAAATACATAAGTATAAATCTAAATATATATATGACATCTGTATGAGGAAAACTGATGAATGAAATCAAAGAACTTTATAAATGGAAAGATATTCTAAGTTCATTGATAGGAACACTGAATATTGTTAATAAGATGTCAGTTCTTTCCAACTTGATTTATAGATTTAATGCAATTCCAATCAAAATCCCAGAGTTATTTTCTGAATATCAACAAACCGAGTCTAAAGTTTATATCGAGAGGCAAAATAGCCAACACATATTAAAGAAGAAGAGCAAGTTGTAAGACTAATACTGTCCAACTTCAAGACTTAACTGTAAAGCTGCAGTGATCAGAGCAGTTTGGTATTAGCTAAAATATGATCTTTATGGGCTTTCCTGATGGCTCAGCGGGTAAAGAGTCTACCTGCACTGCAGAAGACCCAGGAGATGCATGTTCAATCTCTGGGTTGGAAGGATCCCCTGGAGGCGGAAATGGCAACCCACTTCAGCATTCTTGCCTGAAAAAATCCCATGACAGAGGAGCCTGGCAGGTTAAAGTCCAAAGGGTTGCAGAGAGTTGGACGTGACTAAGTGACTAAACACGAAGTACGATCACGAGAAAAGGAGAGAAGAAGAGAGAGCTTGGAAATAGATCTACATAAATGTAGTTAACCAATCCTTGGCAGAGGAGTAAAGCAGAGCAAAGATTGTCATTTCAGCAAATGATGCCAGAAGAGCTGGATGTCTGTGTGTAAAAAAATGAATAATTAATAATGCAGAGAGACTTAGTGTCCATTGGGATCAGGAGTATATCGCAGATATGTGCCTTCTCCTCAGTTTCACTGTGACCCTATAACTGTTCCAAAAACATAATCTTTTAAAGAGGAGTACACTTCGCATGGTTATACATTGGGGTAAGAAAATATGATCTCTAGTTAATTCAAAGTACAGGTGTCTTTTTCTGAACAAGGATGAGGAAAATGAGCAGATCCTTTTCATTTCACAGTATTATTTTATTTGTAGGCTGTAGGTCTTAATAGATTGTAGCTAGTAAAACACAGCGGAGCTTTTAATAATGTACGTGAAGCAGATAAATTGTGAATAATATTAAAGCAATGACATTAAATGCCTTCTGACCTGAGTGTCCTAGAGTAAATATCTTTATTGTAACACGAGTCATAGGGATAAAGCTATATCTGCATCCTCCTTTCCCCCCAGGGAAGAAGGTGATTGATGTGGCTGCAGGGTCCACCCACTGCCTGGCCCTGACTGAGGACAGTGAGGTCCACAGCTGGGGGAGCAATGACCAATGTCAGCACTTTGACACCTTGCGTGTGACCAAGCCGGAACCCTCTGCTCTGCCTGGACTGGATACCAAACATATAGTCGGGATTGCCTGTGGACCTGCCCAGGTACAAAGTAGATAGCTTGATATTTTATAGAATTTTAATTTCCTATCATTTGTTGCTAGTGTGTAGAAATATACTTGACTTGTATGTGTAGTCCTTTGTCAGATGCTTTTTCTTCTCAAATGATGTGATCATGTTTTCCTTCTTTAGTCTGTTTATATAGTGGAATGCATTGATTTTCTAATATTGGGTGAACCTTGTGTTTTTGAGATAATCTCCACTTGGTCTTCTTTTTTTATATTGTTAGATTTGATTTGCTAATACACTGTTGAGAGTTTTCCTGTCAGTGCTCTTCAGAGGTACTAGTTTGTGGCTTTCTTAAAAAACACTTTCTTGCCTTTTTGTCAGGGTAAAACTGGCCTCATACATAGTATTGGCAAGTGTTCTGTTCTGTTTTCTGGAATGGGTTGAGTAGAATTAGTGTCATTTCTTTTTTCATGTTTTCCTACGAATTTATATGACCCTAGAGATTTCTTTCTGCAAAGATTTTTAACCACAAATTCAATTTTTTAATAAGAATTGTTCAGATTATTTCCTCTTCGGTGAGTGTTCCTGGTTTGTGATCCTCCAGGTACTGCTCCATTCTGTCTAAGTTAGCCAGTTTCTGTGTGTTAACATTTTCCTTATTAGCGTTCTCTTACTGACCTTTTGAACTTTCTGGGTCTGCAGTGATACTTCGTTCATTCCTGCTATGAGTAATCTGTGCCTTTTCTGTTTGCCAGTTTTATTGTAGGCTTGCCCATTTTGCTCATCTTTTCAAAGAGCTAGCTTTTAGTTTCATTAGTTTTCCCCTTGTTCTTTTGCTTTCAGATTCCTCAGTTTCTCCTCTTGTCCCTTTTCCCCTTTCAGTTTGCTTTGGTGTCACTTTACCGTTTTCTTAGTTTGTTTAGGAGAAAGCTTAGGTTGTTGAGTTTTAGACATTTGTTCTTTTGTAAAGACTTGATACTATAATTTTTCCTCCAAGTCGTGCTTCAGTTGGACCCACAAATCTTGATATATTTTCATTTTTGTTCGGCTCTAATTTCTTTTGAGAATTGCTCTTTGCCCTATGGATTAAGTGTGTTGTTTAGTTTCAAAATTTTTGGAGATCATTCTTTATCTTTGTTACTGATTTCTTAGTTAACCATTGTGGTTAGAGAATAAACTCTGTATGATTTCAGTTCTTGATTTTTTTTTTATCTTAGAATGTGTTCTCTTTGGGAATGGTCTGCATATGTGCTTAAAAACAGTGTCTATTTTGCTGTTGATGTGTTTCACCATTGGTGGTGAAGTGTTCTATAAATGTCAGTTAGATCTAGTTCATTGATAGTATCACTCAGTTTTTGTAGATCCTGGCTGATTTTCTGTTTGCTTGTTCTGTCAACAAGGACAAATTATTCTTGGTATCTCTAAGAATAATTGTGGATTTGTTAATTTCTCTTTTTGGTTCTATCATTTTTTTTTATATTAACGCTTTTGATCATTAAAAATTTATGGTAAACCATACATTGGCATTAAGTATATCTACAGTGTTGTGTTACCATCACTACTATTCATCTTCAGAACTTTTTCATCATCTCATACAAACTCTGTACCCATTAAACAATAACTCCATGTCTCCTACCCTGGTGACCTGAAATTTACTTTCTGTCTCTGAATTTGCCTGTTTGAGGTATCTCTTCTATGTAGAATCACATAAAATTTGACCGTCTGTGTCTGGGTTGTTTCATATTTGATTACGATGTGTTCAGCATTGATGCATGTTGTAGCGTGTATCAGAATTTTATTCTCTAAAGGCTTGGTAACATTCACGTGTGTGTGTCTCCCACATTTTGTTTATCCACCCCTCCTTCAGTGAACACACGGGTTGTTTGTCTCTGGCTATTGTGAATAATGTAGCTATAGGGCCTTCTACTGAAGTGGTTGTGGGTTTGATCCCTGCACAGGGAACTAAGATCCTGCCTGTGGTGACCAAAAAAAAAGCAGGTATTAGTGTAGAAATTTCTGTGTGAGCCCCTGCTTTTCAGTTTTTTTTCAGTATGTATCTACGACTGGAATTGCTGGATCATTATGGTAACTATGTTTAAATTTATGAGACACTCAGTTCAAACTGGTTCAGTTCAGTTCAGTCGCTCAGTCGTGTCCGACTCTCTGCGACCCCATGAATCACAGCACGCCAGGCCTCCCTGTCCATCACCAACTCCCGGAGTACACTCAACTCATGTCCACAGAGTCGGTGATGCCATCCAGCCATCTCATTCTTGGTCGTCCCCTTCTCCTCCCGCCCCCAACCTTTCCCAGCATCAGAGTCTTTTCCAGTGAGTCAACTCGTCGCATGAGGTGGCCAAAGTATTGCGTTTTTCCACAACAGCTGCATGATTTTTACACTCCCCCTAGTTATGCACAAGGGTTTCATGTTTTCCACATTCTTGTCAACTGGTTATTTTCTTTCTTTTTTTGTTTAAAGGCCATCGCAGTGAGTATGAAGTGGTGTCACATTGTGGTTTTGATTTGCACTTCTCTAATGGAATGGTCAGTGCTTATTGACCATTTATATATCTTTTTTGGAGAAATGTATTCAAGTTCTTTGCCCATTTTTGAATTAGATTTCTTTTTTAAGTTGTAGCAGTTCTTGGTATATTGTGGTTATTAATCCCTTATCAGGAAGATGATTTACAACTGTTTTTCTGCCATTCTATGGTTTTCTTTTTATTCTGTTGATAGTGTTCTTTGATGCACAAAAGTTTTTTCTTCTGTTTTCAGTGCTTTCGGTGTCATATATGTATCCAAGAAATACATGATCATGTAGATTTTCCAGTCTTCTAATAGTTTCCTAGTTTTAAGTCGTATGGTTTATGGTTTTTGATCCGTTGTTTCATATATGATGTAAGATCAAATGGATTTTTCTGCAATTTTCCTAGCACTGCTTATAGAAAAACCTTTGTTCTTTCCCCATTGAATGGTCTTGGCACTTGTCGAAAATCGTTTGACCATATAGGCAGTGTTTGCTGTAGTCTGCTTCATTGGTCTTTGAATCTGACTTTGTCCCAGACCGCAGTTTTGATTAACGTAGTTTTTTGGTAAGTTTTGAATTAGGTATTAATCTTTTCCCAACTTGGTTATTCCTTTTCAAGATTCCTTTGGTTATTTGGGGTACCTTGAGATTTCATAGGCATTTTAGGAGAAATTATGAATTTTTGTTTTATGTGTTTTGAACATTTTTTTTTGATATATAAACATATTGAATGTTTGGTTGTCTTGGTGAATTGACCCTTCAGTTGTTTTCCAGTGTCCCCACTTGATCCTTGTTTTCCCTTGCTCTGAAGTTTCTTTTTTAATGTAAGTACTCCATTTTAATTTTCATTAGATTAGTAATTGTGTATTATAACTCTTCTGCCCTTGCATTTGAAAAAAATTTAAGAAGTCTATATTTTAGTTCCTCTGCCTATCCATTAAAATTTAGGATAAACTTGTCTATGTTTGCAAAAATACCTTGCTTAGATTTTGGTAGAGACTGTGATCAGCCTGTTATCAGTTTGTGAAAAATTGATATTTTTGCTATATCAAGTTTTCTAATCTATTAAAATATTATGTTTAAACGTTTGTTTGCATTTTCTTTGATTTCATTTATCAGGGTTTTCAGCATATACATCCTGTTTTGTTAAATTTATATCTTTTTTAAAAATTTATTTTCAATTTGAAGATAATCTGGAGTGGAATGTTAGTTGCTCAGTCATGTCCGACTCTTTGCAAACCCACAGACTGTAGCTTTCCAGGCTCCTCTGTCCATGGAATTTTCCAGGCAAGAATACTGGAGTGGGTTGCCATTCCCTTCTCCAGAGGATCTTCCCAATCCAAGAATTAAACCCGGGTCTCCTGCATTGCAGGCATGTTCTTTACTATCTGAGCTACAGGGATAATTGCTTTACAATATTGTATTGGCTTCTGTTGTACAGCATGAATCAACCATAAGCATATACATGTCCATCCCTCTTGACCTCCCCCCAACCCCACCCCACCCCCCTAGGTTATCACAGAACACTGTGTTGAGCTCCCTGTGTCATAGAGCAACTTTCCATTACCTCTCTATTTTACGTGTGGTAATGTATATGTTTCAGTGCTACTCTCTCAATTCTCCCAGCTCTACTTCCCCTGCTGTGTCCACAAGTCTGTTCTCTATGTCTGCATCTCTATTCCTCCGTGAAAATAGGTTTATCAGTATCAGTTTTCTAGATTTCACATATAACTGCATTAACACACAATATTTGCTTTCGTCTTTCTGACTTACTTCACTCTGTACCACAGGCTCTAGGTTCATCCACCTCACTAGAACTGACTCAGATTTATTCCTTTTTATGGCCGAGGAATACTCCATTGTGTGTATGTACCACAACTTCTTTACCCATTCGTCTGCTGAAGGACATCTAGGTTGCTTCCAGGTCCTGGCTATTATAAACAGTGCTGCGATGAACATTGGGGTGCATGTGCCTTTCTCAGTTATGGTTTCTTAGGGTATGTGCCCAGTAGTGGGAATTACTGGACCGTATGGTAGTTTTATTCCTAGTTTTTAAAGGAATTACCATCCTGCTCTTTATATGGCTGTATCAGTGTATATGCCCACCAGCAGTGCAAGGTGGTTTCTTTTTTTCCACACTCATTTATTGTTTGTAGATTGTTTTGCTGAAGGCCATTCTGGCTGGTGTGAGGTGATACCTCACTGTAGTTTTGATTTGCATTTCTCTAATAATGACTGATGTTGAGCATCTTTTCATGTGTTTTTTAGCCATCTGTACGTCTTCTTTGGAGAAATGTTTAGGTCTTCTGCCCGTTTTTTGATTGGGTTTTTTGTTTTTCTGCTGTTGAGCTACATGAACTCCTTGTATATTTTGGAAATTAATCCTTTGTCAGTTGTTACATTTGCAATAACTTTTTCTGCTATTCTGGGGGTTGTCTTCACCTTGTTCAGAGTTTCTTTGCTATGCATGGGGCTTCCCTGGTGGCTCAGTGGTAAAGAATCCGCTTGCCAAAGCAGGAAATGTGGATTCATCCCTGGCTCAGGAAGATCCCCTGCAGAAGGAAATGGCACCCAATTGCAGTATTCTTGCCTGGGAAATCCTATGGCCATGGGAGCATGGTGGGCTACAGTCTGTGGAATTGCCAAAGAGTTGGACATGCCATAGTGACTGAATAATTGCTGATAAAAGCTTTTAAGTTTAACTAAATCCCATTTTTTAACTTTCATTACTGTAGAAGGTGGATCAGAGAGGATTGTTGTTTTATTGTTCAGTTGCTGAGTCCTGTCCACTTCTTTGTGACTTCATGGACTGCAGCACACCAGGCTTCCCTGTCCTTCAGTGTCTCCCACAGTTTACTCAAACTCATGTCCATTGAGTCGGTGATGCCATCCAACCATCGCATCCTCTGTCACTATTTCTTCTGCCCTCAGTCTTTCCCAGCATCGTGGTCTTTTCCAGTGAGTTGGCTCATCGCGTCAGGTGGCTAGAGTATTAGAGCTTTACCTTCAGCATCAGTTCTTCCAATGAATGTTAAGGACTGATGTCCTTTAGGGTTGACTGGTTTGATCTCCTTGCACTTCAAGGATTCTCAAGAGTCTTCTACAGCACCACAGTTCAAAAGCGTCAAATTCTTCAGCACTCAGCTTTCTTTATAGTCCAACTCTCGCATCCATACATGACTACTGGAAAAACCATAGCTTTGACTAGATGGTCCTTTGAAGCAAAGTGACGTCTTTGCTTTTTAATATGCTGCCTAGGTTTCTTATTGCTTTTCTTCCAAGGAGCAAGCATCTTTGAATTTCATGGCTGCAGTTACTGCCCCCAGTGATTTAGGAGCCCAAGAAAATAAAATCTGTCACTTTTTTTTTTTTTTCCCCATCTCTTTGCCATGAAGTAATGGGACCGGATGCCATGATCTTAGGGTCGGATACGACTGAGCGACTTCACTTTCACTTTTCTCTTTCACACATTGGAGAAGGAAATGGCAATCCATTCCAGTGTTCTTGCCTGGAGAATCCCAGGGATGGGGGAGCCTGGTGGGCTTCCGTCTGTGGGGTCACACAGAGTCGGACACGACTGAAGTGACTTAGAAGCAGCAGCAGCCATGATCTTAGTTTTTTGAATATTGAGTTTTAAGCTATTTTTTTCACTCTCCTCTTTCACCTTTTTCAAGAGGGTCTTTAATTCCTATTCTGTTTCTACTGTTCGAGTGGTATCATCTGCGTATTTGAAGTTCTTGATATTTTTCCTGGCAATCTTGAATCTAGCTTGTGATTCATTCAGCCCACATTTTGCATGATGTACTCTGCATATAAGTTAAATAGGCAGGGTGACAGTATACAGGCTTGACATACTCCTTTCCAAATTTGGAACCAGTCCATTGTTCCATGTCCAGTTCTAACTGTTGCTTCTTGACCTGCATAAGGGTTTCTCAGGAAACAGGTATATTCCCATCTCTTTAAGAATTTTCTAGTTTGTTGTGAATGTTGTGACCCACACAGTCAAAGGGTTTAGTGTAGTCAGTGAAGCAGAAGTAGATGTTTTCTGGAATTCCCTTGCTTTTTCTGTGATCCAGCAAATGTTGGCAGTTCGATCTCTGGTCCCTCTTCCTTTTCTAAACCCAGTCACTACATCTGGAAGTTTTCATTTCATGTACTCTTGAAGCCTCGCTTGAAGAATTTTGATCATTATCTTCTTGGAATGTGAAATAAGCACAATTGTATGGTAGTTTGAGCCTGGTGGGCTTCCGTCTATGGGGTCACACAGAGTCGGACACGACTGAAGTGACTTAGCAGCAGCAGCAGCAGCATGGTAGTTTGAACATTTCTTTGGTGTTGCCTTTCTTTGGGATTGGAATGAGAACTGACCTTTTGCAGTTCTGTGGCCATTGCTGAGTTTTCCAAACTTGCTGGCATATTGAGTGCAGCACTTTAACAGCAGCATCATTTGGGATTTTAAATAGCTCAGCTAGAATACTATCACCTCCACTAGCTTTGTGGGTTGTAATGCTTCCTCAGGCCCACTTGACTTCAGCTTCAGGATGTTCTCTCTAGGTGAGTGACCATAATCGTGGTTATCCAGGTCATTAAGACCTTTCTTGTACACTTCTGCGTATTCTTCTGTCCTCTTCTTAAACTCTTCTGCTTCTATTTAATTCTTATGGTTTCTGTCCTTCAGTGTGCCCAGCTTTGCATTAAATATTCCCTTGATTATCTCTAAATGTTTAGAAGAGATCTCTAATCTTTCCTATCCTATTGTTTTCCTATATTTCTTTGCATTGTTCATGTAAGATTGCTTTCTTATCTGTCCTTACTATTGTCTAGAACTCTGCGTTCAGTTGGATATATCTTTGTCTTTCTCCTTTGACTTTTGCTTCTCTTTCCTCAGGTATTTGTAAAGACTCCTCACACATGCACTATACCTTCTTGCATTTCTTTTGGGATGATTTTGATCATTGCCTCCTATACAATGTTATGAACCTCTGCCCATAGTTCTTCAGGCACTCTTCCTACCAGATCTAATCTCTTGAAGCTGTTTGTCACATCTACTGTATGATCATAACGGATTTGATTTAGGTCATACCTGAATGGTGTTTTCCCTACATTCTTCAATTTAAGCCTGAATTTTGCAATCAGGAGCTCATGATCTGAATCACAGTCAGGTCCAAGTCTGTTTTTTTTCTGACTGTACAGAGATTTTCCATCCTGAGGTGCAAATGATATGATCAATTTTGTTTCAGTATTGACCTGACATGGTGATTTCCATGTATGGATTCATCTCTTGTGTTGTTGGAAGAGGGTGTTTGCTTTGACTAGTGTGTTCTTTTGACAGAAGTCTGTTAGCGTTTGCCCTGTTTCATTTTATACTCCAAGGCCAAACTTGCCTATTGTTCCAGCTATCTGTTGACTTCCAGCTTTTGCATTCCAATTTCCTATGATGAAAAGGACATCTTTTTTTTTTTTTTTTGGTGTTCTAGAAGGTCTTGTGGAACTTTATGGAACTGTTCAGCTTCTTCAGCATTAATGGTTGGGACATAGATTCGAATGACTGGGATGTTGAATAGGTTTGCCTTGGGAACGAACTGAGATCATTTTGTTGCTTTTGAGATTGCACCCACGTACTGCATTTCTGACTCTTGTTGACTGTGAGGGCTACTCCATTTCTTCTAAGGGATTCTTTCCACATCGTCATCTGAATTGAATTCACTCATTCCCATCCATTTTAGTTTTCTGACTCCTAAAATGCCCATGTTCACTCTTGCCATTTCCTGCTTGACCACTTCTAATTTACCTTGATGCATGAACCTAAGATTCCAGGTTCCTAAAGCCACTTCCCATCCCTTTACTAAGCCACCTTTTATCTTTATATTTAAGGTAAGTTTCTTGTAGATACTGTATAGTTAGGCTTTGCTGTATCCTGATGATCTCTCTCTTTCTGTTTCTATGTTCAGACCCTTGTCTATCATTTATTTATTTTTTTTGTTTTCTTTTTGTTCCTTTATTGTTTCCTGACTTCTTTGGGGTTATTTGAATAGATTTTAGTTTTCAGTTTCTCAGTTGCTTAATTTTGGTAGCAAACAGAGTTTTGAAAACAAGATGGAGTACTGAATTGAGAGGAAATTGGAAGCTGTTAGTATGTGAATTAGATAACTGAAAATGCTTGTGCATTTGGGACAATTAGAGGGATGAAAAAGTAGTAATTTAGGGCATCTTTGTTATTCCTAATGGTGAATCTCTTGTGGAACAGGCTGATAACCGAGTGTGTAGATTCATTTTAGGTTCTTGTGCTTCTTCCATAGAGTTTTGCTTGGTCTTCCTGTTCTGAGTGGTCCATTGGCCTTCGTGTCCCTTTTGTGGTGGACATCTGCTCAATGACTTTTGAGCAGTTAGATCTCCTACTTCGGCAAGTGAGTGAGGGGATGGATGGCACTGCTGACTGGCCCCCACCTCAAGAGAAAGAGTGTATGACTGTGGCAACACTCAATCTTCTACGACTTCAGGTATTAATGATTTTTCTTCCCTTTTCCCCATTATATAAGTGTCTTAGGTATTTGTAATGATGTTTATGCATATTAAAGGGCATGGGGTTTACCCTGTTAAATAAACTACTATTGAAAATTTTAACGTGTCTTAAAGTAAGATTGTGATGGAGTGTAATGTTTATGAGGCTTAACAAAATCTGATTATTTTGTGTTTATCCTGTAAGTCAGTCTCTGCATGCAGGTAAGAATATATATATTGATTGTGTTATTATGGTTGAATTCAGCTTGTTGGCATTCATCAGGGAGTCAGTCTTGAATTTACGGTTACTGTGTGTAAAGAAGTAACTGGGTGTGACAGTAAATGATCAGCTGGTTGTGGTTGCCAGTCTGTCCTCTGGCCTGAGAGGAGAACTTTGTTTGGGAAGTCCTGCTTCCTCCAGTAGTACCTCCACTTCCTCGCAGGAGAGGTTAAGGATAAATGTCAGTGTAAGAAAAGCTACACTTAAAACATCATATGTAAAATAGCTAGCCAAGGGGAATTTGCTGTATGGCTCAGGAGACTCAAACAGAGGCTCTGTATCAACCTAGAAGGGTGGGATGGGGCGGGAGATGGGAGGGTGGTTCAAAAGGGAGGGGATATGTGTATACCTGTGGCTGTTGAGGTTTGACAAAAAACAACAAAATCCTGTAAAGCGATTATCCTTCAATTAAAAAAAAATAAAACCTACAAAATTTTTTTCCTTTACTTTTTTAAAAAGTAAAGCTGTAACTAAAATCTTTGATCACCATGTTTTTTTTTGTAATAAGACACCTATGAATTAATGTCAAGAGAACAATATTTCTGAGCAAAATAATTTTCCTCCTTTATAATGTGGGGGTTTCTATGTGACCCATCATGTCCCCCTTTTTGTTCTCTCCCCTTTTTGTCTTGGCTTTCAAAAAGCAGGGAAGTGAATGTCACTTTTAATTGCAAAATGGAATTAGCAGAAGTTTAGAAATTGCCTCCCTTCCCCAGAAGCCTTTTATAGAAGCTCATTTACAAGCACCCCTGTGGTGTGTGTCCTTCTCAGGGGTCCAGCCAGTTTTCTGTTGCTTCCAGTGGTCTCGTAGTGACACTGTTGCTTTTGTCAGTTCTGTGGTTCCGCTTAGTGCATATGTGCCTACTGCTATGTTTTCCCATTGCTTTGTTTTGTCTTTCAAGGTCTTTTAGTTGTGTCTTTTAAAAAATTAACCCACATAGCTTAATTCGTAAAAAGAATTCAGTTTGAGAGTATTTATTCAATATGTGGATTTAATCTTTTATATTTGTGATTGCTGATGTTTTGTGTAAGTTTGTTCATCATTTTATTATCTGTTGATCAAGTTTCTCAGATTTTTTCCTTTCAAATCACTTTAATTGTTCCTAAGTTTTGAAATTTTGATTTCTGGACATTACTCATGTTACAGAAAAAATAAACTATTTGTGAATTTCCCAGCATGTTCAGTTGATCAGCATCTCTCCCTGAAAAATACAGGGGCTGTAGGGCGCCGTAAACCTAAACGGCCCTTTCCACTGTCAGTGTCTGATATTTGCTAGTCTGTTACATTGACGCCAGGGACTTTTGTTGTGTGTGTGCAGCTAATAGAAGAACACTCCAAATTGCAATACATAAGATATATTCTGATTTTAGGGTTGTTAAGACATGAAAGAAAATACCTCCTGGGATTTGTGAAATACAATTATTTTTAAACTTTCCTTCAATTAATTGTTATAATTTTGAGAGGTCATACTTAACTCTGATGTGTGGTCCGTTTTTTTTTTTTAAAATCAGTTTGTTTTGCCATTGTTGCTTGTATCACCTCTCTCCTGGATACCTCCTTCAGTAAGTTTCTTCATTAAGGTCTGTGAGTTATAACGTCTGAAAAAGTTTATTAGCTTCAACATCTCTTGACATAATTTAATGAGGCTTAATTTTTTAGGTTGTATGTTGCTTTAACAGCACTTGGAAGATTTTCTACTGTCTTCTGACCTTTATTGTTGCCAGTGAGAAATCATTACTGGTACAGTTATTGTTTCTTTGTAGCTAATTTGTCTTTCCGTTTGGTACCATTTTGGATTTTTGCCCTTGTTTTGTGATTTTAATACATTATGTCTAGGATTTATTCTTAGCTTTGGACATGTCCTCAGAGGGCAGTTTTATACTTTTGTCTGTGAGGTTCTATTGAGTTCCTCTGGCTCTCGATGAGTTTTGGTGTTCAATTCTTGACTTGAGATATCCATACCTAGATGGTTGGTATAAATTTGATTTCACATCTGCTTGTAAGGCAGGCTGAGTCTCTGATTTCCTATGGGTTCTCTGTGCCCAAAGCTTTGTGTGCGTAGTATGTTGCCCCCCAGGTCCTGGCTACCTGACAGGCAGCTCCTGTTCAGTGGGCCGTCCTGTGTCTCAAAAAGCTTTGGTGTGCTCTCAGAGCCCAGAGCCCCTTGGCTCCTGTTGTGTGTGTGTCTGTGTGAGTCCTGGTTTGGCTCTTGAGGCATTTCCTTATATACCCTCAGCTTGGCTATCTACTCTTTTAATACTGTTCTGGTTGTATTATAGTCCTTAGTTCTGTGGTACAGGTGGTTGAGAGTGGGGTAGAGGTGCTGTTTCCACAGGGTTTAACAAGTTTGTTGATATTGAGCTTTTTTGAATGTGTACTTATAGTTAGGTTTAAAAAATTCCTCTTATGAAATACTTTACCTCAGATTCTCAATTACTCTGGGTAAACATTTTTTAGTCTAGTTAAAAAAATACCTATACTGCAAGTTTTTCCTTTGCTACTTGAATAAAACTCAATTTGAGGAATTATTTCATCTTTAATAAAAGTTTGAAAAGCGTTCATTTTAAGGGCTTCTAAGTGAAAACTGTTTTTCTCCTTTCAGTTGCACGCTGCCATTAGTCACCAGGTTGACCCAGAATTCCTTGGTTTAGGTCTGGGCAGCGTCCTCCTCAACAGCCTGAAGCAGACCGTGGTGGCCCTGGCCAGCAGTGCGGGTGTGTTGAGTACTGTGCAGGCAGCCGCCCAGGCTGTGTTGCAGAGCGGGTGGTCAGTGCTGCTGCCCACTGCTGAGGAACGGGCACGGGCACTCTCTGCTCTCCTACCCTGTGCAGGTGGGCTTGGGCCAGGAACAGGGTGGTGTGGGACTGGCACAGGAGAAGTGCTAGTAGGGGATGGTGCTTACCTCACACTGGCGAAAACACTTGCCCTTTTCCAGTTTCAGGTAATGAAGTTAACATAAGTCCAGGTCGTCGATTCATGATTGATCTTCTCGTGGGCAGCTTAATGGCTGATGGAGGCTTAGAGTCAGCCTTAAATGCAGCCATTACTGCAGAAATCCAGGTATGGTCCTAGGAATCTGTGTGTGTGCACGTGTGTGTATAAGCTGATGGAGGCAATTTTACTTACCAATGAGCAGAGATTGACACTTTGCCAGAATATAAAAACTTTGAAACATAAGACTTTTAGTAACATCCAAATATTTCTGTAATTAAAACTTTTCTAGTAGTTTAAAAGAACTGAGTTATTAAGTATGATAAAATATACCCACTTTGTGTCTGTTTATTAATAAGTGAATTTGACAGGTACCCCAATCATAATATAAATCATTGCCATCACCCCAGAAAGTGCCTTTGTGCCCCTTTGCATGTGAAGTTAGCATACTTTCCTGCATCTCTCAGATGATGTTAGCCAGTTTGGGGGACTTTTCTTGGTTAAGGGAGTTCAGTGGTTAAGAATCTGCCTGCCAGTGCAGGGGACCTTAGTTCAATCCCTGGTCCAGGAAGATTCCACATGCAGAGGAATAACTAAATCTGGGCACCCCAACTACTGAGCCCAGAGTGGCATAACTACAAAAGCTGGTGCGCTCCATAACAAGAGAAGCCACTGCACTCAGAAGCCCACACACTGCAACTAGAGAGTAGCTCCTGCTTGTCACAACTAGAGAAAGCACATGTACAGCAACAGAGACCAGTGCAGCCAACACTAAATCAGTAAAAATTAAAAAAAAAATTTTTTTTGCCACTTTTGATTTTCACATAAATGATATCATGCAATATGTACTGATTTGTGTTAGCTTTATTTTGCCTTGATAATGATTTTTAGTTTCAGATATGTTGGATGTATTGTTAGTTTTTGCTATTGAGAAGTGCTTCCTTGTGTGATTATGGCACTATTGATGTATCCATTCTCCTGTTGGTAGATGTTTGATGATTTTTGTTTCTTAAAGCTGCTGTGATCATGCTGTGTACAAGTATTTTAGTGAACACTTGTTTTTTCTTTTGGGTAAATACTCTGAATTAGAATTTGCTGGATACTGGGGTAAGTAAGTGTAGGAGAAGGCAATGAATGGCACCCCACTCCAGTACTCTTGCCTGGAAAATCCCATGGACAGAGGAGCCTGGTAGGCTGCAGTCCATGGGGTCGCTAAGAGTCTGACACGACTGAACAGCTTCACTTTCACTTTTCACTTTGACACACTGGAGAAGGAAATGGCAACCCACTCCAGTGTTCTTGCCTGGAGAATCCCAGGGACGGGGGAGCCTGGTGGGCTTCCGTCTATGGGGTCACACAGAGTTGGACACGACTGAAGTGACTTAGCAGCAGCAGCAGCAGCGGGGTAAGTGTATACAATTTCCCAACGTGATTGTGCCATTTATTGCACATTTAAGCAGCCAGTATGAGAGTTCTAGCCCTTTCTTCACCTCATTAACGTGAGGCATGTCAGTCTTTTTTTAAAGACTATAGCTGTTCTGGGAGTAGGGTGAGGTATTAATTTGTATTTGCATGTACATATTTGTTATTCATAGCTACTTTCGTTTGTTGCTTTCGTTGTCATAATAGTTTTCAATTTAAAAACTTACACTGATAAAATTGGATGATGTGAGTGTATTAAAAATGTTTTGAAAATATACCTACTTTGATTAAACTGAAAACAATAAGAAGCAGTCAAACATGTGATGATGTTAGTAGCAAGTATGATGCATTGTGTATCTTTTCTCCCTCAGATGCTGTGCTGTGTATTTTGCTTTCATTTTATCTTTTAACATTGTCAGCCATGTTGATGTCGACAAAAAAAATCAGTGGATCTAGAAAATTTTATTCAGGCCAAATATAGGATTATACTCCAGGAACAGCATCTCAGAACTTTCTGAGAACTATTGCGCCCATTACAAGTCAGGGGACAGTTATATAAGTTTTTTGAGATAGAGGACTGTACATTAAATGATGTTATTATTGACAGTTTACACAGTCCATATCTAAACCTCCTCATGGCCTCTTAGAAAATCAAGAAGGAGGGTTTTCCTTCAAGGCATTACTTGTTGATTCTGGTAGAATGTTTCTCTTTGGTTGAGCAGGTGTATCTGCTGATGAGGAGGTTTAGTCCATGCATAATGTGAATACACGGGGGCTTCCCTGGTGGCTCAGATGGTAAAGTGTCTGCCTGCAGTGTGGGAGACCCAGGTTCGATCCCTGGGCTGGGAAAATCCCCTGGAGAAGGAAATGGCAACCCACTCCAGTATACTTGCCTGGAAAATCCCATGGACATAGGAGCCTGGTAAGCTACAGTCCATGGAGTTGCAAAGAGTTGGACACGGCTGAGTGACTTCACTTTTACTAATGTTAATACACCATGCACAGCGAGGAGAGAAAGGCCATAGGGCAGAGAAAATTCTTCTGTTTAAATATTTCTTGTATTGCCAGAAAATGTGAATTTTTTTCGCGAGTGGAAAAAGTTGTCTTAAGATTTCATTTTATAGGCACGGACACAGAAGTACCACAGAAGTTAACAGTGGTGCTAAGGTGTCCTGACAGTGAGTGGCAGTTTGTTGATTCTAGGCTGCTTCCTTCTCTTCCTGAGTCTCCTGTGGCTCAGTGCAACAGCTCACCTGATGGGAGCTGTGATATGTGGACTAGACTCAAGCAGTGTTTTTAGAGCCTGTTAATTTAGTAAGCATCATATGTTTATTTTGTGCTTCCTGCTGGAGAGTGAAACCTTGGGAGGGGAAGAGAGGCTATAGAGTATACAGATTGTGATCCCTAGATAATAATTAAGGTTCATAAAAAAATAGCCAAAAGGCCATTTGTTTTAAGACAAAAATACTTTGAAGGTACAGAAAGGCATAAACAAAAAACCTCATCACGTGGGAATAATCATTGTTAATATTTTTTTGTGTATAGTCTTCCAGGCTTTCAAAAATGCAAATATTTACCAACAGTAGTGATTATAATGGTAGATTGGTCTTAGTGGCTTGTATCTTTTTCACTCATCAGGTTGCCATGTCATCTATATTGAATACCCTTCTGCTATGTCCATTTGTTCTGTTGGCTTTGGGGAAGTCTGTCGTAAGGAAAAGGACTAACGTTTCCTTTTTTAAACACAATTTCTTATTGTTGACCATTTAGGTTTTCGATGTTTTTACTACTGTAGATATTAATTCTGCTTCCAAAGAAGGGCAGTGCCAAAGAATGTTCAAACTGCCGTATGGTTGTGCTCATTGCACATGTTAGTACAGTTATGCTCAAAATTCTTCAAGTGAGGCTTCAACAGTATGTGAACTGAGAACTTCCAGATGTACTAGCTGGGTTTAGAAAAGGCAGAGAAACCAGACAGCAACATTGATCGGATCACAGAAAAAGCAAGGAAATCTAACCCCCCTCCCGCCCCAAATCTGCTTCTATTTCATTGACTATGAGAAAGCCTTTGTGTGGATCACTGCAAACTGGAAAATTCTTAAAGAGATGGGAATACTGGACTACCTTACCTGTCTCCTCAGAAACCTTTATGCAGAAGGTTATCAAGAACCTTTATCAAGAAGCAACAGTTAGGAACAATGGACTAGTTCCAAATTAGCAAAGGAGTAACATCAAGGCTGTATATTGTCACCCTGCTTATTTAACTTATATGCAGAGTACATCATGCAAAATGCCGGGCTGGAGGAAGCCCAAGCTGGAATCAAGATCGCCAGGAGTAATATCAACAACTTGAGATATGCAGATAATACCACTTTGATGGCAGAAAGTGAAGAGGAACTAAAGAGCCTCTTGATGAGGGTAAAAGAGTGAAAAAGCTGGCTTGAAACTCAGCCTTCAAAAAACGAAGATATGGCATCCAGTCCCATCACTTCACAGTAAATAGATGGGGAAGGAGTGGAAGCAGTGACAGATTCTTTTTTTCTTGGATTCCAAAGTCACTGCGAACAATGACTGCAACCATGAAAGGAAAAGACACTTGCTCCTTGGAAGGAAAACTATGACAAACCTAGATAGCATATTAAAAAAGCAGAAACATCCGTGTGCTAACAAAGGTCTTTCTAGTCAAACCTATGGTTTTTTCCTATAGTTATGTACAGATATGAGAGTTGTATCATAAAGAAGGCTGAACACCAAGGTGATGCTTTTGAATTGTGGTGTTGGAAAAGAATCTGGAGAGTCCCTTGGACAGCAGGGAGATCAAGCTAGATAGTCCTAAAGTAAATCAACCTTGAATATTAATTGGAAGCCCTGATGCTGAAATGAAGCTCCAGTACTTCGGCCACCAGATGTGAAGAGGCAACTCATTGGAAAACATTCCCATGCTGGAAAAGATTGAAGGCAAAAGAAGGGAGCGGCAGAGGGTGAAATGGTTGAAGGCATCACCAACTCAGTGGACATGAATTTGAACAAACTCTGGGAAATAGTGACGGACAGGGAAGCCTGGTATGCTGCAGTCCTGGGTTGGAAAGAGTCGGACATGACTCAGCAACTGAACAACAACATTACTATAAATAATTTTTAATTACATTCTTAAAGATTATAAGTTATTGGTTGTAAGAATGATAATTAGGAAAAAGAAGGTAAAGATGGCAAAGTAGAAGGATGTGTGTTCATCTTCTGCAAGAACTCCAAAATTGCAACTCACTGCTGAACAACCATTAACAGGAGACTGTTTGATCCCTCCAAAAAAAGATACCCCACATCCAACGGGAAAGGAGAAGGCCCGACAAGACAGTAGGAAGGGCGAAGTTGCGTTTAGAATCAAACCCCGTACCGGCCAGACATACTCGGAGGGCTCAAACAAAACTTTGTGCACACCAGGACCCAGGGACCCCACAGAGACTGTCAGACCTGCCTTTGATTGTTGGAGTGTCTTCTGTGGAGACAGGGTCAACAGTGGCCTGCCGTGGGGACAGGGGCTTTGGCTGCAGCAGCCCTGGGAGGCATGGCGTGTAGCATAAGTCCTCTTGGAGGAGGTTGCCGTTAGCCCCACCACAGAGCCACCAAGCAGACGACCCACAAACTGGAGAACAATTACACCAAAGAAGTGCTTGCACTGTTACAAAAGTTCAAGGGCCCACAAAAGACTTCCCAACCTGGGATTCTGGCAAAGGGACCGAGAACTGGAAGGAATTTGACTTTGGAGGCCACGGGATTTGCTTACAGAGCTTCCGTAGGACTGGGGAAACAGGCTCTTGGAGAGGGCACAAACGAAGCCTTGTGCACCAGGACCCAGGAGAATGGAGCAGTGTCCCCACCAGAGACTGAGCCGGACTTGCCTGTAACAGCCCCGCCACGGGGTAAAGCACACTGAATACAACAGTCCTGGGAGCTGCCGCACACTGGCATGATCCCTTTTGAAGCAGGCTGCGATTGCTGTCACTACCTATACCATATTTTGGCCTCAGGCCAAACTACAGGGAAGGAACAGAGCCCCACCCATCAACAGAAAAATGGATTAAAGATTTACTGAGCAGGGCCCTACCCATCAGAGCTAGACAGCCAGCCCCTACCATCAGGAAGCTTCTGAAAGCCTCTTATCCTTATCCATCAGAGGGCAGACAGAATGAAAATCACAATTGCAGAAATCTAACCACACTGATCACATGGATCACAAACTTGTCTAACTTAGTGAAACTAAGAACCATGCCGTCTAGGGCCACCCAAGATGGATGGGTCCACAAACCATGGTCCACTGGAGAAGGGAATAGGAAACTACTTCAGTTTCCTGCCTTGAGAACTCCATGAACAGTATGGAAAAGCACCGGAATATGACAGTGAAAGATGAACTTCCCAGGTCAGTACGTGTCCAATCTGCTACTGGAGAAGAGTAGAGAAATAACTCCAGAAAGAAAGAAGAGATGGAGCCAAAGTGAAAACAGTGCTCAGAGGTGGTTGTGACTGGTGATGGAAGTGAAGTTCGATGCTGTAAAGAACAACATTGCATAGGAACCTGGAATGTTAGGTCCATGAATCAAGTTAGATTGGAAGAGGTCAAACAGGAGGTGGCAAGAATGAACATCGACATTTTAGGAATCAGCGAACTAAAATGGACTGGAATGGGTGAATTTAACTCAGATGACCATCATATTTACTACTGTGGGCAAGAATCCCTTAGAATAAATAATAAATGGAGTAGCCCTTGTAGTCAACAAGAGTCCAAAATGCAGTACTTGGGTGCAGTCTCAAAAATGACAGACTGATCTCTGTTCATTTCCAAGGCAAACCATTCAACATCACAGTAATCCGAGTCTGTGACCTGACGAGTAACGCTGAAGAAGCTGAAGTTGAACGATTCTATGAAGACCTACAAGACTTTCTAGAACTAACATCAAAAAAAGATGTCCTTTTCATCATAGAGGATTGGAATGAAAAAGTAGAACCTCAAGAGATACCTGGAGTAACAGGTATGTTTGGTTTTGGAGTACAGAATGAAGCAGGGCAAAGGCTAACAGAGTTTTGTCAGGAGAACACACTGGTCATAGCAAACACCCTCTTCCAACAACGCAAGAGATGACTCTACACATGGACATCACCAGATGGTCAATACCGAAATCAGATTATACTCTTTGCAGCCAAAGATGGAGAAGTTCTATACAGTCAGCAAAAACAAGACCGGGAGCTGACTGTGGCTCAGATCATGAACTCCTTATTGCAAAATTCAGACTTAGACTGGAAAAAATAGGGAAAACCACTGTACCATTCAGTTATGACCTAAATCAAATCCCTTACAATTATACAGTGGAAGTGACAAATAGACTCAAAGGATTAGATCTGATAGACAGAGTCCCTGAAGAACGCTGGACGGAGGTTCATAACGTTGTACAGGAGGTGGTGAACAAAGCCATCCCCAAGAAAAATGAAAAAAGGCAAAATGGCTGTCTGAGGAGGCCTTACAAATAGCTGTGAAAAGAAGAGAAGCGAAAGGCAGTGGAGAAAAGGAAAGATATAAGCATCTGAATGCAGAGTTCCAAAGAATAGCGAGGAGGATAAGAAAGCCTTTTTAAGCAATCAGTGCGAAAAAATAGAGGAAAACAATAGAATGGGAAAGACTAGAGATCTCTTCAAGAAAATTAGAGATACCAAGGGAACAGTTCATGCAAAAATGGGCACAGTAAAGGACAGAAATGGTATGTACCTAACAGAAGCAGAAGATACTAAGAAGAGGTAGCAAGAATACACAGAAGAAGTATACAAAAAAGATCTTCATGACCCAGATAACCACGATGCTGTGATCACTCACCTAGAGCCAGACATCCTGGAATGTGAAGTGAAGCGGGCCTTAGGAAGCATCACTAGGGCAAAACTAGTGGAGGTGATAGAATTCCAGCTGAGCTATTTCAAATCCTAAATGATGATCTGTTGAAGTGTTACACTCAATCTGCCAACAAATTTGGAAAACTCAGCAGTGGCCATAGTACTGGAAAAGGTCACTTTTCATTTCATTCCGAAAGAAAGGCAATGCCAAAGAATGTTCAAACTCCCAGAAAATTGCATTCATCTCACATGCTAGTAAAGTAATGCTCAAAATTTTCCAAGGTAGTCTTCAACAGTACATGAACCGAGAACTTTCAGATGTTCCATCTGGATTTAGAAAAGGCAGAGGAACCAGAGGTAACGTTGCCAACATTCGTTGGATCATAGAAAAAGCAAGACGTTCCAGAAAAACGTCTACTTGTACTTCATTCACTACCTAAAGCCTTTGTCTATGTGGATCACAACAAACTATGGAAAATTCTTAAAGAGATGGTAATATCAGACCACCTTACCTGCATCCTGAGGAATCTGTACGCAGATCAAGAAGCAACAGTTAACAGAAAACAACAAAGTTCTTTAAAGCAATTATCCTTCAATTAAAAAATGAAAAGAAGCAAGAGTGAGATCCGACATGGAACAATAGACTGGTTCCAAGTTGGGAAAGGAGTCCGTCAGGGCTGTATATTGTTACCCTGCTTATTTAACTTATATGCAGAGTACATCATGAGAAACGCTGGGCTGGATGAAGCACAAACTGGAATCAAGCTTTCTGGCAGAAATATCAATAACCTCAAAGATGCAGATGACATCACCCTCACAGAAGAAAGTGAAGAGGAACTAAAGAGCCTCTTGATGAAAGTGAAAGAGGAGAGTGGAAAAGCTGGCTTAAAACTCAACGTTCAGAAATTCAAGATCATGGCATCCAGTCCTATCAATTCATGGCAAATAGATGGGAAACAATGGAAACAGTGACAGACTTAACTTTCTTGGACTCCAAAATCACTGCAAATGGTGACTGCAGCTATGAAATTGAAAGACACTTGCTCTTTGGAAGAAAAACTATGACAAACCTAGACAGCATATTAAAAAGCAGAGACAGCCCTTTGCTGACAAAGGTCTGTCTAGTCAAACCTATGGTTTTTCCAGTAGTCATGTATGGATGTGAGATTTGGACCATAATGAAGGCTGAGTGCCGATGAATTGATGCTTTTTAACTGTGATATTGCAGATAACTCTTTGAGAGTCCCTTGCGCTACAAGGAGATCACACCAGTCAATCCTAAAGGAAATCAGTCCTGAATATTCATTGGAAGGTGATGCTGATTCACTGATGGTGAAGCTGAAACTCCCAACAATTTGGCCACCTGATGCGAAGAACTGAATCATTAGAAAAGAGCCTGATGCTTAGAAAGTTTGAAGGCAGGAGGAGAACGGGCCGACAGAAGATGAGATGGTTGGATGACATCACTGACTCAATGGATACTATTTTGAACAAGTTCCAGAGTTGGTGATACACGGGCAAGCCTGGTGTGCTGCAGTCTATGGTGTCGCAAAGAGTTGGTCATCACTGAGCAACTGAACTGAACTGATTAGGAAAAAGTTTTAGTATTAAAATTTGGTCAAAAGCACACACAGTTTTAAGCTTTCCAACCCATGTTGCCTTCTTACCTTAATTGTGGGTGGCACAGTTCTAGTCTAGTCACTTCTCAGGATGCAGTGGACTGTTGTGTTTAGACTTACTCTGGTGTTTACTGTGAGAAAATAAAGACCAGAAGGAAAAAAGTTGTATGCTTTTTCACAGTAAATTTGATTGCTAGAGGAATGCTTGGTATATAGTACATCCTCAGGAACATTGGTTGCGGTTGACTGGCAAAAGATACCTCCTTCAGAGCTTGTTTAAAATAATAACTTTATTGAATTCTGCTTCACCTAGTATAAAATTCAGTTTTTTTACCGTGATTTTTTTTCTTTTTTGTATATTTGAAGAATTGTTCAGCCATCATCACCAATGTCTGATTTCCTCACTTACCCCAGTCCAGAAAGAAAGTTTGTGCTGCTTAATCGTTTCTGCCCCTTCCCCACTCCTTGAAGCCAATGACTACCACTCATCCACTTTATGTTCGTAAAGATTTCTCTGTTTTGGACATTTCATATAAGTGAATTTGCACAGTGTGTGGCTTTTTGTATTTGGCTCTTTCCAGTTAAATGTTTTCAAAGTTCAGTGAGGTTGTGACATCCATATTGTACTTAATTTTTAAAAATTGCTAAACAGTATTCTCTTGTATGGATATAGCACATTTTGTTTACCTGTTTATTAGTTGATGGACATTTGGATTGTTCGCTCTTTTAAGTTATGATGAATAGTGCTGTTATGAGTATTTGTGTGTATTTTTTTGTGGACATATGTGTTTATTCCGTATGGGCATATGCCTTGGAGTAGGTTGCCGAGTTTTAGGGTAACTGTGTGTGTGATGCTTCGAGGAGCAGCCAGGCTGTTTTCTTAGGTGACCATTTTACGTGCCCAGTAACATTGTATGTCAATTCCAGTTTCTCCATGTCCTTGCTAGTGCTTGCTGTTAACACTGTGCATCTTTTTTGTTCTACTGTCTTGACAGATGTGAAACTCCCTGATGACTAATGATGTAGAGTATCTTTTCATGTGCTTATTAGCTATTTGTATGTCTTCTTTGAAGATATGTCCATACATTTTTTGCTTACTTTCCAATTGGGTAATTTATCTTTTAATTTTTGAGTTGTAAGAATTCGTTCTCTATTTTTAGGTCCCACATCAGATACAGGACTTGTGGATATGTCCTCTCATTCTGTGGTTTATTGCTTCATGTTTACAAAGCAGATAGTTTCTGCCTAGGTGATCACATTGGGTGTTGTGAGGGCCAGTAGCAGGAGTAGAGATTTTAAGAGCTTCACAGAGGCTGGAGAGCATTTGTACTGGCAGCCTGGACGTTGGGTTTGTAGGACAAATTGTCTGTTTACAAACAGAGCAGGTGAGCAGTGTGATTTTCAGTGGTTGGCTGTGAGCCAGTGTCCCCAGGTGCGTGGGTTAGCACACAGCTAGCCTGTGGGATCCAGGCTCAGCCCACGGTACCTCCACGCCTGCTTCTAAGACGACTGGTAACCAATTTGTACTTCATGAATTACAGGATATTGAAGCCAAAAAAGAAGCACAGAAGGAAAAAGAAATTGATGAACAGGAAGCAAATGCCTCGACATTTCATAGAAGTAGGACTCCATTGGATAAAGACCTTATTAATACTGGAATCTATGAATCTTCTGGAAAACAGTGCTTGCCTCTCGTTCAACTTATTCAACAGCTTCTTAGGTAAATAGTATTAGATGTATTTTAATAGAATTATTGATTTTCATAATAAGATAGATTGAATGCTGGGAACTCAAAAATGTCTTCAGGTGTTGAGGAAGTACTCCAGAAAGTACCTCGGAGAGACTTTAGAGCAGACTCTTAAAGGTGAAATGAGAGGTTAGAGTGTATGAAGTAGAGATTCCAAAGGTTTTCACACAAGAGAGAATTGGAGGGTGTGATCAGTGTATGATGAGATTCTTATCTTCATTAGTAAGTAGGCAGATACAAATGAAAATCATCATGGTGAGATTTTTTTTTAACAGTTGGTTATGTCATTGGCCATTCTGTCTATCATAGATTTATGTGTATTCATTTCTAAGACAATTTTTAAAAGCTGAAGTAAATAAAAGAATGGAGAGCATTATATTTGAAGGACTTACCAGAAGGAGGTAAGATTCAGTGAGAGAAGATGAACAGAGACTAACATAGATAAGGGCTGAAGTAGTCACTCACTGTTTGCTGAAAAATGTCAGCCTGTGTCACAGTGCCCTTCAAAAAAAGCAAAAGAGCAGGGTGGTTTCTGAAAGGCATTTGTTAGACAGTGAAAAATGATTGTCCTTTATGTAACACATCTCCACTCTGTGTAAACCTGGCTCCTGGTTTATGTTTTATACAGAAAGGAAAGCGAGCCCTAAATCCAGAGCAGTGGTGGGTATGCTTGTGTGGGTTGGCCTGCCTTCCACGTGAGGAAACACCAGAGTTTACTAGGCACACTGTGTCTTTTAAAAGAGGATGTTTTATAGCTAGTTCCTTTTATAAATTTTAGTAAATCTAATTAAAAAGCTTTTTCTTATTTTTAAAAATAATCTGATGATGGTTTTTTAAAAATCAATGTTTGTACATTCTAATCTTCAGTATCACAATTTGAAATAAAGTGAATTAACTCAGTGTAGTTGGTGGTAATGAAAAGAGCTTGAAAATTTTTCCTGGAAAATTTCAGTTGTTACTGCTTATGTAAAGTTGGCAGCTGAAACTCTGCCCAGTGTGGTAACTGTGGGAGTAATGACAGCAGTGTTTACATTGGAGAGTTAATTAAGGATCAAGTGAGAAAATGGTCATTGCTCTGCAGAAGTTTTAAAGCAAAAGCATGTAACTCAAGATGTGCTTTTCCGTCTTCTTAACTATGCCTTCCTTCGCTGAGGAGGCTATGCCTGGGGCCCACTGGTTTCACTGACAGCCAGTACTGGGCTCCCTGTCCTCCATCCTGTGGTAGGTCACTGTTCTCATGAGAGGCCGGCTCTCTTGCTCTCCTGCCTGTTCAGACCGTCTCTTCCCTCGGGGTGTAGAGACCTGTCCCTCTTACCTGCCTCCACCTGTGCGATTTAGTCCAGCAGTCATTTGCCACATTGATGTGATGAACATTTGAAGTGTGTCCACAGTGTAGCCAAGACTGAGATTTTATTTTTTTATCAATTAAAATTCAAATTAAAAACTTAGACCTGATTCAACTATTAGAAAACTTAGTTATGTTTGGAATAACTTAGCCATACGAATTTACCTTTTCATCTCTTCATTTTTATGAGCCTTAAGTGCAGATCAGGTGTTTGCAATGAAAATTTAGTTGTCTGAATTGAAATGTACAAAATACACAAAATATACAAAATAGACAAATATACAAAATATACAGAATATACAATGGCTTTTGAAGACTTTGTGTGAAAAGAACTAATATAAAACTCTCAGTGTTTTTTCTTATTGGTTTTATGTTGAAATGATAATATTTTAAATATATGGTAATAAATACATTATTAATACTGATTTTACATGTTCTTTTTACCTTTGTTTATGTGACTGATAGACATTCTAAGTTACATGTGTAAGTCCCCTGGCAGACGTTTCCTGTTGCACCATGTTCTCTATACCATTCTCACATTGTCTTCTGAACCTTCCTGTTTACTTTTGGTTCCTGTGGCATGCAGGCAGGAGTTGGCCCCACAGGAGGTTTATAATGAAGATGAACCTCTTTGGAAAACACAAAACAAAAACTTAATCATGGAAGTAAATAGTACCTTAAAGTTTTTTGGAAAAAAGGAAAAGAAAAATGCATGAACGACATTCTCAGTAACAGAATGCCTATGATCTCGGCTCTTTTCATAAGCATAGATAATTTGCCTTTCCTCTTATAGAGATAGACTTTAACATTTATTTCCAACCTTAAGGTTTTGTGACTAAATGAGGCTCATGTGTTGACTTGGCTGATGCAGTTGTTGAAAAATAATCTATAGGTTTATAGTTTGGAGATTTTGGAGACATCTGATGTGTTTTATTATTTGGAAAACAGGTTGGAGAAATTGTAGTTTGCCCAAAGTAAGCCATGAAACAGATTTCAGAGTAACTCCTATGCTGACAAAGAGCCACAGAAAACCATTTATATTTGGAAATAGAGAGCTATAAAGATTTTTAAGTCAATGAACTCTGTCAGAATTATATACTTTGACTATGGTTCTGAATTTCCTGTTAGGGAAATAAGTTAACATTTGTATTGTGTTCTGTGAATATATTTTTCTGTGTCATGTATGGCATAAAAGCCAGATTCTAGACCGTTTCTTTTAGTGATACGGTTATCAGGGCAGGTTATGAGGTCATGGAGCAGGAAGATGAGGTGAACCGAAAACAAAGCCCTGAGCACCCACTTGCATTTTGTGTGGCTGGGAGTGCTGAGCACAAGCCAGGGTTCCCTGTTGCCTTTTGTTCGCAACCCTGTGTATGTTGATGTGTGTCTTCTGCTCCTGTCCTCACTCCACTGCTGTAGGTAGAGTAGAGTGAGGACAGAATGAGTTCCTGGATTGAGCCCTGGGGGCAGGCATGGTTAATGGAGGTTCTACTTAAACCTGCTATTATGTAAGAAATCAAAAGAATGGACCAGAATGCTTCTCCGTGGCCTGGTGTTGTGCAGAGGTTCTGGACTTTCTGCTCAGTGACCATGCCAGGCGTTCTTGGCTGGAATAGGGCTGGTGTGGTGCGGCTACATTGACAGAAATTCCAAACCAGGCTCTGCTTTGGCTCTTTTCCTTCTCTAACTCACTTTCTCTTCCTGTTCTCAGGACCACAGGTCAGGCCTTGTCCAGTTGGTGCTAGGACTGTCCCTGAGTGGTTGGGTCTTATTTGGTGTTCTCTGTGCCTTCTAATCTGCCTTCACACTAACTTGAGTTACCTTTCTTGGACACAAAAAGGATATCACTTTTCTTTCAAAACTTGGTGGCTGAGCATTGCAGAATTTATTCCCAGCAGCCTGGTACTCTGTTACCTACAGTGTCCACTATGTCCACTCCCCTTCTTTGTCTTGGCCTCTGTGTCCTTGTTCCTTTGCATTCTGCTCATGGAACGTTTACTGCTCTTCTCATTATACTTTCTCTTTTCTCCCCATTTACCTACTGATGGCTCATTACTCAAGTTGGATCCTGCAGTTGGAATCAGATCCTCTGCTCCTTTCCTTGTTGCTGTGTTCTTTGAGCACCTCTTACTGTGACATGTTTTATTTGTACCCACTTTAGTCTTCCTTCTTGTACTTTCTGAGCCCTGGGTATCCCTCACATGGCCCACTCTGGTGCTTAATTGAGTAGGTGTGAAGGTAGACTTGTGAGGCAGATGCAGAAATGCGAGTGGATCTTATCTTTAAGAATAGTGTTGCATTTGTATTTGAAATGAAGTGCGAGCGGATCTTCTCTTTAAGAATAGTGTCACATTTGTATTTGAAATGCAGCTTTGGATAAAAAATTATATAACAGTTACTTTTCCTTCCAAAGGTTCATAGAGGAGTTTTCTATTATTTTGGACTATTTCATGCAGCTCCTTAGGAGCACATTTGGAAAGCAAGGGGTATCATTCTGCCTTTTAGTGTCTCTGTGTGCCTCTGCTTAGTTTTGAATGAGGTATGCTTATTGCAGATACACCTGACACACATTGGGGAAGGAAGACAGCCGCAGGTCACGTGGGTATATGGACTTTATTTTTGATTTTAATTTATGTTGTGATTTTTTTTTTACATCCCTCCCCCCTTTAAAGACAAACATAACTTGCTTAATTTTGCAATTCTCTTTCTCCTGCATAGAAACATTGCTTCTCAGACAGTAGCCAGATTGAAAGATGTTGCCCGTCGGATATCATCATGTCTAGACTTTGAGCAACATAGTCGTGAAAGATCTGCTTCATTGGATTTGTTGCTGCGTTTTCAGCGCTTACTTATCAGTAAACTTTATCCAGGAGAAAGTGTTGGTCAGACTTCAGAAATTTCTAGTAAGTTACTTAAAGTGTTAAAGTGTCTTGTATGTATTTTGGCTTTTTTATTTAGGCTTTTTTACGTACCTGTTCTGTATGGCCCATGTGTGTAGGTCTTAGATTAGATGTACCAGTTTTGGAGGACTTTAATTTGCATCTACTTTTTTTTGACAGATATTTCTGTTTTAAACTCATCAATATTTTTATTTCATTGTGTTAACATTTAAATTCCTTAGACATGAGAAATAGCATCCTTTATGTTCAGGTTAGTCTTATAGAAGGTCTGTTAGACTTATTCCACATGTTAGTTACGGACTGTTCAGTTCAGTTCAGTCGCTCAGTCGTGTCCGACTCTCCGCGACCCCATGAATCACAGCACGCCAGGCCTCCCTGTCCATCACCAACTCCCGGAGTTCACTCAGACTCATGTCCACAGAGCTGGTGATGCCATGCAGCCATCTCATTTAGAGACTGACATAATATGGAGACAGAATTGTGACCTAATAATATTTGTATGTCACCCTGGTAAGCTAGATGAGTGTACCAGGAGAAATGCATCATTGTTGGCAGAAGAGAATCTCAGTTCCAGCTTTAGTTTGTTAGCTGCTGAATATGACAAAGCCTCCTGGGAGTTGTTGATTCCTCACCTACCAGAGTTAGGAGGAGACTTGAGGGTGCCTGTGAGAATTAGGATGATATGTGAGAAAGAGCTCAGTTCCGTGTACAGTGTAGAGTGGAGCACTTTGCACAACTCCAAAGGAGTGCTTGGCTCTTTATAGGATAGTTCTGTGCCAGGGATGGAAGGGTCTGCTACTTTTGTTAGTGTTTTTATAGCTAGTGTATTCTAAAACAACTTGATTACTTCCTGAAAATAGTTAGGCACCTGTAGAAGATGGAAAAATTCAGGTTGAAATCAGTGAACCATTTCAGTCTGAAAGAGGTATTGTAAACTCACAAGGACTAAAACACTATTACGAGTCATGTAGCGGGAAAAGTTGAAAATTTTTTATGACACTGAAAACTGCGTAACTTTGTTCATTGAGAGTAATTTTCAGGCTTTAAGATTTGCACTTGGAAAACATGTAAATTGGGTATAAGGATTTAGAACTCTTTATAACTTTGGTTTACTATTTTTAAACACTGTGTAGTTCAGTGTTTAAAAATTGATATATCCAAACTCACTGTTTCTCAAATTATGTGCTGTAAAAGGAGCCAAGGACTAAGTAAGGGTTAATAATCACTCCTGTTTGAAAAAATTATTATAGGTAAAAGATGTAATAGATAAAGATAGAATAGTGAAACAATGAAGTTTATTTACAAGGTAAGCTTTGATAGTGCAAATGAAATTCTCTGCATCTCCCCTCCAGGTCCTGAACTGATGGGGGTCGGGTCCTTGCTGAAGAAGTACACAGCCCTTCTGTGCACACACATTGGGGACATACTGCCTGTGGCAGCCAGCATTGCTTCCACCAGCTGGCGGCACTTTGCAGAGGTGGCCTGCATTGTGGAAGGGGACTTCACTGGTACTTACCTTGTTTCCTAAATGTCGCCATGTATTTATTTTTGGAGATTGATGTGACTTAAAATGTATCATTTTGTGATAAACTTGCATGCCTTTACTTCATATGTCTAGTCCTGTAGACTACCTGTCTAGTACTGTAGAGTAGGCTATATCTAGTCCTAGTCTTTAACCTTTTGCTTCTTTAGTTGCAATTCTAGAGTTAAGCACCCTGTTGTAAATAGAATTCGTGCTTTAGAGTCATGCCACCATTATTAGCACTTCAGTAACGAAGTAAACAGTAATTGTCTAATTTTATTTCAGCAAAGTAAGAGTTAGTTACTCGTTTAAGGACCTTAATAAATTTCTATATTGCTTAATATTTTTTTCAAGTTAATTCTATGACAGTAGATTATTATGATTGAATGATTTTTTTCTGATGATTAACTTAGTTGAAAACACTTAAGTTTTTCTGAGTAAAAAACTCTAGCTACTCCTTTTGTGTTGAAACGGTGTTTTCAAAAAGCATTTTTATAACTCAAAGGGTTCTCTTTGATACCTATGTTTGTTTCTTTCAAAATGAAAGATAAAATAATCCTGTAGAATATACTGAAGGACAAGTGTTCCTTATCTTGTGATTTATCAGGAGTTAAACATAGCCCAAGCTTATAAAGTGATTTTATAAGATAAAGACTTTTGCTTCAAGTCTTATACTGTGTTTTCTTTTCTTTTTAAATGTAGGTATCCTCCTTCCCGAACTGGTAGTGTCTGTCGTGCTTCTGCTCAGTAAAAATGCTGGTCTCATGCAGGAGGCTGGCGCTGTCCCTCTGCTGGGTGGCTTGTTAGAGCATCTGGATCGGTTCAACCACCTGGCGCCAGGGAAGGAGAGGGATGACCTTGAAGAGTTAGCCTGGCCTGGCATCATGGGTATGGCATCTTCACTTAAGGACTTGCAGTGGGGAAAGTTTTGTCCTAGTCTTTCATTTGAAACACTAATTTGACAAAGGAACACCAGTTATTGCCGTTTTCACTGATGGTAGTGTGGAGAAGGGGTTGGCAGCCCACTCCAGTATTCTTGCCTGGAGAGTCTCTTGGACAGAGGAGCCTGGCAGGCTGCGGCCCATGGGGCCACAGAGTCAGACACGACTGAAGCGGCTGAGCCCACTTTGATGGTCGTGTAAGTGGAAAACAAAGATAATCCACATCAGAATAGTTTTGGGTTATATTTAAGAAAAATTTTTCTGTTAGCAATGGTTGTTACATCCTGAATTGGATTATTTTAGAGCATTCTGGAAAATCCTATCTTGGGAATTGTCTCCAGAAGATATAGTTGAAGGGTTAGTTATGATCCTGCTTTGGAGGCAGACATTGATATGGGAGGGCTTTCTTAAACTCAGTGGCCTTATGTGATGTTAATGAGTTACGGAATTTCCATAGTCAACTGGGCACTTCCCATCCTTACTGTCTCTGCTGCTGCTGCTGCTGCTAAGTCACTTCAGTCGTGTCCGACTCTGTGTGACCCCATAGACGGAAGCCCACCAGGCTCCCCCTTCCCTGGGATTCTCCAGGCAAGAACACTGGAGTGGGCTGCCAACCCCTTCTCTTGGAATGAAACTTATCTTTTCAAAATTTTGAACTTTGACACTTTTGAATCTAAGTCTAAGCATTATGACTTCCTGGACTTACAGAATTAATTGTGGTTTACCTTTCTTTATAGAAAAGCTGAAGCAAGGTAGGCCTTTCTACCATTGTAGACTGTCATTTTTATATGTATTACTTAACACAGAAAGTAACAAGTGTCCTGAGGAAAATAACCAGCCTTAGGATATTGAACATTATTTTTTATTTCTTTATTGTAGCTAATATTTTCAACACAATTCATCTACTTTGGTGAACTTAAATGGTCAAAAATTTGTGATTTTTGTCTGTTTATATGGTTGAGAGCTTATAATTTGATCAGCAGTTCAGACATAGTTACTATAAGACATTTTTTTATTGTGAAGTGTAACATATACACAAAATTACCAAAATCAACTTTGGGACTGATCACAGGGGAAACCATTTATTAAGCAGAACCTTCCCAAACACTGTCTCTGTCTTACTGAAAGGTTTCTCTGGCTTTTGTGCTTGCCGTTCCCCTGCTTCTGTTGATCGTTTTATCAGATAGGCACGTGACCCATAACAAATTAATTGCTTAAATGTTCGTCTGCTTCTTGGTGGTTTATAAGGCGTGCTTTAGTACAGAATGCCAGATTTCCACAGTGATTGTACTGGTCTTCATCTCTAGGAAGTGTGGAAGTACTCAACTGTTCCACCTCCATGCCTAGAGATCATATGCCGTTTTCTTCCATAGGCGTTTTTGTCTGTTGGATCGTTGTCCTAGCACTCTTGGGTGGAAGGACTGTTGTGGTCTGTCCTCTGGAGTAACACCTTTGACTAAATCAGTGACTCTGCCTGTGTTTGCTTCTGAGTGTGCGCTTCCTGCCAGAACATACTATACTTGATGGCACCTCTAGTGCACTGTGGAATAGAAGTGGTGATAATCGGCACTCTTGTCTTGCTCCTAGGAGCAGAGGAAAAACTACCCAAAGTTCACGTGTGATATTTGTTGTAGTTTTTTCTTTGTAGTTACTTTAAAATATTCAGGATGTTTCCTTTGGTTTCTGAATGGACATTAAATTTCCTCCGATACTTTTTTCTGCATCTCTTGATGATTATATAGTTTTTTCTATTCATGTTGCAGACAGCAAATTTCATTTTTTTTATGACTGAGTGGTATTTTATCGCATATTTGTGTGTGTATTGTGTGTATATATATCTCACGTCTTCTTTGTCTGTAACAGAAATAACATTCATCTGTTAATGAATACTGGATTGTTCCCACCTTTTGGCTGTTGTGATCAGTGCTCCTGTGAATATGGGTGTGTAGATGTCTGAGTCCCTGCTTTCACTTCTTTTGGGTATATAGCCAAAAGTTGGTTCAGAATTCTTGCCTGGACAATTCCCTAGACAGAAGAGCTTTGCAGGCTGCAGTCCATGGGGTGAAAGAGTCAGACACAACTGAGTGACTGAGCACCAATGCACTTGATAATTTAATTTTTAATTTCTTAAGGAGTTGGCATTCTGTTTTTCATAGTAGCTGTGCCGTTTGAAGTTCCCACAGGCAATGCACAAAGGAACAGTTCTGATTTTTCCACCTGCTTGGCCAACACTTGTTTGTTTTTTAAATAATAGCCATCCTACCTGGAGATTGTCATACTGAGTGAAGTAAGTCAGACAGACAGGAGAAATATCATGTGACAGCCCATATATGTGAAATCTAAAAAGAAATGATACAAATGAACTTACTTATAAAACAGAGACTCGTGGTCTTAGAGAACAAACTTAAGATTGCCAGAGGAAGGATGGGAAATGAGATAGTTAAGGAGTTTGGGATGAACATGTACACACTGCTATATTTAAAATGGATAAACAACAAGGACCTATTGTATAGCATGTGGAACTCTGTTCAATGTTATTTGGCAGCCTGGATGAGAGGGCAGTTTTGGGGAGAGTGGATATGTTTGGCTGAGTCCCTTCACTGTTCATCTGAAACTTCACAGCATTGTTAATTGACTGTACCCCAATACAAAATAAAAAGCTAAAAAAAGATAGTAGCCATCCTATTAGGATCAAGTAGTAGTACATTGTAGTTTTGATTTGGTTTCCCTAATGATTAGTGGTGATGTGCATCTATTTATGAGCCTGTTGATCATGTATGTATCTTTGGAGAAATGTCTTTTCAAGTGGTTTTCCTGCTTTTAAATCAAGTTTCTTGTTGTCATTGTTGAGTTGTAGGTTTGTTACATGATCTGAGAATATATGACTTGCAAATATTTTCTCATTCTGTGGGTTGCCTTTTCATTCTGTTGATAGTGTCCTTTGATTTTTTTATTTTTTTTTTAAATGAAGGTTGTCTGTGCTTTTGGTGTCTTGTCTAAAAAAATGATTGACAGATCCAGTGTTCTGAAGCTTTCCTCCTATTTTTTTCCTAAGAGTTTTATTTATAGTTTTAGCTCTTATGTTTAGGTTTTTAATCTGTTTTGAGTCAGTTTTTTTGTATGGTGAAAGGTACAGGTCCAACTTGATTTATCTGCATTTGAATATTCAGTTTTTGCAGCACTATTTGTTGAAAAGATTGTCCTTTCCCCATTGAATGGTCTTACCATTCTTGTAAAAAAAAAAAAAAAGCATTTGCCTATATATTGTGAAGATTTATTTCTGGGTTCTTCTGTTCTATTGCTCTAAATGTCATTGTGCTGGTACTACACTATTCTTTACATTTTTTTTTTTTTCCTTAGGGTTTAATCTGAGATTTTTCTAACTTTTTGAGAAATTATGCTAGTTAGCCTAGTGATTTTTTTATAATGTTGATTATGAAAATGTTCCAACAGATTAAAGTAGAGAAAATAATATAATGAATGTACAATCAAGTATTTACATTCCCAAGGACTTCCCAGGCAGTCCAGTGGTTAGGACTCCAAGCTTCCACTGCAGGGGGCACAGATTCAATCCCTAGTCAGAAACTAAGATCCCGCATGCTGCATGGCGTGGCCAAAAAAAAATTGCTCACATTCCCCAAGCTGTCCTATGCTTTTTATCTGATTGATTGTATTATTTTAAAGCAAATTTCTGTCTTTAAAGATTTTTACACACTTTACCTGTTAATGATAAAAGCTTTTTTGGGAGAATGAAACCACAGTCTCATTGTTCTGTCTAAGATAAACAGATGCATTACTCTTTTTATTAGTGGTTATGTTGAGTCAGGATATAGACAGGTCCTCTGTAGTCAAGGTCATATATATTTCTTGTTTTTATACCCAACAGCATATCTCCATTCTCTCCTCCCTCGCTTTGGTTGTACTGTTTCTTTTTTGTTTGCTTTTTAAAGAAGTAGGCTGGAGAATTTCACATTTTCTGAACTTGGTTTATTGCATTCTCTTCTTCAAGTCGTAATGTCTTTTACCAGTGGTATTTTCTATAAACTGCTGACAGGTTTGATGAGATTTGGTTTCCGTTTTGTTGGGTCGGAGTGTTTCTGAGGTCATGCGGTGTGCTTTCCGTGTCACCCGTGACGCTGGGTGACCCCACCTTCAGTTCTGTCACATGGACCAGGGAGTGCATACATAATGTGTCCGCTCTGCAGTCCTCTAGCAGCCTTGCCCTCACCTGGTAGCACGAGGTACAATTTGCACCGGAAAGACATGATCCTACCTTGGTTCATCGTCACCCCAGCCCACCTTAACCGTTTTTTGTAATAGTAAGTTGGAGTCCTAATGCTTCCAAAGGTGACTAATGAAGTTTTCTCTTTCTTTGAAGTATCATTATTAACTCATTGAATTTTATTGATTTTATGTTTATTAACTTTTTAGCTTTTATTTTTTCCTAATATGTACATTTAAAGATAGAAATGGCTTCAAAAATATAATTAGCTCTATGTCACAAGTGTTGATCTGCAATATTTTCATTATTGTTTGTTTCAGTTTTCTTCCACAGTCATTTTTTTCCTGGGAATTTTAGATGACATAAATATAATGACAGCATAATTTCAAATGTAGAGATTTTAATTTTTTGTTACTTGCTTTATTTATTTATTTATGGCCACACCATACAGCTTATAGGATCTTAGTTCCCTGACCAGGGATTGAACCCAGGCCCTTGACAGTGAACGCACAGAGTCCTAACCACTGGATCACCAGGGAATTCCCTTAGCTGTTTTTAACTTAACTGCACTGTAGTCATTTTCCATGCTCTGTAAATTGACTTATTTGAAATTTTTGAGGTTTGCTTGATGCTTGGTTATATGGGCAGACTTACTGTTCATCCTATCATGTGGTGTTTTTGTTTTTAAATCCTTCTGTATCCTTGTTGAATTTTTGTTTGTGGTGTTAGTTATAGTAAGATATATGTTAATTTCTTACTGTGTTTGTGGATTTGTCTATTTCACCTTGTAGTTCTTTCACACAATTTGTTCTAGTCGTTTTATCTATTGATCTATTGATTCATTGATTTTGGTTTCTGTATACACAGAGTCATTTTTTACAGGTCAGAACTGTAGAAATAATGAGGAAGTAACACTTATACGCAAAGCTGATTTGGAGAACCACAATAAAGATGGAGGCTTCTGGACTGTGATTGATGGAAAAGTGTATGATATAAAGGACTTCCAGACGCAGTCATTAACAGGAAATAGTATTCTTGGTAAGGCGTCGTTTTTTACTTTATGGATAAAGGTTGTAGATGTGTCATTTTAAGTAGACCATTTGGTTTAAAATGATCAGTTTAGTAACTGCTCCAGGTCTCATACATTTTAGTCCATCAGTGACTTTTTTTTTTTTAATTTATTATCAGTGACTTTCTATCACAGCAAGTTCAGACATATTTAAAGAATTTCTTATAATTATGCAGTTTTTGTTCCAACACGTGTTGGAACTTGTTCCAGGTTCTGAGTTGACCCAGACAGCCCTGGCAGAGGGTGAGAGATCATATTACTTTGGAGTTAACCTGCACAATCTATTTCCTGTTTCTATAATAAATGGCTAGGCAAACTGTACTGAAGTCATGTTACTTTTGTCTGTTTTATTTCAGCCCAGTTTGTAGGGGAAGACCCAGTGGTGGCGTTGGAAGCTGCTTTGCAGTTTGAAGACACACGGGAATCAATGCATGCTTTCTGTGTTGGTCAGTATCTGGAGGTGAGGCTGTGTGTGTGGTGAGCAAGGTGGACACAGTGGGGACCCTCTCTGGATATTTCGGATAAGTGGTTTTTACCCTGAAGTATTGATAGCTGGATCTTATGGAGGAAGGGGTCATTAAATGAAAAGCAAAGATCTTTTAGAGATTTTTTAATAAGCCAATTTGCATTTATTCCTGGTCTTGAAAAACTATTTTAAAATTGTTAATTTGTAAGAAATACAAACCCTGATCCACACACACAAAAAAGTTAACTTTTTATCTTTTTTACAATTTTATTGTAATTCTGTGTAGAAATTTGGAAGGACTTACCATCTTGATAGGTGTTTTTGGGGAGTAGCTATTTCATAGCATAGTGTTTTAGAATAGAAATATGTCCATTCTGTATATTCATAAGCATTGGGATTTATATGTTGAGATTGACTTTCCAGATGTGGATATAGAAGTGACAAAATGTATTAATTTATGCCTCAAGGGTAATGTTTAAAGGATCTTATGAAGGGAAAAATTAATTTTGTTTATAAGTTGTCACGTGACTGGCAGCGTTTAAGATTATTTTCATTTGAACCCTTTTTCTTCTGCCTTCTGTTTGACTTCTTCAGGAATTTTCTAGTTAAGTCGTTTATCATTGCTTTGGTAGACCTATGCGTCCTGTCTGCTCTCAGTTATCAAAATCTTCCGTTATTGTGGGGCAGCCTGAGCTCACTATTATAGGACATAGTCGTTATTATGGCAGTATATCTTGTTTAAGGATAAAAGCTGTTGGAATTCTTGACTGATTGTTGATTAACTCTATTTTCATTTCATACTGATAATGAAATTTATCTTTCCCAGCCTGAGCAAGAAGTTGTTACCATACCAGATTTGGGAAGTCTGTCTTCACCTCTTATAGACACTGAAAGGAATCTGGGCCTGCTCCTTGGATTACATGCTTCCTATTTAGCTATGAGCACACCACTGTCTCCAGTTGAGGTCGAATGCGCCAGTAAGAAAAATTTTGTTTTCTGTTAACAGATTCAGTTCAGTTCAGTTCAGTTCAGTCGCTCAGTTGTGTCCGACTCTCCGCGACCCCATGAATCACAGCACGCCAGGCCTCCCTGTCCATCACCAACTCCCGGAGTTCACTCAAACTCATGTCCATAGAGTCGGTGATGCCATCCAGCCATCTCATTCTCGGTCGTCCCCTTCTCCTCCCGCCCCCAACCTTTCCCAGCATCAGAGTCTTTTCCAGTTTAGCAGGTTATTTTAGCTGGAGCTGTAAGTGCCGTTAAGGATAGTGAAGAAGAATGAGCACAGTTGTTGATGAGGAAATGTAAGGATAGTGAGACTAAATCACTTCACAGAAATAGCTGTGAGTAGCTTTCATTTGTGCGATCTGTGGCGTCAAAGGAAGCTGACAGGTGTGTAGGAAGGTTGAGCCTATGTATGGTCTCACTTCCATATCCTCTAACAGATTGGCTCAGCTCCCTGCTGCCTAGAAATCTACATGTTGTGGATTGATGGTTCCTCCGGACGGAATTCTGTTTGAGGATTGTGTTTTTACCAGACTCCAATCCCGTGTATTTTGGGATGGCCACGTTCATAACTGCCTAGAGTATTACATTTTCTCTATTTCCCATATGATACATTTGAATGACTCTTCACATATTTATGTATTTTTCCATCTGTTTGTCCCCTGACTGTCCGATGCACATTTCTTGAGTAATTTCTCATGGAAGTTACCATGTTAGGCTCTGAGGCTATAAGCAGGTATAGAATTAGATGCACCCTGCCCTTAGCAGCAGCCCTTAGTTTGGAGAAGGAAATGGCAACCCACTCCAGTATTCTTGCCTGGAGAATCCCGGGGACAGAGCAGCCTGGTGAGGTGCCATCTGTGGGGTTGCACAGAGTTGACTATGGCTGAAGCGACTTAGCAGCAGCAGCAGTTCCCCTTAGTTACTTCCTGTACTTAGACATCATAAACAGGTCAGGTTGGATGGTGGTAGAAGATAAAATGGAGTCATTTATAAGTGGTTTGGGAGGTGAGGAGTGGGTGGAGGGAAAGATTTCATGGAGGTGGAACTATTGTGAAACTGGAGTCCCAGCAGACTGGGTGTGTGAGGGCAACATTGAGAAAATCAGCTTTGGGCTGGTGCGTGTGGAGGGTTAGGGGATAAAGCTAGTGGGCAAGCATTGCCATGGTGCCTATTCATCCTGCCTTCTGGGCAAACCTTTGGTGCAGGTGCTGTGCACTTTGCTGCCTCAGAGAATCTAAGATGGTGATCTTGTCTTCTTCCAAATCAACTAGGAGCTGCAAGGTGTCAGAGTAGAGGGGAGCAGTAGGTACTATGGACTTGTTGTATGGGGGTCTCTCCATTCTAGGACATCAGAAGCCACCACAGGAGCAGAGAGACAAGAGGGAGTTCTAAATGGAGAGGTTCAGGGAAGGTCTGGTCATGATTGTGTTTTGAAAGAGTTAATGTGGCACTTCGGAGAATGCTCTGAATACTTTAATGTCTAAATTTCCAGTAAAAGAACATTGAACCCAGATTTGATTGCTTGGGTTTTGGAGAAATACTTTGATAGCACAAGTTAAATCTGTAGTTATAAAAGCTGATTCTTTTAGGTGAATCTCAGTTTAGTCATCATAGCAGTTATATGGGTATTCCCATTGGCACTGATAGAGGACTTGCTTTTTATGGTGCGTGGCCTATGCATCACACAGGTCTCCTTTACAGCATACTGGATCTCAGGTTTCCAAGCATCCATCCCTTACTTAAGTTCTTGTCTTGTATGTTCAGTAGTCTCTAATTTTTATTATTTGATTAATGCTCTCAGTTCAGTTGCTCAGTTGTGTCTGACTCTTTGTGACCCCACGGACTGCAGCATGCCAGGCTTCCTTGTCCATCACCAACTCCTGGAGCTTTCTCAAACTCATGTCCATTAAGTTGGTGATGCCATCCACCATCTCATCCTCTGTCGCCTCTTCTCCTCCTGCCTTCAGTCTTTCCCAGCATTATGGTCTTTTCCAGTGAGTCAGTTCTTTGCATCAGGTGGCCAGAGTATTGGAGCTTCAGCTTCAGCATCGGTCCTTCCAATGAATATTCAGAACTGATTTCCTTTAGGATTGATTGGTTTGATCTCCTTGTAGTCTAAGGGGCTCTCAAGAGTCTTTTCCAGCACCACAGTTCAAAAGCATCAATTCTTTGGTGCTCAACTTTGTCTATGGTCCAACTCTTATATCCACACATGACTACTGTAAAAGCCATAGCTTTGACTAGATGGACCTTTGTCAACAAATTAATCACAGACTGCTTTTTAATATGCTGTCTAGGTTGGTCGTAGCTTTTCTTCCAAAGAGCAAGCGTCTTATAATTTCATGGCTGCAAGTCACCATCTGCAGCAGTTTTGGAGCGCCCAAAAATAGTCTGTCACTGTTTCCATTGTTTGCCCATCTATTTGCCATGAAATGATGGGACCAGATGCCATGATATTCGTTATTTGAATGTTGAGTTTTAAGACAGCTTTTTCATTCTTCTCTTTCACTTTATCCAAGAGGTTGTTTATTTGCTCTTCAGTTTCTGCCATAAGGGTGGTATTATCTGCATATCTGAGATTATTGATATTTCTCCTGGCAATCTTGATTCCAGCTTGTGCTTCATCTAGCCTGGCATTTTGCATGATGTACTCTGCATCTAAGTTAAATAAGCAGGGTGACAGTATACAGCCTTGACGTACTCCTTTCCCAGTTTGGAACCAGTCTTTTGATTAATGCTTTGGGGAGATGTATTACCCCGAACATGTTTTTCTCCTTGGCACCCTTGACATGTGCTGTTCTCCTACCTGGATGCTCAGTGTCTTGGTCTTCATCCAGATCACAAAAAAATTCTGTATCCATTAATGGGGTGTTTGCTTCCGCACTTTCCCACTGTAGTACTTTGTAGCATATAGTTATCCCAGCTGAAGTTGGGGATTGCTTGTATAAGTGGTGTCTCATTTTCTTTTCCCTGTTAGAAACAGACTCAGTTTCACATGGTATCTGTGAAACTGGACAGCTCTATACTGGAGCAGGTATCCAGTAAATGTTGGACCGAAACTATTATTTTGGGTTCTGATTCCATACTTACTGGAAGCTGTTACCTTTTTTCAGGTAGACATAGGAATTATAAGCCAATCTATGTAAATATGTTAGATGAGACTTTCATATGAGTGATCCTGAATTTCACCTCCTAAATGAAGTTTTAGTTTTCTTTTAGTATTTATTTCTGAATGGTGCACTCATTTTCTTTTAACGTTTGTATATGCACTCTCTAGAGTGGCTTCAGTCATCCATCTTCTCTGGCGGCCTGCAAACTAGCCAGATCCACTACAGCTACAATGAGGAGAAAGACGAGGACCACTGTAGCTCTCCTGGGGGCACTCCTGCCAGCAAGTCCCGGCTCTGCTCCCACAGACAGGCCCTGGGGGACCATGCCCAGGCATTCCTGCAAGCCATCGCTGACAATAACATTCAGGATCACAACGTGAAGGTGAGTGAGGCCTTCCCACATTGTGTCTTCTGTTTACCTTAGGACTTTGACTTGTGAACAGCTTAGCACAGACTTTGTTTGCATCTTATTTGGAGGGCTGTTAAGAGGTTGGTTCACTTCGGTGTCCAGTGAAGTTTTAGAAGCATCTCTGATCACAAGTGCATGAGAAGTTGCAGCACTTAGACTTTATGACGATGTTGCAAGGTTGGCTCTGAGGTTACCTCCAGCTGCTTCTGTTGCAGGACTTTCTGTGTCAGATTGAAAGATGCTGTAGGCAGTGCCACTTGACCACACCCATCACCTTTCCCCCTGAGCATCCTGTGGAGGAGGTTGGCCGCTTACTGCTATGTTGCCTCTTAAAACATGAAGATTTAGGTATGAATCGCAGTATTTTAGCTGTACTATAGATCTTTCAACTGACATATTTCACAGTCATAACTAATCTGCACTTTATCTTAAATATCTTTCACAGGTCACGTGGCATTATCTTTAGTTCATGCAGGTACACTTGGTATTGAGCAAGTAAAGCATAGAATGTTGCCTAAATCAGTGGTGGATGTTTGTAGAGTTGTCTATCAAGCAAAATGCTCACTCATTAAGGTAAGTAGATTTTGATTCTTTCTTCTGTGCTTTGTGGACAGTTGGCGGGGTATTGTTGTTAAGTTGTCCTTTCATATTTAACTTTGTAGACACATCAAGAACAGGGCCGTTCTTACAAGGAGGTCTGTGCCCCAGTCATTGAACGATTGAGGTTCCTCTTTAATGAACTGAGACCTGCAGTTTGTAATGACCTCTCTATAATGTCCAAATTTAAACTGTTAAGTTCTTTGCCCCGTTGGAAGAGGATAGCCCAGAAGATAATTCGAGAACGAAGGAAGAAGAGAGGTAAGAAGGTAAAGCGTGTAGGGGGATGCTTTCACCTGTGTCCCCCTCCTGTCTGTGGTTTGGGTGAGGCTGTTGGCTGTTGCTCACCACATGGGCATTTTCACAACTGCTGTAATGTTTTTATGTGTATTTATGGTTAAGTGTACAAATGCTGCTTATTTTGCCAAGACATGAGATATGATAATGATGCAGCTTTGGGACTGAGTGTGTTATGATTTGGTAACTAGTAAACTGATGCTGAAAAATACTGTGAACTTTACTAATTGATGGGAAAGGTGAAGTGTTTTTTAAATCACTTATCCCGATAATGAGATCTGGAAAGATTTAACCTTTCCAGTGGCAATGATTTTTGCCATTCTTGTGAATAAATGTTTTTATTTGGAAACATTGACTATTCTGAAGCATGGAGGATTGTTATAAAAGGAACCAAAAGAGTTACTGATATTTTCAGGAAGCGCTGTGTAGGGTTAGGAAAAAGAGTTTTTGTATTAACCAAAATTTGAATGAAAATACATAACAAACTTTATAATTTGGTCATTTGTGATTATAAACAAACCTGCCAAGGTATCTGATTATACTCTTGTGAATTATATTGATTTATGCCCAGATGAACCTATTAAGAAATATTAATTAGTGAGTTTTTGATGGATATTACAAACGATAATGTCATGGAAGACTAATTTATTTTAGAAGCCATCCTGAATTGTTTGTTCCTGGGCTTGAACCATAGCTTATCTGGATCCTGGAAATGCTTTGAATTAGGAAATAGGGCAAGAGCACTTCTGAGACCCCTTTAACCCAGGAGGCCAGGAGACAGCATCTCAGCTGGAAGGAGAACAGTCCATCCCCATGTGGCTGTTGCCTCCTTGAGCTCTGAGCTCTTGTGGTCACCTCTTAAAATGTCTTGATGTGGGTTATATATTTAATTGCAATTTTTAAATAATTAATATTACTGGTCCTGTGCTAATTTTGATGATTCACTGGTAGGGTACTATAGGACTCAGAAGAGCTATTGTACTCTTGGTTATTACTGTGAAAAAGGACAGAGGAAGATTAACAAAATTGACACATGGAAGAAATTCCAGAGGAAACTGGGCCCAGGCTTCCTTCCAGTTATCCCTCTAGTGAATCACAGAGTCCTGCTTGGTTCTCTCAGCAGTGACATGTGACAAAGCTATCTGTCAGGGACTCTTGCCTGAACCTTGGTGTCCAGGGTTGTTGTTGGCTGTCAGTCACATGGCCACGTGGGGCCTGTATGATTGCTCTCAGCTGCCCAGACTCCATCCAAAGTAGAACAGTTGACATAAGTCACAAACTCTCTGTTCACTCTGGTTGAGGTGGTCCTGTGCCTGAGGCACACTCTTCTCAGTGAGAGCATGTCCTGGTTTCAGAGCTCAGTTCATAGGAGCTGGGCAAGGGCCAGTGCAGATGATACAGGCTTTTCTTGGGAATTTGCACGGTTTGAGCAACCCAGCCTTGGTGTGTTAGTGTTTTATTGTGTTGTCTGTTATTTATATTATAAAGTAGAAGAATTAGTCTAAAAGCCTTGAAGAATACCAAAAGTAAGGAAGCAACACCACATATTAAATTGCAAATTCAATAGAAATTTCTCTCATTTAAAAGATTAACTTAAGGGACTTCCCTGTGGCCACGAAGTTAAGAATCTGCCTCCCAACTCAGGGAATGCAGGTTTGATACCTGGTCAGAGAACTGAGATTCCACATGCTGTGGGGCAGCTAAGCCCTTGAGCCACAGCAAGTGAGCCCCTACATTCTAGGGCCCATGCTCCACAAAAAGGAGCCCACGTACTACAACTCATGGAAGCCTGCACGTGACAAGAAAGAGTCTAGGAGCTGCAATGAAGACCCAGCACAGCCAAAAAACAAAAAAACACTAAGCATAGCCAAAAAACAAAAAATGACTAACATAGCCAAAGGCGTCTAATTGATTCAGTTGTACCCTGGTGACAGAACCAATATACTAGTCCAGAGTGGGCAGATTAGGATCTGTTGACAAATGTAGTCTGCCATTTACTGTGTACGGCCCATGAGCTAACACTGGGTTTCCCATTTAAGTTATTTTATAAAAAACAAAGAAGAACGTGACACATGAAAATTATATGAAGTTTAAATAACAGCGTTCACAAATAAAGTTAGCTACTTTTCATGCTGCAGCAGTAGGGTATTTGCAGTAGATTGAATAGCCTGCAAAGACTGAAATATTCACTCTCTGTCCCTTTATGAAAAAGTTTGTCAGCCTCTGGGCTTCTCCTTCTTTAGGGCTTCTCTCCGTTGTAACATTGTCACTGTCTTTGTGTCCCTGACATGCAGTGGCAGAGAGTTATTACTGAATGTCTTGTGAGAATAATTATGATAGTTTTTACTTTTTGTAATTTGAGCACTTGACAATGATATTTACATGTTTCTTTGAAAACAATATTCATATCCTCTACCTTCATGCAAATTTAAACATTTCTTAATTTAAAATCATGTTTAAGGATTTTTGTAATGAATGGTGTTTTTAAACATAGTTCCTAAGAAGCCAGAATCTACTGATGAAGAAGAAAAAATTGGAAATGGAGAGAGTGATTTAGAAGAAGCTTGCATTTTGCCTCACAGTCCTATAAATGTGGACAAAAGACCTGTTACAATGAAATCACCCAAGGTGAAGTATTTTTTGCGATTCTGACTGGCTATGTAGAAGCACAACACATTGGAAGGGGATCCACAAGTATTATTGCTTTGGTTTTGGGTATGAGTAGAGACTATGGTAGTTACCAGCAGCATGAGTAACTGCCCCAGCGATGCTTATGGTGCCCTGGTCAAATCAGTAGCTGGAGAAGCGTTTTCTTTTACTCTTAGCTGTGTACTGTGTCATTATTTGTTCACCATTTTACTCATTCATGCACTTATTCACTCATTCACTGAATGTATCCTTTGCTCCAAAAACTGTTAACATGGACGATAATTTAACTTTGTCAAGTTAGCCAATTCCAAAGTACATAAGTATACAGAATATACGTTTATTTATAAGACTGTTTACGACATGGTTGTTTTCATCATTAGTTCCGAAACTTAAAATATGTTACCAATTTGAACCTAGTGGCATTTATTTATATTTTGTTTGAGTGATTGTTTTAGAGCACATTCTTAATATGAATAGGTTAACTGATGGTGAAAATGGTTTTCATTTGTCAGGATAAATGGCAGCCACTGTTGAGTACAGTTACAGGTGTTCACAAATACAAATGGTTGAAGCAGAATGTTCAGGGTTTGTATCCTCAGTCTGCACTCCTCAGTACAATTGCTGAATTTGCCCTTAAAGAAGAGCCAGTGGATGTGGAAAAAATGAGAAAGTGCCTACTAAAACAGGTAAATTTGCTAAGACCATTCTTCTCTGTCTTGGATAATACATAAACACTTAACAGTATGCATTGATTTTTTTTCACAGTTGGAGAGAGCAGAAGTTCGCCTGGAAGGGATAGATACAATTTTAAAACTGGCAGCCAAAAATTTCTTACTTCCATCTGTGCAGTATGCTATGTTCTGTGGATGGCAAAGACTTATTCCAGAAGGGATTGATATAGGGTAAAACTTTATAATATTTTTTCTCAATTAAGGGAAGCCGTGACAACAGAGCATTGTTTTATTGAAGTTAGAAGTCTGACAGTATTCTGAGTAAAATTCTTCATCTTTGTTTGAAGGGAACCCCTTACCGATTGTTTAAAGGATGTTGATTTGATCCCACCTTTTAATCGGATGCTGCTTGAAGTAACTTTTGGCAAGCTGTATACTTGGGCTATTCAGAATATTCGAAATGTTTTGATAGATGCAAATGCCAAATTTAAAGAACTTGGTGAGTTAAAAATCTGATGGTTAAAAGGCTATATTAAAATTGCTATTGATGTCAATGGTGATATCAGCATTATTTCTTAGTTTGGCTCTTAATTACGTGTTCCGGAAACTTTGAAATGCTAATTTTTGCTTTGAAGACTGTCATAACTTTGTACATTAGAATGATAATGTAAGCTGCTTTAAACTTTCTCATATTCTAAACTAAACTTTCAGAATTTGACAGAAGATACAATATTGTACTATCCTAATACAAAGCTTTTGCATTTTAACATTTTTAAGTGAATCACACAGTATACCTTAAAATGTATTTTTTATTAATACATAATTTCCTTAACAGTTTGAGCATCTACAGAGAAGAGGGAGGATTGGTTTTGTGGAAGACAAGTGAAGTCTCTCTCTTATAATTGACATGACAGGAGTGAGTCACTAGGGACATTTAGATAGAGCAGTGCTGCAAGTTCTGTAGATAAGATGGAGACAGCTTTATGTGAAGTGACGGTGGTGTGGTTATTGCAAAGTAACACGGGACTGCTCCGTGTCCACACTCTGTGGATATCTGATGAAAAAGACAGACGGAGACAGCTACATGTGAAGTGACGGTGGTGTGGTTATTGCAGAGTAACACGGGACTGCTCCGTGTCCACACTCTGTGGATATCTGATGAAAAAGGTAGACGGAGACAGCTATGTGTGAAGTGACGGTGGTGTGGTTATTGCAGAGTAACACGGGACTGCTCCGTGTCCACACTCTGTGGATATCTGATGAAAAAGGTAGACGGAGACAGCTACGTGTGAAGTGATGGTGGTGTGGTTATTGCAGAGTAACACGGGACTGCTCTGTACCACACTCTGTGGATATCTGATGAAAAAGATAGATGGAGACAGCTACATGTGAAGTGACGGTGGTGTGGTTATTGCAGAGTAACACGGAACTGCTCCGTGTCCACACTCTGTGGATATCTGATGAAAAAGGTAGACGGAGACAGCTACGTGTGAAGTGACGGTGGTGTGGTTATTGCAGAGTAACACGGGACTGCTCTGTACCACACTCTGTGGATATCTGATGAAAAAGATAGATGGAGACAGCTACATGTGAAGTGACGGTGGTGTGGTTATTGCAGAGTAACACGGGACTGCTCCGTGTCCACACTCTGTGGATATCTGATGAAAAAGACAGATGGAGACAGCTACATGTGAAGTGATGGTGGTGTGGTTATTGCAGAGTAATATGGGACTGCTCCGTGTCCACACTCTGTGGATATTTGATGAAAAAGACAGACTTACTAAAAAAAATTGTTAATGCTTTCTGCTTTGTGTATATTCTGGATCAATGCACAAGAAATTGACCTGCGTGCCAATGCCTTTTAGGTATCCAGCCTGTCCCCTTGCAAACGATTACAAATGAGAACCCATCAGGACCAAGCCTGGGGACGACCCCACAAGCTCGCTTTCTCCTGGTAATGCTCAGTATGCTCACCCTGCAGCATGGTGCCCACAACCTGAGCCTTCTGCTGAATTCTGGCACGCTCGCTCTTACACAGACAGCACTTCGTCTCATTGGTGGGTTGGCATTGCCCTAAGTCACTTGTGAAAATTCATTGGTTTGTCTTGATCTCTCTTTCTATAAATTTTTCTTTTTTTTGGTGGATAAGTACAAATAATATAAAATTTACTATTCTAAGTAATTTTATAACTCATTGTTAATAATCACATCCACAGTGTTGTGCAAGCATTAATGCTGTTGTCTATAACTGTTTATCATCTGAAATGCAAACACATGTCCATTTACCAGTGACTCCTGATTTCCCACTCCCCTAATTATTGGCAGTAGCAAATCTGCTTTCTATCTTTGTGGACTTACTTGTTTGGATATTTCATACAAATGAAATCATACAAACAAATTTTAGCCTTTTATATATGGCTTGTTTAGTATGCATTAATATCAATACTTCATTTCTTTTTATGGCTAATATTATATGAATATACTATGTTTTATTCATCTTTTATGGATATTGGCTTATATCTACTTTTTGGCCATGGTATTGCTCGGAAATCTGTGTACAGGTACCAGTCCCTTTGTTATATACATGGGAGTAAAATTGCAGGGTCATATGGTATTCCTATGTTCAGCTTGCTCAGAAATTGCCAAACTATTCCACAGGACTATAGCATTTTACATTTTCACCTGCAGTGGGCCAAGAGTTGAAGCTTCTCCATGTCCTTGCCAACGCAAGTTATGTTCTGACTTTTTTTTTTCTTTAATTTAGGCTACCCAAGTTGGTGTGAAGTGATACTTCATTATGATTTACTTTATGCTACTCTAATATTGAGTGTCCTTTCATGGATCACAGCCTTGTGGTGAAGGGTCTTGCATAACTCAGTAAAGTGATGAGCCATGCTGTGCAGGACCACCCAGAATATCACAGTGAAGAGTACTGACAGAATTTGGTCCACTGGAGGAGGGAATAGCGAACCAGTGCAGTGTTCTTGCCTGGAGAACCCCATGGGCAGTATGAAAAGGCAAAAAGATAAGACAGCAGAAGATGAGCTCCCCAGGTTGGAAGGTATCCACTATGCTACTGTGGAAGAGAGGAGAGCAGTTACTAATAGCTCCAGAAAGAATGAAGTGGCTAGGGAAAAATGAAAACAATGCTCAGGTGTGGAGTGTCTGGTGGTGAAAGTAAAGTTGATTTTGTAAAGAACAATATTTTTAGGTCCTTGAATCACAGTAAGTTGGATGTGGTGAAGCAGGAGATGACAGGAATGAACATTGACATCTTAGAAGTCAATGAGCTAAAATGGATGGGAATGGGTGAATTTAATTCAGATGATCATTATGTCTACTATTGTGGCCAAGAATCCCTTAAAAGAAATGAAGTAGCCTTCATAGAAGGCTGTGAAAGAGTCTGAAATGCAGTGTTTGGGTGCAATCTCAAAAACGACAGAATGATCTTGATTCGTTTCCAAGGCAAACCTTGCAGCATCATAGTAATAATCCAAGGCTATGCCCCAACCACTGATGCTGAAGAAGCTGAAGTTGATCAGTTTTGTGAAGACCTGTGACGCATTCTTGAACTAACACCAAAAAGTGATGTCCATAGGGGATTGGAATGCAAAAATGGGAAGTGAAGATATACTCAGAATAACAGGCAAGTATGGCCTTGGAGTTTTGTCAAGAGAACACACTGGTCATAGCAAACACCCTTTTTCCAACAACCCAAGAGACAGCTCCACACATGGACATCATCAGATGGTCAATACTGAAATCAGATTGATTATGTTCTTTGTAGCCAAAGATGGAGCAGCTCTATACAGTCAGTAAAAACAAGACCCGGAGCTGACTGTGGCTCAGGTCATGAGCTCCATGTGGCAAAATTCAGGCTTAAATTGAAGAAAGTAGGGAAAACCACTAGGCCATTCAGTTATGATCTAAATCAAATCCCTTAATGATTGTATGGTGGCAGTGACAAATAGATTCAAGGGATTAGATCTGGTAGACAGAGTGCATGAAGAACTGTGAACAGAGGTACATAACATTGTACAGGAGGCAGTGACCAAAACCATCCCAAAGAAAGAAAAATGCAGAAGGCAAAGTGGTTGTCTGAGGAGGCTTTACAAGTAGCTGTGAAAAGAAGTGAAAGGCAAGGGAGAAAGGGAAAGATATATCCTACTGAATGCAGAGTTCCACAGACTAGCAAGGCCTTATTAAATGAATAGTGCAAAGAAATGGAGGAAAGGAATAAAATGGGAAAAGACAAGAGATCTCTTCCAGAAAGTTGGAGATACATATCAGGGAACATTTCGTACAAGGGTGGGTATGATAAAGGACAGAAAGGACAGAGACTTAACAGAAGCAGGAGAGACTGGAAAGAAGAGGAGGCGGCACGAATGTACAGAGGCACACAGTGAAGTTATTAGTGATTGGGATGACCAGGGTGCTGTTTTCACTCACCTGGAGCAAGGCATCCTGGAGTGTGAAGTCAGGTGGACTTTAGGAAGCGCTGCTATGAGCAAAGCAAGAGGAGGTGATGGAAATCCAGTTGAGCTATTTAAATTCCTAAAAGATGATGCTGTCAAAGTGCTGCAGTCAGTATGTCAGCAAAATTTGAAAACTCAATGGCCACAGGACTGGAAAAGGTCAGTTTTCACTCCAATCCCAAAGAAGAAGCAATGCCAACAAATATTCAAACTACTGTGCTGTTGCACTCATTTTGCATATTGGTAAGAAAGAAAGAAAGTGAAGTCGCTCAGTTGTGTCTGACTCTTTGCGACCCCAGGGAGTGTAGCCTACCAGGCTTCTCTGTCCATGGGATTTTTCAGGCAAGAGTACTGGAGTGGGTTGCCATTTCCTTCTCCAGGAGATCTTCCCGACTCAGGGATTGAACTTGGGTCTCCTTCATTGTAGGCAGATGCTATACCATCTGAACCACTAGGGAAGTCCATTACCAGGACTTCAACCAAGAACTTCCAGATGTATAAGCTGGGTTTCAAGAGGCAGAGGAAGCAGATTGCCAACATTCATTGGATCATAGTGAGAGCAAGGGAGTTCCAGAAAACATCTTAATTCTGTTTCATTGCTAAAGTCTTTGACTGTGGAAAATTCTTAAAGAGATGGGAATACCAGGTCACCTCACCTTTCTCCTGAGAAACCTGTAAGTGTGTCAAGAAGAAAAAGTTAGAACCGGACATGGAACAGTGGATTGGTTCAAAATTGATAGAAAAGTATACAAGGTTGTATATTGTCACCCTGCTTATTTAACTTTCTTGTAGAGTACATCATGTGAAGTACTGAGTTGGAGGAATCAAAGATTGCTGGGCGAAATATCAATAATCTCAGATATGCAGATGATGCCACTCTAATGGCAGGAAGTGAAGAGGAACTAAAGAGCCTCTTGATGAGGGTGAAAGAGGAGAGTGAAAAAGCTGGCTTGAAACTCAACATTGAAAAAAAAAAACTAAGGTCATGGCATCTGGTCCTATCACTTCATGGCAAATAGAAGGCATGGCAATATTACTGGGCTCCAAAATCACTGTGAATGGTGACTGTAGCCATGAAATTAAAAGAGGTGACTGTAGCCATGAAATTAAAAGACTCTTGCTCCTTGGAAGGAAAGCTATGAGAAAACTAGAGAGCATATTTTAAAGCAGAGATGTCACTTTGCCAACAAACTTACTGTAATCATGTACAGATGTGAGAGTTGGACCATAAAGAAGGCTGAGTGCCAAAGAATTGATGCTTTCAAATTGTGGTGCTGAAAAAGACTCTGGAGAGTCTCTTGGACTGCAAGGAGATCAAACCAGTAAATCCTAAAGGAAATGAGCCCTGAATATTCATTTGAAGGACTGATGCTGAAACTACCATACTTTGGTTGCCTGTTGCGACCAGCCACCTCGTTGGAAAAGACCCTGATGCAGGGAAAGATTGAAGGCAAAAGGAGATAGGGTGGCAGAGGATGAGTTGGTTAGATAGCATCACTGACTCAATGGACATTAATTTGAGCAAACTCTGGGAGACAGTGGAGGATAGAGGAGCCTGGCATGTTACAGTCCATGGGGTCACAAAGAGGCAGACATAACTTAGTGGCCAAACAACAACAATACTGAATGACATTAGTCTCTTTACCCATGCTTCTTGGCCATATGTATATCTAGGAAATAATGTCTATTCAGGGTCCTTTGCTCATTTAAAAATTCAGTTGTGTGTGTTGTTGAGTTGTAGGGGTCCTTTGACATTCTGGATACTTTTAGACTGTTAACAGTGATATGATTGGAGGACGTTTTTTTTTTTTCCATTCTGGGTTTTATTTTATTTTGGTTTACAGAAATTATAAAATGTCTAATTTATCTGTTAGTATTCTTATTATTCTTCTGTTGCTTGTGCTTTTGATGTTATGTCTAAGAAATCATTGTCAAATCCAAGGTCATGAGGATTACCCATTATATTTTCTTCATTAAGTCTTGTATTTAGTTTTATGATCCACTTTAAGATGATTTTTTAAATATGTGAGATGAGGGTTCACTTTATTAATTTTTTGCTTATCCAGTTGTCTCAGTATCATTTTTTGGAAAGACTGTTCTCAAACTCTTAGCACCCCTGTCAAAAATCATTTGCCTGTAGCTATTTAAGTGTATTTCCAGAATCTCAGTTTTGTTTGTGTTGTTCTATGTGTCTGTCATTACACTAATCCCACATTGTTTTGAACACTCTGATGAAAGCTTTGTGGTAAGTTTTAAAATTGACAGGTATGTCTTTCAACTTTTTCTTTCTCACGATTATTTTAGTTATTTCTAGTCCCTTGCATTTCCATATGACTTCCAGGTCGCTTTTCCATGTCTGCCAAAAAGCCATTGAAATTTTCAAGGATTATATTGAATCTGTAGATCCTTTTGGGGAGTACTGCCATCTTAACAACATTAAGTCTTTTATTTTATGAATATGAGATTATTTTATATTTGTTTAGGTCTTCTTTCATTTCTTTGAGCAATATTTTATAGTTTTTTTTTGTTGTTGTTACCAGGGTAATGCTGGCCTCATTGATGTAAGTTAGCGAGTAGTTCCCGCTTGTTCTGCCTTTGAAAGAGTTAGAATTGGTGTTGATTCTTCTTCAGTGTTTGGTAGACTTTACCAGTTAAGCCGAATGCTCCTGTTTTTTTTTTTTTTGTTGTGTTGTTGAGAGGTTTTATTTATTTACTTTTGGCTGTGCTGGGTCTTCGTTGCTACTTGGTCTTTTCTCTAGTTGTGGATAGCAAGCGCTCCTCTCCAGTTGCCATGTGGGGGCTTCTCTTGTTGCAGAGCACGGGCCCTAGCCACGTGGTCTTTAGTAGTGGCAGCACATGGGCACTATAGTTGTGGCGCACAGGTTTGATTGTTCTGAGGCATGTGGAATCTTTCTTGGTCAGGAGTTGAGCCCATGTCTCCTGAATTGGCAGGCAGATTCTGTTCCACTGAGCAACCAGGGAAGCCTCTCAATCTCTTGAGAGGTTTTTGATTAGTGATTCAGTGTCTTCATTTGTTTTATGTCTGTTCACATATTCTACTCGAGTCAGGTCAGCTAATTTCTGTGTTTCTAGGAGTTTACCCGTTTCCTGTAGGTTAGATAATTCATTAGTGTTCAGTTCGTAGTGCTCTCATAATTCTTTAATTTCTGTAGGATTAGTAGCAGTCTTCCCACTTTTCATTTCTGGGTTTATTTATTTGTATCTTCATTTTTCTTGGTTTATCTGCTTTAAGTTTGTCAGTTTTGTTGATGTTTTTCAAAAAAAACGTCTGATTTTGTTGATTCTATTGATCTCTGTTCTAGTGTTTGTTATTTCCCTTCTGCTACCCTTAGGTTTACTTAGTTCTTATTTTTTTAGTTCATCCAGGTGTAGTTAAGTTGTTTAGTTGTTTTGAGATCTTAAGTATGCATTTATAGGTTTAAATTTCCTCCTTGGTACTGTTTTTGTTGCATCTCTTAAGCTTTGTGTTTTTGTTTCCATTTGTTTCAAAGTATTACTTTTTGTTGTGATTTTTCTTTCTTTGTCCTGTTATGTTTTCACATACTTGTGTGTTGTTTAGTTTTCACATTCTTATGACATTTCTAGCTATTGTTATAGTTTCTAGTTTCATTCCACTGTGATCAGAGAATATAATTTATATGATTTTATATTTCAGTTTATCGTTTTGTGACCTAAAATACTACCTATCCTGGAGGGTGTTCCCTGTGAACACTTGAGAAGAGTGTGTTTTCTTCTGTTTTTGTATAGAATGTCTCTTCATGTCTGGTAAATCTGATTCATTTATAATGTTGTTCTTTGCTGAAATTTTTAGATACTGCAGGGCCAGTGTTCTAAATCCAAATGAAAGAGCAGAGCTTTCCTAAGTAATTTGATGTTGCCAGTCTTTGTGCCCACGGGACCCATTCAGAAATATGCACCAGACTCTGAGTCAACATCTGATTTCTATGGACCTCATTAGCAACTAAAAATTGTTGTAAAAATCTTAAAAAGTATATCTCCATCTAAAGTTGCCTCTATTTTCCTGTTGTCTCCCTTTTTTTCCCAGAGACTCCAATAGGTAAAAGTCAGAGCACAAATTGTTAATTATGGGGGCTTCCTCTGTTAACAGTACCGACTGTGAAAAGCCAGGGAGTTGTGTCCAGTGAATACATATCTATCTTTGTTGCTTTCTCTAATCAAGGTGATTCTCTTTCATTTAAGAAATCATTAGCATACAATATTTTACATTGACTTTTCTGTATACATCCACATACAATAGCCACAAAATACAAATCACTTAAAAAAAGATTCTCCTTTTTTCCTTATTGCAAAATGTATTCACACCCTTAGCAGCAAATTCAGCATTTACAGTGTTAACGTTATAGCTTCCTGGGGAGATACCAGCTAGATGGAACCCCCTCCCCTTCTGGGGCCTCACAGAGGCACTCCCAGGTTGAGAAAAAGACTTATTTTCCCTCCAGTTTATTTAAAGCTTTACTCCTGACCTGGGAATTGAGCACATTTTTTTTTTCCTCCTTCTTGGAGGAGAGCAGAACACAAACTTTAAATTTTTCACCCAATCAAGCCCACCTTTGGGAATGTTTGGGGCCCTTTTCTGTCCTGGAGAGAGAACAGAAACCAGAGGGTTACCAGGGCTGTGCACACCCCTCTCTCAGGGCAGCATGCTGGTTCCTGGGGCTAAATTTCCTGTTTCCAAATACATTGGTAAAGTTTACTTCTCACAGATTACAGCTCAGCTTCTATTTTATACTGTGAGTGGTTCCATGGCCATCAGGGACCAAATTTTCATCATGTCCTATTCCTTCTTTTTCCCTTGTACCAGACAATGGTTTTGCAATATTTGCATGAGTCCACATTGTTTTAGCAAATCCCGTTGCTGCCATCCCTGTGTCAGGGTTCCCAAGACCACCTCCAGTTTTAATGATTTGCTCGCAGGCCTCACAAGACTCCAGCTATAGTCATACTTAGGGCTAAAGTTTGTTACAGTGAAAGAGTAGAAAGCAGAATCAGCCATGGCACATAGGTAAAGTGTCAGAGAGACTGGACACAAATCCTCCCCTGGTGGAGACACACAGAGTGCATTTAGTTCCCCTAGCAAAGAGTTGTGACCACACATGTGAAGTGTTGTCTTTACAAGCAAAGTATGGAGACTTGGTGCCCTGGGCTTTCACTGGGGCAGGTTGCGTAGGCATCTCTGCCTGACACTTGAGTAAGCTTCAGATCCCCCAGAAAGAAGCAGATTTTATCAGAGACCATGTTCTTTGTGCAGTTTAGGCAGAGGAATGGCTTCTTGGCAGTTAAGGACTGGTGGGAGCCTTCACGAAATCCAGGCTCCCAAGGGCCAGCTGAGGGCCAGCCCTGTAAACAGTCTTTTCTGGGGACAACAGTATCAGGCCTTCTTTATCAGCTCTTTTCTTCCCAGTACCATAATTAAAGGTTGTTAATGTCTCACAGTGTTAAACATTTAGATGGTTATCATGTGTTTTCCTGTTCTAATAAAAATATGAGTAATGAGTGTCTCTCTAATCATTTTTGCTTTTTGGAGTGGATCATAATTCCTGTAAAGAGTAAATATTTTTTCTGAGAATTTCTAAAATCTTCTACGTTTAAAAAAAAATTTATTTATTTTAATTGGAGGCTAATAATTACTTTACATTATTGTGTTGGTTTTGCCATACATTGACATGAATCTGCCCCGGGTGTACATGTGCTCTCCATCTTGAACGCCCCCCTTCCACCTCCCTCCCCCTCCCATCCCTCTGGTTCATCCCAGTGCACCAGTCCCGAGCATCCTGTATCATGCATCGAACCTGGACTAGTGATTCGTTTCACATACGATAATATAAATGTTTCAAGGCCATTCTCCCAAATCATCCCACCCTCGCCCTTACTTGAATCAGTTCTAATGAGGTGGATGAAACTGGAGCCTATTATACAGAGTGAAGTAAGCCAGAAAGAAAAACACCAATACAGTATATTAACGCATATATATGGAATTTAGAAAGATGATAATAACCCTGTATAAAATCTTCTACATATTTCTAATACATATTTATATATTTTGTCCTCTCTTTACCTTTTAAAAGTCTTAGTTCTCATCAGTAAATTTTTCTTGGTATTTGTTGTATTGGTAAAAACTACACTATAGATTATTTAAAATTATCATCTTCATTAATACTTAACTGCTTATTGGTTCATCTGCTTTTTCTGATGCTCTGATAGGCCCTAGTTGTGATAATGTTGAAGAAGACATGAATGCTTCTGCCCGAGGAGCTTCTGCTACAGTTTTGGAAGAGACACGGAAGGAAACAGCCCCAGTACAGCTGCCAGTTTCAGGGCCAGAGTTGGCCGCCATGATGAAGATTGGAACCAGGGTCATGAGAGGCGTGGACTGGAAATGGGGTGATCAGGTCCTTAGAGATTTGAGTTAAATGTATTAGCCACACATTAGTCACCCTCTGCGCATCCTGAGCTGCATGTGATGAGTGGGTAGAGACTGGAATAAATACCTACACTCAAAGACAGGTGTGGTTGACAGGCGATGTAGTTACCGATTCCTGGGTGGGCGAGTAGAATCTCAGCACCAGTAGAGAAGGGCAGCAGCCTGCTCTAGGGCCCTTGAACAGGACCACATCTTGGAGGAGTAGCGGCTTGTTTTGGGAAACTCCTGGCCTAGGCTTGACTTGAGGTTCAGCCTGGAGCAAGAGAGAGGGTGATCAGGAGAGAGTAAACCGCGTCTGCACAGTCACATCGTGGAAAGCTCCGACCCTGCCTCTGAGAGCTGATGGCCGGGTGCCAGTTAGGTGTCTTGACCCAGCAGCTACAGGCACCTGCTTGGGCAGTGTCTGTCCTTCCCCTTCTCCCCCCAGCACCTTACCCCCATGTGTCTGTCGGGTCTCCCTGAGTAGAGGTTGGAACTGGGCTCTACACCATTACTCGAGTGACTAGCTAGGCCAGTGCTCACCCTCCTGTGATATGGAACATTCTTGTCATGTCCAGGTTTTCTCAGCTTCACTCTTAAGCATGTACCTCCTGAGAATCATCTCAGAAAATCAGTGTGTCCAGGACAAATAGCAGCATCCTGAAAACAGCTTCTACTCGTAGAAGTTAGAAGTAGAGTTTCAGTCTTAAGGTTTGAGGGAAAATTGAAGAGTGAAAGGGAGTGAGGAGATACTGGTGCTTGTTTGAGGTTCCCAACCATGTGAAGCCCCATGAGGGATGAGGGGGGGGCCAGTGAGCAGGGTGGCAGAACCAGGCTGGAAAGTCTGGTGTCTGCATTGGCTTATAGAGGATGCTAAGTGAGGAGGTGGTTCTCTCCCCACTTAACCTGTTTTGTTAGGAGTGTGGGCAGGTCAGTCCTGGTGTTCTCCTTACAGTGGTGAAGTGAGCTCTGAGTATAGGTGGGTTTGGAGCCCTCCGCTGACTTGAGGTCTGTGCAGCCACCCTTACAGGCAGTGTTCCAGTGAGAGGCCTGCACCCTGTTAACCAGTCTTTGTTTTGGCTTCCTCAGGATGGACCTCCTCCTGGCCTTGGCCGTGTGATTGGTGAACTTGGAGAGGATGGGTGGATCAGGGTCCAGTGGGACACAGGCAGCACCAACTCTTACAGGATGGGGAAGGAGGGGAAGTATGACTTGAAGCTGGCGGAGCTCCCAGTCTCTACGCAGCCTTCGGCAGAGGACTCAGACACGGAGGATGACTCTGGTGGGTGTCTGGGGCCCTGGCAAGCTGAGTGCATGTGCCGTTTGTCCGTCCTTTTGGGAGTGAGGGTGGCTCTCCATGGGTGGTGCTTTCCGTGGCGGTCTGGTTGAAGCAGGCCCGGGAGCAGGAGTCCCTGTCCTTCTTGGAGATGGTGTTGTAGGGGCAGCTGACGTAGCATAGAGCCTGCTGCGCCCTCTTTTCTGGGGGGTCTGCTGGGGATCCCTGAGCCGGTGCCTCATGTAGTGGACGTTGCCTCACCATGCCCTGGAGCATGTGTGTTTCCTTCTTTCACCTTCTCTTAGAATGTGTCACACAGTGTGGAGTTAGTCAGTACTTTACTGCCTTTGGTAAAATGAAGGTGAGAATTTGGTGACCTCAGAAAGTTAATTCCAATGTATTAAGAGGCAGGATTGTAGGAGGAGGGCTTCATGACATCTTTCAGACATGTCTGAAAGACCTTGGGATACCAGTCTTGGTGAGACTGTCCAGGAGGCTGGCACTGATTTGGGGGCTCAGGTGTCTGCTGTATGCATGGGATGGCAGGCTCCCAAGATCACTTTTATGGTTAGGAGAGAACACCCAAGAAACTGAGTTCACTAGAGAAAGGGTGGTGTGGGAGGTGGGCTAGGTGTTCTGTGCCCATGGTGTGTGCAGGCCACTCCACACATGTCAGATATAAACGGATGATGCCTGTCTGGGGCACATTAGGAGTAGCACACGGGAAGCTCTGTGGCCCCACCTAGGTAGTCGATGCTCATTTGTTACCACTGCATCTGACAGTGTCCAGGACAGTTGTCCCTACTCCTGCCTCTCTGCCAGGGGGTTTCATTTGTGAAGTTGGGGTCCTGAACAGGGCTGGCCAAGTGACAGAAAGATGGTCCGGTTCCACGTGTATTCCTTATCAAAGATCCAGTGATCTGTACATGTGAGCACCTGGTTCCCTTCCATGGAAGCACCCACCTAATACTTATCCAGGGCGCAGCCAACTTAGCAGCAGCCAGCTTCTGACATTGAAGTTGTTTTTCTAAGGAATGAATCCTTGGAATTGTTCTAGTGTTTCTGAGCTGTAGGATGAGATTGCTTTAAAAAATTGAACTGTAATGGAAAAGTCTTATTCCCTTCGATTAGTGTGCGTGTTCAGTGCATCCTGAATTCCACCTTTAATATAAAGAACTGCTTCCCTTTCTACAGTAAGAGAAGAAGTATGTGATATTAAATCCCTTAAGTTATGTGTAGAGACATTTTCCAGTTTTTTTTTTTTTTGGAAGTATAGTTCCTTATTTTGATTCTTTTTTTCAGAAGCTGAACAAATTGAAAGGAATATTCACCCCACTGCAATGATGCTCACCAGCACTGTTAATTTACTGCAGACTCTTTGTCTTTCTGCTGGAATCCATGCTGAAGTCATGCAGAGCGAAGCCACAAAGACCCTCTGCGGGCTGCTGCGGATGTTGGTGGAGAGTGGAACAACAGACAAGACATGTATGCAGTGGAGAGTTGTGGGCCAAGGGGTCGGTTTGGGTGTGTGTGTGGGTGATTGTGGGTGTGTGTGTCAGTGTGGTAAGGCCGCTGTGATGACTTACACAGACATGGTAGCTGCGTTCGCCATTATCAGCACCGCCCTCCACGGTGGTAGGCCTGTCGCGGCTGATGAGCGTGCACTGGTTTATCATTGGCGCCCAAAGCTGGTAGTCCCCAGTAGAGCTCACTCGTGGTGGTGTACACCCTGCGGGTGTACACGGCACCACAGACACGGCCTGCCCCATCAAAGTACTGCAGCCTGGGCCGTCTCAACTTCAGAAACTTACTTCTTCACAGTTCTGAAGGCTAGAAGTTCAAGATCAAAGAATGAGCAGGTCGAGTTCTTTTTTATGAGTCTGAGGGCAGGATCTGTTTGAGGGCCCTCACTAACATCTGATGGTTTGCTGGCAATCTTTTGGCATTCCTTGGCTTCCCTCATCTTCCCTTTGGCATCCCTCATCTTCACATGGCATTCTTCCTGTATGTGTCTGTCTCCAGATTTCTCTTTTTTATAAGGATGTCAGTTACATTGGATTAAGGACTCATCCTTATCTAGTTTAGCTTCATCTAAACTTAGTGCATCTGTTTCTAAACAGGGTTGCATTCTGAGGAACTAAGGATTAGAACTCCAACATGTGAATTGTGGGGGAACATAATTCAACTCTTACAGAGGCTTAAAACAAGAACTTCACTCTCTGAGAATTTTAGATAGCCGAAGTCCAAAATCAAGGCATGCTCCTTCTCACACTCTGGGGGACGACCCTGAATTTTAGCTTTTGTTCCTCCAGGCTTCAGAAGTGTGGTGTGTGGTCACATCATTCCAGTCTCTGCCTCATCTTTAGTTGAATGCCTCCCCTCTTCTTTTCTCCTTCCTATAAGTACCTTCGTTTGATTTTGTGTTCACCCTAATCCAGTATAATATCATCTCAATCTTTATCTTAATTATATCTGTGAAGAATTTATTTCCACATCTAACTCTGGGTGAACATGAATTTTGAGGGTACAATGCAGTCTACCAAAGTGTTTGAGTATGTGAATGTGAGTATGTGTAAGTGTGGGAGAAGTTGAGGAAGTGATTGGAGCAAATGTGTGTGTGTGTGTGTGGGTGCAGGTGTAAGTGTGTACGCATATGTGAGATTGAGTGTGCATGTGTGTAGTTGGCTGTGTTGAGAGTTTGGCTGTGTCCGTGACTGTGAGAGTGGCGTCTGATGGGGTCAGGTGCCAGGACCTGTGCACGTGTGTGGTTAAGTGTGACTGAGTGAGTGGCGTGAGCGTGTGTGTGAAGAGCGGTGTCCCTGGTGAGCAGGGAGCTGGACTGTGGAAACTGGGGAAGGGGAACTAGTCTGGCATCAGAGCGGGTCACGTGGCATGCCCCCACCTCACAGTCTCTGCCAGCCAGGAGGGTGTGGAAGCCCCAGGGGTCCATGAGTGCAGACCCTGGAGGAACAGTCAGGGTCACTGTCTCATGAAAACCTCCTACTCTTTTTTTAGGAATACAGTCTTCTTAAAACTTGGGCTGGGAATTTATGATGCAGACTAAATATAAACAAGCTTATGGGAGATATTTAAAACATGTGAAATTTACAAGCTATGGTATTTGCCCTCCCACAGATAACTGCTCTTTGAATTGTAGATTGTTTTCCTACTGCTTAGAGATAGTATGTAGATGAAATTCCTCAACGAGTTTGAATTACTCCACGTACCTTAGAGATTTTAAAATGTAAGGTGTTCCTTGAGCTAGCTTGCAAGTATTCTCCTGTTCTTCTCACTTAGAATCAGTGACATTGTAGTATATTTGTAAAGGAGCTTGTTATTGAAAATGTGTGACTTAGGTAAGTTGAAAGTAAAGGTGGTTCTGAGTGCTTGTTTTAGCGCGTGGGTGCCAAGCTGGTCTGTCTTGCTCTGCCAGCCTCCCCCAGCAGGCTGGTGTGCCGGGAGCAGCATCGGAGCTGGTGCACCCTGGGCTTTGTGCGCAGCATCGCCCTCACGCCGCACATGTGCGCGGCCCTCAGCTCCCCGCCCTGGATCTCGCTGCTCGTGAAGGTCGTGGAGGGACACTCGCCTTTCACTGCTGCCTCCCTTCAGCGGCAGGTAACTCACTGTGCTGCCACACTGATCCGTGCTCACTGTGAATTTTGGGATTGGGAGTCCCGTCAGTGTTGGCGTCAGGCTGGCCATCGTGATTAGGTTCCTAAGTGCAGAAAAGAACTAACACAGGGTGGATTTTCTAGATACCAATGCATACTAAGTCTCTTCAGTTGTTTCAACGCTTTGTGACCCTTGGAACTGTAGCCCGCCAGGCGTCTCTGTCCATAGAGATTCTGCAGGCAAGAATACTGGACTGGTTGCCACTTCCTACTCTGGGGCATCTTCCCGACCCAGGGATTGAACCTGCGTGTCTTACGTCTCCTGCATTAGCAGGCAGGTTCTTTACCACTGGGGCCACCTCGGAAGCCCTGGGACAAGAGGCTAAAGACATGAATTATTTTAAATTGATGAAGCTGTTAAGCCTTAGGTGACTTGCTTTCTATGACCAGCTGCTCTCACCTTCACTATAGTTGTGGTATACTTGTCTTGAGAAGAATTAAACTAAAGAAATTATTTTTTAATTAAATGAGTATCTCCATGCGTAATGTAGCCAATTTTTTTAACCTGATAATTCATATTATTAATCAACTTTGAGGTAATTATGTGGCTATAAAATAATATTAGAATTTTCACACGATTAATTGCATTATAGGAACACAAATTAAAATCTGTTACCTCATAATCTTTTGGATAATGGCTTTCTTTAATACTTGCTGTTTTAAATCACCTTGATCAGATCTTAGCTGTACATTTGCTGCAAACAGTACTGCCGTCATGGGACAAGACGGAGCGGGCCAGGGACATGGAGTGCCTTGTGGAGAAGCTCTTTGGTTTCCTGGGCAGCTTGCTCACCACGTGCTCTTCAGACGTCCCATTCCTCAGAGGTGGGCAGCTCTCCTCCTTCTTGCTGTCCTGGTTGAGCAAGTGGGGCGTCATAGCCCTTCCTCTGTGTATGTTCTACAGAATCCAGTCTGAGGAGGCGGAGGGCACGCCCGCAGGCTTCCCTGACTGCTACGCACAGCAGCACACTGGCGGAGGAGGTGGTGGCGCTGCTCCGCACCCTGCACTCCCTGGGCCAGTGGAACGGGCTCATCAACAAGTACATCAACTCACAGCTCCACTCGGTCACTCGCAGCTGTGCAGGAAAACCAGCTGAAGGGGTGGGTGCTGCAAGCTCTTTGCACATCTGGCAGTGTTTCTCTATAGACTGTTGATTTAACTCTCAAATTATCTTTTTAAATGCCATGTATTTTGTTCATGAATATATTTTAAAATATGAAAAAATTATTGAGGAACTAATATAAAAAGTAAATTTGGCTTAATTGTAAATGTGTGAGAAATAGGTAGCCCCCTAGGCTCTCCTCAAGTCTGCTGTCTGTCTGCACTAGGCTCTGTTAGATGACTACTTTCCTGACTGTGAGAACCCTGAGGTGGGGAGCCTCATGGCAGTCCTGGCTGTCATTGGAGGCATCGACGGCCGGTTGCGACTAGGGGGACAGGTCATGCATGATGAATTTGGAGAAGGCACCGTGACTCGCATCACTCCGAAGGGCAAAATCACCGTGCAGTTCTGTGACTTGCGAACCTGTCGTGTTTGCCCACTGAATCAGCTGAAGCCAGTAAGTGCGCTTGTGTTCGGGTTGCCCGGTATTAAGGTGAAGGGCTTTCACGTTAGAAGTGGGAGGAGCTTGACTCTTGCGGTTTGGGTCTGCTTTCCGGGTAGTGGCCCAGCTTGAGGAGAACGGCCTTTCTTTGCCCTCCATTCCTGCGGTTAATCGGGTCTCACAGGCTTGTATAGAGTAGCAGTTCACGTGTCTTATTTTAGCCTTTAAAGGCACGAAAGGCAGTTAGTTATTTAGAAGGTCTTGTGTAAGTATATTAGCTGTATTTATTTTAGAATGTGAATTTATGAAATTTATTTTTTATAGAACAACTCAACTTTCAAAAAACCTAAAAATAATTCCTTTAAAATGATTTTTAAAAAGCATTTTCATGTAGAAAATGCTTAATTACTGTGTTTAGTGACATGACTATATTTAGCAGGTACTGTCATCTTAAACCTGTGAACTGGGGGTCCATTGGGAAAGTGAGTGAATTATGTTACTTTGTGTAACCTAAGTGCAAGTGCAAGTGAAAAAGTGCAATTTTACTGTATGTTTCAATAAAATATTGTTTTCGATTATTATAGGAATATATGCATGTCATAGAAAATTTGAAATGTATAGAAAATACTTGAGAGTAACTACCACCATCATGTAATTATTGTTAAAAAGTTGACAAAGAAAAAACTAATGTTATATTTACTATACATGTAAATCTTCATCTTACCTTCAGGGTCATCTTTCAAAATTACTTTCAGATGTAAAAACAGTTTTGAATACATGTGTTATTTTAGAGTTAAGATTCCTGATTGTGCTAACTTTTCGGAACATTCGTTTGTTCCTCTCACTGGACACACTTTGAAGGTTTCTGTGGTCTTTCTTCAGCTCCCCGCCGTGGCGTTCAGTGTCACTAACCTGCCGTTCACAGAGCCCATGCTCTCGGTGTGGGCTCAGTTGGTGAACCTCGCTGGAAGCAAACTGGAAAAGCACAAAGTAAAGAAATCACCTAAACAGGGTTTTGCAGGTCAGTACATGTGCTTCGTGGTGAAATGGCTACAGTCTTAACTAGTGTTTGAGCAGTGTTTGTTCTTTTGTCAGAGTAAGTTCTTTGATTGCTGAAGCCTTTGCGTTCAGATGGATTGGCCATTGGTTGAGCGATGATGGGAGTGGTGATGAGAGTGTGCGATACAACGAATGATGCTGTGGTGGGGGTGGCACCTGAAGAACACCGGCCTGCGTATGTTCTGAGCACACCCTTTGAAGAGGAGTCTGTTTTCTCTCTCACTGCCCGTTAGCCTCCTGTCTTAATCACACTTTGGGACCTCTGCTTCTGGTCTCATGACAGCCATACCCGGCAGGGCCCGTGTGTCCTGCCTCATGTGGTATCTGGATGCTGGCCACCCATGCAAGACCCAGGCTGCTCGTGCTTAAAATATTCCTCTTCCATTGCTGTATTGATTTTCTTTACATTGCTGCTCATATGTTCTTTGTGAGTTCTTCTCCCTGGCTATTCTTTGCACATTGGAAATCCTTGTGGTTTCATCCATAATTTCTAGCTTTTTAGGGCCACTCTTCTTGAGTTTTCTCACCCATTTCTCCCATCCCTGTAATTGCTGCTGTAGGATTAATGATGGTGAACACTTTTAACTATGGATCTCCAGTTCACATATCTGGCTAGAGGGTCAGGTGCAAGTAAACCATGGCATGTCCACAATTTAACTAACTGTGTCTCTTAGCCAGTGTTCCTGCCTTCCAGGTACTGGCACTTGCTGCCCCAGCGGCACCCCTCACTCTCGCTGTGCCCTCGCACCCACATTTCCCACAGCTCCATGCTGCCGTCCATGATCCAGCATGTCTTGCTTTGGCATGCTGCAGCCATGACTATAGTCTCACTCTTCTTGTGGGCTGCCTGTATCTTTGTAGTGTCTTCCCTAGGCTGTTCCTCAGTCAACTCGGGGACATTACTGCAGTTGTTGCATTAGATAAAATTCTAGAGCTATCAGGGAAGCCCCAAGATTCTAGAGAGTGCCATGATTTTGATGAGTTATAGAACTGTATGTTGTAAGTCTCTGACAAAATTGTCTCATAGATGTCTTAGCAAGACAAGAAAGTATTTTATTTGTGATGTAGCTATCGGGTTGAAATTTTAGCAGTTTAGGAAATATTTGATTATACTAGCAATAGTTATGGAAAAGGAAATGGCAGCCCATTCCAATGTTCTTGCTTGAATAATCCCATGGTGAAAGGAACCTGGTGGGCTACAGTCAGTGGGGTTGCAAAGAGTTGGACACAACAGAGTGGCTGAGCATGCATGCAGCAATAGCTAATATGATTCTAACTGTGTTAAGCCACCTAATCGTCACCCCAACTCAAGGTAATACATGGGGAGCAAGAAGGGGAGAAGACCTGGGGGAGGTAGAGCGTGCTTCCCCACAACACTGGGGAAGGCAAGCCTTTCATTGCAGACAGACTTGGACATCAGCTGAGTCCCTCAGGGCAGGACCTCTACAGGGCTGAACAACAGCTGAGGTGGTCTACCCAAGCAGCATGTGCCTTTCCTGCTCAGTCCTTTTTTCCCCACAGGACAAGTAGACTTGGACCTGCTGAGGTGCCAGCAGTTAAAACTGTATATTCTGAAGGCGGGCCGTGCTCTGCTTTCCCACCAGGACCAGCTCAGGCAGATCTTGTCTCAGCCAGCTGTTCAGGAGGCTGCAGCTGCTCATACAGGTATCTTTTTAAGGAGCTCTTTTGGACCTGTAAGAAATACTCCAATAGAAAACAGCCAAGGGACACGAAAGGGAAAATACAGAAGGCTTCTACATGTACAAGGAAGATGTGCAATCTGGCCAGTAACTAATGAGAAGTTATAGACAAACCTGAGGGGATTTGATGGGGAGGGAGGGAAACAGTGTTCTCTTGCCCTGGTATATAAGGTGTGGTCTGAGGACCAGTAGCATTGATGACACATATGAGGAACATGTAGAAATGTGGACTCTCAGGCTGCACCACAGAGCCAAAGAATCAGGATCTGCATCTTTTAATAAGGCGGTAAAGTGGTTCATATGTGCATAGAATGGCACCACCCTCACACTTTTCTATGCTAGTGGGAATTTAAGTTGGTACAACCATCTAACAGGCATTTGAGTAAATGTTAGACTTTAAAATACATGCATCTGTATAAGTTGTCTTGTGGGAATTTATCACATGAAACGATGTTGTGGTGCTGACATCTTTTTACATCTCATCTGTAAACACGTGATGCGTGTTTCCAGGTGCTCACTGTAGTTTTTTTGTCGGTGTTATTTTTGTGCTGACATCTGAATGCCCGTTACTAGGTGGTGTACCCATATAGTGGAATACCATGGCACCATTCACAAATGATGATACATAATAGGTTTAATACCATGGAAATATCAAAATGATAAAAAGATATTGCTGTGTATATCTGTTTGTAGATTTGCATTCATCTGCTTATCAGAATAGTGATAGTAGAATTTCATCTGACTTTATTTTCTTTGTACTTTTCTGTATTACCTCAGTTTTCTGGAGTGAGCTAATTTAATTTTGAATAGAAAAAAAAAGCTATGAAATATGTTTTTATTATCTCCTATTGAAAGACATTGTGGTAAATATTATGGAAAACAAGATCGTATTTGTTTATGATTTACTGTCTGGAGTCAGGGTGGGGAGAGAAAATGAAAGTAGATGGCACTGTCCAAGGTATGGTCCTGTGTGCTGTAAGACGTGTGACCACAGTTTCATAGGCATCCTGGGGGTGCTGGAGCTGAGGGCTGGGGAGAGCAAGCAGCCTTTGAGGTGTGTGGCAGCCCTGGCTGCAGGGGTAAGGACTTTCCATCCTGGGGGAGGAGACAGTAGGAACAGAGGCATAAGCAGTGAATATTTGGGTACTGACCTTTGCAAGGATCTCAGGATTTATTGATGAATATGGGGCTAAAGCTGGGGAGAGGTTGGCTGAATCATGTGATAGAGTGCAGTGGCTACCAGGGTGAAATGTAAGGCTGACTGGGAATACGTGGCAGGGCCTTACATAATAAGGAGGATATTCAGGATGACAAATATGCTAGTGAGTTATAGGAGCATTTGAAACTGGGAGATCATGGAGATGGGGAAATTGTGTTAAGTGATGAAGTGTCTTCTGAGGGAAGGCATGAAAAAATGGAAAGAAAGTACCAGTAGAGACTGTGATGCTATAGTCTTTTTAGATGATGACCTCTTGGAAAATCAGTGAAAAGTCAAAGGTGGCTAATGTTTCAAGCTCAAGTTATAGGGAAGACAGGGAGGAGTGCTGTTGACAAAACTAGAAAGTCCAGTGGAGTATGTGGTGTTTTCCCTTGACCTACGAGTTACGTTTCCTTGACTTAACGAATTTAATTACAGCACACTGATTGTGAAGTAAATCTAATGAAAGTGCAGATTCATTCTGTATTAGATATTAGGGACCTTGAAGATAATCCACAACTGTAGAGGATCAGGAGACCATAGCCCAGGAAATTGGATTGACTGCTCTGTGGTTATCCCACTGAGGAACTGTGGCAGCACTGAATCAGGATTACCATCCTGCACTTGGTGCCAAACAGGGGCTCCAGATGGAGCTGTCTGGAACAGGGCTTTAAGGAAAACACCACAGCTGCCTGTCTTATGAAGTTTTATGGTAACATAGCTGCTAGCTGCACCAGCTGGTTTACGTGTCATCTCTGGCTGCTTTTACATTTCAGTGGCGGAGTTGAGTAGCTGTGACAGATCCTGTGGTCAGTAAGCCTAAACTGTTTACTCTCTGGCACTTTGAGAAGTTTTACAACCCCTAGTCATATTTGGGTTTGGTGTCAGTTTATAGTCTGAACAAGGGTTAACAAAAGCTAGGGCTGGAGATACAAACTTGGGGGTTTCATACAAGGGGCTTCTGCAGAAATGAGTGTACACCAAGATGGCAAAGGCAAAGAACTGGACTAAGGGCAGTAATCTGGGAAGTAGCTTTGGTTGGCTTTAAAGACACAGACAGATGAACTAAAGAAGGACTGAGGCCAGAAAGTAGGGAGTGAAAAAGCCTTGAAGATTTTGCTTGTCTAATGCTTGACTGGGTAGAAATCATATCTGGTTTAACACAATTAGTGCACTGTCTTTCATAGTAAAGATGTGTACGTGGTTGAAAATACAGTGTCACCCATATTTTGTTTTTAAATTCAGATGATGGAGCAGCTGTATCCCCTGACCTTGTGGACATGTCTCCTGAAGGGCCTCAGCCCCCCATGATCCTCTTGCAGCAATTGTTGGCCTCAGCCACCCAGCCGTCTCCTGTGAAGGCCATATTTGACAAACAAGAGCTTGAGGTATAGTCAGTAGACCTGGTAGTTTTAATCTGCTGCATTAAACTGTGAACAGCTTTATTTTGTATGTGTGCCAGAAGTGTATCCTCTTAAGGATATGGTTTGAATTTTAAATGATATGCCAAAATAATTCTTATGACTAGGTAGGTTTTAACCATGTCTGTCATAGAGCACTGCAATACTAGTCAGAAAATGAATGAGTTAAAACTTTAATCTTATTTTGAGTTTCTGTGAATTGTTTGTAAAAATTAACTAGATTCATCATGAGTTAATGCTGAAGTATTCATGGAGGGATCTTTTTCCAGGAAATATTATTATTGAAAGAGCCCTGCTAGACCTAGGGGTATCATATGGTGCTTGCTTGTTTGTTTCACTCACTCAAAAGCGTCTCTTGAACGTGCCGAGGCTCTCAGCCAGCGCCCTGTTTTGGAGCATGTGCCCTGCACTGCACGCATTGTGGGCTGCGTGGAGGGGCCTGTGGGCGTGTCCCCGTAGAAGGGACCTGATCAGGACTGAGTATAATGGAAACTCCATGGCCCACCACATGGAAGACTAGATATTTTAAAAAATCTTTCTTACTGTGTACTATATTAAACATTCTGAAAAAAAAAAAATCAAAGACAGCAGTAAACTCTTGAGCAGACAGTTTGGCAGGTGGAAAATACCCTAGTAGAAATCCTCAGAGACTGAGAGCCTGTTGGGAACCAGGATCCAAAGTGAGTTGGGAAGCCAGTTGGGTGTCGAGGGATTCTTCAGGAAATACTGGGCGTGGGGGCAGCAGGAGGAGGAGGGTGCCCGGTGTTCTCAGACCGGGTCTGAATGCTAGCTACTCCTTAGGTCTGAAAACCTGAGATGGGAGATTGGGTTAAAGCTGCTGCAAGGCTATGTTGCCAGTCATTTGTCAGATAAAAACAGGATGCGGAGAAGTGAGGAGCTAATCAAAGAAAAGGATGTTGAGCAGATGCAGCCCAGAGCCATGCTGGGAGGTGCCCAGAGCTGAGGGAAAAATAAGACTCGGAGGAAACAAGTAGACCTAGAGTTGTCCTTTATGAATCGGGAAGGGCTCTTGTACCAGAGAGAGAGCTACGATTGTTTTGTCTCCCTTGATTCTTTCTTTTTTTGTAAAGATTTATTTATTTATTCACTGTTTGCCTGCGGTGGGTCATTTCTACACCTGGGCTTTCTCTGGTTTCGGTTCATGGGCTTCTCATTGTGATGACTCTTCTTGTTGGGGCGCACAGGCTGTAGGTGCGAGGGCATCAGTAGTTGTGCCTTGCAGGCGCTCGTGCCCTGACTCAGCAGTTGTGGCCCATGGACTTAGTTGCCCCATGGCATGTGGGATCTTCCCAGACCAGGGATACAGTTGGTGTCCCACATTGCAAGGTGGATTCTTAACTACTGCACCACCAGGGAAGTCCCCCTCCCTTGATCCTGATGGAAATTCAGGTGACATTGTTCTGTGTGAAATGTCTTTTATTTTCTTTCGTAGATGGTTTAGTATCTGGTAGTTTTCTTCAGTCTTAAGGAGGTTGGTTCTAGACATTCTGGTGATGATTTATCATTTTCCCCTTAGTGCTGGCTCCTAGTTTCGAATTCTGTGAGATTTAGAATCTCTTCCAGTGGAAACCTTTGTTATCTTGACCAAAATGCTGAAACTTCGTTGGACTGGGATGGCACACCATCTTCTTAGCACTGGGTCTCCAGCAGTTTCTCTTGCCTAGGTTCTTCAGTCTCACATATACTCAGTTTTGCAGTCAGCCAAGGATTTGAGGTTGCACATTTTGTGGTTCTCCCTCACCTGTCCTTGATCTAGCAGGCTGCCGTCCAGTGGCACTGCCACTGTTAGTGACTTGCCTGTGGGCTTCCCTTGTGCTCAAGGTTGTCCCTATTCCTGTTTTCTCCAGGGTCTTCAAACAGTTTTTAAGAATGTTTTGACCAAAATTCATAATTATTAGCAAATCTGGAAGACCCAGCAGTGGCCACAGGACTGGGAAAGGTCAGTCCTCATCCTGATTCCCAAGAAGGGTAGTACTAAAAAATGTTCTAACCATTGGAAAATTGCACTCATCTCCCAAGCTAGTAAGGTCATACTTAAAATCTTGCCTTGGTAGGCTTTAGCATTATGCGAACCAAGAACTTCTAGATATCCAAGCTGGGTTTAGTAAAGGCAGAGGAATCAGAGATCAAATTGCCAGAATTTGCTGGATCATAGAGAAAGCAAGGAAATTCCAGAAAAACATGCACCTCTGTTTCATTGACTACGCTGAAACCTTTGACTGTGTGGATCATAACAAACTGTGGAAAGCTCTTAAGGAGATGTGAATACCAGACCATCTTGCTTGTCTCCTGAGAAACCTGTTTGTGGGTCAAGAAGCAAAAGTTAGAACCCTGTATGGAACAACTGATTGGTTTAGGATTGAGAAAGGAGTCCGACAGGGCTGTCTGTTGTAACCCTGTTTATTTAACCATTATGCTGAGCACATCGAGAGAAATGCCAGACTGGATAAGTTACAAGCTGGAATCAAGGTAGGCGGGAGAAACATCAACAACCTCAGATAGGCGGTTGATACCACTCTAATGGCGGAAATTGAAGAGGAACTAAAGAACCTCTTGATAAGTGTAAAGGAGGAGAAAAAACTTAAAACTTAATATTAAAAGAAACTAAGATCATGGCATCCGGCCCCATTACTCTGTGGCAAATACTGACTTGTCTTTGGGAAGGGTGAGGGTCTGTTTCTCCCACCCCATCAAACCTCTCACCTGTGTTCACCTTGGCTTGTTGCTCACTCATAGCTCAGTGCTTCTGTGAAGTTTCCTTAGTGGACATTGCTAATTTGCTAATTTATCAGGTAGACTCTGTGTACTGAAGCAGAAGTTATCGGGCCATTGAATCTTTCCTCTGCATTAAACTGTGAAAGTTGTCTCTTTGTTTTTAAACATGTTTTATCCATTCATTTAAAAATGCACATGTAAGCCTGGGTTTCTATATTTCTACACTGCAGTTTGTTGTAGTAGTCTGTACTTTCCATTTCTCTAGACTTCTTAGTCCCCTGATTTACAAACTCTGCTTTCATTTGCCCAGGCTGCTGCCTTGGCTGTGTGTCAGTGTCTGGCTGTGGAGTCTACCCACCCATTGAGCCCTTTGTTTGAAGACTGCAGCTCCAGTGAGGCCACGACCCCTGTCCCTGTGCAGCATATTCGCCCAGTCAGAGCAAAGAAGCACAAGCAGTCTCCTGGTCCTGTTCTGCCTATTGTAGTTCAGCTCATGGAAATGGGATTTCCTAGAAGGAACATAGAGTTTGCGCTCAAGTCACTCACCGGTGCCTCTGGGAATGCTGCTGGCTTGCCAGGTACTGTATTTTCCTTCTGGGTGTTTGACTTAATGTGCCTACCCTCCTGTTGTAGGCTTCCCTTGAAGTACTAGTGTCAGTGGCCCCTCGGGCACGCAGTTGCTGTGGTCCTCATTGTGGTTGTGCTGTGTGTGCTTGCTCTTAGGCGTGGAAGCCTTGGTTGGCTGGCTGCTGGACCATGCTGATGTGCAGGTCACAGATCTCTCAGATGCAGACACAGGGTCTGAGGAATGTTCAGACGAGGAAGTGGTGGAGGATGTGGATGACACAGCGTATGCTATGGTCAGTGCTTCCCTTGTGCCCATCTGTTCTGAGTTCTGGATTCCTCTGCACTGCTCCATGGTGCCTCTCTGTGGTTCTACCGGGCATGTGGCAAAGCAACTAAGTGCTGCCTGGGTTTTCTGTGCCTTAATTACTTTTAGCTTTAACATCTGTTGATGTTGGGTCAGTCACCACTAGAGAAGATCTTAAAAAAATCATTATTTACATGACATATTTACTTCTGATTTGTGTAAGTTGTTTTATGGGATTGATTTGGAATTGCCTCAGAGATTTTCTGTACTTTCAGCTTTTGAGATTTATTCTTCTTACAGTGCTGTTGCTATTAGTCTTTTTTTAGGTGAAGAATTTTATAGTGAAAACATAGAATACTATTATATACTTTTTTAATATTATGGATTTCACTTACTACTTTCTTTTTAAGTAGGTTTATCTGGTTCACCATTTTAAAAAAGTATTTCTCTTTTGTAGTCCACTGGTGCTGTTGTAACAGAGAGCCAGACTTATAAAAAACGAGCTGATTTCTTAAGTAATGATGATTATGCTGTGTATGTGAGAGAGAATATTCAGGTGAGTAATGGTATTGGGCTAGAACCTTGATTGCTTAGGTTTTCATTCAGCAAATGTTTGAGCATCTCAGAAAGTCAGAGAGGGAGGGCCCAGCACATACCAGGGGAGGAACTCTGACTGGAGCAGAGGACAGAGGAACAGAAGATGTGCAGAAGGTGGCTTGTCCACAGTGATGTGGCACACACACCTGTGCTTCTTGCTTCTTGATTACCCCTAGTCTGGACACTTTTATAATCTATTTTTGCTTTTTTTTTTTAAACAAAACAAAACATTACTCTTCTTGCCATCTAATTGAAAATGTTAGCTTTGCTTTTTGTGGAGTCCTTTTCAACCTTAAATTCTTTCTTTTCCTGTTTTAGTTCTTTTGTTATAGTTAGTATTTGTGTGTGTGCCAAGTGGCTTTAGTTGTGTCCAACTCTTTGCAACCCCATGGACTGTAGTGCACCAGGCTCCTCTGTCCATGGGATTTTCCAGGCAAGAATACTGGAGTGAGTTGCCATGCCCTCCTCTCTAGTTAGTGTGAAAGTGAAAGTTGCTCAGTTGCTCTGACGATCCCATGGATTATACAGTCCATTCCATTCTCTAGGCCGGAATACTGGAGTGGGTAGCTTTTCCCTTCTCCAGGGGATCTTCTCAACCCAGGGATGGAACCCAGGTCTCCTGCATTGCTTTACCAGCTGAGCCACCTGGGAAGCCCAAGAATACTGGAGTGGGTAGCCTATCCCTCCTCCAGCAGATCTTCCCGACCCATTAGTATACTTCAGCGAAAATCCCGGAAATGGTCTCATTTCTCCTCTAAATAAGTCAACAACATGTATCTTTAAATAAAGGATTTTATTTTTAATATACTGACAGTACTGTTACTTAACATTGCCTAACAGAGTAAACAGTAATTCCTTACTATTATCTCATCATCTAATTCTGGCTCAGATTTTCCCAATTTTCTCAAAAAATGGCTTGTTGTAGTAATTTTTTAAGATTTAGATACAAATAAGATAACACACACATTTGGGTGCTGTGTATTTTTAACCTGGAACCATTTTTCGCTCTTTCTTTCTTTTCATGCCGTTTATTTGTGACTAAACTTATGTTGCCCCACAGCTTCCTCCCTGCCCTCTGCATCTGCTGTAAAGTCAGAGTGAGGGTTGAAGGTTGATTGGACTCTGGCTGTATCTTGGGAAAGACTGTATTGTATTATGGCCCAACATGCAGTGTTCCTTGTCATCTGTACCATCCGGTCTTTATTAATTGCGCATCTTGGAGCTTTAGTAGTGATTAATGTTATTATCTAGACCCATTAAGAAGGGTTGCATAATAGTGATTTTCTAAATTTTTCATTCCTTCCAAATTTACTAGCTAGAGTTCTGTACATTGAGAAAAACTTTCTTATCAACTCTTGTCACTGTAAAATAGTTTGTATAGGAAAGGCAGAATAGATGGTTGTTGTATGTTTGCTTGTATTATGAATTTTCAGTTGTGTATTGGTATCCTATACTATAAAAAGATGACCAAGAAACCTTTAATTTGCTTAATTGATGAGTTTATTGGCTGTTATAGATTTGATGTATTTAATTTTTCCTCTTGGTCAGGTTGTTCTTTTGAGGGAACCCATTAATCTTTGATAGCTCCCTTGCTTTATGGCACGAATTGATCCAAATTCACCTTGTATATTTCCTGCCCCAGACATCAAGCCAGGCAGTTTTCTTAAGAGTTGTGGTGCCATTTTGTGTAAAATGATACTGAGAGCATGCTGGGTGCTAGAGGAAGTTCTTTCTGAGGACTAGAATAACACTGCTTTACATTTGATCGTTTCACCTATATATTGGACTGTATTTTTAACTTAATTTTAGGTCGGAATGATGGTTAGATGCTGTCGGACATATGAAGAGGTGTGTGAAGGAGATGTGGGCAAAGTCATCAAATTGGATAGGGATGGATTACATGACCTCAATGTGCAGTGTGATTGGCAGCAGAAAGGAGGCACTTACTGGGTTAGGTATATTCATGTGGAACTTATAGGTGAGAACATTCTTTATTAAGTTCTTTTGACTTGCTTAATTAGATTCAGAGTTCCCCAAAATGAATGCTAATTATATTTATTTTTTATTGCAATCTCTAGGCTATCCTCCACCAAGTTCTCCTTCTCACATCAAAATTGGTGATAAAGTTCGTGTCAAAGCCTCAGTCACAACACCGAAGTACAAGTGGGGATCTGTGACTCATCAAAGTGTGGGGGTTGTGAAAGGTAGTATTACCTAGGCAAGAAACCTCCCAAGTGTTTGGCTTTTCATCAACTAATGTAAACTCTCTTTTCATTCAAGAGCAGGAAAAACAAGCCTTATGATTTATACATAGTATTCTTTTGCTTTTCAATACTGTGTAGAGCTGCAGCACACCTGTTATTGGACAGAGTCAGGTGTATTAACTCATTGCAGCCTGAGAGAATGCACACCCTGGAAATGGGATGTCTTCATAAGTGGTGTAACAGAGACTAATGGAGTATGCATTTGGTATTTTGGGCAGGGTTCAGGAAATTGGGGTGATTCTAAGAATGGATATCTTAATAAATACTATTTAGAAGGAAGAGATAATGGACTTATGATGAGGTTATGCTTGGCAAGGAAGCAGTTGTTTATACTAATTAGGACGGGCTTGTGGTTGGATTAGATTAAATGTGACCAGTTGTGTTAAAAGAGTGGTTTTGTTTTTACCTCGGTCTGTAACAGTCTCAGGGTGGCCTTGTGTTGGGGTTCTTTGAAGTTCTGTCAATCCTGCCAAGTGGCTAGCTCCCTCAGTGTTTTTCTCTCTCTCTTTTAATAAATTTAAGAAACGGATTTGTGCAAATGACATAAGTTAGCAACTGGAAACACAAAATTTTCCTCACTTTATGTTTAATGTGATATTCTTGACATTTCAAATCAAACATGGCACACTTTAAATGGTATACGTATCCATTTTACAGTTGTGTGAGAAATGATTAAGTATTTGTGTGGTTTTATTTTAAAGAATAACTTGATTTAGAAGTTAATATTTAGAGTAGTTCACCAAAGGGAGGTAGATATATTATTAATGTAATTTTTATCCCCAAGAAACTGAATGGAGTTTTTGCTTGGTGTAATTAAATGAACCTTCTTATTGTAGAAAATCTCAAACATATACAAAAATAGAGAATATAGTATAAAGAACTTCCGTGTACTCATCACGTGGCATCAACAGTTGACAGCTACTGGCCAAAGTTGGTCATCCATGATCCTCTCCCTCCATTATTTTGAAGCTAATTCGCAATTGACATCATGTGTTAGTTCATCTGAAAGTGTCTTAGTATGCCTCTCTAAAAGAGAAGTACCCTTTGTAAAACAAAAATAACTGTAATGCAATATCACACAGCTCGGTATAGATTTCGTTTTAATTTTAGGTTTTTGTTGGTGGCAGAGATGTTTCAAACAATTTCTGTTCGTCCTAGCTTTCAGTGCCAATGGAAAAGATGTTATTGTCGACTTTCCCCAGCAGTCTCACTGGACTGGGCTGTTATCAGAAATGGAGTTGGTACCTAGTGTTCACCCTGGAGTTACGTGAGTTTTTATTTTTATATTGCTAGATTTGTTTGGGAGGAATGGTTTTCTTTGGAATTAAATTTGATAGATGACCTCATGTTTTTCTTATCAACTCAATGGCTATTTTAAAAATAGATGTGATGGCTGTCAGATGTTTCCCATCAATGGATCTAGATTCAAATGCAGAAACTGTGATGACTTTGATTTTTGTGAAGCTTGCTTCAAAACCAGAAAACACAACACCAGGCATACATTTGGCAGAATAAATGAACCAGGTATAGTAGACTGGTTATCTTCTCTTTCATCAGGCTACTACTAATGAGATAATTATTGTGGATACTTAATTTTGCTCTTTAAAGTTCATATTGGTGAGCACTATACTGTGTACACAGTGAGACAGGAAAGATGGTCCTGCCCACTTGATGAATTGCTGTTTATTTTTTTTTCAAGCAATTAGTGGTCCATGGAACTAGAATAACAGTGTTGTTTGCTTGTATTTTCATAAAGAAGGGGAAATGGACTCAAGAAACTAATAAATGTTTTGTTGGATGGGATGTAAAATCAGGTGGATTTATTTGTATGTCTTTTAGTGTATGTATATATATATATATTTTTTTTTTTATTATGGTAAAATATATGCAACATAAAATTTGCCATTTTAATCACTTGTAAGTGTATAATTAAGAGAATACTGCACACTGTTAACAGTCAGTATATTTAAGACTTTTTCACCATTTCAATATAGGAGTGTACCAATTAAGCAATAATCCCATTCTTCCCTTCCCCAACCCCTGGCGACCTCTTATCCACTTTCTGTCTCTGAATTAGACAACTCTAGGTACCTCAATTATAAGTGTAACCACACAAAATTTGTGTTTTTGTGTATCTGACTTATTTCACTTTAATGTTTCTAGGGTTCATCCATGTTATATAGTGTGTATCAAAATTTAATTTCATTTTATGACTGAGTAATAATCCACTGTATGTATATATCACATTTTGCTTACCCAATCCTCTATTAATGGATATTTGGGTTGTTTATACCTTTCAGCTATTGTGAATAATGTTGCTATGAACACTGATGTACAAATGTGTCCCTATTTCAAAACTAGGAGTAGAATTGCAGGGCCATTCTGTAGTTCTTTAACTTTTTAAGGAACCATCAAAATGTTTTCCATGTTCCTGCCAGCAGTGGGCTTTCCTGGTGGATCAGATGGTAAAGCGTCTGCCTGCAGTGCGGGAGACCTGGGTTCAATCCCTGGTTTGGGAAGATACCCTGGAGAAGAAAATGGCAACCCACTCCAGTAATCTTGCCTGGAAAATTCCATGGACTGAGGAGCCTGGTGGGCTACAGTCTATGGGGTCGCAGAGAGTCAGACTCGACGGAGTGACTTCACTTTCACTTTCTTTCACCAGCAGTGTATGAGGATGCTGGTTTTCCCATATGCTTACCGTTTTATTTTCTTTCTTCTTTTTTGAATTATAGCCATGCTAATGGTGAGAAGTAGTTACCTCATTGTGATTTTGATTTTTGAGTTTCCCTAGTGATAAACGGCATTAAGCCTCTTTTCATGTGCTTTTTGCTATTTATATATCTTTGGCAAAGGGGTGTGTCAACTCAGTTTCAAAACTTTCGTTGTTTGTAGGAATTCTTTATGTATTGTGGATATCAAAGTAGATACGTGATTTGCAAATATTCTACCCTATTCTGTTGGTTTTCTTTTCACTCTCTTGATAGGATTCTGTGATAAAAGTTTTACATTTTAATGAATTTTGATTTATCGTTTCTTTTGTTTGCCTGTGCCATTTGATGTCATACTTATTTCTGGTTCAACTTCAGAAATCACTGCTAAATCAAAGTTGTGAAAATCAGTCCCTATGTTTATAAGAGGTTTACATTTTGAACCACTTTGAATTAATTTCTATATATAGTATAATATGTAATTTCGTCCTTTTAAGTATCTGTATCCAGTTTTCCCAAAACTATTTGTTGAGAAGACTGTCCTTTCATTATTGAATGGTCTTGGCACCCTTTCTGAAAATCAGTTGAGCATAGATGGGAGAGTTTTTTTCCTGGGTTCTCTAGTCTACTCTGTTGGTCTTTTTGCCTGTGCTTACATCACTACCACACCATAACACTGTGATTATTATAGCTTTTGTAGTAAGTCTTGAAATTGGGAAATGTGAATCTTTCAGCTTTCTTCTTTTTCAAGAAGGGTTTTAGCTATTTGGTGTCCCTTGGAAATCAGTATGAATTTGCGGATGGATTTTTCTACTTCTGAGAAAAGTGTATTTTGATAGGAATTGCATTTACTCTGTATATCACTTTGGACAGAACTGTCAGTTGTCTTTGCTTAGATCTTCTTTAGTTTCTTTCATCAGTGTTTTGAGATTAGTGTGTAAGTCTTGTGTGTTCTTGGTTAAATTTATTCCTGTTTATTTTTCATGCTATATTAAATTATTGTTTTAAAATTTCTTCTTGAAATATCTATTGCTAGTGCATAGAAATACACACTACACATATTCAGTACATAGTTTCAACACATTTTGCGTGTTGAATTTTATAACTAACAACTTTGAAGAACTTATTTTCTCTGACAGTTTGTTTTGTTTTGGCTTTTTCTGTAGAGTCTTTTCTAGTTTTCTATATGTAAGATATATGTGTTGTCTGTGATCTGGGATAGTCTTACTTTTTCTTCCTTTCCAATTTGGATACCTTATATTTCTTTTTCCTGCCTTACTCCTTCAGCTAAATCTTTCAGTACAAGGTGGAATAGAAGTGGCAAAAGTGGGCATCCTTGTCTTCTTTGATTTATCATAGGGGGAGCTTTCAGTTTTTGAAGCATTTTGTACAATGTTAGCTGAAGGTTTTTCATAAATAGCCTTTATCATGTTGAGAATGTTCTTTTATAGTCCTAATTTGTAATACCTTTTTATGTTTATGAAGGAGATCTGTAGTATCTGCAGATCTATCTCCTTTGCAAGGCTAACTTTTCTTGGTTTTTTTTTTTTTTGATCAGCGTGCCATGGGTTTATAAATTTTATTAGGCTTTTCAAAGAACTAACTTTTGACTTTGAATTCGTGTCTCTCATATCTTTATCATTTCTTTTTCCTGTAGAGTTTAGGTTTAGGTTCTCTACCCCCTCCCCTCTGAATGCTTAGTTCGTTAATTTCTCACTTTTATCTTTTATGATATTTGAACTTAAAATTTTTTTTTTAAAATTTTAATTAACTGATACAAGTCGGAAATGCTGACATCTTTGAAACTTTTAAAATCAATGAATACAAGAAAATAATACCAATGAAATTTTAAGGATATTTTTAAATGATGATGAAATATTACTACCTATCAGTATTACAAGATACAGCTTATGCTTAAACATTTCCTACTTGTATCTTTTTACTAGTTTCTGCATTGCATTCAGATGTGTATCCTGATTAATCTTTGATATTTTGGGGGAAACTTTTGGGCTTCCCTGGTGGCTCAGAGGTTAAAGCGTCTGTCTCCAGTGCAGGAGACCAAGGTTCGATCCCTGGGTCGGGAGGATCCCCTGGAGAAGGAAATGCTAACCCACTCCAGTATTCTTGCCTGGAGAATCCCATGGACAGAGAAGCCTGGTAGGTTACAGTCCATGGGGTCGCAAAGAGTCGGACACGACTGAGCGACTTCATTTTCTTTCTTTGTTTAATCATAGGACTCTGCATATCATGGGATTTTAAACATGTTTTATGCATGTCTGAAAAAATATCTTCTGCAGTTCTGTGAAGGTAGTGTTTGCTTAGTGTATCTTTTTGTAGACTTTTGCCCTCAGTCTTTCTGTAATCTTGTATTTCAGTTATATTGCTTGGAGTTTGCAGTTTTTTAAAAAATGGCAATGTGATGGACTTTGTCTCTTATTTTGATCATTTAGGTATTTGTTTGCGTTTAGGCAGTTATTGAAATATGTATTTGTAAATTGATCAGCTTTTCAGTGCTTTTCTTTTGTTGCTGCTCTGTTTGTTTTCTGTCCCTTTTTCCCCATCCCATCTCCTTTGGACTTCTGAGTTCTTTGTTATTTAGCCAGTCATCCCACCTCCCACCGCCCTTCCCAGTGCACGCTCTCACTGGCTTAGAGGTTGCACATCCTTAGTGTATGTTCATGACTATAAGTGTACTGTATGGTATATACATTTTGGTGTTCAGTTCAGTCGCTCAGTTGTGACCGACTCTTTGCGACCCCATGAATCACAGCACACCAGGCCTCCCGGTCCATCACCAACACCTGGAGTTCACTCAAACTCATGTCCATCGAGTCGGTGATGCCATCCAGCCATCTATTCTCTGTCGTCCCCCTCTCCTCCTGCCCCCGATCCCTCCCAGCATCAGACTCTTTTCCAGTGAGTCAGCTCTGCGTGTGAGGTGGCCAAAGTATTGGAGTTGCAGTTTTAGCATCAATCCTTCCAATGAACACCAGGACTGATCTCCTTTAGGATGGACTGATTTGATCTCCTTACAGTCCAAGGGACTCTCAAGAGTCTTCTCCAACACCACAGTTCAAAAGCATCAATTCTTCGGCGAACAGTTTTCTTCACAGTCCAACTCTCACATCCATACATGACCACGGGAAAAACCATAGCATTGACTGGACGGACCTTGGTTGGCAAAGTAATGTCTCTGCTTTTTAATATACTATCTAGGTTGGTCATAACTTTCCTTCCAAGGATTAAGCGTGCTTTAATTTCATGGCTGCAGTCAGCATCCACAGTGATTTTGGAGCCCCCAAAAAATAAAGTCTGACACTGTTTCCACTGTTTCCCCATCTATTTCCCATGAAGTGATGGGACCAGAGGCCATGATCTTTGTTTTCTGAATGTTGAGCTTCAAGCCAACCTTTTCACTCTTCTCTTTCACTTTCATCAAGAGGCTTTCGAGTTCCTCTTCACTTTCTGCCATAAGGGTGGTGTCATCTGCATATCTGAGGTTATTGATATTTCTCCTGGCAATCTTGATTCCAGCTTGTGCTTCTTCCAGCCCAACGTTCCTCATGATGTACTCTGCATATAAGTTAAATAAGCAGGGTGACAATATACAACCTTGACGTACTCCTTTTCCTATTTGGAACCAGTCTTTTGTTCCATGTCCAGTTCTAACTGTTGCTTCCTGACCTGCGTACAGGTTTCTCAAGAGGCAGGTCAGGTGGTCTGCTATTCCCATCTCTTTCAGAATGTTCCACAGTTTATTGTGATCCACACAGTCAAAGGCTTTGGCATAGTCAATAAAGCAGAAATAGATGTTTTTCTGGAACTCTCTTGCTTTCTGCATGATCCAGCGGATGTTGGCAATTTGATGTTTGGTGCCTCTGCCTTTTCTAAAACCTGCCTGAACATCTGGGAGTTCACTGTTCACATAGTGCTGAAGCCTGGCTAGGAGAATTTTGAGCATGACTTCACTACCGTGTGAGACGAGTTTAATTGTGCGGTAGTTTGAGCATTCTTTGGCATTGCCTTTCTTTGGGATTGGAATGAAGACTGACCTTTTCCAGTCCTGTGGCCACTGCTGAGTTTTCCAAATTTGCTGGCATATTGAGTGCAGCACTTTCACAGCATCATCTTTCAGGATTTGAAATAGCTCAACTGGAATTCCATCACCTCCACTAGCTTTGTTTCTAGTGATGCTTTCTAAGGCCCACTTGACTTCACATTACAAGATGTCTGGTTCTAGGTCAGTGATCACGTTATCGTGACTATCTTGGTCGTGAAGATCTTTTTTGTACAGTTCTTCTGTGTATTCTTGCCACCTCTTCTTAATATCTTCTGCTTCTGTTAGGTCCATACCATTTCTGTCCTTTATTGAGCCCATCTTTGCATGAAATGTTCCCTTGGTATCTCTAATTTTCTTGAAGAGATCTCTTGTCTTTCCTATTCTGTTGTTTTCCTCTATTTCTTTGCATTGATTGCTGAGGAAGGCTTTCTTATCTCTCCTTGCTATTCTTTGGAACTCTGCATTCAGATGCTTATATCTTTCCTTTTCTCCTTTGCTTTTTGCCTCTCTTCTTTTCACAACTATTTGTAAGGCCTCCTCAGACAGCCATTTTGCTTTTTTGCGTTTCTTATTCCACGACCAAGGTAAGAGAAACCCAAATAAGATGGTAGGTATTGCGACAGTGCATCAGGGGGCAGACACACTGAAATCATAATCACAGAAAACTAGTTCATCTGATCACATGGATCCCAGCCCTGTCTAACTCAGTGAAACTAAGCCATTCCGTGTGGGACTATCCAAGACGGACGGGTCATGGTGGAGAGGTCTGACAGAATGTGGTCCACTGGAGAAGGGAATGGCAAACCACTTCAGTATACTTGCCTTGAGAACCCCATGAACAGTATCAAAAGGCAAAATGATAGGATACTGAATGAGGAATTCCCCAGGTCGGTAGGTGCCCAGTATGCTACTGGAGATCAGTGGAGATATAACTCCAGAAAGAATGAAGGGATGGAGCCAACTCAAAACAAATACCCAGCTGTGGATGTGACTGGTGATAGAAGCAAGGTCCAATGCTGTAAAGAGCAATATTGCATAGGAATCTGGAATGTTAGGGCCATGAATCAAGGCAAATTGGAAGTGGTCAAACAGGAGATGGCAAGAGTGAACATAGTCATTTCTAGGAATCAGTGAACTAACAATGGACTGGAATGGGTGAATTTAACTCAGGTGACCATTATATCTACTACTGTGGGCAGCAATCCCTTAGAAGAAATGGAGTAGCCATCATGGTCAACAAAAGAGCCCGAAATGCAGTACTTGGATGCAATTTCAAAAACGACAGAATGATCTCTGTTCGTTTCCAAGGCAATCCATTTAATATTACTAGTAATCCAAGCCTATGCCCCAACCAGTAATGCTGAAGAAGCTGAAGTTGAATGGTTTTATGAAGACGTACAAGACCTTTTAGAACTAACACCCAAAAAAGATGTCCTTTTCATTATAGGGGACTGGAATGCAAAAGTAGGAAGTCAAGAAACACCTGGAGTAACAGGCAAGTTTGGCCTTGGAGCACGAAATGAAGCAGGGCAAAGGCTAATAGAGTTTTGCCAAGGGAACGCACTGGTCATAGCAAACACCCTCTTCCAGCAACACAAGAGAAGACTCTACACGTGGATTATATTCTTTGCAGCCAGTGATGGAGAAGCTGTTTACAGTTAGCAAAAACAAGACCAGGAGCTGACTGTGGCTCAGATCATGAACTCCTTATTGCCTAATTCAGACTTAAATTGAAGAAAGTAGGGAAAACCACTAGACCATTCAGATATGACCTAAATCAATTCCCTTATGATTATACAATGAAAGTAAGAAATAGATTTAAGGGACTAGATCTGATAGATAGAGTGCCCAATGAACTCTGGACGGAGGTTCATGACATTGTACAGGAGACAGGGACCAAGACCATCCCCATGGAAAAGAAATGCAAAAAAGCAAAATGGCTGTCTGAGGAGGCCTTACACAAATCTTACATATGCATATATACATTTTCTTTGTATTTATCTTTCTTGCAGTTAGTAATGCTTTTAATTAATTAATTTTTCAGCTTTTTTGAGCTCTAGTTGTCTTATGACATTGTATAAATATCAAGTGTTCAATGGGATGATTTGGTACACCTATATTGCAAATGATTACTGCGGCAAGGTTGGTAGTTAAGACATCCATCACTTCACGTTATAACTACCCGTTATTTGGTATGCATGGTAAAAAAATTTAAGGTTTATTTTTCCAGCTTTCAAAGTAGCGCTTTTAAAATCTGTGCTTTGATATCTTTTATTCGTTTTGGACAATTTCCCGTCATCCAGTATTTTTTCTAATATTAATCTCTGCCCTATTTTCTTTTCCTTCTTTTTTGGGACTCTTCTTTCTGTTAAGACAGGTCTTATTTCTGTTTATCAAATTTTTCACATCATTTATGTTTTCTAAACTTATGCTCTTCAGTTCTTCATTCTAGGTAATGTTTGCTAGTTCTCTTTTTCATCTGAGTCTAGTTTGCTGGGAAACCTATTCATTGAGTTTTTTATTTTAATCGCTATATTAATCAGTTCTAATCTTTTTAAAAACAATTTTCGATTCTCTGATGAAATATTCACTGCCTTATCTTTTCAAATGTACTTAGTGTAGGTGTTATAAAGTTTGTACTTTATAATTTTATCTGGAACCTCTGTGAGTCTCTCTCTATTGTCTGTCGTTTGTCATAGGTTGTAGTCATATTCCCTTGTCTCCTCATTTTCCATCATGTACTGGACATTATGGTAACAAAAGTTACTTCTTGAATCAGTTTTGAGGCCTAGGATGATAACCTTTCTCCAGAGATTGAGGGGGTGAGGGTAGATCTTCTCGGTAATTGGTGCATGTGTGTTTTGTAAGTCACTTCAGTTGAGTCAGGCTTTTTTGCAACCCTATTGACGTAGTCTGCCAGGGTCCTCTGTCCATGGGATTCTCCAGGCAAGATTACTGGTGGCGGTTGCCATGCCCTCCTCAGGGATCAGGGTATCTTCCTGATGCCCATGGATTGAACCCCTCTCTCTCATATCTCCTTCGTCGGCAGGCAGGTTCTTTACCACTAGTGCCATTTGGGAATCCTAGGTATTTGTCCTAAGTATTAACGTCTGGGCTCACCTCAATCCAGTTTCATTGACTGAGATGATTTCATGCAGAACTGCAGTCTGGAAACAGACAACCTTGTAGAATTAACTCTTCTCTTCCTCTGTGGTTCTTCCCGTTGAGACCCTAGCCCAGAGTGTGAGTTTTTCTTTGTGTTTCTTCTTCCCTGACGGGCTGTGCGGTATGTCCTGTTTAAGGCTTCCCTTAGAAACTGACAAATACCACTGGGGAAAAGCATTTTCTGATCCACAGGGCAGCTCATTCTGACGTTTTTCATCTTAGCCTTTTTCTGATTCTGGTCCCACAATTCTTTATCAGCTTGTTTACTCTCATACTTTCAAGATTTATTCATCTTTAAATGTTTTGTCTGCCTCTTCCACTTGTCCTCGATTGAAGAGCTAGATCAATTTCCAGACTGGCCATTTATGGAAGTAGAAACTCTTCAAGTTTGTTTTTGTTGCATTTATGAAAACTTTTTTAAGAATGTCTTCTGTAAGCACAGTTACTGAACTTCATACCCCACTTATATATATCCTTCTATCTGGAGATATATCACTCTATTGTTACTTGAGGGAGTTAAGTGGAATAAATCATTATATGAACTTCATCTCATAAATTGGGATAAAATACCTTGGCTGGGTTTTTTGAAGCCGTTTAAGTATTATGTAATAGTTCCTTCTAATTTGGAAACTTACTGTTTTCTTGAAATAAGGAGCTCAATAAAAAATTCTTTATTTCTTGGGTTTGAAGTTTCTGTTCTACAAATAGTAACACTGTTTGGCTGTCATTAAATAGGACAGTCTGCTATATTTTGTGGCCGTTCTGGAAAACAGCTGAAACGCTGTCATAACAGTCAGCCAGGAATGCTGCTGGATAGCTGGGCACGGATGGTGAAGAGTCTAAACGTGTCTTCCTCTGTGAACCAAGCCTCTCGTCTTATTGATGGCAGTGAGCCCTGCTGGCAGTCCTCTGGTTCACAAGGAAAGGTAGTGTGCAATGGGGGCATGTCCCGAAACACTTTTGTTTAGATGTGTTACCTTTAGAGCTTGAACACAAACTTTGAAAATCCTATGAAGGTATACTGGGATGTCACCTGTTAGTACTCATTTTATATTTTAGTTCATAATTATTTTAAAGGTACAGAGTAATATGCCATCTAGTTTTCATTGTCTTAGATTTCAAAAAATATAAGTGATAGATTTTATCTAGCTGAGAGTTTAATAGGGCTTTGTTTTGTTTTACTCCCCCACATAAAATGTATGAGTTCAGATTCTGCTTCTTGTTAGAAGATTTTCTAATATACCCTAATAAATATATGTTTATCTTTAGAATGTTGTTTTAATTACACTTATATGTGGATGTGCCTCATCTAGCCATGAAGGTTAGACTTGGAGAACGGTGCTTTTCCTCTACTTTGATTCTAATGTTTTCTGTAACCCACCCATTGATGGATATTAATGGACCACCCTAGGTCAAAAGGCACATAAACACATCATTTCTGGAGCATAGAGGGAGGCTTTCTTCTAATAAACAAGTAATGGAGTAGAATACTTGTTTCTTTTTCTTTTAAAGCATTGGATTCGTTTGGAGATTTTCCCAGATGTTCTTGTTCATAGATTAAAAATGATTGTAGATCCTGCTGACAGTAGCTACATGCCTTCCCTGGTTGTCGTGTCAGGTAATTGAGTTACTTTACTCAAAAAAGTATCTTCTATTATATAATGAAAACTCCTTTGTCTGATTCCTTTATGCCCCTGCCCCTTTATTTCCTAGGTGGAAATTCACTAAATAACCTAATTGAATTAAAGACAATCAACATCAACCCCACTGACACCACAGTGTCTCTTCTGAATGACTGCACAGAGGTGAGTAGATTAGATAGTATTCCTCTTTTTTAAGGTATAATTATATGAATTTTTATTGTTATATAGTTAACTTACAGTGTTTTCAGTTGCTAAGCGATTCAGTTATACATATGTGCGTGTGTGTGTGTGTGTGTGTGTGTGTGTGGAAAAGTCGCTCAGTTGTGTTTGACTCCTTGCGACCCCATGGACTTCTCCATGGCCATAATACTGGAGTGGGTAGCCTTTCCCTTCTCCAGGGGATCGTCTCAACCCAGGAATCAAACCCAGGTCTCCCACATTGCAGGCGGATTCTTTACCAGCTGAGCTGCAAGGGAAGCCCAAGAATACTGTGTGTATACATTATATATAATGTGTGTGTGTGTGTCTGTATTCCTTTCCAAATTCTTTTCCATTAAAGGTTATTAAAAGATATTGCATATAGTTCCCTATGCTATATAGTAGGTTTTTATTGTTTATGTATTTTATATATAGCAATGTTCTTAAGTTGCCAGGTTGTGTCCAACTCTTTACGACCCCATGGACTGCAGCATGCCAGGCCTCCCTGTCCCTCACCATCACTCAGAGTTTTCCCAAGTTCATGTTCATTGCATTGGTGATGCCATCCAACCGTCTCATCCTTCCTCTTTTGCTCTCTTCTCTTTCTGCCTGTATAGTAACATGTAGAGATTAATCCCAAACTCCTAACCCCTGCCGCCCACCCTTGTCCCCCTTTGTAATCATGAATTTATTTTCTGAGTATATTTCTGTTTTGTAAGTAAGTTCATTTGTATCATTTTGTTAGACTTAACAGATAAATGATTTCATATGATATTTGTTTTTTTCTCTCTGACTTACTTAATATGAAATTTCTGTGTTCATTCATGGTACTGCAAATGGTATTATTTCATTCTTTTTTTTTTTAATGGCAGAGTAATAGTTCATTGTATATAGGTACCACATCTTTTTATCTTTCTGTTGATGGATATTTAGGTTGCCTCCATGTTTTAGCCATTGTAACTAGTGCTGCTATAAACATTGAGGTGTATGTATCTTTAGAATTAGAGTTTTGTTATGCTTAGCAGTGGGATTGCTGGCTCATATGACAACTTTATTTTTGATTTTCTAAGGAACCTCTGTACTGTTCTCCCTGGTGACTGCACCAATTTACATTCTTACTAAGAGTGCAGAAGGGATCCCTTTTCTCCACACCCTCACCAACATTTTTTATTTGTAGACTTTTTGATGATGTCCGTTGTGACTGGTATGAAGTGATACATCATTATAGTTTTCATTTGCATTCATTGCCTTGAGAACCCCATGAAGAGTATCAAAGGGCAAAATGACAGGATACTGAATGAGGAATTCCCCAGGTCGATAGGTGCCCAGTATGCTACTGGAGCTCAGTGGAGAAATAACTCTAGAAGGAATGAAGGGATGGAGCAAAAGCAAAACCAGTACCCAGTTGTGGATGTGACTGGTGATAGAAGCAAGGTCCAATGCTGTAAAGAGCAATATTCCATAGGAACCTGGAATGTTAGGTCCATGAATCAAGGCAAATTGGAAGTGGTCAAACAGGAGATGGCAAGAGTGAACATAGACATTCTAGGAATCAGTGAATTAAAATGGACTGGAATGGGTGAATTTAACTCAGGTGACCATTATATTTACAACTGTGGGCAGGAATCCCTTAGAAGAAATGGAGTAGCCATCATGGTCAACAAAAGAGCCCGAAATGCAGTACTTGGATGCAATCTCAAAAATGACAGAATGATTTCTGTTCGTTTCGAAGGCAAACCATTCAATATTACAGTAATCCAGGCCTATGCCCCAACCAGTAACGCTGAAGAAGCCGAAGTTGAATGGTTCTATGAAGACCTACAAGACCTTTTAGAACTAACACCCAAAAAAGATGTCCTTTTCATTATAGGGGACTGGAATGCAAAAGTAGGAAGTCAAGAAACACCTGGAGTAACAGGCAAATTTGGCCTTGGAGCACGGAATGAAGCAGGGCAAAGGCTAATAGAGTTTTGTCAAGAGAACGCACTGGTCATAGCAAACACCCTCTTCCAACAACATAAGAGAAGACTCTACACATGGACATCACCAGATGGTCAACACCGAAATCAGATTGATTCTATTCTTTGCAGCCAAAGATGGAGAAGCTGTATACAGTTAGCAAAAACAAGACCAGGAGCTGACTGTGGCTCAGATCATGAACTCCTTATTGCCAAATTCGGACTTAAATTGAAGAAAGTAGGGAAAACCACTAGACCATTCAGATATGACCTAAATCAAATCCCTTATGATTATACAGTGGAAGTCATAAATAGATTTAAGGGACTAGATCTGATAGAGTGCCTGATGAACTCTGGACGGAGGTTCGTGACATTGTACAGGAGACAGGGACCAAGACCATCCCCATGGAAAAGAAATGCAAAAAAGCAAAATGGCTGTCTGAGGAGGCCTTAAAAATAGCTGTGAAAAGAAGAGAAGTGAAAAGCAATGGAGAAAAGGAAAGATATAAGCATCTGAATGCAGAGTTCCAAAGAATAGCAAGGAGAGATAAGAAAGCCTTCCTCGGCGATCAATGCAAAGAAATAGAGGAAAACAACAGGATAGGAAAAACAAGCGATCTCTTCAAGAAAATTAGAGATTCCAAGGGAACCATTCATGCAAAGATGGGCTCTATAAAGGACAGAAATGGTATGGACCTAACAGAAGCAGAAGATATTAAGAAGAGGTGGCAAGAATACACTGAAGAAGTGTACAAAAAAGATCTTCATGACCAAGATAGTCACGATAACGTGATCACTGACTAGAGCCAGACATCTTGTAATGTGAAGTCAAGTGGGCCTTAGAAAGCATCACTAGAAACAAAGCTAGTGGAGGTGATGGAATTCCCGTTGAGCTATTTCAAGCCTTGAAAGATGATGCTGTGAAAGTGCTGCACTCAATATGCTATCAAATTTGGAAAACTCAGCAGTGGCCACAGGACTGGAAAAGGTCAGTCTTCATTCCAATCCCAAAGAAAGGCAATGCCAAAGAATGCTCAAACTACCGCACAATTGCACTCATCTCACACGCTAGTAAAGTCATGCTCAAAATTCTCCAAGCCAGGCTTCAGCACTATGTGAACCGTGAACTCCCAGATGTTCAAGCAGGTTTTAGAAAGGCAGAGGCACCAGACATCAAATTGCCAACATCCGCTGGATCATGGAGAAAGCAAGAGAGTTCCAGAAAAACATCTATTTCTGCTTCATTGACTATGCCAAAGCCTTTGACTGTGTGGATCACAATAAACTGTGGAACATTCTGAAAGAGATGGGAATCCCAGACCACCTGACCTGCCTTTTGAGAAACCTGTATGCAGGTCAGGAAGCAGTAGTCAGAACTGGACATGGAAATACGACTGGTTCCAAATAGGAAAAGGACTACATCAAGGCTGTATATTGTCACCTTGCTTATTTAACTTATATGCAGAGTACATCATGAGGAACACTGGGCTGGAAGAAGCACAAGCTGGAATCAAGATTGCCAGGAGAAATATCAATAACCTCAGATATCCAGATGACACCACCCTTATGGCAGAAAGTGAAGAGGAACTCAAAAGCCTCTTGATGAAAGTGAAAGAGGAGAGTGAAAAGGTTGGCTTGAAGCTCAACATTCAGAAGACAAAGATCATGGCCTCTGGTCCATCACTTCATGGGAAATAGATGGGGAAACAGTGGAAACAGTGTCAGACTTTATTTTTTTGGGCTCCAAAATCACTGCGGATTCTGATTGCAGCCATGAAATTAAAAGACGCTTACTCCTTGGAAGGAAAGTTATGACCAACCTAGATAGTATATTAAAAAGCAGAGACATTACTTTGCCAACCAAGGTCAGTCTAGTCAAGGCTATGGTTTTTCCTGTGGTCATGTATGGATGTGAGAGTTGGACTGTGAAGAAAGCTGATCGCCGAAGAATTGATGCTTTTGAACTGTGGTGTTGGAGAAGACTCTTGAGAGTCTCTTGGACTGCAAGGAGATCCAACCAGTCCATGCTAAAGGAGATCAATCCTGGGTGTTCATTGGAGGGACTGATGGTAAAGCTGAAACTGCAATACTTTGGCCACCTCACGCGACGAGTTGACTCACTGGAAAAGACTCTGATGCTGGGAAAGGTTGGGGGCGGGAGGAGAAGGGGAAGACAGAGAATGAGATGGCTGGATGGCATCACCAACTCTGTGGACATGAGTTTGAGTGAACTCCGGGAGTTGGTGATAGACAGGGAGGCCTGGTGTGCTGTGATTCATGGGGTCGCAGAGAGTCGGACACGACTGAGTGACTGAACTGAACTGAATATTTGATCATCTTTTCATGTGCCTGTTGGCCATCTATATGTTTTATTTGGAGAAGTATCTATTTCGGTGTTCTGCCAATTTTTTTATTTGTTTATTCATGAGCTGCTTGTTTATTTTGGAGATTAATCCTTTGTCAGTTGCTTTGTTTGCAATTGTTTTCTTAATTCGTTTCATCTTGTTTAGTTTCCTTTGCTGTGCAAAAACTTTAAGTTTAATTAGGTCCCATTTGTTTATTTTGTTCGTATTTCCATAACTCTGGAAGGTGGGTCAAAGAGGATCTTGCTGCTACTTATGTCAAAGAGTATTCTGCCTATATTTTCCTCTAAGAGTTATAGTATCTAGTCTTCCATTTAGTTCTTTAATCCAGTTTGAGTTTATTTTTGTGTATAGTATTAGGGAGTGTTCTAATTTCTTTCATTTACATGTAACTGTGTAGCTTTCCCAGCACCATTTATTGAAGAAACCACCTTTTCTCCGTTGTCTGGTCTTGCCTCATTTGTTGTAGATTGATTGACCATTGATGTATGTGTTTATTTCTGGGCTTTCATTATGTTGATCTATATTTCTGATTTTGTGCCGTTTCCATGCTGTTTTGATGACTGTAGCTTTGTAGTATAGCCTGAAGTCAGGAGCCTGATTTCCTCCAGCTCTGTATTTCTTTCTCAAAGAGTGCTTTTGCTTTTTGGGGTACTTTTATCTCCGTACAAATTAAAAAATTTTTTCTTCTTGTTCTGTGAAAAATGCCATTGATAACTTGATAGGGATTGCACTGAATCTATAAATTGCCTGGGATAGTATCCGTTCCATTCTGTTTAGTTGCTCAGTCGTGTCCGACTCTTTGTGACCCCGTGGACTGTAGCCTACCAGGTTTCTCCGTCCATGGGATTCTCCAGGTAAGAATACTGGAGTGGGTTACCATTTCCTTCTCCAGGGGATCTTCCCGACCCAGGGATCGAACCCGGGTCTTCCGCATTGGAGGCAGACACTTTAACCTCTGAGCCACCTGGGAGAGTATAGTTCACACAATATCGGTTCTTCCAATCCAAGAACAAGGTCTATCTTTACATGTGTTTGTATTGTCTTCTTTTTCCTTCATTAGTGTCTAAAGTTTTTGAAATGCACGTTTTTTGCGTCCTTAGGTAGGTTTAGTCCTAGTTATTTTATACTTTTTGATGTGATGATTAAGGGGATTGTTTCCTTAATTTCTTTTTCTGATCATTGTTTCTCTTTCTGATCTGATCTCTTTCATTGTTCAGTTCAGTTCAGTCGCTCAGTCGTGTCCGACTCTTTGTGACCCCATGAATCACAGCCCGTTAGTGTATAGAAATGCAACAGATTTTTGCGTATTAATTTCGTATTCTGCAAATTTACTGAGTTCACTGATAAGCTCTAGGTAGTTTTCTGGTAGCATATTTGGGTACATGTAGTCAATTTACATTTAGCGTGTTTCTCCATATGTATGTTTATATTGCCATTTTGCTGTTTGGAGTTTGTTTTCATAGGTGTTTTTTCCCCCTTTCTCCTTTGTTCTCTTCTCTTGTAACTTGACTACCTTTATTGTAAGTTTGCATTTCACTTCCTTTTTTGTGTGTATTTCTATTATAGATTTTTGTTTTCTGGTTAATGTGAGTTTTTTGTGCAACAGTCTTGTTACATATGTGCTTGTCTCTTAATTTTGAATACATTCTAGATACCGTGCATTTGTACTCTACTCCCCTCACGGCTGTTGTCTTTCAGTTCATGCCTCACATCTAATTATTTTGTATAACCCTTAAACCCTTAATGTGGGGTTTTTACCACTTTTATCTTTTAACCACCCTACTAGCTTTATGTATGGATGATTTCCTGTCTTATTTCTAGTTGTGGCCTTTTCTTTTCCACTTAGACAAGTTCCTTTAGAGTTTGTCATAAAGCTTGTTTGGTGTTCCTGACTTGTTCTTAAAAAATGTTTACTTGTCTGTAAAGCTTTTGTTTTCTCCATCAAATTTCAGTGAGAGCTTTTGCTGGGTATTCTTGGGTGTAGGTTTTTCTTTTTCATCACTTCAAGTATGTTATGCTGGTCTCTTCTGATCTTCAGAGATTTTTCCTCAAAAAAAAAAAAAATTCGCTAATATCATTATTGGAGATCCCTTGTATGTTATTTTTTACTTTTCCTCTGTTCCTTTTAATATTCTCTCTTTTTGTTCCTTTTTTTTTTTTTTTTTTTCATTTATTTTACAATATGTCCTCACATATTCCTCTGCAGGTTAATCCTTTATGGGACTTTGCACCTCCTGGACTTGGGTGACTTTTTCCTTTCTCAAGTTAGGGAAGTTTTCAGCTATTATCTTCTCAAATATTTTATCAAACATTTTTTCTCTTCTTCTTGGACTTTTATAATATGACTATCTGTGTGCTTGATATTGTCCTAAAGATCTCTTAAACTGCCCTTATTTCTTTTTGTTCTTTTTTTCTGTTTGGTGGTGGTGATTTCCAATATTCTGTCTTCCAGCTCATGAATCCATTCTTCTGTCAGATTTAGTTTACTATTCATTCCTTCTAATGGATTGTTAATTTTGCTTATTGTATTTATTAATTGTGTGGTTCTGTATATTTTCTATTTTTTTTTCTTAAAACGCTTCTAGTTTCTCTCTCTGTGTATCCATGCTCCTCCTGAGTTCTTTGATCATCTTTACCATAATTACTCTGAACTCTTTCCCTGGTAGGTTGCCTGAGAATCTACCACATCACTTTGTTTTCCTTCTGGTGTTTTATCCTGCTTCTTCATCTGAAGCATATTCTATTGTTTGAGTTTGTCAAAATTGCTTTTTGTATTTTTGTGTATTTGGTAGGTTGGTTCTATTTCTTGACCTTGGAGAAGTGGCCCTCTGTAAGAGACGTCCTATGCAGTCCAGCAGTGCACTTCCTTTTCATCACCCAAGGAAGGGCCAGGGGCCTGCTGGTTTTAGGATAGGATCTGGTCTGCATTTACAGACTTGATGTATTGGCTGCAGGATTAATAGTTTTCTTGCTTCTGGTGGGCGTTGTTATTGTTCATTCGCTAAATCGTTTCCGACTGTTTGTGACCCCATGGACTGCAGCACACCAGACTTTTCTGTCCTTCACTGTCTCCCGGAATTTGCTCAAACTCATGTCCATTGAATCAGTGATGCCATCCAACCATCCGATCCTCTGTTAACCCCTTCTTCTTCTGCCTTCAATCTTTCCCAGCATCAGGGTCTTTTCCAATGAGCTGGCTCTTCATCAGGTGGCCAAAGTATTTGAGCCTCAGCAGCAGTCCTTCCAGTGTATATCAGGGTTGATTTCCTTTAGGATTGACTGGTTTGATCTCATTGTACTCCAAGGGACTCTAAAGAATGTTCTCTGGCACCACAGTTCGCAAGCATCAGTTCTTGGGTGCTCAGCCTTCTTTGTAGTCCGATTCTCACATCCATACATTACTATTTGAAAATCCATAGCTTTGACTCTACAGACCAAAATGCTATCTCTGCTTTTTAATATGCTATCTAGGTTTGTCATAGCTTTTCTTCCAAGAAGCAGGTGTCTTTAATTTTGTGGCTGTGGTCACCATCTGCAGTGATTTTGGAGCACCGTCTGCAGTGAAACAAAATCTGTCACTGTTTCCATTTTGTCCCCATCTATTTGCGATGATGTGATGTGACTGGGTGCCATGATTCTTGTTTTTTGAATATTGAGTTTTAAGCCAGGTTTTTCACTGTCCTCTTTCGCCCTCATCAAGAGGCTCTTTAATTCCTCTTCAGTTTCTGTGATTAGAGTGGTATCATCTGCATATCTGAAGTTGTTGATATTTTTGAGATAGTTGAGATTCCTGGTGGGAGGGGCTGGTACCTATCTTTTGGTAGGTGCAGTTGGGTCTTGATCCTCTGATGGGCAGGGCCTTGTCTAGAGTCAGTTGAAGTTGATGGGTAGGGCTGTGTCCACACCTTGTTTGTTGTGTAGGCCTTGTAGCACTGGAGTCTAGAGTCTGATGTTTGGAGCCAGGTCTTGGTGTCAGAATGTTGTCCTCCATGATAGCTCATGCAGCTGAGTATTTCCCCAGTGTATCTGCCACCATTGTCTACACCCGTAGGCAGGGCCACCGCCACCCCCTGCCTCCCCGTTGAGGAGACCCTCTAAGAGCAGCAGGTAGGTGTGGCCCCGGCACCTGTCTGATTACTGCTGTTGCTCTTGGTCCCGGCACGTGTGAGGTTTTGCAGGCGCCGTTTATGAGTGAAGGCCCCGCTCCGGTCCTCCTTCTAGAACTCAGCTAGTCAGGCCCCTCTGGTCTTCAAGGACAAATGTTCTTAAGGTTCCTCTTCCCTGTGCCAGACCTCCAGGCTGGGGAGAGTGACATGAGAAAAACTCTTGAATATAATTATTCTCCAAGGAAATGGCAACCCACTCCAGTGTTCTTGCCTGGAGAATCCCAGGGACGGGGGAGCCTGGTGGGCTGCCGTCTATGGGGTTGCACAGAGTCGGACGTGACTGAAGCGACTTAGCAGCAGCAGCGTCAGCCCTGGAGGGTATGGGATTTGATTATATCGGGAGTTCAAGCCGTCTACCATTCTTGTTGTGGTCCATCTTTAGAGGATTTTTCCTGGTGGTTTCAGTCTTTCAGTGATAGTTCTTTTGCAGATTGTTGTGATTTTGTTGTGCTTGTGAGAAGAGATGAGCTGAGGGTTCTTCTACTCTGCCATCTTGACCACTCTGATAGTATTCCTTTGATGGTTTGCAGATGGCAAGAGAGGTTCCTTTTCTCATCATCTCTATAATAACATTGAGCCCATTTTCTCCCTTAATTAAATAATTGTATTTATTTTAAAATTTGACATGTGTACAACTTGAATTTGTTGCTTACCAGATCAGCTTGAAAACAAAACAAATTCCTTCCTCATTGTCTTTGGTTAAAAGCAGGTAAAAAGCTCTAGGCCAAAGTCATTGCCATACACCTTGGGCTTCTTTGGGCATCTGGCATCATGTTATTTCCATTAAATATGTATTAGTAAGCAGTGGTTCTTTTTAACCATATATATGACACTGAAATTGTTTTTTTGTTTTCATACCTTTAATTTGGTTGTAAGGACATTTTCAAAATCCAAGTTAATTTTATCTCTTAAAAATTCCGATAGAATCAGTGAAGGTTCTTTTAAATAGAACATATTATAGATTAGTGGGACTGCCACATAAATCTTCCAGTAAATCTACACTGCTTTAGTAGATTATATATATTTAAAATAATGCAAGTTAAGGCAATTTTTTTTACTACCTATATATACATTGTCTCTTGAAAACTTGTTTAATTGGTATGATAGTGGATAAAGATGTCAAATATTTAACTTCCTATTCATGTAAAGTTCATCATAACTGAGTTTATTTTTAAATTATTAAGTGTTATTTGTCAGTCATTGCTTTATTATTTTGGTATTCCCACAAAGGGCTTCCCAAGAAGTTCAGATGGTAGAGAATCTCCCTGCTGTGTGGGAGACCAAGGTTCAATCCTTATGTCAGGACGATCTCCTGGAGAAGGGAATGGCAACACACTCCATTTTTCTTCCCTGGAGAATTCCATAGACAGAGGAGCCTGGTGGGCTGTAGTCCATGAGTCGCGGAGTCAGACACAACTGAGCAACTAACACACATGCCCACATAAGGACAGACAAGTTTCATGGACTCCTAGTGTGTTATATCAAAGAACCTGATACACAGCCAGTCATAGATTAATTTTTTTTAAGGGTGGAAAGTTGGTAACTTGTGTCTAGAGACTATGGGACCATACTAGCACTTCCCCACTAGGTCAAAGAGTTGATTATTTGGCCTTTGTGTACACTGGAAGATTTTTTTAAAAATTTTCGTGCAGTCTTCAATGAATAATATTGTAGAACACCATTCATTCTTGAATGTCATTAAACTATTTTGTGGTATACTGTGTAATTAACAGTTACTGTCAATGGTGGTAATAATAAAGTGGCCAATGATGAAAATGTAATATATTATTGAGTTATTTTGAGAAAAGATAATGCATTTAGTGCATTTTATTGTAATAACTTATTCCTGGGTAATGGAAAAATGCAGTTTGTCTTATGTCTGAATTATGCTACTGAATATTTTTTGTTTTAATTTTTATTTGTATTTTAAGTAGATCAATAACCAAGAATTAATTTATTTAATAAACAACTGATATTGTTATTCATAAAAGATATATTGACTAACAAATTTTCAGTTGAAAACAATTTATTATGTATTATTTGATAAGCGCAAAGCAGCTGATACCACATATATGAGAAATACTAAGCATTGTGAGTACTCAGAAAATTCATGGCCCAATCTCTACGCATCCAACCAACTTACAAAGTAGAGCATTATCATTCCTAAAGCTATGGAACTCTCTAGCGTTGCCTTTCCTCCAAAAATGGCTTGTTAACAGAATTTTTCTAACATAACCGAAATTAGAAAGTATACTGAATCCTCCATGCACCTTCCACCCAGTTTCAATGATTATCAGCATTTTTGCCAGTCGTGTTTCACTAACTCTCTTCCTGTGCTACACCCCATTTTTTGGAGTGTTTTAAAGCAAGTTCTAGCCATGGCATTATTTCAGTAGTGAGTACTTTGATGATTAATTTCTGACAAGGGCTTTAAAAATATAACCACAATGCCATCACACCTAAAATTTTGTCTTTAATATGATACAGTATCCAGTCAGTGTTTAAATTTTCCCAGTTGTCCCATAAATGTTCTTTGTGTTTGCTTTCTATGATTCGTGAGTCAGACAGTGTCTGCCCTTTGCACTGCATTAAAATCTTAACCATTTTGTTTTTTCCTTGCTAAAGAAAGAAGCTGTCTTTTTCTCCCTGTAGAATTTTTCATTTCTCCATTTGTTTCTCTTATTCACACTGTTCTTCCTATGCTGTCATAGGTATTATAGATCTTAAGGTTTGGCGGGTCCCCTCGATGCAGTGGGTCTTTGTTCACGTGAAACACAGGGCTCGAGGGGTACACTGCGCTGAGAGACGCCGCGTGGGGCGTGCGGCGCACCACAGCCTGAGAGTAGTGGGTGGCAGAGACGCAGCGGAGTTTGACCTTGGTTTGGACAAGTCCAGGGTAGAAAGGTGTTTACAAGACCGAAAGTTTGACCACTGGTAGCATTTAGATGACATAGATTATTGTTTTAGCTATCATAAGAGTACTGGGGATGTATTTTTTAAATGCTGATATTTTGCTGATACCTACTGAAGTTTTGAAACAACATGTTGTCAGGAATTTTCTTATGATAGTCTCTACATGAATGAAATCAGTTATACGTTGATAATTGTTGATCTAGTTGGTGGGGTTATGAGGTCTGTGTATAGTTTTTTCTAATTTGTATGTAGTCAAATTTTTTTTGTTAACCTGTTTGTTTATATTGAAGTGTAGCTGCTTAACAATGTTATGTTAGTTTCAGGTCCATAGCAGAGTGACTTAGCCATACATATAATGTATCCATCCTCCCTCAAATTCCCCTCCTAACCAGCCTACCACATAACATTGAGCAGTGTTCTCTGTGCTATACAGTAGGTCCTTTTGGTTATCTGTTTTAAATATAGCAGTGTGTGCATGTTGATCTCAGATTCTCTATGCTTCAAGCGTTATGAAGGCTTGTGACTTGCCACATACTGCATGTCTTATATGTCCTTCTCTCTAGTTAAAGTGTTTGGCTCTGAAAGCTCTGCAGCTTACTGTGTTTGTGTCTAGTATCACAGGTATATTGAAATTGCAATAAAGCAGTGCAGAAGCTCAGGAATTGATTGTAAAATCCATGGTCTCATCCTGCTGGGACGGATACGTGCAGAGGAGGAAGATTTGGCTGCGGTTCCTTTCTTAGCTTCAGATAATGAAGAAGAAGAAGATGAAAAAGGCAACAGTGGGAGGTGAGAGCTGTTTGCTTATGCCCAAACTGTCACTTTCAAAAACCAGTATTTAATTAGAGTGTACCTCATAATGAGAATACATTAGGATTATTGTATTGCAGTCTATATGTATTATATAGCCTATATGTATTATATTGACATATTCTATAGACTATATGTATTGTATTATTGTTCATAGGACTGTTTGGTAAATTAGTTAAGTTTTCCAAAATTATAATTTAATTCAAATTTAGGAAAAGTTTAATATGGAAACACTGTATTTAGAAAAATTTGTTTAAAAGGAAAAATAAAAATGTTTAATTTTTCTGCCTGAAATGTTGCTGTTAATATTTTGGTGTATATTCTTATAGTTTTCTTATTTATTTGTCCGTAATTGTGTTTTCCTGTGGAGATAGTATGTGGTGGTATATATTTTAAAGCCTTTTGTGTGTTAACTATTTTATTGTTAACGTGTAAATTGAAAGTTTTTATTATAATAGAATATACATAAGACTTACCATTTTAGCCAGTTGTTAAGTATATTGTTCAGTGGCATTAGATATGTTTATATTATTGGGAAGCTGGGGGTGACATCCATTTTTAGAATATATGTATCCTTTGTCTTCTGTTGTATAATTTTTTTAATTGACTCAGTCTATTTATGATTTATATTTATTGACTATGCCAAAGCCTTTGACTGTGTGGATCATAATAAACTGTGGACAATTCTGAAAGAGATGGGAATACCGGAATACCTGACCTGGCTCTTGAGAAACCTGTATGCAGGTCAGGAAGCAACAGTTAGAACTGGACATGGAACACCAGACTGGTTCCAAATAGGAAAAGGAGTACGTCAAGGCTGTATATATTGTCACTCTTTTATTTAACTTATATGCAGAGTACATCATGAGAAATGCTGGGCTGGATGAAGCCCAAGCTAGAATCGAGATTGCCGGGAGAAATATCAATAACCTCAGATATGCAGATGACACCACCTTTATGACAGAAAGTGAAGAAGAACTCTTGATGAAAGTGAAAGAGGAGAGTGAAAAAGTTGGCTTAAAGGTCAACATTCAGAAAACTAAGATCATGGCATCTGGTCCCATCACTTCATGGGAAATAGATGGGGAAACAATGGAAACAGTGGCTGACTTTATTTTTGGGGGCTCCAAAATCAATGCAGATGGTCATTGCAGGCATGAAATTAAAAGATGCTTACTCCTTGGAAGGAAAGTTATGACCAACCTAGACAGCATATTAAAAAGCAGGGACATTACTTTACCAACAAAGGTCTGTCTAGTCAAGGCTGTGACTTTTCCCGTGGTCATGTATGGATGTGAGAGTTGGACTGTGAAGAAAGCTGATCGCCGAAGAATTGATGCTTTTGAACTGTGGTGTTGGAGAAGACTCTTGAGAGTCCCTTGGACTGCAAGGAGATCCAACCAGTCCATCCTAAAGGAGATCAGTTCTGGGTGTTCATTGGAAGGACTGATGCTGAAGCTGAAACTCCAATACTTTGGCCATCTCATGCGAAGAGCTGACTCGTTTGAAAAGACCCTGATGCTGGGAAAGATTGAAGGCAGGAGGAGAAGGGGACGACAGAGGATGAGATGGTTGGATGGCATCACCAACTCGATGGACATGAGTTTGAGTGAACTCTGGGAGTTGGTGATGGACAGAGAGGCCTGGCGCGCTGTGGTTCATGGGGTTGTAAAGAGTCGGACACGACTGAGCGACTGAACTGAACTGATTTATGATGTACAACAAATTGGAAGTAAAAATATCCATTTTTAAGTATTTTTAACAGTACAGTTAACACCTAACTCATGGACATCACTTGCTGGTTTTGCCATTATACTTATCTTTAATTATTTCTTTCAATTATATTTTCATTTTATTTTGAAAAATTTGTGGGCTTTGTTGCTCAAACTTTTAACCTGTTGAGAGCAGGTCAGAAGATAGAATGAGTGAGGTGGCAGGAGCCAGCTGCCTGTGCTTCTGAGCCATGGGTTTTGGGGCAGACCTCCCCTGGTAGAATAGAGGTTGGCACTTGCAGCGTAGTTGACCACACAGTGGACAGAGCGTGTAAAGGAAGAAAATTGCATTTTGCCTTGGGACATGTACTTGTGTTAGAGCACGTTGGAGGTCATATGACTGTATCCATTTTATTATTTCTTTTGGGAAAAAGTATGACCAAACAGAGGTCTGGATTTAGGGTCGTGGCCACAGTGCCAGTCCTGGTGGTGATTCTTAGAGCCATTTAACCAGCATTCTCTCCAGTTACATCTATAGTAGCTATGTTAAGGTGATGGGTGGTAATTGCTGTAAAGGCTGTCATGGTCAACTTGGTGCACATGAAAATTATACAGTGTCTCCTAGTTCCTAGTGTCTCATAGGAAGCCCCTTCATGGATCATAACCTTGTCCCAGCTAAGGGGCTTGCATCACTCAATGAAATTAAGAGCCATGTCGTACAAGACCTCTCAAGACAAACGGGTCATAGCAAAGAGTTCTGACAAAACATGGTCCGCTGGAGGAGGGAATGGCAAACCCTTCCAGTATTCTTGCTTCGAGAACTGCATGAACAGTATGAAAGGCAAAAAGATATGACAACAGAAGATGAGCCCCCCGAAGTCAGAAGGTGTCCACTGTGTTGCTGGAGAAGAGCGGAAAATAGCTCCAGGAAGAATGAAGAGACTGGGCCAAAGCAGAAACGACTTTGAGTTGTGGATGTGTCTGGTGGTGAAAGTTAAAGTCCGATGTTGTAAAGAACAGTATTGCATGGGAACCTGGAATGTTAGGTCCATGAATCATGGTCAGTTAGATGTGGTCAGGCAGGAGATGGCAAGAGTGAACATCGACATCTTAGGAATCTGTAAAATAAAATGAATGGGAATGGGCAAATTCAATTCAGGTAGCCATTATACCTTACTAATATGGGCAAGAATCCCTTAGAAATGGAGTAAATAAGAGTCTGAAATGCAGTACTTGGGTGCAATCTCCAAATCAACAAAATGATCTTGGTTCGTTTTCAAGGCAAAACTATTCAATATCACAGTAATCCAAGTCTGTGCTCCAACCATTGATGCTGAAGTTAACTGGTTTTGTGAAGACCTACAACACTTTATAGAACTAACACCAAAAAATATACTCTTTTTATCATAAAGGATTGGAATGCAAAATTAGGAAGCCAAAAAATACCTGGAGTAACAGGGCAAGTTTGCCCTTGGACTACAAAATGAAGCAGGGCAAAAGCTAACAGTTTTGTCAAGAGAACACACTGGTCATAGCAAACATCCTCTTCAACAACACAGGAGAGAATTCTGAAAGTGTTAGTCACTCAGTTGTGTCTGACTCTTTGCAACCCCGTGGACTTTAGCTCACCAGGATCTTTTGTCAATCAAATTCTCCAGGCAAGAATACTGGAGTAGGTAGCCATTCCCTTCTCCAGGGGATCTTTCAGCCCAGGGATGGAACCCCAGTCTCCTGAATTGCAGGTGGATTCCTCACCATCTGAGCCACCAGGGAAGTCCTGAAAAATGAAGCAGAGCAAAAGCTAACAGTTTTGTCAAGAGAACACACTGGTCATAGCAAACACCCTCTTCCAATAAAAAGAGACAGCTCTACATATGGACATAACCCGATGATCGATACTGAAATCAGATGGATTGTATTCTTTACAGCCAAAGATGGAGAAGCTATGTACGGTTAGCAGGATACAAGAACTGGAGCTGATTGTGCCTCAGATCATGAGTTCTTTATTGCAAAATTCAGGCTTAAATTGAAGAAAGTAGGGAAAACCACTAGACCATTCAGGTATGACCTAAACCAAATCCCTTATGATTAGATAGTGGAGGTGATGAATAGATTCAGGGGATTAGATCTGGTAGATAAAGTGCCTGAATATCTATGGGCAGAGGCTTGTTACATTGTATAGGAGGCAGTGACCAATACCCATCCCAAAGAAAAAAATACTAGAAGGCAAAGTGGTTGTCTGAGAAGGTTTTACAAATAGCTGAGAATAGAAGAGAAGTGAGAGGCAAGCAAGAAACGGAAGTATACCCAACTGAATGCAGAGTGCTAGAGAATAGCAAGGAGAGATAAGAAAGCCTTCTTAAGTGAACCCTGTAAAGAAATAGAGAAAAACAATGGAATGGGAAAGACTAGAGATCTCTTCAAGAAAATTGCAGAACCAAGGGAACATTTCATACAGGGATCGGCATGATTAAGGACAGAAAGGGTAAGGACTTAACAGAAGCCGAAGAGATTAAGAAGAGGTGGCAAGAATGCTGCACAACTATCCAAAAATGATCTTAATCATCCAGATAACCCTGGTGTGGTTACTTACTTGGAGCTGAACATTCTGGAGTGTGAAGTCAAGTGGACCTTAGGAAGCATCACTATGAACAAAACTAGTGGAAGTGATGAAATTCCAGCTGAGCTATTTCAGATCCTAAAAAATGATGCTGTGAAAGTGCCCACTCAATATGCCCACAGATTTGGATAACTCAGAAGTGGTACCAGGAGTGGAAAAGATCAGTTTTCATTCGAATCGCAAAGAAGGACAGCACCAAAGAATGTTCAAACTACCATAAAGTTACATTTCACATGCTAGTAAGTAATGGTCAAAATCCTTCAAGCTAAGCATCAGCAGTATGTGAACCAAGCACTTTCAGATGTACAGGCTGGGTTTAGAAAAAGCAGAGGACCCAGAGATCAAATTGCCAACATTCATTGCGTCATAGAGAAAGCAAGGAAATTTCAGACAAATGTTTACTTCTGTTTCATTGACTATGCTAAAGCCTTTGACTGTGTGGATCCACAACAAACTGGAAAATTCTTAAAGATGGGGATATCAGACCACCTTACCTGTCTTCTGAGAAACACATATGCAGGTCAAGAAGCAGCAGGTAGAACCAGACAGGGAACAGCAGACTGGTTCAGATTGGATAAAGAGTGTGACAAGGATGTATATTGGCACCCTTCTTATTTAACTTATATGCGGATCATCATGCAAAATGCTGGGCTGGATGAATCACAAGTTAGAATCAAGATTACCGAGACAAATGTTAGCTCTGCAGAGGCTACCACTCTAATGCCAGAAAGCTAAGAGGAACTAAAAAGCCTTTTAATGAGGGTGAAAGAGGAGAGTGAAAAACCTAGCTTTAAGCTCAACATTCAAAAAACAAAGATCATGGCATTAAGTTCCATCACTTTGTAGCAAATAGAAAGGGAAAAGTGGAAACAGTGACATATTTTATTTTCTTGGGCTCCAAAATCACTGCTGATGGTGACTGAAGTCATGAATTTAAACGACAGAAGCAACAAACATAGACAGCATATTAAAAAGCAGATACATCGCTTTGCTGACAAAGGTCCATCTAGTCAAAGCTATAGTTTTTTCAGTAGTCATGTACAGATGTGCAAGTTGGACTTTAAAGAAGGCTGAGTGCATAAGAATTGATGCTTTCCAACTGTGGTGCTGGAGAAGACTCTTGGGAATCCCTTGGAGTACAAGGAGATTAAACCAGTCACTCCTAAAGGAAATCAACCTTGAATATTCATTGGAAGGATTGATGCTGAAACAAGCTGCAGTAGTTTGACCACCTGATCTGAAGAGCTGACTCATATGAAAAGACCCTGATGCTGGGAGAGATCAAGGGTAGGATGAAAAGGGGACGATAGAAGATGAGATGGTTGGATGGCATCCCTGACTCAATGGATATGAGTTTGAGTAAGCTCTGGGAGATAGTAAAGGACAGGGAAGCCTTTGCAATCTATGGGATTGCAGAGAGTCAGATAGGACTTACCGACTAAACAACAATAATAACTCCTAGAAAGATTTCCACCAGGATAAATAGCTAAAGTTAAATTCTAGTATTGAAAGGTAGTAGGCTGGTTTGTAGACATTTTGACCTTCTGCACCACTAACTTTTGTGTATACTTCGGATTTTGTTTAGTTATAGCAAAATTTTTAAGAGTTTTGGAGAGTAACCAGCAAACTGTGTGCTTTATTTAGGTTGTTTCCTCTTTATTTAAAAAAAAAAAATTGTTATGTGATTAACCTCTGTTTCTGTTTTTTTTTTTTTTATTAATTTTGATTAGCCTTATTAGAAAGAAGGCAGCAGGTCTGGAATCAGCAGCTACAATAAGAACCAAAGTATTTGTGTGGGGCCTGAATGACAAGGACCAGCTGGGAGGTCTGAAGGGTTCCAAGGTGTGTGCCTGACATCCCGTACGCTCGCCACCCCACACTGCTTGGGCCCACACAGGCCCAGAGTTAGCTAGGCCTCTTAAAGTTTTTGTAATGATTTTCTCTTTTATGTGTGTGTGTTTTTTTAAATTATTTTTAATTGAAGGGTTTAATATTGTTTTACAGTATTGGTTAGTTTTCTACCATACATCATACCTTTTATATGTTGTTTTTAAGATGGACTTTTCTTAAGTAATTCTTGACATGAGCTCATAGACATTATCATTTTAGGTTCTAAGATGCCTCTGTCCTTGCAAAACAGTGCATGTTAGGTATAGTTGCATTATTGCTGTTTTAGAAACTGGAAGATACACTTCCAAAAACATTTGACAAATGTAGAGGTGAAAATTATAGACTATAATTATATTTTAAAGAGTAGGAATGACAAGGTATGCGTTTGAACTCAAGTTGAACTTGCCTGTGGCTCTGAACTAAGGCGCCACAGAATAGATTCCTCCAAGGCTTAGTGTCTGGAAATAGTTTCTTTTTGACTGAGCATCTCTGTTCCTTGGGTTTCTCAGGTTGTGCTGTTGTTAAGGAACCTAACCTGCCAATGCAGGAGACCCAAGAGATGCGGGTTCAATCCCTGGGTCGGGAAGATCCCCTGGAGGAAGCCATAGCAGCGCGTTCCAGTATTCTTGCCTGGAGAATCCCACAGACAGAGGAGCTTGGCAGCTTTAGTCTCTAAGCTCACAGAGAATTGAACATGACTGAAGTGACTTAGCACAGACACTACTTAGTATTTCACGAGACCTCACTCATTGTAAGATCCCTGTTATTTGCATTGTTGAGGCACTGAAACAGAAAGTTAGAACTCATTCATTTTTAAGACCATGGATCTGGTATGATGAAAATGATCTTATGTAATTCAGCAGCCTTGGGTTCCTTTTGTTTTTGAGGCCGCTGCCCTGCATTTGGAGATGTGTGGGGCCTAGGAATTCTGGGAGCTTCTCATTACTGTAGGCTGTCTAGTGGGTCCTGTGTGCACATGGACGCTGTGGTCGTTGCACACGAAAGGTAGGTTGGTGCTTCATAGTTATGATGAACGTCCTTCTTCCATGGTAGCATTGACTGTTTGATACTTAATGACGTATGGGCATCATAAAAGGCTTTTTAGACAGGGGCTTTAGTAATTTTAAATTACACCACATTCATCTCTAATGGGAAATTTAAGCATATATTAATAGTTTCTTAGAGAAGTCAGAATTAACATGACTGAGGAGGACATGACCTGAAATATAGTTTACCAAATGTTTATATCTTTACAGTATGTGTATTTTGGTTTTCACCTTTTATTATGGAGACGTTCAGATGTACCTACCTGGTAGACAGAATAGAGACGTGGTCCTGTTGTCACTGTACCAGCTTCAGCAGTTGTGGATGGTCACATATTTGTCTTTATTCTCTACACAGCCTCACCCCTACTTACTTTAAAGTAAATTCCAGTATATCATTTCATTATTAAAATGCTTATGCATCTGTAATAGACAAGAGATTCTTTGGCGATTATAACCATGTAAATTCTTTGTACTATTTAATACAATTACTTGTAATTTTAGAAGTGTAAATAAAATTTTTTTTCTTTTGCTTTAGATAAAAGTTCCGTCGTTCTCTGAGACACTGTCTGCTTTGAATGTAGTACAGGTGGCTGGTGGTTCTAAAAGTTTGTTTGCAGGTATGATCATTGTAATAATATAAAAGTTTTAAATGATGTTGAAGCCTAAATATATAGTTGTTGTATCACAAAAAGTGAGTCTCTTCCTCAATCCTGTTTATTACAGTGACAGTGGAAGGAAAAGTGTATGCCTGCGGAGAAGCCACGAATGGCCGGCTGGGGCTGGGCATCTCCAGTGGGACTGTGCCCATCCCGCGACAGATCACAGCTCTCAGCAGTTACGTGGTCAAGAAGGTGGCTGTTCACTCAGGTACAGGCCAGAATTGACAGCTGTGCTCAGACAAGCCTGCTGCTCAGGCTCTGTAATTAACCGGGGGTTTGAACAGTTTCCCCTAGAGTGTCCTTGCATTCTGTCCAGTTCTACTCATTTATTAGAAGTAAAAATTGGGTAATGTAAAACTTCAGATGGTCTAGAGTTTAATTATTTTTGTTACACAAGACTTTTTAGAGATCAGGGGTATTGGTGATCTGCCATGTGGGGTGTACCCCTCCAAAGGAGGGGGTTTTAATTTTGAACTGTGGTCTCAGGTTCATAAAAGATTGCAGTAATCATGTTCTGTGCTTAAATATGTGTTCTCTTTTTGGGAACAGAGCCTGTAAGTTTCATCAGATTTCAAGTGTCTGTAAATTCTAGCCATAAGAAAGGATCATTTTTTAAAAAGTCACACTGCTTCAATTCAGGAAACATATAGAGCATTATTTTAAAGCACTGTGCTTGGCATCTGAGGAATGAAACCAAATTAGATACAAACTGAGTTTGTATTTATATTGAATAGGGTTAGATTTAACCCCGTAGAACAGAAAATCTGAACAGTAGTGCCTTGAGCAAGATAGTGTTTTACCATTCTCCTCTGTGAAAGTCTGGAGGTGAGGGGGAGGGACAGTGTTGCAGCTGCAGTACCTGTGAGGGCACTGGGTTACTGTCCATCCCCACTGCAGCTACAGGTGAGCACACAAGCATTTCCTCAAGCCTGCTCGGCCCCTTCAGAGAGCTTTTCTGGAAGCGTCACTCGTCAGTCGCGTCTTTGTCACCATCTTCTCTGGGCGAGGGAGTGTGGGAAACATTGTTTTTAGCTGAGCACATTGCCTTGGATCATGTGGGCTCTGTTGGTAAGTGGGTCTTGGATCCTAGGATCTGGTGACAGAGAGGAAACACCCTTAAGTTCTGAACTGGGATGGATGGAGTGAAGGAGTGGGCCATGGTGAGGGAAGGGTGTAAGCTGATTGTTTTGGGAAGAGTGAGCATAATGTCTTTATTGCAGTTGATGGTACTTTTGCTTTAGTAATTTCATTGTTGAGGTGCATTTCACAAAAGCCTGAATACTATTACACTTGCTGATTTGTCTAATCGCAAATGAACTTAGTTTTACTTTTTCCATCTGAATTTTGATCTTTTATGTATTTGATATAGCAACCCCATTACATTTAATAATGCTAAAAATAGCATTGTTTTGCTGCTTCTTTGCAAGTAAAATCCTTTCTAGGACTTAAGCTTTGTAGAAATGTTCATTTATTTTATTTAATTGTCATCCTTAAATGTTGGTCCCGTTTACTCATTTGACAGATACTCACACATACTGTGTGCCAATCAAAAGAGGTAGTTATGCTGTTAACTTTTTTAAACCAACTTTGGCAGCCTCTATCTATGTGAATGTTGCAGGTGGACGGCACGCTACTGCTTTAACTGTCGATGGCAAAGTGTTTTCCTGGGGTGAAGGTGATGATGGCAAACTTGGACACTTCAGTAGAATGTAAGAATATTTTCTTGATTTTTGCTAATAAGAAACTGTTAATAATAATGAATGCTTTTTGATAATTTTTGTAAAAAATTGAATAGGATGGGTTATTTATGCAAAAGAAACTTAAAAATACATTTAAAAAATATCTCTGAATGTGATTTGCCTCACAAGTTCTAAGGTTTGATAGTTAAGTGAATCTAAAGATACTGTTTTGATTAAATGTGGAAATGTCCTTTTTCACCCTTCTTTATAAGAGGCTAGATTGATGATAGGGAATATTATTTAATCTTGCTTTAGGAACTGTGACAAGCCACGGCTGATAGAGGCCCTGAAAACCAAGCGAATCCGGGATATTGCCTGTGGGAGCTCACACAGTGCGGCCCTCACGTCCAGTGGTGAACTGTACACCTGGGGTCTCGGAGAGTACGGCCGCTTGGGACATGGGGATAACACAACACAACTGAAGCCCAAAATGGTGATTATACATATTTTTGTTGCTTACAGAAAGCTTCCCATCTGCTGATTTCCAGAGAAGATCAGCTCCGAGGCTAGGACAGTTCATAAAGATATGTGCAGTATTGGCTTTCATTTTGTGGGGAGAAATTTCCCTTGCTTTCTTGGTGTCTGTGCTTGATTCTGTTTTTAAATTTGTAATTGAGTAGGTGAAAGTCCTTCTTGGTCACAGAGTAATCCAAGTGGCATGTGGAAGTAGAGATGCACAGACCCTGGCTCTGACTGATGAAGGTAAGTCCTGTCTGACTCCACATTTTGGGGGAGGAATGTTGTGAGATGCTGGCTTGATGTCTATATTTTTAAACCTAGGTTTGGTATTTTCCTGGGGTGATGGTGACTTTGGAAAATTGGGCCGGGGAGGAAGTGAAGGCTGTAACATCCCGCAGAATATCGAGAGACTTAATGGACAAGGGGTGTGCCAGATCGAATGTGGAGCACAGTTCTCCCTGGCCCTCACCAAGTCGGGTGTAGTTTGGACATGGTACGTAAATGCCTGTCACCCACCAGTGTGTCTGTTCAGGGGCTTGCAGGGACGGGGATGCCTTTATTTTCTTGCTCATCCAGGCATCTTTGTCCTTTTATTTATTTTGAGTTGGGATTAGTGACAATATTATAAGAAGAAGTTTCCAATTATAACTGGGTTGTTTAGAAAAGAACACTGGAGAAATTGTAGCCTAGCTTGTCTTTCTTATTTCGATAAAGTATGTGTAGAGGCTTTTTTCTGCTTTTTTTGCCATGCAAGGAGCCTAGTGATCACATGTGTGGAAAACAGATTTCTGATTTCTTTGATCCCTGAAAAAGTTCATGTGTGTTTCTAGTGAAAGATTATTTAACTCAGAAAGAGGTGGAATATCCAGCTGACCGTGGGCAGACAGTGTGATGACCTTGGTCTTAGCATCATGAGTCAGAGGCAGCTTGGGGAAGAATCACTGCAGAGATCTTTTAAGAGCCATTTGAGGTTGTGTGTCATGTTTTCAGTCTCTGTATGAAATCTACATCAGTAACTTAAATACCGTAAAACACATTAAGGATCTTGCTAGCAGAATTAATGAATTATTTTGAATTAATGGTATACTATTTTATAATTTCCAAGACCTTGGGCGTTGTGTGTGTTGTCATTGAACTGGCTCTAGTGCTGTGGCAGTGAGTTATTTTGCTGTGGGGTATTGCCAGACCATAATCGTGTATTAAAATGCTCACTGTTGATTCCTTGCAGGGGTAAGGGGGACTATTTCAGACTGGGCCATGGCTCGGATGTGCATGTGCGGAAACCACAGGTAGTGGAAGGGCTGAGAGGGAAGAAGATTGTGCATGTGGCTGTTGGGGCCCTGCACTGCTTGGCAGTCACTGATGCAGGACAGGTAAGGGGGCTCTAAGATCTCATGTTGATAGTGTAACTTGGGACAAAATGAAGTGAGTCTTGGCACTTGGAAAACCAGAAGGGTGGGCTGTGTCCACTGTGTTCCTTTGTACATTTGTCTAACTGTCAGCATGAGTGAGGGCATCCAGGAAAGACTTGCTGACTAATGCAGGTTATAAAGTAGTGAGCTTTCCCACTGTAATGTCTGATAGGGAAATGTATGTATTTCATTTCAGACCTAAAGTTATCCTTGATAAGAGTTGTTTCTTCCTCTACCATAAGAGGCTATCCTGTGACAGACTCATAGATAATATAATTTGATATTCATTTATGACAACAAATCAGCATGTTGTACTTCAATCAGAATGAAATAAAAATGAATTATACTTTCTAATTCTGTAAAGCACAAAATTCCTTGAAAAGTGAACATGTTTTTTGGGTCATTTTCACTTTGCAAAATTAAGGAAAAAATGTTACAATATTTAGTTAAAGAGGAGGACTTCCTGCTACTAAGAACAGTTCAGTTCAGTTCAGTCGCTCAGTCGTGTCCGACTCTTTGTGACCCCGTGAATCACAGCACACCAGGCCTCCCTGTCCATCACCAGCTCCCAGAGTTCACTCAAACTCATGTCCATCGGGTCAGTGATGCCATCCAGCCATCTCATTCTCTGTCGTCCCCTTCTCCTTCTGCCCCCAAGCCCTCCCAGCATCAGTCTTTTCCAGTGAGTCAACTCTTCGCATGAGGTGGCCAAAGTATTGGAGTTTCAGCTTTAGCATCAGTCCTTCCAGTGAACACCCAGGGCTGATCTCCTCTAGAATGGACTGGTTGGATCTCCTTGCAGTCCAAGGGACTCTCGAGAGTCTTCTCCAGCACCACAGTTCAAAAGCATCAATTCTTCGGCGCGGAGCTGTCTTCACAGTCCAACTCTTACATTCATACATGACCACTGGAAAAACCATAGCAGTATGCCCGCAAATTTGGAAAACTCAGCAGTGGCCACGGACTGGAAAAGGTCAGTCTTCATTCCAATCCCAAAGAAAGGCAATGCCAAAGAATGCTCAAACTACCGCACAGTTGCACTCATCTCACACGCTAGTAAAGTCATGCTCAAAATTCTCCAAGCCAGGCTTCAGCACTATGTGAACCGTGAACTCCCAGATGTTCAAGCAGGTTTTAGAAAAGGCAGAGGCAGCAGAGATCAAATTGCCAACATCCGCTGGATCATGGAGAAAGCAAGAGAGTTCCAGAAAAACATCTATTTCTGCTTCATTGACTAGGCCAAAGCCTTTGACTGTGTGGATCACAATAAACTGTGGAACATTCTGAAAGAGATGGGAATCCCAGACCACCTCACCTGCCTCTTGAGAAACCTGTATGCAGGTCAGGAAGCAGCAGTTAGAATGGGACATGGAACAATAGACTGGTTCCAAATAGGAAAAGGAGTACGTCAAGGCTGTATATTGTCACCCTGCTTATTTAACTTCTATGCAGAGTACATCATGAGGAACGCTGGGCTGGAAGAAGCACAAGCTGGAATCAAGATTGCCAGGAGAAATATCAATAACCTCAGATATGCAGATGACACCACCCTTATGGCAGAAAGTGAAGAGGAACTCGAAAGCCTCTTGATGAAAGTGAAAGAGGAGAGTGAAAAGGTTGGCTTGAAGCTCAACATTCAGAAAACAAAGATCATGGCCTCTGGTCCCATCACTTCATGGGAAATAGATGGGGAAACAGTGGAAACAGTGTCAGACTTTATTTTTTGGGGCTCCAAAATCACTGCGGATGCTGATTGCAGCCAAGAAATTAACAGACGCTTACTCCTTGGAAGGAAAGTTATGACCAACCTAGATAGTATATTAAAAAGCAGAGACATTACTTTGCCAACCAAGGTCCATCTAGTCAAGGCTGTGGTTTTTCCCGTGGTCATGTATGGATGTGAGAGTTGGACTGTGAAGAAAGCTGATCGCCGAAGAATTGATGCTTTTGAACTGTGGTGTTGGAGAAGACTCTTGAGAGTCCCTTGGACTGCAAGGAGATCCAACCAGTCCATTCTAAAGGAGATCAGCCCTGGGTGATCATTGGAAGGACTGATGCTAAAGCTGAAACTCCTTTATGCGAAGAGTTGACTCACTGGAAAAGACTGATGCTGGGAGGGATTAGGGGTGGGAGGAGAAGGGGACGACAGAGAATGAGATGGCTGGATGGCATCACCGACTTGATGGACATGAGTTTGAGTGAACTCTGGGAGTTGGTGATGGGCCGGGAGGCCTGGCATGCTGTGATTCATGGGGTCGCAGAGAGTTGGACACGACCGAGCGACTGAACTGAACTGAAGAACAGTGTATAGATGAATTCATTGGGTTGATATTAAGTAAATGAAAGTGAAAGTTGCTCAGTCATGTCTGACTCTTTGCGACCCCCTGGACTATACAGTCCATGGAATTCTCCAGGCCAGAATACTAGAGTGGGTAGCCTTTCCCTTCTCCAGGGGATCTTCCCATCCCAGGGGTTGAACCCAGGTCTCCTGCATTGCAGGCAGATTCTTTACCAGCTGAGCCCCAAGGGAAGCCCAAGAATACTGGAGTGGGTAGCCTATCCCTTCTCCAGTGTGTCCCTTCCTGACCCAGTAATTGAACCAGGGTCTCCTGCATTGCAGGCGGATTCTTCACCAGCTGAGCTATCCGGGAAGCACTCGGCAAGAATTTTGAAGTAAACTTAAAGAATGTTCTGAAATGTTGAAAAATTATTTTTATCCCCTTAACAGGTATACGCTTGGGGTGACAATGACCACGGCCAACAGGGCAATGGCACAACCACAGTTAATAGGAAGCCCACACTTGTGCACGGCTTAGAAGGTCAGAAGATCACACGAGTAGCTTGTGGGTCTTCTCACAGTGTGGCATGGACAACCGTTGATGTGGCAACACCCTCTGTTCATGAGCCTGTCCTCTTCCAGACTGCAAGAGACCCTTTAGGTGCTTCCTATTTAGGTAACCAAGATCCGTGTTTTATACGAGATCCTTCTGCATAGATAGAATGTCATAGAGGGAATGTTTAATACTGCTACCAGATTAAAGTTTGTAGCATCAAGTTACCTATGTTCTGAACCATAGCCCCAGAGTCATCATGGTGCTTGTGCTATGATTTATGCTGGAATGAAAACTGGAGGAAATACAGTGCTGGTTCTTGCGATCAGTACATCTCTGGCAATGCTGTGCACGTGTGCAGACAGAGGGACTTTAAAGTTTAGGCTTTTGGTATTTTCAACAGCTCTATTCAGAGCTCAGTTCGTATATGTATTCAGATATTAAAACAATCCAACATGTGTAGACTAATGTTTATCAGCTTTGATATGTGTGCACCTGTGAGAGCATCATCACAGTCAACATAATGAACAAATATGTATACTACCCTTGAGTAGACCCATCCTAGCTTTCCACAACCACTGACTTCATTTCTGTCACTGTAGATCAGTTTGCCATTTTAAAGTTTTATATTAATGGAATCATACAGTATGCACTCTTTTTCTTAACTTTTTTCACTCACCATAATTATTTTGAGATTCATCCACATTGTATGTATCAGTATTTCATTCTTTTTTAATTGTTGGCTAGCGTTTTATTTGTGGGTATACTGCAGTTGATACATCAGTTTGTCTGTTGATGGACTTTGGTGTTGCTTCTTAATTTTGACGATTCAAATAAACTTGCTCTGAACATTTCTGTGTAGTCTTTATAGGAACACATATGCTTATGTTTCTCTAGGGTAAGTACTTAGGAGAGGAATGATTGCCTGGTATGGTAGATACAAGTTTATCTTCTTAAGAACTGCAAACTGTTTCGCAAATTGGTTATTCTATAGCTCCAGTGTCTCCATATTTTTGTTTGTATTTGATGTAGTCCGTTTTTAATTTTAGCCATTCTTATAGATACGTAGTGCTAAATCACTGTAATTTTACTTTGCATTTTGCTAATGACTAATGATGTTGAGTGTCTTACTTATCATGTTTTAAGTGTCTATTCATATCTTTTGCCTGTATGTAAACCTAGGTTGTTTGTTTTCTTATTGTTGAGTTTTGAACAGTCTTCATCTATTCTGTATAGAAGTCTTCCATCAGATATTTAATTTGCCCCGTGTGACTTGTCTATTCATTATCTCTTAGGTAAATTTTAAAGATCAAAAGATTTTAATTTTGATGAAGTCTGGTTTATCCATTTTTATCTTTTATGAATCATAGTTTGGGTGTTGTATTTAAATAACCTTTACCTAACTCAAGATCATAAAGATTCTTTTCCCATGTTTTCTTGTAAAAGTTCTATAGTTTTAGGTGTATGCTTGATGTTCAGTTAAAGTTCATACATGGTGTGAGGTATGAATTGCAATTTATTTTTGGTATTTGGATATCCAGTTGTTTCAGTTGCATTGGTCAGAAACACAGTATCCTTTCTGTATTGGAAGAATTTGTACTTGTGTCAGCATCAGTTGTTTATGTATGTGTGGGTCTATTTCTGGATTCTCAGATGTGTTTTGTTGATTTGTCTTTGTATTTTGATGCAAATACCACATTGTCTTGATTATTGTAGCTTCATAAAAGACTGAATTCAGGCTTTGGTAATTCTTTAGCTTTGTTCTTTTTGAAATATGTTTTGGGTATTCTCGAACCTTTGCATTTCCATGTGACTTTTAGAATCAGCTTGTGCGTTTTTATAAAATAACCTACTTGGGATTTTGATTACATTGACTATAGATCAATTTGGGGTTTGCATCACAGTATTGAATCTTCCCACTCGTGAGTATACTATTCCTCTCCATTTGTTTACGTCTTTAATATTTCTCAGCAATATTTTATAGTTTCAGTGTACAGGTCTTGCATATCTTTTGTCATATTTATCCCTAAATATTTCATATTGTTCATTCTGTTAAAAATGGTATTTTAAAAAATTTCTTTTGTTCCTTGGTCTTATCTAGAAATATTCAAGATGCTCCTTATTAGTGTGTAGAAATACATTTGTTTTTTTAGGACATTTGGATTGCTTCCAGTTTGGGGTGGTTACAAGTAAAATCAGCTATTAGTATTCACATTCAGGTTTTTGAGTTCGTCTTCCATACCTTGAATACACCCCACTTGGTTTTGCTACTTTTCATTTCTTGGATTTTCTCTCATCTGTTTCAGTTTTATTGGTTTCTGTTCTCACCTTTATGCTTGCTTTATGTTTATTTTCTCTTCTACTTTCTTGAGATGAGAGCTTAGATTATTGATTTGCGACCGTTTGTCTTGTCTAGTGTAAACTTTTAGTGCTGTGAACTTCTGTCTTGGCACTGCTTTAGCCTCATCTCAAATTTTCATATGTTATATTTTCTCTTTTCATTCAGTTCTATATATAAATGTATGTATAATTGAGGACATAAGTAATTTTATTTTTGTATAACCTTAAACTTGCTAAACTGCTTCATTCTTTTAATAGCATTTATCTTCTGTTTGATACCCAGTTACACTCATATTGGAAATTAGTGACAACTGCTTAGTGATTCCAGCTTGAAGTTACAACCATCCATCCAGATGTTTTGAATACAAGCCAATCTATATGTTGGGTAAACTTAAGAACTCTCAATGTCTCTTCTTTTGCAGAAACTTTCTCTTCTGCTGTACTTTGTTTGATCAAGAAGACTAAAGGCAAACAGCCAGAAAACTAACTTCCTTCAGTGAGGCAGAAATGTTTTTCAAACTTCCCCTATAAATAATGTTTCAAATACCAAATTAGTTTTCCCAGTGTATAACAAATTCTAATTTGATGGGTTTTTTCTTGCTACTCGCTTCAGTGACTTATAAATTTGTTTAAATAATAAGTACCTTTTCTATTTTTTTTCCACAATGAAAAATTAAATGATATGTTGAATATGCTACTAAAAATACTTCACCTCTCAAATATGGTCTCTGTGTTGAAAATCTATGGAATTTTTCAAGCTAACTTTCAAATCTTGCCACAATCTCTCTGTGTTAAAAAAATATATCACTTTTTAAGTAATTTGAATCAGTTCAGTTCAGTTGCTCAGTTGTGTCTGACTCTTTGCGACCCCATGAACTGCAGCACGCCAAGCCTCCCTGTCCATCACCAACTCCCAGAGCCTACCCAAACCCACGCCCATTGAGTCTGTGGTGCCATCCAACCATCTCATTCTCTGTTATCCCCTTCTCCTCCTGCCCTCAATCTTTCCCAGCATCAGGGTCTTTTCAAAAGAGTCAGCTCTTCGCATCAGGTGGCCAAAGTATTGGAGCTTCAGTCTCAACATCAGTCCTTCCAATGAACACCCAGGACTGATCTCCCTTAGGATGGACTGGTTGGATCTCCTTGCAGTCCAGGGGACTCTCAAGAGTCTTCTCCAACACTGCAGTTCAAAAGTATCAATTCTTCAGCCCTCAGCTTTCTTTATAGTCCAACTCTCACATGCATACGTGACCACTTGAGAAACCATAGCCTTGACTAGACGGACCTTTGTTGGCAAAGTAATGTCTCTGCTTTTTAATATGCTATCTAGGTTGGTCATAACTTTCCTTCCAAGGAGTAAGTGTCTTTTAATTTCATGGCTGCAGTCACCATCTGCAGTGATTTTGGAGCCCACTGTTTCCCCGTCTGTTTGTCATGAAGTGATGGGACTGGATGCCATGATCTTATAGTTTTCTGAATGTTGAGCTTTAAGCCCAACTTTTTCACTCTCCTCTTTCAGTCATGAAGAGGGTCTTTAGTTCTTCTTCACTTTCTGCCATAAGGGTAGTGTTATCTGCATATCTGAGGTTATTGATATTTCTCCCTGCAATCTTGATTCCAGCTTGTGCTTTTCCAGCCCAGCGTTCCTCATGATGTACTCTGCATATAAGTTAAATAAACAGAGTGACAATATATACAGCCTTGACATACTCCTTTTCCTATTTGGACCAGTCTGTTCCATGTCCAGTTCTAACTGCTGCTTCCTGATCTGCATACAGGTTTCTCAGAGGCAGGTCAAGTGGTCTGGTATTCTCATCTCTTTCAGAATGTTCCACAGTTTATTGTGATCCACACAGTCAAAGGATTTGGCATAGTCAATAAAGCAGAAATAGATGTTTTTCTGGAACTCTCTTGCTTTTTCCATGATCCAGCAGATGTTGGCAGTTTGATCTCTGCTTCCTCTGCCTTTTTTAAAACCAGCTTGAACATCTGGAAGTTCATGGTTCACGTATTGCTGAAGCCTGGCTTGGAGAATTTTAAGCATTACTTTACTAGCATGTTCAGTTCAGTTCAGTTGCTCAGTCATGTCCGACTCTTTGTGACCCCATGAATCACAGCACGCCAGGCCTCCCTGTCCATCACCAACTCCCGGAGTTCACTCAGTCTCATGTCCATCGAGTCGGTGATGCCATCCAGCCATCTCATTCTCTGTCGTCCCCGTCTCCTACCGCCCCCAATCCCTCCCAGCATCAGAGTCTTTTCCAGTGAGTCAGCTCGTCGCATGAGGTGGCCAAAGTATTGGAGTTTCAGCTTTAGCATCAGTCCTTCCAGTGAACACGCAGGATTGATCTCCTTTAGAATGGACTGGTGTGCAATTGTGCCATAGTTTGAGCATTCTTTGGCTTTACTTTCTTTGGGATTGGAATGAATACTGACCCTTTCCAGTCCTCTTGCCACTGCTGAGTTTTCCAAATTTGCTGGCATATTGAGTGCAGCACTTTCATAGCATCATCTTTTAGGGTTTGAAATAGCTCAACTGAAATTCCATCACCTCCACTGGCTTTGTTGGTAGTGATGCTTCCTAAGGCCCACTTGACTTCACATTCCAGGATGTCTGACTCTAGGTGAGTGATCACACCATTGTGATTATCTGGGTTGTGAGGATCTTTTCTGTACAGATCTTCTGGGTATTCTTGCCACCTCTTCTTAATATCTTCTGCCTCCTGAATTCAGGTCCATACAGTTTCTCTCCTTTATTGAGCCCATCTTTGCATGAAATGTTCCGTTGGTATCTCTCATTTTCTTGAAGAGATCTCTAGTGTTTCCCATTCTATTGTTTTCCTCTATTTTTTTGCATTGATTGCTGAGGAAGGCTTTCTTATCTCTCCTTGCTATTCTTTGGAACTCTGCATTCAGATGCTTATATCTTTCCTTTTCTCCTTTGCTTTTCGCTTCTCTTCTTTTCACAGCTATTTGTAAGGCCTCCTCAGACAGCCTTTTGCTTTTTTGCGTTTCTTTTCCATGGGGATGGTCTTGGTCCCTGTCTCCTGTACAGTGTCAGGAACCTCTGTCCATAGTTCATCAGGCACTCTATTGATCAGATCTAGTCCCTTAAATCTGTTTCTCACTTCCACTGTATAATCATAAGGGATTTGATTTAGGTCACAGCTGAATGGTTTAGTGGTTTTCCCTTCTTTTTTCAGTTCAATTCTGAATTTGGCAATAAGGAGTTCATAATCTGAGCCACAGTCAGCTCCCAGTCTTGTTTTTGCTGACTGTATAGAGCTTGTCCAACTTTGGCTGCAAAGAATATAATCAATCTGATTTCGGTGTTGGCCATCTGGTGATGTCCATTTATAGCGTCTTCTCTTGTGTTGTTGGAGGAGAATGTTTGCTATGACCAGTGCCTTCTCTTGGCAAAACTCTATTAGCCTTTGCCCTGCTTCATTCTGTACTTCAAGGCCAATTTTGCCTGTTACTCCAGATCTTTCTTGACTTACTACTTTTACATTCCAGTCCCCTATAATGAAAAGGACATCTTTTTTGGATGTTAGTTCTAAAAGATCTTGTAGGTCTTCATAGAACCATTCAACTTCAGCTACTTAAGCTTCTTCAGTAATTTGAATAGCTGCTGTATAAATGAAAAATTGATTCACAAGCCCCTGGTACCATCATCATCCATTTTATCAAGTCTTCTACATATGTTCTGTGTCAGTTTTCTTGATCATAAGATGCATATGAAAATATTTTTAATATAACTATTTTTAATTATATAGTTTCCCATGAAGACACTAGTCACTTAATATTTATATTACCCATTTTCATTGGTTGCCAGAAGGACTCCCATGTTTTCCACTCCACCATTTTTCTTGGAGACTTAATTCATTTTCAGCCTAAAAAAGTCACCTATTTGACCACCCTGAGGTTGCTCTTCTGTTTTTATAACCTCTGATTCTGTTTTAACTGTACCCAGCTTCTCATTTGTAATCTGTACTGTATACCTTCTATATGGTGCATTTTTAGGGATTCATCCAAGCACATCCAAGGATCTTTGTATACAGTGTTCTTAGCTTCTCATGTGGACTCTTAAATATAAACCAGTCCCACAAGGCCAGTGGTCTTCTGTGGCCAACCCACCATGACAGCCCAGTTTTATATATTTTCAGCTTTATTTTTGACATACGGATTATTCTTTTTGTACCTTTTTGTGTTCTAGTTGCTTTAAAAAAAAAAAAGCCAGTTAAGAACTTTCACCTCTCTGTTCATGATAGATGTTGGTCTACAGTTTTCTATTAATGTCTCTGTTGGTCTGTCCTCACAGAATAAAGTGGTGTTTCCTTCTCTTTAGTTTTCCTTTTTGTGTAGATTTGGTATTATTTCAATAGAATTCATCAGTGAAGCAGTCTGGGCCTGGAGTTTTCTTTGTGTCGTGTTTTTAAACTGCAAATTTAATTCCTGTAAGATTTAAGGTTAGCTGTTTCTTTTGTGGGAGCTTCCCTGGTGGCTCAGAGGTTTAAGTGTCTGCCTCCAATGCAGGAGACCTGGGTTCGATCCCAGGGTTGTGAAGATCCCTGGAGAAGGAAATGGCAACCCACTCTAGTTGTCTTTGATGGAAGTTTAACTTACTGGCATAAAGTTGGTTTCAGTGTTTGCTTATTTTTCTTTTAATATTTGTAGACTCTATAGTGGTGTTATTACTCATTCCTTATATTGGTAATTGAATCTTCTCTTTCCAGTGTGTCTATAGCTTTATCAGTTTTATTAAGTTTTTTCAAAGAACAAGCCTATGGTTTCCTTGATTTTCTTTCATTGTTTTTCTGTTTTCTGTTTCAGTGATCTTTAACCTTTATTCTTTTCTTCTAAGAAGCTTAGGTCATGGGCTTAGGGTCTTCCTAATTTTCTAGTGTAGACAGACATTTATTCTCCTTTGAGTAATTGACACTGACATCATTATGACAGATTATCCTCTTATCCATTTGCTTTGAAATAAAGTTTGACTGATAAGAATATAGGTACATGAGAAACTATGGTATATTTTTTCCATTCTTTTTACTGTTAACCTACGAAAAAAAAATTCCTGGTAGGCAACATATAGTTGGATTTTGCTTTTTAATTTTTTCTCTGGGACTCTCTATTTGGGGTGTTTACTTCACTCACATTTAATGTGATTATGAATGTATTTGTTTTCAATCAGTATCCTGGTATTTATTTTGTATTATATTAGTCCTAGCTGTTGTTTTTTTTCTGCCTTTCTTTGAATTAATTGTTCTTTTTGATGTTGTATTTTCTCCTTTGTTTTCTTTGAGCTCTAAGTTTTTGTGTTATTTTAATGGTTGTTTTAGGAATTATGCACCTTTAATGTATCACTGAACTGAACTGAATGTATCATAGTCTGCCTTTAGCTGATTCCCGTGTAGCTCAGTCAGTAAAGAATCTGCCTGTAATGCAGGAGACTCAGGTTCGATTCCTGGGTGGGAAAGATCCCCCGGAGAAGGAAATGGCAACCCACTCCAGTATTGTTGCCTGGAGAACCCCATGGACAGAGGAGCCTGGCGGGCCACAGTCGGGGTCTCAAGAGCTGGACTCAACTCAGTGACTGCACCACCGCCACCTGCAGGTGGCGTCACACTGTTTCCTGTGCAGTGTGTGCGTCACACAGTGACACAGCTCTGCTTCCGGCCTCCCGCCCTAGCGCTGCTTTTGTTATGCGTTTCTCTGCATGTTGTAAATGTTAGAGTTGTCTAAAGTAGTTTTTTAAACATCAGGTCATCTGTTTAAATGAGTTAAGTAATGAGAAAAGGATATCTCTATGTTTACTCACGTGGCTACTCCTTCCAGTGGTCTTCATTTCTTTGTGGTGATCCTTTTTCCATCTGGGATCACTTTTCTTCTGCTTGAAGGAATTCCTTTTTTATGTCTTGTCAGCTCAGATCTGTGATTCTTCCTTTCAGCTTTTTATGGCTAAACTAGTCATTATTTTGCTTCATGTTTGCAGCATATTTTAGCTGACTATTAAATTTTAGGTTGACGTTGTTTTCATTGAGAATTTTCTGTCATTCTTATCTTCGTTCTTCTGTACATAGCATGTCTTTTATCTAAGACTGCTTTTAGGATTTTCTTTTTATTTCCCTGGTTTTTATTTCCAGAGTTCAAGCACTTGTGGTTCATTGTACCTCTTAGATCTCTGGATTTTAAGTTTTCATCCATTTTGTAAAATTGTCATTCACTGTTCTTCAAAAAATTTTTTTCCCTGTACCTTTGGGAAGTCTAGTTCCATGTGTACTCAGTTCAGTTCAGTCGCTCAGTCGTGTCCGACTCGCCGTGACCCCATGAATCACAGCACACCAGGCCTCCCTGTCCATCACCTACTCCCGGAGTCACTCAAACTCATGTCCATCGAGTCGGTGATGCCATCCAGCCATCTCATTCTCTGTCGTCCCCTTCTCATACTGCCCCCAATCCCTCCCAGCATCAGAGTCTTTTTCAGTGAGTCAACTCGTCGCATGAGGTGGCCAAAGTATTGGAGTTTCAGCTTTAACATCAGTCCTTTCAATGAACATCCAGGACTGATCTCCTCTAGGATGGACTGGTTGGATCTCGTTGCAGTCCAAGGGACTCTCAAGAGCCTTCTCCACACCACAGTTCAAAAGCATCAGGACTCCTCAAGTTGTTCCACGCATCAATGACATTGTTCATTTTTAAACTTTTTCTGTGTTTCACGTGAACAGTTTCTATTGCTGTGTCTTCACATGTACTCATCTTTGCTTCACTTTCATATGCTGTTAATGTTACCAAACTGTTTAAACCTCAGACAGCCTAGCTACTTCTCTAGAAATTTGATTTGAGTATTTTTTTATCTTTCATGTCTCTGATTCTCTTTTGAACATGTGGAATACAGATATAGTAAGTATTTCAACTTAAGTTGTCTGCTGATGGTAATATCTATGTGAATTCTGGGTTGTTTAGATCAGTTGATTTTTCTATTTCTGAGTTGAGTGGTATTTTCCTGTCTTTCTTCCAACATGGTAACTTTTAGTTGGATGCCATATATTGTGAATGTTGCTGGAGATTTTTGTGCATGTAATGAATCTTCTTGACCTTACATACAGTTAAATTACTCTCAATACAGTTTCATCCCTTTGGGTCTTTGTTTTGGATTTCCGAGCTGATATTATTCTGGGACTAATAATTCCCTGCCACTGAGTATTTTACTCAGTGCCTTGTGAATTATGAGGTCTTCCCTCTAGCTGATGGGAACAGGCAGTAGCTGGGACCTCAGTGTTCTCCTAGTCCTTTCATACAAGTTCTTTCTTTGTCTCTGGGTCGTGCCCATTTATGTAGGCATCTTATCTGGATGAGTGAGAATGCCTGCATATCTCCAGGGCACTCTCTGTGCAGCTTTTCCCTCTCTTATCCTGTCCTGTGAACTTTGGCCACATTGGATTCCCTGGTGCTGAGCTCAGCCTCCTCTTCTCACAGAGACCACTGGGTTCCATCTGGTTCTTTCCCTGTGCTGAGGCCTGGGAACTCTCAGGGCAGTGAGCTGGAATTTGTGTCTAACACTGTATATGGTGAACATACTATCTTCTCACCATTGTTGTGGATTTTCTGTTTTGCTTTACATTTCATCGATAAATAAATATAGATAGTTATCATAGTATTTTCATGACTTATGTATGTATAGCGTAAATTGTTATAAGTACATCTTGCAAAAGCATTTACATATTTTTGTAGTTATAGTGAACCTTCACTATAGATGTTTGTTTTTAAACTATGCGAGATTATTAGTGAAACTAATATTTAATCTGTGAAATAGCAAAATGAAGATTGCAGTGTGCTTTGAAATGAAATGGAAAAGTCAAATTGTAGAAATAGAGCAAACTCTGGTCTTAAAAATTGAACCCAGTTTTATTTTACTTTTCCAGGTGTGCCTTCTGATGCTGATTCGTCTCCTGCCAGTAATAAAATCAATGGTGCAAATAATTCTAAACCAAATCGCCCTTCTCTTGCCAAGATTCTCCTATCATTAGATGGAAATCTGGCCAAACAACAGGCCTTATCTCATATACTTACAGCATTGCAAATCATGTATGCCAGGTAGGCTTGTTTGCTAGCTTTTGAAATCACACAATTATGTAAACTTTAGGTTTTTGCCATTTTTTGATGGAGAATGTTTGTTACTGTTTTTAAGTGCTGTTTCGGTCATATGCCCTTTGATAGTGAATGATGGTATCTTTATGCTTTTCTTTAATGGAGGTTGAAATATGAATTAGAAAATCAAGTTGAAGAACATTTTCATTATTCTTTATGGCCAATAAGCTTTAGACCTGTTTTGGGGGGAAGTATTAGTTGATGCTTATATATAGTAGTGTTCAAGATAGTTGTCATCTCTGTCACTCTTGATAAGGCAGAGATTTGGTAGTGTTGTCTTTTCCTCCATTTTGCTGCTGTTTTCATGCAGACTAAATAAATGGCCCATCAGTCATTGTATTGTGGTTATGTACGTGATGAATAGAAATAAATACTTAGGGACATTAATTTAGACTAAAGGCCAACTTAGTCGTTGAGAGGACATTTAGTCTTCACTGCCTTGTGTGAAGCACCTTTGGTATTTTGCTTGCAATAAACACAAAATCACTGTGGATGGTGACTACAGCCATGAGGTCAGAAGATGATTGCTTCTTGGCAGGAAAGCTATGGCAAACCTGGACAGTTTATTAAAAAACAAAGACATCACTTTGCCAACAAAGGTCCGTATAGTCAAGGCTATAGTCAAAGTCTTTCCAGTAGTCACGTACAGATGTGAGAGCTGGACCATAAAGAAGACAGAGCACTGAACAATTGATGCTTTTGAACCGTTGTGCTGGAGAAGACTCTTGAGAACCCCTTGGAGGGCAAGGAGATCAAACCAGTTAATCTTAAAGGAAATAAATTCTGAATAATTATTGGAAGGGCTAATGCTGAAGCTTCAATACTTTGGCCATCTAATGTGAATAGCCAACTCACTGGAAAAGACTCTGATGCTGGGAAAACTTGACGGCAGGAGAAGAGTGCAACAGAGGATGAGATGGTTGGATGGCATCACTGATTCAATGGACGTGACCTTGGGCAAACTCCAGGAGGTAGAGACAGGAAAGCCTGGTGTGCCTGCTGGCCATGGGATCGCAAAGAGTTGGATATGACTTAGTGACCTAACAACAACAAAACCCCAAATTATCCTTAGGCTCTTAACAACCAAGAAGATTTCTCAGAGAAATCCAGAGGCTTATTCTGGTCTGATTTTTATGTTGGCAGCTTTTCACCTGTTATCACTATGGTTGTTCAGTAAATAAGATCTGGAGTAAATATTTTAGGCAGCAGATACATAGTAATAACATTCAATATTTTTCTAAAACTCTTTTTTTATAGTTATCCTATAATAATGAGGTAATCTTTCAGTAAACAGTTGCTCTGTCCCCTGACTCTGCCATCCTGCAGAGGTAGATGCAGTTTACCACAGGTCTGGCTTTCCCTCCTGACAGAGACACCGTGGTCGGGGCCCTGATGCCGGCTGGCATGGTTGCCCCGGTGGAGTGTCCTTCCTTCTCCTCCTCGGCACCCCCTTCTGACGTTTCTGCCATGGCCAGTCCCATGAATGGAGAGGAGTGTGTGCTGGCTGTTGATATTGAAGACAGATTGAGTCCAAATCCATGGCAAGAAAAGAGAGGAGAGGTAAAAATAAATGGTAAAGCAGTAAAGCAGTGTTTGATCAGGAAGTGAAGTAGCTCATTTGTGTCTTATAAAGTATAAGTCATTCTTTAACTTAATTCAGAATGTTTTTGTGTCTACTACTATGATTTTTGGCTTGAATTAGTATTCTGTTTAAAAGGAGCCTTTTAGTGTGTAGATGGGAATATTCTTTTAAAAAGTTGCTAAGTGCAGCGCACAGTTGTTCATCTGTAATTCTGAAACTTGAACACTACGAAAACTAATTTATGTTGGGGAAAAGCCCAGCTTGGAGAGATGTGAGCTCATTTTAGTTGTTTTCATGTGATTGCTTGTGAATATTAATAGGTTTTCCTGGGAACATGAATATGCTTAACTTTGCAGGGCTGTCCCAGATTGCACTAGAGGTGGTAGCTGGTAGTATAAATGTCTTGTTATCTCTGTAAAATCTGGCGTATTTCACATGACCTAAGGGGTAAGTAAGCCTTTTGGAGTTAGATGGGAAGTGTGCCATGTTGCCAAGTTTCTCCTTTTTCTTCTTCATTTTCAAACTAGATTATCTCTTCTGAGGATGCTGTGACACCTTCTGCAGTGACCCCATCTGCTTGCTCAGCTTCTTCTCGGCCGTTTATCCCAGTAACAGATGACCCAGGAGCTGCCAGCATCATTGCAGAAACCATGACCAAAACCAAAGAGGTCAAGGGGTTTTCTTCTTTAATGGCTTATTTTGAAATAATCTTAAATGTACACACAAGTTGCAGAAATATTTCCTAGACATAGAACATGGTATACTCCTTTGTACTGTCTACCTAGATTCTCCAGTTGTGAGTGTTTCTAAACTGTTGGTGGGAGAACTGCATGGCATAATCCCAGCCTTCCTTAAAGCTTCAGAGTATGCTTCCTAATTATCAGGATATTGCCACTGATCAGGGACTATTTTCTGCCCCAGAGACTGACTCACTTTTTGCTCGTTACAGGTCTAGAACCTGCCCAGGGGTGAGGGTTACCTCTTTTTGTTTTCAATATGGAACCATCCTTAAGTTCCTCTTTTTATAAGAAATGCCACAGGAATGATGCAGAGTTCTTTTCAGTGCATTCTGTTGAGATGTGTGCATTGTTGATTTGCTGCATCGCAGGTGATATTAATTCTTACTACTTTGTTAAATTTGTCTACAAGATTTCTCTATTGGAAGTTAATAAATTTAAAAAAAGCATGTTTACAGATATTCCTGGGGAGATAATTTACTTTGGGACTATGTTACTAGCTTATCCTTCATTATGTTTTCATCTGCCAGTTTTTAGTATCTCTTGATAATTCCATCTGGGTCCATTAATTCTGTGATAATTGTCAAATGGTGATTTTTCAGATTTCATCATTCCTTTTGGAATACCATTGTTGGTATTCTTCAGTAGGGAAGAACTTTCCCTTTTCATCTCATCTTTCTGTCAGTATATATTCATGGAATTCTATTTTACTCAAATAATGACATATATTACTATCGTCATTTGACACCCAGATTGTCCCAGACGTGGTAGGCCTTTCCATCTGGTTTGTCTTTCTGATGTGCCCCCATATTTCTTTGAGCACTTTACTTTATAGCACAGTCAGTTTAGCTCAGCCCCTCAGGTCTGTCTGACTCTTTACAACCCCGTAGACTGCAGGACTCCAGGCCTCCCTGGCCATCACCAACTCCTGGAGCTTGCTCAAACCCATGTCCATTGAGTCGGTGATGCCATCCAGCCATCTCATCCTCTGCCGTCTCCTTCTCCTCCCGCCTTCAATCTTTGCAGCATCAGGATCTTTTCCAGTTAGTCAGTTCTTCACATCAGGTGCCCAGAGTATTGGAGCTTCAGCTTCAGCACCAGTCCTTCCAATGAATATTCAGGACTGGTTTCTTTTAGGATAGAATCTCTTTCTAGTCCAAAGGACTCTCAAAGAGTCTTCTCCAACACCACAGTTCAGAAGCATCAATTCTTCGGTGCTCAGCTTTCTTTGTGGTGCAACTCTTATATCAATATATGACTACTGGGAAAACCATAGTTTTGACTAGATGGACCTTTGTTGGCAAAGTAATGTCTCTGTTTTTTAATATGCTGTCTAGGTTGGTCATAACTTTATTCCAAGGAGCAAGGGTCTTTTAATTTCATGACTGAAGTCACTATCTGCAGTGATTTGGAGCCCCCAAAAATAAAATCTCTCACAGTTTCCATTGTTTCCCATCTATTTGCCATGAAGTGATGGGACCAATGCCATGATCTTCATTTTTTGAATGTTGAATTTTAAGTCAGCCTTTTCACTCTCCTCTTTCACTTTCATCAAGAGGCTCTTTAGTTCATCTTTGCTTTCTGCCATAAAGGTGGTGTCATCTGCATATCTGAGGTTTTTGATATTTCTTCCAGCAATCTTGATTCCAGCTTGTGCTTCATCCAGCCCAACATTTTGCATGATGTACTCTGCATGTAAATTAAATAAGCAGGGTGACAGTATACAGCCTTGACATACTCCCTTCCCAATTTGGAACCAGTCTGTTGTTCCATGTCTGGTTCTAACTGTTGCTTCATGACCTGCATACAGATTGCTCAGGAGGCAGGTAAGGTGGTCTGGTATTCCTATCTCTTAAAGAATTTTCCACAGTTTCTTGTGATACACACATCAAAGGCTTTAGCATAGTTAGTGAAGCAGAAGTAGATGATTTTCCGTAATTCTAAGATCCAGCAGATGTTGGCAATTTGATCTCTGCTTCCTCTGCCTTTTCTAAATCCAGCTTGTATATCTTGAAGTTCTCGGTTCATGTACTGTTGAAGCCTAGCTTAGAGAATATTGTGCATTACGTTGCTAGCATGTGAGATGAGTGCAGGTATGCAGTAGTTTGAACATTATTTGGCATTGCCCTTCTTTGGGATTGGAATGAAACTGACCTTTTCTAGTCTTGGTCACTGCTGAGTTTTCCAAATTTGCTGGCATATTGAGTGCAGCACTTTAACTGTATCATCTTTTAGGATTTCAACTAGCTCAACTGGAATTCTATCACCTCCACCAGCTTTGTTCATAGTGATGCTTTCTAAGGCCCACTTGGGTTCTCACTCCAGGATGTCTGGCTCTAGGTGAGTGATCACACCATCATGGTTATCTGGGTCATTAAGATCTTTTTGTATAGTTCTTCTGTGTATTCTTGCCACCTCTTCTTAATATCTTCTGCTTCTGTTAGATCCATACTGTTACTTATCTTTGCCTGAAATGTTCCCTTGGTATCTCTGATTTTCTTGAAGAGATCTCTAGTCCTTCCCATTCTATTGATTTCCTCCATTTCTTTGCATTGATCACCGAGCAAGGCTTTCTTATCTCTCTTTGCTATTCTTTGGAACACTGCATTCAGATGGGTATATCTTTTTTTTTTCTCCTTTGCCTTTCACTTATCTTCTTTTATCGGCTATTTGTAAAGCTTCCTCAGACACCATTTTGCCTTTTTACATTTCTTTTCCTTGGGGATAGTATTGATCATGGCTTCCTGTACAATGTTACAAACATCCTTCCATAGTTCATCAGGCTGTCTGTCTATCAGATCTAATCCCTTGAATCTATTTGTCACTTCCACTGTTCAATCATAAGGGATTTGATTTGGTTCTTACCTGAATGGTCTAGTGGTTTTCTCTACTTTCTTCAGTTTAAGTCTGAATTTTGCAATAAGGAGTTCATGATCTGAGCCACAGTCAGCTCCCAGTCTTGTTTTTGCTGACTGTATAGAGCTTGTCCGTCTTTGGCTGCAAGGAATGCAGCCAAATGGTGATGTCCGTCTGATTTTGGTATTGATTATCTGGGTGATGTCCATGTGCAGAGTCAGCTCTGGTGTTGTTGAAAGAGGGTGTTTGCTATGACCAGTACATTCTCTTGGCAAAACTCTGTTACCCTTTTTGTACTCCAGGGCCTAACTTGCCTGTTGGATGGCTTTGCTATTTTGTTAAGGATTTTTGCACCTATATCTTCTCCTGATTTGCATTAAAGAACAATACTGGCCTCCTAGATGAGTTAGGCAGTGTTCCTCTTCTGTTTGTTGGAAGAGTTTGTGAAAGATTTGTGTCAATTCTTTAAATATTTGGTAGAATTTTCTCTCTTTGAACATATTCTCATTATTCTTTTATTTTGTTGTTTCCTGCACAACACAGAATTCTAGGTTCATCAAGATGTTTCATGCTGCAGCACAGAAATCATATTTCTCCAAAAAATCATGGTTCTTTTTCTTGGAGTATGGTATTTCAAATCCAAGATCTGAAATATCTTTGTTTTCCTATGGCGGAAAGTGCAGTTCATCTCCTTTCTTACTGGGCAGAGCTAGAAAATATGTGTGTGTATATGCTTTCCATAAGTTATGCGTGTTAATATTTGTTTTGGTATATACCTACATACATTGAAAACCACTGGTTCACAGCAGTACAGTCAGTACTGATAACTGCACAGGGTTCATTCTACTTTCTTCCTTTTCTGTATTTATCATGCTGTTCTCTGAAGGTGAGGAATCTAGCTCCTAATATTGGCAGTTTAAGCCACCTTCTCATTTGGCTGTCTCTCCTCACCCACATGGATATCCTCCTTCCCCTGCGTAGCTTCTGGCACTCAAAACCAGTCTGCTGTGCAGGGATGACCTCTCATCCTGCTTGACCCACCGCTGTCCCCAGTGCCAGCTGACCCAAAGCAGGAACACTTTCCACGTGGCTTGACTCTGTCACATTGTGGCCTCCCCGCCAATGTGGACGCCCTCCCAAGCCTACTCAGGTGCTCCTTATCCCAGGCCATCTCATCCTGCTCACATGGTCTCCCTTGCCAGCATATTCACCTTGTGAACAAGCATATTATTTTCAATTACATTTGGAACTCTTGATTTATTATTCTGTTACTAGTGACAAAAATATATGCTATGGAAAATATAACCTGTAGTAATAAGAAAATTGATATTTGTGAATTAGATGTCTGAACTCAACTTGTGATATTTGGCAATCTCCTAAGGTGAGGTTTTAAGGCAGAAATTAATCTGAATTATGCAAAATTTTATCTTTTAGGTAGAAGAAAGATGGTACAATTTATTTCTTACAAATTTATTTATGAGGCATAGGCATTATCCAGATTGTAGCCTGAAATTACTATCATTTCAATTTTGTTTGATTCATTAATAACAGGAAAGTAATTTTATGTCAGTTTTGGGCACAGTGGTCAAGAATCCGCCTGCTAATGCAGAAGACACGAGATGGGGGTTTGATCCCTGGGTTGGGAAGATTCCTTGGAAGACAACATGGCAACCCACTCCAGTATGCTTGCCTGGGAAATCCCATGGACAGAGGAGCCTGTCAGGCTGTACAGTCCATGGGATCGCAAAGGAGTCAGACACGACTTAGTGCTAAACAACAACAGGGTTATGAAGCAGTGATTTTATTTTTCAGCAGTTCCTTTGGATTTGTTCTCTATTTTTTTTTTTTTTAAAACAACCCCACCATAAAAATGTTTGGTATTGTTTCAAATAAGACCAAAGATGTTACATGTGATTAATATATTCCACTGACTGTTTTTGCTGGTCTTCAGTGAATGAGATTCTGGAGTGTCTTCATTTCTGATGCACTTCACTTGCTGATTCCCTGTTCCTTCACTTGAAGGTGGGAGCAGGGTCTGTTTCTTTTAAGGGAGAAACCATGCTCCTGCCTCAGAGCTATGGTTTCCAGGGCCAACTTGAGCATTGATGAAATCTGCACATTGTTCGGATCACATTCCCCTTAAGATTCCTAAGTGGGGCTTGTCCTTTCCTTGGCTTATTTCTGTTTTTGAAGACCACTGATAGTGATTTCACTGAGATCCAGAAAGCAGGAGAGAAGAGAAGAGACACTTGTGGCATCTTGTTCTTTCCCTGGAGAGCTGGCCTCTGCCTAGGAAACAGGAAGGGCTCAGGTCTCTGATGCCCACTCCCTCTAAGCTCAGAAGCTGTTGGATCTCCCTATTACTTTCTGTAAGCCAGACCCCACTACCAACCTTCAAGAGGCTCCTTTGCGGTGGCAGCAGGCTGTGGGGTAATTGTCCTGAGCAGGAAACCTTCATGACGTGGGATTGTGATGGGTCAGTAATGTTGTCACAGGCAAACAAGCAATTCCTTTTTCTGCTGATGTGGAAAGAGGTAAATAATCACAGGTGTGGTTTGTTTTAACTGACCTACTGTGAATGAGCAGTAAAAAGGGATACTGAGAAGACTATTTTCTTCTTAACAGCACCTAAGGGACAAGAGGTGATGGGCAATGTTTGCATGTCCAAAAGTCCGTTAAGTCAAATTTTGAGAATTATGGAGAGGATCTAGGCAAAAGATGTAAAAGTATAGCGTACAAATGCAGTTGATAGAGGACTTCCAAGCATACTCTGTGGTGGTAGATTTTACATGGTGAGATTTCATTTGAAGTCTCCCCTTGAAACACACCTCAGATATGAAGTTGGTCACAGTATATACTGTCATTTCTTTATAGATTAGGCAGTCCTTTTGACAGCTGCTGTTGGTAATTTGTGAAATAGTTGATTGATTTTGAAAGCATAGTTCAAGGTGGTATATAGGGGCTTGTTATTTCTTATTCTAGTATTTCATGGTCGTAAATACCTCAGAAGTTTCCTTATTTGTCGTTGGTAATCATGTATCCTTTGAGTTCTTGACTGTTTGTCTCTTAATGTCTCTTAATATAGGATTCCTCATTTTAATTGTTGAACTTTTTTAGGATGTTGAGAGCCAGAATAAAGCGTCAGGCCCAGAACTTCAGTCCTTGGATGAATTCACTAGTTTGTTGGTTGTGGACGACACGCGTGTCATGGTGGACCTGCTCAAGCTGTCTGTGTGTGGCCGGGCGGGGGACAAGGGCCGGGACGTGCTTTCAGCTGTGCTGTCTGGCATGGGCACTGCCTACCCACAGGTGAGCTGCAGCGGGGGCGGGTGGGCTGGAGGTGCTGCTGCTGTCTTGTGCTTGAAGGACTTCTGGTGAAAATGAGTCCCTTCTCTGTCATCTGTGCTGAGCTGCTCCTCAGTTTGCCTTGTAACATTGTTTTAATATTTCAGAATTTAGAAACTTCTAGTTTTTGCAAAGTCAAATCTGCCAAATTTTTTCACTTATGGCTTCTGGATTTTGTATTATGCTGTAAATATGGCACGAACATGACATTGTTTAAGAAATCCTCTCAAGTTTCTTTCAATCATTTTTGTTTTCATTTGTTATTTTTTTATTGGAATATAATTGCTTTACAGTGTTGTATTTTTGTTGTGCAAACATCATGGATCAGCTATATGTTCCCTCCCTCTTGAGCTCCCCTCCCCCGCCAATCCCACCTCTCTAGGTCATCAGAGAGCACCAAGCTGAGCTTCATTGGTTATTATATTTACCTTTTTGAGCCATCTGGAATTTATCTTGATATAGGGGATAAAGTAGGGATTCAGCTTTACTTTTTCCTAGATTGAAAACATGTTGCAGCAACACAATTTATTGACTAAATCCATCTTCTTCCCAGTGACTTGAAGGCCACTCTTATTGTACTGTAAACTTCTGTACTTATTTGGGTCCTTTATAGACTTTTTTGGTTCCATTATACTAGTTTTTATGCTTTACTATCACAGTATTTTAACTATTAACTATTTAAAGTAGATTTTAATATTTGATAGCATGGGTTCTGTAGTGTTTTCTGCCGTGATGATGGTCTATACCTGGGCCATCCAGTGTGGTGACTTCTAGCCACGTATGGCTCTTGAGCTCTTGGAATGTAGCTGGTGCACCTGAGGCACCGATGTTTCATTGTATTTCACTTGAGATTGGAGCAGCCACATGTGACTAATGTAGGGTATCAAGTCAGTATCACATCCGTGTGCCTCAGAAGTAGAGCTCATCAGTTCTGAAGTCCTTGGGCTTCCTTCCGGACCCTTGCTGTTTATCAGCAGCCTCACTCTGCCTCTTCAGAACTGGCTGTGTCAGGGAGTCTGATGCTACGTTCCCTGTGCAGTTGTGTCACCTGTATTTGATTTCCGTATCACCACCACCAAAAACATAATGTACTTAGGAATGGTTGAGCGTTCTTGAAATCATAGTAAATGATTTGGTAGATATTTTAGGGGCTTGTTATTTCTTAATCATATTCAGGAAGAACTGAAAGGTTATAGGTTTCCTACTTCATAGTTTTTCGAAGCAAGTTACTTGGCATAATTCTGAGAGATTAAATCAAGGTGAATTTCCATAAGCAAAATATTAATGTTTTTACAAGTGTATTGCATTTGTGAGAGGAAAGGATGGAATGAGAATGTGGATTTAAAGTAGTAATACCTAGAATTTGTTGTCTGTGTATCTTCCAGGCCCCGTTCTGGGTGCATTCTCTGAGTACAGAGCACAGGCTTTCCCTTTGTCTACACATAAGAAAGCTGAAGCTTTCAGCGGTCGTTACTCCCTCAGAGACACTCAGGTGTCTGGTGGATGGGAGAAATGCTTGTAAGCTCTGAGGGCAGAACCACATCTATGACCCCTCTGTCACCCTCTTCTCAGAGTTTATTTGCCTTTCCTGGGGTACTGGCTGTCTTTGCAGAAGAAGGTGTTAAAGCCCAGAAGACCCCTGCTGGGCTGTGCATTAGGAGTTAGATAACATCAACATCTCGAATTCAAGGGGAGACAGAAACAGAGATGGGGATTTTCTTCCAACTCTCCTGGCCAGTGGCAGGATGCTACTCTTATGTTCCATCCTGATCTAGTATTTGAGACTCTTTAAACAAGAGAAACTTTTGCATTCATAATTATAAAACCTAAATTATGGCTGTGATTGTAGTTTGTCATTAATGAAACTTCTTACTAAGATAACCTTTATTATCTAAATACAAGGAAAAATAGATTAAAATAATCATTTCTGAAAGAATAGACAATGGTCTCATTAAGTTTTTCTAAATTTAAAAACTTTGGAAGTTAATTACTGTAACAACATATTGTTTGTTTTTAAAATAGCAGTCAAAATATAATCACCAGTATTGACCATTTAAGTGGTGTGAATCACTAAAATTTTGAAATGAAGTCTGAACATTATGGATTGTTGGGCGAGTATGGCATGGGGGCTGACCCTAAGCGTCTTGGGTCAGGAGATACCCCGGGTTGTCTCATTTCAGGTGTTGTTCAGCCTGGACAGCTGGGTCGTTCCTCTCCATTCCTGCCCCTCTTGCTTGACCCCCATGCCTTCTAGGATCTTGGTCATTTTTATCACCTTCTGCTCCTTGCTTGAAAGTTTTGTTCCTGGGCAGGTTTTCCTCACTAGGACGTAACCTTGTCTTGATGTGAAGAGAAAGTGTTGAGATCACGGGCATTTCGTTTCATCAGTTGGCACGTGTTGGGCGTTTTGTGTGTAGGTGCTTCCTTATTACTTGTACATAGATCCCTCCAAACTTCACAGCACCCCTGCGAGCTCTGCTATCATGATTTTGTCGGTGAGGAAACCGAGCCCTGATTTACATTAGATTTCTCAAACTCCCAAGCTCTCCGTGCCCCCATCCCTATGGAAAGAACTGAACTGGGCAGGCATCCTGATGTCTTCCTGCTTTGTCCCCTGCTTCCCCCCACAGGTGGCAGATATGTTGTTGGAGCTCTGTGTCACCGAGTTGGAGGATGTGGCCACAGACTCACAGAGTGGCCGCCTGTCCTCTCAGCCTGTGGTGGTGGAGAGTAGCCATCCCTACACTGATGACACTTCGTCCAGCGGCACAGTGAAGATACCAGGTACTGAGGGCTGGCCCCAGGGAGGAGACAGGGGTCATATAAAAGGTGCCTGTAGAACAGCTTCGTTTCTCTCATTGCATCAGTTGAAGCCGCCGTCCTTGTTTTACAGAAAAAAAGTGACAGGATTGTTTTAGAGTCACTTTTCCCACCTTTTCTAGAAACCTCACTGACCCAAAACATGATACAGGAAACTATGCAAAGTAAATGTTTGGCTTAATGCTTATTAGGTGGATGCCTTAGTTGCCGAAACTCAAATCTAGAGGTAGTCTTCTGCCTGTGCCCAGAAGCCCTCCTTGCGTCGCCCCCTCTAATGTGGCACTGCCCTGGCTTGTATTTCTGGACAGTTTCTGTTACCCAAGTGTGCATTCTCATCTTAACTCTCTTAACAGTTTCCATCTTTTAAGTATCTTTTAACCTGTAGTTTTTTCCTTTTTTTCAGTAATTCATCCCTGCTTCACGTTTACCTGTTCCTCCGTCCCGTCTTTCTACAGATTGCCCGTGATTCATCGGCCTGGTTAGTTCAGCCAGGCCCTCTGACAGGACCATTAGTGTTTGTGATCCAGCATTTGGAAGCATCTGGTATCTGCTTGTCTTTCCTTTTGTGATGGCAGCGACTACTGATGCTCATTGCCTGAGGCCACTAAATCCATTGGTGGTTGCAAGATGGTGCTGTTCTAATTATTTCATTTCTTTCTTATTTATTAGGTAGATTACTTTATATAGGGACATTTTCCCTGATCCTTTGGTTGGTTACCCAGGAGTGCTGTTTGTATAAGAAAGGCAGGATAAAAGCTGGATTCTTTTCTTCTTTTTACATTTTCATGAGAATGAACACATCATTCTTTGAAGGTGACCAGTTATTTTGGGGTTGTTTTTGGCTGTGCCTCACAGCTTGTGGGATCTTAGTTTCCTGACCAGAGACTGAACCCGGACTGACAGATGGGGAAAGCACCAAGTCCTTAACACTAGATAGTCAGAAAATTACCTATTTATTCTTTTCTATCATGAACCCATGGATTTAAACATGTATGATGGGCTTTAATCCACTGTGACTATTGTCCTATTGAAGCTGAAATGATCCCATCTCCAGATGTTGAGCTCCTCATTGTGTTTGGCTCTTGGCAGTGATTCTCATGGTCCAGTGGTAACTTCCTTGTAGTCTGATGAGACAACATGCTTTAGGCTTGTCATGTAGTTTCTCCTCTCCACCTGGAGCCTACCTGGTGTCTGTTAGTGGAGATGCCATTTTAGATCACTGGGCTGTTGTTGTTTCTAGACTTTTTCAGTGGATAGAGACAGGATAAATGAGTGGGCAGTCAAACTGACTGACTGACTGACCGACTTTCTTTTGAGTTCATAATGATACGATCAGTCCAAATTCAGAATTGCACGCTTCTATTTATACCTAACCTCTTCTGTTAGGTCTGTGTTTCTTTTCTCCCCCCAAGTCCTGGTTCTAAGACAGAGGAGTGATAGAATGAGAATATCTCATAATTACTTATTTGCTTTATTGCACATCACAGGCACAAAAGACTCAGGGTCTTAGTCTAACACTCCCAGATATGTATGTGGTTACTGAAAACAGTTAAATTTTTTCTTGGTTTCTTGCTCTCTTCATTGTTGGATTTGATTAGCTTGGTCGTGCTGTAAAGCCCAGAGCGTAACAGCTACTGCATGCCCTGCTTTCTTACTGCTCATCTTCATTTAGCTCTAGTCGCCTCCCCCCTCACTGTGACTGCCCAAAGCTTACTCTCTGTCAGCTCCTCAGCAGAGCTCAGAGGGCGACAGTCCCCACAGGAGTCACCTTGTTCCAAGAGCTGGTTGCCCACATTTGAAAGTTAGTTTTATTGAATAGCGTATTTTCCTCCTGTAAAAGTTGGTTGTTGTAAGTGTTATAAGTGACATTCTCAGATAAGGGTTTGTGCCCCTTTAAAATGTTGAATAGTTTCGAGTCTTGTCTTTCAAGCAGTTTTTTTGCATTACAGTTTGTGGTATTTGTTTGCAACCTTGTATCAGTTTCCTTTTTCATGGACATGTGATTGTTACCTTGTGTTGGATGCCTTTTAGAGTCAATATTGGCTACTTCCTTTCCTCCTGTTTGTCTCAGAGCATATCTGTTGTGTTTATTTGCCCCTAATTTTCATTTCTGAATTGTAAAAAGTTCTTTACTAAGCTTTATCATTTAGTGTTTTGTCCTAATTCTTATTTAGATTGTTCTTTCATATCATGTATCGTTTTCCTAATTTTTTTTAGCTTGGTTTGAAATAATTGATTATATTTTTCATGTGTTTTGTGGGCACATCGTTCTGACTTGCCTTCATTGTCTATAGGAGACTGTTACTCTATTCTTATTCTCTCTTTTGTAATACTTTATATTGTATTTGACCAAATACAAATACAATATTGTATTTGACCAAATACAAATACTTTATATTGTATTTGACCTCGATAATTTTATCCTGATCATTTTTATGTGAAATTAGTTTTCTTAAACTTTTAGAATGAGATGGGAGTCACGAAAGCATCTTTAACTTTGAACTCTCACTCTCTCATGGTGGAAACGGAGCAAAAGACGACTCCACTCAGCAGTCGCCTGAGACAGAGCCTGCTGTGCCTCTTCCTCTTTTCTGTTTCTCTCTCACTTGATATCCAGTCTGCCAGCAAGTCCTAACATTTCTACTTTAAAATATATTTCAGATTCAGCCAAATCATCCTGGGCCTAACCATCTAGTTTCACCTGGTTTATCATACTAACTCATATACTAGTATAATATAAATGTTCTGCTTCTGCTTCTCACCTTCTGTGTCTCCCAGAATCAACTCCTTACATGACAACCAGAGAGATTCTCTTAAAGTGAGTCAGAATATACTGGTACTCTGCTTAAACTCTGCCAGTGCACCCCTGTAACCTTAAAATAGGACTCAGATCCTTGATGGTGGCCTGTGCAACTTCCCATGAATCTTGTTTGCCTCTCCAGCAGCATTCCCTTCCTCTTTACCTGTCTCTGCTGGCCCCTCCACATCATCTTTTATGGTGGCCCTTAAATATGTTCCAGGTTTAGGCCATTTGTCTCACTTTGTACTTGCCATCTGCCTGAAGTAGTATTCTCATAGGCAATTAGTTACGGATTTCTGATCATATCTCCCCTGCAGAGGGAATCCTTTCCTTGCTACCATAGACTAGAACACATTTTCCCAAATTTTGTTTCATAGACTTCCTTGTTATACTTGGTGACATTCAACAGACATGACCTGTTTCTGTCTTATGCTAGAACAGGGACTAGCTGGAGTTAATGTTATATACAAGGGATGAGAGTGGAAATCCTTACCTTGTTCCAGTAGAGTGAATACATATCATTCTCTTAGCATTAGGTATGTTAACAATAGGTATTTCATACACGCCTTTATCAGGTTGAAGAAACTTTCTTTTCCTAGTCTGTGGGGGAAATTTTATCATGAGAGTGTGTTGGATTTTGTCAAATGATTTTTCTGTATATTGACATGTTTTTGACATGTATATTGACATGTTTTCTGTATTAATCCTTTATTTGTATGGCATGTTCTGTGAATCAGTTTCTGGATATTAAACTTGTATTGCATTTCTAGGCAAATCATAATTGTCCACAATGTATAATCTATAGTATATGTTGCTGGATATGGCTTGCTAATATTTTCTTAAGGATATTTTAACCTGTTTTCATGAATAGTGTCAGTTTGTGGCTTTCCTTTTTTTTTTATTAAAAATTTCAAAATTTATTTATGTAGCTTTCCTTTCTTGTAATGTGTTTATCTCATTTTGATATTAGAGTAATACAGGCTTTACAGATTGAGTTGCAGCATGTTCCCTTCTCTACTCTCTGAAAGAGTTTTTATAGGGTAGGTATTCTTCTTCCATAAATATGAAAACATATTTACAGAATATGTTTTCTGTGTAAAATTAAAAAAGCAAAAATAAAAATGAAAACTCCCTCCCTTGTATCTCCTCTATTCTCACTGCTGCAGCACTCTACTTCTAACACCAGACAACTTCTGACTTCAGACATGTGAGGGTTTCCACACATCATGCAGCTGTGCAAAATCAGCTGGTGTCCTGCAGTTTAACTCAGTCCTGACACTAGGTTAATGGCTTAAGTCCCGCCAAGACTGCACCCACTTCAAATGCCAATGAGAAGTCCAAATTCTTACCTATGCTGCCTGCTGACTTTCTGTAAATCAGAGGTTTCCACAGCCTCCTCCTAAAGTTCAGTTGATTTGCTACAGAAGCTCACAGAACTCACGGAAACATTTACTTATGTTTATTAGTTTATTGTAAGTTCAGTTCAGTTCAGTCACGTCTGACTCTTTGCCGCCCCATGGAGTTTATTATAAAGGACATGACAAAGAATACAGATGAACACCCAGATAAAGAGGTACATAAGAGTTCAAGATGGTAGGTAGTCTTGTTGAAATCTTCTGTATCTTTACAGAGTTTTCTGACTATTTGTTCTGTCAGTCGTTGAAGGCTAAATTTTGAAATCCCCAGTGTAATTGTGGATTTGCCTACTTATTTCATTTATATTTGTTTTTCTGTTATGTGTTTTGGGGCTTTGTTCAGACTTAAAAGAAGCAGAAGAGATTAACAGGAGACAGCAAGAATACACAGAAGAACTATACAAAAAGGGCTAAGGACCCAGAGTCATTGTTATCATATTTTCCTTTGTTATAATGTTTTCACTATTTTCGTGAATTCTTTAAACGTATTTATTATAGTTTTGAAGTCCTTGCCTACTTAGTTCAGCATCTGGCCCATTAGGGTCAGCTTCTGTTGTCTGATTTTCTTCCTGCGTATGGCTCACATTTTTCAGTGTTTTTGCATATCTCATTATCTTTTGTTGAAAACTTAGACATGTAGATTCTGTTGTGACACTTGGATTCTGAGTTTTTAAAAAAGATTTGTAATTGTTGCTGGGTTTCTATGGTTGTTTTGTGTATTTCTTTAGTAAGATGCCTGGAATTACTCTCTAAAATCTGTCCCCTGCATCACATATTCACTGATATCCCAGCTTACTTTTTTATTTTGATTTTTGTTTTCTAGCCTTACTTCTAGGGTTTATTCCATGTCTGCTTGATTTAGCCTGCTCATTTCCCCATCTGTGGATGGATCTCTGTGGGTGGAAGCAAAAGACAGTTTTCGTGTGTGTGTGTGTGTGTGTGTGTGTAAGCGCACATGCGCACGCACACCCAACTCTCCGTTTTCTTGAGGACATGTGCCTCAAGTCACCCAGGCCTCCATGACGTGCTCATTGAGCCCTTCTCTGTTCTCTGACTTCCAGAATCTTCTTGTTAGATTTCTGGCTAGTTCTCATGTTTGGCACCCCCAGCCACATCACATTCTCGAGCCAGCAGAGATACAAGCTTTGCTGTTTGTCCTCAGTTGCCCCTCATATGCTCTGACTTGTAGGATCTCTGCCCTGGCTCTGCCCCTGCTCTGCACCAGTGAGCATGGGGTCACTGGAGATGGGCCCGTCCTGGTAAAGCTGAGCTGCAGCTGCACCGGGCGCCCCAGGCGGGAACGCGTGTGCTCTCACTGTCCCTGTCTGAGCTGGGCAGCTTTTCCGTGAGTGAGCTCTTCTCAGTTTGTCGTTTGCCTTGAGTTGATTTGAAGAGCCCTGGAATTACTGTTTCTTACTATTTTGAGTGATTTTATAGTTGTTTTGCCAACCTTTTCCCTCCACCATAACCCAGGTCATAGCCTTCACTGATTCTTTTCTAAGCTAATTTGTCCCAGAGAAGACTCTAGATCTAATGCTAAATTCTTGGTGGACATGATTTTATATGGCTTTTAAAATGTAGGGGGGCAGGATAATAAAGCTTGGTTTCCTGGTTAGGGCTGTAGCATGAAAATTTTTCCAGAAGTGAGACCACAAAACCAGTTGGCCAAGTGGGAGTGTCTTCGCTTGTTTCCATCATGGGTGAAATGTTTTGTGGGAGGCAGAGTTGGAGTGAGAGGAGTCTGTATTTTTTGAGGTTAGTTCTTCCTGACTTTCTGCTTTGCATTAGCCGTTGCACACCATTTTAGACTCACTGCTTCTATGCAGTGATTCTGGCCCTGTCTGTGGCGTGTTGACTGGGAGTGTTACCTTGTTTTTGTGCCCACTTGTCCTCCAGGTGCAGAGGGACTCAGGGTGGAGTTCGACCGGCAGTGCTCCACCGAAAGGCGCCATGACCCTCTCACAGTTATGGATGGTGTCAACAGGATTGTCTCCGTGCGGTCAGGTAGGAAGGGGAGTTGAGCGTGCTTTTGTAGAACAGAACCATTGGCATCACTGAATAGAACATTACCGCTTCATTCTCGTGTGCGACGTCAGGAGAGAACGATAAGTGACCTAACTGCAAAGCACAGTAGGTTTTATCTGTTTTCCCCTGTACTCTCAGTAAGATGATTTATTCAAGTGATGCATGTACCTCCCCACTGATGGGTGGGATTACTGATGTCCAGTGTGACTGCCAGTCCTTGTTGGGGGCACTGGTTGTCGGGGGCGGCCCAGTCTCACCTAGACAGTGGAGGTGGTGCTGTAAGGTGTTTGGGAGTAAAGGCTGACATACTACAAGGCTTCCTAAAGGTTTTATTTTTTCACTGATTGCTGTGAGGAGTTGGGCTCCCCATGGGTCGTGTGTTGTATGCGTGTGGTGGACAGTACTGGAGTCGATGGGAGGGGTCTCCTTGGGCCTTTCTGCTCTGATGTGCTCCGTGAGATTGAGCAAGAGTGAATCACTCTGTCTAGGGGCTTGTTAAATGCCCTTCACTGGGTTTTTTAGAATCATCGGTGCAGGTGTATGTGTGTCTGTGTGTGCACATCTCTTCAGATAACTTTATTCTTCATCTGGAGCCAGGGTCAACAAATGTTTTCCTAACATAACCACTCCCCTCTGCCTTTGTTGCAAAGGCAGCCATAGACCAAATATAAATGATGGGCCTGGATGTGTGCCAGTAGAACTTTACTCACAAGATTTTACTTTGGATGAAGTGGTATCTCAGATGAGTATGGATTTTTTTTTTTTCTGGCAGTTTGACAGATGTCACTGTAGTATGCAGTAGTGTTCTGAGATGTTTCCAGTTTCTCTGCTTCCAACAGGATCCCTTCCAGGCTACTCCCACGCTGCTGCCTGATAAGTCCTCTAAGTGGAAGCTCAGTTGGGGTGGCACACCATAAACTTGTCTCCCCAGCTCCTCTCCAGGGCACCCCAGGCTCTGGCAGGCTGCTCTGCTCTCCCTTGAGGGTGGCTCATCTGTGCTGAACTGCCCCTGTGCTTCAGTGGGGGCCCTGTGTCTCTGAACACTTGCTTCCCCTTTGAGGAAGACAGAGGCTTTCTCTTTGGCTGCCTGGGTAATAACCATTACATCAGACCCTCTCAAAGAAACTTCTGTAGACCCTGACCCTGGCGTGAGCACCGACTGGCTCTGTGGGCCTCTCACATAGCATTGTGGTTGTGTGTGAGTGTCTTCTGTTGGGGCAGTGCCTGCCTGTCCTCTGCTTCCCAGTTGCTTGCTGCAATGTGAGCTGAAGGCCTTGGTGTGAATGCACCTGGGCAGTGGGCTGGAGGAGCCAGCTGTCTTTCAGACAGGGTGTGAGTGACTTTGTATCTAAGAAAGTTGATGTTGATCTGATGATGGGTAAACCCACCACCAGTGTGCTTTTGTCCCCCAGGCCGGGAGTGGTCTGACTGGTCCAGTGAACTGCGCATCCCAGGGGATGAGTTGAAGTGGAAGTTCATCAGTGATGGGTCTGTGAATGGGTGGGGCTGGCGCTTCACAGTCTACCCCATCATGCCAGCTGCAGGTGAGGAGGGGGCTTGGTGATCCAAGCAAGGGAAATACACGTGTATTTTTGTTTGGTGCTTTGTAGTCTACCTTCTGTTGTGTTGGGACCCAGCACTGCCCAAGGCCCCACCACATGAAGGCTCAGCACTGCATGAGCTGCTTCACTGGTTTGGCTGTTGGGGTGCGGCACTGTTTTCACCCAAAGTTTCCCAGCTGCTGCTGGTTACGGTTCTTCAGCCGTGTGAGTCCTCAGGGGGAATGTCAGTATGCAGAGTGTAGTGGCGTGATGTGACAGTTGCGCAGCCCTCTAGCCACGGCGTCCGTGTAGGTGACGCACTCACTGCGAGTGAGTCTCCTTGTTAGGGTAGCTGTTGCCCTGCCCAACAAGGGGACGTTTATAATTCCCTTTCTTCAGGCCCTAAAGACCTTCTTTCTGATCGCTGTGTCCTCTCGTGCCCGTCCATGGACTTGGTAACTTGTTTGTTGGACTTCCGACTCAACCTTGCCTCAAACAGAAGCATCATCCCCCGCCTTGCAGCGTCCCTGGCAGCTTGTGCACAGCTGAGTGCCTTGGGTAAGTGGCACCTCTGTTGCCAGGTCTGTCTTACTTCTTGAGAAGAATGGTCATCCTCTGACAGAATTTCTGTCTTCTCATTTCAGCTGCCAGTCACAGAATGTGGGCCCTTCAAAGACTGAGGAAGCTTCTTACAACTGAATTTGGACAATCAATTAACATAAACAGGCTACTTGGAGATAATGATGGGGAAACAAGAGCTCTGGTATGAAACATTACATTATAGTTTCTAGTTGTGTGACCCTTTGGGACTAAAATGTTGCTTTAATTATATTAACTTCTTAATCACAGAAGAGTTGGGAAATTTCACATAGGACTAAGACAGCCTTTCTTACACTTGATCTTAGCCAAAAGGCTGAGAAGTGATAAGACAGCCTTTCTTGCATTCAGACTCCTTTATGTTGTTACTATACTAAGTGCAGGCTGGACTTTGATGATAGAAACAGCCCCATGTAGATGGCTGTGGGAATAGGATTGTCTGTTGGGCTTTATGAGTCTAACTCACCACATCCCCTTTGTTTTGCTGGATGAAATAGTTACTGTTAAAAGAATGCTTATCTTAACCATGTTGGAGATGGAGGTTTGTGAAGCAGAAATTCCTTTCTGGTTCCCCAGGAGAACTGTTTTTGTTATACTGAAATTATTTAGACCAAATATTCTGAAGTGAATTTTCATGCTCTTCTTTTTAATTTCGGTATTCATTGTGTCTTTTTAGATTTTTTCCCGTTTATAAATATCAATCACTTATTTTAGGGGAGAATGTGAAGTCACTCAGTCGTGTCCGACTCTTTGAGATCCCATGGACTGTAGTCTACCAGGCTTCTCTGGGGAGAATAGTATCAGTATAATTAAACAGTTGACTCACAGAAGCAAAACACTCAACTCTCCTGAATTTGGTTTCCTAGTATGGGCTATAATTTTGTTGTTTTCTTAAAAGAGTTTTTCAGGCAGTGCTCTTGCTGCTTTGGTGAAAGGCCTTCCAGAAGCTTTGCAGAGGCAGTTTGAGTATGAAGATCCTATTGTGAGAGGTGGCAAGCAGCTCCTGCACAGCCCGTTCTTCAAGGTAACGCTTGGCTGTTGTGAGGTGGCGCGAGAAGCACAGAGAGCTGCTGGGTGCAGCTCAGTGAGCCCCAGGTGTCCCCGAGGACAGGCGCAGGCTCTGAGGGCGAATGCGGAGCAGTCCCCAGAGCGCCTCTGTGATCTGAGGCCTTGTGCTCTAATAGCGGTGTGCTTTTAGATGCTTTACTTCGATGGCAATGTTGTAGCAGAGGTCTGATCTGGGTTCCTGTTGTCAGCTGCATCACTAGCCACTGGGTAGGAATAATCCACATCATCGGTAATGCCACGCCCCTTGCTGGGCATGTGGCAGTCATCTGGAGTGAGGACTTCTGAAGGAAGGCCCACAAAGAGCCTGCTTGGGGGCTGTCTCTGGCGTGCAGTGCTGCTGGAGTAGGATGCGCGCTGTGCCTCCGAGTGCCCCTGTGCTGTTATTTTCGCTGCAGGTACTAGTGGCTCTTGCCTGTGACCTGGAGTTAGACACGCTCCCTTGCTGTGCTGAAACACACAAGTGGGCTTGGTTCCGGAGGTACTGTATGGCCTCCCGCGTCGCTGTGGCCCTGGACAAGAGGACGCCACTGCCCCGTCTGTTTCTTGATGAGGTATTGTACCTTATTTTGGAACCTCTTTGGGGATGCAGAGTGTCTTCTTTTATAGTGTAAAAAGATGCCAGTGTTATGAGATAGTGACATCTATCTTGCCAAGGAATATCGTAAAAAAAGAAGCACATAGTTGAAAATGAATAACACTGAATTTCAGTTTAAGTTTGGTTTTAATAAAGATATAATGATACCGCCTAGACATTTTAAAGTGTCTTCAATGTAATATAATCTTGGTTTTCATTATTAACCCTAAAATCACAATGTTGATGTTGGCATTCCCTCGTTTTCTTGGTTGGGAAGACCTCCTCTCCTGTCTTCTTGCCTTAGTATTATTTATTTTATTCCTGAGAGATGAGTGCTTGATTTATAATCTCATAATAATATTGTCCAGGTGGCTAAGAAAATTCGTGAATTAATGGCAGACGGCGAAAACATGGATGTTCTCCATGAGAGTCACAGCATTTTTAGAAGAGAGCAAGATGAACAGCTTGTGCAGTGGATGAACAGGTTGACTATAGCCAAAACAAGAATTAATATTGTCTGTGGGAAAATGGTGCTTAACATGGAGTTCTTTCCCGTGTCAATTGTTTTTTAATGTTTGTTACAGGCGACCAGATGACTGGACTCTTTCTGCTGGTGGCAGTGGAACAATTTATGGATGGGGTCATAATCATAGGGGTCAGCTTGGGGGCATTGAAGGTGCAAAAGTTAAGGTCCCTACGCCATGTGAAGCCCTTGCAGCTCTCAGGCCTGTGCAACTAATTGGAGGAGAGCAGACGCTCTTTGCAGTGACAGCTGATGGGAAGGTAAGAAGGTGTATTTTCTGTGTCACACTGACACCGAAGCTGAGAGACATCTGTGGCTAGAGGGCACTTTGGCTCATAGTGTGTAAGGATCCTGTACTGAAACGCTATCTCAGGATTAATAGTATTCATGGTACACTGAAAGCGTGTGCCATAAATTCTATGGTATTTCTGTATAATCTTTAATGTATTCTATGACTTTAGAATTTTTTACTTTGAAATGCAGCATACATACAAAAGTGTATTACAGTTATTTGCGTATCAGTTCATTTGATGTATGTATTACTTTTTTGTCTGCTGTCATGATGCTGTCTTTTAAAACATTTTTTAATTGGAGGGTAATGGCTTTATATTATTGTGTTAGTTTCTGCTGTCCATCAACATGACCATCCGTAGGCATACATCCGTCCCCTCCTTCTGGGAGCTCCCTCCCGCCTCCCACCTCATCCCGCTGCTCTCGCTTCTCGCAGCGCACCGGGTCTGCGCTCCCCGTGTCACGCGTTTGCGCTGGCTGTCTGTGCTCCGTGTGCTGCTGCCTCTGCTGCAGAGTCGCTGATTCAATCCCTCCCTCCCTGTCCTCCCCCACTGGGCCCACAAGTCTGTTCTCTGTGTTTGCATATAGGTTCATCGGTGCTGTCTTTCCAGATTCTATGTATATGTGTTTATATACAGTATCTGTTTCTCTCTGACTCACTTCACTCTGTATAATACTGAGTTCATCCCCCTCATTAGAGCTGACTCAAATGAGTCCCTTTCTGTGGCTGAGTAACACCCCACTGTGTGTGCGCCACAGCTTCTTCATCCGCTCGCCTGTCAGTGGACATCTAGGTCGCTTCCATGTCCTAGCTACTATAGGTAGAGCTGCAGTGTCTTCTGCAGTTATGGTTTCCTCAGGGTATATGTCTAGTAGTGGGATTGCTGGGTTATATGGTAGTTGGAATAAAACTAACTTTTTAAGGAATCTCCATACTGTCTTGTATAGTGGCTGTATCAATTTACATTCCCACCAACAGTGCAAGAGGGTTCCCTTTTCTTCACACCCTCTCCAGCATTTATTGTTTGTAAATGTTTTGCTGATCGCCATTCTGACTGGTATGAGGTGATAACTCATTGTAGTTTTGATTTGCATTTCTCTAATAATGAACAACGTTGAGCATCTTTTCATGTGTTTGTTGGCCTTCTGTATGTCTTTGGAGAAGTGTCTGTTTAGCTATTCCACCAATTTTTTGATTGGATTGTTTGTTTTTCTGATATTGAGCTGCATGAGCTACTTGAATGTTTTGGATTTCTGCTATTTTCTTCCGTTCTGAGAGTTGGGAGAAAACAATTGCAATTATTTTATCCTTGTTTATAGTTTCCTTTGATGTACAAAAACTTACAAGTTTAATTAGGTCCTACTTGTTTATTTTGTTTTTATTTCCCTTATTCTAGGAGGTGGGTCATAGAGGATCTTACTGTGATTTATGTCAAGGAACGTGCTGCCTATGTTTTCCTCTGGGAGCTTTATGGTTTCTGGTCTTTAATCCATTTTGAGTTTATTTTTGTGTGTGTCTTAGGAGGTGTTCTAGTTTAGTTCTTTTACGTGTAGCTGCCCAGTTTTCCCAGCACCACTCATTGAAAAGGCTGTCTTTTCTCCATTGTATGTTCTTGTGTCATTTGTCAAAGATAAGGTGCCCATAGATGCGTGGGTTTATCTCTGTGTTTTCTTATTCCATTGGTCTATATTTTTGTTTTTTGTGCCAGCCATACGGTCTTGATGACTGTAGCTTTGTAGTATATTCAAAAGTCAGGAAGGTTGATTCTTATAGCTCTTTTTTTCTTTCTCAAGGTTCCTTTGTCTATTTGGGGTCTTTCGTGCTTCCATACAAATTGTGAAATTTTTTGTTCCAGTTCTATGACAGATACCATTGGTAGTTTGATGGGGATTGCATTGAATCTGCTTTGAGTAGTATAGTCACTTTCACAATATTGATTCTTCAAATCCAAGAACATGGTATATCTCTCCATCTTTTTGTGTTGTCTTTAATGTCTTTCATCAGTGTCCTATAGTTTTCTTCATTCAAGTCTTTTTGTCTTTTTAAGTCAGTTTATTCCTAGGTATTTTGTTCTTTTTGTTGAAGTGGTGAATGGGATTGTTTCCTTAATGTCTCTTTCTGATTTTTCACTATTAGTGTATAGGAATGCAAGGAATTTCTGTGTATTAATTTTATTTATATATCCTATGACTTTATTATATTCGTTGATCAACTCTAGTAAATTTGATTGATTAGCTCTGCTTGTAGGCTCTCCTCCAGTGTTTGTTCCTTAGCCAGGGAAAGAGGTGGAGAAGGCCAAGGCTTATTAGGGCTCATTTGTTCACTTGGGCTGTGGAGAGGGTGGAATGTGGCAGCCACAATTAGGATGTACTGGGCAGTGCCTGCAGCGTTAGACTTGCCAGACGTTGTCACAGTCTGAGGCGGGTCATGTGCTCTCCCAGAGGAATATACCTCAATTTGTGGGTCCCTAGGACCAAGCTGCTTAGACTCCCAGCATGGGTTGGGCAGTAACCTGTGCCTGCTCACAGCTGTTGGCAGCTGCCACCTCTGGGGTCAGGACTTCATTGGCGGCTTTTTGTCTGCTGCCTCAGGCACTTGCCCTGGGTTTGGCCATGTCTAGTCAGTCGTGTTGCATTCTGCCTTGGCTCTGCTACCAGTTTTGCTGGTTTTGGCAACCACCACCTGGGCACACACCGCTGTCTGGAAATGCTTGGAGTTAAGAGTTGGAGTGTTCCAGTGACAACGATATTTTGTCTCTCTGGGATGCTCAGTTTTTTCCCTGGACTCCCTCAGCTGTGTCCTACTAACCTCCTCAGAGTATTCTCACAGTTGGTCAAATCAGGACCTCTCCCTGAGATTCAAAGCTTGAGCCTCAGCACTCAGCCCCCATTTGTTCCAGGCCAGCAGTGTGAGCAGCTTTTCCCCTGGGAAGGGCTGTTCGACAGCTGCCTCTGTGGTGAATTCTCTCCATTTGCCTTCCGAGCCCCCACCATTGTGCTCCCCTCTGAGGTTCTGAAGCTCCCCCCTCCCCTTCCATGAGAGGTTTCCAAGTATGTGGAAGCTTTTCCTCCTTTACAGCTCTCTCCCCAGGGCTCAGGTCCCCGTCCTGAAATCCTTTGTCTCTTTTTTTTAACCTTTATCTTGTGACCTACCTCATTCTAAGGAGATCGGCTTGTCTGTTTGAAAGTCTGGGTCTTCTGCCAACATTCGGAAGCTGTTCTTTAGGAGTTGCTCCACATGTAGATGTATTTTTGATGTATTTGTGGAGAGGAAGGTGATTTCCCCATCTTATTCTATCACCGTTGTGGAAGTTCTCCCATAGTGCTCTCTTTTAAAAAATTGCTACTGATACATGGAAATAGTTGATATTTATGTATTGATTGTATGTCTAGTGAAAGTCGCCCAGTCGTGTCCAACTCTTTGTGATCCCATACAGTCCATGGAATTCTCCATGGCCAGAATACTGGAGTGAGTAGCCGTTCCCTTCTCCAGGAGATCTTCCCAACCCAGGGATCAAACCCAGGTCTCCTGCATTGCAGGTAGATTCTTTACCAGCTGAGCCACAAGGGAAGCCCATATGTCTAGTGACCTTATTATATTCTTTCTTTCTTAGTATCTCAGACTGTTTTGTATCATCATCTTTATAAATTCATGTTCTGAGATAAATTTTGTTCATTCCTTTCCAGTTCACCTGTCTTTTACAGAGAAATGGAGCTAATTGGGCTGGGTGGGAATTGCAGTATAATACTGAACAGGGGTGGTGGTAGTGGACCTTCTTTTTGTCTTAATTTAGGCTGCAAAGGAAACACTGTGATGGGATCCTTCACACACTTGCTGTGAGGTTTTGATAGATGCCCTTTATCAAATTAAGGGAGTTCACATCTTTTTCTAGTTATGAATGGATATTGACTTTTGTCAAACATCTTTCTACATTTAAAACACTATCATACAGGTGTTTTTCTCCTCGTGTTGTTGTTTAGTCACCAAGTCATGGCCAACTCTTTGCAACTCCATGGACTGGAGCATTCCTGTCCTTCACTATTTCCTGGGGTTTGTTCAAAACTGAGTCATGTCCACTGAGTTGGTGATGCTGTCCAACTGTCTCATCCTCTGTTGCCCCCTTCCCCTGCCCTCAATCTTTCCCAGCATCAGTGTCTTTTCCAGTGAGTCAGCTCTTTGCATCAGGGGTCCAAAGATTAATATAGTGAATTAGATTGATTGCTTTTCCTGTATCAAACGGTCTTGCATTAATTGAAGAAACCTTACTTGGTTAGGTTCTGTTTTATTTATATATTTATAAATATTTATATATATATACACACACGTGTGTATACACACACACACACAACCTTACTTGGTTAGGTTCTGTTTTATTTATATATTTATAAATATTTATATATATACACACAGATGTGTATACACACACACACGTTTGTGTTTGGAATTTTTGGGAGACCCAGGGTCATGAGTATGATCATCATAATATATTTGTCTTACCCATTCCACGTCAGGTTATGATACTATATTATCTGTTTAAATTACAACAGTTTAATAAGCAATACACATTTATTATTTCACAGTCTGTCTGGGTGGCTTAGCTTGGTCCTCCAACCTAGAATCTCTCATCAGGCTGCAGTTGCTACAGGACTGGCCTAAGGAAGATTCAGCTTGCCATGACCTATTGACTGAGGTTGCCCTCAGCTCTTTGCCGTCTCACAACATGTCAACTGGCTTTGTCAAAGCAGGAGAGCCTGAGAGCACGACAGAAGTCACAGTCTTGTGCAAGCTAACTCAGAAGTGACATGTCATCCCTGTTGCTATATTCTGTCCATTAAGAGAGTGTCACTGGACCCAGCCCACATCTAAGGAGGAATTACATAGGAGCGGGAATCCTGCAAGCAGGAACTCTGGGAAGCAAATCAGAGTCTACCCGCCAGACGTATCAAGGTCATGCTACCCAGAAGTATCAAGGGTTGCAGTGTAGCTCTCTTTTTACGTTTTCTGGAGAATTTTGTCTTTTAGTTGTTTTCTGGTTGTTGTAACATAATTAAAATCTAAAGTTAATCAGTATTGCTATACTCCTCCCAAGTAAGAAAGGCTGATTCTTTGTTATTCTGTGTTTTGGCCCTAACCTGTGTTCCTAATGATAAGCATTATTATTATTGCTTTTTTATATAGACCATATATTTTCTGGATTTACCCAAATGTTATACACATCTTTTCTCACCAGTTATTTCTTATGTCTTGGATTATCTGGGATAATTTTCCTTCTCAGTTCAGTTCAGTCGCTCAGTTGTGTCCGACTCTTTGCGACCCCATGGACTGCAGCATGCCACGTCTCCCTGTCCATCACCAACTTCCAGTGTTTACTCAAATTCATGTCCATTGAGTCGGTGATGCCATCCAACCACCTCATCCTCTGTCATCCCCTTCTCTAACTGCCTTCAATCTTTCCCAGCATCAGGGTCTTTTCAGATGAGTCAGTTCTTTACATTAGGTGGCCACAGTATTGGAGCTCCAGCTTCAGCATCAGTCCTTCCAATGAATATTCAGGACTGACTTCCTTTAGGATGGACTGGTTGGATCTCCCTGCTGTCCAAGGGACTCTCAAGAGTCTTCTCCAACACCACAATTCAAAAGCGTCAGTTTTTTGGTGCTCAGCTTTCTTTATAGTCCAACTCTCACATCCATACATGACTACTGGAAAAACCATAGCTTTGACTAGACAGACCTTTGCTGACAAAGTAATGTCTCTGCTTTTTAATATGCTGTCTAGGTTGGTCATAACTTTTCTTCCAAGGAGCAAGCATCTTTTAATTTCATGGCTGCATCACCATCTACACTGATTTTGGAGCCCCCCCAAAATAAAGTCTGTCACTGTTTCCACTGTTTTCCCATCTATTTGCCATGAAGTGATGGGACCAGATGCCATGATCTTAGTTTTCTTAATGTTGAGCTTTAAGCCAACTTTTCCACTCTTCTCTTTCACTTTCAAGAGGCTCTTTAGTTCTTCTTCGCTTTATAATAAGGGTGGTGTCATCTGCATATCTTCTTCACAATAAGAGTGGTGTCATCTGCATATCTGAGCTTACTGATATTTCTTCTGGCAGTCTTTATTCCAGGCCAGTGTTTCTCATGATGTGCTCTGCATATAAGTTAAATAAGCAGAGTGACAATATACAGCCTTTCCCTATTTGGAACCAGTCTGTTGTTCTCACTGTTTTCTCCTGACCTGCATACAGATTTCTCAAGAGGCAGGTCAGGTGGTCAGTCCTTCTACTGATACTTTAAACATGTATTTTCAGTTTCTTTTAGTGAGGGTCTGTTGTTGGTTAATCTCCTGATTGTTTTGTTGTTTGTTTTAAAATATCTTAATTTTGTCCTTTTTCTAGGTCAGGGTTGCAAACTTTTTCTGTGAAGGTGCCATAGTATTTTTTGGCTGTGGGAATCATACAGTCTGATCTCTGTTGCAATTATGAAAGCAGCTTGTGGTGAATATGAAATGAGTGAGTGTGCCTGTGTTCTAATAAAACTTTTCTTTTTTTAATAAAAAACAGGTGGTGGGCCTGATTTGGCCTGTGGGTAGTAATCCAAGCTGTGTCCTAGCGTATAAAATTTTCAGTTGACCATTATTTTTTGTCAGTCTATTAAAAGTTTTATTCTTCTGATTTTTGGCCGTCATTGATCATGAGTGTCATTGATCATGACGTGGAATGTCAGCAGTCAGATTAATTTTTACCCAAATGAAAGTTAAATCCTTTCGTTGTATAACAGCTGCTTCTAAAATCTTTGTTTAGTGACTTATACTTTCACTATGATATGTTTAGATGTCAATTTCTTTTTATTTTTCCTGTCCTTTTTATTGTTTTCTTACCAGGTGGTGAGGGATGAGGGGTGGGCTTCCTGGTTCTCAGAACTGGTCTTTTAACACTCTGGTAAATTCTCAGACATTATTTTTTCAAATATTGCCTTTCCCATATTTTCTCTGTGATCTGTACTTAAAACTCCTAGTTCTGATTGATGTTCAAGTGAGGAGGTCTGTCCCCAATTCTTTCTTCTTTTCTTTCTGTGTTTCTTTGACATATGCTGGATAATTTCCTCAGAGCCTTGTGTTAGTTTTCTGATATTTCCTCACCTACTTATAATCTTTTTTATGCATCAGGGCTTTTAATTTCAACTCTATTTTTTTAATTTCTGGAAATTCTGCTATGTGTTATCTCAGTCTCTCATTCCTTGGGGATACTTCCAAGCTTTTATTTCTTTAAACATAATATTGGACTTTCTTTCTTTTAACTCTTAGATAAGGGGAATTTTTAAAACTATGAGCTGACTATTTTCCTTGGAAAATTTTATGTAGAAATTATTTGAGATGAGGCCTAGTTTTTTTTGTTTTTGTTTTATTTAGATTTGTTATGCAATTAATGGACACATTTTAAAAAATGATATCCTAGAATCTATTAACATCTTAGTTAAATATCTGCAAGAAGTAGGACTCTGAAAGGATGGGACAGCTTTTTGAAGCATAGAAAACTGCCTGGAAATAGCTCCATGAAAGGTTCCAGGCAGAGACTGAGGGATCAGGCAGTATCTAAATGAAAAGAAACCAGCACATTTGTTTGCTTTTTCATATAGTGTTCTCTCCTGCCTCTGCTGGTTAAGAAGTTTGTAGTGTTGGAGGTCTGGTCTGAAGTCACTCATCAAAAGAGAATTTATGACCCTGGGGTACTACAAGTCTAAGCCATTGTAAATTAAATTCTCTACCTACAGAATTAAGACCATAGGTAGCATTAATTCCGACTGAAAACCAACTCAGTGACCAGCTTTTGTGGTAATGAATTCTCAGGAGAGAATTACCCTTTCATTCGGTCCTAAGGTTGAGAATTTTGAACTGTGGTGCTGGAGAAGACTTTTGAGAGTCCCTTGGACTGCAAGGAGATCCAACCAGTCCATTCTAAAGGAGATCAATCCTGGGTGTTCATTGGAAGGACTGATGCTAAAGCTGAAACTCCAATACTTTGGCCACCTCATGCAACGAGTTGACTGACTGGAGAAGACTCTGATGCTGGGAGGGATTGGGGGCGGGAGGAGACGGGGACGACAGAGAATGAGATGGCTGGATGGCATCACCGACTTGATGGACATGAGTTTGAGTGAACTCCGGGAGTTGGTGATGGACAGGGAGGCCTGGCGTGCTGTGATTCATGGGGTCGCAAAGAGTTGGACACGACTGAGCGACTGAACTGAACTGAACTGAAGGTTGAGAAAGACAGCTTTCTTTGTTTTCTTCTTAGTTCTCATTCAGTCTGAGTGAGAGGAAGCCCTTCTCAGCCTCTTTTTACAAAGTCTCCCTTTGGGCTTGACTCCTAACCCCCGACACCCTGTGCACTTGAGATCCTCAAAACATTCCCAGGGGAAGCTGTTTTTGGACTCCTTTATCTGTCTGAATTCTTGGTTTTACTGCTTGTTTGGGGCCTTCAAGTTTCCTTCCTGTTGTGTCAGCAGCAGCAGACCAGTTGAAACAATGTGAAACAACCTTTAAATTGTTACAGGAGGGGTGTTTGACATGCATTTGGAAATGGCAGTCTTAATTTTTTTTTTATTATAAAGATGTTTTATATCCTAAATGAATTACCAACCTAGAATGAAAGAAAAATAGTATATTCTACTGTGTGATTTATATACTGCTTTGCTGAAATATATATATAAAAGTATATATATATATATATATACTTTTCCTATGGATATTTCTGTAGGTGTTATTTGGGATTTGCATATAGTGCGTGCATGTGTGCTTAGTCGCTTCAGTCATGTCCGACTCTCTGCGACCCTGTGGATCATGGCCTGCCAGGCTCTCTGTCCGTGGGGTTCTCCAGGCAAGACTCCTGGAGTGGGCTGCCATTCCTTCTCTGGGGTTGAATATAGTAGGTGATTAAATATTTTTGGTTTTCTCGTTATTAATTGTAGTTGCTGTTCTAGACAAAAATAGAAGCACTTCCAGGGAAAAGACGTGTTTTCAAAATACATTTTCTGAATTTGGGGTTTCTATTAATTGTAATTTTTTCTTTAACTTTTAGAGTTCTGATAAAGCAAAAATAAAGTCTTAATTTTAAATTTCATTTTTCTGTGGTAAAAATACCTAGAGCATTGATTTGATTTATTGATTATTGAAATATGGGATCCTTAGATAAAAATATGATGTCTGTATTATTTTATCTTGTAGCTATATGCCACTGGGTATGGTGCGGGCGGCAGACTAGGAGTTGGAGGGACAGAATCGGTGTCCACCCCCACATTACTTGAATCCATTCAGCATGTGTTCATTAAGAAAGTAGCTGTGAACTCAGGAGGAAAACACTGTCTTGCCCTCTCTTCAGAAGGAGAAGTTTACTCTTGGGGTGAAGCAGAAGATGGGAAGTTGGGGCATGGCAACAGAAGGTATTTTGTGAAAACATCATTTTCAATGTTATGTTTTCCTTTTCTTGATTTTGTTTGTGTTAATGCTTGTATAGTATATTGGAAGTTTGTTTTTCAGTACAACATCTGCAATAATCTACTCAAACTTAATGACTTATTTAGCAGAAATAATTCATGTGACATTATTTAGGCTCACCTACATGACCTCTCTGTTGGGGGACATGAAATCTGAGTTTTGATTTCTGATTTCCAAGTATGGTGAGCTTCATCTTGTCCTTTCCCCTGAGGCTGCTTACCCTGGTCCTAGTTCTCCACTAATAGCTGGCATTTTGTTAACATGCAGATGCTAAACCTATAAATACACAGCAAACGGCAGTGAGGGGAAAGGAACACACAGATGACACAATTTTTTACACAAAACAACCAAACTCAGTAATTTTTAAGAAGTAATGGGAACTAAAGGCCACATTGGAGTCACAGGACCTTTGCATCTGAAATAACTAAAGCACCAGACAAGACCCATGAAACAGCAGCCCTCAAGGCGTTGAGTAACAGGTGATAAAGTGTGTTCAGTGATCTCCAGAGGTGAGCGCTGACCCTTACTTGTGGGGAGACTCTCTGAGAGGCCAAGGAATAGATCACCTGAAAAGATTAGTGGGGGCATTTTCAGAGCTCACAGAGCTCAGTAGATAGTGCCTACTCCCAAACCTCATAATTCATAGGGCACTAAGTAGAGGACTAAGAATGGTGGGGCACAGAATTGCCGAAGAAATTTAACCGTAGACTAACTGAACTGTTGGAGAAGGCAATGGCAAGCCACTCCAGTACTCTTGCCTGGAAAATCCCATGGAGGGAGGAGCCTGGTAGGCTGCAGTCCGTGGGGTCACTAAGGGTCGGACAAGACTGAGCGATTTCACTTTCACTTTTCACTTTGACACATTGGAGAAGGAAATGGCAACCCACTCCAGTGTTCTTGCCTGGAGATCCCAAGGACAGGGGAGCCTGGTGGGCTTCCGTCTATGTGGTCACACAGAGTTGAACACGACTGAAGTGACTTAGCAGCAGCAGTAACTGAACTATTGTTCTGATCCCAGTAACAAAGCTAAAAAAAGCTACACTTGAAAGGACTAAACTGTTTACAAGTATCTTAACTATGCTGTAGAGGTCAAAGCTCAAGAATATTTTATGGATACAAACAGCATATAGTATTTACAGTGTTGTTCATTTGGTCAGAAATTATCAGGCACGTGTCTCTTCAGTCGTGTTGGGAAAATTACATGTTCAAATGCAAAAGAATGAAATTGGACCCCTGTCTTAAACCACTCACAAAAATTTGCTCAAAATGAGTTAAAAACCTGACTATAAGACCTGAAACAATGAAACTCCTAGAAGAAAACATAGGGAAAAAGCTCTTTGACATTAGTCTTGGCATTGATTTTTCGGATATGACACTAAAAGCAAAAGCAACAAAAACAAATGGGACTCATCAAACTGAAAATCTACTGCACAGCAAAAGGAACAGCATAGTGAAAAGACATCCTATGGAATGAGAGAAGATATTTGCAATCATGTAACTGATCAGGGGTTAATATCCAAAATACATAAGAAACAGTGTCTAAGACCTAAAATACAGTTCATGGGATTAATGGCAGATTAAACATTACAGAAGAAAAGGACAGTGCACTTGAATACATAACAGTAGAAGATATTCAAATAAAACAGAAGAAAAGAATACATAGAAGACCGTAGTATCAGTGAGCTGTGGGCAACCTCCAAAGGTGAGGAGGATGGAGATTTTGAAGATGTAATGGCTGAAAAAATTGCAAATTTGGTGAAAATTATAAACCCACAGATACAAGAAGCTCAGAGACCCCTCAGCAAGAGAAACATGAAGGAAACTACACCAGAGCACATCATAATCAACTTGCTCAAGGTCATTGATTCAGTTCAGTTCAGTTGCTCAGTTGTGTCCGACTCTTTGCGACCCCATGAATCACAGCACCCCAGGCCTCCCTGCCCATCACCAACTCCCGGAGTTCACTCAAACTCATGTCCATCGAGTCGGTGATGCCATCCAGCCATCTCATTCTCTGTCGTCCCCTTCTCCTCCCACCCCCAATCCTTCCCAGCATCAGAGTCTTTTCCAGTGAGTCAACTCGTCGCATGAAAGCAACCAGAAGGAAGAATACCAGTTATATACAGAATAACAGATGAAGAGTGATGGTGAATTTCTGATGAGCAGTAATGCAAGCTAGAATACAGTGGAGATACTGAAAGTAAAAATAACTGTCAACCTAGGTGTTTTTACTCAAGAGAAATTGGTTTTTCAAGAATGAAGTTGAAATAGACTTATGCAGCCATACAAAAGCTGAAATAATTCAATGCCTCTGGTTCTGTACAGCTAAAAATTTAAAGAAATGACTTCAAATCAGAGGAAAATTACACCAGATGGAATCACAGGTCTATAAAGTGAATGAGGAAATTACTCATGGATTAATATGGTGATGTTTTCCCTTATTATATATATCTCTTTAAGAGATAGTTGAATATTTCCAGGGTATGATAAAAATGAATTGAGGATGTCTAAAATATAGGAGTAAAATATATGACTGCAGTAGCACAGAGGCTGGGGGTGGAGTGGAAGTGGACATGTACTGTTGCAAAGTTCTTATACTATGCCTGATGTAGTCCATGGCCCCAGACTATGCTGTAGTAATTAGAGATGCATTTTGCCATCCCCCAGTGCAACCATACACCCTTATGGCAGAAAGTGAAGAGGAACTCAAAAGCCTCTTGATGAAAGTGAAAGAGGAGAGTGAAAAGGTTGGCTTGAAGCTCAACATTCAGAAAACAAAGATCATGGCATCTGGTCCCATCACTTCATGGGAAATAGATGGAAAAACAGTGGAAACAGTGTCAGACTTTATTTTTTTGGGCTCCAAAATCACTGCAGATGCTGAAATTAAAAGACGCTTACTCTTTGGAAAGAAAGTTATGACCAACCTTGATAATATATTAAAAAGCAGAGACATTACTTTGCCAACACAGGTCCGTCTAGTCAAGGCTATGGTTTTTCCCGTGGTCATGTATGGATGTGAGAGTTGGACTGTGAAGAAAACTGATCGCCGAAGAATTGATGCTTTTGAACTGTGGTGCTGGAGAAGACTCTTGAGAGTCCCTTGTACTGCAGGGAGATCCAACCAGTCCATTCTAAAGGAGATCAGTCCTGGGTGTTCACTGGAAGGACTGATGCTAAAGCTGAAACTGCAATACTTTGGCCACTTCATGCGACGAGTTGACTCACTGGAAAAGACTGATGCTAGGAGGGATGGGGAGTGGGAGGAGACGGTGACGACAGAGAATGAGATGGCTGGATGGCATCACTGACTCTATGGACATGAGTTTGAGTGAACTCTGGGAGTTGGTGATGGACAGGGAGGCCTGGCATGCTGTGATTCATGCGGTCGCAGAGAGTCGGACATGACTGAGCGACTGAACTGAACTGAACTGAATGCAACCACAAAAGTAATGCAAGGAAAAGCTTCATCTGATAAGCCAACAAAGGATTTAAAATGAATCATAAATTTTACTTAAACCAGAAAAAGAGAAAAAATGGCGTAAACAGATGAGGCAGATGGTAAGCAAAATAGTAAGAGGTAGCTCTAACCCAAAATATATTAACAATCACTTCAAATGTTAAATAATCTAAGCAACACAGTTAAAAGTAAAATTGTCAGAGTGGATATAAAAGCATGATCAAATAATACACTACATTGAACAAACTTTGTATTTAACACATAGATCTATTCAAAAACATAAATAGATTAAAAGTAAAAGGGTGGGAAAATATGCAAAAGAAAGCTGAAATACCTGTATTAATGTTACACAAACTAAAGTTCACATTAGAGAATAGAAACAGGGATAAAAAGGGTCATTTTATGTAATGATGTGGTCAGTTCATCAAGAGGATATAATATTCCTGAATGTTTGTTTACACAGCTAATAATCTTTCAGATACACGAAATTAAAATTACTGAGCTGCAAGGAGAAACATATCTACAGTTGAAGATTTTAGTATTCCTCCCTCAATAACCGAAGCTAAAGCTCTCGCACTTTGGCTACCTGATTTGAAGAGCTGACTCATTAGAAAAGACTTTGATACTGGAAAAGATTTAAGGGCAGGAGGAGGAGGGGTGACAGAGGATGAGATGGTTGGATGGCATCACCAACTCACCGGGCATGAGTTTGAGCAAACTCTGGGAGATGTTGAAGGGCAGGAAAGCCTGGAGTGCTGCAGTCCATGGGGTTGCAAAGAGTTGGCCATGACTTAGTGACTGAATAACAAGATTGCAGGGAGAAATATCAATAACCTCAGATATGCAGATGACACTACCCTTATGGCAGAAAGTGAAGAGGAACTCAAAAGCCTCTTGATGAAAGTGAAAGAGGAGAGTGAAAAGGTTGGCTTGAAGCTCAACATTCAGAAAACAAAGATCATGGCATCTGGTCCCATCACTTCATGGGAAATAGATGGAAAAACAGTGGAAACAGTGTCAGACTTTGTTTTTTTGGGCTCCAAAATCACTGCAGATGCTGATTGCAGCCATGAAATTAAAAGACGCTTGCTCCTTGGAAGGAAAGTTATGACCAACCTTGATAGTATATTAAAAAGCAGAGACATTACTTTGCCGACCAAGGTCCGTCTAGTCAAGGCTATGGTTTTTCCCGTGGTCATGTATGGATGTGAGAGTTGGACTGTGAAGAAAGCTGATCGCCGAAGAATCGATGCTTTTGAACTGTGGTGTTGGAGAAGACTCTTGAGAGTCCCTTATACTGCAAGGAGATCCAACCAGTCCATTCTAAAGGAGATCAATCCTGGATGTTCATTGGAGGGACTGATGCTAAAGCTGAAACTGCAATACTTTGGCCACCTCATGCGACGAGTTGACTCACTGGAAAAGACTCTGATGCTGGGAAAGGTTGGGGGCAGGAGGAGAAGGGGACGACAGAGAATGAGATGGCTGGATGGCATCACCGACTCTGTGGACATGAGTTTGAGTGTACTCCGGGAGTTGGTGATGGACAGGGAGGCCTGGCGTGCTGTGATTCATGGGGTCGCGGAGAGTCGGACACGACTGAGCGACTGAACTGAACTGAACTGAACTGAACTGCTAGAGTTGGTGGATAGAAATCTGTCAGGAGACTTGAACAACTTTATTGACCAACTTGATCACAAGAGAATACTATTTAACAAAACATTCTTTTCAAGTACACATGGAACAACTGCTAATATAGATCATAATTTGGGCCAGAAAACAAATCTCATAAATCAAAAAGATTCAAGTTATATAAAAGATTTTTTCTGACCACAATGGAATTAATTAGAAATTGAGTAAATCAATAACATACAGGAAATCCCCCATTTTTTTGGAAAATAAGTAAAACATGTTAAAATAACTGATGGGTCAAAGAAAGAATCAGAGCTAAATTAGAAATAATTTTGAACTGAGTGAAAATGAAAACAGCATGTAAAAATATGTAGGATCCAGAAAAAGCAGTACTTAGAATGTAACTTATAGCATAAAATGCCTTTTTATAAAAGAAAAATGGTCCCTAACAATGACCTCAGCTTCTACTTTAAGAAACTAGAATAAGAAAGACAAAGTGAGCAGAAGGAAGGAAATAAGAAAGAAAGATCAGAGCAGCAATCCATGAAATAGAAAACAAAAATGGAAGAAAATGGAAGAAAACATAAGTTGGTTCTCTGAGAAAGTGTAATCAATGAAAACCTCCATTTAAACTGATCTATCTCTACACACACACACACACACACACACACACACACTGTGAGTGTGTCGGAATATCAGGAATGAGGGAGTTTTCATCATTAAAGATGTGTAGTTACTGAAAGATGAAGTATGTTGAATGACTTAATGCAAACGGATTTAACTTTTTAGATGAAATGAACATGTTCCTCAAAGGACACACATTCTTTAATGCTGACTCAGGAAAGATGACTTGAATGGCCCTGTGGCTATTTAAAAAATTGAATTTTCCACAAATAAGTCTTCAGGACCATATAGATAACTAGTGATTTCTACCACACATGTAAGTAACAGGTCATACCAGTTCTGCACAAACTATTTCAGAAAAGTGAAGAAGGGAATTCGCACCAATTTAGTATTTTGTGGGGACAGTTCTATTCTTACATCAAAATCAGGCTCAGATATTATTAGGAAAATACAGACCAATATCCTTCATCGACATAAATGTAAAAATTCTTAATAGTTTAGAAAATGGATTATTAACATTATGTAAAAGGATAAAGCAGTATGGCCAAATGAGGTTTATGCCAGAAATTGAATAATTGTTTTAACATTAAAAAATTGATCAGTATAAAAAAGAAAAATTATTTTGATTATCTCAATGGATGAAAGGCAGAAAAGCATTTGGTAGATTAACCTTTGTTTATGATAATACTTTCAGCAATACAGGAAGGAAAGAAAACTTCCTAAACTTGGTAAAGGACATCTCTGTTAAACCTAGGACTAACATGGGACCTGATAGTGACAGACCTAGCACTTTTCCTATCTCCAGGAACAAGACAGGGACATCCGCTGATGTCAGCAGTTGTATTCAGCATTGTTTAGCAGGTTTAGCAAGTGCAATACAACAATGCAAAGAGATAAAAGACTTTCAAATTGGAAAGAGAATTTGTTGTTGTTCAGTTGCTCAGTCCAACTCTTTGTGACCCCATGAACTGCAGCACACCTGACTCCCCTGTCCTTTACCATCTGGAGCTTGCTCGAACTCATGTCCATTGAGTCGGTGATGCCACCCAGCCATCTTGTCCTCTGTCATCTCCTTTTCCTCCTGCCTTCCATCTTTCTCGGCATCAGGATCTTTTCTAATGAGTCATTTATTTTCATCAGGTGGCCAAAGTATTGGAGATTCAGCTTCAGCATCAGTCCTTCAGTGAATATTCAGAATTAAAACTGTCCATTTACACATCATATGATTATGTAGAAAATCTGACCGTGTCTACAGAAAAGCTTTTGGAATTAAGAGGTGCGATTAGCAGGATAGAAGATCAGTAAATAAAAGTCAGTTGTGGACAAAGGAAGCATCCCTGTATCAGAAGAACTTAGCCGTGTGTCTTTATACACATCACATTTGCATCAGAGATTGGAATTTTAAACACTGCCTATGGTGCCCTTCCCCTCAAACTGAAACAGTAAGGGGTAAATTTGACCCAAAGATGTGGATAACTTACAGACAAGAAAAAAACCTATAAAAATGTTACTGAGAAATTGTCAAAGACCTAAAATTATGGAGGAGTATACTGTGTTCATGGATTGGAAGACTCAATATTGTTAATTTGTTGTTTTTCCCAAATTAACCTATCGATTCAACCCCTTCCAACTCAAAATTTCTGCAGCAATTGACAAGCTGATTATAAAATTCATGTGGAAATGCAAAGTGCGTATAATAGTAAAAATAAACTTTGAAAATGAGCAAAGCTGGAGAGCTGACACTAGCTAACTTCAAGTCTCATTATAAAGATTCAGTAATCAAGACAGCAAGGTGCTGTGAAGAGAGAGAAATGTGTCAGTGGAGCAGAGCAGCATGGGGGTCCAGAAACGCGCTGCAAATACTGACATAATAAGTATGGGAGGATGAACTTTGAGTTGTCCCTCACAGTTTGCATTGAATAATTTACAGAAGTGCAAAGACAAGTTTTTGGAGAAAAGATAGTCTTTTCAGCGAGTGGTTTTGAACAATTCAGTAGCCATATGGTAAACAGGGAACTTAAATTCTTATCTTGTACCATTAATATCCAAAATTAAACCAAATCCTTCACTTACTTCTACCTCGGCCAACTAGCCGTTCTTCTCTTCAGATCTGGTTTAAAGCATGGACTGTGCAACATGTCCAGTAATCCGTCCAGAAAGAAGGACTATAGCCTAAATTCCACGTACCATAGCCTGAAATCTTCAGCCTTGCCTAAGGGAATACCTTGATCTTTGAACCTGAATTATCTTGCATCATATGCGAGATTAACTCATATACCTAAAACTAAAAACTTCTAGAAGAAAACATGAGGGAAAACTTTTGTGACCTTAAGTCAGACAAAGATTTATAGCTAGAACTCCAAAAGCACAGTTCAGTAAAGAAAAATAGGATAAATTGGACTTCATAAAAATTGTGAACTTCTGTTTGAAGAAATTCACAATTTTTATAAAGACAGTGTTAAGATGGACCTGCTACAGACTGGGAAAACATTTGCCATCATATATTTGATTAAAGTCTTAAATCTGAAATCGTTAAAAAGAGCTTTCAAAAAGAAGTTAAAAAGAAGTTTGTTGTCAGTGCTTGTCACGTTCTAGACTATTTGAGTCTATAAATGAAAAGTTGATTTATAGCAAGGGTGGATAACCTGTTTCTCTCAAAGGCCAAATACTAATAAATATTTTGTCAGTCACATGCTATCTTTGTTGTCTATGCTGCTTTCTTGTTTTGTTTGTTTTACAACCCTTAAAAAGTGTAAAACCCATTCTCAGTTTACTGGCCTTTCAAAAACAGGTTATCGTCCAGCCTTTGGCAACCGGTAAGTGCTCCCTCGTGGTTTAGACTGTGCATCTCTTCTCTGGCATTTGGCAGCTTGTTTAAGAGAAGGTAGGTAGGCTATTATGTAATTTAGAGTTCAGGCCTGAAGGATTCCTCCAGATTGATTTTTTTTAGTGACTGACTTGATGTAGATTGAGAGGTGTGCATTGAATAAGTGAACAGCAAACCAGAAGCCTAATATTAAATAATTTAAAAATATTCAGGAATTAAACTCTTTCTGCTATATTTGGTGATGTTTTTTGCAGTCCGTGTGACCGTCCTCGTGTCATTGAGTCTCTGAGAGGAACTGAGGTGGTTGATGTTGCTGCCGGTGGAGCCCACAGCGCTTGTGTCACTGCAGCTGGGGACCTCTACACCTGGGGCAAAGGCCGGTATGGCCGCCTGGGGCACAGTGACAGTGAGGACCAGTTAAAGCCGAAGCTGGTGAGGAGAAGCTTTGCTTGGGAGTTCTGGAGGGACAGCTTGCCATTGTCATTATCCTTTTTTAAAAATAAAAAGTATTTCCTGTTGCAGATTTGTTTTAGTTTCAGAGGTAACGGTTTTATTTTTGGTGGGAATAAAAACCATCTTGTTATATTTTCCATAGGTCATTTAAACAGGATAGTGTTTGAAATACCCTTTTATCTACACTAGTGAATATTGCTTTGGCATCTGCCTAGAGACTTTGTCTCCTAGAAGGTCCAGTTTTTTTGGGTGAGGCCATAGGGTGGCAGAACTGAGCACTGGACACTGAAACCTGCATCTGACAGCTAAGATGCCTGTAGTTTGAATCTGTGAGGGGTGTCTTCTATCTTGTCTTTTAGGATTATTAAGATTACCTGTTTTTTTGGGAAGAATTAAAACAGCCATCCCTAAAACAAAAAAATCTCAGCACTTTAGCCTCTCTCGGGGAGATTCTCCTTCCTGTTGTGGTCAGATAACCCCTAAGTCCCTTTTCTCTGCAGGTGGAGGCGTTGCAGGGCCACCGCGTGGTCGACGTTGCCTGTGGCAGCGGAGATGCCCAAACCCTCTGCCTCACGGATGACGACACTGTCTGGTCCTGGGGGGATGGGGACTACGGCAAGCTGGGCAGAGGAGGCAGTGATGGCTGCAAGGTGCCCATGAAGGTATTTTTCCTGACGTTTCTGGGGCCCTTGGGTGAGAGGTCTCTGGAGCTCAGGTTGCTTATGGGCACCATCCATGTGCACGAGCCCAGGGCCCTACTGGGCTCATGTCCTGTCCTATACCGTATTAACTTCATCTTTAACTTCTTTGGAGAAAATATAATGGGTTATTGGGTGAAAAGTGAGTGAAAGACCCAGAGGTATAAAGATATTTTAAGTACTGTTTTGTGCTCTCTTGGAAAGTGTAATCAGTGAGGAATCACATAGTCTGTGGTTTTAATTAGTATGTAGCCCTGTTTGAGGGAAAAACACCAACTCATTCACACTCTTCAGTTTACTGAGGTCCGTGGCTGTGCAGTGTACTAGTACTTGCTGAAAGGCTGCATCTGGCTTAGTCAGAAGCTGTTATATGGACATCTTGTGAGAAGCCGAGAGAAGAGGCTTCACTTGAGCTGAGTGGCTCTGGGTAGTTTTATTAACATTTGTGGTCACAACTGTATTTTGCCTTTGTGAATAGGTAGTTGGCAGAGGTTTTTCATTCATTGGTGTGCTTGGGTCACTTGCTGACTGTCTAGCAGCCTGCAGCGGAGGTGATTTGCTGTGGACTTGGGAGTGTAGGTGCTGTGAAAGAAAGCTAGAAGCTGTCTGTGCTTGGCATCTCTCTTGCTGGTGTTCTGAGACTGCCCATGTGGAATAGAGGCCAGCACGGTGCATGGGCAGCCTGGGAGAGGGTGGGAAGCCACTCAAAGCCAGTCAGAATAGGAACCTGAGCGGGGACTGCCAGGCTGTTCTTCTCAGAGCTGTGCTGCTCAGTACGATAGCCACTGGCCATACATGACTACTAAATGTTAGCTTAAATCAGAACTAGTAAGTAAAATTAGTTGACTCCCTCGCTTAACAGTGTCCACATTTCAGGAGCTGATATGCTTCCATGCTGGGCAGTGTGGACACCGCCAGCTTCGTTATTACGTGGTGTGGCACTGGTAGGTGCTGGCTAGAGGCAGGGCATGATGAAGGAGATGGCACCTGCACCTCTGTGCCATGAGGCTGTGGCTGCTCAGGGCCTCCTTGGCAGGTGCTGCTGGAAAATCTGGGACTCAAGGCTGCCTCCTTGTCCTTATCACCACTTTCTCTTTTCCCTTATAGTTATATGGAATTTTAACCACGTGACAGGTTGCTTATGGTTTCCACATTTATGGAAAAATTGTTGACTTTTTTATGGTGAGAAAGCTTTAGACTTAACCAGGATTGAAATGTCAAGTACTTGGAGAGAGGGGGCACTGGAGGATATTAACTGATATCATTGTGATGGGGGTAGGGTGAGGGAAAAACTAAAAGAGTTAAGCTATTACTAATTTAAATTTATAATTAAGTATGAGAACTTGAGTCTGGAAACAGTCACAAGTAATAAGCAGCATAGTTTGATAGGTGAAGAAAGATGATAGCTAGGTAAATGAATCCCAGCAAGACCTCTGGGTGCTGGCTATGAAGGTTCTGGACCCTTGAGCAGGCAGGCCTGGGAGTGAATTCTGATACTGGCGTGATCACCATTGTGTTTATGCTAGTATCAGAGGGCCAGAATCCTGTTTGTCTTGGCTACTCCTCCCTGTTACCTGCTCCTCCTCCCCTGTGGGCTTCTATGTCTCGGAAGGCTGGAGGGCAGATGTGAAGTGCAGGGCTTGCTGGAGAGTGGGGCTGCCGTAAAGAGAAACTGAGTCGGGAGAGTGAAGTCTGGGGACGAGCAGTGTGTTCATTTACACAGCAGGTCTCATGGGCCTCTGGCTGCCTGTGGCCTGTGTGCTCTCAGAGCCTTTTGAGAACACTTGGTTACATGGAGCAGGATTTTAAGTTGTAATAAATATTTGGCATAGGAGTAAGGGTTTTCAGAGTTCTTTATTAGATTTAGTTCAGTATATGGGTGCGGCCATCAGCAAAATCCTTGATTCAATCAGTCTAATTGAACCTTTTCCCTTCTAGATTGATTCTCTTACAGGCCTTGGAGTGGTTAAAGTGGAATGTGGATCCCAGTTTTCTGTCGCCCTTACCAAATCTGGTGCTGTTTACACTTGGTATGCAAGATTCTGTTTATTTAATTCCACCAAAACCAATGATTGCTAATTTGAAGTTACACTGACTGTCTTTCTGTAGACTGAAATGTAAGTCCTGTGGCCGGCTTCAGTTTCTGTCTTCCTGTAGGTGTTCGCACCAGAGGGGTGGGGCAGCATGGTGAGCGAGATGGCACTGCACTCATGAGCCCCATGTTCTTGTGTGCAGGGGCAAAGGCGATTATCACAGGCTGGGCCATGGATCTGACGACCATGTTAGAAGGCCTCGGCAAGTCCAGGGGCTGCAGGGGAAGAAAGTCATTGCCATTGCCACTGGCTCCCTGCACTGCGTGTGCTGCTCTGAGGACGGTAGGTGGAGGCAATTCTGTAACTTGGAGGTGTGTGACCTGAGAGGTCAGGGATGAATGCATAGCTGTAAGGTGGTGGGGGTGGGTATGGAGGGATTCATACTATTCTGAAAAGACATCTATGGTGTTGGGCCTTGGTGTTAATACCTGTGAATATATTGTGTTTCGTGGCAGAAAGAGTTAGCAGAGCAGGGCTGATATGGCTGTTTTTACTTATTTTTTCTTAATTGCAGTATAACTGCTTTACAGTGTATTAGTTTCTCCTGTACGATGAAGTAAATCAGCTCTCTCTATGTATGTATGTATGTACGTATATATGTATGTACGTATGTATGTATGTGTCAGTTCAGTTCAGTTGCTCAGTCATGTCTGACTCTTTGCGACCCCATGGAGTACAGCACGCCAGGCCTCCCTGTCCATCACCAACTCCCGGAGTTTACCCAAACTCATGTCCATTGAGTCTCTGATGCCATCCAACCTTTGTTGTCCCTTTCTCCTCCCACCTTCAATCTTTCCCAGCATCAGGGTCTTTTCAAATTAGTCAGTTCTTTGGTATCAGGTGACCACATATCTCCTCCCTCTTGGGCCTCCTTCCCTCCCAACCCCCTTCCTATTCATCTAGTCATCACAAAGCACCGAGCTAAGCTCCCCGTGCCATGAGGCAGTTTCCCACTAGCTATCTGTTTTACACATAGTAGTATATATATGTCAATACTCATCTCCCAGTTCATCCCATTCTCCCCTTGCCCCGCACGTTGATGGCTATTTTTAGAAAGACCTGCTTGTGAGATTGGCCTTCAGCTGGCTTCTGGGAACCTGGATTTCAGGCTCACCCACTAGCCGTAATTGAAAGAGGCCTTTTTAGAATGTTTGAAGAGTGTGGTCCCTGCTGAAACCTGCTTCCTTCTGGGGGTGGAATCTGGAACTTGGGTACATGTCAAGCAGAGGTGCCTGCATGACCTGCCCCAGTCGAAGTCCTTGGGCACTGAGTTTCTCATGAGCTTCGCTGGTGGGCAGCACACCACACGTGGCCACGGCCTGTCACTCAGGGAACTAAATGTGCCCGTGTGACAGCCCTTCAGGGACCGTTGGGAGCTCACTCCTGGTTTTCTCTGCACTTCACCCATGGCCGTTTTGACTTTACTTTGTGTCGCTGTAGTGAGCTGTGGCTCTGAGTATGATATGCTGAGTTCTTGAACATTTTATTTACTTATTCTCATCAGATACTTAAAATTTTTTTGTTTTCATCTTGTTGGACGGTTTCCTAAGTTATTTATTGAGTTATATATAAGTAAGCTTGTTTCATGCAAGGATGGGCACAATAAAGGACAGACAGGGTAAAGACTTAACAGAAGCAGAAGAGATTAAGAAGAGGTGGCAAGAATACACAGAAGAACTATACAAGAAAGGTCTTAAATGACCCAGATAACCACGATAGTTTGTGGTCACTCACCTAGAGCCAGACATCTTGGAATGTGAAGTCAAGTGGGCCTGAGGAAGCATCACTGCGAACAAAGCTCGTGGAGCTGCTGGAATCCCAGCTGAGCTGTTTCAACCCTAAAGGATGATGCTGTGAAAGGCTGCACTCAGTGTGTCAGTGCATCTAGAAAACTCAGCAGTGGCCACAGGACTGGAAAGGGTCAGTCTTCATTCCAGTTCCAAAGAAAGGCAATGCCAAAGATTGTTCAGACTACCATACAGTTGTGCTCATTTCACATGCTAGCAAAGTTTTGCTCAGATTCCTTCAGGCTAGGCTTTAGCAGTATGTGAACTAAGAACTTCCAGATATACAAGCTGGGTTTAGAAAAGGGCAAGGGAACCAGATATCAAACTGCCGACATCCGTTGGATCACAGAGAAAGCAAGGGAATTCCAGAAAAACATCTACTTCTGCTTCATTGGCTATGCTAAAGCCTTTGACTGTGTGGATCACAACAAACTGTGGAAAATTCTTAAATGGGAGTACCATACCTTACCTGCCTCCTAAGTACCCTGTATATGGGTCAAGAAGCAGCAGTTAGGACCAGATATGGAACAACTGACTGGTTCCAAATTGGGAAAGGAGTACGACAAGACTGTATATTGTCACGTTGCTGTTTAACTTCTATGCAGAGTACGTTATGCAAATAGCCAGCCTGGATAAATCACAAGCTGGAGTCAAGATTACTGGGAGAAATATCAACAACCTCAGATTTGCATATAATACCACTCTAATGGCAGAAAGTGAAGAGGAACTAAAGAACCTCTTAATGAAAGTGAAAGAGGAGAGTGAAAAAGCTGGCTTAAAACTCGACATTCAAAAAAAGAAGATCATGGCATCTGGTCCCATCACTTCATGGCAAATAGATGGGGAAGCAATGGAAACAGTGATACATTTTATTTTCTTGGGCTCCACAGTCACTGTGGATGGTGACTTCAACCATGAAATTAAAAGACGCTTGCTCCTTGGAAGGAAGCTATGATAAACCTACACAGTGTATATAAAAAGCAGAGCTATCACTTTGCCAACAAAAGGTGTGTACAGTCAAAGCTATGTATGGTTGTGAGAGTTGGACCATAAAGAAAGCTGAGCACTGAAGAGTTGATCCTTTCAGACTGGGGTGCTAGAGAATACTCTTGAGAGTCCTTTGGACTTCAAGATCACACCAGTCAGTCCTAAAGGAAATCAATGCTGTGAATATTCATTTGAAGTACTGATGATAAAGTTGAAGCTCCAATACTCTGGTCACCTGATGTGAAGAGCTGACTCATTGGAAAAGACTGATGCTGCAGAAGGAGAAGGGTGTGGCAAAGGATGAAAGGGTTAGATAACATCACAGACTCAATGGACACATGAGTTTGAGCAACTCCAGGAGATAGTGGAGGACAGAGGAGCCTGGCGTGCTGCACTCAATGGGGATGCAAACAGTCGGACACAACTTAGTGACTGAACAACAACAAAAATATAAGCTCTTGCTATTACTTACCTTGATGCTCAACTCATGCCCTGTTTCATCTCCTGGAATATCCCCACATTATTCCTTGAGTCCTTCTGTGCTTTCTGGCACAATAAGACATTCTATCCTTATCCTGAGTCTTTATGTCTCAAAGCTAGAATTTGATGTTTCCCCAAGGAGTCCTGGTGCTTTTGGAGGAAAATGGCCTTTAAAAGACAAGATCTGGTCTGTAGGTGCTCTTTGCTAAAGAGCTGCTGTCAGACCTTCTTAGAGGACAGAGCTGGGGAATATATGTGTAAATAATGTACAAAATTACATCTGTGTTTGTTTCTGTGTGTATATGTGTACAATGAACACAGCTTGTTCACACCAGTACCCCAAGCTCTGGTTCTAAACCACAGATTCATTCTAGTTCCCCATCCGTGAAGCTCCTGTCTCTTTTGTAAGAAACCTGGTCCTCTAATGTAGCAGCTTACTCTTCCTGTAGTGGCTGCTGTCCCGTCATTGCCTTTGCCTTCTCCGCCGTGTGGATCCTTACCTCACTCCGGTTGTGACTGCCCCACCCACTCAGGATTGCGCCCTCTCATGGGCATACAGCACCCTGCTTTGGCCTACCTCTTCAGCTGGGCTTAGCCTCTTTGTGGAAGCCCTTGTCCCTGTGCATTCTGAGTCTGTGCACCCGGCTGTGCCTCTGCAGAGAGGCTCTCTTCCTCTTGCTTGCACTCTGACCTACCAGTGGCTACCACCTACCCAGTGGCTTTTGGACTGAGCTATCCAGAACAGGAAGGGGAAGGACATAAGCACCCCGCCCTTCATTGCGCAAGCCTTGTACTTTGTAGAGGTGTGCTTGTGGCTGCATGGCATCCTGAGGAGTCTTTGTGAATCTGGCAAGGCTTGTGACATCTCTACAGAATTAAATTCACTTCTCTTCTAATCACCATCATAACCATACAGTGGTGTTGATTGGAGTCTAGCATGGTATGCTGAAAAGCGTGATTCTCATCAGTGTTTGAATCTTGTGTTTAGGATAGGAATAACCATTAGAAGAGTATATGTTCCTTTAAAACATGGATTTTGTTTAGTTAAAAACTGACTTTCTCTTCCTTTAACATACAAAATTAATTTGGATTCTTTTTACCATCTGTTTTGATGTTACTTGTTTGGATTAAGAGCTGCTTCCAGGTACATGCTTAGTCTGGTGAACAGACATGGTTGGAAAAGGAGTTTTAGCCAGCAGAGGCTGTCAAGAGTCCTGGGAATTCTGCTGCCTTTTCAGTATTGTGACTCGAGACATCTGCCTCACCATGAGTGTAACGTTTGCACAGATGACTGCCAACAGTCAGTTGGAGGGTAGTGAGGACCGCATATGTGGGAAGATGTGGTGGTGGTGCATTTATTGGTTCTTGTCTTCAAGTCCTTGTTCTCAATCTGCTGCTTTAGGTGAAGTTTATACGTGGGGTGACAATGATGAGGGACAGTTGGGAGACGGAACAACAAATGCCATCCAGAGGCCTCGGCTGGTAGCTGCTCTTCAGGGTAAGAAGGTCAACCGTGTGGCCTGTGGCTCAGCACACACACTCGCCTGGTCAACCAGCAAGCCCGCCAGCGCTGGGAAGCTCCCTGTACAGGTCAGTCGGTTGAGCCAAGTGGGCTAGCAGGCATGCCTGTCGTGACAAAGTTATGATCTATGTACTAAGTTATGGGTGTACAAGCATGCACACACTTCCTTTCCCCTGATTCATAATGATAAAAACAGTATTTTAAGAACCTTAATTACCGGGTTCAATCCCTGGGTCAGGAAAATCCCCTGGAGTAGCAAATGGCTACCCACTCCAGTATTCTTGCCTGGAACACTCCATGAACAGAGGAACCTGGCGGGCACAGTCCCTGGGGTCACAAAGAGTCGTACACAGCTGATCACTCACACACATAAGAACCTTAATTATTCACACTTGTCAGCATTCTGTGTATATCAGTGTGTCACCTTTATTAAAGTTTTATAAACTATTCTGGTAGTACAGATTGTGTGTTTTCTGCAGTAAATATATTTCTGTAAGCTAATTTTTTTTTTTTAGCATTCTCCTTGGTTTACATTTCTTGGCTCAGGCAGAATGGCCAGAATATTATTTTTTAAATGGCAAGATTTTTCAAACCAAACTCAGAAGTCATAGTGCTTCTTTGTTTTCAAGAACAATATTTTCAACCCATCTACTATACTGTGGCTTAACTGTGCATCTGACACCTAAATTGACAACAAATTTCTGTGTTTCAGGTTCCCATGGAGTACAATCATTTACAGGAAATCCCTATCATAGCACTGAGGAACCGGCTGCTGCTACTGCATCACATCTCAGAGCTCTTTTGCCCCTGCATCCCCATGTTTGACCTGGAGGGCTCTCTTGATGAAACTGGACTTGGGCCATCTGTGGGGTTTGACACTCTTCGAGGAATTCTGATATCCCAGGGAAAGGTACTGCTCTGGTAACAATTTTTACTGTAGGTGATGTTGTTATCCTCAGTAAGTTTTAATCCAACAAAAATTTCTTAACCAGAAATATACTGAAAACAGCTCATTTAGCAAATGTTCCCAGAGCACCTGCTATGTACCAAGTTCTGTCCCGGGTTCTTAGAATGCATTGGTGCCAAACAGACAAAAATCCCTTCTTTTTTGGAGCTTGTGTTAAACGTGGCTAGGTGCTATGATTTCCCCTTGTAATCTCTTTACCACTACCCCACCCCTCAGGAGGGGGTTGGCAAAACTAAGCTTCCCTTCTTACAGTGCTCTCTGCTATCCTGGACTTGAGGCTTTTTGGCAAATTTCCTGCTAGTAGCAGGAAGGAAAAAAAATGAGATAATTTCTTCTCCAGGTATGTCTAGCAGAGGACCCAGAAGTTACAGATTGCTTAGATAAAAGTATTATACTAGAATATGTAGAAATTCCTGGTTGAAGGTAATTTATCAGACTCTGAAAAGAATTAGGAATGAGGGCTTCTGAAAGTTGTCAGGCAGATTTTGACCCACTGACATTTGTAATAATTTGAGCTGTCTAGAATGGAAATATATGAAGTCATCAAGTTTCTGGCAAGCATCTTGGCAGGATGGCCTAGAAGAGGCTCAGTCGTTGTATGGTGAGGGGGATATTTATACAGGGAAAAAAGCATAGAGGTTAGATTAAGGCGTCCTTGCCCTGAGGATTCTGATTCTGTGACGTAAAGGGTTTTTAATCCAAGGTTATGGCCTGTTTTTAATGAGAATAAAATTTAGATGTTTTGGAGTACTGTCCAAACAGATTATTTTTCAGGATTAGCTATATTTCCTAAAATTCCTAGCCAAAAAAGACTGGTGCACACATTTTATTTTTATGTGTGGCTTAGAGACATGTAGACAATGATGGGGATTGTGGTAATGGAAACATTTCTCTGATGATGGGGAGCAGGAAAAAATTGTTGTCAGGTAAAATCAAATTTGAATCTTTACCGCAACCCTTTTTCAGTAATAAAAATGATAAATTGATTCCTTTCACTGTCACTTTAATCCCTCAGAATGGAGGTGATAATGCGCAATAAAAGGGAGAAAGCCTCTCCTTGTGGGGAGAGCAGAGAGGCAACATCTCACACAGTGCGAGTCTCTTGCAACTGAGTCGGGGGTATGGGCCTCAGGGAGGCTGAAAGGTTCCCTCAGCAGCAGAGGATCAGCCTGTTTTGGGCCTAGTTAGAAAGGACTGCTTCTGCCGGGAGTTTTGGGGAGTAGGTTTTGTTGGTGACTGTAGAGTCAGCAGAGCCCGAAAGAGAGCGCATCTCAGGAGGGTGGGACTAGGGGGCTGCTCTGTGGGGAAGGGAATGCTTGCCTGGAGCAGGAGGAGAGAGAGGTCAGGAAGGGTGAGGGCAAAAGTACTGGTTGGTGTGCAGGATTGTGTGGGGAGGGGCTTACCTCTGCAGTCTCTTGTGTGGTGTGGGGTGTGTGTCTGTGGCCCGCTCTGTGCAAGTGGGAGCACCTCTGCCCTCACCTCCTTCACAGGTGGGAGTTCTGGGGCCCTGACTTAATAGCAGTGTGCCCTGCCCTCTACTTCTCTCCTAGCCACCCCTTCTCCAGAAACGAACACAGGTCCACTTGTGGGGACCCGTGTCTGCCAGTGACCCTGTCTCAGGGTCTCTGGAGTCTGGTCCCGTCCTCAGGCATGGACACACCACCTCACAACCTCTCCCTGTGCTTGGGTCCACACAGGCATGCTTCTCCCTGGCTGGAGCTGGGACTGCTCCCTTTCCTCGTCGTCTTCACCCTGGGTTTTTTTCCAGGTTCCTTTCGGTGCAGGGTGCCAGTGTGTTCCCTCCCTCACTGGTCTCCCCATCCCCACCGCAGCCCTGGCCCACTCCCCTGGGCTCCCTGGCCCTGCGCTGCTCTGTGTCTGGTGTCGCTTTCAGAACAGCAGTGCTGAGATATGGTTGGTGCCTCAGGCCTGCCAGTGCTGGACTTGCAGTCTGGCTGGGAAACCTCAGGTTTCTCGTTAGCCCTGAGCCTGGCCTGAGACCTGAGTTAGAGCAGCTGCTCCTCAGACTCTGGCCCTCTCCCCTCTTTCCAGTGCATGTTGGGTGCCTCCTGCCCCCAGATGGTAGGCAGGGAGCAATGCCAAGCACTGACCCTGCTGGCTGCCTGAGCCTCTGCAGGGACTTGTGTATTGATGCCAGGCTAATCCCCTGGACCACCTCAGACCTGAAAAAGGGAGTTTTACGATGTGACATATCTATGGGTGATACTTTCTGTATAACATTCTAAATTTTGTTTTGGTGTGTTTTAGGAAGCGGCCTTCCGAAAAGTAGTGCAAGCCACTATGGTGCGAGATCGCCAGCACGGCCCTGTGGTGGAGTTGAACCGCATCCAGGTAACAAAGTGGAGATGTTCTCTGTTCACTGATGCGATGGTTTTGTGGTTGTGAGTCGCGTCCCTGCAGCCTGCGGCAAGTGCTCACAGCAAGACTCCTCTTGTGCCCTTGATTAGAGAGCAAGGTGCCATGTGTGTGGGATGGCCTGTGGTGTGAGACTGCCAGGTGGCCATGTAAATAGTTTTCTTTATAACACGAAGAAGAAAAGCTTATTTCAGATAACCTGGGAGCACAAATCCAGATAAGCAAGAAGGAAAAAGGAAAAATGACCCATATTTCTACCACATGTTGACCACTGCTGCTACTGTTTGGGGGGTGTGTTCTAACCTGAACTAGACTTTGGTAACTTGCTCTCTGTTCCCCTTCATGCATTCTAAGCACCCAGATCTCTGTCCTGTGCCGTGGGGCTGTGCGCTGTTTATGCTAACCGGCGGCACATGCTGATTTCTCTGCTGTGGGCTGGAAAGTTGGGCCTGCTTTTCTGGGATACACAGGGCCAGCTGGTGTGGCTCTAGCTATGTGTGTGTCTTCAGTCACCCACTTGGGTTAGGTTCTGAGATGCAGAGCAGGTTTCCTATTCACACCAGCCTCACACCCTCCCCAATTCTGATGGCTTACTTTGCCAGTTTAATAGGCCAGAATAACTAATACTAAGACTTTGCGTCACAGTAGTAATCAAAGAAATGAAAAGGAGACTATCTCTGGATTTATACTGCTGCCGAATGCATATAAGCTTCACATTAAACGAATTAAAACAAAAGGTGCTAATGATGACATTGTGTGTGCCTGACATTTACTTTGCAGATGAAATTGGTCCCACCTCGAGAGCAAAAGCGAGCCATGAAGAACAAGTGCTTTGTTCTTAAACCTTCTTGTTACCACATGATTTTTACCCTGATGTTGGTTATATGACTAGATATTCTTCCAGAGTTGTTCTTGTGGGCATTTTTAATTAAGACAACAACTCTTGTCCTTTGTTGGAGAACACATGTGACCACGCTGATGGAAGTGATTAATTCACTGACGTCATAACGTTTAATGTGAAGCTGGAGGTCAGTCAGCCCATTCCACAAACAAATGGTCTGTTTAATTAGATTAATAAGAAAGCTTTTATTTCCCCCTTGGAGAATCATTTTGGTTTGCTCTACATTATTAGGTTTTAAATACTAAAGTTCATAAGTGCAGAAGGCTGATGGCTGCAGATCGTCTGAACACAGTTGGGTGTTCTTGGGTCTCAGGCTTGCCTCGGCCATGCGTGGGCACTGTGTTGGGGCCAGTGGCCCAAAGTGGGTGTCCAGGCCCAGGGGCCCTGGTTGGTCATCTGGGAACCTGATAGCCTGGCGTCGGCACCGGGCACATTTTCCAGTCATTGTGTGCTGGATGCCTCTTTCCTTCCGTCTTTATATCCCTAGTACCTTGAGTTCTGCGTCTGTTGGGTGCAGGTCTGAAGAGACGTGACTAGATGAGACTAGAGGAGAGGCTGAGCAGGTTTATGTCACACGGTTTTAAAGATGCATCAACAACAACCTTCAGTGCGGTGCACAGTGCTCGTTGATGTCAGAGCAGCCACTCCAGCTGCCCAGAGGCCCTCAGGTGCCAGAGCCAGGTTCTCTTCAGGGTGTCATACTCACTCCTAAAACTAGGAAGACCTTCCATAAAGATGGAAATAAAATAGAGCAGAGTGGTGGAGGGAACAGTCTGTGCATCCAAGTTGAACGCAGACACCAGTAGTCACCCAGAAAGGCGATGTGGGTGGCCTCCCTGTACTCTCCCAGGGCTGCAACTTTTGTGGGGATGCCTGTGGAGAGACTTTCTTACTTCATGTTGAAAGTGCCCTGGAGACACTAAAAGTAGGCTGTGTTCTTGGAGGATATTTCTGTTTGAATTTGATTTAGTTTTGTAACAGGGTCTAAAAATCAGTGTATGTTAAAAATTTATATTATGGATAATGCAGTGATGAAAATGATCACATTTCCAAAAATTTAGAAAATTTAAAGACAGTTAAAGCTACCTATATGCCTGCTGTTCAGAGGTATCAGGCACACAGCCCTGTCCTTGCAGTGTCCTGGCTGTATTCGTAGAGCCGTGCCCCTCCATAGCAGCTGAGAGCGTCAGGCGGTGTAAGTGGGGCTGTAGACGGTGGCGGTGTGACCTTTCAAGCGGGAAGCAAGTGTGTGTCTTACTTACCCCTCACTGGGGACACATCCACGTCCTTTCTGTGGCTCACTTCCCCCAGGTATCGTGTGCCTTAGAGAGCTGCTGACGCTAAATGAAGTGGCATATGAGGACATGCAGCTGAATGTGTGGCGTGGAGGAAAACTCCCTCCACAGGAAACTGTTGTTGTTATTATTGTCATTGTTCTTTTAGTCTTAAGATTGATAATTTCTGCAGTAAGGAAAATTAGCTGTTAAACTCAGCTGAGAACTCACAACGAAGTTAAGGATGATGAGAGTTTAGCCAGAGGAGTCAGTGTAAAAGTACATTTTCAGAACCATTTTTCCTTAATTTCTCATTTTGCCATCACTTCAGACTGAGCTTCCTGGGTGATTCTGAAGCACAGCCTGAGCTGCAGGCTGCCGGGTTACTTAGTCCACTGAGTAGCTGAGTAAGGGCTTGAGGCCATTGTTCTGAAATGTTGAGGCATCTTATTAAGTTGGTGCAAAAATAATTGCAGGTTCAGACCCTGAATTTTAAATCATTATGATAGACTCAAACACATCGTTATTAATCAGAATAGGAACCATTACTATCAACACATTTTTGCCAATGAGAAATAACTTTTTTTATTCCTGTAGCATAAAAATCCATGCCTCGGGATTTGACAAACTCTTCGAAAGCATTTTCTGCCTTCTTCTGTTTGTAAAAGTGTTTTCCCTTCCCTCAAAGTTGTTGAGATGTTTGAAGCAGTTAGCGAGAGGTCAGGTGAATATGGCAGATGAGGCAGAACTTCATAGCCCAATTTGTTCAACTTTTGAAGCATTGGTTGTGCAACATACGGTTGCGCGTTGTCACGGAGAATTGGGCCCATTCAGTTGACCAGTGCTGGCTGTAAGCATTGCAGTTTTCAGTGCATCTCGTCGATTTGCTGAGCATAGTTCTCAGATGTAATGGTTTCTCCAGGAATCAGAAAGTGGTAGTGGGTCAGACCAACAGCAGACCACCAAACAGTGACCATGACCCTGTTTTTTGGTACAGGTTTGGCTTTGGGAAGTGCTTTGGAGCTGCTTCTTGGTCCAACCACTGAACTGGTCATCACCGGTTGTCATATAATCCACTTTTCAGCTCACATCACAATCCAATCGAGAAATAGTTTGTTGTTGTTGCATAGAGTAAGAGAAGATGACACTTCCAAATGATGATTTTTTTGATTTTCAGTCAGCTCATGAGGCACCCCCTTTTGAATATTTTCACCTTTCCAATTTGCTTCAAATGCCAGATGACCGTAGAGTGGTTGATGTTGAGTTCTTGGGCAACTTTTTATGTAGTTATGAGAGGATCAGCTTTGATGATTGCTCTCAGTTGGTCATTGTCAACTTCCGATGGCCAGACCCTGTGCTCCTCATCTTCAAGGCTCGTCTCCTTTGCAGAACTTTTTGAACAAACACTGCAATGTACATTCGTTAGCAGTTCCTGGGCCAAATGTGTTGTTGATGTTGTGTGTTGTTTCTGCTGCTTTCCAACCCATTTTGAACTTGAATAAGAAAATTGCTTGAATTTGCTTTTGGTCTAACATCATTTCCATCAGTTCAGTCACTCAGTCATGTCCAACTCTTTGCGACCCCAAGAACCACATGCAGCATGCCAGGCCTCCCGGTCCGTCACCAACTCCCGGAGTCCACCCAAACCCATGTCCATCGAGTCTATGATGCCATCCAGCCATCTCATCCTCTGTCGTCCCCTTCTCCTCCTGCACTCAATCTTTCCCAGCATCAGGGTCTTTTCAAATCAGTCAGCTCTTCACATCAGGTGGCCAAAGTTTTGGGAGTTTCAGCTTCAACATCAGTCCTTCCAATGAACACCCAGGACTGATCTCCTTTAGGATGGACTGGTTGGATCTCCTTGCAGTCCAAGGGACTGTCCGGAGTCTTCTCCAACACCACAGTGAAAAAGCATCAATTCTTTGGGGCTCAGCTTTCTTTATAGGCCAACTCTCACATCCATACATAACCACTGGAAAAACCATAGCCTTGACTAGACGGACCTTTGTTGGCGAAGTAATGTCTCTGCTTTTTAATATGCTGTCTTAAGTTGGTCATAACTTTCCTTCCAAGGAGTAAGCGTCTTTTAATTTCATGGCTGCAGTCACCATCTGCAGTGATTTTTGAGCCCAAAAAAATAAAGTCTGCCACTGTTTCCACTGTTTCCCCATCTATCTGCCATGAAGTGATGGGATTGGATGCCATGATCTTTGTTTTCTGAATGTTGAGCTTTAAGCCAACTTTTTCACTCTCTTCTTTCACTTTCATCAAGAGGCTCTTTAGTTCTTCTTCACTTTCTGCCATAAGGGTGGTGTCATCTACATATCTGAGGTTATTGATATTTCTCCCAGCGATCTTGATTCCAGCTTGTGCTTCCTCCAGCCCAGCGTTTCTCATGATGTACTCTAGTTTAAAATAAATATAAAATAAGCAGCAAGTAATAAGTCATTAGCAAAAAACACAAAGCAAGAAATGCACATTAAAATGATGTATAACATAACCACATTTATTTAAGAATGTATTCCAGTGTCAAATGGCAAATTTCAACAGTGCAAAACCACAGCTACTTTTGCTTCAATCTGGATAGCTTATGACGAGAAACACAGGTGGGATAAGTGATCACACTTGCAGACACAGTGACCCCAAGGGTTGAGTAGAATCTGCAGGTGAGGAAAGGAGGGAAGGAAAGTTCTGTTCTGGCCAAACTGGTGCATCCAGGTTTGGTCTCAGAGGCACTTGACGTGACCCTCCCAGCGCTGATGGTCTGCTTAGAGGCTGCTTTCAGGTATCCTGCCTCTTCATGGAGACGATGGGTAAGGTTAAATGCAGTGTGAGGATAAACCAGATTTCAGTTCCTGTCTACTGGAGCGGCTTGCAACTTTCCCTGTGGTCTGTGCTCTCTCGATAGTCGCCACGCGTCCTGATGCGCTGTGTGTGCTGCTGAGCGGGCCCTGGCCCGGCTGACACAGCTGTCTAGCAGGCAGCCTGTGTCAAGGGCGGGAGAGAGAGGAGCTCAAGGCTGGTCTTTGGGGTCCTCAGCAGGTGTGGGTGAGGAGGCGAGGATAGGAGTTAGTCTTGGGAGGTCCAGCTGCCCTTCATGTTTGCACGGGCATGCTCAGGTGGTTGCACTTGAGTTTGTTGGGTGCTCACAGTGACCCGAGGTTGTAGGGGTGACACCAGGCATCTGAGTGCTGTTTGTTGTCTGTAGAGGGATGCCCACCCTCACCCCCACTGTGAGTAGGACAGGGCAGGTGAGGGTAGCAGGAGGGATGATCAGCTGCAGAGCACTGCTTTGGATGCAGGGGTTGCAGGGCTGGTCACCTTGTGAAGATGGTACCCGTGTGCTTTCTGCTGTGGACTTTGTTATGTATTTTCCTTCTTTTTGTCTCTAGGTCAAGCGTTCAAGAAGTAAAGGGGGCCTCGCGGGCCCTGATGGGACGAAGTCTGTCTTTGGGCAGATGTGCGCCAAGATGAGCTCGTTCAGTCCTGACAGCCTCCTCCTCCCACACCGGGTCTGGAAGGTCAAGTTTGTGGGTGAGAGCTCGCGTGTGTGGAGGGGTGTTGGTGTGAGAGGAGAACTGACAGACCCCCAGCTGCTCCCCAGGGGGCTCTGATGCGGTCAGTGACTCTGAGCTGCTGACCCCTCCTTTTCCCTAGGTGAATCTGTGGATGACTGTGGTGGTGGCTACAGTGAGTCCATAGCTGAGATCTGTGAGGAGCTGCAGAATGGACTCACCCCGCTTCTGATCGTAACACCCAATGGGAGGGACGAGTCGGGGGCCAACCGGGACTGCTACCTGTTCAGCCCAGCTGCCAGGGCGCCTGTGCACACCAACATGTTCCGGTTCTTGGGTAGGCCACTCGTGTAGATGCAGTGCTGCAGGCGTGCAGCTCCGTGTGCTCTGCTTTGTGTAATGGCTGCTCTGTCTTGGGACTGGTCGTGGCTGTTGTAAATACCTGTTTTAGCTTCCTCAGTGTGTAGCTGTAGGGACATGCAGAACTGGACCATTAGCAGCTGTGTGCTAAGGACCAGATGGTGCCTTTGTCACTCAGAGGATCTGAGATACTGTGTTTCTGCATCTTAAACATATCCGAAACTTGGGATCATATCTTAGAGAGTCTTTACATTTGGCCAGGCCCCCCCTCCTGGTGAGGGTCTGAATCCATCACTCATGGCACTGCCTCCAGCTTCCTTGAGAAGCTCCAGCTTGTCTGCTTTGCCATCAAAGGAACAAGGATTAGCCACTGTGGCTACAACTGTTGGTGGAACAAGCAGAAGAGTTATAGACTTAGTCCACAGGAACAGAAGGAAGTAATGAATTTTAGTGTATGGTATAAGGCTTCGAGGACAGACCTAAATCTCTGTGAATCGGGGCAACATTGGTTTAGAAGGCACTGAGGCTCCAGTGCCAAGCTCGTCTCCACTGTGTGGTTGAGTGGACTGGGTACTTTGTCATCTGTACCAAGTATGTCTTGTCTTTTGTGCTTTGAATGAGCAGGTGTGTTACTGGGTATTGCCATTCGGACTGGAAGTCCCCTGAGTCTGAACCTTGCTGAGCCTGTCTGGAAGCAGCTGGCTGGGATGAGCCTCACCATTGCAGACCTCAGCGAGGTAACCTCCAGGAGGGAGAGAACAGAGACATGGGACTCACTGTGTGTCCAATGCAAAGCATGGTGGGGGTCACCTGCGGTCTGGTTAAGAGGCACAGCCTGCCCTGAGGTCCCAACATACTCAGGATGATCAGTCTGCTGGCCATCTGGTAGCAGAGTGACGGTGTGGACACAGGCCAACCTGTTTCTAGAACTTGGTCTCTGCTTCGTGGGGTTTGCCACTTGTACAGTCTCGTCAGATGAGGAAGCTTGCTGTCTTTCCTGTGGCAGAGCTGAGCACGCGGCAGGCAGCTGGGGGGTAGTTTAGGCTCCTGGGGCCTCTGCAGGGTGTGGTCCCCTCAGTAGTCACTCTCAGCAAGTGATTTTGAGGACTTCCTTATTGCACACTCTTTCTTCAGCTCCATGGGTGAAAGCGTTTCCCTGCTGCTCCTCCTTTATTTCCTGGCACATGCAGTACACTTGGAGCCTTGCCACGGGCTCCAGGCAGATCGAGACCTGGCATGACCATGTGTGGGATGTTAACTGGGGCCTGGGGCGGAGGAACAACCCTGGCTCAGTAGGTGAACTCCCTTCTTCCCTTGAAAGGTCGACAAAGATTTTATCCCTGGACTCATGTACATCCGTGATAATGAAGCCACCTCGGAGGAGTTTGAGGCCATGAGCCTTCCCTTCACTGTGCCTAGTGCCAGTGGCCAGGACATCCAGCTGAGCTCCAAGTACACACACATCACTCTGGACAACCGTGCAGAGTATGTCCGGCTTGCAATAAACTACAGGTGTGTGATTGTCTGCCTTCCAGAGTTTCAACTCAATAAATAGCAAAAATAGCAGAAAATGGTTTGCTTGGGTGGCAGCTTTTTTTCCATAAGTAAAATTTAATGGACTTGGCTCCAGCAATTGCTGCCTACAATCATCAAAGCTTCCTATGTGGTCAGGGTCAGAGTACTTACTAGTCTCACCTGAGATTCCTGGCTCTGGCTGGAACACCGAGGTGAGAAGGCCCCTGTTGAACTCTTGCAAGCAGAGGTCACAGGACCTCTGTATGCCACCTCTCCTGGGGCAGGGCTGTGTTTGGATGGTCTCCACCCCTCCTGTGGCCCTTGCACTGCCATTCAGTTGTGTTTGCTGCATTGTGGACCGGCAGCGCCATCCATGGCCTCTGCCCACTGTCCCCTTAGTGTGGTCTTTGGAAGCCACAGAATCACCCAACTGGGTGTTGGGATGAGGCCCAGTGTGTCAGGTGGGCTTTGCTTGCTGGACTCTGGTTGAGGGCAGTCCTTGCAGGTATCCTGTGTGGTCCATCTCTGTTCATTTCTGTCCCATGCCCTAACTCGCCAGTCATGAGGACCTTGGATACAGCATTGTCTTTCAGAAAGTTCTTAGCTCAGCTGTTGTGGGACCTGACTCTCTGACTCTGCGTGTCTAATTCTGGCTCCTTCCTGGGAAGGAGGGAAAGATGGAGAATTGTGTCTTGTAATGGGTATAGCTGTGGCTCATTTTTGAGGTAGAATTCTGTGGGCCAGTCTGACAACTCAGTCCGCAAGAAGCTTTGAGACTCTGTGTCTACAAAGCATACACCTTGCTCGTCCGTATAATGAGACTTGATATGAGTAGAACATGATCTGCATGAAATGCAAAGTGAATGTTCTCTTTCAGACTCCATGAATTTGATGAGCAGGTAGCTGCCGTTCGTGAGGGGATGGCCCGAGTCGTACCTGTCCCTCTTCTCTCTCTCTTCACCGGATATGAATTGGAGACGATGGTACGCCCACCCCTTCGCTGTGCTTCCCTGCAGCACTCTTCTTGTGGTAATCCACTGAATCAACACCACCAGTTAACCTCTCAGTTAAATCTCGCTCTTGGAGGTCTGAGATGTGCTCATGCCTTTTGAGTACAGTAAGACGCACTCAGGAAGCGAGTGTTCGCTGCCTCCCACTCCTCCCCTCTAGGCTCTCTCACCTGACCCTCCCCAACCCCACCCTGGTAGAAAGCTGTGGTATGCTGATGTGAAGTGTGTCCCTCCACAGGTGTGTGGCAGCCCAGACATCCCTCTGCATCTTTTAAAGTCTGTGGCAACGTACAAGGGGGTGGAGCCCTCTGCACCCCTGATCCAGTGGTTCTGGGAGGTGATGGAGTCCTTCTCCAACACTGAGCGCTCCCTCTTCCTTCGCTTCGTGTGGGGCCGCACAAGGCTGCCCAGGACCATCGCCGACTTTCGGGGCAGAGACTTCGTCATCCAGGTGTGGCTCCTGCATGTCCTTTGGGATCAGTTGAGAGTCATGCCCCTCACACAGAGCTCTGCTGCAGATGAGAAAACAAACAGTTCTTTCTGTTACATGGTTTTCCTACCCTCTGGAAACAAAATGAAAAACACTTAACTTCTCTGATATGAGAGCTCAGAATTTTATGACTACAGGTGTTGGGTACCACTGCCTACTTCTAAAAAATGTATCTGGCCCCCCCCAGAATATGCTGCTATTAAGTCAGCATATTCTAGATTCTGAGCACACAGATCATGTTAGAAAGCATTTGTTTGAGTCTCTGGTTGAATTAGGTGAATCAATAAATAATGCTGCTTACTGAGAAAAATCAGAGCGCCCATCAGATTGAGGATAAGAGTTCTGCCTTGCGTTCTGTCGGTCAGAATCAGGCTCTGTTTACCTGCCAGGCCTGGGGGTGAAATCACAGCAACCAATTGCTATTTTTTACTGAAAGTCCTAAGAATTAATAAGTTGCTCCTTTTTATTTCTGAAATTGACTAGATGATATTTTTTCTGAAATTTTGTTATTCTTAGCCAAAAACATCATGCTGTATGTGAATGAGAGTCAAGTCTAATGAACATAATAAAACAGATTGCAGTTTTACCTGTCCTTGTACATGGTCTCTGATTATTTAACATTTTCATTAACAGGTATTGGATAAATACAACCCACCTGACCATTTCCTTCCTGAATCCTACACATGCTTCTTCTTGTTGAAGTTGCCCAGATATTCCTGTAAGCAGGTGCTGGAGGAGAAACTGAAATACGCCATCCACTTTTGCAAGTCGATAGACACAGATGATTACGCTCGCATAGCCCTCACAGGAGAGCCGGCTGCAGATGACAGCAGTGACGACTCGGAGAACGAGGATGTGGATTCATTTGCCTCAGATTCTACACAGGATTATATAACAGGACACTGAAGTGGATAAATACCGTCCACCACAAGGCCCCACGAGACTGAATGGGAGAGATGGGCTCGTCCTCTGGTGTGTGGGATACTGACTGGAGAGTTAGCCTTGCACTTGGAAACTTTGTTAAGAGGGTCTTCTAACCCACAATGCTGCATTACATATAGGACTTCGTGTTTGCTAAAGTGTGTAAAGGTTTTAACGTGAATATTGAATTGCAGCATCCCTGAAAATGAAAAAGCCTTTTCCCTTGTGGGTGCAATAGATATTTTCCCCTTCCTTTTAAATGTTGTGCATTGCCTTGATTGTACATTGGAAATACTGTGTAACAATGAAATCGTATTATAAATATTTCAATTAATTTTACTCAAAATTTGTTTATTAAAAGTTTTTTGAACATTAAATGATCAGTATTACTTGAATGCATCCAGAAGTTATTTAAACCAAACCAAAAGAAAAAGGCTGTCAGCTCCCTTCCCTCCCCCTCCCTAGATGCACACTCCAGCATCCGCGGTGTGTGACTGAAACCAAGTCCTCTCTGTGAGCAGTGTCATAACTTCTGTCATGGACAGCACTATATATAATGTTTGTGTCATGTTCATGCCTAAATTTTAATTCTTTATAAATAAAACATTTGTCACAAAATTGTAAGCTGATCTTTCATATATGGTTAAAACTAGCACTGATGGATATACTAACCACCGAAATATAGATCAGTGTTTGATGCAGCACTAGTTAAAATGATTCCTGTCTAATGAGACTTTCTTGGTTTCAGAACCAAACTCGTTATAGTGACGGAGGGAGTGCTCATCAGGAGCCGGGAGAGGTTTAGGGGAGTGGCTGGGGTCAGGAGCCTCTCCGCCCTCCATGCCGTCCACCTGGGCAACCCCGGTTCCCGCAGGCCTGGGGCCGAGGGAGTGTTTCTGGCCCAGTCGGCCATGGGGTAGGATTTGAGCTGCTTGTTCTGGGATCATGTGTCTAGTACGCTCTGCAGAGAGAAAGACTGAGATTGCAGTCTGAAGATTGGTCGACAGGCTTGATGCAGTGGAGCTTGGGGTAAACGGTACCAGAGGTAAGTGTTTTATGTTGGGAGACTTCGCTCAGGGATCCAGTGTGTTACATTTAAAGATCCAAAGAGAAATTTTCTTCTGGGCAATTATTCTTGACCAAGTTGGTTATAACATTTCTCAGCTTGTGTTAAAATTTGCTTCAGCTGTGATACTTGTTTTTTAATCACCATCCCTTTTGTTGTCAGTCAGTCAGTGGCACACAGTAAGCATTTATTGGACTTCCCTGCTGGTCCCGTGGTTAAGAATCTGCCTGCTAATGCAGGGGACATGGGTTTGATCCCTAGTCTGGGAAGGTTCCATATGCTGGGGGGCAACTAAGCCTGTACGCCACTACTACTGAAGCTCATGTGCCCCAGACCCTGTGCTCTACAAAAGAGACACCACCAATATAAGCCCATGCACCATAACTAGAATGTAGCTGTCACTCACCACAACTAGAGAAAAGCTGGAGCAGCAACAAAAACCCAGCGCAGCCAGAAATAAAGGTTTTTTTTTTTTTTTTTTAAATAAATACTTATTTCTCTCTCTCTGGAGAAGGCAATGGCAACCCACTCCAGTACTCTTGCCTGCAAAATCCCATGGATGGAGGAGGCTGGTAGGCTGCAGTCCATGGGGTCGCTAAGAGTCAGACATGACTAAGCGACTTCGCTTTTACTTTTCACTTTCATGTATTGGAGAAGGAAATGGCAACCCACTCCAGTGTTCTTGCCTGGAGAATCCCAGGGACAGGGAAGCCTGGTGGGCTGCCGTCTATGGCGTCGCACAGAGTCGGTCACGACTGAAGTGACTTAGTAGCAGCTTAGCAGCATCTGGGTGGGCTGGTTTTGCCTGCATGGTTCTGGACTGTGGGTTGGGTAGGGCTCTGCTTCACATGCCCTTCTGATGACTCAGGGTAGGAGAGCAAGGTATAGCCTGCACTCAGGCCTGAGTCCTTGTCAAGGTGTCCAGAAAGTCCTCTTTTCCAACTACATATCTGCATGAAGCCAAATTTTCTTCATATCCTTCAGTCAGAACATTATATGGGTGTTTTTCCTTTTTTCCTCCAAGAGTTTTACAGTGTAAAACAATAAAATCAATTTTATTTTTATGTATGTTGTTAGGGGTTGCAGGAGGTATGGGTTCAATCCCTGGGTTGAGAAGATCCCTGGAGAAGGAAATGGCAACCCACTCCAGTGTTCTTGCCTGGAGAATCCCAGGGACGGTCGAGCCTGGTGGGCTTCAGTTGATGGGGTCACACAGAGTCGGACATGACCGAAGTGACTTAGCAGCAGCAGCATGTCTCTATACAAATTAAAAAAATTTTTGTTGTAGTTCTGTGAAAAATTCCATTGGTAATTTGATAGCCATCGCGTTGAATCTGTAGATTGCCTGAGGTAGTACAGTCATTGTCGCACTATTGATTCTTGCAATCCAGGAACGTGGTCTGTCTTTTCCATCTGTCTGTGTTGTCAGTGGTTATTCAGTAGTCAGTTCTGACTTAGTAGATGTTGGTTTCTGAAAGAAGGGATGAATTCACTTCCTTCTACTCTGCCATTTTGTCTCCTCCCTACTAAATGCCTTTAAACTGCAGAATTTAGTCCAGAATTCCTCCCATTGCTTGCATTAAGCCTTCATTGTTCAGTTAGGCTATCCTTGGCTAGAGAGCCATTTATGCAATTTAAAACTTGGCTACTCCGCGTTCAAGGTCAGGAGGGGCGGCCTTGAGGAGATACCCCTCACCCAAGGTAAGGTACAGCGGCTGCACTTTGCTGGAGCGGCTGTGAAGAGATTTTCCACGACCAAGGTAAGAGAAACCCAAATAAGACGGTAGGTATTGCTAGGGGGCACCAGAGGGCAGACAAACTGAAATCATAATCACAGGAAACTAGCTGATCTGATCACATGGACCACAGCCGAATGTGGTCCACTGGAGAAGGGAATGGCAAACCACTTCAGTATACTTGCCTTGAGAACCCCATGAACAGTAACAAAGGGCAAAATGATAGGATACTGAATGAGGAATTCCCCAGGTCGGTAGGTGCCCAGTATGCTACTGGAGCTCAGTGGAGAAATAACTCTAGAAGGAATAAAGGGATGGAGCAAAAGCAAAACAAATACCCAGTTGTGGATGTGACCAGTGATAGAAGCAAGGTCCGGTGCTGTAAAGAGCAATATTGCATAGGAACCTGGAATGTTAGTTCCATGAATCAAGGCAAATTGGAAGTGGTCAAACAGGAGATGGCAAGAGTGAACGTCGACATTCTAGGAATCAGTGAATTAAAATGGACTGGAATGGGTGAATTTAACTCAGATGACCATTATATCTACTACTGTGGGCAGGAATCCCTTAGAAGAAATGGAGTAGCCATCATGGTCAACAAAAGAGTCCGAAATGCAGTACTTGGATGCAATCTTAAAAATGACAGAATGATTTCTGTTCGTTTCCAAGGCAAACCATTCAATATTACAGTAATGCAGGCCTATGCCCCAACCAGTAATGCTGAAGAAGCCGAAGTTAATCGGTTCTATGAAGACCTACAAGACCTTTTAGAACTAACACCCAAAAAAGATGTCCTTTTCATTCTAGGGGACTGGAATGCAAAAGTAGGAAGTCAAGAAACACCTGAAGTAACTGGCAAATTTGGCCTTGGAGCACGGAATGAAGCAGGGCAAAGGCTAATAGAGTTTTGTCAAGAGAACGCACTGGTCATAGCAAACACCCTCTTCCAACAACACAAGAGAAGACTCTACACGTGGACATCACCAGATGGTCAACACCGAAATCAGATTGATTATATTCTTTGCAAACAAAGATGGAGAAGCTCTATACAGTTAGCAAAAACAAGACCAGGAGCTGACTGTGGCTCAGATCATGAACTCCTTATTGCGAAGTTCAGACTGAAATTGAAGAAAGTAGAGAAAACCACTAGACCATTCAGATATGACCTCAATCAAATCCCTTATGATTATACAGTGGAAGTGAGAAATAGATTTAAGGGACTAGATCTGATTGATAGAGTGCCTGATGAACTCTGGACGGAGGTTTGTGACATTGTACAGGAGACAGGGACCAAGACCATCCCCATGGAAAAGAAATGCAAAAGAGTGAAATGGCTGTCTGAGGAGGCCTTACAAATAGCTGTGAAAAGCAGAGAGGCGAAAAGCAAAGGAGAAAAGGAAAGATATAAGCATCTGAATGCAGAGTTCCAAAGAATAGCAAGGAGAGATAAGAAAGACTTCCTCAGTGATCAATGCAAAGAAATAGAGGAAAACAACAGAATAGGAAAAACAAGAGACCTCTTCAAGAAAATTAGAGATTCCAAGGGAACATTTCATGCAAAGATGGGCTCGATAAAGGACAGAAATGGTATGGACCTAACAGAAGCAGAAGATATTAAGAAGAGGTGGCAGGAATACACAGAAGAACTGTACAAAAAAGATCTTCACGACCAAGATAGTCACGATAACGTGATCACTGACCTAGAGCCAGACATCTTGGAATATGAAGTCAAGTGGGCCTTAGAAAGCATCACTACTAACAAAGCTAGTGGCGGTGATGGAATTCCAGTTGAGCTATTTCAAATCTTGAAAGATGATGCTGTGAAAGTGCTGCACTCAATATGCCAGCAGATTTGGAAAACTCAGCAGTGGCCACAGGACTGGAAGAGGTCAGTCTTCATTCCAATCCCAAAGAAAGGCAATGCCAAAGAATGCTCAAACTACCGCACAATTGCACTCATCTCACACGCTAGTAAAGTCATGCTCAAAATTCTCCAAGCCAGGCTTCAGCACTATGTAAACCGTGAACTCCCAGATGTTCAAGCAGGTTTTAGAAAAGGCAGAGGCACCAGAGATCAAATTGCCAACATCCGCTGGATCATGGAGAAAGCAAGAGAGTTTCAGATAAATATCTATTTCTGCTTCATTGACTATGCCAAAGCCTTTGACTGTGTGGATCACAATAAACTGTGGAACATTCTGAAAGAGATGGGAATCCCAGACCACCTGACCTGCCTCTTGAGAAACCTGTATGCAGGTCAGGAAGCAACTGTTAGAACTGGACATGGAACAACAGACTGGTTCCAAATAGGAAAAGGTGTACGTCAAGGTTGTATATTGTCACCTTGCTTATTTAACTTATATGCACAGTACATCATGAGGAACGCTGGGCTGGAAGAAGCACAAGCTGGAATCAAGATTGCCGGGAGAAATATCAATAACCTCAGATATGCTGATGACACTACCCTTATGGCAGAAAGTGAAGAGGAACTCAAAAGCCTCTTGATGAAAGTGAAAGAGGAGAGTGAAAAGGTTGGTTTGAAGCTCAACATTCAGAAAACAAAGATCATGGCATCTGGTCCCATCACTTCATGGGAAATAGATGGAAAAACAGTGGAAACAGTGTCAGACTTTGTTTTTTTGGGCTCCAAAATCACTGCAGATGCTGATTGCAGCCATGAAATTAAAAGACGCTTGCTCCTTGGAAGGAAAGTTGTGACCAACCTTGATGGTATATTAAAAAGCAGAGACATTACTTTGCCAACCAAGGTCCGTCTAGTCAAGGCAATGGTTTTTCCCGTGGTCATGTATGGATGTGAGAGTTGGACTGTGAAGAAGGCTGATCGCCGAAGAATCGATGCTTTTGAACTGTGGTGTTGGAGAAGACTCTTGAGAGTCCCTTATACTGCAAGGAGATCCAACCAGTCCATTCTAAAGGAGATCAATCCTGGATGTTCATTGGAGGGACTGATGCTAAAGCTGAAACTCCAATACTTTGGCCACCTCATGCGACGAGTTGACTCACTGGAAAAGACTCTGATGCTGGGAAAGGTTGGGGGCGGGAGGAGAAGGGGACGACGGAGAATGAGATGGCTGGATGGCATCACCGACTCTGTGGACATGAGTTTGAGTGAACTCCGGGAGTTGGTGATGGACAGGGAGGCCTGGCGTGCTGTGGTTCATGGGGTCGCGGAGAGTCGGACACGACTGATCGACTGAACTGAACTGATAATGGTTTTGACATTTCTTCCATCAAGTGCTGGTAGCTGTGTCCTTCCCCTTGGACCTGGCCTCTGTGACTGCTTGCTAAATAGAATATGACAGAAGTGACACCTGCCTATCTTGGGTCAGGCCTCATGGGCCTGGATTCCATTTCCTGACTCGGGTCCCAGCCACCATGCTGTAAGGCAGTCCAAGCGTTAACAGGCCATGTGGCAATGGCAGTAGACCCACACCAGAGGTAAGTTAGTACACCTCCAGACGCTTCCAGCCTCCAGACTCAAGTTACTTCCCACCTTTGTGTCACCCTGACTCTCTTGGTATATAGATGAGCTATTTCCATGGTGCCTTTTTTAATTCCATTCTGACCAAAAGAATCTGGGAGCATGATAGATGGTCACTGTTTTTGTTACTAAACTTGGGGTGGTTTGTTATAGCAATAGATAAAGACCTGTCTGAGTTTGTGTTTGATTTTTCTGCTTTCTGAGGTGGGCCAAGAGGTAGAAGGAAACTGCTCTGGCCATCTGCCCCAGTATCCCTTCCTTTCCCGTACCTGTAAAGGATCAGTACACAAGTTTGGCTGATCTGACCATCTGTGGGCACCAGTGGGTGAGCAGAGCACAGGGGCTTTGTTGTCAGAGCAGACAAAGACTGCGGCCAACAGAATCCTGAAGAGCCAGTGGTCACAGGGACCCTGGAGGAGGGTGGAGTTCATAAAGCAAAGCCACAGTCAGGTTTCCACTGAAGATGTGGCTGGAGGGCAGGGCAGGGGATCACTCTGAGTTATACCTGTCAACTGAGGATCTGAGGTCAGGGGCACCTTCACAGGATCACCCACAAACACATAAAATATGCATAAACACATTCACACAAACCTACCACTGTATATAAGCAAAAGGATTTTATTGCAGAAATGCTGATATTTGCATGTACATTCAAGTATGGTTGACCCTTGATCAACATGGGAGCTAGGGATGCACAACTGAAAATCCCTGTGTAAATGGACCTACACAGGTCAAACTCATATTTTTCCAGGGTAAACAGTACCATGTACTTCAAAATACACACTGTTGGCCTTTGTATCAGATTCCAATGATGCTGCTCTTTCCTGAGAAAACTTAGAGACCTCCTATTTTGGAATTTCCTGAGCCATTCAAGAAAAGTGTGACTTTATGGTGATATCTTGGTAAAATCACCATGTCTTTCCTAAACTGTCCCCAACCACTCTGGCTGAAGAAATCCAGTCCCCATTCACGGGAAAGCAGGGCCATATGAATTACACTACAGGTTTCTGGTGATGCTTCTGTATCCAATTCTTGTTCCCAGCTGCCAAGAAGGAAACCCCCATCTGGACCTGGTTTCAGCAACCAAGAGGGAGGGCTGGCAATAAATCAGGATCCGAGATAGCTCATGGTTAGGTCCAACATGGTGCATGGCCTTGGAGACTCCCCTGCTCTGAGGGGCCTTCACTGCCATGTGGATTTGACCATGAAAATGCCAGTTCCTTGCAAGGGTGAGATTTCCTCCTTAATTTAGGCCATGAAAGTTCATCCCCTGGAGCAGGAATAGGGGTGATTTCACTACAAATGTTTAGCAGCTACTCAAGAGACATAGACTAGGAAGGCTTGGGGTCAGCACGTAGATGCTGGGGATGGGCACGAGGCACGGAGAGCCATGTGGTAGCCATGATTGCCCTGCTGGTGCTTCATGACCCTTCTCCGGTCAGGTTGGCACTCACCGCCTCCCACTGTATGGAGGCCATTCAGTAAGGGCAAGGCAGCCTGGAACTTTCTGTCTGTCCCAGATGCCTACACATTTGTGCTCTGGGGCCCCCTTACCACTTTCCCATGTAACAGAGTTCTCAAAGTGCTGGAGGAAGACTTGGCCAAGGTGGCCCCCACTCCACGTGAATAGGGTTGTTGCTATGTCCACACTGGCTGCTAGTGGCAGTCTGAATAGAGACAACTACTAATGTGGCACTTGGCCTCCTCTTGGGGAGGCTGGGGTCTCCAGCTGGTGTGCCAGCACTGGTACTGCTCCGTGGCAGTGCCCACTGTGCTCTGGGAGGCCTGACAACCCTGCATCCTTGGTCCTTGCTCCTGGGCAGCTCCCACCACACCCTGCTTGGTACAGTTCAGTTCAGTCGTTCAGTCGTGTCTGACTCTTTGTGACCCCATGAATCGCAGCATGCCAGGCCTCCCTATCCATCACCAACTCCCAGAGTTCACCCAAACCCATGTCCATCGAGTCGGTGATGGCATCCAACCACCTCATCCTCTGTCATCCCCTTCTCCTTCCACCTTCAATCTTTCCCAGCATCAGGGTCTTTTCCAATGAGTCAGCTCTCCGCATGAGGTGGCCAAAATATTGGAGTTTCAGCTTCAACATCAGTTCTTCCAATGAACACCCAGGACTGATCTCCTTTAGGATGAACTGGTTGGATCTCCTTGCAGTCCAAGGGACTCTCAAGAGTCTTCTCCAACACCACAGTTCAAAAGCTTCAATTCTACAGCATACATGTTATAAGTGTGTACGTTCGAACACCTAGTGTAACTGGGTTTCGTGCTTCTCTCAGAGAGTCTTGGAGAGGAAACTCCCATAAGGATAACTTTTTGAGTTCTGCCTGTTAGGTGAGCCTAACTCTCACTGTAGGTAAGCCAAGAGCTTTGGACTTCCTGCAGTGCCCAGTAGATTAAAGCCCCAGTGGCGCTTCCCAGTCCACAGCAAGCCTGTGTGTCTGTGTGTGTGTGCCTATACGTATGTCTGTGTGTTGGGGTGTGTGTAGATGTTTATGTGTCTCTCTGTGTATCTGTTTATATTTTTGTGTGTACTTCTGCATCTCTGTGTGTGTAATGTCTGTGATGTGTGTGTGTGTGTTTGTGTCTCTGAATAGTTTACCTGTCTCGATGTGTCTGTTTGTATTTCCTTAAGTGTTTATGTGTCCATGTGTGTCCAATGTGCATCTGTGTGTGGGTGTGTCTGTGTGTGGTTTGTGTGTGTGTGTTGTATGATACAGTGCTTTCCACAAGTGTAACCTTCATAGCCCTAGGCTGGAGGTGGGAAAGCATAAGAAAATAAGATGAATGCTGATCAGGTTTATCAGCTGTAGTAGAGAACTCTTAAAGAGCAGAACAGAAAAAAGTAGGCCGGATATTTACTAATTTTGCATTTTCCCAATTCTTATTCATAGGGAAAAAGCTGTTACAAGTATCAAAACTTGGCTACCATCTATCAAGTAGAGATGGACAGGGCAAAGTAAGCGCTGGATGCACCTAGTGTTCAGAGAGAGCTCTGCCCCTGGCGCTCATTTTGGCACATACCAAAATTGGAACACATACCAAAATTGGAACCTTGAAGAGATTAGCATGGCCCCTGAGCAAGGATGACATGTAAATTCATGAAGCGTTTTGTGTTTTCAGAACTCTTAGAGGAAACCATAGGCAGAACACTCTTTGACATAAATTGCAGCAAGATCTTTTTTGACCCACATCCTACAGTAATAAAAATCAAAACAAAAGAAACAAATGGGACCTAATTAAGCTTAAAACCTTTTGCACAGCAAAGGAAAAAAGCCATAAACAAAGCAAAAAGACAACTGTCAGAATGGGAGAAATATTTGCAAGCAAAGCAACTGACAAAGAATTAAACTGCAAAATATAGAAACAGTCCATGCAGCTCAATATCAGAAAAACAAACAACCCAGTCAAAAAATGAGTGGAAGACCTAAACAGACATTTATCCAAGGAAGAAGAAATACAGAAATACATATAGATGGCCGACAAGTACATAAAAAAATGCTCAACATCATTCATTAGAGAAATGAAAAGCAAAACTACAATGAGCTCCAATTAAAAAAAAAAAAAAACTACAATGAGGTGTCACCTCATACCAGTCAGAATGGCCATCATCATAGAATTTACAAAGAGTAAATGCTGGAGGGGGTTTAAAGGAACCCTTTTAAGGAACCCTCTTACATTGTTGGTGGGAATGTAAATTGGTACAGCCACAATGGAGAACGGTATGGAGTTTCCTTAAAAAACGAAAAATGGAACTACCATATGACTCAGCAATCCCTCTAGTGGGCATATACCAGGAGAAAAGCATAATTCAAAAAGATACCTGTACCCCAATGTTCATCACAGCACTATTTACAATAGCCAGGACATGGAATGTCCATCAATAGAGGAGTGGATAAAGAAGATGTGATACAAATATACGGTGAAATACTGCTGGAGACTGTCACACAGTATGAAGCAAGTAAGAAAGAGAAACATCAAATATTGTAAAGACGATCCGCAGAGTAGAAGCAGAGACATAAATACAGAGAACAAACATCTTCCCCAAGGGGGACGTGAGTGGGTGGGTAGGATGACTTGGGGACATGGGGTTGAGATACATATATATAATGTATAAAATAGGTGACTAATGAGAACCTGCTGTATTGCACAGGGTAATCTACTCAGTGCTCTTTGGTGACCTGAAGAGGAAGAAAATCTCCCCAAGATAGGATATATGTATATGTATAGCTGATTCATTTTGCTGTATAGCAGAAACTAACAAAACATTGTAAAGCAACTATACTCCAATTAAAATAGAGAGAGAGCTCTGGCTTCTGACCAGGAGCATCATTTCTTTTTTATTTAAAATTTTTTTAAAATTAATTTTTAAGGATAATTGCTTTACAGAATTGCGTTGGTTTCTGCCAAACATCAACTTGAATCAGTCACAGGTATACATTATGTCTGCACCCTCTTGAACCTCCTTCTCACCTCCCACTCCATCCCACCCCTCTAGGTTTGTTACAGAAGCTGGGTTTGAGTTCCTTGAGTCATACAGCAAATTCCCAATGGCTATTTTACATATTGTCTTCATTTTTTGATGGTTTCTTGCAGCTGCTAGGGTAAGGGAGCAGGGGCGGGAGCAGTGAAGGAGTGGAGTGGGTGGGTGTGGAGGGGATGCCCATCGTGACGTCTGTGGGTGTGGCCAGGCTAGCAGGAGGACGGTGGAGCAGCTGGGAGCTCGCCTGCCTCCCAGGACTACCTCCATCATCATTTCAGCGCTCTCATCTTGAACTGTAAACTTGCTCCTGGAAGAAGATCAAGTCTTCAGGTTAGTTGGGAGAGAGGAGACGAGGAGCTAACCTGTTCTAGGGAGCAGGCGGGGTTTTAATAAGCCTGTGCTGAATTGTTGGTTTTAGGAGCAAGGAAAATTCCTCTCAGGGAAAATGTGCAAAGTCTAAGACTGAATAGCTGGTGTGAGCACTTGGGCTTAACACCACAACAAGTTATTTTCTGCATATAATGGCTCATTGGGAGGCAAGTTCCCAAGACAAAGGGCGTCCCCAGTCCGGGAGGGCTGTGGGGGTACGGAGGAGGAGAATTTGGAACAGTTCAGGCAGCAAATGTTCTGCCTGAACTGAGGAATGGCATCTGCTCTCACCGCTGACTTAACCCACGTGAACACTAGTCAGGCGTTTTTGTGGAATGGAATGCGCCAGGGGGAAAACATTAAATCCCTCAGAGCTGCTTCTCTGCACTCTGACCACACACAGTGCCCACTCTTTCCAAATAATGGATGTTAAGCACAGGCATCCCTGGGTGTGGATGTGCTTGGGTTTGACAGGGTAGGTATCTGGAGCTCCTACCACACTGGCCTGGCTACCTGTGAAGCTACCCAAGGAAAATGTTTGAGCTCTGGTTTAAGGAATGTGATAGCTCTGCAACCTGCTGCGATTTTGAGGAAGAGCCAACAGGAGGCTGTGAGCAGGGTGGGCGGCTTCTATATCCTTGTGTTTACAAGGCAGGCCCCTGTGACCTAAATCATCTAGGAAATGCCATCCCTGAGGTGTGCATTTCAGGGGTGAGCATGAGGTCTGCTGTCCAGGCCCCTGGGGCAAGGCCTGCCAGGGCTTGGAGGGCCTGGGAGATTGAATACATCTAGGGATACCTGTCAGAGAAGGCAATGGCAAGCCACTCCAGTACTCTTGCCTAGAAAATCCCATGGATGGAGGAACCTGGTAGGCTGCAGTCCGTGAGGTCGCTAAGGGTCCGACAGGACTGAGGGACTTCACTTTCACTTTTCACTTTGACACATTGAAGAAGGAAATGGCAACCCACTCCAGTGTTCTTGCCTGGAGAATCCCAGGGACGGGGGAGCCTGGTCTGCTTCCGTCTATGGGGTCACACAGAGTCGGACACGACTGAAGTGACTTAGCAGCAGCAGCAGTAGGGATACCTGTGCTGTGCTGTGCTTAGTTGCTCAGGTGTGTCTGATTCCATGTGACTCCATGAACTGTAGCCGCCAGGCTCCTCTGTCCATGGGGATTCTCCAGGCAAGAATACTGGAGTGGTTTGCCATGCCCTCCTCCAGGGGATCTTCTCAAATCAGGAGTCGAGCCCAGGTCTCCCAGATTGCAGGCAGATTCTTTACCATCTGAGCCATCAGGGAAGCCCTCTCACATATTTGCTATTAAGGATTAAATCTCAGGTTTGTTGGGAGAGAGGAGATGAGGAGCTAACCTGTTCTAGGGAGCAGGCGGGGTTTTAATAAGCCTGTGCTGAATTGTCGATTTTAGGAGCAAGGAAAATTCCTCTAAGACTGAATAACTGGTATGAGCACTCGGGCATGACACCACAAGTTATTTTCTGGATACAATGGCTCATTGGGAGGCAAGTTCTCAAGGCAAAGGGCATCCCCAGTCCGGGAGGGCCGTGGGGATACAGAGGAGGAGAATTTGGAACAGTTCAGGCAGCAAATGTTCTGCTTGAACTGTGGGATGACATCTGCTCTCACTGCTGACTTAACCCGCGTGAACACTAGTCAGATGAGAGCTCTAGGTAAACTGTAACTCTGTGTTTAGTTGCTTCAGTCATGTCCAACTCTTTGTGATCCTATGGAATGTAGCCTGCCAGGCTCCTCTGTTCGTGGGGATTCTCCAGGCAAGAATACTGGAGCCGGTTGCCATGCCCTCCTCCAGGGAATCTTCTCAACTCAGGGGTTGAACCCAGGTCTCCCGCATTGCATGCAGATTCTTTATCATCTGAGCCAAACTGTAAAGGATTGCACAAAAGCTACCTCTTATTGCAGATTTAGTTTACAAATGCTTGAGTGCCTTTTTTCAAATCAGGTGTAATGTGGGGGTGATTTAGGAATATAAGTCCCTAAAGATTTATGACACTGATGAAAAGCAAATGCTTACACCATTCTTGTTCTTTGAGAAGCCATGACACCCCTGGGGTTAGGTGAGATCTGAGATCATCAGTAACATGCGGTAGGGGGAGACTCCAGCCGCTGCTAGAGATCTGGGTGCCTCGATGCCTGAGGAAGGTTTTAAGCCTGAGTCCAGGGCATCATGTGCATGTTGGAAAGATCGCCATGATTAGATGGTGGGGAGCAGCTAGGAGGTTCTATAAAGCCACTGCAGAGTCCTACCAGCTGAGAAGTGACTGCAGTCAGGTCAGGGAGGCTCTGCTTAGGTGAGGGGTCTGCAGAGTCAGAGGGAGTCATCAGAGGTGCTCCTGGCTGTGTGTACCTGAATGGTCATAGGGCCCCAGGGGAAGGAACAGGTTTTGGGGCTTCTACAATGGTGTTTGGGCACCTTGGAGACACTGGGGTGGATGAGAAGGCAGCTGGAACACAGTGGTCTGGGCTGCAGAGGGGACTGGTGAATCACATGTCCACGGGTGAGAACCGCACTTGCTGGTTAGAGTTTACAGAGTTTTGTCCTTTCAATTGTGCTGCACTGCGGGATATGTGGAGGTACTTGCCTACTATTCAGGGAACTGCTTGCCTGGGCAGGATGTCCCCATACTGGGCACCCGAGACCCCAAGTACAAGGGGTTGCACTTGGCAAGGGGAGTAGCAGGACTCAACTGCAGCGCAAGTCTCTTTTCTGGGAGGGAGAGCTCTGTCTCCTATGATGGAGAGAGAGGCCTGAGCACAGAGTGGGATCTCCAAGTTCTTCTTCACCTGGGGCTTCCCAGGTGGCACTAGTGGTAAAGAACCCACCTGCCAAGGCAGGAGACAAAAGAGACTTGGGTTTGATCCTTGTATCAGGAAGATCCTCTGGAGGAGGGCATGGCAATCCATCCCAGTATTCTTGCCTGGAGAATCCCATGGACAGAGGAGCCTGGCAGGTCACAGTCCATAGGGTCGCAGAGTCTGACACCACTGAAGCGACTTGACACATGCACACCAAGTTCTTCTCAAGGCTCAGAGGAAGACAGCTCTTTTATCTGAACTAAAAGTTGAGAATTATGTTTTATTTAGGGGGTTTTCTGAGGACTCATGCCCCAGAAGACAGCCTTTCAGATATCTCCGAGGGATTGCTTTGAAGAAGAGAGTAACCAAGATATATAGGAATTTTTGCTGCAGAAACCAGGTAGTCAGAACATCAAAAGATAACTGTTAATTGAAAGGAGCCAGATATCCCAAGGAATTTAGTGCTTTTCTCTGTAGAAGATGCTACAGTCTGGGCTCACTGAAATCACTCCTTTGATATGCACCTCAGCTCTCTGGGGCCTGCGTCCCACCTGCTTCCTCCACCCTGAGCCTCCTCAGGGTCAGCGGTGGCTACAGGGGCTGGTGGCTTCATTGTCACAACGCCCTTTGTTTACTGACACAGCAGGTGATATTCTTTGTCCCCACTTTAAAAGGAGCGCATAGGGCTTCCATGTTGGGCCAGTGGCTAAGAATCCACCTTGCAACGCAGGGGACACTGGTTCGATCCCTCCTCGGGGAAGATCCCACGTGTCTCAGGGCAGCTCAGCCGCTGTGCCACACCTACTGAGCCTGTGCTCTGGAGCCTATGCTCCCCAGCAGGGGAGGCTGCCTCAATGAGAAGCCCTCACACTGTGGCTAGAGAGTAGCCTCCACTTGTTACAACTGGAGAAAGCCCACGCACAGCCACAAAGACCCAGTGCAGCCTAAAATAACTGAACATATAAAATGAAAAAGAGAGAACATACAGGGGGGCTTTTAACCCAGTTCATTCATGGCAAGAGCCATCTGGAGGGATTAAGGATCAGACTTCTCAGTCTCGGTCCTGGCCTGGAGTGGAATGAGCGAAAAGGCACCTGCGCTGCCGTCACTGGGAAAGGCCTGTCTCTGCGTACAGGGTAGGCCGATTCCTGGTGGCCTGTACAGTCCCAGAGTCTATGCCTGCACCTTCTCCTGGCTTCATGACCTAGAAAGACTGCACCAAATGCAGAAGACCCAGTCACACCCACAAGAATGCAGCTACCTGGACAGTTCTACATCAAGAGGGAAGCTTTGGTCCTGAATGGTTTTGTGGAGAGGGACATTGGATAACTGGGTGTGTTCTCAGGACTGAGACATTGTCCATAGGAGGAAGGAATTGCCTGTGGAGTGATTTCTATTTAATAATAAAGTTTTCGCAGCAGCTAATGTGCTTTTAGTCTGTCGTCTGTTTCCATTATTGCATATGTCAAATGATGAAAGAACATGGAGAAAAGTGTTCTTAAAATTTACAAAGAAACTGTTTTCTACATGATGTGTATTGGTACTGCTGGTTTATGCACTACTGTAAAAGCACCAGGCTAGCATTGTATTAAGTCATTCACTTTATTCAATTGGCCTGTCTGTGCAGAAGAGGGCACCACATTCCAAAGACAACTATAACAGCACCACAGCATGCACAGGGTACCAAGGAGGTGCTTGTTTAGGTGCAGTCTTGCTGGGCTGAAGGCTACTCAGGGCAGGTTCCTAGGACTTGCCACTCTTCCACTTCCTGTCCCTACATCTCTGCTGGCTCATTGGCACCAAACCTAGAATGCAGAGAAATTCTATCATGCCCACAAAATCCTAGCCAAATTCTGCTCTCAGGGCCATCACGGAAGGGCTGTGGGTGTCCGGCCCCAGCTGGAGCATAAAGAACACAGCTCTCTTAATCCCCTTTCCTTTTTTGATTCTTTTTTTCCCCTCTATTTTTTAATTGGACGATGGTTGCTTTACAATATTGTGTTGGCCTCTGCCATACATTAACATGAATCAGCAGCAGGTATATGTATGTCCCCTCCCTCCTTAAACCCTCTCCTATTTCCCACCCCATCCCACCCCTCTAGTTTGTCACAGAGCACTGGGTTGAGGTTCTTGTGTCACACAGCAAATTTCCACTTGCAATCTATTTTATATATGGTAAGTGGTGGCTAGTGGTAAAGAATCTGCTTGCCAGCGCAGGAGACGTAAGAGACACAGATTCGATCCCTGGGTCAGAAAGATCTCCTGGAGGAGGACGTGGCAACCCACTCCAGTATCCTTGCCTGGAGAATCCTATGAGCAGAGGAGCCTGGCAGGCTACAGTCCATAGGGTCACACAGAGTCGGACACAACCGAAGCAGCTTAGCACGCAAATACATGCTTCCGTGCTACTCTTTCAATCTGTCCCACCCTCTCCTTCCCACAATGTGTCCACAAGTCTGTTCCCTGTGTTTGCATCTCTACTGTTCCCCTGCAGATAGGTTCATCAGTACTGTTTTGTCTAGATTCCATATGCATGTGTTAACATACAGTATTTTTCTTCCTCTTTCTGACTTACTTCACTCTGTATAATAGCCTAGGTTCATTCACCTCAAAAGGACTGACTCGAATGTGTTCTTTTCTTTTTGTAGCTGAGGAATATTCCATTGTACATATGTACCACAGCTACTGTATCCATTAATCTGTCAAGGGACATCTAGGTTGCTTCTATTTCCCATCTATTGTAAACAGTGCTGCAGTGAACATTGGGGTACATGTGTCTCTTTCAATTCTGGCTTTCTCAGGGTAGATGCATTACCCTGTTGTGGCATTGTTGGGTCATATGATAGTTCTATTCCTAGTTTTTTAAAGAATCTCTATACTGTTCTCCATAGTGGCTGTATCAACTTACATTCCCACCAACAGTGCAAGAGGGTTCCCTTTTCTCCACACCCTCTCCAGCATTTATTGTTTGTAGACTTTTTAATGATGGCCATTCTGACTAGTGTGTGGTGGTACCTCACTGTGGTTTTGATTTGTATTTCTCTAATGATGAGTGATGTTGAGCATCGTGTGTTTTTTGGCCATCTGTATGTCTTCTTTGGAGAAATGTCTGTTTGGGCCTTTCATCCATTTTTTGATGGGTTGTTTGTTTTTCTGGTATTGAGCTGCATGAACTGTTTGTTTGCAGTTATCTTCTCCCATTCTGAAGGTTGTCTTTTAATCTTGTTTAGTGTTTCTTTTGCTGTGAAAAATCTTTTAAGGTTAATTAGGTCCCATCTGTTTACTTTTTATTTCCATTACTCTAGGAGGTAGTTCAAAGAGGATCTTGCTATTACGTATGTCAAAGAGTATATCACCTATGTTTTCCTCTAAGGGCTTTATAGCTTCTGGCCTTACATTTAAATCTTTAATCCATTTTGAGTTTATTTTTGTGTGTGGTGTTGGAAGGTGTTCTAGCTTCGTTCTTTTACATGTAGCTGTCCATTTTATCCCAGCACCACTTATTGAAGAGGCTATCTTTTCTCCATTGTATTTTCTTGCCTCCTCTGTCAAGATAAGGTGCCCAAGATGCGTGGGTTTATCTCTGAACTCTCTTTCTTGTTCCATCGGTCTATATTTCTGTTTTTGTGCCAATACCATACTGTCTTACTGACTGTAGTTTTGTAGTATGGTCTGAAGTCAAGAAAGTTGATTGCTCCAACTCCTACCTTCTTTTTCAAGACTCCTTTGGCTGTTTGTGACCTTGTGTGTCTCCATACAGACTGTGAGATTTTGTCCCAGTGCTGTGAAGATGCCATTGGCAGCTTGCTCCTTGTCGTTCACCCATTCAGTTGTATCAGACTCACTGCAGTCCTTAGACTGCGGCACACCAGCCTCCCCTGTCCTCCACAAGCTCCCGGAGCTTGCTCAAACCCATGTCCATTGAATCGGGGATGCCATCCAAGCTGCTCATCCTCCGTCGTCCCCTTCTCCTGCCCTCAGTCTTTCCCAGCATCAGGGTCTTTTCCAATGGCTCAGCTCTTCACATCAGGTGGCCAAAGTATTGGAGTTTCAGTTTCAGCATCAGTCCTTCTGATGAATATTCAAGGCTGATTTCCTTTAGTATTGACTGGTTTGATCTCCTTGCAGTTCAAGGGACTCTCAAGAGTCTTCTCCAGCACCACAGGTCAAAAACATCAATCTTTTGGCATTCAGCCTTTTTTATTGTCCAACACTCACATCCATACAAAATGACTACTGGAAGAAATCATAGCTTTGAATACAAGGACTTTTGTTGGCAAAGTGATGTGTCTGCTTTTTAAAACGCTATCTAGGTTTGTTATAGCTTTTCTTCCAAGGAGCAGATGTCTTTTAATTTCATGGCTGCACTCACCATCTGCAGTGCTTATGGAGGCCAAGAAAATAAAGTCTGTTACAGTTTCCATTTTTCCCCCCATCTATTTGCCATGATTTCCTAAAGGAAATCAGTCCTGAATATTCATTGGAAGGACTGTTGTTGTCGCCGAAACTCCAATACTTTGGCCACCTGATGTGAAGAGCTAACTCATTTGAAAAGACCCTGATGCTGGGAAAGATTGAGGGCAGGAGGAAAAGGGGATGACAGAGGATGAGATGGTTGGATGGCATCACCAACTCAATGGACATTGGGTTTGGGTGAACTCCGGGAGTTGGTGATGGACAGGGAGGCCTGGCGTGCTGCGGTCCATGGGGTCGCAAAGAGTCAGACCTGAGTAAGTGACTGAAGTGAACTGAACTAATTTGCCATGAAGTGATGGGACTGGATGCCGTGATATTAGTTTTTTGATGTTGAGTTTTAAGCCAGCTTTTTTACTCTTCTCTTTCACATTCATCAAGAGGCTCTTTAGTTCTTCTTTGCTTTCTGCAATTTGGGTAGTGTCATCTGCATATCTGAGATGATTGAATTTTTCCTGGAAATCTTGATTCCAGCTTGTGCTTCATTCAGCTTGGCATTTCACATGATATACTCAGCATATAAACAAATAAGCAGGGTGACAATATACAACCTTGACATACTCCTTTCTCAATTTTGAACCAATCTGTTGTTCCATAACTGGTTCTGTTGCTTCTTGACCTGCATATAGATTTCTCAGGAGGCAGGTAGTTTGATAGGGATTGCATTGAATCCATAGATTACTTTGGGTAGTGTAGTCACTTTTCCAATATTGATTATTCCAATCCAAGAACATGGTATAGCTCTCCATCTGATTGTGTCATCTTTGATTTCTTTCATCAGTGTTTTATAGTTTTCTGCATACAGGTCTTTTGCATCTTTAGGTAGGTTTATCCCTAGGTATCTTATTCTTTTTGTTGCAGTGGCAAATGGGATTGTTTCCTTTTCTCTTTCTGATTTTTTCCAAACTATGCTGAATAGCAGTGGTGAGAGTGGCCACCGTTGTCTTGTCCCTCATCTTAGAGGAGATGCTTTCAGTTCTTCACCAGTGAGAATAACGTTTTCTGTGGGTTTGTTGTATATGGGCTTTATTAGGCTGAGGTAGTTTTCTTCTATGCCTACTTTCTGGAGAGTTTTTTTTTTTTTTATCATAAATGGGTGTTTAATTTTTTGAAAACTTTTTCTGCATCTGTAGAGATGATCATCGGAGAAGGCAATGGCAAGCCACTCCAGTACTCTTGCCTAGAAAATCCCATGGACGGAGGAGCCTGGTAGGCTGCAGTCCATGGGGTCCCTACAACTCAGACATGAATGAGCGACTTCACTTTCACTTTTCACTTTCATACATTGGAGAAGGAAATGGCAACCCACTCCAGTGTTCTTGCTTGGAGAATCCCAGGGATGGGGGAGCCTGGTGGGCTGCCGTCTATGGGGTCACACAGAGTCGGACACGACTGAAGTGACTTAGCAACAGCAGCAGCAGCAGAGATGATCATATGGTTTATATCTTTCAGTTTGTTGATACGCTGTATCACAATGATTGATTTGCATATATTGAATAATCCTTGCATCCCTGGAATAAATCCCACTTATTGATCCTTCTTTCTTAATGCCTCCATTGTTGAGCTTCCCCTCAGGCCTGGAACAGTGAACAACAGCTGCTGGACCAGGTCAGGAAGGGCACAGGGGTAGAACTCACTGTCTTCCCACCAGGGCATGACCAGTCATCTCACCCTTGTGCATTGTTCCCTGGCCACCCTTGTGCCCGGTGTTGTCAACTGATGGGTCCCTTCCATCAGACTCTGGGCACATCCTCTGGGCACCGGAACTAGACTAGTGGGAAGGAGTCAGAGCAGAGGGCAGAACAGACAGCACGGGTGGGTATATTTAAGGCCAGGTGTGACTGTGACGTTCCACCGGGCCTGAAATGTCAGCCATGACCACCATTTTTTTTTTCCTCAATTGGTGGCAACTTGGTTATTTTGGTGTGGAAATATGACTGACTGGAGGGTTCCTGCTCCAGATGGTCAGGGTGCCAGGGATGGCCCCTCTCCTGCTGACTGCAGGTATCTGTCCCAGCCCCAGCTTGCCCTCATGTTTTGACCAAGCCCTCTTCTGTGGCATTCTCAGGGTGAGCACTAGACATCTTTCAATAGATTAGTTGCATGGGGTTCAGTGGGATGAGACCAGACTGAGCCTTTGGGTTCAGTGGAAGTTCAGCCAGGGGCAGGACGCTGGAGAGTGCTCCCAGTGGACATGCTGTGGGCTGGGGTTCTCCAGTCACATGTGTGAGAGGTGATGGTCAGGTGCAAGCAGGAGGATTTGGGATATGTTTAGGGAACAGGATGAGGAACGTCAGAGAAACAGAGGGGCCTCTGGGTGAGCCGAGCCCTCAGTCACCCTGAGAAAGTGGGCTGAGCAAGAACAGAGCCACCGGGCAGTGACGAGCAGGGATGCTAGAAGGCTGTGGTGGGAGCGTGAGCTCAGGACACGTCGAATTGGGAGATAAACATCTTCAGAGTGGCCTGTGTCTAAAGCCCTGAGACTGAGATCTAGGGAGGGAAGGCTCAAGACAAAGGCTGGGAAGAGGGGAGGGTGTCACCAATGGAGAATGAGAAGAAGAACCAGAGGGCCAGGGAATCGTGGGACCAGAAGGAAGGGTGCTTGTACAGTAGGATGCTGAGAACCCCACAGAGGGACAGAGTTGAGAGTTTACCAGTGACCTGGCAAGGTTGCTTTTCATGAAACTGGGGGACATAAGGTTGGGTGAAGTGGGTTCAATAAAGGAGAAGTGAATAAAGTCTTGAGAAGTTGTGCTATACAGGACAGGAGAGGAACTGGGCAGTGGCTGAATGACTCTGGGAAGACAGGGGGATTCAATTTTTTATTTTGAGGCAATTGTATATATATACATGGAATTGTAAGAAATAATAGTGAGATGCTCTGAACCCTTTACAAAGTTTCCTCAAATGGCAAACCTCATGCAAAACTATAGTACAACATGACTGCCAGGATATCCAAGATACAGGGCATCCCATCACCAAAGGACCCTCACGTTGCCCTTTTACAACACTTATATTCCATCCACCCCCATCCCATACTTAACCAGGGGGAAATAGCTGAGCTGTTCCCATTTCTATACTTTTGTCATTTCAATAATGTTTCACACACAGAATCATGCAATATGTAGCCGTCTGTGGGTAGCTTGTCTCTGTGAAAGTGCACTCATGTGAGCTGCTGCGTGTTTCAACAGCTTGTGCAGCTTTACCACTGAGTATAAATGTTCTGTGATAAGATCATTTGTTTAACCACTCACATGCTTTTTCTTTCAGCTTTCTTTTTTTTCAACTTTATTACAGTGTAATTAACAAATAGACAAGTATTGTACATATTTAAGGCAGAAAATGATGTTTTGGTAACACCTATTTCTTTCCTTTTTCCAGCAAATGTCATTTATTGTTATTAATAATGTTTTTCTTTCTCTTATTCATTATAATTGACTTATACTATGTTTAGTTCAGGTGTACAACATAGTGATTCAATATTTGGGTAGATTATACTGATATAAAGTTATTCTAAAATATTGACTATATCCCCTGTGCTGTAAATTATATACTTGTATCATAGTTATATTTTTTAAATTACAAAATTTATGATTTTATACATTTACAGGAGACTTGGAAAACACATAACAAAGTTACATATAGTTCCATTATACATTAAAATTATTTTTAAAGTAGATAAATTAAGATTTTTAGTTTGGGTTTTAATGTCAAACATTCAAAAGTTAATAGAATGATTATACAGAGAAGCAGAAGGATATGGTAGACCTGAAAAACACCATGAGTCAATTCAACAAAATTAAGATTTATACAATTTTCACACAACAATGGGATACAAATTCTACTCAAGTTCCCACAGACTGTTAACTAGGAGACACTGGAATATACACAAGGACATAAAACAAGGTGGAAAAATTTCATCGTCTAAAAGTATTGAAATCATACAGAGTCTGTTCTCTTTTAACTGTGGAATTATGTTAGAAATCAATGTCAAACTATATTTGAAAATAGCTCACATATTTTGAAGTCCATTGTGACATTTACCAAGAGAGATCTTTGATTTAGCCATTGAAAGCCTCAATAAAGTTAGAAGGCTGAAAAATCACAGAGAGTGATTGCAGAGAAGAAAGTTAAATTTAAATGAGAAATTAATATACACGATAACTTTAAAAAACAATGTATTTGGAAATTAAATGTTCACTTTTAACTGATGGGTATATCTAGGAAGCCATAACAAGAAAAATTAGAAAATACTTGAAGAGAATTTACCAGAATTTGTTGCATGCAACTGAAGCTGCTCAGTGCAGTTAAATAAGGTGTGAAAATAAATAATAGACACTAGCACAAACTAGTGAGAAATTTGAACAAAATCTGTACTTTACTTAGTAATACTGTATCACATGTTAATTTCCTATTGTTTTTCTTTTTAATAACATAGCATATCTTTATATTCTCAGAATTGGATTAGGAATTTCAAGACTCATTCAAATTTTTTTTTAAATCACCAAAATAATCTTTCTAGACTTTTAGCAGTAACACTAGATGTCAGAATAAATGGAACTATATCAAAGTTTTGATTGAATGTAAATTAGAAACATAGCATTCTAGTCAAACAAGTGGAACTAAAATGTCATAAATTTGTTTAGCTATGCAAATATTCATGTTTTTCAAAATATATATTTTATATTATACTTACTATTTATACTTAAAAGCGTCTTTTAATTTCATGGCTGCAATCAGCATCTGCAGTGATTTTGAAGCCCAGAAAAATAGTCTGACACTGTTTCCACTGTTTCCCCATCTATTTGCCATGAAGTGATGGGACCGGATGACATGATCTTAGTTTTCTGAATGTTGAGCTTTAAGCCAACTTTTCCACTCTCCTCTTTCATTTTCATCAAGAGGCTTTTGAGTTCCTCTTCACTTTCTGCCATAAGGGTGGTGTCATCTGCATATCTGAGGTTCTTGATATTTCTCCCAGCAATCTTGATTTCAGCTTGGGCTTCCTCCAGCCCAGTGTTTCTCATGATGTACTCTGCATATAAGTTAAGTAAGCAGGGTGACAATATACAGCCTTGACGACTCCTTTTCCTATTTGGAACCAGTCTGTTTTTCCATGTCCAGTTCTGACTGTTGCTTCCTGACCTGCATACGGGTTTCTCAAGAGGCAGGTCAGGTGGTCTGGTATTCCCATCTCTTTCAGAATGTTCCACAGTTTATTGTGATCCACACAGTCAAAGGCTTTGGCATAGTCAATGAAGCAGAAATAGATGTTTTTCTGGAACTCTCTTGCTTTCTCCATGATCCAGTGGATGTTGGCAATTTGATCTCTGGTGCCTCTGCCTTTTCTAAAGCCAGCTTGAACATCTGGAATTTCACGGTTCACATATTGTTGAAGCCTGGATTGGAGAATTTTGAGCATGACTTTACTAGCGTGTGAGATGAGTGCAATTGTGCAGTAGTTTTAGCATTCTTTGGCTTTGCCTTTCTTTGGGATTGGAATGAACACTGACCTTTTCCAGTCCTGTGGCTACTGCTGAATTTTCCAAATTTGCTGACATATTGAGTGCAGCACTTTCACAGCATCATCTTTCAAGATTTGAAATAGCCCAACTGGAATTCCATCACCTCCACTAGCTTTGTTCGTAGTGATGCTTCCTAAGGCCCACTTGACCTCACATTTCAGGATGTCTGGCTCTAGGTGAGTGATCACAACATTGTGATTATCTTGGTCATGAAGATCTTTTTTGTACAGTTCTTCTGTGTATTCTTGCCACCTCTTAATATCTTCTGCTTCTGTTAGGTCCTTACCATTTCTGTCCTTTTTTGAGCCCATATTTGCATGAAATGTTCCCTTGGTATCTCTGATATTCTTGAAAAGATCTGTAGTGTTTCCTATTCTACTGTTTTCCTCTATTTCTTTGCATTGATCGCTGAAGAAGGCTTTCTTATCTCTCCTTGCTATTCTTTGGAACTCTGCATTCAAATGGGTATATCTTTCCTTTTCTCCTTTAGTTTTCGCTTCCCTTCTATTCACAGTTATTTGTAAGGTCTCCTCAGAGAGCCATTTTGCTTTTTTGCATTTCTTTTTGTTGGGGATGGTCTTGATCCCTGTCTCCTGTACAATGTCATGAACCTCCATCCTTGGTTCATCAGGCACTGTTTGTCAGATCTAGTCCCTTAAATCTATTTCTCACTTCCACTGAATAGTCATAAGGGGTTTGATTTAGGTCATACATGAATGGTGTTGACCATCTGGTGATGTCCATGTGTAGAGTCTTCTCTTGTGTTGTTGGAAGAGGGTGTTTGCTATGACCAGTGCGTTCTCTTGACAAAACTCTATTAGCCTTTGCCGTGCTTCATTCCATGCTCCAAGGCCAAATTTGCCTGTTACTCCAGGTGTTTCTTGACTTCCTACTTTTGCATTCCAGTCCCCTATAATGAAAAGGACGTCTTTTTTGGGTGTTAGTTCTAGAAAGTCTTGCACGTCTTCATAGAACTGTTCAACTTCAGCTTCTTCAGCATTACTGGTTGGGGCATAGACTTGATTTACCGTGATATTGAATGGTTTGCCTTGGAAATGAACAGAGATCATTCTGTCGTTTTTGAGATTGCCTCCAAGTACTGCATTTCAGACTCTTTTGTTGATTATTATGGCTACTCCATTTCTTCTAAGGGATTCCTGCCCACAGTAGTAGATATAATGGTCATCTGAATTAAATTCACCCATTCCAGTCCATCTTATTTTGCTGATTCCTAGAATGTCTACGTTCACTCTTGTCATCTCCTGTTTGACCACTTCCAATTTGCCTTGATTCATGGACCTAACATTCCAGGTTTCTATGCAATATTGCTCTTTACAGCACCGGACCTTGCTTCTATCATCAGTCCCATCCACATTTGGGTGTTGTTTATGCTTTGGCTGCATCCCTTCATTCTTTCTGGAGTTATTTCTCCACTGATCTCCAGTAGCATATTGGGCACCTACCGAACTGGGGAGTTCGTCTTTCAGTGTCCTGTCTTTTTGCCTTTTCATGCTGTTCATGGGGTTCTCAAGGCAAGAATACTGAAGTGGTTTGCCATTCCCTTCTCCAGTGGACCATGTTCTGTCAGACCTCTTGACCATGACCCAACTGTCTTGGGTGGCTCCACACAGCATGGCTTAGTTTCATTGAATTAGACAAGGTTGTGGTCAGTGTGATCAGATTGGCTAGTTGTCTGTGATTATGGTTTCCATTTGCCTCTCCTCTGATGCCCTCTCTCAGTGCCTACCATCTTACTTGGGTTTTTCTTACCTTCGACGTGGGGTATCTCTTCACGGCTGCTCCGGCAAAGGGCAGCCGCTGCTCCTTACCTTGGAGGTGGGGTAGCTGCTCTCCGCTGCCGCCCCTGACCTCAGGCATGGGGTAGCTCCTCTCGGCCGTGGTTCTGCGGAGAAGCAGAATGTTCGCCTCCTGTTTAAATGGCCCTGGACTCCCTACCTAAATTACCTCTCACTTCCAACATTCTCCTGTTGATGATTGCTCAACAGTTAGTTTCAGGTTTGAGGTTCTCACAGGAGGAGATGAGCACATGTCCTTTATTTTGCCATCTTGATTTGATTCTGTCTTAGTTATTTTATAACTTGTAGTTTGTACCTCCTAATCCTCTTCCCCATCTTGCTCCTCCCCCCCATACCTCTCCCCACTGATAACCACAAGTTTGTTCTTTGTATCTGTGAGTCAGTTTCTATTTTGTTATATTCATTTGTTTTATTTTTTTAGATTCTACATAAAAGTAAAATCTTACAGTGTTTGTCTTTCTCTGTCTGACTTACTTTACTAAGCATAATACCTTTCAGGTTATCATCCATGTTGTTGTAAGTGACAATATTTCATTATTTTTTTAAAAGGCTGAGTAATATTCCATTGCATATATGTAAGGTAATATATATATTATTATGTATAATGTAATATGTTTATATACACACATATATATGTTTGTGTGTAATATATATATATATATATATATATATATATATATGCTGGAGAGGGTGTGAAGAGACGGAAACCCTCCTACACTGTTGATGGGAATTGATACAGCCACTATGGAGAACCATATAGAGGTTCCTTAAAAACCTAAAAATGCTATATGACCCTGCAATCCCATTCCTGGGCATATATCCAGACAAAAACATGATCCAGTAGGATACACGCACCCTGATGTTCATTGCAACACTGTTTACAACAGCCAGGATAGGGAAGCAACCTAAGTGTCCATTGATGGAGGACTGGATAAAGAAGATGTAGTACATATATATGATGGAATATTACTCAGTCATTAAAAAGGATGAAATAAGGCCATCCAGCAACATGGATGGACCTAGAGATTGTCATACTGAGTGAAATAAGTCAGACAGAGAGACAGAGACATTGTATGACATCCCTCATATGCAGACTCTAAAAAGACATGAAACAAATGAACTTATTTACAAAATATGAACATACTTAGAGAAAGAATTTATGGTTGCCAGGGGAAAGGGACAGTTAGGGAGTTTGAGATGAACAGGTTCACACTGCTATATTTTAAATGGATAACCAACAAAGACCTACTGTATAGAATGAAAGCTCTGCTCAGTGTTACATGGCAGCTGGATGGGAGGGGAGTTTGGGAGAGAATGGAATCATGTATATGTATGGCTGAGTCCCTTTGCTGTCTATCTGAAGCTATCACAACATTGTTAATTGGCTATACTTCTATATAAAAGAAAAAGTTTAATAAAAGTCTTGGATTAGGAAAGAATTAATCAGGTTGTTTGTTTTGATGTTGAGTTGCATGAGTTCTGTGTGTGTTTTGGTTATTAACCTTTTACCAGATATATCATTTGCAAATATCTTTTTCCATTCAGTAGGTTTCCTTTTTGTTTTGTTGATAGATTCCTTCACTGTGCAAAAGCTTTTTAGTTTGATATAGTCCCATTTGTTGATTTTGCTTTTGTTTCCTTTCCTTGAGGAGGCAAATCCAAAAAAAAAATATTGCTAAGACTGATGGCAAACAGCATACTGCCAATGTATTTTTTTAAAAGAATCTTTATGATATCAGGTCTTAAGTTTGGTCTTTAATCCATTTTGAGTTTATTTCTGTCTATGGTGTGAGAAAGTGTTCTAAGTTAATCTTTTACATGTAGCTGTCCAGTTTTCCCATCACCAATTATTGAAGAGATTGTCTTTTCTCTGCTGTATATTCTTGTCTCCTTTCTCATAGATTATTTGACCATAACTGCGTGGGTTTTTTCCTGATCTCTCTGTTCTGTCCCTTTGATCTATATGTCTGTTTTTTTTTTTTTTTTTGGCCAGTACCATACTGTTTTGATTACTGTAACTGTGTAGTATAGGCTGACATCAGGGAGCCTGATACTTCCAGCTTTGTTCATTTCTCTCCAAATTGCTTTTGCTATTCAGGGACTTTTATGGTTTCATATACATTTTGTTATAATTATTTTTTATAATTCTGTGAGAATTATGTGTGTTTTGATAGGGATTGCCTTGAATCTATAGATTGCTAGGGATTGCGTTAAATCTATAGGTTGCTTTGGGTAGTATGGACATGTTAACAGTATTAATTCTTTCAATCCATGAACATGGGTTATATTTCCATTTATTTGTATCATCTTCAGTTACTTTTATCAGTGTTTCATAGTTTTCAGTATATAAGTCTTTTATTATCTTGGTTAAGTTTATTCCAAGGGGGGAGACAGGAAGATGGCAGAGGAATAGGATGGGGAGACCGCTTGCTCCCCCACAAATTCAGCAAAAGAACATTTGAACGCTGAGTAAATCCCACAAAACAAATTCTGAATGCTGGCAGAGGACATCAGGCACCCAGAAAAGCAGCTCACTGTCTTCGAAAGGAGGTAGGAAATAATATAAAAGATAAAAATGAGACAAGAGAGGGCGGGACGGAGATCCATCCTGGGAAAGGAGGTTTAAAAAAAGAGAGAAGTTTCCAAACACCTGGAAACACTCACTGGAGAGTCTGTGGCGAGCCTTGGAACCTCAGAGGGCAACATAACCAGGAGAAAAAAGAAATAAATAATTAAAACCCACAGACTAAGTGCCCAGAGGTAACTCTCAGCAGAGAAGCGGCCCAACGCCTGCATCAGCCACTAGCAAGCAGGGGCTGGGCAGGGAGGCGTGGGCTGCATTGCTTAGAGTAAGGACTGGGACTGAATGCCCCAAGGGCAATCTGAGGGAGCTAACTTAAGATAGCTAAGCAGACTGTGGGGATAGCTACCCCATGAACAGGTGAAAAGCCCCAACCTAAGACTCCACCAGACCCGCTCACAGAACAAAGGACTGAACAGAGCCAGCCGGCTGCAGTCAGCCCATCCCCCATCCCCAACGGAGATAGGCTGGGAGGGCAGCCAGAGCCAGAAGCAGGCAACCGCTGCCCCAGAGAAGCATCTGATACCAAGCTGCAAGCAAGCTTCGTTGCTAACCAAGACTTCTTGGGTTCTGGCCGGTCGATATTCACCTGAGAAGGTGGGGCGGTTGTACACCGAGAAAACCGAGCGGCAGGGACTAGGGAGGTGATAAATTGCACCAACTGCAATCGACAAACACCTGGTCACTTGAGCTGCTCAGACTGGGGAAGGGCACAAAACGCAGGCACAACCAAGTCTGCGCCTTTGTGGAGTACCCAAGTACCTCAACCTGAGCGGCTCAGACCTGGGAAGTGCATACAACCCAGTGCCGTCCTCGGACAGGTCCGGGCAGAGGAACCTAGAGCCTGAACAGCATAAACAGGGAGGGCACACACACCGTGAGCGGGGGCAATCCCAGTGCAGCTGAGACACTGCAAGCCCTCCCCACAGACGCCAGTGATATTTGTTAGCAGCGTTCCTCCCTCCCCAGAGCATGACTGAACAGTTCAGTTCAGTTCAGTCACTCAGTCGTGTCCGACTCTTTGCGACCCCATGAATCACAGCACGCCAGGCATCCCTGTCCATAAACAACTATATATATTATATATATATATAATATAGCTCATTATATTTCCCATTATTCTTCCTGTGTTTGATTTCTAGTTTCATACCATTGTATTCTGGAAAAAATGCTTGATATAATTTCTGTTCTCTTAAATTTGTTGAAACTTGTTTGTGGCCTCCCATGTGATCTATCCTGGAGAATATTCCATGTGCACTTGAAAAGAATGTGCATTCTGCTATTTTTGAATGGACTGTCCTGTAGATATCTACTAAATCCAACTGGTCTAAAGTATAATTTAGGACCACGGTTGATTTTCTGTCTGCATGATTTGTCCATTGATGTGGGTGAGGTGTTAAAGTTTCCTACTAGCATTGTTTTATTATTGGTTTCTCCCTTTACATTTGTTAATATTTACTTTAAATATTTAGGTGCTCCTATATTAGGTGGCATGTATGTTAAAGAACATTATATCCTCTTTCTATATTGGTCCGTTTATCACTATATAATGCCCTTTTTGTCTTTTGTTATAGACTTTCTCTGATATGAGTATTGTTACCCCAGCTTTCTTGTCATTTCCATTTTCATGGAATATCTTTTTCCATTATCTCACTTTCAGTCTGTCTGTGTCTTTAGCTGTAAAGTGAGTCTCTTTTAGACAGCATGTAGATGGGTCTTTTAAAAAATCTGATCAGCCCCCCCTATATCTTTTGATTGGAGGATTTAGTCCATGGACATTTAAAATTATTGGTATTACTTTTACACTTATTGCCATTTTGTTGCTTGTTTCCTGGTTGTTTTCATAGTTCTTCCCTATACTTTTCTTCAGGTTTCTTCCCTGGTGGCTTTTTCCCTTGGTGGTTTTTTATTTACTGGCATGTTTGTGTTCTTTGCTGTCTAGTTTTTGTGTATCTATTGCAGGTTTTTGATTTGTGGTTACCCTGAGATGATACATGTTGACCTATATCTTTGTTGCTGTTGCTATTGTTCAGTTACTAAGTCATGTCTGACTTTTTGTGACCCCATGGTCTGGACCCTGCCAGGCTCCTCTGTTCATGGGGTCCTCCAGGCAAGAATACTGGAATGAATTGTCATTTCCTTCTCCAGGGGATCTTCTTGGACCAGGGATTGAACCCATGTCTCCTGAATTGGCAGGCAGATATTTTTTTTGGGGGTGGGGGCAGGCAGATTCTTTAACCACTGAGCCACCAGGGAAGCCCATATATGTTTTGAAATGATAATCTTTGCTTGATAATCTACTTGTTTTAAATTGACAATCATTTAAGCTAAAATACATTTTAGAAGATCTACATATTTTTACTTCTCTTCCCCATGTTTTATGTTTTTGAGGTCATATTTTACATCATCAGGTCTATCCCTTAACTGCTTTTTTGTAGTTATACTTGATTTTATATATTTTTTGTCTTTTAATTTTCATTCTAGCTTATTTAAGTTGTTGATTCACAGCCCTTATTATAGATTTGCTTTTACTAGTGGGACTTTTCCTTTCCTAAAAATTCTTACTTATTATTTTAGCCCTTTTTTTTCCTCTTAGAGAAAACCCTTTAACCCTTCATTTAGGGTTGGTTTAGTGTTTATGATCTCTTTTAGTTTTTGATTGTCTGAAAAGCCTTTCTCTCTCTTTTAGTTCTGAGTGATAACCTTGGTAGGTAGCAGACCTGATGTTGTAACTTTTCCCCTTTCAGCACTTTATTTATTTTATTTATTTATTTTTTGAAATATAAATTTATTTAATTTTAATTGGAGGCTAATTACTTTACAATACAGTATTGGTTTTGCCATACATTGACATGAATCTGCCACGGGTGTACATGTGTTCCCCATCCTGAACCACCCTCCCACTTCCCTCCCCATCCCATCCCTCTGGGTCATCCCAGGGCACCAGCCCTGAGCACCCTGTATCATGGAACAAACCTGGACTGGAGATTCGTTTCATATATGATAATACACATGTTTCAATGCCATTTTCCCAAATCATCCCACCCTCGCCCTCTCCCACAGAGTCCAAAAGACTGTTCTATGCATCTGCATCTCTTTTGCTGTCTTGCATACAGGATTATCGTTACCTTCTTTCTAAATTCCATATATATGCGTTAGTATACTGTATTGATGTTTTTCTTTCTGGCTTACTTCACTCTGTATAATAGGCACTTTAAATATGTCACTTCTTTCCGGCTTGCAAAGTTTCTGTAGAAACATCAGTTGATAGCCTTATGGGGTTTTTTTTGTATGTTACTCTTTTTCTCTTGCTGCCCTTAAAAATTCCTTATTTATCTTTTGTCATTTTAATTATGATATGTTTTGGTGTGTGTCTCTTTGGGCCCATCTTGTTTTGTGCTTTCTGTACTTGGATATCTGTTTCCTTCCTTAGGTCTGGGAAGTTTTCATCCATGGTTTCATCAAATACATTTTCTCTCCCTTTCTTTCTGTTTCTTTTGTGACCCCAGTAAAGTAAATGTTCACATAATTTGTGCTGTAAACTATCTTTATATTAAAAAAATTCCTTTAAAAAAATGTTATTATTGGGTAAGTTCTACTATTCTGCCTTCCAGATTGCCTATGTGTTCTTTTGTATCACCCAGTCTGCTGTTAATACTTTCTAGTGTATTTTTCATTTCAGTTTTTCATTTCTGAGTAGTTCTTTTTTATATTTTCTAATTCTTTGTTGAAGTTCTCATTGTGTTCATCTATTTTTCTCCTCCAGTTCAGTTAGCATTTTTATTACTATTGCTTTGAACTCTCTATCATATAAATTAATTATCTGTTTCATTAGGACTTTTTCTGGGGTTTTATCATATTCTTTTGCTTGACACATATCTCTTTGTTTTCACATTTTGTTTAGCTTTATCTGCTGTCTCTGTGAACTTGAGTGAAGCAGTCACCTATACCAATCTTGAAGGGGGGTCCTTGTTTGGGAGTGTCCCTACACAGCCTACGTGTGCTCAGTGGCTTTGGTAGGAGAAATGGACCTGAAGCACAGGCTACATCTTCCCCTGGAGTGTTCTGTTATCCACTACCTTGGTTGGGATTAAGGCTGGAATTGGAAAGGCTAGAGCCAGAACTGGGTAGCATCTAGGGCTTCTCCTAGGCTCAATGGCAATTGTTGCCCTTTTGAGGATGAGATTGGGACCTGAGGGGTTGGAGCAGAGCCCTGAGGGAGTTGTACTTCTCCCTGGTGTGATGGCATTCTCTGCCTTTTTTAGGGGAGGGATAGGGCCAGAAGGCTGGGGCAGCATCACTGAGAGATCTCTGCTCCTTTTCTGGTGCCATTGGTCTTTGCCCTGGCTAAGACCTTTGTGCCTTCATTGGCTCTGTTCCTTTCAGGTATGTTCACTCTTATTGGCTATGGCAACCTCTGCATTAGCAGAAGCAATGTTGGAGTAGGAGGGACTGGTGCAGGCGCCTGGTCTGGGCTGAAGGGCATGTTGTGGCACTCCTGGCATGTTAACCAGAGCCTCAGGTAATTTTCAATTTTCTGCCTCTGTGTTGGGACTGGGAGTAAGCAAGTGCATGTACTCTTCAAGTGCAGAGTCTTGATTTCCTACAACCTTCTGGTAAGCCCCACTAGTTTTCAAATCAGCTAAGTGGGATCATCCTCCTAGTGTCAGATCCCAAGGTTATATGGCTTGAACCTATCATTGCCTAGCGAAGATCCCTTTAGCCTTGGATATTCCCCTTTCCTTCTGAGTCCCCTGCTAAACACGTTGGTCCCTGCTATATTGCTTCTCCCCTCCCACAAGACTCTGTGTGATTCTTTCTTTAGATCCTAAGTTTTAGATGAGCTATTCTGCTGGTCTTTAGGTCATCCTCAGCAAGAGTTGCTCTATGTGTAATTGTAGTTTTGATGTGTTCATGGGGAGAAGTGAGCTCAGGGTCTTCCTACTCCACCATCTTGATCCTGTTTCCTAATCATTTAGACATTGACAAGTGTTGATAGACATCAGGGTTGTTTCTAGTTTTGGCCTATTATGGATAGAGCTGCTATGAAAATTTGTGTATAGGTATTTGTGTGAAAGTAAATTTCATCAATATAGGACAACGGTCCAGGAGTGTAAATTCTGGGGCATGTGATACTTCTTTCTTGAGAAGCTATCAAATGTCTTTCCAGGCTGTCTATGTCATGTTGCACTCCCACCAGCAGTAGGAGTCCAGCCTCTGCTTGCTCACCAGCATTTGGTGCTTTCTTTACTTTTAAACTTCAGAAGTTTTTATGGGTGTGCAGTGACAGGTCATTGTAATTTTAATTTGCATTTCCCTAACAGATAATGATGTTGGACGTCTTCTCATGTCCTTGTTTGCAATTTCTATATCCCCTTCAGTGAAATGACTTCTCATATTTTTGCCCATTTTTCTTTTTTTGCCACTTTATTTATTTATTTTTAATTGAAGGATAATTGCTTTACCAAATGTTGTGGTTTTCTGTCATACATCAACAAGAATCAGCCATAGGTACACCCATATCCTGTCCATTCTGAACCTCCCTCTCATCTCCTTCTCCATCCATCCTTCTAGATTGTCAAAGAGCCCATGTTTGAGTTCCCTGAGCCATATAACAAATTCCCTTTGGCCATCTATTTTACATGTGGCATTGTAAATTTCCATGTTACATCTCACCCTCTTCCTCTTCCCCTCCTGCCATGTCCATAAGTCTGTTCTCTATGTCTGTTTCTCCACTGCTGCCCTGCAAATAAATTCATCAGTACCATCTTTCAAGATTCCATATATATGCATCAGTATGTGATATTTAAGTAATATCCTGGTAGCTCAGCTGTTAAAGAATCCACCTGCAAGGCAGGAGACCCTGGTTCGATTCCTGGGTTGGGCATATCTGCTGGAAAAAGGGATAGGCTACCCACACCAGTGTTCTTGACCTTTCCTGGTGGCTCAGCTGGTAAAGAATCTGCCTGCAATGCGGGAGACCTGAGTTTGATCCCTGGGTTGGGAAGATCCCCTGGAGAAGGGTAATGCAACCCACTCCAGTATTTTTGCCTGGAGAATTCCATGGACTATCATGGGGTCACAGAGAGTCAGACATGACTGAGTGGCTTTCACTTTCATACAATATTTATATTTCTCTTTCTGACTTAATTCACTCTGTATAATAGACTCTAAGTTCATCCACCTCATTAAAACAGACTCAAATGCACTCCTTTTTATGGCTGAGTAGAATTCCATTGTAGGAGACTTCCCTGTAGCTCAAACAGTAAAGAATCTACCTGCGAGGCAGGAGATGAGGGTTTGATCCCTGGGTTGGGAAATTCTTCTGGAGAAGGAAATGGAAATCCTCTTCAGTATTCTTGTCTGAAGAATTCCATGGACAGAGAAACTTGGTGGGCTACAGTTTGTGGAGTCGCAAAGAGTCGGACATGACTGAGCAACTAACACAGTCCACAGAATTCCACTGTATATATGTACCACAGCTTCTTTATTCATTCATCTGTTGATGGACATCTAAGTTGCCTCCATGTTCTAGCTATTGTAAATAGTGCTGCAATGAACAATGGAATACATGTGTCTTGATACATGTGTCTTTTTCAATTTTGGTTTCCTCAGGGTATATGTCTAGTAGTGGGATTGCTGGGTCATATGCTGGTTTTATTCCCAGTGTTTTAAGAAATCACCATACCGTCTTCCATAGTGGCTGTGTCAAATTACATTCCTACCAGCAATGAAAGAGTTCCCTTTTCCCCACAACCTCTCCAGTCTTATTGTTTGTAGACTTTTTGATGATGGCCACTCTGACTGGCATGAGGTGGTATCTCATTATAGTTTTGATTTGCATTTCTCTAATAATGAGTGATGTTGAACATCTTTTCATGTGTTTGTTAGCCATCTGTATGTCTTCTTTAGAGAAATGTCTGTTTAGGTGTTTTTCTCACTTTTTGATTGGGTTGTTTGCTTTTCTGGTATTGAGTTGTATGAGCCGCTTGTATATTTTGGAAATTAATTCTTTGTCAGTTGCTTCCTTTGCTATTTCTCTCTCATTCTGAGGGTTGTCTTTTCACCTTGTTTGTAGTTTCCTTTGCTGTGCAAAAGCTCTCAAGTTTAATTAGGTCTTACTTGTTTATTTTTGTTTTTATTTCCATTACTCTAGGAGGTGGGTCATAGAAGATCTTGCTTTGTTTTATGCCACTGAGTGTTCTGCCTGTGGTTTCCTCTAAGAGTTTTATAGTTTTTGGCTTTATGTGTGGTCCACTGGAGAAGGGAATGGCAAACCACTTCAGTATACTTGCCTTGAGAACCCCATGAACACTATGAAAAGGCAAAATGATAGGATACTGAGTGAGGAATTCCCCAGGTCGGTAGGTGCCCAGTATGCTACTGGAGATCAGTGGAGAAACAACTCCAGAAAGAATGAAGGGATGCAGCCAAAGCAAAACCAATACCCAGTTATGGATGTGACTGGTGTTAGAAGCAAGGTCTGATGCTGTAAAGAGCAATATTGCATAGGAACCTGGAATGTTAGGTCCATGAATCAAGGCAAATTGGAAGTGGTCAAACAGATCGCAAGAGTCAATGTAGACATTCTAGGAATCAGTGAACTAAAATGGACTGGAATGGGTGAATTTAACTCAGATGACCATTATATCTACTACTGTGGGCAGGAATCCCTTAGAAGAAATAGAGTAGCCATGATGGTCAACAAAAGAGTCCAAAATGCAGTACTTGGTTGCAATCTCAAAAACGACAGAATGATCTCTGTTCATTTCCAAGGCAAATCATTCAATATTACAATAATCCAAGCCTATGTCCGAACCAGTAACACTGAAGAAGCTGAAGTTGAACAGTTCTATGAAGACCTACAAGACCTTTTAGAACTAACACCCAAAAAAGATGTCCTTTTCATTATAGGGGACTGGAAAGCAAAAGTAGGAAGTCAAGAAACACCTGGAGTAACAGGCAAATTTGGCCTTGGAGTACAGAATGAAGCAGGGCAAAATTTAATACAGTTCTGGCACGAAAACACACTGGTCATAGCAAACACCCTCTTTAAACAACACAAGAGAAAACTCTACACATGGACATCACCAAAATCTACAGATGGTCAACACCAAAATCATATTGATTATGTTCCTTGCAGCCAAAGATGGAGAAGCTCTATATATTAGCAAAAACAAGACCAGGAGCTGACTGTAGCTCAGATTATGAATGCCTTATTGCCAAATTCAGACTTAAACTGAAGAAAGTAGGGAAAACCACTAGATCATTCAGATCTAAACCAAATCCTTTATGATTATACAGTGGAAGTGAGAAATAGATTTAAGGGACTAGATCTGATAGATAGAGTGCCTGATGAACTATGGAAGGAGGTTCGTGACATTGTACAGGAGGCAGGGACCAAGACCATCCCCATGGAAAAGAAAGGCAAAAAAGCAAAATGGCTGTCTGAGGAGGCCTTACAAATAGCTGTGAAAAGAAGAGAAGCGAAAGGAAAGAAGAAAAGGAAAGATATAAGCATCTGAGTACAGAGTTCCAAAGAATATCAAGGAGAGATAAGAAAGCCTTCTTCAGCGATCAATGCAAAGAAAGAGAGGAAAACAACAGAATAGGAAAGACAAGAGATCTCTTCAAGAAAATTAGAGATATCAAGGGAGCATTTCATGCAAAGATGGGCTCGATAAAGGACAGAAATGGTATGGACCTAACAGAAGCAGAAGATATTAAGAAGAGGTGGCAAGAATACACAGAAGAACTGTACAGAAAAGTTCTTCATGACCAAGATAATCACGATGGTGTGATCACTAACCTAGAGCCAGACATCTAGGAATATGAAGTCAAGTGGGCCTTAGAGAGCATCACTACAAACAAAGCTAGTGGAGGTGATGGAATTCCAGTTGAGCTATTTCAAATCCTGAAAGATGATGCTGTGAAAGTGCTGCACTCAATATGCCAGCAGATTTGGAAAACTCAGCAGTGGCTACAGGACCAGAAAAGTTCAGTCTTCATTCCAATCCCAAAGAAAGACAATGTCGAAGAATGCTCAAACTACCGCACAATTGGACTCATCTCACACGCTAGTAAAGTCATGCTCAAAATTCTCCAACCCAGGCTTCAGCAATACGTGAACCGTGAACTTCCAGATGTTCAAGCTGGTTTCAGAAAAGGCAGAGGAACAAGAGATCAAATTGCCAACATCCGCTGGATCATGGAAAAGGCAAGAGAGTCCCAGAAAAACATCTATTTCTGCTTCATTGACTATGGCAAAGCCTTTGACTGTGTGGATCACAATAAACTGTGGAACATTCTGAAAGAGATGGGAATCCCAGACCACCCACCTGCCTCTTGAGAAACCTGTATGCAGGTCAGGAAGCAACAGTTAGAACTGGACATGGAAGAACAGACTGTTTCCAAATAGGGAAAGGAGTACGTCAAGGTTGTATTTTGTCACCCTGCTTATTTAACTTCTGTGCAGAGTACATCATGAGGAACGCTGGGCTGGGAGAAGCACAAGCTGGAATCAAGATTGCCGCGAGAAATATCAATAACCTCAGATATGCAGATGACACCACCCTTAAGGCATAAAGTGAAGAGGAACTAAAAAGCCTCTTGATGAAAGTGAAAGAGGAGAGTGAAAAGTTTGGCTTGAACGTCAACATTCAGAAAACAAAGATTATGGCATCTGGTCCCATCACTTCATGGGAAATAGATGGGGAAACAGTGGAAACAGTGACAGACTTTATTCTTTTGGGCTCCAAAATCTCTGCCGATGCTGATCGCAGCCATGAAATTAAAAGATGCTTACTCCTTGGAAAGAAAGTTATGACCAACCTAGATAGCATATTAAAAAGCAGAGACATTACTTTGCCAACCAAGGTCCATCTAGTCAAGGCTATGGTTTTTAGTGTTCATGTACAGATGCGAGAGTCAGACTGTGAAGAAAGCTGATCGCCGAAGAATTGATGCTTTTGAACTGTGGTGTTGGAGAAGACTCTTGAGAGTCCCTTGGACTGCAAGGAGATCCAACCAGTCCATTCTAAAGGCGATCAATCCTGGGTGTCCATTGGAAGGACTGATGCTAAAGCTGAAACTGCAATACTTTGGCCACCTCATGCGAAGAGTTGACTCACTGGAAAAGACTCTGATGCTGGGAGGGATTGGGGGCAGAGGGGAAGGGGACGACAGAGAATGAGATGGCTGGATGGCATCACCAACTCGATGGACATGAGTTTGAGTGAACTCCAGGAGTTGGTGATCGACAGGGAGGCCTGGCATGCTGTGATTCATGGGGTTGCAAAGAGTCGGATACGACTGAGCGAGTGAACTGAACTGAACTGAATCCATTTTGAGTTTCATTCTTTTGCATGCAGCTGTCCAGTTTCCCAGCACCACTTGTTGAAGAGGTTCTCTTTGCCCCATTGTATATTCTTGCTTCCTTTGTCAAAAATAGATTACCCATAGATGCGTGGGTTTATCTCTGGGTTCTCTCAGTTCAGTTAAGTCACTCAGCCGTGTCCGACTCTTTGTGACCCCATGGACTGCAGCACACCAGGCTTCCTTGTCCATCACTAACTCCCAGAGTTTACTCAAACTCATGTCCGTCGAGTTGGTGATGCCATCCAACAACCTCATCCTCTGTCGTCCCCTTCTCCTCCCACCCTCAACCTTTCCCAGCATCAGAGTCTTTTCCAGTGAGTCAACTCTTCGCATGAGGTGGCCAGAGTATTGGAGTTTCAGCTTTAGCATCAGTCCTTCCAATGAACACCCAGGACTGATCTCCCTTAGAATGGACTGTTTGGATCTCCTTGCAGTCCAAGGGACTCTCAAGAGTCTTCTCCAACACCACAGTTCAAAAGCATCCATTCTTCGGCGATCAGCTTTCTTCACAGTCCAACTCTCACATCCATACATGACCATGAAAAAACCATAGCTTGGACTAGATGCACCTTTGTTGGAAAAGTAATGTCTCTGCTTTTTAAAATGCTGTCTAGGTTGGTCATAACTTTTCTTTAAAGGAGCAAGTGTCTTTTAATTTCAAGGCTACAGTCATAATCTGCAGTGATTTTGGAGCCAAAGAAAATAAAGCCTGCCACTGTTTCCCCATCTATTTGCCATGGGGTGATGGGACACGATGCCATGATCTTAGTTTTCTGAATGTTGAGTTATAAGGCAAAGTTTTCGTCTCCTCTTTCACTTTTATCAAGAGGCTCTTTAATTCTTCTTCACTTTCTGCCATAAAGGTGATATCATCTGCATATTTGAGGTTATTGATATTTCTCCTGGCAATCTTGATTTCAGCTTGTGCTTCATCCAGTCCAGCATTTCTCATGATGTACTCTGCATATAAGTTAAATAAGTAGGGTGACAATATACAGCCTTGACCTACTCCTTTCCTGATTTGGAACCAGTTTATTGTTTCATATCCAGTTCTCACTGTTGCTTTTTGACCTCCTGTTCCGTTTGTCTATTTTTCTGTTTTTGTGCCAGTACCATACTGTCTCAATGACTGTAACTTTGTAGTATAGTCTGAAGTCAGGAAGGTTGATTCCTCCAACTCCATTCTTCTTTCTCAAGACTGCTTTGGCTATTCATGATCTTTTGTGCTTACATATGAATTGTGAAATTTTTTGTTCTAGTTCTGTGAAAAATGCCATTGGTAATTTGATAGGGATTGCATTGAGTCTGTAGTGTGTATTTGGTGGTACAGTAATTTTCACAATATTTATTCTTCCTATTCTTCCTACCCAGAAACATGGAATATCTCTCCATCCATTCATGTCATCTTTGATTTCTTTCACTAGTATCTTATAATTTTCTGTATACAGTTCTTTTGTCTCCTTAGGTAGTTTTATTCCTAGATATTTTATTGTTTTTGTTGCCATGGTGAGTGGGATTGATCCCTTAATTTCTCTTTCTGATTTCTTAGTTTCTCTTTCTGATTTTTCATTGTTAGTATATAGGAATGCAAATGATTTTTGTATATTGACTTGAATCCCGTGACTTTGCTGAATTCACTGACTAGCTCTAGTAATTTTCTGCTAGCTTCTTTTTGGTTTCCTATATATAGTATAATGTCATTGGCAAATAGTGAGAGTTTTGTTTCTTTTCCTATCTGGATTCTTTTTATTCTTTTTCATCTCTAATTGTCATAGCTAAGACTTCCAAAACTATGTTGAATAATAGTGATGAGAGTGGACACCCTTGTCTTGTTCCTGGTCTTAGAGGAAATGCTTTATTTTTTCACCTTTGAGAATCATGTTTGCTGTGGGCTTATCATATATGGCCTTTACTGTGTTGAGGTAGTCTTCTTCTATGCCCATTTTTTGGAAATGTTTTTATCATAAATGGGTGCTGAATTTTGTCAAATGCATTTTCTACATCTATTGAGATGATCGTATAGATTTATCTTTCAATTTGTTAATATGGTGTTTCATATTGAACGATTTGCATATATTGAAGAATCCTTGCATCCCTGGAGTAAACCTAACGTGATCATGGTGTCTGAGCTTTTTAATGTGTTGTTGAATTCTGTTTGCTAGAATTTTTGTTTATGCCCTTTTTCAAATTGGGTTCTTTATTTTACGGTTTCCTTTGAGGATTCTTTATATTAGGGATATTAGTCCTTTTCTGGATGTGCAAATATTATCTCCTAAACTGTAGTTTGTCTTTTCATCCTCCTAACAAGTTTTCACAGAGAAAAAGATTTTAATTTGAATTTTAACTTATCAATTTTATGTTTTATGGATTGTGCTTTTCCTATCAAGTTTAAGATTCTTTCCTAAGCCCTAGATTCTGAAGATTTTTTCCTATGTTTATTTCTAAAACTTTTACAGCTTTACCTTTAAGTATGTGATCCATTTTGGATTTGACTTTCATATACAAGACAGAGCTATAAGTTTTTTCGCTCTCTCTTTTGCCTGAGGTGTGGAATTTGTCAAATGTCTTTTTTGCATCAGTTAATATGATCATGTGATTTTTCTGCTTTAGCCTGCTAATATGGTAGATTATACTGATTGATACCTTTTATTAGCTTTATTGAAGTATAACAACATACCATGTAGTTCATCAATTTAAATAGTATAATTCAATAGTTTTTAGTATATTCACTTAATTGTGTGACATCCCCATAGTCAATTTTAGAACATTTCACCAACCCCAAATGAACTCCCATGCACATTAACTGTCAATTCTCACTCTCCTCCAACAATGCCCTCCTCCCCCATCCTCAGTTCAGGTCAGTTGAGTCGCTCAGTCGTGTCCGACTCTCCGTGACCCAATGAATCACAGCACGCCAGGCCTCCCTGTCCATCACCAACTCCCGGAGTTCACTCAAACTCATGTCCATCGAGTCAGTGATGCCATCCAGCCATCTCATTCTCTGTCGTCCCCTTCTCCTCCTGCCCCCAATCCCTCTCAGCGTCAGAGTCTTTTCCAATGAGTCAACTCTTTGCATGAGGTGGCCAAAGTATTGGAGTTTCAGCTTTAGCATGAGTCCTTCCAATGGACACCCAGGATTGATCGCCTTTAGCATGGACTGGTTGGATCTCCTTGCAGTCCAAGGGACTCTCAAGAGTCTTCTCCAGAACCACAGTTCAAAAGCATCAATTCTTTGGTGCTCAGCTTTCTTCATAGTCCAACTCTCACATCCATACATGACCATGGGAAAAACCATAGCCTTGACTAGACGGACCTTTGTTGGCAAAGTAATATCTCTGCTTTTTAATATACTATCTAGGTTGGTCATAACTTTCCTTCCAAGGAGTAAGCGTCTTTTAATTTCTTGGCTGCAATCAGCATCGCAGTGATTTTGGAGCCCCCCAAAATAAAGTCTGACACTGTTTCCACTGTTTCTCCATCTATTTCCCATTAAGTGATGGGACCAGATGCCATAATCTTTGTTTTCTGAATGTTGAGCTTCAAGTCAACGTTTTCACTCTCCTCTTTTGCTTTCATCAAGAGGCTTTTGAGTTCTTCTTCATTTTCTGCCATAAGGTGGTGTCATCTGCATATCTGAGGTTATTGATATTTCTCCTGCAATCTTGATTCCAGCTTGTGCTTCTTCTAGCCCAGTGTTCCTCATGATGTACTCTGCATAGAAGTTAAATAAACAAGGTGACAAAATACAACCTTGACATACTCCTTTTCCTATTTGGAACCAGTCTGTTTTTCCATGTACAGTTCTGACTGTTGCTTCCTGACCTGCATATAGGTTTCTCAAGAGGCAGGTCAGGTGGTCTGCTATTCCCATCTCTTTCTGAATGTTCCACAGTTTATTGTGGTCCACACAGTCAAAGGCTTTGGCATAGTCAATGAAGCAGAAATAGATGTTTTTCTGGAACTCTCTTGTTTTCTCCATAATCCAGTGGATGTTGGAAATTTGATCTCTGGTGCCTCTGCCTTTTCTAAAACCAGCTTGAACACCTGGAAGTTCACGGTTCATGTATTGCTGAAGCCTGGCTTGGAGAATTTTGAGCATGACTTTACTAGCGTGTGAGATGAGGGTGACTGAGCGGGAGTTTGCGCATTCTTTGGCATTGCCTTTCTTTGGGATTGGAATGAAGACTGACCTTTTCCAGTCCTGTCTCCCTAATCAGACAAGGTTGTTTCCTTTCTTTGTCCTTGACATGATTATTCCCTTGAGGTAAGAGACAAAGACTGGCTATTTACCCTGTTTCTTCTGCTGGCTGCAACTGGAGACCATCTACCTCTTATCTCAAGAAATGCAAAGAGGAGGCTGGCTGATTGTAAATTCCTCAACTGAAGCCCACCTATCTCTTATCTCAAGAATGCAAGCAGAGGGTGGCTATAAATTTCTAACCTGGAGACCTTGTGTCTCCTACTTTATTATTGTTTTCTTACTGCAAGAGTATTCATTTGCTAGATGCAAAAATTGTTAAAGTCACATCCTAGATAAAGACGAAGAAGGAAGCCCTAATCATCTGTATCTCTACCACACAGAAGTAGCCATACTTTGGAGGCTATGTCCTTCTGGTCTTTTATTCTATGTATATTCTAGGTTTTACCAAGTCCAAGCTCCCTCTTCTTGCCGCATGATGGGTCAATAAATACGAGCAAGATGTTGAGACAAGGAAGACACTTTATTCAGGGAGCCAGCTGACTGGGAAGATGGTAGGCTTGTGCCTCCAAATAATCAACTTGTCGGGGTCTGGGTGCCACGTTCTTTTGTAGAACCTCTTTTGTAGAGTCAGAGAGAAAGAAGCAATGAGGAAATAAAGTTGAAAGGCAGAATAAAGAGGGAAAGGCTGTAGGGAAGTAAAGTGAAAGGGTATTCAATCTTACAAAACATTTCCTGGGGAGAGGAAGGGGTGTGTTAATCTCCTATTCACAGGTGGGCAGGGACAGATTGTCTCTCATGAGCTGAACAAAAGCACTTTAGTTTACAGTCAGGCAGGGTTCTTTGAGGCAAGCCATGTTGTATGATTATAATAACAAAAGCAATGAAAAGCAAGTCAAAGAAAATTTCCAACATGGAGTCAGAATTGGCTTCCTCTCAGCAACATATTTATTGCAAGAAATATATCCCATTGTACCAGTGGTGTTTACAACACTTTAAACATTTCCCATTATCAATATCTTTAGAGGATGTTTATTTTTGAATAGTGTTTTATACTGTGAAAGTATCACAATTTACCTTCATGAATACTCTGTTGTTGAATAGTTATGTCACTGCTAGTGTGAAATATGCTAACATATTCCTCCTTGGAGATGAGTGTAAATTGGAATATAATATTAGATATTAGAATGCTGAAACACGATGAAGTCCTTGTTATAAGAGGTCTTTCTACTATACCTTGCAGTAGTATAAATTCCTCAAGGTGCAAATGATATTCCCAGTTTGCTTTCTAGCAACAGCAGTTACTTTCTGTTTGATCCCAGTGAGAAGATTGGCAGTGGAAACATGCACCTAGACAACAAAGATGGCAGGCTGGCCTCTGGCATGCTGGAGATGGAGCTGCATCAGACATCGGCTCCCACGAGTGCTGGCCTGGGAGGGTCAGGGCTGGTGGAACTCCACACCAGCAGCAGCAGGCCACAGCAAGGAGTTGGCAAGGCAGATTCCCTGAGCCCCTACCACAGTGGGGCTGCTGGGCAGAGCTGCTGGGCTCCTCTGGACCAGGATTTTGGCTCATTCCTCAAGGAGCGGAGGTGAGTTTAAAACAGTTTTATCTTATAAATGTGAAATTCACAAATACTGGATTTCCATGAGCATAGTTCCCTTACATTTTTTTTCGTAGGAAAAATTTCCAGATATTCTGCAAGACTCTTTCCAGAACTAGATCACTTTCCTGGCCTGTTTTGAATGAATGCTGTTTCTAAAATGTGGCTAATGTAAATCCAAAAGCTAATAAAGATAGAAATCAGATTGGCCTCATCAACTGTGTACAAACTGGTTAGTAAGTATTTTCTTAGAGCTATTAAATTTAGGATATAGATACACAGGAAAGAAGAGTGTGTTAGTTATCTAGTGTCAGATAACTTGTTAGTCACTCAGTCATGTCTGACTCTTTGCAACCCCATGAATTATAGCCCGCAGGCTCCTCTGCCCATGGAATTCTCCAGGCAAGAATACTGGAGTGGGTTGCCATTCCCTTCTCCTGGGGATGTCCCCGAACCAAGGATCAAACCTGGGTCTATGTATTCCAAAATTCAGCATCTTCAAATGACATGTGTTTGTTTCCATAGTTTTGTGAGTCAGAAATCTGAGCATTGCTTAGCTGGATCCTCCACCTAAGCGTCTTTCACAGGCTGAGAACAAGTTGTCAGCAGAGGCTGACCATTGTTCAAGTGGGTAGGGTCTGCTTCCAAACTCATCATTGTTGGCTAGACTTAGTTCTTCCTGGGCAGATGGTCTAAGGTCCTCAGTCCCTTGCCAGGTGGCCTGCTCCATCAAGGCTAACATGAGAGACAGTTCTTTGTAACCTAATCATAGAAGTAACTCCCCGTCACTCTTGCTGTGTTCTGTTTGTTAGGATGAGTCACTAGGTTGTGCCCACAATGTACGGGATGGGATCACACGTGGGCGTGAACACCTGGAGTAGATCATTGAGGGCATGGCAGACAAAGGCTGCCTGTCACAAAAGTGGATGAATCTGCCTGCCAACATAGAAGACACAAGAGACATGGGTTTGATCCCTGGATCAGGAAGATCCCCAGAGATAGGAAATGGCAACCCACTCCAGTACTCTTTTCTGGAAAATTCCATGGACAGAGGAGCCTGGTGGGCTACAGTCCATGGGACTGCAGACAGTTGGACACAACCGAGCACACACGTGCGCGTGCACACACACACACACATTTTTAGTTTAGTTTAATAAAGGAAATTCCATACTGTTTTCCATAATGGCTCCATCATTTTACATTCCCACCAACAGTGTAGGAGGGTTCCCTTTTCTACACATCCTTACCAACAGTTGATATTTGTAGACTTTGATGATAGCCGTTCTGACAAGCCTGAGATGATATCTCATTTTGTGGTTTTGATTTGCATTTCCCTGATGATGAGGAACGCTGGGTTGGAAGAAGCACAAGCTGGAATCAAGATTGCTGGGAGAAATAGCAATAACCTCAGATATGCAGATGACACTACCCTTATGGCAGAAAGTGAAGAAGAACTAAAAAGCCTCTTGATGAAAGTGAAAGAGGAGAGTGAAAAGGTTGGCTTGAAGCTCAACATTCAGAAAACTAAGATCATGGCATCTGGTCCCATCACTTCATGGGAAATAGATGGAAAAACAGGGGAAACAGTGTCAGACTTTATTTTTTTGGGCTCCAAAATCACTGCGGATGCTGATTGCAGCCATGAAATTAAAAGACGCTTACTCCTTGGAAGGAAACTTATGACCAACCTTGATAGTATATTAAAAAGCAGAGATATTACTTTGCCAACAAAGGTCCATCTAGTCAAGCTATGGTTTTTCCCATGGTCATGTATGGATGTGAGAGCTGGACTGTGAAGAAAGCTGATCGCTGAAGAATTGATGCTTTTGAACTGTGGTGTTGGAGAAGACTCCTGAGAGTCCCTTGGACTGCAAGGAGATCCAAACAGTCCATTCTAGAGGAGATCAATCCTGGGTGTCCATTGGAAGGACTGATGCTAAAGCTGAAACTGCAATACTTTGGCCACCTCATGTGATGAGTTGACTTACTGGAAAAGACTCTGATGCTGGGAAAGGTTGGGGGTGGGAGGAGAAGGGGAAGACAGAGAATGAGATGGCTGGATGGCATCACCAACTCTGTGGACATGAGTTTGAGTGAACTCCGGGAGTTGGTGATGGACAGGGAGGCCTGGCGTGCTGTGATTCATGGGGTCGCGGAGAGTCGGACACTACTGAGCGACTGAACTGAACTGAACTGATGATGAGTGATGTTCAGCATCTTTTCACTTGTCTGTTGGGCATCTGTATGTCTTCTTTGGAAAATTATCTATTCAGATACTCTGCCCATTTTTTAATTAGATTGTTTGGTTTTTTGATGTTCAGCTCTGTGAATTCTTTTTATATTTTGGGTATTAACTCCTTTTTGGATGTATCGTTTGCAAATATCTTCTCCCATTAAGTAGGTAGCTTTTTTGTTTTGTTGATAGATTCTTTCACTGTGCAAAAACTTTGATGTGTACATTTATTTTTACTTTTGTTTCCCTTGTCTGAGAAGACATATCTCCCAAAATATTGCCAAGACAGATATCAATGAGCATACTGCCTATGTTTTCTTCTAGAATTTTATAATTTCAGGCCTTGCATTTAGTCTTTAATTAATTTTATTTATTTATCTATTTATTTTTGTACTAGGTGTGAGGAAGTAGCCTAGTTTGATTTTTTTTTTTTTTTTGCTTGTGGAGGTACAGTTTTCCCCCTATTGTTTATTGAAGAGGTTATCTTTTCCCCATTGTATACTCTTGCCTCTTTTATAATAGATTAATTGCCCATTTGAGTGTGGGTTCATTTTTGAGCTTTTCATTTCTTCTGTTTGATTGAGCTGTGTATCTTTTGTGTGTGTGTGTGCTAGTACCATCCTGTTTTGACTTTTGTAGGTTTGTAGTATAGTTTGAAATCAAGAAGTGTGATACACCAGTTTTGCTCTTTTTAAAGTTTATTTTGGCTATTGAGGGGTTTTATGTTTCCATCCAAATTTTAGAATTATTTGTTCAAATTCTATGGGAAATACTATTGGTATTTTGATAGGTCTTACATTGAATCTGTAGATTGCCATGGGTAATATTAACATTAATACTTGGATCATTTTAGCAATATTAATTCTTCCAATCCATGAGCACAGTATATCTTTCCATTTGTTTGTATCATCTTGATTATCTTTCATTAATAAGTGTGGGTCTTTACCTTCTTGGCTAGAGTCATTCCTAGATGTGTTACTCTTTTTGATGCAATTGTACATGGCATTGTTTTCTTGTTTTCTCTTTCTGATAGTTTGGTTTTGGTCATTGTTCAGTTGCTAAGTTTTGTCTGACTCTTTGTGACCCCATGGACTACAGCACACCAGGCTTCCCTGTCCTTCACTATTTCCCTGAGTTTGCTCAAACTCTTATCCATTGAGTTGATGATCAATGGCCATCCAGCCATCTCATCTTATTCCACCCTCTTCTCCTTTTGCCTTCAGTCTTTCCTAGCATAAGGATCTTTTCCAATGAGTAGGCTCTTCACATTAGGTAGCCAAAGTATTGGAGCTTCAGCTTCAGCATCAGTCCTTCCAATGAATACTCAGGGTTGATTTCCTTTAGGATTGACTGGTTTGATCTCCTTGCTGTCCAAGGGACTCTCAAGAGTTTCTCCAGCACCACAGTTAGGAAGCATAAATTCTTCAGCACTCTGCCTTCTTTATAGTTTGTTGTTAGTATATAGAAATGAACAGATTCCTATATATTAAAATTATATCATGCCACTTTATCAAATTCATTGATGAGTTCCAGTAGTTTTTTGATGGCATATTTAGAATTTTCTATTTACAGTATCATGTCTTCTGCAGTGACAGTTTTCCTTATACATTTTCCATTTGGATTAAAAATTTTTTTCTTGTCTGGTTGCTGTAGCTATGAATTTAAACATTGTGTTAAATAAAAGAGGTTCAAGAGGGCATCCTTGTCTTGTTCCTGAAGTTAGAAGTAATGCTGTCAGCTTTTACCATTGAGTAAGATGTTAGCTGTGCGCTTTTCATATATAGCCTTTTCTATGTTGATGTATGTTTCCTCCATACTCACTTTGTTCAGAGTTTTTATCATGAATAGATGTTGAATTTTGTCAAAAGCTTTTTCCTGCATCCATTAATGTGGTCATATAATTTTTACTCTTCAGTTTGTTAGTGTGATGTATAATCTTGATTGATTTTTCCATCCTTGCATTCCTGGGATACTCACTTGATTATCATGCATGATCTTGTTAATGTATTTTTGAATTTGGTTTATTAATATTTTTTTGAGGATTTTGTATCTATATCCACTAGTGATATTGGCTTGTAATTTTCTTATTTTAATTTTAAAAGCTATCATTGCTAGTATTGGTATTAGAGTGATGTTGGCCTTGTAGAAAGAGTCCAGAAGTTTTCTTCCTCTGCAGTTTTAAAGAATAGCCTGAGAGGATAGATGTTAATGCTTCCTTAAATGTTTGGTAGAATTGGCCTGTGAAGTCATGTGGTCATGGGCTTTTGCTTTTTGGGAGTTTTTAAAAATTACTAATTCAGTTTCATTACTGATAATTTATCTGTTCATATTTCTTATTCATTCAGTCTTTGGAGATTGTACACTTATAGGAATTTGTCCATTTCTTCTAGGTTGTTCATTTCATTGTTTGTAGTAATCTCTTATGATCTTCTGTATTGCTATTATGTCTCCTTTCCTCATTTCTGATTTTATTGACTTTGGCCCTCTCTTTGTTTTCTTGATAAGTTTGGCTAAAAGTTTGTCAATTTTGTTTATTTTTTCAAAGAACCAGTTCTTAATTTCATTGATCTTTTTATTAGCTTATTTTGTTTTTTATTTCATTTATTTCTGCATTGATCTTTATTATTTCCTTCCTTCTACTAACATTGGGTTTTGTTCATATCTAGTTCCATTAAGCATAAGCTTATATTGTTTATTTGGCACGTTTCTGCTATACTGAAGTAGGCATCTCTCTTCATAAATTTCCCTCTTAGAATGGTTTTTGCTGCATCTCATGGATATTGGATCATTGTGTTTCTGTTTTCATTTGTCTCCAGGTATTTTTTTATTTCCTCTTTGATTTCTTCAGTGATCCATTGGTTATTTAGTGGCATATTGGTTAGTTTCTATGTGTTTTTATTTATTGCAGGTTTTTTGTTCTTTTTCTCCTTGTAGATGATTTCTAGTCTCATAGTGTTGTGGTTGGCAAAGATGATTTCAGTCTTCTTATGCTTATTGAAATTGTTTTGTGACCTAGCATGTGAGCTATCCTGGAGAAAGTCCCATGTGCACTTGAAAAGAATGTATGTTCTGGTGCTTTGGGATGGAATGTCCTATGGATATCAATTAAGTCCATTTGGTTTAATGTGCTGTTTAAGTCCAGCATTTCCTTATTGATAATCTGTCTGGATGATTTGTCCGTTGATCTAAGTGGGGTGTTAATGTTCTCTAGTATTATTGTGTTACTGTCAGTATCTCCCTTTATATCTGTTAATATTTGATGTATGTATCTAGGCAACCCTATGTTGAATGCATATATATTTACAATTGCTACATTTTCTTTTTGGGTTAATTCCTTGATCATTAGGTAATGTCATTCTTTGTCTTTTATGACAGCTGTTTGTTTTAAAATCTATTTTGTTTAAGTTTACCTACCTTGGTTTTCTTTTTGTTTCCATTTGCATAAGATACTTTTTTCTGTTCCCTCAACTTTCAGTCTGTGTGTGTCTTTAGAAATGAGTCTCTGGTAGGCAGGATATATATGGGTCTTGTTTTAATATACATTCAGGCTCTTTACTTTCTTAAAATGGAACATTTAATCCATTTATCTTTTAAGGAGTTATTGATAGGTATGTACTTATTATACTTTTATGATATTAATTGTTTTGGGGTCATTTTTGAGGTTCTTTTTTGTTATTTTTTTTTAAAAACTCTCTTTAATTTTGATCTGATGACTATCTTTGGTGTTCATATTTATTCTCTTTTTTTTGTATCTATTGTAGATTTTTGGTTATGTTAAGTTTTATATGGAGCAATCTATCTATATATACATGGTTACTTTAAGTTATTAATCTCTTAAGCTTGAATATTTTTAACAACATTGCATTTTTACTCCCCCCCTCAACTTTTACATTTTGACATCATATATTTATATCCTTTAGCTTTGTGCATCCTTTAACTAATTGTGGACATTGATGGTTTTATTCCTTTTGTCTTTTAAACTATTACTATCTTTATAAGTAGTTGATCTCTTACATTAAGTGTATATTTGCCTTTGCCAATGAGATTTATCCTTCAGTGATTTTCATATTTCTAGTTGTGGCCTTTCCTTTTTAGTTTAGAGAAGGCCCTTAAATGATTCTTGTACAGCTGGTTTGATGGTGCTGAACTCTTCTAGGTTTTGCTTGTCTGTAAGTTTTTTGATCTCTCCATCAAATCTGAACGAAAGCCTTGCCAGGTAGAGTCTTCTTGGTTGTGGTTTTTCACTTTCATCACTTTGAATATATCAAGTCATTCTCTTTTGGACCACTTAGCTTCTGGTAAAAAGTCAGCTGATGGCCTTGTGTGAGTTTCCTAATACATTACTAGTTGTTTTTCCTTTGTTATTTTTAATATTCTCTATTCATCTTTAATTTTTGTCATTTTAATTACAATGTGTCTTGGTGTGGATCTCTTCAGGTTGATCCTATTTGGAACTTTCTGTGCTTCTTGGACTTGAATGTCTGTTTCCTTTTCCAGATTAGAAATGCTTTCAATTACTATGTCTTCAAATAAATTCTCTGCCACTTTCTCTCTCCTTCTGTGAATCCTATAATGTGAAAGTTAGTATGCTTGATGCTGTCCCAGAAGTCTCTCCATTTTTAAAAAATTCTTTTTTCTTTTTTCTATTCAGCTTGCATGATTCTCACTACTCTTTCAGTTTACTGATCTGCTCCTCTGTATCACCTAATATACTGCAAAATTTCTTTTGGTGTATTTTTGTTTAAATTATCCTTCAATTCAGTTTGATTTTTCTTTATACTTTCTGTTTTTCTTAAACTTCTCACTGTGTTCATCCATTCTTCTAAATTTGTTGAGGATGTTTATGGTCATTTTCATGGAAACTCTATTAGGTAGATTGGCTATCTCCACTTTGCTTTGTTCTTCTGGTGTTTTATCTTGTTCTATCATTTTGGAATATCTTCCCCTGTTATTTTATTTTTCTTAATTCTATATTTTTATTTCAAAGCATTAAGTAGAATGCTTACACTTTTGTGTATTAGAGAGGTGGCTTTATGTAGGAGATATGCTTATGTGTCCCAGAAGTCTACTCTTTCTGGTACCAGAGCCAAATGCACTACGGATGCTCCCAGTGTGAGCTGTGTGGGTCCTTCTGTTGTGATGAGATGACTACCATGGTCGGTCTGGTAGGTGTGGTTGGCCTCTGGTCTGCTGATTGCCAGGCCCTGCCCTGGCAGTTGATGGGTGTAGCTGGGTCACAAGGTAGCTGGCTGTGGAGCTCCAAAGTGTCACAGGGTTAGTGCTTCAACCACTGCTGCTTCTGCTGCTCCCAAAGCCACAAAGTTGAAGCAAAGGAAGAGTTAGAGTATTTGGATGAAGATATAGGATTTGGTCTCTTTAAATAATCATCAAAAAGCAATCAGTTTAGCCAGTTTATTTGTGAAACAAGAAATTAAAGACTAACTTCTCTTTTAAAAAAAGATCAAATATCCTGGATCTAGTGTTGGCCTATTGACTGCTGGGCTGGGCTGGTGGGACTCGTGGAGCTAGTGTTATTTTGCTGGTGGGTGGCACTTAGGCCGAGGGAGTCCCAGGGCTAGTGATGGACTGCTAGTGGGTAGACCAGGGTGCTGGAGTCTTTGGTTCTAGGACCCTGGGGATCCCAGAGTTGGTGTCAGCCCACTGGTGGGCCAAGCTGAATCCTGGGGTCTCTGGCTACAGAGCCTAGAGTTTTCCAGAGCTGGGGCTAGCTCTCTGTTATGTGTATGTGAAGTGTGTGCATGCTCTGCTGCTAAGTCACTTCAGTTGTGTCCAACTCTGTGTGACCCCGTAGACGGCAGCCTACCAGGCTCTCCCGTCCCTGGGATTCTCCAGGCAAGAACACTGGAGTGGGTTGCTATTTCCTTCTCCAATGCATGAATGTGAAAAGTGAAAGTGAAGTCGCTCAGTCGTGTCCGACTCTTTGTGACCCCATGGACTGCAGCCTACCAGGCTCCTCCATCCATGGGATTTTCCAGGCAAGAATACTAGAATGGGTTGCCATTTCCTACTCGAAGGAATCTTCTTGACCCAGAGATTGAGCTCATGTATATGTCTACCGCACACAACCTGTGACCAAGCGAGTACCTCGTGATGTTAGTACATAAACGATCTCAACTGTTACATAGTTCAGTTCAGTCGCTCAGTCATGTCCGACTCTTTGCGACCCCATGAACCACAGCAGGCCAGGTCTCCCTGTCCATCACCAGCTCCCGTAGTCCACCCAAACTCATGTCCATCGAGTCAGTGATGCCATCCAACCATCTCATCCTCTGTCATCCCCTTCTCCTGCCCTCAATCTTTCCCAGCATCAGGGTCTTTTCCAATGAGTCAGCATAGTCATTACTTACAAAACATGGGATGAAAGCCTGAACAAGCCATCTTGGCCAATTTGTTCTCACCTCACATTCTATGTGCAGTCCATCTTCTGTGATGGTCCCTTGGCAAGTAACACTGACCCTTGGATTTACATCTTGCTACAGCAGTAACTACAACAACAATCAGTTACACTCCCAATACAAAACAAAACCCAACACCAGGTATCACCTGGAACTCATGTTGCAGTCCTTGCCCTCATGGGGCTAGAAAAGCCAGTCACCACATGTGGAGCACCTTTATTTTACATGGCCAGGTCTAGTCCACCATCTGTCCCTGTGAAATTGCAGGAAGCCTCTACAGGGGCAACTCCACTCCTGTGGGATTTTACTAAGGACCCATAAAACCCCCTACAGATTCCACGCCAACTCTTTCAAGGAGGGGATTTTTGTGGCATTCACAGCCCACCCAAATTTCACACTGTTCTAAATCTGCAAGAGAATCAGAGGGTAGTAGCACATCACAGCACACAGCCTTTACAGTACACTGTTCTACTAAAACTACATCACAGAACACAGTCTTGACAGCATACTGTTTTACTAAACCTACATCACAGGACACAGCCTGTACAGTACACTGTTCTACTAAACCTACATCACAGGACACAGCCTTGAGAGCACACTGTTCTAATAAACCTACATCACAGGACACAGCCTGTACAGTACACTGTTGTACTAAACCTACATCACAGGACACAGCCTGTACAGTACACTGTTCTAAACTTATATCACAGGACACACGTTTACAGCACACTGTTCTACTAAACCTACATCACAGGACACAGCCTTTACAGTACAACGTTCTACTAAACCTACATCACAGGACACAGCTTGTACAGTACAGTGTTCTACTAAACCTACATCAGAGGACACAGCCTTGACTGTACACTGTTCTACCTAAGACACAGCCTTTACAGTATACCTCTGCACAAATCAGTCCACTTTTTCATCCTCATAGACTGGATGGGACTCCTGCCGGCTCGGGCCTCCTTTGTGAGTCTTCCAACTTTCAAAATGGCATCTCGCATGCCATCCCTCTACTTCTCTCAATAAGGACCCACAAAACCCCCACAGGTGCTGGGCCTATCCCTGTGTCCCAAAGTCACAAAAGCCATGTTGCCTAGCATTCCTGATACATTTGCCAAAACTGTTTACTCAAATCGAACAACTCTGCCTGAGTATATGGTCGATCTCCCATTTGCTGAACAAGGCAGTATGGACTGCCACTGGCACTGTGGGGTGGATTTTCCTGACTGTCCTGAAGGCAAATATGAATTGTGCCCTACGCAATGCTGCTCCAGTGCTCAATGTGCAAAGACATTTGTAAGAACTAGAGCAATGTATATTGGCACAAGAGCAAGAAGCCTGTGCCTCTGAAGAACCCAGCATCTCTGACAGAGAGGCAGTAAGAGATGGAGATGATGAACGTTTTGAGACCTTGGGTCCCTGCTTGGCAGTGAGACCCATTATGCAGCAGAAAGTGAAGCACAGCAATATTCTCTCATGGCTGGTGCAGCAGCGGTAGCAGGAGACCTGCTATATTCTTTCCTATTGTGCCTGACTTAATGGACACAGCCATGACTCAGTGCTAGTATGTCACTAGTTTCTAGGTGGAGCCCATGTATATGCACACTGCTGTGGCCCAGGGGGGCATCCTCAAGGGGCCCCCAATGTGACTGATTCATGACATATCGACCATATACTCTGGCAGAGTTGGTCAACTTGGGTAAGCAGTTTTAGCAAATGCTCTGGATTCATGGGGTCGCAAAGAGTCGGACACGACTGAGCGACTGAACTGAACTGAACTGAACTGGGAACCCTCGGCAACATGGCTTTTGTGAGGAAGAACTGCATGGAGTGGCAAACATGAATGGACTCTACTATAATGCTAAAGTGAGCCTGAAAGTGTTGACCCCACAGCATCTAGTCTGTGTGAATTTCTGTTTGTATTTCTAGTGTGGTTTAGCCTGGGGTGGAAAATTTTCTCTAATTATCTTAAACTCCAACTTTTTACAGTTCAGATATAACATGTGAAGTTTACCATTGATTCTTGGGGCACATTCTTGGATCTAGCTGTAACCACCAGTGAACACATCCTTCAGTTTTTGTTAATGATCCCTTCCTTCACTGTGTCTTTCAGGTCTCACCCTCCTTTTTCCCAGATCTTCAGCTCTAGGTCTAAAGACCCCTGCTTTACAGAAAACACTCCTTTGCTGAGGAATTTCTCACAAGAAAAAGGGTGAGGTTTTTCTTTCTTTCTTTCTTATAAAATTAAGAAATCTCTGAGCATTACCCTTATGCTCATTACACTTATGCTGGAGAATAAGATGAATTTTTACCTGACATGTTTGGTTTCTGCTAGATCCTTGTCAATTCAATGTGTGTTCATGATTCTAGTGGTTGTATTCTGTGCCTTATGAATTTCCAAATAACCTTGAGCATAACCCTGCCATGAGTGCACAGCATATGTACACACTCATGCATGCACATAGCTCTGACAGGCTGTCTTGAGAGGTCAGGGCTTCTCAACTGGGGCTGAGGTTGGCACTGTCAGGAGACATTTCTGTTGTCACATATGGGGAAGCAATACTGCTAGCATGTATGGTAGAGGGCAGGAATGCTGCTAAACATACTGCAATGCACAGAACACCTCCTCACAATAAAGAATTATCTAACTCAAATGTCAATAATTATTAAGTTGAAAATGTATGATTTGAAAGAAAACTCTACTTCTTATAAGTTCCTTTTGAGGATAAATCTGCCTGGTTCTGAAACCAATAAGCAGAGCTGCTCTGTAGGATGAGTTACAGTCTGTCTCCCTTAGGGCGAAGAACCCTAACTCAGTCCTCCAATTCATCTCCTCTTCCTTCTGCAGGCAAACTTCCAGAAACCTGAGTCACCTCGTAGGTGTTCTCCGATTGCTCACACATTACAATCCTGGGACATTGTCCTGGACCTTCTTTTCCTGTCCACCGACCGTTGCATGCAGCCTCCCTCCCACAGCCTCTGAGGAACTTCCCACCTTTTCCCTAGCTCTGTCTGTAACTGTTTGGGGGCCTTCGCCATTTAGGGTGCATCAGAATTTGAGGGTGCTCATATGCCATGTGGGTTCCTGGTCTCACCGTCCAAAGACTCAAGTTCATGGGAAATTGATAGGGTGTAGGAATCTTGGTTGTCACCTTCCAATGCAGAACCAATCTGGCTTCTTCCAGGAAACTCTTGATGACAAGTTGTGTATCCCTGAAAAAGTTCCCACTGAGTCCATTTTACAAGAGGGAACTCCTCTCTTTCTTGGTTCTCCAGGTCAGGCCCACTAAAGTTTAAGGGGGCTCAAATGTCACCTCCTTTGTAAAACCTTGGTTCCTCCACAGCTCATTCAAGAGTCAATGCTCCTTCTCCTTTGCTCTCAAACACCAAATTCATGTCCTGACTTTGGAACTTGTCCTTGTGTTATCCGTGATTATGCCTGCCAGCCTGAGTCCTCTTCATCCCATCCCAGCACCTAGCAAGGCCTCTGCCACCAGGGAGATAACAACTCTCATCTCTCCTGATGAGTAACTTTGAAAATGAACACTTCACCCATATATTCCTTTTAATGCTTTCCTTTGAATTACTTGGTAAACTGTTAAGGCCTGAGACATTTTCAACTCATGATTTCTCTAGAAAACCAAAAACTCAAGAACATGAAAGCTTTTATCCTGGGCTTGGAACACAGAGGTTTGGGATGCTGAACTCTGTCTTACATCGCAGTTCAGAAGCAGACCTGAGACATTTTCAACTCATGATTTCTCTAGAAAACCAAAAACTCAAGAACATGAAAGCTTTTATCCTGGGCTTGGAACACAGAGGTTTGGGATGCTGAGCTCTGTCTTACATCGCAGTTCAGAAGCAGAACATGGATACTGCATATGGGTTTCACGTAGCCTAGTTTGCATCTTTGAGTTTACCCTTATGAATAAAACTTTTTTTCTTGTTGTGAACAAGTCATAAAGCAGTGACAAGGGTTCGGGAGAATCACAATGCCCAGTTGAGCTAACAGGGTTTGAGAGGCATAACATAATAGATTGTGGCTATTGTGTCAATATCGCCATCCCACAAGTATTCCATGCAGTACAGGGGAATTCTGGGCTTTGGAGCAGCCTTACTAGAGACAAGTGCTGACTGAGAATCTGTACTGAAGGAGTTGTTCAGAAGCTCAAGGATTCAATGAAAGTAAATAAATGCATCCACATGTAATTTTGATAAAAATTTATGACCCCCCTTGATCCATCCTTCTAGACAGAAGTCTTGTTCTTGGGTCCATCTAATCCAGCACTGATGTTCCTCATTCCTGCTCATGTAGAAGCTGGGCAGGAAAACAACGTAGATGATCTTCTCTACAGCTCCATTCCAGAAAGACACCTAGTACAGAGGAGGGAAGGCTTACGTCACTCATTGTGCTTCAGGATGAGTATAATAGAACCAGGTGTTGAGAACTCCAGCTCAGTCAGAGAGAGCAAAAACTGAAATGTACTGGAGCTGGTCCGAGCCAGAAAAAGGTTTACTGGAAAATTCCAAACTCAGAACAAGCTGATGTTTCTTGAAGGGCCACAGTTTATTTTGAAGATTGTGTGAACCCAGATTTCCCTGAAGTCAAGGGTCTGTGATGTCAAGAAAGATCTATTCCCACCAGTTTGACAGTATTACAGTGTTTATGGTCCTTGTAAAAACCAGGGTTGATTTCACATTTTATGCTCACCTTTGAGATGAACTGTTTTGGAGATGCTACTGTTGCTGTGAAAATAACCACAAAGCCTCAATTTCCAGGTCATGGTGCATGCCCATTTGCCACCCAGAGTTCATTACTGGTGAAGAATCTTGGGAGGACAGCTCAGCTGAGTGGGAGGGAAGATCCCTGCTAAGCAGAGAATTGGCAGGCTCCTCTGAATCCACCTCCTTAGAGAAGGGGGAGCTTCTGGACAGTGCTCACATCAGGTTCCGTCTTGCCAAACTGAGGTAGGAAGACTTGAAGCGCCACCACTGGCATGGGGTGGTGGTCACACAGCACATGCCCTGGGACTGGGCTGCGGCAGGGAAGTGGGTCTTGCCTCAGGACGTCCTTCCCAAGGACAGGGTGGAGGTGAGGAAGAAGGCTAAGTGGTACTTTCTTGGAAAGTAGTCTGCTTTTCCTTCAGGCCTTGGAAGACAGATACGGGCACATTTGAACCAGCATGGAACTTTTAAGGATGCAGGAAAACCAAATTACAGACCCTAATGACTAACATCCCATACTCCTTTCTGTTGTGTGGCTGGGGTCTTCATGCCCATGAGGGTTTGCAGATAAGAATAGTCCCTGTGGTGTTCTAGAAGCTGATATTGTCATTTATAATCAGTGACTAAGGTTTCTGCACATGCAGCAGAGTGTTTTTAGGGGTGTCTCGCTGATCCTGTTTGTGACACCAATTGTCTTGCTGAATCTCACTGTGTGTACTGTTCACTGAACCCATGGTAGGCAAGGCACGAGCTAAGAGGCTGGAAGAAGATGTGAAGAGCTGTAGGAAAGGCGTCTCCTGGCTGGCACAGCAGCCATAGCAGCAGACATAACATAATTGCACATAACCCTTCAGGGCTTTTCCAGGTGAAGCTTATATATATTTCCAGAACAAAAGTAGCCCGTGGCCAAGTGAGTACCTCGTGGGGCACGTGTGCAGCGCTCTCAGTGATCAGTTGTTACATACCCATGCAAAATCATTGTTTACAGAACATTGGGTGAGAGGGCAGGAGAGCATGGGATGAGAGACTGGTGTCATCTTGTTAATTTCCTCACAAGGGGCAAGGGATTGGGTGGGTCCCAGAGAGGCCAAGCCCTCCATGCATATGTAGGAGGGCATAGTGCATACATGCATGGGGGCTGTGAGGGCATTTTGCAGGACCACCCTCAGGGGTCAGAGAAGGAGAGCTCTCCCTGCTTTGTGTGCTGGGGCTTCTGCATGAGCATTCACTTGAAAGAAGTGTTCTATTGAAAATCATATGTTTGAAAGTGGCATTTTTAGAAACAGAATAAGGCTTGTTGACCAGGACCACCAAGGTCCCCATTCTGTATCTGCTCAGAGGTAGCTGAGGAACCAGCAGGGGCCAGGCACGTCCATGCAACTGTCTCCTTCTTGCCTGCATTCCCTTTGCTCCACAGCCTTCTGTGGCTTCCACTAAGATGCAAAAACCCATGGATAGGTGAGAGGATACCATGAAGCTGTCAAATATTAGTGGTATTATTTCTCTACATAAGGGGGCCCATCTTTTCTGAAGCTGTTTGAAGGGCTGATTAGAAGTGTACCTGCCTGCATCCCAAAGTGTATCTGTCTTTAGCCAGAAAGGCCCACTCTCAGTTGTCCTGTTGATGTTAAAGGCAATCCTGAGAGGTAGATAAAGAAAGGTACCTCAGAGAGAGTAAGGATTTTGCCTGAGGCCATGCATGGGCTTCCCTTGTGGCTCAGTTGGTAAAGAACCCACCCACAATGTGGGAGACCTGGGTTCAATCCCTGGGTTGGGAAGATACCTGGAGAAGGGAAAGGCTACCCACTCCAGTATTCTTGCCTGGAGAATTCCATGACTGTATAGTCCATGGGGTCACAAAGAGTCAGACACGACTGAGTGTCTCTCACTTTCACTTTCATGCAGGTTTTTGAGAGAAGCAAAGGGGTAGGGACAGGAATGTGACCCCAGGTCCCCCACCAATGCTTGACCATAGCAATGTCTTTTCTACAATGCCTCCTGATAGGGACAGAGTGAAGGGACAACATAGGTAATTAAATCCCACTTGCAGAATGTAGTGGAAAAAATGTGAGAGACTCTTGTACTTTAATGATTACTCAAGAAAGCACGTTTGCTTAACCACAAAATCAAAACCTAGCAGACCTTTTTAGCAACAAACTATGCAACAGAAGCAGAAGACATGCCTCAAAACAATAAAACAATGGTGGCATGAGACACCATCCCACCTAGTGAGCTCAATAACATACTCTTTGCACACATAAAAAAATAATAATTTATGAACTTAGCTTGATCATATAGGGACAAGAAAAACTCCCCTTCTCAGGCTGGAGGAGAATGGTAGAAGCTTGACATTTACTTAAGAAAGACAAAGATGTCTTCTCCCCTTCCCCACTTTACCTTTGATTATAAAACTGTGGTCCACTGAGTTCTCAGGATGTGACACTGTCTCACGCACTCACTTATAAGCCTCACAAATGTCCTATTCTAATAAATCGCTTCTATCTATTACTTTTTCTCTCTCTGAATTCTTTCTGCACTGAGACATTAAGGACCAGGAGCTCTTCGGAGCCCCCTGAAAAGACACCTAATGGTTTCGCTTCTAGCCATGTTTCTTTACCATGACTGGTCTTAGCTATAGGTGTGGTAAATATTCAGCCAGTTTAATCTGCTTTAAAATCATTTGAATTATGTGAAAGCATGTGAACAGGTACCTGGTCCCCGTCGTTCACCATAATGGTAAGTAAGCCCTGATACTGTTAACACCCTTCTTCAGCATGCTGACTCACAACTCCAGAGGATGCAAAGTTCTTCAAATATCCTGTGGCATGGAAAATAGGATCAAGTACATTTAAGCCTTTACATGCAGTAGTTGTTTTATCTTCTATGATTCATAGAATAGTTGCCTCAAACTTTCCGCTTAACTGAAAGATTTAGACATTCTTTTTAACATGTCTAGAAAGTGCTACCAGAGAAGGCAATGGCAAGCCACTCCAGTACTCTTGCCTAGAAAATCCCATGGACAGAGGAGCCTGGTAGTCTGCAGTCCATGGGGCCACTACGAGTCGGACACGACTGAGTGACTTCACTTTCACTTTTCACTTTCACACATTGGAGAAGGAAATGGCAACCCGCTCCAGTGTTCTTGTCTGGAGAATCCCAGGGACGGGGGAGCCTCGTGGGCTGCCGTCTATGGGGTCACACAGAGTTGGACACGACTGAAGTGACTTAGCAGCAGCAGCTGCTACACATTATTGTTGAAACTTGTAAAAGCTATTTTGATGGTCAACTCTGCTGTATGTGTCAGTTATGTAGAAAGACATGTTTAGGATAGTTCAATTAATGCTTCATGCTTTAAAAAGAAATATTTTTTATTCCCATTTCAATAGGAACTATTGATCATAATTTGGAAGTATGATATGATTATTCATCAAATTCATTAAATCTAAAAGAATGCAGAACAAGGTTTTGCCATTTTGAAAGGATCAGAAAGATTTTGAAAAAGATGTCCCAATACAGCCTTCCTTCATTCTACAAACATGTGTCAAGCACAGGCTGTATCAGTTCAGTTCAGTCGCTCAGTCGTGTCCGACTCTTTGCGACCCCATGAATCACAGCACGCCAGGCCTCCCTGTCCATCACCAACTCCCGGAGTTCACTCAAACTCATGTCCATCGAGTTGGTGATGCCATCCAGCCATCTCATTCTCTGTCATCCCCGTCTCCTCCCACCCCCAATCCCTCTCAGCATCAGAGTTTTTTCCAGTGAGTCAACTCGTCACATGAGGTGGCCAAAGTATTGGAGTTTCAGCTTTAGCATCAGTCCTTCCAGTGAACACCCAGGATTGATCTCCTTTAGAATGGACTGGTTGGATCTCCTTGTAGTCCAAGGGACTCTCAAGAGTACCAGCACCCTATCTTTGGCAGGGGCTGAGCACAAGTATCCCAGTGCCTGCCCTGGAGAAGCAGCCAGGGGAGACCACCCTCTAGCAATTGGGCAGTGATAATATCTTCAGGATATTATCAGGGTCTGGTGAGCCCTGAGGAGGCGAAAGGAGCAGAAATAAGCCTGGAGTGGCTGCCAGGACCATATTTGCCCAAAGGCCTGAGGGTCACAATTAAGAAGTGTGTAATGATGACTATCAGGGTCCACAGAGGGCTGGATTGTCTGTTAAATTATCTCTTAAGGAACTCTTAAAGGATTCTGCTGGCACAACCAGTTACAACACTGCAAATTCTTTCTTGAATTGTTTGGTTATGTCTCAGTCAATGTTTATTCTAGTCAAGGCTATGGTTTTTCCAGTGGTCATGTATGGATGTGAGAGTTGGACTGTGAAGAAGGCTGATCGCCAAAGAATGGATGCTTTTGAACTGTGGTGTTGGAGAAGACTCTTGAGAGTCCCTTGGACTGTAAGGAGATCCAACCAGTCCATTCTAAAGGAGATCAATCTTGGTTGTTCATTGGAAGGACTGATGCTAAAGCTGAAACTGCAATACTTTGGCCACCTCATGCGACGAGTTGACTCACTGGAAAAGACTCTGATGCTGGGAAAGGTTGGGGGCGGGAGGAGAAGGGGACGACAGAGAATGAGATGGCTGGATGGCATCACCGACTCTGTGGACATGAGTTTGAGTGTACTCTGGGAGTTGGTGATGGACAGGGAGGCCTGGCGTGCTGTGATTCATGGGGTCGCAAAGAGTCAGACACGACTGAGCGACTGAACTGAACTGAATTTTTACTCAATGATCAAATCCATATTCTTACCTTCCAGAAAACTTAAGGGAAAATAACTGATAAATATGAATCTGAGAGCCAAGATAAAGCTTGTTTCCAGGAAACCAGAGTCTTTAAAAAGCTAGTGAAGAGGCCCAAACCTTGAACTTCAGCATCTCTGACAGGAAGATGTGTTCAGACATTCAGGTTTAATTTTGTTTCCTCCTGTAACCTCCTCTGAACTGCTTCTTATGCTTTCTGTTTACAACAGGTCAGTGGTGTTCTCAGCAGTATCCTCCTTCATACCATGTTATAGAGAGAACTCTACACATGGCTTTGAGATGGACGTTACCCAAGGCTTCAGCAGACATCTGAGGTTTGACCTTTGTGGGTGCATGCAAATAGGACTGCTGTCAGCGTGATCTGGGACCTGTCTTTTCTCTTACAGGTGCTGTGTACGGTGGCTAAAAGTTGCAGGCTTATTTGTCTTTGTGGTGCTGTGCTCTGTGAGTACCGTGGCATGCTGAGCCTTTCTGTCTGCTTGGCAGAGTCCCTGGGTGCTTCGGGCTGGGTAGCAGGGCACCTGAGGTGTGAGACACACACATTTCTTAGGAGGAGATGCTAAGGGAATGTGAGATGGCAATCTGGAGGTGGCTAGGGAGACACACCCTTAGCAATACTCCTCTACTTTTGTCCCACTTTGTACAGTGGAAATCATGAGGAGCTGTCTGTGGTCTGTAGAAGGCAGCTTGCCCCGGGGTCTTAATCCCTACCTTAAGTGGCTTGCCAAATTCTCTTTACAACCACATGCAATAAGCACTCTTTATTTGTGTTGGGACATGTCCATCAATCATGGTTGCCCCTAGGAATGTCTCAGTGTCCATTTGGGGTGGCGCCCAGCTGAATCATGCTGTTTGAGAGAGAGTGAAGTTCTGTGTCTGTCTCTTCCCTGGAGACTGCTCTGATTTTACTTGCCCTACATCCCCAGGGATGGTTGCAGAGTTAGAACCCTGGAGGCCACCTGAGTGCTCCTCTGACTTGAGGTGTCACGAGTGTCATGGCCAGCATTTGTGTGACATGTGCCCTGATGTGGCCCTAGTCAAGATCACATTGTAGGCACTTAAAATACATTTGCTGAATGAGCAACTGTGAGCCTCCCCGCCCCAATCCGTATGTGTGCATGTGGCTGTGACGGTCCGTGTCTGCCTGTGTGTTTGTGTGTGTGCAGTCCTCTGTGGGATAAGCAGGTCTTTTGTGGTCTGTGACCATTTTGAGTGTGTGTGTGTGCCTAGGGAGTTATTTTTGCAGTTAATAATTATTATCTAATTTTATTATTGGCATAGGATATTTTGTGTGGGCCAGTTTTGAGAGACCCCAATATGTGAAAAGGTATGAGATTGTGAGCAAGGAAGGGGTGGATGAGTAGTGTTTCCATACCTGTGCCCTGCGGACTCCAGGACTGGTGTGGTTATGGCTCTTCTCAGCAGGTAGCCTGGGGTGACAGCTGTGCCCTTTGTGATTGGAAGCTGTGTGTGTGTGACCATGTGTAGCTGTAAATACATGGTCTTCATTATCTGTGTGTGTGGGCACAAGGACTGGGGTTCTATGCATGTGCAGGCTAGTGCATGACAAGAGTCTTCTCACTGTGGCGTGTAGAGAACAGCCTTGCATCTCAGACAGCAACGGTTCACGAAGTCAATGTTGGCTGAACTGAATTGAATATAGGCAACTCTTTAGTAACCCACAAGGGAGGAGAGGAAGGGTCCAGAGAAAGGAAATTTAGGCTAAAAACAATTTCAATGAACTGAAAACTTCATGAGTTTACTTTATTGGTTACCAATTTGCCTCTCTCCTTCCTATTCAAACAATTGTGTTTCTGAAGACCCAGTTGCTTAGCACAGCCTGGTGGGTGGGTGTACTGGGATTTTCAAGGAGGAGGTATGGGTGGGCCAAGTCTCCCCTGATCCCTGTGAGCTCACCTGAGCCCTGTGTCTGGTCTTCACTCTTCTGGTAATTGAAATTTTGGTGTTTTGTGGACACAACCAAAACAGAATTTGAGGAATTTGTTTTGAACCTCTGTAATCTGTTATCTCATCATCACTTTAATTTAGTCTCTGAGGGTGTATTACACGCTCTGGAAATTTCACAGCGTGAGCTCTCACCACCTTATGGGTTGTATTCCCCACTCTCCTGTACAGGAAAACCACGTTTACCCTCCTCTGACAATGTAATTTTAGGGTTGGGTAGTCAATCCTTAAAACTGTCAAATATCAATAATCAAGGTCCATTGTAGCAAAAAAAAAAATAGTTTAATGGATCAGAATTTTATCTTTTAATATCTTAAGAAAAGCTACTCAGAGTAAGCAGGTGAATTTTGGATACGTCAAGCAGCACAGTTATCATAACCCTATTCTCAGCTCTTATTAAAGTTACTTAAATCCTATTGCTGTCACACCACAAATCTATCATTAAATGTTTCTGATTGTTGCAGATTTTATTTAGCCTGTATCCAGATCAAGGAAAGCTCTGGCAGTTGCTCGCTGTGTCACCTCTGGAAAGCTACTGTATCTGAATCTTTTTTGAGATGGACAGTCACCCGTGGTTGAGTCACAAAGTGAAAACACCTGAGAACTATTATGATGGTTGCCCAAGGTCACAGCATAAGCAATCATGGTTACTCCCCATGTGTGTTTTGTTCCTCCAGGATGTTTGTTGAAAGATGAGACTTCAGAACATAAAGGGAGGGGGCTTTAGTGAGACTGCAGTGGGTGGGTGGTGGGGAGATTCCCCATGGAAAAGTGACAGCAAACAAACAGTGTATTTTAGTTAAGGCCCAGGTTTCTGTGGCTGTTGGATGCTCTTTCTGTCCCCCCAACCCCACCCCCAGCCCCTGCCCTCTTATGTTATAGCTTAAATGGTTCCTCTTTACCTAGCTTTAAGTTCATTGGTTCTTTCTTTGGCAGTGTCATCTGAGTTTGATGATTGCTTGGTTTCTTATCCTCAGGGATCTCTTGCTATTTTGTAGGTCTCAGCTGTTACAACAGAATACCACAACCTGGACGACTTAAGCAACAGACATTTATTTCTCACATTTCCTAGAGGCTGGACATCCAAGGTCAGGATGGGCTTATTTGGTTTCTAGTGAGCACTCTCTTTCTGGCTTTCAGATGGCCACCTTGCTATGTCTCCTGTGTTTGTGTATCGTAAAGAGTGAGAGCTCTCTGGTGTCTCTTCTTACGAGAACACTGATACTATCAAATCTGGGCCTAAACCTATGACCTCATTTACTTTCAGTTATTTCCTTAGAGACCCAGGCTTCCCAGGTGCCTCAGTGGTAAAGAATCTGCCTGCCAATGCAGGAGACGCAGAAGACATGGATTCCATTCCTGGGTCAGGAAGATCCCTTGGAGGAGGACATGGATATTCAGTCCATAGCACAGAGATGAAGTTTTAGGCTTGAAGGTGAACACACCTTAACTTCTATGGGCCAGGGGGAGTTATGTAAATCCAGTTAAATGGTGGCTGTGTTGTGGTCTGTGGTTGCCATGGTAACCGTCAGTGCCCCAGACACCTGGAATTTCTCAGCCTTCTTTCATCTGTCTGCCAGGCCCTGCACTGTTCCTACCCATCCTTCATGGGTAGGGCTGCTTTCTCATCTTACCTATCCCCAGCTCTTAGGGTTCTGTTGTACTCTTGGGCACCAGATTTGATGTGCTTCCCTAGCAAATTCAAGCTTTCTCAGGAGTCTCCCCATTCCACTCATTGTCCCTGTGAGAGCTTGCTGGAGTTCATGGAAGAAGAAGAGCCTAGAAGATGTTAACACCTCTATTCGGTGGTTCATCAGGCCAAGGTCAAGGCCCAGTCGAGGAGGGCTCAGAGGATCTTCACTCAGGTTTGGTCAAGGAGGAGGTTCTGGCCAGTGCTTCTGAGCCCAGGGTTGGATAAGCTCTGAAGCAAACTGAAGTAGAAGCTTGAGAGACTTCACAGTTTAGGTGAACCTCACAGATTTGTTCCGTGCACTGTAGCAGCACATTGCTGGCAGTTCAGAAGTACTTTGCTCATGTGTCTTTCTTTCCATCACGCATGGGCCTTCAGGACATAGTTCTCTGTGCTGAGAACACCAGAGCAGAGTAGATGGTCATGCTTGTTAGAAGAACAGTATGGAGACTGTGAGCTGGGAACTCCCAGGAGAGTGGCCCTGGTGCTCACAGTGGGGTTGGGTCAAGTCAAGTTCAAAAGATGGCTTAAATTTGAGTCATGGATTTGAGTAATGGGAAAAGCAAGAGGACCATGGTTGGACACAACAGAGGAAGAAGATCATTTCTTTGTCTTCTAACTTCCATGACCTGGTCTGACTGGGACTCTGGTATAGGTTCAAAGACTTGAAGGATGATACTGAAAACAAATATTTATTAGTTACACCAAGATTTTTTTGGGACATAAAATGTGGTGAGAATCATGTTGGTCTCCAGAGAAGTAGAGAAATGAATAGCATGTAGTTTCTTTGCTTGAGGAGCTAGACCGGGGGGAGAAAAATCTAAAACAGACCATAGTATGTTGTGAGTGAGCACTTTAACAGAGTAAGCCTGATCCACAGAGAACACAGGAAGGAGTGAGGGGCCTCTCAAGCTGTGGATGGCAAGGAAGGGTTTAAGGAGAGGAGAGCTTGAGCAAGATCTCAAAAGATACTGCGGTTCTCTAGGTTTGGGGGGGCCTCTGAGGCAAAGGCAAGATATGACCTTAGCAGAGCAGACCTTTCAGCATGGCTGGAAGGCAAGGATCAATGCTACCTGCAAGGTGGGCTTGACCACAGGTCCAAGTTGCTAGGATCCATAAGTCACTGCTGACACCAGAACATTGCAGTGGGCTTTGACTCCCAGGCACAATGTGGGCATCTGGAAAGACAGAGGGAAAGGACGGCAGAGGTACATGTGGTCCAGTGTCCCTTGGATTTTGTGTGCACTCCATTTGAGTGGTGGTTAATCATAGTGTGTTTTAATCTTCCTGCTAGGGCGTGACACCCCTGCAAGGACAAAGGCCCTGTTCCATTCTCCGTCCTCTTTGTTTGCAATGTGCTGTGCTCTGATTAGTCGCTCAGTCTGACTCTTTGAAACCTCAAAGATTGTACCCCACCAGGCATCTCTGTTCATGGGGATTCTCCAGGCAAGGATATTGGAGTAGGTTGCTATGCCCTCCTCCAGGGGATCTTCCCCACCCAGGAACTGAACTGGGGTCTCCTGCATTGCAGGCAGATCCTTTACCAGCTGAGCTACCAGGGAAGCCCCATAAACATTCATTACATTATTATTAGAAGAAGCCTCTGCTTTTCTGATATTAGCCTTCAAGGGCGCTGATCCATCTCCTGAGTTTCTGCCAGGTCTCTAAAGTTTATTCAGTGCTGAAATATCTTTTCCCACTCCATACATATCATGTGTCTGCCTTGGGGACAGGAATAATTTCAGTGTGGTAGAATCATCAGTGTCTCTTTGGGCCTTTCCCTACTATATCCTGCCTCATGTGTGGCTTCTGTTTGCCTTTCGTCCTTTTTGGAAGCCATGTAGCAGCATAGTTGTGGGTAGATGCTTTCTAGCCAAGGGCTGGCTGCCCATTCTCAGCTCTAATACAGGAAACAGTGCTGATAAAAGCACTTTAGTTTTAAAAATTTATTTATTTATTTTAATTGGAGGCTAATTACTTTACAATATTGTAGTGGTTTTTGCCATACATTGACATGAATCAGCCATGGGTGTACATGTGTTCCCCATCCTGAACCCCACTCCCAACTCCTTCCCTAACCATACCCTCAAGGTCATCCCAGTGCACCAGCCCCAAGTACCTCTCATGCTTCGAACCTGGACTGGTGATCTATTTCACATATGATAGTATACATGTTTCAATGCTATTCTCTCAGATCATTCCACCCTCGCCTTCTCGCACAGAGTCCAAAAGTCTCTTCTTTACATCTGTGTCTCTTTTGCTGTCTCACATATAGGGTCATCATTACCATCTTTCTAAATTCCCTATATATTCGTTAGTATACTGTATTGGTGTTTTTCTTTCTGACTTACTTCGCTTTGTATAATAGGCTCCAGTTTCACCCACCTCATTAGAACCGATTCAAATATATTCTTTTTAATGGCTGAGTAATATTCCATTGTACATGTACCACAGCTTTCTTATCCATTTGTCTGCTGAAGGACATCTAGGTTGCTTCCATGTCCCGGCTATTATAAACAGTGCTGCGATGAACATTGGGGTACATGTGTCTCTTTTAGTTCTGGTTTCCTCAGTGTGTATGCCCAGCAGTGGGATTGCTGGGTCATATGGCAGTCATTGGAAAAGACTCTGATGCTGGGAGGGATTGGGGGCAGGAGGAGAAGGGGACGACAGAGAATGAGATGGCTGGATGGCATCACCGACTCGATGGACATGAGTTTGAATGAACTCCGGGAGTTGGTGATGGACAGGGAGGCCTGGCGTGCTGTGATTCATGGGGTCACAAAGAGTTGGACACGACTGAGCGACAGAACTGAACTGAACTGATGACAGTTCTATTTCCAGTTTTTTAAGGAATCTCCACACTGTTCTCCATAGTGGCTGTACTAGTTTGCATTCCCACCAACAGGGCAAGAAGGGTCCCTTTTCTCTGCACCCTCTCCAGCACTTATTGTTTGTAGACTTTTTGATAGCAGCCATTCTGACCACCGTGAGATGGTACCTCATTGTGGTTTTGATTTGCATTTCTCTGATAATGAGTGGTATTGAGCATCTTTTCATGTGTTTGTTAGCCATCTGTATGTCTTCTTTGGAGAAATGTCTGTTTAGATTTTTGGCCCATGTTTTGATTGGGTTGTTTATTTTTCTGCAATTGAGCTGCATGAACTGCTTGTATGTTTTTGAGATTAATTCTTTGTCAGTTGCTTTGTTTGCTATTATTTTCTCCCATTCTGAAGGCTGTCTTATCATCTTGCTTATAGTTTCCTTCGTTGTGCAAAAGCTTTTAAATTTAATTATGTCCCATTTGTTTATTTTTGCTTTTATTTCCATTACTCTGGAAGGTGGGTCATAGAGGATCCTGCTGTGATTTATGTTAGACAGTGAAAAACACTTTATTTATCAGGATATTTTTGTACTTTTTAATTTATCTTTTATACTCTTTATTATTATTATTATTTTTTACATTATTGTATTAGTTTTGCCATACATTGACATGAATCTGCCCCGGGTGTACATGTAGTCCCTATCTTGAAACCCTCTCCCACCTCCCTCCCCATCCCATCCCTCTGGTTCATCCCAGTACACCAGCCCCGAGCATCCTGTGTCATGCATTGAACCTGGACTGGAAATAAAACAAACAAACAAACAAAAACCCAGTGCATCTTGCTGGGGGAATTTTAAAAAGGGTTAGCTATTCACTGGCACTCCCCAGTGGTCTGTTCAAATCCTGTAAACATCCTGGCAACAGTGAAGTTCTGCCTTCTCCCAAGTCAGCTCCATAAACCACCTGTTTCTTTAGGGGTTTTAAGGAAGAGTAAAGGAACTGGTCACTGAATTGTCTTGCAATCAACTTTTGAGACCTCACACAAAACATAGATCATTTTGAGATTCATTTTTTTGCACCTACAGCAGCTTTCTCTTCTGGAGCAAGATAGCTGGGCTAGCTGCTGTTTAGAATCCCTGGCGTGGGCCCCAGACCCTGCAGCAGAGGTGAGAGTCAGCTGGCACAGAGAGAGGAAGCCTGAGAGCACAGACCCTTACATCTGTGCTGCACACCAATGCAGGATGTGTGCATTGAAGGAGCCAGGTTGTGGTGGGGGGCGTAAGTGCATGAGGGTTACATTTTGAGAGGAAGGAGCCTCTTTTCCCTATAACTTCCCTGATTCAGTCCTTCACAAGCTTTGAAGGGATTTCCCTCCTCTCACTGCAATGGACTTCATTGGTTTAGCCAACTTCGGATTTTTTGTTCAATTCTCCCTGTGATTTCTCACCAGCCACTTTAGGATTTGGGCATCACTGTGGATTAGTTCATTAGTTCAGGAAGCCATCCTGTCTGCTGCTCACCATGAGTCCAGGAACTGGGACAGGTGTTTTATTCTGGCTGCCAAGAGTGGTAGCAGAGATGATTGTAGGATGCAAGATACCAGCTAGATGTTAAAGCAGATGATTCAAAACACAATTAAAGAAAGCAAAATCAACTGCGTGTGTCAGGAGTGAGGGGCTGAAGACGTAGGAGCAATCAGGGCAGATGGAAGGGATGGCCTGGACGTTCCTTTCCTTCTGCACCTTCTGGGATGGGTGTCCCTGGGAGGGTAGGGGTGGGGGAAGGGCAATCCCGGCCTCTCCATCTTGTGAGTAGTTTACCTTGACGCTCCCCCAGCTGTGAACCTCAGCAGCCACGCAGACTCCATGCTGCTCCAGGTGGACCTGGCGGGGGCCCTGGTGGCCAGTGGCCCGAGTCGTCTCGGGAGAGAAGAGCACGTGGTGGTGGAGGTGACCCAGGCTAACACTCCAGGCTCCAGGAGGCGTCGCCCACAACAGGTTACACTTAAAAGTTATTTGAAAAGAATTGTAAAAACTCATTGTATTTCTTTATAAATTGAATTTCTTCTCTAATGGATTTGATGGGAGCCCTAGGGCAATGACACCATTATTAGGCAAGCCATTATCTTTTACTTTGTCATGGAAATTCTCTTTTCTCTAAGGCGGTTATAAAACTCACCATTTCAGTAAAGTCAGGCTTTTGAGGTTTCTTTTTTTTCTTTTCCAATTTAGAGTGTTTTTTTGGGCAATTCAGGGAAACATATTTTTGAAAGTGCAGTTAAACCTGAGCCTTACCTCATGGTACAGAAGATAGTTCAACATCATGGTTCCCTTGAGTTTGTGGACTCTTAGCTTTCCCTGAGCTTCTGCTTCTGTACCAATATGACCTTGTGCTCAGCATCTAAGGCAAGGACTTTAGTTCACATCTTGCAAAGGTTAGGAGAGCCAGCATTCCCAGCCACCATGTCCCAGAGCCCAGACAAGGCCTAGTCTTTCTCTCTTGTCCCCCAAATCCCGGTCTCAGGGACTCCCCTGGATTTCCATGATGACTTCTATATGAAGTCATATCCCTAGTTCACAGATTTCCCCTGTTACGACTAATAGAAGGAAACGCTGCTGGTATATGAGGTTGTGTCATCCAAAATGGAGGATAACTGTAGTAATGGTGCGTAGAGCACCTGTCACATTTTTCTGCCATACAGAGCAGTGTCCCCAGAGCCAGAGTCTCATTATGAAGAAGGCTGCGGTTTCATGGACAATGGCTGATGCAGCACTCATGTTCTAAACTGATTGCTCTGGCCATGGTCTTAGGACATAAACTTGGCTTCCCTGTGTGCATTGCATAGTTTGCTGGCAAGGGTTTCTCAGTAAAGATGAGGTGGGCACACTTAATCTGCTGATGGTTTCCTCTGTGACCTTGTGTGGAGGAGGGCATGACCTTTTGTAGCCTGCTGACACATTAATAGTTGCCTACCTTTGGGTCTGTATTGAGCTTCCCAGCTCCAGAAACACAACACAGGAGATTTTTACTGAAGGGCTTGCTTTTTTTTTTTTTCCTGATACACTTTTTCCAAACATGAAAGTTTTAAGAGAAGTTGTGATCTCTCATTCAGGCTTGGACCAATTTCAGAGTTCCTGGTTTTGATTTTCTTTATGATTTGTGGGTGGCAAGACTTCTGTCCTCCCACTGAAATTTCCCCAGCAGCCAAAGCCAGGCCTCCTGCCTCTGCCCCACCAGCACCTCCATCTCTGCACACATCTGTCCCCTTTCATTTGGCTTTTCCACTCCCCTGCCCTTGAACAGGACACCTCGGCCTGTGAAACTGGAAGCTTATCTTCAGGCCCTCCTCCCACAGGCTTCTGGGACCTGGGTGTGGAGAGTTTCCTGCCTCCAGTTTGCAAACAGAAAGCAGTCTTTCTGGTCAGTTGCCTCAGTGGGTTCAGAAGACTGTCTCCAGTAACATGCAGTGATTTCCTTTTCTCTTACTAGGTTATATTTACTTCTGTATCTTTGAGTCTTTGTCCGTGAATTCTGTATTTGTACTTCCGTATTTTTTTTCTTAAACCCAGCCCTCCAAATTATGGATGTTTCCAGCTGCACATCACCTGGCTGTCTCTAACATCTCTGTGTGAAAAGGACTTGTGCTCTTTTCTTTCTTCTTTTCTTGTTCTAGACAAGCACCTACCCTGAACACTGCTGGACCCCAGCTGATGGCCCAGGTTCAAAGCCTTACCAGGATTTCATGCTTCGACTTTTGCAGGTCACTCATAACTGGACAATATTTTTAAATCCAAGCAGAAGTGAGCATGTGGTGGTGAGCAGGACCTTTGAGGTTCTTAGCAGGTAGGTCTTGGTGACTGAAGTCTCAGGGAAGCTCCTCTGATACATGTTCCCTAGAGAAGTGTGGCCCTTGGGACTCCAGTTATGAATAGCTAGGCAAGTTATGGGCTTGGAGTTGCTCCTCTTGTGTAGCCAGTCAGCATGAGTCTGTGGCGGGTGTCAAAACCACAGGTGTCAGGAAGTAAGACTGCAGAACCCATTTTGAAGCAAATTATGTTTTACAGCTGATACTTTAAATTCATTAATATCATGAAGCTACACAATGGGGAATTCTAGTATATCTTAGAATTCTTTTCTCTGTTATGCCACTCCGTGTTGTCTGCACTTTTGGTTACTATATAAGTTTGCTAGGCCTGCTGTAATAAATACCACAGACAGGTGGCTTAAACAGTAGACATCTATTTCCTCAAGCTGTCAGCGGGGTATGTCCCTCCTGAGGCCCCTCTCCTTGGTGTGTAGATGCTGTCTTCTCCCTGTGTCCTCACATGGTCATCCCTCTGCATTTCTGTGTGCCAAATTCCTTTTCTTAGAAGGACACCAGTCATGTTGGTGTCACTGTTTTTCACTTAATCACTTTTGTGAACCTTATCTCCAAATACAGTCACATCCTGAAGTATGGAGAACTAGGATGTCCAGATATGAATTTTGAGGGGACACAATTCAGCTCAGACCAGTTACTGAAATTTTAGAGTCTTTATTTTCACCAGGCCACATACTTGCATGTGATCTGCATGCTTCTTGTTCCTGGTGTTTTCCCACCATTAGTGACAACCTGACTACCTGTTCTCAGGTTGCACATGACACTTTTCCAAATTTCTCACATGCGAGAATTGTTGGATTTCCTATTTGTTAGCATGGACTTCTCAGGTGGTATTAGTGGTAAAGAACCCACCTGCCAATACCAGAGTCATAAGAGACACAGGTTCGACCCCTGGGTCGGGAAGATCCCCTGTAGGAAGGCATGGCAACCCACTCCAGTCAGACACGACTGAAGTGACTTAGCATGTGCACAAAGCAATCAGATGTGTGCTGAGGAGGAAGATGAAAAATTAAACGGTTTGAACCACTGTGAACATCCTTGCTCCTGTTCATTGCTGGACCTGTGGCACTGTGGTGAGGCAGGCAATGCCTGATGGAGGCTGAGGAGCTATGTCAGAGGGGCCTGACTATGGGGAGGCTGTGCATATATTCACACGACTTGCCTGTGCTCAGGGCTCCTCATCTGGCAGGTTAGGCATTCTGGGATTGGTTCAGGCTCTGGTTATAGCCATGGGCGACTGGTGTTGGGAAGAAAGCTGAGGGAGCAAGTGCTAATGGTTGATGTCAGGTCTGTTTCCCTTGCCAGTGGTAAGATATTTGCTTCATTCTTCAGAGAGCCTGTTTCCATCAGCGTCCGCGCCTCCCTCCAGCAGACCCAGATTGTTCCTCTTCTGATGACTCATCAGTACCTCCGTGCAAGTGTTGAAGCACAAGTGACCATTGCTGCGGTCATCCTTGCTGGGGTCTACGTGCTAATTATATTTGAGGTAACTTGCTTGCCTGCTCTCTTGGTTTTATCTGTGCCCACAGGTTTGGGTGCTAGGGATGGGCTCAGTCTTGCATTTTAATTGAATTGAAATAGTGTCTTTCCTAAAAAGTAACATTTCCCTCATTCTAGGTAGAAAATTGCTCTGTACTGGAATATTTGCTGAATCTTGGCAGTTGCCATATGCAAGATGAGTTTTACCAGGCACTAGAAAAAGTTTATTGAGAAAACTGAACGTGCACATGATTTTCTCACCCTCAATTTGCTGCTCACACAGAGTGCCCCTGAAGGGACAAGTGTTGACACTTTCTGAGAATCAGGGTCTTTTTCTGTAAAATGGGCATGTTAAAATACCCCCAATCTGCTTCATAGGATTGTGTGCACAAAGAGGAGCTTGGAGACCTTGGGTTATGTGTGGGGAAGGATTATTATCTGTTATGTTTATCAACTCAGCTAATGAGCCCAATGTTTTCATGTCCCATCAATTTAGAGTTTTTGGGAAATTTTAAGTGTGGGCTTCCCTGGTGGCTCAGAGGTTAAAGCATCTGCCTGCAATATGGGAGACCCGGGTTCAATCCCTGGGTCGGGAAGATCCCCTAGAGAAGGAAATGGTAACCCACTCCAGTATTCTTGCCTGGAGAATCCCATGGGGAGAGGAGCCTGGTGGGCTACAGTCCACAGGGTTGCAAACAGTCAAACACAACTGAGAGACTTTACTCATACCTTCAATAGTATGAAACAAAGTACAGACACTGCCTGACTGAGCAGGTCCATTGTTTTAGTTGTGAAACCAGATTTACAGCAACACAGAGATGGGACTTTTGGCTCCCCTGGGCTGAGCCTGGAGGATCAGGAGGTGAAGGTGAAGGTAAAGGGGTGTGTCTTCTCAAAATATGAAAAGTGCCCTGGAGCTTCAAGGAGGTGATCTGAGGCGGGAGTGGCCAGGAAAATTCCCAGAATTCCCTGAGGCTGTTTGATCTGTCTGTGAGGAATTCTGGCTTCAGCAGGTTGAGTCCCTAGTTGTCCAACAAGGTCCATCCATGGGTTTAGCTGCTCTGTCTCATGTATCTTTTATTCTGGGGGCAACTCTATTCTGTACCCCCTAGCCCCCCAATCAATATTATTATTGTTTCAGGGTTCCTATGACCACACACACACTTTGTGATCAGGCAGAGTCTGGAGGAGTCCAGGAGCAAGTTTCTGAGCAGCTTCCTCATCAAGGGGCCACAGAGAACGTATTACCTCCTCCAGCGGCATTGTTTAAGGGCAGGCTGCTTGAGCCATAGAGCCCAAGTTTTTTGTTGAGGTGATTTTATAATCACAAAATTAATACACAGAAATCCCTTGCATTCCAATACACTAACAATGAAAAATCAAAAAGAGAAATTAAGGAAATAATCCCATTCACCATCACAACAAATAGTATAAAATATCTAAGAATAAACCTATTTAAAGAGACAAAAGACCTGTATGCAAAAAGCTATAAGACACTGATAAAAGAAATCAAAGAACATGGACAGATGAAGAGAAACACCATGTTCTTGCACTGGAAGAATCAGTGTTGTGAAAATGACCATACTATCCAAAGCAATCTAAAGATTCAATGCAATCCTTATCAAATTACCAATAACATTTTTCATGAACTGGAACAAAAATTTTTACAATTTGTATGGAAACACAAAAGACCCCAAATAGCCAAAGCAACCTTGAGAAAGAAAAAGAGCTGGAGAAACCAACTTTCCTGATTTCAGACTATACCACAAAGCTACAGTCATCAAGACAGTATGGAACAGGCACAGAAACAAAAATATAGACCAAGAACAAGATAGAAAGACCAGAGATAAACCCATGTACCTATGGGAATCTTATCTTTGGCAATGGAGGCAAGAATATACAATGGAGGAAAGACTGTCTCTTCAATAAGTAGCATGCAAAAACTGGACAACTACATGTAAAATCATTAAACTAGAACACTTCCTAACACAGAACACAAAAATAAACTCAAAATTGATTAAAGACTAAAATATAAGGCCAGAAACTATACAGTTCTTAGAGGAAAACATAGGTGGTACACTCTGACATAAATCACGGCAATGTCCTCCAACACCCACCACCTAGAGTAGTCAAAAGAAAAACAAATGGAACCTAATTAAACTGAAAAACTTTTGCACAGCAAAGGAAACTGTTGAGTTCAGTTCAGCTGCTCAGTCGTGTCTGACTCTGCAACTCCATGAACCGCAGCACGCTAGGCCTCCCTGTCTATCACCAACTCCCGGAGTCCACCCAAACTCATGTCCATCGAGTCAGTGATGCCATCCAGCCATCTCATCCTCTGTCGTCCCTGTCTCCTCCAGCCCCCAATCCCTCCCAGCATCAGTCTTTTCCAGTGAGTCAACTCTTCACATGAGGTGGCCGGAGTATTGGAGTTTCAGCTTTAGCATCAGTCCTTCCAATGAACACCCAGGACTGATCTCCTTTAGGATGGACTGGTTGGACTGTTTACAGGAAACTGTAAACAAGGTGAAAAGACAGCTCTCAGAATGGAAGACAATAATTTCAAATGAAGCAACTGGCCAAGGATTAATCTCCAAAATATATAAGCAGCTCATATAGCTCCATAGCAGAAAAACAAGCAACTCAATAAAAAAATTAGTGGAAGACCTAAACAGGTATTTCTCCAAAGGAGACATAGAAATGGCAAATAAACACAGGAAAAGATGCTCAATATCACTCATTATTAGAGAAATGCAAATCAAAACAACAACAAGGTTGTACCTCACACCAATCAGAACGGCTATCATCAAAAAATCTATGAACAATAAATGCTGGACAAGATGGGAAGAAAAGGGAATCCTCTTGCACCATTGGTGGGAATGTAAACTGATGCAGATTATGGAGAACAGCATGGAGATTCCTTAAAGACTAGGAATAAATCTACCAGATGACCTAGCAACCCTACTACCGGGCATATACCCTGAGAAAACCACAATTCAAAAAGACACATGGACCCCAATACTCATTGCAGCACTATTTCCATTAGCCAGGTCATGGAAGCAATCTTGTTGTCCAACGACAGAGAAATGGATAAAGAAGATGTGGTATATTACTCAGCTGAATATAAAGGAAAGAATGTGAATCTGTTGTAGTAAGTCAGAAAGAGAAAGACAAATATCATATATTAATGTATATAAATGGGATCTAGAAAAATGATACTGATGAATCTACTTGTAGGGAAGGAATGGAGTTGCAGACATAGAGAATGGACTTGTGGACAGAGCAGGGGAAGGAGTGGGTGGGATGCATTGAGGAAGTAGCATTGACATATACAGACTATCATGTGTTAAATAGATAGCTAGTGGGAAGCTGCTGTATATCACAGTGAGCCCAGCCTGGCCCTCTGTAATGATCTAGAATGGTGTGATGGGGGATAGGAGGGAAGCTCAAGAGGCAGAGGATATATCTATATTTATATCTATATCTATATATATAATAACTAATTTGTGTCATTGTACAGCAGAAGCCAACACAACATTGTAAAGCAATTTTCCTCCAATTAAAAAAGAAAAAAAATAAGAAAATATCACATTAGGCATGACTGTTTCTTCTAACTCTCAAAGAATCCAGATGTGCACAGGTGGTCTCAGCTGTTCCTACCCTCCCTCTCCTGCTACTTTGCTTTCACAGGTGGCGCTTGTGGTAAAGAACCTGCCTGCCAATACAAGAGACATAAAAGATGTGGGTTCAATCCCTGGGTCAGGAAGATCCCCTGGAGGAGGGCATGGCAACCCACTCCAGTATTCTTGCCTGGAGAATCCTATGGACAGCGGAGCCTGGAAGGCTACAGTCCATAAGGTTGAAAAGAGTTGGACACGAATGAAGTGACTTAGCACGCATGCACAGAGGACAGACAGCACTCTGGGGTTAGTCTTGGATCAGAAATGCCAACCCAACCTAGCTTGGGTGCCATCCCCAAACCACCCTTCCCTCACAAACACATGGATGCACCCATGCTGAGTGGGTCTGTTTGGTAACATACAGATCCTGCCAAACCATCACAGGTGGGAGCACAACAGATGAGTTTGAGAAGAAAGTGGGTGTGCTGGCTCTTATGTGAAGTGCCTTTGACACTCAGACCTCAAAGGCAGTGATGAGACTACCCGCAGTGAGGTGGCAGCTGGCCATCCCTCAGACATGGCCCCTGCCTCTCCAACACACAGAAGACCCTGGGCAAGAGGAACAGCCACAAGAGCAGTAGGGGGTGGGGAAGAAAGAGCAGAGACCCTTGTTGCCAGGCCCTCCCAAACCACTGGCCAGCAGGTGAACCCTCTCTCATTCCTAACGAAGCTTCTTAGGCAAACTGGACCCCTCGATGAAAGGAGACGGTTCATGGGGACATTCTCAAAGGAGACTCCAGAATAGCAGTGGGTGCCAGAAATTCCCTCCAGTGGCAGTGCAGTGAGAAGTAGCAGCAGTCAGTGCTCCCCCAAGGTAGGTCCCCAGCTCAGCAAGAGTCATGAGATTCTCTCCAGCTATGTGAGAACCAGGCTCAGTGGGCTCTGGCACCGGAAGGAGAAGGCACCACCTCTCCCTGTAGGGGTATGGCCACCTCCTCCTTCCAGCCAGCCTCTCAGCATCTGCATATGTGATCAACAGGTCTCTGCTCACTGTGGCCTGTAGGAGACCCAGGCTGCTTCTCACCTGGGCACCACCGAGGCAAGGAGAAGGGGGGGGTCTCTCTTCTCATATCCCAACCACCAGAACACAGTTCACGACCAAATCCGACTTCAGAGGGAAGGGTGGGCAGTTCACCATGCACAAGGACAAGAATGCATTCACATGGAAGAACAGGCAAGGGCAAGGCCCCACTTTCAAAGGGGCCAAAGTACCCTCTTCCTAGGATATAAGAGAGGGTAGAAAGAGGACCCACCTGGAAGGTAGTGCAGCAAGCAGAGCACTGTTACTACCTCACAGGCAGACAGGACCCAGCCCAGGAAAATAGGAGCTGGCCTACGTCTTACACAAGGGCACAGAGAGGTAGTCTCCTCAAGGGATGGCCAGTCCTTGCCCTACAAACCAGAAAGTTCTCTAAGTTTTGCAGATGAAGAAAATGAAATGTGGAGAATTTACTTAGCATCAAAAAGCCCATAATCATCCTACCACATCATGGCAGTAAGAAACAATTGGAAAACACAGCCTTCAACTGGACGCACATTGTAAGTGCTGAAATGCCTATGAAATGCAGAGTGGTACTGAATTCAAGGCCCAGAACTGTACCACTTGTACACTGTCCTAAGAATCTTTAGAAACACAGGATTCAGAACTGATGAATGTCTAGGAAACCCACCATCAGTGTTTCCCCTGTCACTGTGAATCAGTTGGCTCCTGCCATTGCCCTCATGTACTGGGAGGGAAGGGGCTCAAGAAGGCACAGGTACCTCCCTCCATGAGCAGCCCCTCCCTAAACAGAGGTGCTCCTGCTGCCCAGTGCTCCCCAATCCAGGAGAATTTACATGAGATGACACAAAGCAAAGGCTCCCAGAGCTCATGAGGGGTCCCTAGAGAGTAAGACATGCATGCAATGGCATACAGCTGCTTGGGGACAGTGTACAGCAGCCAGCACACCACATGGGCAGAAATGGTAGCCATGGGAGTTCCACATATCTGCAGATATTTAGGTATCTCATTCTTCTGATGAGTCTCCCTGCACTTCATTTATCCTTAACATTTACCAAAGTAGCCCAAGGAAGAAAATTAGTCAACCATCTCACGTTCTAAACATTTAAATGTAAACTGGGAGATGATGTCAGCATCATGGCAGCATGAGATATCCCTCCTTTTTGTCCCCTTTTTCTGATAACTAACTAGGCATCAATCCACAAAGAAAAAGTACCTCTGTAGGAGCAGTGAGATTCAAAGGACCTAGGAGGAGCCTCTCCTGCCTGTGCATCCACTAATAAGCAAACATACCCTAGCCTAAGCTGTGAAACCAGCAGGAGCCAGGATGGCAACTTAATCTCTCTTGGCTGCTATCAGGGAAAACCTGGACACTGCTGACCTGAGCAGATACCCAGGAGCAGGAGAGAGTTTGTAAAAGCCCAGCCTTTCTGAGAGGAAATTACAGCATGTCCCTGAAGGAAAACAATACAAGTTAGGACACACTGGAGAGGGTAATAGGACCTTGGTCACCACTGCACCTCTCCTAAGGCTAAACTCCATAGGGCTGAACTAGCTGACAGGGAGTTAGTGCTTGGCTTCCCCAGCTGTGCAGGATGCAGGACGAGAACCAACTTCTTTCTGCCAGAACCAGAGTACTCTGGCAGGGCATCCATGCCTGCAGGAGGGAGGTCAGGACAGAGTCAAGTGAAACTATCAAAGGGCATTAAAGGAACACATTTCCTGCTGACTGTACTCAGTACTTCACAGGAAATCTGATTACTGACCTGGAGAAGCTCATCCTAGGATCCCCCAAGGCCTGCAAGCATCCCTGATGCCGCCCTCTCCCCGCCTCCCACCACTGCCTTCGTGGCTCTCTGCGTGGTGGTGAGAGCACTGTTGCTCAATTGCAGATGGAGTGCTGCCAGAAAACAGACCGGCTATGGGCAAAGGAGAACTGCAGCTATAGCACCACCTACTGCCAACAAAAGGGACGTTTCCAGCAGCCATCCTGGTGAGCTGTAGAACCAGAGAACACATAAAAGTTTACATATTCTGTCATAAGAAGGAGCAAGAAGAGTGCAGAAGGTGTGTCCATAGGAGATCAGAGAAAGTATCAGGCGTAACAGAACAAACAAACACTATATCCCATCTGAATACAACTAATAAAGATTTGAGGCCATGTCTGCTACTTTGCCGGCAAAGGTTCATGTAGTTAAAGCTATAGTTTTTCCAGTAGTAAGGTACAAACGTGGGAACTGGACCATAAGGAAAGCTAAATGCCGAAGAATTGATGCTTTTGAACTGTGGTGTCGGAGAAGACTCTTGAGAGTCCCTTGGACTGCAAGGAGATCTAACCAGTACATCCTAAAGGAAATCAGTCCTGAAAATTCACTGGAAGGACAAACGCTAAAGCTGAAACTCCAATACTTTGGCCACCTGATGCAAAGAGCTGACTCATTGGAAAAGACCAATGGAAAGATTGAAGGCAGGAGGAGAAGGGGACAACAGAGAATGAGATGGTTGAGTGGTATCACTGACTCAATGGACATGAGTTTGAGCAAGCTCTGGGAGTTGGTGATGGACAGGGAAGCCTGGCATGCTGCATTCCATGGGGTGGCAAAGAGTTGGACACGACTGAGTGACTGAACTGACTGACTAACTGACCGCTACTTCAAGTGAGAAAGCATCAATGTAAAACTACAAGGAATATGAAAAATCAAGGAAATATATCATCACCAAAGATAACAACAGTCCTTCAATAAGCTAACTGAAAGGCACAGAATGTTGATATCTAGCTGATAAAGCATTAAAAGAAGCTATACTGATGTAGAGAACAAACTACTGGTTAACAGTAGGGAGGGGGTGGGGGCAAAATGTAAGGGAGGTAGAGTGGGAGGCACAAACTATTGGGTGTCAAGATAGGCTACAAGAACGTATTGTACAATATGAGGACTATTGCCAATATTTTGTAATAACTGTAAATGGAGTGTAACTTTTAAAATTGTAAGGTAATTAGCCTCCAATTAAAATGAATTAATTAAAAATAGTTATACTGAGGATACTCAGTGAGCTGCAAGGAAACACAAAAAGATAATTCAGTGAAATCAGGAAAACAACACATGAACAAAATGAGGAAATTAACAAATGAATAGAAATCATGAAACAGAAACAAACAGAAATTCTGGAGCTGAAGAACTCAGTGAAGAAGATGGAAAATGCAATAGAACATCAATAGCAGAGCAGACCAAATGGAAGATAAAAATAACAAGTGATCAAGAGGAAAGGAACTTTGAATAACCCAATCAGAGGAGACCAAAGAAGAAAATGAGAAAGAGAAAAGAAAACCTTCATTATCTGTCAGATGTTCACTGGATTCCAGAAGGTGACTAGTGAGAGAAGAGGGAAGAAAGTTAATTTAAAGAAGTAATAGCTGAGCTTCCAGTTCAGAATGGCAGAGTAGAAGGGTGGGCGCTCATCTCGTCCTGCAAGAGTACCAAATCACAACTAGCTGTTGAATAACCATCCACAGGAGGACACTGGAACCCACCAAAGAAAAAAAAAGATGCCCCACATCCAAAGACAAAGAAGAAACTGCAGCAAGACAGTAAGAGGGGCACAGTCACAGTAAAATCAAATCCCACACCTGCCAGGTGCATGACCCACAACTGGAGAACAGTAATACCAAAGAGGTTCTCCCATTGTTGTGAAGGTTCTGAGCCCCAAGTCAGGCTTTCCAGCTTGGGGATCTGGCAATGCGACTGGGAATTCCCAAGGAATTTACCTTGAAGGCCAGCAGGATTTGATTACAAGATTTCCACAGGACTGGGGGAACCAGAAATTCCAGTCTTGGAGGGCACAAACAAAATCTTGTGCACATCAAGACTCAGAGGAAAGGAGCAGTGACTCCACAGGTGACTGAACCAAAAGACCTCTTATATTTGGAGGGCCTCCTGGGAGGCCTGGGTCAGAAGGGGCTCACCACAGTGATGGGGGTATTGGCAGTGACAGTCTGGGAAGGTCCCCCTAAGGTCTAGTGGTGACCCTCTTGGAGGTCACCATTAACTCGACCATAGAGCCCATAGACTTGAGGGCTGGGTCTTCTAAGGTCAGAAAACTACCAGGGAGTGAGTGCAACCCTACCCATCAGCAGATAATTGGATTAAAGCTTTACTGAACAAGGCCCTGCCCACCAGAGCAAGACCCAGTTTTTCCCACCACCAGTCCCTTCCATCAGGAAGTTTACACAAGCCTCTTAGCCTCCTCCAACACAGGGCAGACAAAAGAAGCAAGAACTACAGTCTTACAGTGACTAAAACTAAAACCACATTACAGAAAGACAATTAACACGAAAAAGCAGAAGGTTATGTCCCAGATGAAGGGACAAGATGAAACCCCAGACAAACAACTAAATGAAGTGGAGATTGGCAACCTTCCAGAAAAAGAATTCAGAATAATGATAGTGAAGATGATTCAAGATCCTGGGGAAAAAGATGGAGGCAAAGATTCAGAAGATGCAAGAAATGTTTACCAAAGACCTAGAAGAACTAAAGAACAAACAAACATAAATAAATAATACACTAGAAGCACTCAATAGCAGAATAACTGAGGCAGAATGGATAAATGACCTGGAGGACAGAATGGTAGAAATCACTGGCACAGAATAGAATATAGAAAAAAGAATGAAAAGAAATGAAGACAGCCTAAGAGACTTCTGAGATAACATTAAATGCACCAACTTTTGCATTATAGGGGTCCCAGAAGGAGAAGAAAGAGAGAGAAAGGACCTGAGAAAATATTTGAAGAGATAAGAGCTGAAAAGTTCCCAAACATGAGATAGGAAACAGTCAACCAAGTCCAGGAATCACAGAGTCCCAGGCAGGATAAACCCAAGGAGGAACACACTGAGACACATAGTAATCAAAATGACAAAACAGGTAACATACAAGGGAACTCCCATCAAGCTATTAGCTGATTTCTCAACAGAAATTCTACAAGCCAGATATATTTATGAAAATTATGAAAAGGAAGAGCCTACAACCAAGAATACTCTACCCAGCAAGACTCTCCTTCAGACTTGATGGAGAAATCAAAAGCTTTCCAGATAATCAAAAGTTAAGAGAATTCAGCACCATCGAACCAGCTTTACAACAAATACTAAAGGAACTTCTCTAGGCAGGAAACACAAGAAAAGGAATAAGACCTGCCAACAGAAAATAAACCCAAAGCAATTAAAAAAAATTTAATAGGATCATACACATAGATAATCACCTTAAATCACCTTTCTTTAGAAGGCAGACTGGTGATGGTTGTGTGTGCCTCTAGGGCATCCAAACTTTGAAACCCATGTTTTATCTATTGTCCTAAATTCCCTGGTGGCTCAACTTGTAAAGAATCCGCCTGTAATGTGGGAGACCTGGGTTTGATCTCTGGGTTGGGAAAATCCCCTGGAGAAGGGAATGGCTACCACTCCACTATTCTGGCCCGGAGAATTCCATGGATTGTGTAGTCCATGTGGTCGCAAAGAGTCGGACACAACTGAGCAACTTTCACTTTCAATAGGTATGGTATAGAATGGCCAATCTTCACAAATATATATACCAATACAGGTTTCTGTGTGTTTTAAAATCCTGTGGATTAGAGTGAAGTAATGTTCTATGCTTCTTTCCAGATTGTTCACAGAACACTAGCAGCCATGTTGGGGTCCCTTTCAGCATTAGCAGCACTGGCTGTGATTGGTGACGTAAGTTGTAACATTTTGAGTCAAAGGCTAAGCATTTGATAGAATGTCAGCTTCAAAGACAGTCCAATGATTAGGTGTTAGCTGGTTAGTTTTTAATATACTATTCACATTTCCTGTTATAGGCATGAACTAATGAACTTTATAGCAATGATGAGCAATTAACATTTGACTTTATCACACACACCCCATTCTAGCTGAGGAAAGGCTCGTGATGGTCAAGTATTCATCCAGGCCATGCAGCTGAGCAATGTTAGAGCCAGCCATATGCGCTGTCAGCCCTTGGAGACCAGGGGAGGCCATCCTGGCTGGAGCAGAGAGGTGGGAGGCAGCGAGGTTGGGGACAGACATCAGGAAGTCCCTGGAAGTGCATGTCTGGGAATTGATACTATCCCCTCAGGGTCTGAGCATGTTCCATCCTACAGGGACATTGGAATGAATGTAGAGAAGCAGGAGAGGCCAAATACTCTGGAGATGGAGGCCTGGGGTTGTTTGAGGAGCAGTGCTGAACTTACCAAGGTGGCCACACATGGAACTTGGGATTGAAAAAAAACTCTGTAGAATTTCAGAGATTGTTCTGAAGAATGTTTCTAAAGGCCAGTCAGTAAACCAAAGAGTAAAAATAATATGTGAGACTTTGTTATTTATTTATCTTTTTTTATGGCTAGAATTGGTATAAACAAACACTAACTCTAAGGGTAAAATGTCCCAGAATCCTAAAACTTACACATAAACCTCTGTTGTTTTGATTAATTGTTAAGGAGTAGTGTAGTAGTAGTTATTTAATTTTGGAAATAATTGATGTGGCATATGCCTTGTGCTGCAGGAAAATCTCTGGACCACTGTGCAGTCCTTTTCCAACAACCAGGCTCTCCAAGTGACCTCACTTCCCAATCTGGGCTCCCAGTCCTCATGATCCTGCCTTCCCTTAGGGACAGGTCACTTCCCAGTCTGGGCCCCCAGTCCCCATGACCCTGCCTCCCCTTAGGGACAGGTCATTTCCCAGTCTGGGCCCCCAGTCCCCATGACCCTGCCTCCCCTTAGGGACAGGTCACTTCCCAGTCTGGGCCCCCAGTCCCCATGATCCTACCTTCCCTTAGGGACAGGGACAAGGGCTTAAGCAGTCTGCCTTTCTCATTGACAAGTCATAGTTTTGATGTTATGACGCTTTGGGTCACGACTGTTTTTCAGTAATGATATGATAGGATTTCAAAGGCAAGCGGATGGTGTGATTTTTGTGATTTTCTACCCTGAGGTTTTTTGTTTACAGCTTATCACCAGGAGGATGATGCCCAGGACTAATTGGCTAATTTGTGGTTTGATTGCAGAGACCCAGCCTGACCCATGTGGTGGAATGGATTGATTTCGAGACTCTGGCCCTACTGTTTGGCATGGTAATAACAGTCCTCCCAGTGGGACTGGGCCCCAAGTTTGCTGTAACCTGGGACTTTCTCTTTTGCAGCTGTCACTGCTAATTCTTAAGGACACTGTGCTGTTTGACTGTTAGGGCTTGACTGAGAGGTGTTTGCAGGTCTAGCTAATTTCTCCTGATGAGGAATGGAGTAATTGGTGCTCTGGTTGGTTAGCTGGAAAATTTTAGCCTAAGGCCTCTCTAACAGAGCAATAATCTTGCCATTGAGAAAATACAGCAGTTTTTTTAGTTACTGTCCTTAAAATATAAAAGGATATATCTGAAATAAATGAACCATATAAAATTTTCAGTGATTGAAAAAGTACCTTTAATTATATGGATAAAGGAAGAAAGGAAGAAATTGTCCCTAAGTAATAGTTTGCTAATTTATCATATGAAGAGTGTCACCAAATCAACCTGTAGGAAGGAAATTTTAAGACACACTAGTGGCTTAGTGTGGAACATGAGTCATAAACAGATTTAATTGGAATAGGGGAATTTGACTAGGGTCTGGACAGCAGTGGGAATGGCTCATGTATTCTTGAACAGACCCCACAGTGGCTGAGTGATCTGAAGGAGGGCTCTGCTGCTGTAGGCTTCAATGTGATCCAAAGTAACTGTCTCCTTTGTGTGAGATTCAGGTCAGTGCTCTGAATCCAGGCTTTATAGAGAAACTAATGTTTGTATTGGGTTCTGAAAAGCATATAGGGTTTGGACATATGGAAGGAAAAAGCAAGGCATACCAGATATCTCATAAAATAAGTTTTTGTTTTAAAAAAAGCTTAAATGATTGGTGTGTTAGTTTGCTGGGACTGCCATAATAAAGTACCATAGGCCGGGTGACACAAACAACAGAAATGTGTTTCCTCATAGCTCTGGAGGCTAATGTCCAAGATCAAGATGTCTGAAGCACTGACATCTTCTGAGGTTTCTTCTGAGGCTTATAGATGACCATCCACTCAAGTCCTCACATGATTGTCCCTCTGGGCATGGCTGTGTCCTCCTCTCTTCTTCTTATAAGGTCAACAATCATATTGGATTAGGGCTTCACTTTAATTATCTTCTTAATACAGTTATACTGGATTTTAATAATGAATGGCTTAATTTTTTCTCAGTTGGAATCAGTTCAACAAGGTTCTATATAGAACTTTGGGGTGTGTGTGGTCCAGAGACAGTCTATATAACCAGACCCCTGTCTTTTTCACCCTGTTCCTTGCCAGTCATCCACCCATGGGACCACTCACCCAGTCCCTGAGTTCCAGTCTCTCTTGGGTGGTTCTGGCAGCAGACATGTGTAACTGTTTCACCACAACAATGGAAGACCACACAGGACCTACCCACTCACATTCATGTGTAGCTTCCATTGGTGTGAAGCTACACTCTATAAATGGCCTCACAGTGGTTACTGGGATAGGATGAACAAGATGGTCATTATAGACAACGTATAGATTTGTACCGTTTTGCACTGTTTTTGTGAAACATAGTTTTGGGCCCACTATTTTCTAAAGTACTTTAGTTTACATAATTCTATTGAATTATCACAACAACCTTACAAGGGAATAAGACATACAGAAGTAAGGTGAGAAAACCAAAGTACAGAGAATTAAATACATTTTTTTGCTCAAGGCTCTGTTTGACTGTTTCCAACCCCATGGACAGCAGCATGCCAGGCTTCCCTGTCCACCACCAAAACCCAGCGTTTGCTCAAATTCACGTCCAGTGAGTCGCTGATGCCATCCAACCATCTCATCCACTGTTGCCCCATTCTCCTCATTCCCTCAATCTTTCCCAGCATCAGGGTCTTTTCCAATGCGTCAGTTCTTCGCATCACGTGGCCAAAGTATTGGAGCTTCAGCTTCAGCATCAGTCCTTCCAATGAATATTCAGGGTTGATTACTGTTAGGATTGACTGGTTTGATCTCCTTGCTGTCCAAGGGATTTTCCAGCACTACAGTTAGAAAGCATCAATTCTTCAGCACTTAGCCTTCTTTATGGTCCAGTTCTCACATCTGTACATGACTACTGGAAAAACTATAGCTTTGACTGTATGGACCTTTGTCGGAAAAGTAATGTCTCTGATTTTTAATATGCTGTCTAGGTTGGTCATAGCTTTTCTTTCAAGGAGCAAGTATCTTTTAATTTTGTAGCTGAAGTCACTGTCCTCTGATTTTGAAGCCCAAGAAAATAAAATCTGCCACTATTTCCACTTTTCCCCTATCTATTTGCCATGAAGTGGTGGGACTGGATGCCATGATCTTAGTTTTTTGGATGTTGTATTTTAAGCCAGTTTTTTCACTCTCCTCTTTCATTCTCATCAAGAAGCTCTTCAGTTCCTCTTCACTTTCTGCCATTAGAGTGGTGTCATCTGCATTTCTGAGGTTGTTAATATTTCTCCCAGCAGTCTTCATTTCAATGTAACTACTCTTATAAAATTTAAGCCAGTTTTAAAAAATAAATAAATGTAATTTAAGTCAGTTTAAAAGTCTTAAAACTTTTAATTGTTGCTTGTGTGAAGACTTAGGTTCAAAAGGCCACACTCTATCCTATTTCCTGCCCTGTTTCTGGCTTTGTGACTGAGAACAAGTCACTTTCCCTCTCTACCTGACAGTTTCCTGGTCTATAAATCAGAGAGTAATTATAACACAGATGTTTACTGTGAAGTTCAGATGGAATGATAATGTACTTTGGGCACATACTCTTGGACAAATGTAAAGGTGCAAATCCTCTAGTAAGGGCCTTGATTCAGAGAGTTAGTAAGTGGACCACACTCAGCAAAATAGTGAGACGTTTGATGAGGTGGTAGCTTTCATATAGAGGCCAGAGCTCAAATGTGTAAGTGGTTACTGATGGCATTTCAGGATGGTGCTCTGAAACATTCTCTGTCTCCTTTTTCTCTTTTTCCTGTAGATGATCTTAGTAGCCATATTTTCAGAAACTGGATTTTTTGATTATTGTGCTGTAAAGGTAGGTATGATGTGGCATTTAATAGTTATGTATCAACTGATACTTTTTTCTACTATTACATATTTAGTGAATAAAACTGTTTTAAAGCAAGTATTTTAAAATTCTGTCCTCCTTTTCAAAATCACTGCTGCTAACCTGGATATAATTGCTGTGCTAAGTTAGGTGTCTTTGAGCATCACTTTCAGATTCTCAACAAATAACCAGAGAAGAGGATCAAGGAGACTAGTATTCAAGTTGAATATTTGTGTGATGGTGTTCAAATCGGCAGGTTGACAGCTATGCACCAAAACTGTTTTGCACTTCAGAGTATCTAAATATTTTAAGTCATTAGTTTCTGATTACTCTGCTTTTAGGTAAAATAATTTCAATGATTACTTTATGACATTGAACATATAAGCATTCATTTTTGTAACTGGGACCCTGGGGAATCCTTCACCATTTTCTGACTGGTAGAATTTGTGTTGATCCTATCATCAGAGTTGGGAGGAAAAGACTAATGCAGACTGGGGCTGGGCTTGAATTTTTTTTTATTTTTTATTTGAAACTGAAAAGTTCTTTTAAAAAATTAGTTATTTAAGAAGCCCTTTCCAAACTTTGAATGATAGAACCATGTCGTGATTTTTGCCAATTTTGTACACTATCTTGCCAGGTAGCTATCTGGCCTTTTCCTCCCAATACCCTAGATTCCCAAAGCAACCCCTAGATCCCCAAAGATCAGCAGACTCTAGAGTCAGATGAATCCCAAAGTCACAGCCCAGGCTGTCCAACCAAAAGGAGTGTGTAAAAAGATACAGACATGACAGATTGTCACCTTATGAGAGATAGACCATCTCAAGGTACTGAAGTGAGAATTGGAGGGAAGGAGTATAGGCCTGCATGGATTTAGAAGTTCAGGTCCAGCCATTACTGCCTCATCTCAACAGGTTTAGGAGTTTGTAGGTCTAAGTTTTAATCCACCATGTAGTGTTTATTTAGACCCTTAGTTCTTAGAGTCCCTAATGAAAAGTTGCATCTGTTTTCTGACCCCATTGATCCTAGCTTGTTCTTTATTGCATTCCAGGCATACCAGTTGTCCCGAGGAAGAGTGTGGACCATGATCCTCATGCTGTGTCTCATTGCTGCTGTCCTTTCTGCCTTCCTGGACAATGTCACAACAGTTCTTCTCTTCACTCCTGTGACCATAAGGTATGCAAAGGGGCCCTGTGTGGACATCAGGCCAGCTGATGGCAGCGTGTGCTGGCTGCCCACCTCCCACATGACTGGGTCTGACCTTGCCCTCCTCCCACATGATTGGGTCTGACCTGCACATCCACTGGGACTGTGGCTCTGATTGCACAGCTGTGATGGCAGTAGCAGTGGTTGCAACCAGGAATGCCTACAGGAATCAGCACACACAAATCTTTATGTCCTGTGGGACAGAGCATCAGCGGTCAGGAGTTCTACTCCACGGGCTCTATGGGGTTCTCAGTCAGAGAGCAGGAGGTGGGGCTACTGTCTTGCTCTGGCAGGATCCTTGTGGGATTATTGGAGGGTTGCATGACCTGGCCTGGCAAGGCCTTGCAAGGTAACTTTGGGAAAGAGAAATTCAGTTTGATTCCATTTTGCTCCTTTTAATTCCACCCATTTCATTTGTGGGATTGATTGCCTGGGGCCTCCTGGGGCTTGGGCTTCAGCCTGTGATTGTGCAGCCCCTTCCAAGGTCATGGACCTACACTTTTATCTAGACTTCATGTCCTTTATTTTAAGGATGCTTCTTAGCTTATCATGGTCTTCCCCTGCTTAGACTCAACATGTGTTGGTGCTGGCTGGTTCTAGAGAGACCGATGGGTCACAGGTATGTCTGGTGGCTTCTGGGAAGCTAGGTAGTGAGGACATTTGTCTAAATGTCCTCACTTAAGCTGAGGACAACTCACTTCATCTGCATTGATCTGGGTTGTTCCATCAAAGGAATTAAAACAAGTTAGTGTTCTGAGGATTCTACCAGATAAGAGTTTCTCCTGCATATGAGGCACGAGACACAACAAGTTCAATGTCACCAACAAGGGGCTACTTCTAGAGCTCAGGACTAATTCTGGGTGATGCCTTTGGTGTTTGGGAGAGTAGTGACCCTCAGAGGAGGAGTGAATTAGAAAGTGAGTAGGGAGAGGAGAAGGAAGGGTAGCTAGGAACAGAGAGTTAGCAGCATCCTGTGGATTAGCCTGCAGTGTTATGAGTTAATCCGTTGCCCAGGCTTCTGCAAGCCTGGCTGCATTGTCATGATCCACGTGCAAGTATGGATTTGAGGGGCAAGATGCTAGATTTAGCCTTCCTGCGCAGGAGGTACAGCACCTCCCAATACCCAGAGGTATAATTCTTCTGAGGGTAAATGGTGGATAAGTTCAGTTCAGTCACTCAGTCGTGTCCGACACTTTGCGACCCCATGAATCACAGCACGCCAGGCCTCCCTGTCCATCACCAACTCCCGGAGTTCACTCAAACTCATGTCCATCGAGTTGGTGATGCCATCCAGCCATCTCATTCTCTGTCGTCCCTGTCTCCTCCCACCCCCAATCCCTCCCAGCATCAGAGTCTTTTCCAGTGAGTCAACTCTTCACATGAGGTGGCCAAAGTATTGGAGTTTCAGCTTTAGCATCAGTCCTTCCAATGAACACCCAGGATTGATCTCCTTTAGAATGGACTGGTTGGATCTCCTTGCAGACCAAGGAACTCTCAAGAGTTTTCTCCAGCACCACAGTTCAAAAGCATCAATTCTTCGGTGCTCAGCTTCCTTCACAGTCCAACTCTCACATCCATACATGACCACTGGAAAAACCATAGCCTTGACTAGATGGACCTTTGTTGGCAAAGTAATGTCTCTGCTTTTTAATATGCTATCTAGGTTGGTCATAACTTTCCTTCCAAGGAGTAAGCGTCTTTTAATTTCCTGCCTGCAATCAGCATCCCCAGTGCTTTTGGAGCCCCCCAAAAATAAAGTCTGACACTGTTTCCACTGTTTCCCCATCTATTTCCCATGAAGTGATGGGACCAGATGCCATGATCTTTGTTTTCTGAATGTTGAGCTTCAAGCCAACCATTTCACTCTCCTCTTTCACTTTCATCAAGAGGCTTTTTAAAGAATATGCTAAAACCAACCCTGCCCCTGGACACCTCAGTGGGCAAGAGGCAGTTCACGCCCAGCACCCTCTAATCAGGGCAACTCTGCTGCTGACAGTGGTTTGAAACCATCTCACAATGTGCCAGATTCCAGCAAGTCACTACACACTCTGATGAAGGCACCCTGATTCTCAACATCCCTGTACAGCTTGCACAGCTGAGGGTTGTCTCAGCCTTGCTGGGATTTGTTTACATCCTCACTCTGCTAGGAACTGGCTTTGTAATTTTATGTGAGAATTAGTTCAGTTCAGCTGCACAGTCGTGTCTGATTTTTTGTTATCCCATGGACTGTAGCATGCCAGGCTTTCCTGTCCATCACCAACTTCCAGAGCTTGCTCAAACTCATGTCCATTGAGTCAGTGATGCCATCCAACCATCACATCCTCTGTCTTCCCCTTCTCCTCCCACCTTGACTCTTTCCCACTGAAAGGTTGTTGCTGAGCCATGAAAGACACTGGGATTCATGGTCTCTGGAGAAGAAGAATTAAATCCAGGGTCAGTAACGAGGCTTGATTGCTCAAAGCTTTTGTGTATTTAATAGTTTTATTAAAGTATAAAAGAGATAGAGGAAGCTTTTGACATAGACATCAGAAGGTGGTAGAAAGAGTACCTGCCTGCTAGTCTATACCTATCAGTGAGTTGTTAATTAGAGAAAGGAGATGATTCAAAACTCAGTATGGCACCAGTCCCCTCAACCACAACATGCATTTTGAGATAATATTGGCACCAGGTGAATCATCCCAGGCCATAAAACGATCGACATGAATCTTGAAGAAAGGCAGGTTTCCAAGTAAATATATAGTTTCATTAACATAGATTAGGAGAACAATGTATGAGTAAAACATACTGGTTTGTTGAGCCCTTATAGGTTCTGAGTCTTAAGGAGAACCGACTTGAAGAGAGAATCTAGGGTAAATACATAGTTCATTAACAGCTTAAGAAAAGCATTTCCATAAGAAAAATGCATTGGTTAGCTCAAGATTTGAGAAAAGGTAAGTTCAGGTGGAGCCAGGTGTTGTCATGGCAACACAGAATTTTAAGAGAAGCCTCCTTTTAATTTTGTATAGAGAAGGGGAAAAAAATCTGACACTTGTAGTTTATTTCCTCCTGCCACTTAAGAGACAGATAAAAAAATATCTGACCCTTGCAGCCTATTTCCTTGATTTGGAGACCCCCTAGCCTTCCTGTCTGTTACCCTTTCATCAGCATCAGGTTCTTTACCAATGAGTCAATTCTTTGCATCAAGTGGCCAAAGTGTTGGAGGTTCAACTTTAGCATCAGTCCTTCCGATGAATATTCAGGACTGATTTCCTTCAGGATTGACTTGTTTGATCTCCTTGCATTCCAAGGGACTCTCAAGAGTCTTCTCCAACACCACAGTTCAAAAGCATGAATTCTTTGGTGCCCAGCTTTCTTTATGGTCCATCCATACATGACTACTGGAAAAACCATAGCTTTGACTAGATGGAAATTTGTCAGCAAATTAATGTCTCTGCTTTTTAATATGCTGCCTAGGTTTGTCATAGCTTTTCTTCCAAGGAGCACACATTTTTTAATTTCACAACTGCAGTCACCATCTGCAGTGATTTTGGAGGCCAAGAAAATAAAGTTTGTCACTGTTTCCCTTGTTTCCCCATCTATTTGCCATGATGTGATGGGACCAAATGCCATGATCTTAGTTTTTTGAATGCTGAGTTTTAAGCCAGCTTTTTCACTCTCCTCCTTCACTTTCATCAAGAGGCTCTTTAGTTCTTTGCTTTCTGCAAAGGGTGGTATCATCTGCGTATCTGAGGTTATTGATATTTTTCTTGACAATCTTGATTCTGGCTTGTGCTTTATCCAACCCCGCGTTCCTCATGATGTACTCTGCATATAAATTAAATAATCAGAGTGACAATATAGCCTTGACATACTCCTTTCCCAATTTGAAACCAGTCTGTTGTTCCATGTCCAGTTCTAACTGTTGCTTCTTGACGTACATTCAGACTTCTCAGGAGGTAGGTGAGATGGTTTGGTATTCCCATCTCTTGAAGAATTTTCCACAGTTTGTTCTGATCCACAGAGTCAAAGGCTTTGGTGTAGTCAATAAAGCAGAAGTAGATGTTTTTCTGGAATACTCTTGCTTTTTCTATGATCCAACAGATGTTGACAATTTGATCTTTGGTTCTTCTGCTTTTTTCTGAATCCAGCTTGCACATCTGGAAGTTCTCAGTTCACATACTATTGAAGCTTAGCTTGGAAAATTTTGAGCATTACTTTACTAGTGTGTGAGTCGAGTGCAATTGTGTGGTAGTTTGAGCATTCTTTGGCATTGCCTTTCTTTGGGATTGGAATGAAAACTGACTTTTTCTAGTTCTTTGGGCACTGCTGAGTTTTCCAAATTTGCTAGTTTATTGAGTGCAGCACTTTAACAGCATCATCTTTTAGGATTTGAACTAGCTCAGCTGGTATTCCATCACCTCCTCTAGCTTTGTTTGTAGTAATGCTTCCTAAGGCCTCATTGACCTCACACTCCAGGATGACTGGCTCTAGGTGAGTGATCACACTGTAATTGCTATGTGGGAATAGCAATTCCATTTATTAGCATACAAATAGCATCTTTCATGATTAAAGTATTGGTGTGCTCAGATTCACTGTTTATATTATACTGTTATGTTCTTTATGACTCTCTAAGCTTAATCACATTTCTTCTGCTTCTGTCTGTATTGAGTAACATTAGTCTTTAGAGTTGGGCTTCCCTGGTAGTTTAGATGGTAAAGAATCCTCCTGCAATGCAGGAGACCTGGGTTCAATCCCTGAGTTAAGAAGATCCCCTGGAGGAGATACTCCTTCCAGTATTCTTGCCTGGAGAATCCCCATGGACAGAGGAGCCTGGTGGGCTACAGTCCATGGGCAAAGAGTCGGACATGACTGAGCGACTAAGCATAGCACAGCACACCGTCTTTATAGTTAGACATCCAAATCTGGCTGGCATTGTTGATTAGCACACACTAATCCTTTTCTTGCTAAAAGCAGAGCCTGGGGGCTTCCTTAGTTGAAAGCTGCTGCTGCTGCTGATTGGAGTCTGATCCTCTATTTTGAACTCCCTTCTCAACTTCTACACAGCTCTGTAGGCCAATGCTACTCAGAAGAGCTGCTGGCTATACTCTGAGCTGGAAGATAGTAGAAAGGATTGAGGCACTTCCCTGGTGGTCTGGTGGTTGAGATTCTGAGCTTCCATTGCATAGGGTATGGAATCACTCCTTGGTAAGGAATCAAGATCCCTCATATCACAGGGCACCCCCACCAAAAAAGGTCCTTGAGTGCAGCAGGGGTTCCCCTTGCTGGCAACATCTAGACTCAGGCCTAGCTTCTGTAAGAAAATGGGCAATGTAATGGGTGGGTGGAGGAGACACCATGAGGTTTTCTCTAAACTTTCTTTAGAACAGCCTTTCTCAACTGTGTGCTCAGTGGACCACTTGGGGAGCTGTAAATGCTGCTGCTTAGGCCCATCTCCAGGGGTTGTTCTGTCATGAGCTGGGTAGTAAGACTGTCAAGATCCCCAGACAAATCTAGTGTTTAGCTAAGGTAGAAAGCCACTGCTATAGAGTGTGTGCTCCTTGTTAGGATTAAGCACAGTGCATCAGCATTGAAAAGGTAAGATGGTTGAGGAGCTAGGTTAGCAGGTGTGGTGTGAGCCACTGGGTGGCAGTGCTTTCTGCTCCAGTCCCACCTTGACTCAGAGGGTCTGGTGGGAAAGATGCATTCATCCGCGCCACTTCCTGCCCTGCAAGGGAGCCTGTACACCGAGTGCTTCCTCCAGACCTGTGGGGGTGAGGCAGGAATGTTTTTTCACATGGATGGTTTAGATGGGTTGTGTGTTAACTTTCAGAGAAGTCTAGTGCTGAGAGTCAACTTTATCCTGTAGCTCTATAGCACTGTTGTCGTTGTTTACCCCTCAGCATTTGCCTTTCTCATAGATGTGTGTGTGTGTGTGTGTGTGTGTGTGTGTGTGTGTGTGTGTGTGCATGCTCCTTGTACCTGCAAGTGCTTTGAAAATATTAGGTTGCACATGCGCCTTACACAATATGGATAGTGGGACTGTTTTCATTTTCCTTCATTTATGACAGATTGTGTGAGGTGCTCAACCTTGATCCAAGACAAGTCCTGATTGCAGAAGTGATCTTCACAAACATTGGGGGAGCTGCCACTGCCATTGGGGACCCACCAAATGTCATTATTGTTTCCAACCAGGAGTTGAGGAAGATGGTATGTATCACTATAATCATATTGTTTCCAATAAATATAGACCCCAGTTTACTTGTACATTTAGTAACATTTTACCAACATGGATATGACTTCTTATGGAGTGTTCTTGGTCATCTTGAGAGTGGGAGATTAGGCGACTTATCCTCTAATGTAGTGGTCTGAATTGACTTCATTCTCATTCTGATAAAATTTTAAGGAAATGATTACATTTTCTATTTAGTCATAGTATGCTATAATATATTAATGGAAATTGAGGATTCTTCCAACAATATTAAGAATAAAATGATCTGCTCCCTCTCATTTTTCAACTGAGGTGGATGAATAAGTTCTTCATTGATGAAGAACTTAAGTTTTTTAAAATAAAGCTGAGAAAATGAAGGTGTTTCAGGATTTTTGGTAAGTTCTTATAAATATTAATATATAATTTCTTGTAAACAAAAATAAAAGCAAAGTATTAAAGAGAGTGCAAATGGTATTTTACATATCTTAGGGTTAAAGTTAAACTATACAATTAATTTTCATTTGTCATTCTTTGATCATTAGAATTTTCTCAATATCTCTTCTCTGAAGTATCAATAAAAATGCTTTCAAATTGGTGTCACTTAGTATAGGTAATACATTTATGCCTGTGTGTCTCTGAAGTGTTTTAGTATGTTTGTGTATATTTGCTGTCTTTCATAAAAATATTTAAACCTTTGAGCATTCATGGCTCTAAGGTGTTGAAGGGCATTTTGTGGGCCTACTGTGTTCTAGAGATTCAGGGTACAACTTAGATACTTTGGCTAAATTTTAATGCTCCCTGGTTTCTGTGAAAACCAATTGTGACACTTCACCAGTCTTGCTGCATGAGCTGAGCATCAGGCCCCTCCTGACCATGTCACATGAGCACACCAGAAAGTGTGTGAACCCTGTAATTTGCTTTGTAATCTGTCACCCAGGATACACATGAGAGAGAGACCTATTTTCACAGGAAAATAATGTTTTATTATTTAGTCACTAAGTCATGTCTGACTCTTGCAACCCCATGGACTGTAGCCTGGCAGGATCCTTTGTCCCTGCCATTCTCTAGGCAAGAATACCAGAGTGGGTTGCTGTTTCTTTCTCCAGAGGATCTTCCTTACCCAGAGATTGAACCCAGGTCTCCTGCACTGAAGGCATATTCTTTACCAGCTGAGCTATGAGGGAAGCCGCTTATTTTGGTGCATGTAGTCTGCACGAATGTTGTATGTGGACATACATTGGGAAAAAAAAAAGCTGCTCTGACCAAGATGGAGTAACAGGGACTGTATTTACCCTCTTGCTTGAGACATCCAAAAAGAAAATAAACCAAAATCCAAAAAACAAAACCAGAAACAAACCAAAACCAGACACAAACCAAAACCAGACAGTAGTAATCAAGGTACTAGATATCAGGTGAAAAAGGGCAGTGATCCCTGAGAAATGGGAAACAAATGAAATGAACTTATGATTGCCCCAGTTCACTGCCTTGGGAGATTTTCCAGGATGCAGTTCAGGGAAAGAGAACCCATGTGGAGCCCACCATAGACCTAGAGTCAGGGAGGTAGAACTGACTCTGGAGGGAACAAGACAGAGAACCAGAGAGGGGAGAGTTGGACACAGAGAGAACCTCAGAGTACTTGTGGAGGGAAACTACCTGTGTCCAGGGGAAGAATAACCCAAAAAGATTAGAGGGAAGAGTGCTTGATACACTGAGGGCCAAGAATAAGGTCTGTTTCTGCCAGGAAGACTGTAAACCTCTTAATTCATGAGGCATTGGCCCTGATTCCACCTAATAAATCTTAAAGACCTCAAATAATCAAATTGTTTTTAAATAGTTTAACTACATCCAAAAATAAACATCAAGAATATTTATAGGAATGCAAAAATATCCAACAACACAAAAGGTAAAAATCACAATGTCTGACATCCAATCAAAGATTACCAGGCATGCAAAGAAGCAAGAAAATTTGATCTATCACGAGGAGAGCATGAACCATTTGGAATCAACCCAGAATAGACACAAGTGTTATAATTAACAGACAAGTGCTTTAAAACTTTTTTCCCCACTGTATTCCAGATGTTCATTAAGTTAAAAAGAAACATGAAAGATATTTTTTTAAAAGGCCCAAATCGGGGATGACCCAGAGGGAGGATATGGGGAGGAGAGAGGTGGGAGGGAGGTTCAAGAAGGGGAACACATGTACACCCGGGGCGGATTCATGTCAATGTATGGCAAAGTCAACCAATATAATGTTGTAAAGTAATTAGCCTCCAAAAAAAAAAAAATAAAATAAAAATAAGAGGCCCAAATCAAACTTCTAAAAATGAAAACTGTAATGTATGAGATAAAAACCTCTTGTTAGGATTAAAACAGCAAATTAAGAATTTCATAAGAAATGATTAGTGAACTTAAGGACATAGGTCCAAACTAAAACAGTGAAAAGTAATGAAAGACATTCACGAGTTAAAGGGAAACTCCAAGTGGCCTAATATATCTATAATTCTTATCTCTGAAAGAGAGGGGAGCAGAGAAAGACATTTGAAGAAAACATGGTCTAAAATTTCAATTTTAGGAAAGACATAATCTCAGAGATTCAGGAAGTCCAATGAATTCAGAGCACAAGAAACATGAAGAAACTACATTAAGCCATGTCATAATTTTTATACACATGAAACGTAAATAATGTTATAAACTGATGATACTTTGATTTTAAAAAAGGCATAATGGGTTATTTACTTTTTCAAGACCTACACTTTGACTTGGATATTTCATATTGGAAATAATAAGAAATAGTTATTTTAAAAGTAGATATTTAAAAGATCTATATAAAACAGCTATTTTTAACAGCATAAAATTGAAAAACCTATGTAAAATATTCCAAGAATCAAAGAAGAAAGTGAAATTGCAAAATATTTTGAATTGAATTATGAAAACAAAATTTTTAGGGTTCTTCTCAAGCAACACAACAACAACACAAAAGACTCTACACATGGACATCACCAGATGGTCAACACCGAAATCAGATTGATTATATTCTTTGCAGCCAAAGATGGAGAAGTTCTATACAGTTAGCAAAAACAAGACCAGGAGCTGACTGTGGCTCAGATCATGAACTCTTTATTGCCAAATTCAGACTGAAATTGAAGAAAGTAGGGAAAACCACTAGACCGTTCAGATATGACCTAAATCAAATCCCTTATGATTATACAGTGGAAGTGAGAAATAGATTTAAGGGAATAGATCTGATAGATAGAGTGCCTGATGAACTCTGGACAGAGGTTCATGACACTGTACAGGAGACAGGGACCAAGACCATCCCCATGGAAAAGAAATGCAAAAAAGCAAAATGGCTGTCTGAGGAGGCCTTACAAATAGCTGTGAAAAGAAGAGAAGCGAAAAGCAAAGGAGAAAAGGAAAGATATAAGCATCTGAATGCAGAGTTCCAAAGAATAGCAAGGAGAGATAAGAAAGCCTTCCTCGGCGATCAATGCAAAGAAATAGAGGAAAACAACAGAATAGGAAAAACAAGAGACCTCTTCAAGAAAATTAGAGATTCCAAGGGAACATTTCATGCAAAGATGGGCTCGATAAAGGACAGAAATGGTATGGACCTAACAGAAGCAGAAGATATTAAGAAGAGATGGCAAGAATACACAGAAGAACTGTACAAAAAAGATCTTCACGACCAAGATAATCACGATAACGTGATCACTGACCTAGAGCCAGACATCTTGGAATGTGAAGTCAAGTGGGCCTTAGAAAGCATCACTACGAACAAAGCTAGTGGAGGTGATGGAATTCCAGTTGAGCTCTTTCAATATTCTCAAGCAGGAGTCAGCAAACTTCTTGAAAGGCCATATAATTACTATTATAGGCATGTGGGCCATACGGTCTCAGTTGCAATCTCTCAACTCTGCCACTGTTGCAGGAAGGCAGCCCCAGACAACACACAAATGAATGTACATGTCTGTATTTTAGCCTGCAAGTGTAGTTTTCTGGTCCCTGCTCTAAAACAGTATTTAGAAGGGAATATCTGCAGAGTACATCATGAAGAACGCTGGGCTGGAAGAAGCACAAGCTGGAATCAAGATTGTTGGGAGAAATATCAATAACCTCAGATATGCAGATGACACCACCCTTATGGCAGAGTGAAGAGGAACTCAAAAGCCTCTGGATGAAAGTGAAAGAGGAGAGTGAAAAGGTTGGCCTGAAGCTCAACATTCAGAAAACAAAGATCATGGCATCTGGTCCCATCACTTCATGGGAAACAGATGGGGAAACAGTGGAAACAGTATCAGACTTTATATTTTTGGGCTCCAAAATCACTGTGGATGCTGATTGCAGCCATGAAATTAAAAGGCGCTTCTAGTCAAGGCTATGGTTTTTCCCATGGTCATGTATGGATGTGAGAGTTGGACTGTGAAGAAAGCTGATTGCTGAAGAATTGATGCTTTTGAACTGTGGTGTTGGAGAAGACTCCTGAGAGTCCTTTGTACTGCAAGGAGATCCAACCAGTCCATTCTAAAGGAGATCAATCCTGGGTGTTCATTGAAAGGACTGATGCTAAAGCTGAAACTGCAATACTTTGGCCACCTCATGCGACGAGTTGACTCACTGGAAAAGACTCTGATGCTGGGAAAGGTTGGGGGCGGGAGGAGAAGGGGACGACAGAGAATGAGATGGCTGGATGGCATCACTGACTCTGTGGACATGAGTTTGAGTGAACTCCGGGAGTTGGTGATGGACAGGGAGGCCTGGCATGCTGTGATTCATGGGGTTGCAAAGAGTTGGACACAACTGAGTGACTGAACTGAACTGATATACAATTAAATAGCAATTAGAAAAGAAGAAATGTCTCAAATTATTGACCTCGGCTTCAGTCTTAAGAAACTAGATAAGGAAGAGCAAATTAAACTGAAAGTAAGCTGAAGAAACACAGACCAGCATGGAGAACAGGAAAAACAATAGAGAAAATCAGTGAAAGAAAAAGCTAGTTCTTTGATAGGATAAATGATTCTGACAAACTTCTGACCAAACTGATGAAGAAAATAAGAGAGAAGACATAAATTACCAGTATCAGGAATAAGAGAATTACCTCACTACAGAGCATATAGACATTAAAGACATTGTTAGGGAGTATTGTGAACAACTCTATGTCAATAACTTTCACAATTTAGATTAAATGGACAATTCCCTTGAAAGACATACTCTACCAAACCTCACTTAAGAGGAACTAGATAACCTGAGTAGCCCTGTATCTATTAAAGAAATTGAATTTGTAATGAAAAACCTTCCCAGAAAGAACAAAACACAGCAAACAAAAGACTCTGGCTAAGATAGCTTTCTTGAATTCTACCAAATGTTAAGGAAGCAATAATACTACAATACCAATTCTACACAAAATTTTATAGCAAACTGAAGAGGAGAGAATACTTCTCAACTTACTCTATAAGGGCCTGATGCCTAAAGCAGATAAAACCAGGATAAGAAAACTGTTGACAAATACTTTTTATGAACACAAATGGAAGATTGGTGTTATATTTGAAAACATCAACCAATGCAGTTTACTAGCAAACCAAGTGAGAAAATCCATATGATTATCTCAAGAGATATAGAAAAATATTTGGCAAATTCAACATCCATTACTGATCAAATCACTCAATAAAGTAGGGAAAGAAGTGAGCTTCATCAGCCTGATAAAGAGCATCTATGAAAATATTATGGTCAGCATCATAGTTAAAAGAGGAAAACTGAATATTTTCCTCCTTAGAAACAAGACAAAGATGTCTGTTCTTACCACTTAAATGCATTTTACTGGAGGCTCTTGTTGGTACAGTAAGTCAAGAAAAGAAATACAAGGCATCCATATTGGCAAGGAAGAATTAAGTCTGTTTCCATATTATATGATTGTTCATGTATAAAATCTGAAGGAATCTACAAAAGAAAAAAACAAAACAAAATCTTCTGAAAATCATAACTAAAATTAACAAGTGTACAATACAGGATCAATATAGAAAAATTAATGGTTTCCTATATTCCAACAACAAACAGTTGGAAACTGAAATAAAAATGCCATTTACAATAGCGTCAATATATAAAATAGGTTAAATCTGACCAAACATATGCAAGAAAACAACAAAATATTGCAGAGAATAATTAAAGAAGATAAAAATAGATGGGAGATATATTTTGGTCATGGATCAGGAAACTCAACATCATTAATGTATTAGTTCTCCCTAGATTGATTTATAGAGTCATGCAATTCTTATAAAAAACCAGCAAATTTTCCTCTGACCCTACAGTATATAGTGTCATAAAGAGTTGGACATGACTGAGCAACTAACATTTTTCACTACTTATTTATGTGTAGCCAAAAATGAAAACATAGTTCCAGAGACAGTGTCTTTAGCAGAGATTAACATATGAATTCTCATTATCAATAATGACAGCCCAGCTATACATTTGAATCACATGATAGGCCCAGTTATTTGGTATTAATAGGTTCATTACTGGAATAGGAAGAATGATTATCAAATTAAAATAAAATTTGAAGTTAATTTAAAATATTCACAAAGAGATTTAATACTTAATGTGTAATTCAGAGTAATAATTGAAAAAGAGTACTTAGTTGGAGAAAGTGCTGAAGGGCTGGAAACAAGATGGTGGAGCAGGAGGACTTGTGCATAGCTCTTCTTACAAAAACACCATAATCGCAACTAACTGCTGAAAAATCATTAGCAAAACAGACTGGAACCTACCAAAAAATATATTCTACATCCAAAGACAAAGAAGAAGCCACAATGAAACAGTAGGAGGGGTACAATTGTGATAAAATCAAAGCCTACAGCCACTGGGTGGGCAATCCACAAACCAGAAAACAGTTGTATTGCAGAGGTGTTCCCATGGGAGTGAGAGTTCTGAGCTCCAGGTCAGACTTCACAGCCTAGGATCCTGGCATCAGGGCAAGGATCTCCAAGAGCATTTGGCTTTGAAAGTCAGTAAGACTTGATGACAGGAACCCCACAGGACTGGGAGAAATAGAAACTCCTTTCTTGGAGGACACACACAAGATGTGTGCATTGGGACCCAGGGAAAAGCCGTGACTTCATAGAAGCCTGGGCCAGAACTACCTCCTTGTCTTGGAGGGTCTCCTGGGGAGGCAGGGGGCAGCTGTGATTCACTGTGGGGACAAAGACACTGTTAGTAGAGGTATGATGGAGTCCTCATTGGCCTGAGGTCTCCTGGAGGTCACCACTTTGTCACCAAGACCTGGCAAAACCCAACATCCTGTAGGCTCTACTGCTAGGCCACTTCAAGCCAAACAACCAGTAACACAGGAATATAGCCCGACCCATCATCGGACAAGCAGCCTAAAATCTTCCTAAACCTACAGCCACCTCTAAACATGCTACTTCTATCTATGAAACAGAAACAGACTCACAGACATAGAGATCAGACTTGTGATTGTCAAAGGGGTGGGGAAGGAGAGGGATAGACTGGGAATTAGAGGTTGGTAGAGGCAAACTATTATATCTAAAATGGATAAACAAGGTCCTACTGTATAGCACAGAGAACTATAGCCAATCTCCTGGGATAAATCATAATGGAAAAGAATATTTTAAAAAAGAATATATATATATATATATATATATATATATATATATATCTGAGTCAGTTTGTTGTACAGAAGAGATTGGCACAGCATTGTAAATCAACTTTATTTCAATAAAAAGTGAAAATAAAAAAGTAAACATACCCTGGACATGGCCCTACTCACCAGAGGGACAAGACCCAGCTCCATCTGTCAGTGGGCAGGCACCAGTCCCTTCCACCAGGAAGTCTGCACAAGCCTCTCAAGTCAGTCTTACCCACCAAGAAGGGAGGCACCAAAAGCAAGAGGAGCTGCAACCTTGCAGCCTTTGGAACAGAAAGTGCAATCATGGAAAAGTTACACAAAATGAGATAACAAAGGAGTATATTTCAGGTGAACAAGAAAAAAACCCAGAAGAATAACTAAGTGAAGTAGAGATAAGCAATCTACCCCCAAAAAGATTCAGAATAATGATAGTAAAGACGATCCAGAATCTTGGAAAAAGAATGGAGGCATGGATTGAGAAGATACAAGAAATGTTTAACAAAGAGCTAGGAGATATAAAGAATAAACAAACAGAGATGAACAATGCAATAACTGAAACGAAAAATACACTATAAGAAATCCTTAGCAGAATAAGCGAAACAGAAGAACAGATAAGTGATCTAGAAGACAGATGGTTGAAATACTGCCACAGACTAGAATAAAGAAAAAAGAATGAAAACAAATGAGAACAGTTTAAGAGACCTCTGGGGCAATGTTAAATGTTCCATTACACGGGTTCCCAGAAGGGGAAGAGAGAGAGAGAAAGGACCTGAGGAAATATTTGAAAATATATGGATAATAGCTGGAAATGTCCCTAACATGGGAAAGGAAATAGTCACCCAAGATCAAGCACTCAGAGAATCCCAGTCAGGGTAAACCCAAGGAGGAACATGCCGAGATGCATATTACTCAAACTGACAAAAATTAAAGACAAAGAGAAAATATTAAAAGCAACAAGGGAAAAGCAACAAATAGCATACAAAGGAATCCCCATAAGGTAATCAAGTGATTTTTCAGCAGAAACTCTTGAGGCCAGAAGGGAGCGGTATGTTAATATTTTAAGTGATGAAAGGGAAAAGCCTACGATCAAGAATATGCAGCAAGACTCTCTTTCAGATTTGATAGAGAAATAAAAAACTTTACAGACAAGCACATGCTAAGAGAATTTAAAAGCACCAAATCAGCTTTACAACAAATGTGATAGAAGTCTCTAAGAAGAAAAGGAAAAGCTACAACTAGAAACAAGAAAATTAGGAAAGGAAAAGTTCACCAGTAAAGGCAAACAAACAGCAAAGGTAGGAAATCATCCACACACAAATATATCAAAACCAGTCACTGTGAGAAAAGAGTACAAATGCAGGATATAGGAAATGCATTTGAAATGAAAAGACCAGCAACTTAAGATAATCTTGAATATATATAGACTGTGATATCAAAACCTCATAACTACAAACCAAATATATACAATAGATATATGCACAAAAAAGAAAAAAAATCCAAACACAACACTAAAGTTAGTCATTAGGCCATAAGTGAAGAGAGCAAAGGAGGAAAGAAAAAAAAAAAACCAAATCCAAAACAATTAAAATGGTAATAAAATATATATTGATAATTGTTTCGTTGTAAATAGATTAAATGCTTCAATCAGAAGACATACACCCATAGAATGGATGCAAAAATAAGACCCATATATATGCTGTCTACAAGAGTCCCACTTCAGATCAGAGTTCAGTTGCTCAGTTGTGTCCGACTCTTTGCGACCCCATGATTCACAGCACGCCAGGCCTCCCTGTCCATGACCAACTCCCGGAGTTCACTCAAACTCATGTCCATCGAGTCGGTGATGCCATCCAGCCATCTCATTCTCTGTCGACCCCTTCTCTTCCTGCCCCCAATCCCTCCGAGCATCAGAATCTTTTCCACTGAGTCAACTCTTCACATGAGGTGGCCAAAGTATTGGAGTTTCAGCTTTAGCATCAGTCCTTCCAATGAACACCCAGGATTGATCTCCTTTAGAATGGACTGGTTGGATCTCCTTGCAGTCCAAGGGACTCTCAAGAGTCTTCTCCAACACCACAGTTCAAAAGCATCAATTCTTCGGCATTCAGATTTCTTCAGTCCAATTCTCACATCCATACATGACCACCGGAGAAACCATAGCCTTGACTAGACGAACCTTGGTTGACAAAGCAATGTCTCTGCTTTTTAACATGCTATCTAGGTTGGTCATAACTTTCCTTCCAAGGAGTAAGCTTCTTTTAATTTCATGGCTGCAATCAGCATCCGCAGTGATTTTGAAGCGCAAAAAAATAAAGTCTGACACGGTTTCCACTGTTTCCCCATCTATTTCCCATGAAGTAATGGGACCAGATGACATGATCTTTGTTTTCTGAATGTTGAGATTCAAGTCAACCTTTTCACTCTCCTCTTTCACTTTCATCAAGAGGCTTTTGAGTTCCTCTTCAGTTTCTGCCATAAGGGTAGTGTCATCTGCATATCTGAGGTTATTGATATTTCTCCCGGCAATCTTGATTCCAGCTTGTGCTTCTTCCAGCCCAGCGTTCCTCATGATGTACTCTGCATGTAAGTTGAATAAGCAGGGTGACAATATACAGCCTTGACGTACTCCTTTTCCTGTTTGGAACCAGTCTGTTGTTCCATGTCCAGTTCTAACTGTTGCTTCCTGACCTGCATATAGGTTTCTCAAGAGGCAGGTCAGGTGGTCTGGTATTCCAATCTCTTTCAGAATTTCCCACAGTTTATTGTGATCCACACTGTCAAAGGCTTTGCCATAGTCAGTAAAGCAGAAATAAATTTTTTTCTGGAACTCTCTTGCTTTCTCCATGATCCAGCAGATGTTGGAAATTTGATCTCTGGTGCCTCTGCCTTTTCTAAAACCAGCTTGAACCTCTGGTAGTTCACGGTTCATGTATTACTGATGCCTGGCTTGAAGAATTTTGAGCACGACTTTACTAGCGTGTGAGATGAGTGCAATTGTGCAGTATTTTGAGCATTCTTTGGCATTGTCTTTCTTTGGGATTGGAGTGAAAACTGACCTTTTCCAGTCCTGTGGCCACTGCTGAATTTTCCAAATTTGCTGGCATATTGAGTGCAGCACTTTCACAGCATCATCTTTCAGGATTTGAAACAGCTGAACTGGAATTCCATCACCTCCACTAGTTTGTTCACAGTGATTCTTTCTGAGGGCCACTTGGCTTCACATTCCAAGATGTCTGGCTCTAGGTGAGTGATCACACCATCATGAATATCTTGATCGTGAAGATCTTTTTGTACAGTTCTTCTGTGTATTCTTGACACCTCTTCTTAGTATCTTCTGCTTCAGTTAGGTCCATACCATTTCTATCCTTTATTGAGCCCATCTTTGCATGAAATGTTCCCTTGGTATCTCTAATTTTCTTGAAGAGATATCTTGTCTTTCCTATTCTGTTGTTTTCCTCTATTTCTTTGCATTGATAGCTGAGGACTGCTTTTTATCTCTCCTTGCTATTCTTTGGAACTCTGCATTCAGATGCTTATATCTTTCCTTTTCTCCTTTGCTTTTCGCTTCTCTTCTTTTCACAGATCTAAGGAGGCATAAAAATGAAAGTGAGGGGATAGAAAATGTATACCATGTAAATTGAAATAAAAAGAAACCTCAAATAAATACTCATAGCAGAAAAAATAAAGATCTGTTACCAGAGAGAAAAAAGACACTACATAATAATCAAACGCTCAATCCAAGAAGATAGTGTAACAGTTGTAACTATGTATACATCTATCATCACATCTCAGTATATAAGGCAAATTTTGTTGTTCAGTCACTAAGTCATGTTCGACTCTTTGCAACACCATTGACTGCAGCACATCAGGCTTCCCTGTCCTTCACTATCTTCTGGAGTTTCATGTGCATTGAGTTGGTAATGCTATCTAACCATCTTCAGTTCAGTTCAGTTCAGTTCAGTCACTCAGTTGTGTCCAACTCTCTGCGACCCCATGAATCACAGCACACCAGGCCTCTCTGTCCATCACCAACTCCCGGAGTTGATTCAAACTCATATCTACAGAGTTGGTGATGCCATCCAGCCATCTCATTCTCTGACGTCCCCTTCTCCTCCCGCCACCAACTTTTCCCAGCATCAGAGTCTTTTCCAGTGAGTCAACTCATCGCATGAGGTGGCCAAAGTATGGCAGTTTCAGCTTTAGCATCAGTCCTTCCAATGAACACCCAGGATTGATCTCCTTTAGAATGGACTGGTTGGATCTCCTTGCAATACAAGGGACTCTCAAGATTCTTCTCCAGCACCACAGTTCAAAGGCATCAATTCTTCGGCGATCAGCTTTCTTCACAGTCCAACTCTCACATCCATACATGACCACGGGAAAAACCATAGCCTTGAGTAGACGGACCTTTGTTGGCAAAATAATGTCTCTGCTTTTTAATATACTGTCAAGGTTGGTCATAACTTTCCTTCCAAGGAGTAAATGTCTTTTAATTTCATGGCTGCAATCAGCATCTGCAGTGATTTTGGAGCCCCCAGAAATAAAGTCTGACACTGGTTCCACTGTTTTTCCATCTACTTCCCTGAAGTGATGGGACCACATGCCATGATCTTTGTTTTCTGAATGTTGAGCTTCAAGCCAACCTTTTCACTCTCCTCTTTCACTTTCATCAAGAGGCTTTTTAGTTCCTCTTCACTTTCTGCCATAAGGGTGGTGTCATCTGCATATCTGAGGTTATTGATATTTCTCCCGGCAATCTTGATTCCAGCTTGTGCTTCTTCCAGCCCAGCGTTCCTCATGATGTACTCTGCATATAAGTTAAATAAGCAAGGTGACAATATACAGCCTTGACGTACTCCTTTTCCTATTTGGAACCAGTCTGTTGTTCCATGTCCAGTTCTGACTGTTGCTTCCTGACCTGCATACAGGTTTCTCAAGAGGCAGGTCAGGTGGTCTGGGATTCCCATCTCTTTCAGAATGTTCCACAGTTTATTGTGATCCACACAGTCAAAGGCTTTGGCATAGTCAATGAAGCAGAAATAGGTGTTTTTCTGGAACTCTCTTGCTTTCTCCATGATCCAGCGGATGTTGACAATTTGATCTCTGGTTCCTCTGCCTTTTCTAAAACCTGCTTGAACATCTGGGAGTTCACGGTTCACATATCCTCTGTCATCTCTTCACTCTTTCCCAGCAGCAGGGTCTTTTCCAATGAGTTGGCTCTTCACATCAACTTAGTAATAGTCCTTCCAATGAGTAATCCAGAGTCGGAGTATTGCTGAAGTTGATTGGCACTTCCACTGAAGCGCTTCAGTTGAAGGAGCTTCAACTTCAGCAAAAGTCCTTCCAATGAATATTCAGGGATGATTTCCTTTAGAACTGACAGGCTTAATCTCCTTGCAGTCCAAGAGACTCTCAATAGTCTTCTCCAGCACCACAATTGGAAAGCATCAATTGTCTCTCAGCCTTCTTTATAGTTCAACTCTCACATCTCTACATGACTACTGGAAAAACCATGGCTTTAACTACATGGATCTATGTCAGCAAAGTGATATCTTGCTTTTTAATATGCTGCCTTGCTTGGTTTATCATAATGTTCCTTCCTAGGATCAAGCATTTTTTAATTTCAAGGCTGCAGTCACTGTCCACAGTGATTTTGGAGCCCAGGGAAATAAAATCTATAATTGTTTCCACTTTCCCCCATCTATTTGCCATGGGACAGGCCAGGATCTTAGTTTTTTTAATGTTGAGTTTCAAGCCAGCTTCAGGAGGCTCTTTAGTTCCTCTTCACTTTTTGCCTTTAGAATGGTATCATATACAAATCTGAGGTTGCTGGCAGTCTTGATTACAGCTTGTGGTTCAACCAGCCTGGTGTTTTGTGTGATGTACTCTGTGTAGAATTTAAATAAGCAGGATGACAATATACAACCTTGATGTCCTCCTTTCCCAATTTGGAACCAGTCCATCATTCCATGTCCGGTTGTAACTGTTGCTTCTTGACCCACATATAGGTTTCTCAGAAGACAGGTAAGGTGGTCTGGTATTCCCATCTTTTTAAGAATTTTCAGTTTGTTGTGATCCTCATGGTCAAAGGTTTTAGCATAGTCAATGAAGCAGAAGTAGATTTTTTTATGGAACTCCCTTGCTTTCTCCATGGTCCAACAAATGTTGGCAATTTGATCTCTGGTTCCTCTGCCTCTTTGAAATGCTGTTTGTACATCTGGAAGTTCGCAGTTCACATACTGTTGAAGTATAGCTTGAAGGATTTTGAGCATAACCTAGCTAGCATGTGAAATGGGTGTAATTATACAGTAGTTTGAACATTCTTTGACATTGCCCTTCTTTGGGATTGGAATGAAAACTGACCTTTTCCATCCTTTATGTGGCCACCATGGAGTTTTCCAAATTTGCTGACCTATTGCGTGCAGCAGTTTAATAGCATTATCTTTTAGGATTTTAAATAGCTCAGCTGGAACTCCATCACCTCCACTGGCTTTGTTTGTAGTAATGTTTCCTAAGGCCCACTTGACTTCCCACTCCAAGATATCTGACTCTAGGTGAGTGACCACATCTTTGTGGCTATCCAAGTCATTAAGACCTTTTTTGTTTAAGGCAAATACATAAAAGGAGAAGCCATAAAGGCAAAGCCATAAAAGGAGAAATTGACAGTAACACAAAAATAGTGGGGAGTTTTAACACCCCATTTCTATCAATGGACAGATCATCCAGATAGAAAATCAGTAAGGAAACACAGTTTTTATATGACCCCCACTAGACCAGTTGGACTTAATTGATATTTTTAGAACATTCCATCCAAAAGCAGCAGAATATACATTTTCTCAAGTGCACATGGAACATTCTCCAGGATAGATCATATCTGAGTCACAAATCAATCCTTGGCAAATTTAAGAAAATTGAAATTATATCAAACATCTTTTCCAGCTTCAAGCTATGAGATTATAAATCAACTACAAGAAAAAACTGAAAAAATCACGAGCACATGGGGGCTAAACAATATGGTACTAAACAACCAATGGATCACTGAAAATACCAAAGAGGAAAGGAAAAAAAATGCCTAGAAACATGAGAATGAAAACACAATGATCCAAAATCTGTGGGACATGCCAGTACCATACTGTCTTGATGACTGTGGCTTTGTAGTAGAGCCTGAAGTCCGGCAGGTTAATTCCTCCAGTTCCATTCTTCTTCTTCAAGATTGCTTTGGCTATTCGAGGTTTTTTGTATTTCCATACAAATTGTGAGATCATTTGTTCTAGTTCTGTGAAAAATATCATTGGTAGCTTGATAGGGATTACATTGAATGTATAAATTACTTTGGGTAGTATACTCATTTTTACAATATTTATTCTTCCAATCCATGAACACGTATATTTCTCCATCTATTAGTGTCCTCTTTGATTACTTTCACTAGTGTTTTATAGTTTTCTATGTACAAGTCTTTTGTTTCCTTAGGTAGATATTCGTTGCAACAGTGAATGGAATAGTTTCCTTAATTTCTCTTTCTATTTTCTCATTATTAGTGTATAGGAATGCAAGGGATTTCTGTGTGTTGATTTTATATCCTGCAACTTTACTGTATTCATTGATTAGCTCTAGTAGTTTTCTGGTAGAGTCCTTAGGGTTTTCTGTGTAGCAATACAACCTTACCTCAGGAAACAAGAAAAATCTGTTAAACCACCTAAACAACATAACCTGTCCCTTATATCTAAAGCAATTAGAGAAAGAACAAACAAAATCCAATGTTAGTCACAGGAGAGAAATCATAAAGATCAAAGCAAAAGTAAATGAAATAGACCAAGAAAATAATAGAAAAGATCAATGAAACTAGATGCTGGTTCTTTGAGAAGATAAATAAAATTGATGAACCTTTAGCCAGAGTCAGTAAGAAAAGTTGGGATAGGGCTGAAATCAACAAAATCAGAAATGAAGAAAGAAAAGTTATAAATGACACCACAGAAATACAAAGGATAAGAGACTACTACAAGTAACTGTATGCCAATAAAATGAATAAAGTAAAAGAAATGGATAAATTCTTAGACAGATATAATTTTCCAAGACTGAATGTGGAAGAAATAAAAAAAATATGAATAGACCAATCATAAGTACTGGGATTAAAACTATGATTAAAAAAAATCCCAACTAATCAAAGTCCAGGACCAGATGGCTTCACAGACAAATTCTACCAAACATGCAAAGACTTAGTACCTATTCTTCTGAAACTCTTCCAAAAAATTGCAGAAAGAACACTGGAACTCATTCTGTGAGGCCACTATCACTCTGATACCCAAACTAAACAAAGATACCACGAAAAAGAAAATTATAGGCTGATATCACTGATGAACATAGATCAAAAATCCTCAAAAGAATACCAGCAAACAGAATCCAACAATACATTTAAAGAACCACACACGATCATCAAGTAGGATTTATCTCAGGAATGCAAGGATTTCTCAATATCTGCAAATCAGTCAGTGTGATACACCACATGAACCACTGAAGAATAAAAATCATACAACCATCTCAATAGATGCAGAAGAAGCTTTTGATAAAGTTCAACACCGATTTATGACAAAAGCTCTCAAGAAAATGGGCATAGAGAGAGAACATACCTCAATATAACAAAGGCCATATATGACCACCCCACAGGAAACATCATTCTCAAATGAGAAAAGCTGAAAGTATTTCCTCTAAGATGAGGAACAGGACAAGGATATCCACTGTTGTCAATTTTATTCAACATAGTTTGGGAAGTCCTAACCATGGCAATCAGAGATTAAAAGGAAATAAAAGGAACCCAAATTGTAAAAGAAGATGTAAAACTGTCACTATTTGCAGATGACATGATACTGTACATACAAAATCCTTAAGATACTAGCAGCTCATCAATTTTTTTGTGAAGTTGTGGTATACAAAATAAATACACCCAAGTCTATTGCATTTCTGTACACTAACAATGAAAAATCAGGAAGAGAAATCAAGGAAACAGTCTCACTTACCATCATGTGGAAATTAATAAAATATCTAGGAATAAACCTTTCTAAGGAGGCAGAAGACCTGTACTTTGAAAACTATAAGATACTGATAAAAAAAATTGAAGATGACACTAACAGATGGAAAGACAGACCATATTCCTGAATTGGAAGATTCAGTATTGTCAAAGTGACTATACTACCCAAAGCAATCTACAGATTCAATGAAATCCCTATCAAATTTGCTGTAGTATTTTTCACAGAACTAGAACAAAAAGAATTTTAAGTTTGTATGGAAACATAAAAATCCCCAAATAGTCAAAGCAATCCTGAGAAAGAAAAATGGAGCTGGAAGAATCAGACTTCCTGACTTCTGATTATGTGAAAAAGTTATAGTAATCAAGACAGTATGGTACTGGCACAAAAACAGAAATATAGATAAATAAAACAAGATAAAGAGTCAAGAAATAAACCCACACACCTATGATCAATTAACCTACAACAAAGGAGGCAAGACTGCCAGGGAGAAAAGACAGTCTCTTTAGTAAGTGGTGCTTGGAAAATTGAACAACTAAATGTGAAAAATGAAATTAAAACTTTGTTGAACACTATATACAAGAATAAACCTAAAATGGATTAAAGATTTTGAATGCTTTAATTGAATGCTATAAAACTCTTACAGGAAAATACAGGAAGAACACTCTGACATAAATTGCAGCAATATCTTTTTTGATTTGTTTCCTAGAGTAATGGAAATAAAAGCAAAAGTAAAGAAACGGGACCTAATTAAACTTAAAAGTTTTTTTTCCACAACAAAGGAAATCATAAACAGAATGAAAAGATAATGAAAATACACTGAATGGTAGAAAATGTTTGCAAATGATACAATCCACAAGAGGAGAATAGGGCGGCAGAGCATGAGATGATTAGAGAGCATCACTAACTCAGTGGACTTGAGTTTGAGTGAACTCCAGGAGATAGTGAAGGACAGGGAAGCCTGGCATGCTGCAGTTCATGGAGTCACAAAGAATTGGACATGACTTAGTGTCTAAACAACATCAAGGGATTAATAAAAAATTTACAAGTAGCTCATGCTGATCAATATCAAAAAAGCAAACAATCCAGTCAAAAAATGGGCAGAAGACCTAAACAACATTTCTCCAAAGAAGACATTATAGATGACTAATAGGGAATGAAAAGATGCTCAATATTGCTAATTATTAGAGAAACTCAAAGCTACCATGAGATATCACCTTACACAGTTCAGAATAGCCATCATCAGAAAGCCTACAAACAGTAAATTTTAAAAAGGGTATAGGAAAAAGACTGCACTCACTGACATCATCAGATGGTCAATGCCAAATCAGATTGATTATATTCTTTGAAGCCAAAGATGGAGAAGCTCTATACAGTCAGCAAAGTCAAAACCAGGAAATGGCTGTGGCTCAGATCATGAACTCTTTATTGCAAAATTCATACTTAAATTGAAGAAAGTAGGGAAAACCACTAGACCATTCAGATACAACCTAAATCAAATCTTTTATGATTATGTAGTGGAAGTGACAAATAAATTCAAGGGATTAGATCTGATAGAGTGCCTGAAGAACTATGGATGGAATTCATGACATTGTACAGGAGGCAGTGATCAAGACCGTGCCCAAGAAAAAGAAATACAAAAAGCAAAATGGTTGTCTGAGGAGGCCTTACAAATAGCTGAGAAAAGAAGAAAAGTGAAAGGCAAAGTAGAAAAGGAAAGATATACTCATTTGAATGCAGAGTTCCAACGAATAACAAGAAGAGAAAAAAAAGCCTTCCTCAGCGATCAATGCAAAGAAATAGAGGAAAACAATAGAATGGGAAAGACTAGAGACCTCTTCAAGAAAATTAGAGATACCAAGGGAACATCTCATGCAAAGATGGGCAGAAATGGACAGAATAAAGGACAGAAATGGCATGGACCTAACAGAAGCAGAAGATAGTAAGAAGAGGTGGCAACAACACACAGAAGAACTATACAAAAAAGATCTTCATGACCTAGATAACCACGAGAGTGTGATCACTCTCCTAGAATGTGGAGGCATCCTGGAATGTGGAGTCATCCTGGAATGTGAAGTCAAGTGGACCTTAGGAAGCATCATTATGAACAAAGCTAGTGGAGGTGATGGAATTCCAGTTGAGCTATTTCAGATCCTAAAAGATGATGCTTTTAAAGTGCTGCATTCAATATACCAGCGAATTTGGAAAACTCAGCAGTGGCCACAGGACAGGAAAATGTTAGTTTTCATTACAATCCCTAAGAAGGGAAATGCCAAAGAATATTCAAACTGCCACACAATTGCACTCATCTCATATGCTAGCAAAGTAATGCGCAAATTCTCCATGCCAGTCTTCAACAGTACATAAACTGTGAACTTCCAGATGTTCAAGCTGGATTTAGAAAGGGCAGAGAAACCTGAGGTCAAATTGCCAACTTCTGTTGGATCATAGAAAAAGCAAGAGCATTAAAAAAACAAAACAAAACAAAAAAAAACTACTTCTGCTTTAGTGATTACACCAAAGCCTTTGACTGTGTGGATCACAACGAACTGCTGAAAATTCTTCAAGAGACGGGAATACCAGACCACCTGACCTGCCTCCTGAGAAATCTGTATGCAGGTCAAGAAGCAACAGTTAGAACTGGACATGGAAAAATGGACTCTTTCCAAATTGGGAAAGGAGTCCGTCAAGGCTGTATATTGTCACCCTGCTTATTTAAGTTCTATGCAGAGTACATCATGCAAAATGTTGGGCTGGATGAAGCAGAGGCTGGAATAAAGAATGCTGGGAAAAGTATCAATGACCTCAGATATGCAGATGACACCACCCTTATGGCAGAAAGCAAATAAGGACTAAAGAGCCTCTTGATGAAAGTGAAAGAGGAGAGTGAAAAAGTTGGCTTAAAACTCAGCGTTCAGAAAACTAAGATCATGACATGCTTACCAATGGTCCCATTGCTTCATGGCAAATAGAGAGGGAAAGAATGGAAACAGTGAGAGACTTTATTTTTCTGGGCTCCATCTTGCAGATGGTGATTGCAGCCATGAAATTAAAAGACGTTTGCTCCTTGGAAGAAAATCTATGACCAACATAGCATATTGAAAAGCAGAGATATTCCTTTGCTGACAAAGATCCATCTAGTCAAATCTATGGTTTCTCCAGTAGTCATGTATGGATGTGAGAGTTGGGCTATAAAGAAAGTTAAGCGCCAAAGAATTGATGCTTTTGAACTCTGGTGTTGGGGAAGACTCTTGAGAGTCCCTTGGACTGCAAAGAGATCCAACCAGTGAATCCTAAAGGAAATCATTCCTGAATATTCACTGCAAGGACTCATGCTGAAACTTGAAGCTTCAAGCCACTTGATGTGAAGAATTGACTCACTGGAAAAGACCCTGATGCTGGGAAAGAGTGAAGGCAGGAGGAGAAGGGGACAACAGAGGATGAGATGGTTGGATGACATCACCGACGCTATGGACATGAGTTTGAGGATGCTTCAGGAGTTGGTGATGGACAGGGAAGCCTGGCATGCTACAGTCCATGTGGTCACAAAGATTCGGACACGACTGAGCGACTGAACTGAACTGATAGGAAAAAAGCATCCATTTACATCATTGGTGGGAATGTAAATTGGTACAGCCACTATAGAGAACAGTATGGAAGTTCTTGGCAAAACCAATACAATATTGTAAAGTAATTAGCCTCCTATTAAAAAAAAACACCTAAAAATAATACTACCATAAGATCCAACAATCGCACTCATTGGCATATATCTGGAGACAACCATAATTTGAAAAGATACATGCACCATAATGTTCAAGACAGTACTATTTCCAACATCAAGACATGGAACCAACCTAACGTTCATGGTTAATGGATTAAGAAAATGTGGGACATACATACAATAGGAATTTACTTAGCCATATAAAGAAATAGTGACATTTGTAGCAACATGGATGGACCTAAACATTATCTTACAAAGTGAAGTAAATCAGAGAAAGATAAATATATGATATCACTTATATGTAGAATCTAAAAAAGTATATTGATGAACTTATTTACAAAACAGAAATAAACTTGCAGACATAAAAAACTAATTTATGGCTACCAAAGGGATAAAGGGAGGAGGAGGGATAAATTAGGAATTTGGGATTAACAGAAACACACTAGTATATACCAAATAGGTAATCAACAATGACCTACTGTATAGCACAGCAAACTCTACTCAGTATTCTCTAATGACCTATAGGGGAAAAGAATCTGACAAAGTATAGATCTAGGTATATGTATAATGAGTCACTTTGCTGTACAGTTGAAACTAACACAACCTTGTAAAAGAGCTGTATTCCAATATAAAATAAAAATTAAGAAACAAAACAAAAATCACTACTAGGCCTCATAGGAGTCAAGAAATCACATCTGACAAATCTCTGCTTTCTCTGTGTAAGAATTAGTCAGAAATTACAGGAAGTTGTGAGGAAAATTATTCCAAGTCACCCTTTGCACTCTGCTCACTCCTCCTGGATCTCTTGGGATGGGTCCCATTGGCAGAATTTCTAGTACTGAATAGGCCGATGGGCAGACCTCCAGTGTCCACTGGTTCTTTCCCGGTATAGGTACAAGTCCACAGTGCTACAGGATCCCATGTGCAATGACACATTGTCCTTTCATCTCCCAACTGACTGATGGGGAGATAGTCCTCCTTTGTTAGTTACACTTGCTGCTTTTTGCCTGTTCGAGGGAGACTCCCCACTAATGAGCATGATTATTCAAACACCTTTTAAACAGCACTGGAAGAGTTTCTTTAGGAGAGCCATGTACCCTATGCTCCTGAATGGCATTTTCACCCATCACAGGAAGGCATTTCTTACTGTGACCCAGGTATGTGCATACTAGAACATTCTTCGGGTCTTTTCCACCAGGCCTCCAGACCCTGTGCCGCTGGAATCTTCCTCCTGGCTCTGCACCAGGCTACTGTGCCAGTGGAGTGCTTTTCTTCTGGTCCTCCATCCACTGACCTCCTCCATCCAGAACTTCGTTGGTGTTGGTCTCTGCTCGTTCCCACCCTGTCTCTTTTGTAAGTTCTTCTTGTTTCCGTTGTGAGTTTTCTGTTTCCACACATCTTCAACATCTATGGATTTTGGGGTTCTGCTTTTTTGACTCTTTTCCCTGTTAGGTGAGCATTTTCTAGTGGAGCTTATGCCCTTAGTGGCTTGCACTGTTGCCTGAATGCTAGGATTGCCCACCTCTGTCTCTGCCAGAGTCTCACCTTCCTCAGATCATGTGTGTCAGTGCCCTCCACATACTTGATGGATCCCTCACACTCAAGATGCTCTATCTGGATCACATCCATTCTGCAGTGCTGGGGTCATCTCCATGCTGGGTCTCCAGACATATTTCTATCCTCAAATTATGCCATGATATTTAGTAAAACATCTAGTAGTTTTACTTTAGACACTTAAAGAGAATTTCTTTGAAGTAATTGTATCAGTGGGGTTCAAACCACAGTTGTTTCTTGAATTACCCTGCTACAATCCAGTTGATTGTTTTGACTTTCGCAAAGCTAGCCTGAAAGCTTCATCCCTAGAAAGTGGAATTGGTGGACCAGGAGCTAGATATCCCTTAAATACATGCAGTTTATTAGGATCTGAATGCTGTAATCTGATTCTGAGGGATCCTTGATTATTTTATATGCCTCAACATTTGACCACTTACTCTATCAAATGAGGACACTGTGGAAAATTAAGAAGAAAGCAGCTTAGTGTAGTCAAAATGAAAATAGTACAAAATGAGGCTGAGAGGGAAGGGAAGAAACAGAACCAGTACTTTGCAAGAAAGGCTGCATTTAAGTACTGCACTGATGTAAGTATGACAGTAGGTAGTTTTGTTACTGAGTACATTAAAGAGACAAGTTTAGGAAACTGTAGAGCCTTGTAAAAACAGCAAGGAGGCCCTGACACATGCACCTGACAAGCTTAGAAAGCACATATGCAGCCTATTGTGCATTGCACCTGCCTGTGTTTTTTCTTGAAATTTTCAGTTTGGATTTTTCCATTCTATATTGTTCTTACTTAAAAAGTCTACTTGTTACAATTCTAGAAGCAACCAAATACTTCTTTTCAACACTGTGTTATTTTTGGTGTGGAGGCTTTTCCAAGACCTTCTTTGTCCTTTTCTTTCTCCTCATTCCACCCTTTTCATCTGATTTTTCCTTCAACTGCTCCATCATTTCTAATGGGAGAAAAATTAACAGTTTTGTTACAGGTTTTCTTCACTATCCAAAAATAGAGCTTTCCCATATAAACTTTCAGAAGTCAAAATGGCATAGAGTGAGAAAACAATCACTTGTTTTCCTAAAAGCAAAAATCCTCTTCAGATTTCTTCCTTGGTGAAAACAGGTGCTAATGTAGGTCTTTTGTAAAAGCAAAGTGGCATAAAGTGAAATTTCAAAAAATGGGGGACACCTGTATTGTGTTCCAAAGGGACCCATAAATTATTCAGGATATAAGTACTTTGGCCTTCATGAGCTCCTCTCTCCAAAAAATATTAATTACATTTCATGACTGAATTCATACACAGGAAATACATTAATATATTTTCAGCGATCTTGACTCAAAAGGTTTCTTATTTAGTTCCTGATTTAAAAAAAATGAAATGATTTTCATTTAAAAAGTGTTTTGGACATTTAAAAATATATTTGGGGCATGCATTCTAAAGACTCAACATCCATGGTGATATCCTCAGAAATGCGGTGAATTCTAATGGCCATTGAAAGCATGCCATGAGTCCCAGCTCTTCATAGGTTTCCCTGCTATCTGTATATGATCAGCCTCACATAATTCCATCTGTCATTCAGATGCTATTTTCAAGGGCAACCATTGGATGTGCAGATAAGCTGCAAGAGATTAAGAACTTCAGATCATTGTACACTGCAAGCCCAAATTTTCACAGAACTTACTAATGGTTGTAAGTTGTAATAATGGTTTCTAAGTTGTGTTTTATCTTTAGCCGTGTTATAAGTGGTTTCAGGTCTTTTCTGGAAATGAGGAGGAAAAATAAGTAAATTTTAATAAACAATAATTTGTTCTTTTCCATCTATTTCCCATGAAGTGATGGGACCAGATGCCATGATCTTAGTTTTCTGAATGTTGAGCTTCAAACCAACCTTTTCACTCTCCTCTTTCACTTTCATCAAGAGGCTTTTGAGTTCCTCTTCACTTTCAGCCATAAGGGTGGTGTCGTCTGCATATCTGAGGTTATTGATATTTCTCCCAGCAATCTTGATTCCAGCTTGTGCTTCTTCCAGCCCAGCGTTCCTCATGATGTACTCTGCATATAAGTTAAATAAGCAAGGTGACAATATACAGCCTTGATATACTCCTTTTCCTATTTGGAACCAGTCTGTTGTTCCATGTCCAGTTCTGACTGTTGCTTCCTGACCTGCATACAGGTTTCTCAAGAGGCAGGTCAGGTGGTCTGGGATTCCCATCTCTTTCAGAATGTTCCACAGTTTATTGTGATCCACACAGTCAAAGGCTTTGGCATAGTCAATGAAGCAGAAATAGATGTTTTTCTGGAACTCTCTTGCTTTCTCCATGATCCAGTGGATGTTGGTAATTTGATCTCTGGTTCCTCTGCCTTTTCTAAAAACTACTTGAGCATCTGGAAGTTCACCGTTCACATATTGCTGAAGCCTGGCTTGGAGAATTTTGAGCATGACTTTACTAGCGTGTGAGATGAGTCCAATTGTGTGGTAGTTTGAGCATTCTTTGGCATTGCCTTTCTTTGGAATTGGAATGAAGACTGACCTCTTCCAGTCCTTGACCACTGCTTAGTTTTCCAAATTTGCTGGCATATTGAGTGCAGCACTTTCACAGCATCATCTTTCAGGATTTGAAATAGCTCAACTGGAATTCCATCACCTCCACTAGCTTTGTTCGTAGTGATGCTTTCTAAGGCCCACTTGACTTCACATTCCAAGATGTCTGGCTCTAGGTCAGTGATCACGTTATCGTGACTATCTTGGTCATGAAGATCTTTTTTGTACAGTTCTTCTGTGTATTCCTGCCACCTCTTCTTAATATCTTCTGCTTCTGTTAGGTCCATACCATTTCTGTCCTTTATCGAGCCCATCTTTGCATGAAATGTTCCCTTGGAATCTCTAATTTTCTTGAAGAGGTCTCTTGTTTTTCCTATTCTGTTATTTTCCTCTATTTCTTTGCATTGATCGCCGAGGAAGGCTTTCTTATCTCTCCTTGCTATTCTTTGGAACTCTGCATTCAGATACTTATATCTTTCCTTTCTTCCTTTGCTTTTCACTTCTCTTCTTTTCACAGCTATTTGTAAGGCCTCCTCAGACAGCCATTTTGCTTTTTTGCATTTCTTTTCCATGGGGATGGTCTTGGTCCCTGTCTCCTGTACAATGTCACGAACCTCTGTCCAGAGTTCATCAGGCACTCTATCTATCAGATCTATTCCCTTAAATCTATTTCTCACTTCCACTGTATAATCATAAGGGATTTGATTTAGGTCATATATGAATGGTCTAGTGGTTTTCCCTACTTTCTTCAATTTCAGTCTGAATTTGGCAATAAGGTGTTCATGATCTGAGCCACAGTCAGCTCCTGGTCTTGTTTTTGCTAACTGTATACAGCTTCTCCATCTTTGGCTGCAAAGAATAGAATCAATCTGATTTCGGTGTTGACCATCTGGTGATGTCCATGTGTAGAGTCTTCTCTTGTGTTGTTGGAAGAGGGTGTTTGCTATGACCAGTGCGTTCCCTTGGCAAAACTCTATTAGCCTTTGCCCTGCTTCATTCCGTGCTCCAAGACCAAATTTGCCTGTTACTCCAGGTGTTTCTTGACTTCCTACTTTTGTATTCCAGTCCCCTATAATGAAAAGGACATCTTTTTTGGGTGTTAGTTATAAAAGGTCTTGTAGGTCTTCATAGAACTGTTCAACTTCGGCTTTTTCAGCATTACTGGTTGGGGCATAGGCCTGGATTACTGTAATATTGAATGGTTTGCCTTGGAAACGAACGGAAATCATTCTGTCGTTTTTAAGATTGCATCCAAGTACTGCATTTCAGACTCTTTTGTTGACCATGATGGCTACTCCATTTCTTTTAAGGGATTCCTGCCCACAGTAGTAGATATAATGGTCATCTGAGTTAAGTTGACCCTTTCCAGTCCATTTTACACTGATTCCGAGAATGTCTATGTTCACTCTTGCCATTTTCTGTTTGACCACTTCCAATTTGCCTTGATTCATGGACCTAACATTCCAGGTTCCCATGCAGTATTGCTCTTTACAGCACCGGACCTTGCTTCTATCACCGGTCACATCCACAACTGGGTATTGGTTTTGCTTTTGCTCCATCCTTTTATTCCTTCTAGAGTTACTTCTCCACTGATCTCCAGTAGCATACTGGGCACCTACCGATCTGGGGTATTCCTCATTCAGTATCCTATCATTTTGCCCTTTGATACTGTTCATGGGGTTCTCAAGGCAAGTATACTGAAGTGGTTTGCCATTCCCTTCTCCAGTGGACCACATTCGGCTGTGGTCCATGTGATCAGATTGACTAGTTTCCTGTGATTATGATTTCAGTGTGTCTGCTCTCTGATGCCCCCTCGCAATACCTACTGTCTTATTTGGGTTTCTCTTACTTTGGGCGTGGGATATCTCTTCACAGCTGCTCCAAGAAAGCGCAGCAGCTGCACCTTACCTTGGATGAGGGGTATCTCCTCAAGGCCGCCCCTCTTGACCTTGAATGTGGAGTAGCTCCTCTCGGCCCTCCTGCGCCTGCGCAGCCACCGCCTATTGGACGTGGGGTAGCTCCTCTCAGCCGCCGGCCCTGGCCTCAGGCGTGGGGTAGCTCCTCACGGCCGCGCCTCTTTGCATGGTTGGTTGCCCCAGGGCCCGGGGTCTCTCGCGTCTGCGCCGCCGGGGCCAGTGTCTCTCGCGTCTGGTCCCATCACTTCATGGTAAATAGATGGAAAAACAGTGGAAACAGTGTCAGACTTTATTCTTTTGGGCTCCAAAATCACTGCGGATGCTGATTGCAGCCATGAAATTAAAAAAAACGCTTACTCCTTGGAAGGAAAGTTATGACAAACCTTGATAGTATGTTAAAAAGCAGAGACATTACTTTGCCAACAAAGGTCCGTCTACTGAAGGCTATGGTTTTTCTCGTGGTCATGTATGGATGTGAGAGTTGGACTGTGAGGAAAGCTGATCGCCGAAGAATTGATGCTTTTGTACTGTGGTGTTGGAGAAGACTCTTGAGAGTCCCTTGTACTGCAAAGAGATCCAACCAGTCTATTTTAAAGGAGATCAATCCTGGGTGTTCATTGGAAGGACTGATGCTAAAGCTGAAACTCCAATACTTTCGCCACCTCATGCGACGAGTTGACTCACTGGAAAAGACTCTGATGCTGGGAAAGGTTGGGGGCGGGAGGAGAAGGGGACGACAGAGAATGAGATGGCTGGATGGCATCACCGACTCTGTGGACATGAGTTTGAGTGAACTCCAGGAGCTGGTGATGGACAGGGAGGCCTGGCGTGCTGTGATTCATGGGGTCGCGGAGAGTCGGACACGACTGAGCGACTGAACTGAACTGAACTGAATTTGTTGTTCAGTGCCTGACTCTTTGAGACTCCATGAACTACAGTATGACAGGCTTCCCTGTCCTTCACCATCTCCTGGAGTTTTCTCAAACTCATGTCCATTGAGTCAGTGATGCTACCCAACCATCTCATCCTCTGTTGCCCACTTCTCCTCTTGCCCTCAATATTTCCCAGCAAAAAAAAATAATTAATATTGAATTCACTCCTTCCAACTCAGGCCTTTAGAAGATGATCTTCCTGACTGCTGCCTTGGGAATGGTCTCTCAAGTTGGTCACTAGTGTCCTTGGGACCTACTCTCTTTACACCCCATTCACCCCACTCGTTCTGCCTGGGAGTCTCCCCCAAAGTTCTGTTATTGTGCCTTTGACCCTGTTTTGTGGATCAGTGGTCCAGGAGTTCCTGCCAGTGAGAAACTGTTTCTCGCAGACCAGTTCATGGGGACAACAACCTAATCTGTCCTGTGAGGGTCTCAGAGGGTGTCACATGTATTTGCTGAATGTTTAAGCACAGTGAAAACAAAAGGAAAAAGCTGACCAATATTGTTGCTGACTTATTCCCTTACAAATCAACATAGTGGAGATTTCAGCCAACAACAAAAATATCCTCAGCAGCTGACTGTGGAAAAGAGCCCAGAGACAGGCAAAGGAATTGTGAGGGGAAGGAGAGGGCTCCTGCCTGGGACTCTTGAGGCTGGTTGGGATACTCTGGGGTTCTTCAGTCCTGATGGCCACTAGGTGACCTGTGGAGGACTGTGCTTTCCAGGCAAGGTGATGCTCTTTCGTATCGATAGCAGTGACTTAAATGAAGTATTTAAGAAAATGCAATTTACCTTCAAATAGATGAATATTGCCTCATAGTCTTTTTTTTTTCTTTTAAATTGAAGTATAGTTCATTTACAACATTGTGTAAGTTCCAGGTGTATAGCAAGGTGATTCAGTTATATATACATATATATTGCTTCAGGTTCTTTTGCCTTATAAGTTATAAAATACTGAGCATAGTTCCTGGTGCTGTAACAGTAGGTTCTTGTTGGTTATCTATTTTATATATAGCAGTGATAGCTTCATGCTTTGTCTCTCTCAGTCCTGTTTCACCGGATGCCAGGGGACATGTCAGTATAGTGGTGACGTAGAACCAGCTAAGGTTGGGATAAGATGTGATGACCTGTTTTTGTTTCCTTCCAAGGTTCAATCATTCAGGTAATAATTGATTTTTTTATTACGAAAGAAACAAATCTTGAATGTTTGCGAAACTGCGGTGAAGAGTACCTGTTCTGTTTGCTTTGTGTAGGTTCCTCCGGCCCTTGACCTCAGACTTCCCTGGGCCCTGCCATAAGGATGTGCCTGTACTGCCTGTGATTTCACATCTCCTTTCCTGTTTCCAGGGTCTGGACTTCGCTGGGTTTACAGCACACATGTTTGCTGGGATTTGCTTCGTTCTCTTGTTCTCCTTTCCACTCCTCAGACTCCTTTACTGGAACAAAAAGCTCTATAATAAGGAACCCAGTGAGATTGTTGGTGAGTAAAAGCACCTCGTCATACAGCTTCAGAGTTTACTAACACAGTATTATTTTTTTCTGGGGGAGATTGCCACAAAAAGGCAGGAGGTTAATGCCATGTAGAATACCAGCGAAGTATCTGTCACTGGGATGCTGCACACTAGAATGTCCCTGTCTGCCTCCTTGTAGGCAGTGCACTTTCAGGGGCTTTAAATCCATGAACTGTGCCTCTTTAGTTTTCTATAGAATGAAATGTGGTTACATGTAGGAAGCAATGTCCACTACATACAGTTTGCATGTCATGATAGCATTGAACCACCTGTATTTAATACAAATAGCAGAACATATAGACTGTAGTCTATATTTTTGAACCACTCTGTTGTTTCATGTCCGGTTCTAACTGTTGCAATTTGTGCTGCATACGGGCTTCTCAGGAGGCAGGTAAGTTGGTCTGGTATTCTCATCTCTTTAAGAATATTTCAGTTTGTTGTGATCCACACAGCCAAAGGCTTTATTGTAGTCAATGAAGCAGAAGTAGATGTTATTTTGAAAATTTTCTAAATCCAGCTTGCACATCTGGAAGTTCTCAGTTCATGTACTGCTGAAGCCTAGCTTGAAGGATTTTGAGTATAATCTTGCTAGCATGTGAAATAAGTTCAATCAATTCCCATTTCAGTATAAATGGCTGGGAATCTAAGTGTGTTCTCACCAGCCTTCCTGCTCATCAGATGGTGACTTTACAAGGTAGATCTGCCTTTCTTTCCTGTGTGACTTTTGTATTCAGAATTTAACTGTTTTTGTTCTAACTAGGAAAATGTCATATACACCTTCTCAAGTCATCTATATAAAACCAGCTTGTTCCTAGTAGAATTGAATCACCTACTTCTACTAGATAAATGGAATGATAAGAAGAAATTTCTATTCTAGACAATATTTATTGATTGCACAAAAACTGGACTGCCCTTGTAGATATAAAAGTGGTACTTTAAATGCAGGCAATCAGCAGGTTTTTCCTGGGCAGCCTCTTGGCCTAGCCCTTAGTGAAGGCTGTAGGTGCAAGACAAGTGGGCAGCTTGCGTGGACATAGGAATGGGCCTCACCAAAGAAGCCCAAAACTGTGGGAGGTGGCTCCAGTATGGGGGCTGGAGGGAAGGAAGGGGACACAGGCACACATGCCGGGGCCAAATGGAATAGTCTTTTTCGCTGTTTCCAGGGCCATGGAAGCTTCCTGCCATGTAACAAAGTTAACTTCATTTAGGAAGAACGTGTTTTCTTAATAACGTTGGTAATTACTCACCCTGGTGGTTTGCAGAGCAGAGTATGTGATTTTCTTGAGAAAAAAGAACATATTCATGTTCATGATTTCTCAGGTGGTGCCAGTGGTAAAGAATTCACCTGCCAATACAGGAGACCCAAGTGACATGGACTCAATTCCTGGGTCAGGGATTCTCTGGCTTAGAAAATGGCAACCCACTCCAATAGTCTTGCCTGGAAAATTTCATGGGCAGAGGAGCCTGGTGGACTACAATCCATACAGTCGCAAAGAGTCAGACATGACTGAGCGACTGAGCATGTACACACTTTCATGTTAACATGGCATTCTCCCTATGTGTGTTTGTGTCCACATTTCCCCATTTGTGAGGACACCAGTCATCTTGGATTTGGGGCCATCTTATGACCTCACCAGTGTCAGACTTTATTTTTTTGGGCTCCAAAATCACTGCAGATGCTGATTGCACCCATGAAATTAAAAGACGCTTACTCCTTGGAAGGAAAGTTATGACAAACCTTGATAATATATTAAAAAGCAGAGACATTATTTTGCCAACAAAGGTCCGTCTAGTCAAGGCTATGGTTTTTCCTGTGGTCATGTATGGATGTGAGAGCTGGACTGTGAAGAAAGCTGATCGCCGAAGAATTGATGCTTTTGAACTGTGGTGTTGGAGAAGACTCTTGAGAGTCCCTTGTACAGCAAGGAGATCCAAACAGTCCATTCTAAGGGAGATCGATCCTGGGTGTTCATTGGAAGGACTCATGCTAAAGCTGAAACTGCAATACTTTGTCCACCTCATGCAACGAGTTGACTCACTGGAAAAGACTCTGATGCTGGGAAAGGTTGGGGGCCGGAGGAGAAGGGGACGACCGAGAATGAGATGGCTGGATGGCATCACCGACTCTGTGGACATGAGTTTGAGTGTACTCCGGGAGTTAGTGATGGACAGGGAGGCCTGGCGTGCTGTGGTTCATGGGGTCGCAAAGAGTCGGACACGACTGAGCGACTGAACTGAACTGAACTGAACTATGACCTCACCTTAACTAATTATATCTGCAGTGACCCTATTTCCTAAAAAGATCACATTCTGAGGTACTAGAGGTTAGGACTTCAACACATGAATTTCAGGGGGACACAATTCAACCCATAGCAATCAGTAAGAGGTATTCAAAATGTTTTATCATCAACAAGTATATGTAAATTGGGGTAACTTAATATGCAGCTTTAGTTTTCTAATGGAAAGAGTCATACCAATGGAGAGCTAGGGAAACTAATCAATCACAATGGCTAATCTGCCAACAAAGGTCCGTCTAGTCAAGCCTATGGTTCTTCCAGTGGTCATGTGTGGATGTGAGAGTTGGACTGTGAAGAAAGCTGAGTGCCGAAGAATTGATGCTTTTGAACTGTGGTGCTGGAGAAGACTCTCGAGAGTCCCTTGGACTGCAAGGAGATCCAAACAGTCCATTCTAAAGGAGATCAATCCTGGGTGTTCATTGGAAGGACTGATGCTAAAGCTGAAACTCCAATACTTTGCCCACCTCATGCAAAGAGTTGTCTCACTGGAAAAGACTCTGATTCTGGGAAGGATTGGGGGTGGGAGGAGAAGGGGACGTCAGAGAATGAGATGGCTGGATGGCATCACTGACTCAATGGACGTGAGTTTGAGTGAACTCTGGGAGTTGGTGATGGACAGGGAGGCCTGGCGTGGTGTGATTCATGGGGTCGCAGAGAGTCGGACACGACTGAGCGACTGAACTGAACTGAACCGAACTGAACTGAATCTGTCTTTAGAAGCTTGTGTGGGCACAGTTGCACCGCCTTCCTCCCCAATATCCCTCTACCTCGCTGGTGATCAGAATTACACAGAAATAATTGTTATATATACAGATTATCAGGCCCACCCCCAGGAAATCTGTGCTGTGAATAAACTCTTCTGGAAAGCCTTATCTTGATATTAACTTGGACATACTGATTTGGAAGCATAGAAAACAAAACTGTATTGATTCCTTTACTCATCATGAATAAGGAGCTGAGGGAAGCTTCGAGGGAAGTGGGATAGAATGGTTGGGATATGGATAATGCTGGAACCCTATGGTAAGGACAACACAGGTTGTACATCAGCACACAGTGAACTGCGCAAATCTAGAGCAGTCGCTCTGAGCCACTATTGGGTATAGGGATCTCTGATTTTGAATTGCATGTTATAACTACTGATTCCTAAGCCTAACCCCAGAGACTTAGGTTCAGAAGGTCTGTGATGAGTTCAAAACATGTCAGAATAGCTTGAACATTCTTTGGCATGACCTTTCTTTGGGACTGGAATGAAAATTGACCTTTTCCAGTTCTGTGGTCACTGCTGAGTTTTCCAAATTTGCTGGTTTATTGAGTGCAGCACTTTAACAGCATCATCTTTTAGGATTTGAAATAGCTCAACTGGAATTCCATCACCTCCACTAGCTTGGTTTGTAGTGATGCTTCCCAAGGCCCACTTGACTTCGCATTCCAGGATGTCTGGCTCTAGGTGAGTGATCACACCATTGTGGTTATCTGGGTCATTAAGATCTTTTTGTACAGTTCTTCTGTGTATTCTTTCCACCTCTTAATATCTTCTGTCTCTGTTAGTTTCTGTCTTTTATTGTGCCCTTCTTTGCATGAAATGTTCCCTTGGTATCTCTAATTTTTTTGAAGAGCGCTCTAGTCTTTCCCATTCTATTTTCCTCTTTTTCTTTGCATTGATCACTGAGGAAGGCTTTCTTATCTCTCCTTGCTATTCTTTGGAACTCTGCATTCAAATGAGTATTCCTTTTCTCCTTTGCCTTTCACTTCTCTTCTTTTCTCAGCTATTTGTAAGGCCTTCTCAGGCAACCATTTTGCCTTTTTGTATTTCCTTTTCTTGGGGATGGACTTGATAACTGCCTCCTGTACAATGTCCCAAACCTCCATCCATAGTTCTTCAGGCACTCTATCAGATATAATCACTTGAATCTATTTGTCACTTCCACCATATAATCATATGGGATTTGATTTAGGTCATACCTGAATGGTTTAGTGGTTTTTCCCTACTTTATTCAAGTATGAATTTTGCAATAAGGAGTTCATGATCTGAACCACAGTTAGCTCCTGGTCTTGTTTTGCTGACTGTATAGACTAGCAAAGTAATGCTCAAAACTCTCCAAGCAAGACATCAACAGTACGTGAACCACAAACTTACAGATATTCAAGGTGGATTTAGAAAAGGCAGAGGAACCAGAGATCAAATTGCCAGCATCTGTTGTATCATCACGAAAGCAAGAGAGTTCCAGAAAAACATCTACTTCTGCTTTAGTGATTACACCAAAACCTTTGATTGTGTGGATCACAACAAACAGTGGAAAATTCTTCAAGAGATGGGAATACTAGACCACCTTACCTGCCTCCTGAGAAAGCTGTATGCAGGTCAAGAAGCAACAGTTAGAACTGGACATGGAACAATGGACTGGCTCCAAATTGGAAAAGAAGTATGTAAAGGCTGTGTATTGTCATTCTACTTATTTAATTTATATGAAGAGTATATTATGTGAAATGCCAGGCTGGATGGAGCACAAGCTGGAATCAAAATTGCCAGGAAAAATATCAATGACCTCAGTATGCAGATGACACCACCCTTATGACAGAAAGTAAAGAAGAACTAATGAGCCTCTTGGTGAAAGTGAAAGAGGAGAGTGAAAAAGTTGGCTTAAAACTCAACATTCAGAAAATTTAGATCATGGCATTCAGTCCCATCACTTTATGACAAATAGATGGGGAAAGAATGAAAACAGTGAGAGACTTTATTTTCTTGGGCTCCAAAATCACTGCGGGTGGTGACTGCAGCCATGAAATTGAAAGACGTTTGCTCTTTGGAAGAAAAGCTATGACCAACCTAGACAGCATAGAGGGTGAGATGTATTGAAAGAGTAACATGGAAACTTATATTACCATATGTAAAATAGATAGCCAACAGGAATTTGCTGTATGGCTCAAGAAACTCAAACAGGGGCTCTGTATCAACCTAGAGGGGTGGGATGGGGAGGGAGATGGGAGGGAGCTTCAAATGGGAGGGAATATATGTATCAGTTCAGTTCAGTTCAGTTCAGTCGCTCAGTCGTGTCCGACTCTCTGCGACCCCATAAATCACAGCACGCCAGGCCTCCCTGTTGAGGTTTCACAGAAAACAATGAAGTTCTGTAAAACAATTATCATTCAATAAAAAATAAATTAAAAGAAAAAAAAAAGCAGAGATACTACTTAACCGACAAAGGTCCATCTAGTCAAATCCATAGTTTATCTGGTAGTCATGTATGGCTGTGAGAGTTGGATTATAAAGAAAGCTGAGCAACCAAAGAATTGGTGCTTTTGAACTGTGGTGTTGGAGAAGACTCTTGAGAGTCCCTTGGACAGCAAGGAGATCCAACCAGTCCATCCTAAAGGAAATCAGTCCTGAATATTCACTGGAAGGTCTCAAGCTGAAGCTTGAAGCTCCAAGCCATCTGATGCAAAGAACTGATTCATTGGAAAGACCCTGATGCTGGGAAAGACTGAAGACAGGAGAAGAAGGGGATGACAGAGGATGAAATGGTTGGATGCCATCACCGACTCAATGGGCATGAGTTTGAGCAAGCTCTGGGAGTTGGTGATGGACAGGGAAGCTTGGCTGTGCTGCAGTCCAAGGGTCACGAAAAGTTGGACACGTTTGAGCTACTGAACTGAAGTGAACTAATACTACAATAAAAAGTAGCCCTGAAATCTTAGTAACTGTACTTCACATTGGCCTAATGTCCAGTGTGGGTTCACAGTGCCTTGCTGATCAGTAGTTCTCAGAGCTGTGAGCTGCTGGTCATCATAGAGACCAGAGAGAACCATATGTTCCACTCTGTCACTGAATGACACAGCTCCTGACTGTCACCAGGCTCTACCAGTTGCAGGGGCTGGGTTGAGTCAGCCTGCCAAGTGATCAGCATGGGAGAGGATTTGACTTATTTATTGAAAAGCACAAATAATCACCAGAGTATGCCCCTCTGGTAATCAAATATCAACTCATGATGCTTCTTCCTAATATTTTATATAGAATTTTTTATATTTGTGTACTTAGGGATATTTGTGTGTAATGTCCTCTCTTAAAATATATACTTTTTGCTGTCCTCAAAGGATGAATATATAAGTATACCCTCCTCTTCAGTTTTTGGGAAGAGATGGTGTAAAATTGCTATTACATTTTACCTTAAATGTTTGCCAGGATATGTTAGAGTTGAACCTCCTTCCCTCCCTTCTTGCACCCCTATCTCCCTTGATTTCTTCTTCCCTCCCTCCCTCTCTCCTTCCCTTCTAGTTGTTAACTACAAATACTGATTCTTTAATAGATAGACTAGCTATTAAGGTTATCTGTTTCTTCATGAGGGCTCACTGGTGGTTTCCACCTTTAAAGGAATTTGTCCCTGTTCAAACTCAGTTGTTGAAAGAATTATTCTGAAATTGTTTACAATAGTTTTTCATTATCCTTTAATTGCTATGGAACTTTAAAAATTGAAGTATAGCTGATTTGCAATATTGTGTATAGTTTCCGTTAACAGGAAAGTGATTCAGTTATATATGCAAATATATATATATATATATATATATACTCATATTATTTTCCATTAGTTTATTATAAGATATGGAGTGTAGTTCCCTGTATTAAACAGATACAGTTCCTTATCTCTTTTATGCATTGTAGTTTGTATCTGTTAATCCCATACTCCTAATTTATGTCTCCCCCTCCTCTTCCCTTTTGGTTATCATAAGTTTATTTTCTATGTCTGTGAATCTGTTTGATTTGCATATAGATTTATTTGTATTATTTTTAGTTTCTACATATAATATTGAAATTTCACAAATATCCTATGATACTTTTTCTTTATCTGTCTTACTTCACTTAGTACAATATTCTCTATGTCAATGTTGCTGAAAATGGCAATATTTCATTCTCTTTTATGGGTGAGTAATATACCATTATAAATATATAACACCACATCTTCTTACCGATTATCTGTTGATGCACACTTGGATTGTTTCCAGGTCTTGGTTATGCATATATCTTTTCAAATTAGAGTTTTAATCTCTTCTAGATACATGTCCAAGAATGGGATTGCTGGATCACATTGTTGTTTAGTCACTCAGTTGTGTCCGACTTTTTGTGACCCCATGGACTGTAGCATGCCAGGCTTACATGTCCTTCACCATCTCCCAGAGCTTGCTCAAACTCATGTCCATTGAGTCGGTGATGCCTTCCAATCATCTCATCCTCTGTCGTCCCCTTCTCCTCCTGCCTTCAGACTTTTCCAGCATAAGGGTCTTTCCTAATGAATCAGCTCTTCACATCAGGTGGCCAAAGTATTGGAGTAGTCAGCTTCAGAATCAGTCCTTCCAGTGAATATTCAGGTCTGATTTCCTTTAGAATTGACAAGTTTGATCTCCTTGCAGTTCAAGGGACTCTCAAGGGTCTTCTCCAACACCACAGTTCAAAAGCATCAATTCATTGGTGCTCAGCTTTCTTTATGGTCCAACTCTCACATCCATACATGACTACTGGAAAAACCATAGCTTTGACTAGATGGACCTTTGTTGGCAAAGTAATGTCTCTGCTTTTTAATTCGCTGCCTAGGTTTGTTATAGCTTTTCTTCCAAGGAGCAAATGTCTTTTAATTTTATGGATGCTGTCACCATCTGCAATGATTTTGGAGCCCAGGAAAATGAAGTCTATCACTGTTTCCACTGCTTCTCCATCTATTTGCCATGAAGTGATAGGACTAGAACCATGATCTTTGAATGTTGAGTTTTAAGCTAGCTTTTTCACTCTCCTCTTTCACCTTCATCACGAGGCTCTTTAGTTCCTCTTTGCTTTCTGCCATAAGGGTGGTGTCATCTACACATCTGAGTTTATTGATATTTCTTCCAACAGTCTTGATTCCGGCTTGTGCTTCATCCAGCCTGACATTATGCATGATGTACTCTGCATATAAGTTAAATAAGCAGGGTGACAATATACAGCCTTTACATACCCCTTTCCCAATTTTGATCCAGTCCATTGTCCCATGTCCAGTTCTAACTCTTGATTCCTGACCTGAATACAGATTTCTTAGGAGGAGGGTAAGGTGATCTAGTATTCCCATCTCTTGAATAATTTTCCACAGTTTGTTGTGATCCACAGAATCAAGGATTTTAGCATAGTCAATGGAGCAGAAGTAGACATTTTTCTGGAATTCTTTTGCTTTTTCTGTGATTCAACAGATGTTGACATTTTGATCTCCATGAGCTGCTTATACAGTCTGGATATTAACTCTTTGTCAGTTGTTTCATTTGCAATTATTTTCTCCTGTTCTGAGGGTTGTCTTTTAATCTTGCTATTGTTACCTATTGTGCAGAAGTTCTTAAATTTAATTAAGTTCCTTTTATTTCTGTTTTTATTTCCATTTTCTAGGAGGTGAGTCAAAGAAGAACTTGCTGTGATGAATGTCAGAGTGTACTGCCTATGCTTTATTTCTAAAAGCTTTACAGTATCCAGTCTTATACTTAAGTCTTTAGCCCATTTTGAGTTTATGTTTGTATGTAGAATTAAGAGGCGTTCTAGTTTCATCCTTTCACGTGGCTGTTATAAACAGTGCTGTAATGAACATTGGAGTACATGTGTCTCTTTCAATTCTGGTTTCCTCAGTGTGTATGCCCAGCAGTGGGATTGAGGGTCATATGGCAGTTCTATTTTCAGTTTTTTAAGGAATCTCCACACTGTTCTTCATAGTGGTTGTACTAGTTTGCATTCCCACCAACAGTGTAAGAGGGTTCCCTTTTCTCCACACCCTCTCCAGCATTTATTGCTTGTAGACTTTTGAATAACAGCCATTCTTACTGGCGTGAAATGGTACCTCATTGTGGTTTTGATTTGCATTTCTTTGATTATGAGTGATGTTGAGCATCTTTTCATGTGTTTGTTAGCCATCTGTATGTCTTCTTTGGACATGTGTCTGTTTAGTTCTTTGGTCCATTTTTTGATTGGGTAGTTTATTTTTCTGGAATTGAGCTGCAGGAGTTGCTTGTATATTTTTGAGATTAATCCTTTAAAGTTGCTTCATTTGCTATTATTTTCTCCCATTCTGAAGGCTGTCTTTTCATCTTGCTTATGGTTTCCTTTGCTGTGCAAAAGGTTTTGATTTTAATTAGGTCCCATTTGTTTATTTTTGCTTTTATTTCCAATATTCTGGGAGGTGGGTCATGGAGGATCCTGCTGTGATTTATGTCGGAGAGTGTTTTGCCTATGTTATCCTCTAGGATTTTTATATTTTCTGGTCTTACATTTAGATCTTTAATCCATTTTGAGTTTATTTTTGTGTATGGTGTTAGGGAGTGTTCTAGTTTCATTCTTTTACAAGTGGCTGACCAGTTTTCCCAGCACCACTTGTTAAAGAGATTGTCTTTTCTCCATTGAATATTCTTGCCTCCCTTGTCAAAGATAAGATGTCCATAGGTGCATGGATTTATCTCTGGGCTTTCTATTTTGTTCCATTGATCTGTCGTTCTGTCTTTATGCCAGTACCATACTGTCTTGATGACTGTGGCTTTGTAGTAGAGCTTGAAGTCAAGCAGGTTGATTCCCCCAGTTCCATTCTTCTTCCTCAAGATTGCTTTGACTATTCGAGGTTTTTTGTATTTCCATACAAATTGTGAAATTATTTGTCCTAGCCCTGTGAAAAATACCGTTGGTAACTTGATAGGGATTGCATTGAACTTATAAATTACTTTGGGTAGTATATTCATTTTCACAATATTTATTCTTCTAATCCACAAACACGGTATATTTTTCCATCTATTAGTGTCCTCTCTGATTTCTTTCACCAGTGTTTTATAGTTTTCTATATATAGGTCTTTTGTTTCTTTAGGTAGATATATTCCCAAGTATTTTATTCTTTTCATTGCAATGGTGAATGGAATTGTTTCCTTAATTTCTCTTTCTATTTTATCATTATTAGTGTATAGGAATGCAAGAGATTTCTATGTGTTGATTTTATATCCCGCAACTCTACTGTATTCATTGATTAGCTCTAGTAGTTTTCTGGTAGAGTCTTTAGGGTTTTCTGTGTAGAGGATCATGTCATCGGCAAACAGTGAGAGTTTTACTTCTTCGTTTCCAATTTGGATTCCTTTTATGTCTTTTTCTGCTCTGATTGCTGTGGCCAAAGCTTCCAAAACTATGCTGAATAGTAGTGGTGAGAGTGGGCACCCTTGTCATATTCCTGACTTTAGGGGAAATGCTTTCAATTTTTCACCATTGAGGATAATGTTTGCTGTGGGTTTTTCACATATAGCTTTTATTATGTTGAGGAATGTTCCTTCTATTCCTGCCTTCTGGAGGGTTTTGATCATAAATGGATGTTGAATTTTGTCGAAGGCTTTCTATGCATCTATTGAGATAATCACATGGTTTTTATTTTTCATTTTGTTAATGTGGTGTATTACATTGATTGATTTGCAGATATTGAAGAATCCTTGCATCCCTAGGATAAAGCCCACTTGGTCATGATGTATGATCTTTTTGATGTGTTGTTGGATTCTGATTGCTAGAATTTTGTTCAGGATTTTTGCATATATGTTCATCAGTGATATTGGCCCGTAGTTCTCTTTTTTTTTGTGGCATCTTTGCCAGGTTTTGGGATTAGGGTGATGGTGGCCTCATAGAATGAGTTTGGAAGTTTACCTTCCTCTGCAATTTTCTTGAAGAGTTTGAGTAGGATAGGTGTTAGCTCTTCTCTAAATTTTTGGTAAAATTCAGCTGTGAAGCCATTTGGACCTGGGCTTTTGTTTGCTGGAAAATTTCTGATTACAGTTTCAATTTCTGTGCTTGTGACGGGTCTGTTAAGATTTTCTATTTCTTCCTGGTTCAGTTGTGGAAAGTTGTACTTTTCTAAGAATTTGTCCATTTCTTCCAAGTTGTCCATTTTATTGGCATATAATTGCTGATAGTAGTCTCTTATGATCCTTTGTATTTCTGTGTTGTCTGTTGTGATCTCTCCCTTTTCATTTCTAATTTTATTGGTTTGGTTTTTCTCCCTTTGTTTCTTGATGAGTCTGTCTAGAGGTTTGTCAATTTTATTTACCCTCTCAAAGAACCAGCTTTTCGCTTTGTTGATTTTTGCTATGGTGTCTTTTGTTTCTTTTGCATTTATTTCTGCCCTAATTTTTAAGATTTCTTTCCTTCTAGTAACCCTGGCGTTCTTCATTTCTTCCTTTTCTAGTTGCTTTAGGTGTAGAGTTAGGTTATTTTGTTGGTTTTTTTCTTGTTTCTTGATATATGCCTGTATTGCTGTGAACTTTCCCCTTAGCACTGCTTTTACAGTGTCCCAGAGGTTTTGGGTTGTTTTGTTTTCATTTTCATTCATTTCTATGCATATTTTGATTTGTTTTTTGATTTCTTCTATGATTTGTTAATTATTCAGCAGTTTGTTGTTCAGCCTCTGTATGTTGGACTTTTAAGTTTTTCTCCTGTAATTGAGATCTAGTGTTACTTCATTGTGGTCAGAAAAGATGCTTGGAATGATTTCATTTTTTTAAATTTACCAAGGCTAGATTTATGGCTCAGGATGTGATCTATCCTGGAGAAGGTTCCATGTGTGCTTGAGAAGAAGGTGAAATTCATTGTTTGGGGGTGAAATGTCCTATAGACATCTATTAGGACTGGTCTATCTAACTGGTCTATTGTATCATTTAACGTTTGTGTTTCCTTGTTAATTTTCTGTTTAGTTGATCTATCCATAGGTGTGAGTGGGATATTAAAGTCTCCCACTATTATGGTGTTATTGTTAATTTCCCCTTTCATACTTGTTAGCATTCGTCTTACATATTGTGGTGCTCCTTTGTTGGGTGCATATATATTTCGAATTGTTATATCTTCTTCTTGGATTGATCCTTTGATCATTATGTAGTGTCCTTCTTTGTCTCTTTTCACGGCCTTTATTTCAAAGTCTATTTTATCTGATCTGAGTATTGCTACTCCTGCTTTCTTTTGGTCTCTATTTGCATGGAATATCTTTTTCCAGCCCTTCACTTTCAGTCTGTATGTGTCCCTCGTTTTGAGGTGGGTCTCTTGTAGACAACATATATAGGGGTCTTGTTTTTATATCCATTAAGCCAGCCTTTGTCTTTTGGTTGGGGCATTCAACTCATTTACATTTAAGGTAATTATTGATAAATATGATCCCGTTGCCATTTACTTTATTGCTTTGGGTTTGAGTTTGTGCACTCTTTCTGTGTTTCCTGTCTAGAGAAGGTCCTTTAGAATTTGTTGGAGAGCTGGTTTGGTGACGCTGAATTCTCTCAGCTTTTGCTTGTCTATAAAGCTTTTGATTTCTCCTTCATATTTGAATGAGATCCTTTCTGGGTACAGTAATCTGGGCTGTAGGTTATTTTCTTTCAACACTTTAAATATGCCCTGCCATTCCCTCCTGGCCTGAAGAGTTTTGTTGAAAGATCAGCTGCTATCCTAATGGGGATATCCTTGTGTTTTATTTGTTGCTTTTCCCTTGCTGCTTTTAATATTTGTTCTTTGTGTTTGAACTTTGTTAATTTGATTATTATGTGTCTTGGGGTATTTCACCTTGGGTTTATCCTGTTTGGGACTCTCTGGGATTCTTGGACTTGGATGATTTTTTCCTTCCCCATTTTAGGGAAATTTTCAACTATTATCTCCTCAAGTATTTTCACATGGTCTTTCTTCTTGTCTTCTTCTTCTGGGACTCCTATGATTCAGATGTTGGGGCGTTTGACATTGTCCCAGAGGTCTCTGAGATTGTCCTCATTTCTTTTAATTAGTTTTTCTTTTTTCCTGTCTGTTTCATTTATTTCTAATATTCTATCTTCTAACTCACTTATTCTATCTTCTGCCTCCGTTATTCTACAGTTGGTTCCCTCCAGAGTGTTTTTCATCTCATCTATTGCATTATTCTTTGTATATTGACTCTTTTTTATTTCTTCTAGATTTTTGTTAAACCTTTCTTGCATCTTCTCAATCCTTGTCTCCAGGTTATTTATCTGTAACTCCAAATTATTTTCAAGATTTTGGATCATTTTCACTATCATTATTTAAATTCTTTATCAGGTAGGTTCTCTATCTCTTCCTCTTTTGTTTGGGTTGGTGAGCATTTATCCTGTTCCTTTGTTTGCTGGGTATTTCTCTGCCTCTTCATCTTGCTTATATTGCTGTGTTTCCGTCTTCTGGCAGTTTGTGGAGTTTTCTTTATTGTGGAGTTTCCTCACTGTTTGTGGGGTTGGATGGGTGTCTTGTCAAGGTTCCCTGGTTAGGGAAGCTTGTGTCGGTGTTCTGGTGGGTGGTGCTGGTATTCTTCTCTCTGGAGTGCAATGAAATGTCCAGGATTGAGTTATGAGAAGTGAATGGGTTTGGAGTGACTTTGGCTAGCCTGTATATTGAAGCTCAGGGCTATTTTCCTGTGTTGCTGGAGAATTTTCATGGTATGTCTTGCTCTGGAACTTGTTGACCCTTGGGTGGTGCTTTTTTTCAGTGTAGGTATGGAGGCGTTTCCAAAGCCTTTGACTGTGTGGATCACAATAAACTGTGGAACAGTCTGAAAGAGATGGGAATCCCAGACCACCTGACCTGCCTCTTGAGAAACCTGTATGCAGGTCAGGAAGCAACAGTTAGAACCGGTCATGGAACAACAGACTGGTTCCAAATAGGAAAAGGAGTGCGTCAAGGTTGTATATTGTCACCTTGCTTATTTAACTTATATGCAGAGTACATCATGAGGAATGCTGGGCTGGAAGAAGCACAAGCTGGAATCAAGATTGCTGGGAGAAATATCAATAACCTCAGATATGCAGATGACACTACCCTTATGGCAGAAAGTGAAGAGGAACTCAAAAGCCTCTTGATGAAAGTGAAAGAGGAGAGTGAAAAGGTTGGCTTGAAGCTCAACATTCAGAAAACAAAGATCATGGCATCTGGTCCCATCACTTCATGGGAAATAGATGGAAAAACAGTGGAAACAGTGTCAGACTTTGTTTTTTGGGGCTCCAAAATCACTGCAGATGCTGATTGCAGCCATGAAATTAAAAGACGCTTGCTCCTTGGAAGGAAAGTTATGACCAACCTTGATAGTATATTAAAAAGCAGAGACATTACTTTGCCGACCAAGGTCCGTCTAGTCAAGGCAATGGTTTTTCCCGTGGTCATGTATGGATGTGAGAGTTGGACTGTGAAGAAAGCTGATCGCCGAAGAATCGATGCTTTTGAACTGTGGTGTTGGAGAAGACTCTTGAGAGTCCCTTATACTGCAAGGAGATCCAACCAGTCCATTCTAAAGGAGATCAATCCTGGATGTTCATTGGAGGGACTGATGCTAAAGCTGAAACTCCAATACTTTGGCCACCTCATGAGACGAGTTGACTCACTGGAAAAGACTTTGATGCTGGGAAAGGTTGGGGGCGGGAGGAGAAGGGGACGACGGAGAATGAGATGGCTGGATGGCATCACCGACTCTGTGGACATGAGTTTGAGTGTACTCCGGGAGTTGGTGATGGACAGGGAGGCCTGGCGTGCTGTGATTCATGGGGTCGCGGAGAGTCGGACACGACTGAGCGACTGAACTGAACTGAACTGATGGAGGCGTTTGATGAACTCCTATTGATTAATGTTCCCTGGAGTCAGTAATTCTCTGGTGTTCTCAGGATTTGGACTTAAGCCTCCTGCCTCTGGTTTTCAGTCTTATTCTTGAAGTAGCCTCAAATCTTCTCCATCTGTCACTTCCAAGGTGGTTCCCTCTGTTTTAGCTTCTGTTTGCTGGTCTCTTCAGTGTCTAGTTTCCGCCCTGACACTAAGGGGCGGTGGTGGGCACTTTTTAAGGCTCACTTGTTCAGTCGTGCTGTGAGAAGGGAGGAGCTCTGCAGACAAATATCTCTGGTGTCTGTGGGGATTGCTTGCAGTGTCTGGGCCACACTGGGTTTGCCCCCGCTTACGGCGTGTGTTGTCCCAGTCTACACTGCACAGGCTCTAGGTTGCTCTGCTGGGAACTGTCTGATGCTGGCACTGGGTTACATGCACATCTCAGGTCTAAGCTGCTCAGGTTCAGGTCCTCGGGTACTCCACACAGTTGCAGACTTGGTTGGGCCTGCGTTTTGTGCCCTTCCCCGGTCTGAGCAGCTCAGGTGACCAGGTGTTTGGTGAGTGTGGTCGCTGCGACTTATTGCTCCACTGTCCCTGCTGCTGGGTTTTCTGGCTGTACAACTTTCGCACCTTCTCAGGTGGATGTCGACCGGCCAGAAACCCAAGAAGTCTTGGTTAGCAAGGAAGCCTGCTTGCAGTGTGGCATCAGATGCCTCAATGGGGCCGTGATTGCCCCCTTCCAGCTCTGGCTGCCCTCCCCTGCCTGTCTCAGTGGGGGATGGGCCATCCGCAGCCGGCTGGCTCTGCTTAGTCCTTTGTTCTGTGAATGGGTCTGGCAGAGTCTTAGGTTAGAGCGTTTCACCTTTTCGTGGTGTAGCTATCCCACAGTCTGCTTTGCTATCTCCAGTTAGCTCTCTCAGATTGCCCTCATGGCATTCAGGCCCGGTCCTCACTTTAAGCAATGCAGCCTGCTCCTCCCTGCCCAGCCCCCGCTTTCTAATGGTGGATGCAGGCATCTGTGCTGCCTCTCCACTGGGAGTTACCATTGGGCGCATAATTTGTGGGTTTTGATTATTTATTTCTTTTTTCTCCCGATTATGTTGCCCTCTGAGGTTCCAAGGCTCGCCGCAGACTCGCCAATGAGAGTGTTTCCTGGTGTTTGGAAACTTCTCTCTTTTTTAAGCCCCACTTCCTGGTACGGAGCTCCAACCCTACCTCTTTTGTCTCTCTTTTTATCTTTTATGTTGTTTCCTACCTCCTTTCGAAGACAATGTGCTGCTTTTCTGGGTGTCTGATGTCCTCTGCCGACATTCAGAAGTTGTTTTGTGGGATTTATCAGCGTTCAAATATTCTTTTGATGAATTTGTTGGGAAGAAAGTGGTCTCCCTGTCCTATTTCTCCGCCATCTTTTCCCTCTCTCCTCTGGAAAGCTTTTATCAGAAATGAGTTTTGAAATTTGTCAAAGGCTTTCTCTGCATCTATTGAGATGATAATATTACTTTTATCTTTTAATATGTTAATATGGAGTATCAGATAGCATATATTCAAGAATCCATGCATCCCTGGGATAAAGCCCACTTGATCCTCTTGTTAATGTGTTGTTGGATTCTGTTTACTGGAATTTTGTTGAGGATTTTTGTATCAATGTTCATCAGTGATATTGGCCTGTAATTTTCTTTTTTTGTGGCATCTTTGTTTAGTTTTAATGTTAGGGTTATGGTGGCCTTGTAGAGTGAGTTTGGGAGTTTTCCTTCTTCTGCAATTTTCTGAAACAGTTTAAGCAGGATAGATGTTAGCTCTTCTCTAAACTTTTGGTAGAATTTGCCTGTCAAGCCATCTGGCCCTGGGCTTTTGTTTGTTGAAAGATTTTTGATTTTAGTTTTGATTTCCATGTTTCTGATTGGTATGTTCATATTTTCTATTTCTTTGGTTCAATTTTAGAAGGTTCTACTTTTCTAGGAATTTGTCCATTTGTCCAGGTTGTCCATATTATTGGCATATAGTTGCTCATAGTAGTCTCTTTTGAGCCTTTGCATTTCTGTGTTTTCTGTTGTAACTTCTCCGTTTGAATTTCTGATTCTATTGATTTGAGTCTTCTCCCTTTTGATGGGTCTGGTTAACGGTTTGTCAATTTTATCTTCTAAGAAAGCCAGTTTTTAGTTTTATTGATTTTTCCTATTGTCTCCTTCATTTATTTCTGCTCTGATTCTTTATGATTTCTTTCCTTCTACTAACTTTGGAATTTTTTTTCTTTTTGTTCTTTTTCTAGTTGCTTTAGGTGTAAGATTAGGTTGTTTATTTGGTATTTCTTATTTCTTGAGGTATGCTTGTATTGCTATAAACTTCCCTCTTATCACTGCCTTTACTGTGTCCAGTAGGTTTGAGTTGTCCTGTTCACCATTCTTTTGCTTCTATCCATATTTTGATTTCCTTTTTGATTTCTTCAGTGACCTGTTGGTTGTTCAGAAAAGTATTGTTTAGCCTCCATGTGTTGGTGTGTGTGTGTGTTTTAATAGATTTCTCTCCTGTTGTTGTTATCTAACCTTATAGTGTTGTTATCAGAAAAGACGATTAGAATTATTTCAATTTTAAAAAATTCACCATGGCTTGATTTGTGGCCCAAGATGTGATCTATCCTGGAGAATGTTCCATGTGCAATTGAGAAAAAGTGATATCTATTGATTTTGGATGAAATGCCTGCAGATATCAATTCGTCCAGCTTGTCAAATGTATCATTTAAAGAAGAACTAAAGAGCCTCTTGATGAAAGTGAAAGAGGAGAGTGAAAAAGTTGGCTTAAAGCTCAACATGCAGAAAACTAAGATCATGGCTTCTGGTCCCATCACTTCATGGCAAATAGATGGGCAAACAGTGGAAACAGTGGCAAACTTTATTTTGGGGGGCTCCAAAATTACTGCAGATGATGGACAGGGTGGCCTGGCGTGCTGCAGTCCATGGGGTTGCAAAGAGTCAGACACGATTGAGCAACTAAACTGAATTGAACTCTGTATAAAACAAATAAGAAACAGTGATATATTGTATAGTAAAGGGAAATCTAGCCATTGTTTTTAATAACTTTGAATTAACTAAAAAGTACAAAAATATTGAATCACTATGTTGTATACCGGAAACTAATATAATATAAATGAGCTATATTCAATTTTAATAAGTTTTAATATTAAAAGTATACTGGAGCAAAAATAAATAAATAAAACGTATTTCTTTGTGAATTTTCTGTCTGGATAATCCGTCAATTGGTGTGAGTGGGGTATTAAAGTTCCCCCATTATTATTGTGTTACTGTTGATTTACCATTTTAATAGTTGCTAGCATTTTCCTTATGTGTTGGGTGCTCTTATTTTGGGTGCATGTACTTAATAATCATTTTATCCTTTTCTTGGGTTGATGCCTTGATCATTATGTAGTGTCCTTTGTCTCTTGAAACAATCTTTTTTGTAAAGTCTATTTTATCTGGCATGAGTATTGCTATTTCCACTTCCTGTTGATTCCCATTTGCATGGAATACCTTTTTTTTCAGATCCTCACTTTCAGTCTGTGTGTGTCCTTAGGTCTGAGTTGAGTCTCTTGTACACAGCACATATCTTGGTTTTGTATCAATTTATTTTTCCGTGGTCATGTATGGATGTGAGAGTTGGACTGTGAAGAAAGCTGGTCGCCGAAGAATTGATGCTTTTGAACTGTGGTGTTGGAGAAGACTCTTGAGAGTGCCTTGTACTGCAAGGAGATCCAACCAGTCCTTTCTAAAGGAGATCAATCCTGGGTGTTCATTGGAAGGACCGATGATAAAGCTGAAACTGCAACACTTTGGCCACCTCATGCGACAAATTGACTCACTGGAAAATACTCTGATGCTGGGAAAGGTTGGGGGCGGGAGGAGAAGGGGACGACAGAGAATGAGATGGCTGGATGGCATCACCGACTCTGTGGACATGAGTTTGAGTGAACTCCGGGAGTTGGTGATGGACAGGGAGGCCTGGCGTGCTGTGATTCATGGGGTTGTGGAGAGTCGGACACGACTGAGCGACTGAACTGATCCAATCTGAATCTTTTGGTTGGATTGTTTAGCCAAGTTATTTATGTATATGATTCTGCATCTTCCCTTGTGGCTCAGACTGTAAAGAATCTTCCTACAATGCAGGAAACCTGGGTTCAATCCCCGGGTTGGGATGATCCACTGGAGAAGGCAATGGCAACCCGCTTCAGTATTCTTGCCTGGAAAATCCCATGGATATAGGAACCTGGTGGTCTACATTTCATGCAATCACAAAGAGTAGGACAAAACTGAAAACAAATACTTTCACCTATTACTTTATTTTTTTGTGTTTGTTTTGTATGCCTTTTCTTTTTGTGTTTCCTGTCTAGAGAAGTTCCTTTAGCATTTGTTGTAGAGTTGGTTTGGTGGTGCTGAATTCTCTTAACTTTAGCTTGTCTGGAAAACTTTTGATTTCTGCTTTAAATCTGAATGAGATCCTTGCTTGATAGAGTAGTCTTAGTTGTAGGTTTTTCCCTTTCATCACTTTAAGTATATCCTGCCATTGCCATCTGGCCTGCAGAGTTTCTGTTGAAAGATCAGCTCTTAGCTTTATGGGGATCTCCTTGTATGTTATATGTTATTTTTCCCTTGCTGCTTTCAATATTTGTTTTCTGTGTTTAATTTTTGTTAGTTTGATTAATCAATCAAATGGAGAAGGAAATGGCAACCCACTCCAGTGTTCTTGCCTGGAGAATCCCAGGGACGGGGGACCCTGGTGGGCTTCTGTCTATGGGGTCACACAGAGTTGGACACGACTGAAGTGACGCAGCAGCAGCAGCAGCAGTTTGATTAATATGTGTTTTGGCACATTTCTCCTTGAATTTATTCTGTGCAACTCTCTGGGCTTCTTGGACTTGGGTAGCTATTTCCTTTCTCATTGCAGGGAATTTTTTGACTATAATAGCCTCAAATATTTTCTCATGCCCTTTCCCTTTGTCTTCTTCTTCTGGGACCCCTACGATTCTAATGTTGTTACACTTAATGTTGTCCTAGAGGTCTCCGAAACTGTTCTCATTTCTTTTTCTTTTTTTTTTCTGCTTCAGTTGTTTTCAACATTTTGCCTTCCAGTTCACTTATTTTTTCTTCTGCCTCAGTTACTCTACAGTTAGCTGCCCCCCTTAGTGTATTTCTAATCTCAATTACTGTGTTGTTCATTGTTGATTCTTTAATTCTTTTAGGTCTTTGTTAAACATTTCTTCTATCTTCCTGATCTTTGCCTCTATGTATCCATGCCTCCATTTTATTTTCAAGATTTTGGATCATCTTTACTATGATTACTATGAATTATTTTTTGTGTAAACTGCCAGTTTGTCTTCATTTGTTTGGTCCTGTGGATGTTTACCATGTTCTTTCATCTGCTTCATCTTTCTCTGTCTTTCCATTTTGTTTAATTTGTTATGTTTGGGGTCTCCTTTCTGTAGGCTGGAAGGATGTAATTTCTCTTAACTGTGGAGTCTGCCCCCATGGGTGGGGTTGTACCAGTGCCTTGTGAAGATTTCCTGGTTGGGAGACATGCCTGTGCTCTGGTGAATAGAGGTTGATCTTGTCTCTCTGAAGGGCAGTGCCATATCCAGTAGTAAGTTTTGGGGTATCTATGAGTTTGGTATGGCTCTGGGCAGCCTGTCTCCTAACGTGCAGAGTTATGTTCCTATTTTGCTATAGGTTTGGTGTGGGCATCTGGCACTGGAGCTTACTGACCTTTGGCCTTAGTGTCGAGATGGAGGCCCTTAGGAGAGCTCTTGCCTATTAATGTTTCCTGGGGTCAGGAGTTCTCTGGTGGATCAAAATCCTGGAGTTGAGTCTCCCACTTCAGGGATTCAGGCCTGACCCATTACTGGAACTCCAAGACCTCACAAGCCACACAGCATAGAAAACCAAACGCTGAGACTCTTGCTGAAGGCAACACTCAACAGCCCAGCACACACAGTGACACTCACACCAAAGTCCTCCAATATTTCTAGGAAGGTCTCTGGACCTGTTGTGAGCAGTGTGTGATCAGCCCAGGCTCAGATGTGGCCTTACTTCAGTTTGTACTTACTCCTAAAGTTAACAGTTGCCTCTAAAGTTCACTGTCTGTTCCCTGCCTAGCCTCAAGGCAGCGAAGGCCAAAACTTATTGAGGCTCATTTGTTCACTCAGGCTGAAAAGTGGGGAGGACATGGCAGCCACAATTTGGATGCACAAGGGAGTGCCTGTGACAATAGAGACTTGATGGATATTGGTACAGTCTGAGGTGGGTTGTATGCTTTCCCAGAGGAACTGGCCTCAGATTATGGGTCCCTAGAAAGAGTCAAGGTGATTAAGCTTCCAGCAAGGTGTGGAAAGTAACCTGTGCTTGCTCATAACTGGGCAGTTGTGACCACCTCCGGGGTCAGGACTGCATCAGCAGTGTTTTGCCTGCTGTCTCTGGCACTTTCCCTGGCTTTGGCAGTGGCAATTGTGCTTAATATCACAGATGACACTGACTGGTTTTGCCTGATTTGGCAGCCACCAAAACTCTGTGAGTGTGGTGTTAAGTGTCCCAGAAACAGCAACTTCTTGCCACTCTAGGATGCCCAGTATTTTCTCTGGACTCTGTCCACTGTGTCGAAGTAGCCCCCTCAGAGTGTCCTCATGGAAGCCAACCCTGATCCTCTCCCTGGGATCTGATACCTGAGCCTGTGCCTTGGCACCCTGCCCCCACCCTCTGCTGCGGGCGGAGGCGTGTGAGCTGCTTCTCAGCTGAGAAGTGCTGTTTGCCAGTAATTTCTGTAGTGAATTTTCTCCGTTTTGTCTCCTGAGCCCCCTGCCACCATCACAATCCCCTCTGCGGTTCCAAAGCTCCCTCCCTGACTCTGCCTGTGAGGGGGTTTCCTGGTGTCCAGAAGCTTTTCCCTCCTTCACGACTCCCTCCCCCGTGGTGCAAGTCCCATTCTGAAATCCTTTGTCTCTTTTAGTCTTTATCTTTTTCCATGCCTCTTTCTAAGGAGATTGGCTTGCCTTTTTGAAAATTTGGGGTCTTCTACTGTTGTTCAGAAGTTGTTCTGTAGGAGCTGTTTTATATTCAGATGAATTTTTTATGTACTTGTGGGGAAGAAGGTGATCTCCTCCTCTTATTCCTCGTCCATCTTCCTGCGTTTCCCCCTTACTAGTTTCTTAATGTTAGAGTTGCTATGACCAGTGCATTCTCTTGGCAAAACTCTATTAGCCTTTGCCCTGCTTCATTCCGTGCTCCAAGGCCAAATTTGCCTGTTACTCCAGGTGTTTCTTGACTTCCTACTTTTGCATTCCAGTCCCCTATAATGAAAAGGACATCTTTTTTGGGTGTTCGTTCTAAAAGGTCTTGTAGGTCTTCATAGAACTGTTCAACTTCGGCTTCTTCAGCATTACTGGTTGGGGCATAGACTTGGATTACTGTAATATTGAATGGTTTGCCTTGGAAACGAACAGAGATCATTCTGTTGTTTTTGAGATTGCATCCAAGTACTGCATTTCGGACTCTTTTGTTGACCATGATGGCTACTCCATTTCTTCTAGGGGATTCCTGCCCACAGTAGTAGATATAATGGTCATCTGAGTTAAATTCACCCATTCCAGTCCATTTTAGTTCACTGATTCCTAGAATGTCTATGTTCACTCTTGCCATCTCCTGTTTGACCACTTCCAATTTGCCTTGATTCATGGACCTAACATTCCAGGTTCCTATGCAATATTGCTCTTTACAGCATCGGACCTTGCTTCTAGCATCAGTCACATCCACAACTGGGTATTTGTTTTGCTTTGGCTCCATCCCTTCATTCTTTCTGGAGTTATATCTCCACTGATCTCCAGTAGCATACTGGGCACCTACCGACCTGGGGAATTCCTCATTCAGTATCCTATCATTTTGCCTTTTGATACTGTTCATGGGGTTCTCAAGGCAAGTATACTGAAGTGGTTTGCCATTCCCTTCTCCAGTGGACCACATTCTGTCAGACCTCTCCACCATGACCTGTCCGTCTTGGGTGGCCCCACACGGCATGGCTTAGCTTCATTGAGTTAGACAGGACTGTGGCCCATATGATCAGATCAACTAGTTTTTTGTGATTATGATTTCAATGTGTCTGCCCTCTAATGCCCCCTCCCAATACCTACCCTCTTATTTGGGTTTCACTTACCTTGGACATGGAGTATCTCTTCACAGCTGTCATAGCAAACACCCTCTTCCAACAACACAAGAGAAGACTCTACACATGGACATCACCAGATGGTCAATACCGAAATCAGATTGATTATATTCTTTGCAGCCAAAGATGGAGAAGCTCTATTCAGTTAGCAAAAACAAGACCAGGAGCTGACTGTGGCTCAGATCATGAACTCCTTATTGCCAAATTCAGACTGAAATTGAAGAAAGTAGGGAAAACCACTAGACCATTCAGATATGACCTAAATCAAATCCCTTATGATTATACAGTGGAAGTAAGAAATAGATTTAAGGGTCTAGATCTGATAGATAGAGTGCCTGATGAACTCTGGACGGAGGTTCGTGACATTGTACAGGAGACAGGGACAAAGACCATCCCCATGGAAAAGAAATGCAAAAAAGCAAAATGGCTGTCTGAGGAGGCCTTACAAATAGCTGTGAAAAGAAGAGAAGCGAAAAGTAAAGGAAGATAGGAAAGATATAAGCATCTGAATGCAGAGTTCCAAAGAATAGAGAGGAGAGATAAGAAAGCCTTCCTCAGCAATCAATGCAAAGAAATAGAGGAAAACAACAGAATAGGAAAAACAAGAGATCTCTTCAAGAAAATTAGAGATACCAACGGAACATTTCATGCAAAGATGGGCTCGATAAAGGACAGAAATGGTATGGACCTAACAGAAGCAGAAGATATTAAGAAGAGGTGGCAAGAATACACAGAAGAACTGTAAAAAAAGATCTTCACGACCAAGATAATCACGATGGCATGATCACTCACCTGGAACCAGACATCTTGGAATGTGAAGTCAAGTGGACCTTAGAGAGCATCACGACAAACAAAGCTAGTGGAGGTGATGGAATTCCAGTTGAGCTATTTCAATTCCTAAAAGATGATGCTGTGAAAGTGCTGGACTCAATATGCCAGCAAATTTGGAAACCTCAGCACTGGCCACAGGACTGGAAAAGATCAGTCTTCATTCCAATCCCAAAGAAAGGGAATGCCAAAGAATGCTCCAACTACCGCACAATTGGACTCATCTCACACACTAGTAAAGTCATGCTCAAAATTCTCCAAGCTAGGCTTCAGCAATATGTGAATCGTGAACTTCCAGATGTTCAAGCAGGTTTTAGAAAAGGCAGAGGCACCAGAGATCAAATTGCCAACATCCGATGGATCATGCAGAAAGCAAGAGAGTTCCAGAAAAACATCTATTTCTGCTTCATTGACTATGCCAAAGCCTTTGACTGTGTGGATCACAATAAACTGTGGAACATTCTGAAAGAGATGGGAATCCCAGACCACCTGACCTGCCTCTTGAGAAACCTGTATGCAGGTCAGGAAGCAACAGTTAGAACTGGGCATGGAACAACAGACTGGTTCCAAATAGGAAAAGGAGTACGTCAAGGTTGTATATTGTCACCCTGCTAATTTAACTTATATGCAGAGTACGTCATGAGAAACGCTGGGCTGGAAGAAGCACAAGCTGGAATCAAGATTGCTCAGAGAAATATCAATAACCTCAGATATGCAGATGACACCACCCTTATGGCAGAAAGTAAAGAGGAACTCAAAGGCCTATTGATGAAGGTGAAAGAGGAGAGTGAAATATTGGCTTGAAGCTTAACATTCAGAAAACGAAGATCATGGCATCTGGTCCCATCACTTCTTAGGAAATAGATGGGGAAACAGTGGAAACAGTGTCAGACTTTATTTTTTTGGGCTCCAAAATCACTGCGGATGCTGATTGCAGCCATGAAATTAAAAGACATTTACTCCTTGGAAGGAAAGTTATGACCAGCCTAGATAGCATATTAAAAAGCAGAGACATTACTTTGCCAACCAAGGTCCGTCTAGTCAAGGCTATGGTTTTTCCCGTGGTCATGTATGGATGTGAGAGTTGGACTGTGAAGAAAGCTGATCACCGAAGAATTGATGCTTTTGAACTGTGGTGCTGGAGAAATCTCTTGAGAGTCCCTTGGACTGCAAGGAGATCCAACCAGTCCATTCTAGAGGAGATCAATCCTGGGTGTTCATTGGAAGGACTTATGCTAAAGCTGAAACTCCAATACTTTGACCACCTCATGTGAAGAGTTAACTCACTGGAAAAGACTCTGATGCTGGGAGGGTTGGGGGTGGGAGGAGACGGGGACGACAGAGAATGAGAATGCTGGATGGCATCACCGACCGATGGACATGAGTTTGAGTGAACTCTGGGAGTTGGTGATGGACAGGGAGGCCTGGCCTGCTGTGGTTCATGGGGTCGCTAAGAGTCGGACACAACTGAGCGACTAAACTGAACTAAACTGAATTGAACTGAACTGAACTGAATGTTAGAGTTGAGGTTATTGGTTTTAGTGGAAATTGATTCAGTTCAAATTAGTTTCTAATTTCCATTTTTATTTCTCCTTTGATCTTTGGATATTTTTAAATGCCTTTACTTACACTAAATTTGGGGACTTCTGCAGTTACCTAATTTAATTTCATGGGCTTCCCAGGTGGTTTAATGGTAAAGAATCCACCTGCCAAGCAGGAGACATGGGTTTGGTCCCTGGGTTGGGAAGATCTTGTGGAGAAGGAAATGGCAACCCACTCTGGTATTCTTGCCTGAGAAATTCCATAGACAGAGGAGCCTGGCAGTCTATAGTCCATGGGATTGCAAAGAGTTGGACATGAATTAGAGACTAAACCAAGAACAACGATGTAATTTCACAACTGTCAGAGAATATATTTTGTAAAATTTGATTGTTTTTGAATTTATTGAAACCTGTTTTTATGGTAAAATGTGGCCTATTCTCATAAATATTCTACTATTCTACTTGTACTAGAAAAGAATATGTTTTCTGCCATTGTTGTTTGGAGTTATGTCAATATGACCAATTAGGTCGTGTTGGCTGATCATCCATATTCTTGCTGATTTTCTGTCCACTTGTTCTATCAGTTATTGAGAGGTATATATAGAAATCTTTGATTATGACTGTGAATTTGTCTTTTTATCTTTGTAATTATAAGATTTTTGCTTTACATATTTCAGAATTTTATTCAGTTCAGTTCAGTTGCTCAGCCGTGTCCAACATTTTGCGGCCTGCTGAACCACAGCACGCCAGGCATCACTGTCCATCATCAACTCCCAGAGTTTACCCAAACTCAAGTCCATTGAGTCGGTGATGTCATCCAACCATCTCATCCTCTGTTGTCCCCTTCTCCTCCTGCCCTCAATCTTTCCCAACATCAGGGTTTTTTCAAATGAGTCAGCTCTTCGTATGAGGTGGCCAAAGTATTGGAGTTTCAGTTTCAACATCAGTCCTTCCAATGAACACCCAAGACTGATCTCCTTTAGGATGGACTGGTTGGATTTCCTTGCAGTCCAAGGGACTCTCCAAGAGTCCTCTCCAACACCACAGTTCAAAAGCATCAATTCTTCAGCGCTCAGCCTTCTTTATAGTCCAACTCTCATATCCATACATGACTACTGGAAAAAACCATAGCCTTGATTAGACGGACCTTTGTTGACAAAGTAATGTCTCTGCTTTTTAATATGCTGTCTAGGTTGGCCATAACTTTCCTTCCAAGGAGTAAGTGTCTTTTAATTTCATGGCTGCAATCAGCATCTGCAGTGATTTTGGAGCCCCAAATAATAAAGTCTGCCACTGTTTTCACTGTTTCTCCATCTATTTGCCATGAAGTGATGGGACCAGATGCTATGAACTTAGTTTTCTGAATGTTGAGCTTTAAGCCACCTTTTTCACTCTCCTCTTTCACTTTCACCAGAAGGCTCTTTAGTTCTTCTTCACTTTCTTCCATAACGGTGGTGTCATCTGCATATCTGATGTTATTGATATTTCTCCCTGCAATCTTGATTCCAGCTTGTGCTTCATCTAGCCCAGTGTTTCTCATGATGTCCTCTGCATAGAAGTTAAATAAGCAGGGTGACAATATACAGCCTTGATATACTCCTTTTCCTATTTGGAACCAGTCTGTTGTTCCATGCCCAGTTCTAACTGTTGCTTCCTGACCCGCATACAGCTTGTCTAACTCAATGAAACTAAGCCATACCGTGTGGGGCCATCCAAGATGGACGGGTCATGGTGGAGAGGTCTGCAGAATGTGGCCCACTGGAGAAGGGAATGGCAAACCACTTCAGTATTCTTGCCTTGAGAACTCAATGAACAGTATTAAAAGGCAAAAAGAAAGGACACTGAACGATGAACTCCCCAAGTTGATAGGTCCCCAATATGCTACTGGAGATCAGTGGAGAATTTTATTACTAGGGTACATAAACATTTAGGGTTACTGTGTCTTCTTGAAGAATTAACATATTTATTATTATGAAGTGACCCTCCCTATCCATAGTAATATTCTTGCTCTGAAATCTAATTTGTTCTTAATGTAGCAATTCCAGCTTTTTCTTGACTGCTGTTAGTCTGATTTTTTTTTATTAAATTTATTTTTAATTTAATTGTTTTAATTAGAGGCTAATTACTTTACATTATTGTATTGGTTTTGCCATACATTGACATGATGTATTTTTTAAAGTCATCCTTTCACTTTTAACATTTTTGTGTATATTTAAAGTGCATTTCTTGTGAATAACTTACAGTTGGGTCTTACTTTTTATCTAATCTGATAATCTGTCTTTTAATTGATATGTTTAGGTCATTGATATTTAATTTGATTAGTGACATGACTGAAATAAATTGTATCATCATGTTGCATTTTTCTGTTCAGTTCAGTTCAGTCACTCAGTCGTGTCCGACTCTCTGCGACCCCATGAATCACAGCACGCCAGGCCTCCCAGTCCATCACCAATTCCCGGAGTTCATTCAAACTCATGTCCATCGAGTCGGTGATGGCATCCAGCAATCTCATTCTCTGTCGTCCCCTTCTCCTCCTGCCCCCAATCCCTCCCAGCATCAGAGTCTTTTCCAGTGAGTCAACTCTTCGCATGAGGTGGCCAAAGTATTGCAGTTTCAGTTTTAGCATCAGTCCTTCCAATGAACACCCAGGACTGATCTCCTTTAGAATGGACTGGTTGGATCTCCTTGCAGGGAATTCAAGGGACTCTCAAGAGTCTTCTCCAACACCACAGTCCAAAAGCATCAATTCTTTGGCACTCAGCTTTCTTCACAGTCCATATCTCACATCCATACAAGACCGCTGGAAAAATCATAGCCTTGACTAGGTGGACCTTGGTTGGCAAAGTAATGTCTCTGCTTTTTAATATACTATCTAGTTTGGTCATAACTTTCCTTTCAAGGAGTAAGCGTCTGTTAATTTCATGGCTGCAATCAGCATCTGCAGTGATTTTGGAGTCCCAAAAAATAAAGTCTGTCACTTTTTCCTCCCATCTGATGGGACCAGATGACATGATCTTTGTTTTCTGAATGTTGAGTTTCAAGCCAACCTTTTCACTCTCCTCTTTCACTTTCATCAAGAGGCTTTTGAGTTCCTCTTCACTTTCTGCCATAAGGGTGGTGTCATTGGCCTATCTGAGGCTATTGATATTTCTCCCGGCAATCTTGATTCCAGCTGTGCTTCATCCAGCCCAGTGTTCCTCATGATGTACTCTGCATGTAAGTTAAATAAGCAGGGTGACAAAATACAAACTTGACGTACTCCTTTTCCTATTTGGAACCAGTCTGTTGTTCCATGTCCAGTTCTAACTGTTGCTTCCTGACCTGCATATAGGTTTCTCAAGAGGCAGGTCAGGTGGTCTGGAATTCCCATCTCTTTCAGAATGTTCCACAGTTTATTGTGATCCACACAGTCAAAGGCTTTGGCATAGTCAATGAAGCAGAAATAGATGTTTTTCTGGAACTCTCTTGCTTTCTCCATGATCCAGTGGATGTTGGTAATTTGATCTCTGGTTCCTCTGCCTTTTCTAAAAACTACTTGAACATCTGGAAGTTCACCGTTCACATATTGCTGAAGCCTGGCTTGGAGAATTTTGAGCATGACTTTACTAGCGTGTGAGATGAGTGCAATTGTGAGGTAGTTTGAGCATTCTTTATCATTGTCTTTCTTTGGGATTGGAATGAAGACTGACCTTTTCCAGTTCTGTGGCCACTGCTGAGTTTTCCAAATTTGCTGGCATATTGAGTACAGCACTTTCACAGCATCATCTTTTAGGGTTTGAAATAGCTAAACTGGAATTCCATCACCTCCACTAGCTTTGTTTGTAGTGATGCTTTCCAAGGCCCACTTGACTTCACATTCAGATGTCTGGCTCTAGGTCAGTGATCACACCGTCGTGATTGTCTGGGTCGTGAAGATCTTTTTTGTACAGTTCTTCTGTGTATTCTTGCCACCTCTTCTTAATATCTTCTGCTTCTGTTAGGTCCATACCATTTCTGTCCTTTATCGAGCCCATCTTTGCATGAAATGTTCCGTTGGTATCTCTAATTTTCTTGAAGAGAGCTCTAGTCTTTCCTATTCTGTTATTTTCCTCTATTTCTTTGCATTGATCGCTGAGGAAGGCTTTCTTATCTCTCCTTGCTATTCTTTGGAACTCTGCATTCAGATGCTTATATCTTTCCTTTATTCCTTTGCTTTTCACCTCTCTTCTTTTCACAGGTATTTTTAAGGCCTCCTCAGAAAGCCATTTTGCTTTAAGCAACAGCTAAAACTTATACAGTGGGAACAAAGCTGACAATGGCACTCACCATTTCAGGATCTTGAGTCTTCCCTAAAAATCTTTGTGGGTCATGAGGAACCACTGCATATTTGAAAGAAGAAATCTATATATCTAAGTGTCATTTATCTTCTTAGATTGATCAGCCTAGATAGTATTATCCTTTTAGAAGACAGGTAAATAGGAAGATAGAGTCCTTGTTTCTATATATCAATGTAACTGAATTTATCTATGACTAGATTAATATATCGATAGTTTCTGTTGATGACAGATAGATAGATTGATAGAACAAGCAGTTTTTTAAGAGTAATCAGTGGTGGGTTGGTAAGAAGTGGCTTCAGTCAAAGTTTACTGAGAGCAATCAGAATTGGCAAATGTGGGGAGATTTAACCTGGATAACCTGGTGAACTGAGGCAGGAACAAATGGATCCTGCAAGATCCATATCATTATATTTGGAACTGCTCCCATGGCTCAGTACTGTTCATTTGTAATGTATCTTATTTCTCTATCTTCTTGGAGGCCTGTCCATATAATGTCAAATTCATTCTCTCCTTTATCATCTAGCATCCTATCTGGCACTTATTGCATGTTCAATGCAGAAATGTAGAGGAGAATGTCACTGATAGGACCAAAATGACATTTCAGGTTCATGTACCTGGTAGATTAATGATGCCATGTAAAAATTAAGAAAGCGGGAAGAGAGTTTTGTGGGGGCAGATGGAAGGTTTATCTGTGAATCTTATAGCACAAGGGTCAGAGGACAACATTAAGTAGCTGATTGGGATCATAGTCTTGGAGCTCAGCAGAGACAGGATGGGGAAATGGTGGTGGAGATGCAGTGTAAGTCTGGGAACTAAGGAGTGAATACTTGGCCAAACTGAGCTCTGGGTGCAGGCAGTGAGCTCCCTTTTCCTTGGCAAAATGTCTCTTAACCAAATTTTCCCATGATCAATGTCATATTTATTTCATTTCCCAAGTAGGAGAACAAAAGTGGACTAGCTGAGCATTAACCCATTGGGGGACCTGGGGAGCGTAATCCATCCTGTTCAATTTGATGGGTTAGAAGGCATCTAGACTCTGGGTGTGTGTGAAGGGTTGAAGCTGCCACTGGAAAAGACAACTGCAGAAAGGAGCCCTAGGGACCTGGAAGACCAGATTCACATTTTCTATTTCTGCAAACATAGAGATGGAGAGGCCATAGAGCCATAGGCTGGCCTGGGAAAAAAGTTGTTGGGTACTAGCTTTGATATGCCTATTCAAGAATTTATTCTTAACACAAAGAGTTGAAATTATATTACTTCACATCCACTGTAATTTTTCAAAGTCTGCTTTGTCTTCTGTTTCCATCATAATAACATGAAAGCTAAGAAGCCACTCTTTTGGTTTGGTCCCTGAATATCTGCATCATGATTGCGTGTTTCCTGTTCTTGGAGGATGCTGAGGGGAGTAGGTATTGACATCTGAGGTTGCAGGATACTGAAGCCTCAACTTTCTTTCCTGCAGAACTGAAGCATGAGATCCATGTCTGGCGTCTTACTGCACAGCACATCAGCCCAGCCAGCAGGGAGGAGACAGCAGTTCGAGGTTTGCTCCTGGGGAAGGTGCTAGCACTGGAGCACCTGCTGGCCCAGAGGCTACACAGCTTCCACAGGTACCAAGCCAGACCCTGCTCAGACCACTCTTTGTTTACAACTGTGGTCCTCATCTTTACCAATTATGCTCAATGGTTGAATTGTGTCAATAACTTTTATATGACCACCCTAAGAGTGTTCAAATGTCAACTGCAAAATGTGAGCTAAAATGATTGTGTAGAGTAGTCCATGGTTCTGCAAAAGAGTAACACTAACTGCAGGCTTCTAGGTAGGTTTTGGGCACCATACACTGTGTTAAGCCTGTTATGGTGCATGATTTTATTTAACCCTCATTTAGCTCTCTGGAATGTGCACTGATATTAGTCCCAGTTTAAGGATGAGAAAACTGAGGGTCAGAAAATTTGGGCAACTTGCCCAGGGTTATACATCTAGAAAAGAGTGATGCCTGGGATTGAGTTCACATGCCTGTCACATTTCACGTTGCATTAACGAGAATAAAAAACAATATAACAAATTAATCTAATGAAATGTTCTCTGAGTAGCTTATTTTCAGGGAGCTCAAAAAATACCTAAGTCTTAATTCATTTCTTGGAGTTTGCTTGTTTGTTTGGCCTTGCCAAGTGGCACGTGGGATCTTAGTTCCCCAGCCAGGGATCGAACCTTTGCCCCTGAATTGGAAGCATGGAGTCCTAACTACTGGGCCACGAGTGAAATCCCTTGAAATTATTTTTAATGAAAGTTGAGATCTAATGGGTAACAATGAGGTGCTGAATCTTTCCTCCTCACTTGGATGAGATGCTGAGTTCCAACCTGTCTTTACTCCGGAAGTACTGCCAGGAAGAACAAAAACCTGCTCACCCCTCAGGAATGTGGAAGCAGTCCTGCAGCAGGATCAGGTACTGGGTGGAGATGAGGTCTGTCACAGCAACGGGAACTGTGAGTCCTTGTGAAGGTAGTAGAATGATCTTACATGTGGCAATTTGGTGAGACCAGCACTATGTTCCCAGAGAGGAGGCAAGAGTCTGAGGACAGAAGCTGGGCACAGTGCCAGGACCAACCTCGGAGGGCCATCTAGAGTGGTTGCAGCTGAGTCTGGGTATTGGGGTGAGAATTCCACAGGTTAGTATGTGGAGATTCACTCTGTCCAGAGATGAAGCCCAGGGAGAAGCTCTGGCTCAGCATCCTTAGCTTCATATCAGCCCAGAACTTACCTGTACCTGTGGCACTGGAGAAGCAGGACCTGGTGTCTCCAGGTTACAGGAAGGGCCTGAGTTGCTGACTGAGGACAGAGTCACAAGCTTCAGCAACAGGCATAGATCTTAAAAGGAAAAACTTTGTAAATTAAAGATGCAGCAGTAAGTTTCTTTGAATGTATTAAATCTCCTGATCTTCAAGTTTCTTCATGCTCCTTCTGACATGGGCATTAAGACATAGTCAGTGTATCTCAGGGTTAAAATGGGAATAGACATGTGGACTCAGAGATTCACCGAGTTTCCATCAGTTCATGCTATTTTGATCACAGAAAGGGAAACTGAGGCCCAGAGACTTCAATGGCCTTTGGAAGGCCACACAGTCACTGAGAAGCAAATAGTAATGAGGGTGATCTAAGTCAAGTACTTGCTCTACAGGTCTTACTTCTACATTTTATTTTGAAAAATTTCCTTAGAACCGTTCACTTGGGTCGACTGTGATTTCCTTTAGGGTCTATACTGGCTGTGTGGTCAACCGCCATTGATACTATGACACGTGAGAGCTCATGAAGACTAAATTCTCTCCCACAAATCTTTTTCCTAATTGGTGAGAGAGGCAATAAAGCAGAAAGATGAGCTGACAGGAAAGGTTAAAAAAGAAAGGCACGTGGGAACAAATGGAAGTGACTGAAGTAGAAGTGGAGATATGTGGTGCCACGACCAGCGGGGAGGGAAGCAGACGAAAGCGCGTCAGGGTAGATTCCCAACTGATGGAGATCACCGCTAAAGCAGGTGACACTTGTTATACTGTTTTCTCCTTTAATTAAATTATAACACAGCCTCATTTTGAAAAAAATTCAGAAAATTAAGAAGTAAAAAGAGATGACTTACTGTCTCATTCCCTGTCGCTTCAGTCGTGTCCAACTCTGTGTGACCCTATGGACTATACCTGCCACGCTCCTCTGTCCATGGGGATTCTCCAAGCAAGAACACTGAAGTGTGTTGCCATGCCCTTTTCCAGGGAATTGTCCTGACCCAGGGATCAAACCCAGGTCTCCTGCATTACAGGTGGATTCTTTTCCATCTGAGCCATTATGGAAACCTGCCTATTTACATTTAAGTCAGTATTCTGATGTTTCCTGTGCCGTACTCATACATACCTCATTGAACAGTCTGGCCATTGCATGTGTTACTTTCCTTGGGGATCTTTTGAGTGAGCATCTTTCCTAGTCCATGAACCCAGCCCTATTGGGTGCCTTATATGACAAGAGCTGCCCCATTCTGTGGCTGCACCTGGTGTCATGCAGTGGACAGCGTCCAGGCCAGGGGATCATGCTGTGCGCTACTGCTGACTGCCATCCTGCTGGCCTCACTGCTCAATGCCACCAGGAAAATGATGTCTGCCCTTTTCTCTTTTAGACAGATCTCACAGGAAGATAAAAATTGGGAGACCAATATCCAGGAGCTACAAAGAAAGGTATTATGGTTTCTTTTCTTAGGGATTTCTTGAAGAACAGAGTAAATTCCTTTTCTTTGCTTCATGTGAAGTTGCAACTGAAAGTCACCTCTCTTTTATTCCTGTAATTGTACATAACACATAGCTATTTCTTTGAGTTAATGGGAAAGATAATTTTCCAGACATGGTAAGCTTATTTTATCCAGGAATTGAAAACTTAAACTTTTTATATTTCCTTTAAGATAGGGCAATACTTTCTGTGGTTAATGTGCATGCAGGGAAGGTTGGCTGGCTCTTGGCTCCACCTGATCTTGAAAGGCAAGTCTGTGGTTCCCATTGTGCAGATTAACAGGTGGAAGCCAAGACAAGAGAGGCATGCTGCTTGAGATGGAATACCTTTGGAGGTAGAAATGGAGTGTATGTCTTCTGTTGTACAGCCCTGACTTGGGGAAGCAAATATTATTTTGAGTTCTTTTGTCATTTTCCTGCCTTGGTGGAATTTCTCAACCCACCTGAGGACACATAGTGCCCCTCTTCCACTAAGAGAGCTCTGTGCAAGATCTGCTGGAAGTAATTTGTAATATCTTCATTAAATTTCAAATCCAGGTGGTTTGTTTCCTAGGGAGAGGTAGAATATCCACTCCCTGGTTGTGAAAGGAACATTTGGTCCTTTGCTAAACAAAATTTAAACATTGGGACCTGTAGCTAACATGTTCCTTGAGTCCCTCCTCCCATCATCTGTTCTACTCAGATGGTCAGGGCTAGGGAAGGCAGGTGTGACTATGACACTTTTCTGGCCTCAGGTTTAAACAGACCCTGTGTGGTTCTGGCCACAAGTTAGGGATGAGACTACCTCTGTGTGTACCTGGTGAACAAGGACTGGAGAGCTACCCTCATTATTTCTCAAACTTTTCATTGTGATGACCCCAGATAATCAAATGGTAAAATTTGATTGATATCCCAAAATAACAAAGCATAAACTTTTGATCATCTTATAGCAGCTGAATGACACTGACTTCCCTGATCCCTTATTTCCAGTATTGGAGTTGGCATGTTAGTACCCAATTTCTGTGGTTAGCTTGGCCCAGTGAGATGCCAGGCTCCTTTCCTCCTGATTCTGCATCACAGACTCATTTAGCAAAATTGGCTTCCTTGGAGGGTGAATGGAAAGAAGAGTGGGGGCCAGCCAAGCTGAAAGTCTTGGCAGTAGGTGGGGAAGGAAGATAGTGGCTCCCAAGGCAACCACTAAGCCCATGACCAGGGGGACAGGATCTGCTGCCAAAGCCACTGTGACATAGAGGGATATGTTTATGATTTTTGTGGCAGCAGCTTTAACTGTGTGACCACAGGAAATCAAGAGAGGAAATCTATCTCTATCTCTACCTATACCCATACCTACACTCAAGTCTGTGTCTGTCCATGTCCATGTCTATACCATTGTCTATATACTCATTTCTGTGTCTATCTCTATATCTTTGTCTATGCCCATATCTTATGCATAGCTCTATTTATATCTACCTATATCAGGATCTGCATTGATAACCTTATTTATATTTACATCTAGACTTGGATATCCTAGGTACAGACCAACAAACAGAGGTGCTGGTGGGACCACACTGAAGAAAATACACAGTGCGGTTGCTGGTTCACACGGTGAAGTGTGATTCACATTGGGACCTGGTTAGATGTGCCTTGTGTACAAGCATCTGTGTTTGCTTGTTGGGACCTTACTGCCTGCCCCAGCTCCACACAGCTGTGGCCCTCAGAGCACAGACCCCTTTGGGAACCTTGCCCTGTCTTGCCCTGTGGCTCAGGTTCACTGGAAGGAGGTCTTCAATTCCAAAATTAATGAAGATGCTACAGTGCACTTCCCCTTACCCCCTGAATGCTGGGAGCAGGATCCATATGTGTCATTTGTTGACTAGGGGATTGCTAAGGGCATTCAGCAGTAGTCCACTTATTGAAAGAATATTTTAACCTCAGTGCCACATGCATGGGGCTTTGAATAATAAACAGAAAGGTGAACTAAAAGACTATGAACACATAAAACCTGTGGAAATGCACGTGTCTTGAAGGGCCATGTCTCTGGAGGTTATGTGTTGACTCCCCAGTGACTTTATATCATCTAATGCTGGCAGTGGGGCTGGGAACAGCTTAGCATCTCTGTGTCACATTGAAAAATCTATTGAGTCATGTGTCATATAAAAGGATTTTACTATATTTTAAATTTATTGTGTTAATTTTTCATAGATTTTGATTTCAAGATTCCATAACGTGGCAGTCTTGAATCTGTACCCATGAATTTATCATTTTTCAAGTTCAAGATGTTTTATCTTTCATCATAAGGAGAAATTTGTAGTGATTCAAATCACGTAGGGTTGTGGACACATTGCAGAAATTAGGTTGCATCGAGTACATGAGTTGTGTTTTCCTCTCTTACAGCACAGGATATCAGATAAGACTCTGCTCGCCAAATGCCTGACAGTGTTGGTATTTGTTATCTTCATGTTTTTTCTCAATTCATTTGTCCCTGGTGTTCATCTTGATCTTGGTGAGTCTAATTTTTTTGCTTAGCTTTTGTTGATGGGCTTTTCAAGTGATATCACAGTCTGGAAGGTTTCAAAGCTTATTTCCAGACATTGGTGAGGGCTGAGAGTGATAGTTTTCTGGAGGAGAGGAAGAGGAGGAGGAAAGTAGAGAGAGACATCATAGTGCCATGGGTCCTCATTTCCTCTAGGTTGAACATTAGAAGGAATAGAGAGAAAGATGGATAGCATCATCTCTATCATACTTAATAATTGGATCTGGTCTTCAAATTATTACCTCAGAAGCACCTCCAGAAAAGATACGAGATTATTTTAGCAAGGCCACAGTCCTGCAGATTGTACAACCCGATCTGATGATAAGATTAGAGACTGTTAGTGAAAGGGCCAGAGAATTATAAGAAGTCTACTCTGGTCCCTCTCCTTACTCAAAGGTGCATCCATTTTCCCTGTGCAGCAGAACTCTGATCTCCCACCTGCTCCTGTGAGTTTCTTTTCTCTTGCTTTCACAATCCTATGGCTCTTACTTTGTACTGTCTTAAGGTCTAGGTTGCATGGCCCATTGCCACCTGACACATGGCTATCTTGCAGAATGAACTCACCAGATATCTTGTTTACCCAGGCATTCTTCCGCTGTCCATCAACATTTTTCATGCTTCTTAGATCTTTCTAATTGATTTAATAGTTATCTCTATTGCCTATTGTATCTTTATTTAAAACAAAATAAAACCATTTCCAAAACTCACCTCAAATAAAATTTTTATGTATGGCTTTCCTTCAAAAATTAGCTCTTCTAAAATGTTTTTATAAAATTTAATTTACTACAACATTTGAAAAATATAACTTCTGTAGAAAGCAAGTACTCTTAACTGTGTAAAATAGATGAATATCATGGGAAGACTTAGTTACTCAAACCACAGCATTGCTCCTTTGTTTCTTGGCTACCACTAACACTTTATATCTCTAAAGACTAAACAAATACTACAAAACTGGTAGTTTGTGGGCAGAAGGATTCCATTAGCTAATTCTTTAGGTGTTCACAGATTATTTTGTTTCTTTTCTTTTTTTCTTCACGTTCGCAAAATTTACTAAGCTTGAAGCAAAGTTATTTTCTCAGCTACAGAAGCTTTCAAATTTAAATAGGTTGTAAAACTCTATTTAAACTTTGCTATCATACCTTCAATTGTTTTCTTATAATTTTTAATTAAAGTATAGTTGAATTACAATGTTATGTTACTGCTGTACAGCAAAGTGACTCAAGTTTACATATATATATTGCTTTTTCATATTATTTTCTATTATGATTTTTTGCAGGATATTGAATATCATTTCATGGGCAATACAGCATTGTTTTGTTTCTAATTTTGTTTGAGATCCCATTTTAAAAGAACACATCATGCATTTTAAAGACTGAAAAAATATATTGAAGTTTGCATGCAATTTTGTTAACATTTGACAGTGGTCTTTGTATAAATAACAATACTTACAAAACTTAGTCACATCTTTTACCATATCTATGGGGTTGAAGGGTTTATTTTGTTTCTGCTTTTATTATTTTTATTTTCTTTTCTTTTCTTTCTTTTTTAAAATTTATTTATTTTAATTGGAGGTTAATTATTTTTACATTATTGTATTGGTTTTGCCATACATTGACAAGGGGGTTCAAGATGGGGAACTTGTGTTTCTGCTTTTAAATCTTGTGTTTTTGGTTAGTATTGTGGATAAATTATTTTATCTGGGGATCCTAGAATACATAATCTGTATATTTGCATATTCGCTGAAATAGGAAAGAGGTTGACCTGGAAAAAAGTTTAATTAGCAAATATTTAAAAAGGAATACAGTTTTCTTAGAGTTTTAGTAACTCTCTTGATGGGAACAGAGGCAAAAGTAATACAGGATCTTCCCAGGGCTTCAGTGGACAGATCATTTGTCCTTAGTGAAGTGCTGTATTGAACATGACATGCTGGATAAGTTGAAGAATAATCCAATGTAATGCCATGTAACATGAGGTGTTATCACATTACACAATGTATATCATGTAACATGTGACATCATATAACACATTGTGATGCCACATGACAAGGTTGTATCACATAAGGTGCACCATGTAACACAGTGTGATATCACATAATACAATGTGGTGTCATATAACACTGTGTCATGTCATGTAATAAAACATGACATCGTATAACGCATAACACATAATGTATAACATCATAACGTATAACACATAACGTATAATATCATAACCTAAACACAACAGTGATTATCATTCTCTTTTTCTTGCTAATTTTATTTTTTAAGTTATCATAGAGAAAAATTGATTTTTCTTTTCAAATTCAAAATTCTATGAACTTTAACAAAGATGTATATTTATGTAACTGCCACTATAATCAGAATACAGAATAGTTCTATCACCCCCCAAATTTCTTTGTATTATTCTTTTGTATCACTCTTTGCCTTAATCCTGGTGATTCATCATATGTTCTCCATCACTATATTTTTGTCTTTTGTAGAATGTCATACACACTGACTAAGACAACCTTTGGGACTGACTTTTCTCTCTCATATTCATCCATGTTATTGTTGGTATCAATAGTTCATTCTTTTTGTTGCTAAGCAGTCTTCCATGGTATGGAGATACCAGTTTGTTTATCCACTGGCCCATTGAAGGACATTTGGGTTGTTTCTAGTTTTTGGTAATTGTGAGTAAAGCTACTTCAAACATACATGTACACAGTTTTGTGTAAACTTAAGTTTTTATTTCTCTTGAGTAATTACCTAAGAGTGGGACTGCTGGATAATATTGTGAGTGTGTGTTTAGCTTTAAAAGCAACTGCTGCACCATTTTCCAGAGTGTCTGTAGTACTTTGCACTTCCACAGTAGTGTATGGGAATTACAGCAGCTCTATATCTTCATTAGCACTTGGAGGAGGTGATGTAGACTACATCTTAAATCTAGAACTCACGTGTTGTTATAATCTTTGTTTACCTCCCTATCGCCTGGTATCCCCTACCCCAGCTAGATTCAAAGGTACGGTCCATGCCATCTAAGCTTTTCTCTAGTTAGTGCCTTGTGTTAATGCCTGACACATTAGTAGATATAAGATATAGGTTAATATGGTGCATGTACAAACTTCGTGTTCTTATAGATTCCAATTTCATTATTGTGAGAATTTCATGTGTGGTTGACTCATCCTCAGCTCTCTAAAGAGCAAAAGCCTCTTGTGGGGATTCTTCATTGGGGAAATGATACCAGGGAAGAGAAGTAAGGGACAGATAAGCAGACTAGTGAAAGGAGTGAGTCAAAATGAGGCTGAATCTGACCACATTATGGGTCCATAGGATTATCTGAGAAGAAATATAAGATGTGTCTCAGGACTGTCTGTGGGGTTGTAGCATTACCCATTGGTGCCCATCATCCATTGGTCCAAGTTCTTTCCTATGGGATACGAACTTACAGGTGCATGTAGCTAATAAATGCATGAAGGGCATGCAACAGAGGAGCCCCTGCCGGGAAGCAGGTGTTGGTCCATGGATTCAGGGGCAGACTTGGTCGGGGTACAGCTAGGTATGAGAGCATAATTACATAGAAGTGGCCACTGCCACAGACTTCCAGTGAGTGACAGGAGAACCCCAAAGAACGCAAAGGTATGCAAGAGGTGGGCAACAATGAAGAAAGAAAAGCCCATGGTCACAATTCATATGCATCTGGCAAAGAAATAGTTCCCTAATGTTCAAGTACTTTTTATCTGTTAAGACACACTGGAATTAACTCCAGATTGCTCAAGCAGTTATGCAGAGACAGGTTCATATTCTCCACATGAAGTTCTTGGGTGCCAGATATGTTTCAAAATTCTGATTTTTTATTTATATTTTGCAAAGCCATGAGCACACACTGAATTGTATATATTAATAAAACCCCCGAGGGGTTCAGGGCCAGCCCCTTGTCCTTCAAGGGTTAATAATTCTGTAGTGAAACTTGAATATTTTCTACAAATGGGATAAGTTATGACCACAAATAGCCTTATTTCAGTTCAAATTGGATTTTGTTGTATGTTGACATAAAATGTAAAAAATTTGCTTTCCCAAATTTTAGGATTCTAAAATCTAAATTCTAAAATTGTGGATAACTGATTATAAAAACTATAAGAATCAGTGAGCTGGCTTCAAAATTTTACCTTTGTCTTTAAAATTTGTAGTCTTGATTAACAATTTTCTAGCTCTCCTTCTTTGAAATTAATTCACAGTATCCCCCTAGGTTTTCTCACAGTGAGTTTGATTAGATTTCACTTCTGGAGATATTTCTGTAACTATTTCCTTGATATTGTTTCAAAATTGCTGGCGTTGTCAGTGTCACTCAGAGAAATTTTATTGCCTTTGTTAAAGTATTTTTTCAGTTCAGTTCAGTCGCTCAGTGGTGTTCGACTCTCCGCGACCCCATGAATCACAGCACGCCAGGCCTCCCTGTCCATCACCAACTCCCGGAGTACACTCAAACTTTTTAGCTACCAACAAAACAATGTACTTTATATTAAGCAAAATAGGGAATTATTAGAATGATACTGTGGACTTCATGGCTGTCCAGTGGTTAAGACTCCTCACTTCCAATACAGGAGGTGCAGATTTGATCTCTGATTGGGAAACTAAGATCCCACAGGCCATGCGGTGTGGCCAAAAAAAGAGACAAATAAATAAAGTAAAACATAGAAAGGGACTCCAAGGAACATTGTGGTCCAAGGTGGGGGTGAGGTGGAGGGGGTGGAATGGGGCAGAAAGAAGCAGACTTAGGAAATGTTTGGAAAATCACCAAGACAAAGGACATGGTACAGTCAGCCAAACACTTTATTCTCTTCTAATTTTCTTGTCTTTTTTTTGGCTCATGGCAGAATGGAGATGATCTCATTAGTTTCCCAAATTATAGGATCTCAGTTTCAACCACGCAGAGCAAAAACGCTATTTTGAATCCCAAATTTCCTGGTGAAGAGTTTGTTTGACCCAGGTTGGGTTAATTTCCTTTCCTAATCCAGAAATTATGACCAAAATAACAAGTGGGCACATAGAAAATATGGCCAATCGATTTAAAAGGAAAGTACAATTAAATATTTAAAAAATCTATAAATTAAGTGAAAGATAGAAAATGGACAGGAATCATCAATAGACTCTTCACAAAAGAGAATATTAAAATGACTGAGATTACCAATAAGCATGTGAAAAAGTGCTTAACCTTATTCAGTTCAGTTCAGTTCAGTTCAGTCGCTCAGTCTTGTCCGACTCTCCACGACCCCATGAATCACAGCACGCCAGGCCTCCCTGTCCATCACCAACTCCCGGAGTTCACTCAAACTCATGTCCACAGAGTAGGTGATGCCATCCAGCCATCTCATTCTCAGTCGTCCCCTTCTCCTCCCATCCCCAACCTTTCCTAGCATCAGAGTCTTTTCCAGTGAGTCAACTCATCGCATGAGGTGGCCAAAGTATTGGAGTTTCAGCTTTAGCATCAGTCCTTCCAATATTAGTTATCAGTAAAATGTGAATCTAAACCACAAAAAGATATGGATATATCCGCATCTAAATGGCTAAAATCAAAGTCTGACAGCACCAAATATTAGAGAATGTAGAGCCACAGGAAGTGTCCTAAGCTGTTGACAAGTCTGTAAATTTGTACAGACTTTTGAAAACAATTTGTCAGTGTCTATAATACTAAAGTTTAGTAAAGCCCAGAAAGTTTGTTCTTAGTTATATGCTGAACAATAATGTGTATGTATGCACAACAAAAGACATGTATTAAAATGCTCATAGCAGCATTATTTATATTACTAATATCCCCAACCTGGAAGTCATTCACATATCTATCAACTCTAGACTTGATAAAGAAATTGTGGAATAATCATACAATGGAATATTCCACAAAATAAAAATAAATGTATTACTGAAACTGTAACAGTGTGACTGAATCTCACAAACATGTTGAACAAAAGAAAAGTCTGATAGAAATTCATACGTAGCATGTGATTCCGTGTATGAAGACTCAGAAACAGGCAAATCTACTTCGTGGGGTGTTAGGAATGAGACATTGAAAGGAGAATATAAGGAATGGAAGGAGATCTAATGGGGCTTTTGGTATATTGATAGTGTCCTGTTTCTTGCCCTGCTGGGGGATGTTACATTGTTAAGTTCCCTTTGTAATTGAGCTATGTGGTTTATTTAAAATTGATACACGTTTGTGTATGCATGCTATAGTTCAACTAAAATGTTTATAACATAATTTAATGAATATATTCACTGTATCATTCAGATGGCATACTCAAACTTGGTGGTGGTGGTGGTTTAGTCGCTGAGTTGTGTCTGACTCTTGTGACCCCATGGACTGTAGCCTACCAGGCTCCTCTGTCCATGGAATTTCCCAGGCAAGAATACTGGAGTGGGTTACTATTTCTGTCCCAGTGAACTCACTATTGGGCAAGATAGAGGAATCCATGAGGGGTACAGTGGTATCCCAGGCCAGTGTTTGTGTGTATATGTGTGTGTGTGTGAGAGAGAGAGCGAGAGCGAGCATCTTCCTAGGAACTAGAAGGATGTAATGACAAAACCACCTTGATAAGAGCTGTGTGACCTTCAGTGAAAGGACTCTGTAGGGAGTAGTCCAAAATAATGAATGCTGTGAGTCCTTGTCCCCAGATTCCATCTCCTGCTGGGCCTCCCCTTAGCAGAGCATACCTGGGAACCTGGGTATGACAACATCTTGATGTAATCCATTCAGAAAGCGAGCAAGAGAGGATGGAGGAGCATGAAGAGGGGCAGGAAGCTCAGCAGGGTCCTGTCCACTTACATTTTCCCATCAGTACTTATTGAAAGCTTAGTTGCAGCAAAATGATTAGAAATAGAATCACTTACTTTAAAATGCACTGGGATGACCCAGAGGGATGATATGGGGAGGGAGGTGGGAGGGGGGTTCAAGATGGGGAACACATATACACCCGGGGTGGATTCATGTCAATGTATAGCAAAACCAATACAATATTGTAAAGTAATTAGCCTCCAATTAAAATATTAAATTAAAAAAAATAAAATTACCTTTATTTTTTCAGTCTCAATTATTTAAAAACTACTGACACTGTAATCGTGGTGTTTCCTAAGCCTGATTGGAAGCCACACAAAAGTTTCCAGGTGTTGAAATGGAGCCACAAGCTTCACACTGAGCTTTGACATCAAAGCTGCTGCTGAATGTTTGTGGCCACATCCCTAGATCGAGTAGGGAGAGGGCAGAACTAAGGCCAGATTACCCTGGCTCAAAGTGTAGCTCTAGTACTTAGGTTTTTATTATTATTATTATTTTAAAAATTTATTTGCAGTTGTTTGATGCCCATTGTCACCTGCAGGGTGCCTCAGTGCTCTCTGTAAGGATGCTGTGAGGACTGAATCAGCTCAGGCAGGCAGAAGTCTTAGAAACAGTGCACCTGGCGCTGGATTAAATGTGATGTGAATGAACAATTCATGCTGATTGCTAAGTAACTCAGGAAAATACAAGATGATGAAAAATGGCCTTACTTTTGCTGGATTTTAAAGGGAAACTAGACAGAATAGGACTTTTCTCATGAGAGGGCACCTTACAGACTATATGTACAGGTAATGACATGCTCCTTCCTTTTGGTCTCAGGCCCTTTGTGTGTTAGTAGAACTTAACTCCTTGGTGATTTTCCTCATTGTCACCGTCAAATCTAACTCATCCCATGCTACCTGTCCTACTTGCCTAACCAACTGTGTACTGGGAGCTCCCTAAAAGCAGGCTTAAGATTGTACCCTGGAAGTTCAATGCTTGAGTGAATGACAGGTTTAGTGGTAGATTTAAAACTACCCCCTGGACACTCATGGTGTTTCTTTTCAACTGAAATTCCTTAATTATATGTGATAAATCTTATGTGGTCTATTTTAGGTAGTCAATGGCCAACACAATCTAGTGATACCTCACCAAAGGAGGCAGACAGGGTGGTTTGTACTCTATACAGTATGCAGTCCATTCACGAGTTTCTCTGGTTTGAAGGGTGAACATGAGGTGTGTAACTGTTGAGATATTCTCTAGAGATGCACCCTGAGTGGCTTAAGACTATAGGTTATCTCATCCTAACTTGAGGTAGTGGATTCATCAGAGCAGTATTGTTTATGACCAAAGGCACCAGAAAAATGTTCAGGTACAGTATGTTTTTTTATAAAAGACTACAAGGTTTCAGATAGAACATAGTCAAATTGTATCTCTGAGCATATGAGACAGATCACCTTTTGGGAAGAAGGTAGTGATTTTAGGTAGCAAAAGCATGTAATTTTGGTTACAAAAACAAACCTCAATAAATGTTATATGTTAGAAAGGAAAAAAAAAAAAAGAGAACTGAGCACATGAGAAGAGTCTACCTTGGTGCAAGGGAAAGACATTCTCACAGACTGGCTGAATTTTGGTTTTGCCCCCAATAAGCCATGTGGCCTGAAAAAAACCTGTTAATCATTGGGAGCCTCAGGGTTTCCTCATGAGCAGGGTTGCTACAAGGTGACCAGAATGTCTGTGCCATGGAGGCTGTTTAGTGAATGGTAGAAGTCTTGTTCTACTCTACTTTGAATCATATTGCCCAGGGCTTTAGGAACAGGGATAAAGTCACCTAATTAGCTCCTTGTTTTGCACTGAAGCTTGACCCTGTAGGAAATTTAAGTGAGAAAGTACAGAACCACTTAGCATAGAGTCTGCTTTAAGGAATGGTAGAGCTCTTGATAAAAGATTAATGCCCAGTTCAGTTCAGTTCAGTTCAGCCACTCAGTCGTGTCCGACTCTCCGCGACCCCATGAATCACAGCACGCCAGGCCTCCCTGTCCATCACCAACTCCCGGAATTCACTCAAACTCATGTCCATCGGTCGGTGATGCCATCCAGCCATCTCATTCTCTGTCGTCCCCTTCTCCTCCTGCCCCCAACCTTTCTCAGCATCAGAGTCTTTTCCAGTGAGTCAACTCGTCGCATGAGGTGGCCGAAGTATTGCAGTTTCTGCTTTAGCATGAATCCTTCCAATGAACACCCAGGATCGATCTCCCTTAGAATGGACTGGTTGGATCTCCTTGCCATACAAGGGACTCTCAACAGTCTTCTCCAACACCACAGTTCAAAAGCATCAATTCTTCAGCGATCAGCTTTCTTCACAGTCCAACTCTCACATCCATACATGACCACGGGAAAAACCATAGCCTTGACTAGATGGACCTTTGTTGGCAAAGCAATGTCTCTGCTTTCTAATATACATAACTTTCCTTCCAAGGAGTAAGCGTCTTTTAATTTCATGGCTGCAATCAGCATCCACAGTGATTTTGGAGCCCAAAAAAATAAAGTCTGACACTGTTTCCACTGTTTTTCCATCTATTTCCCATGAAGTGATGGGACCAGATGCCATGATCTTCGTTTACTGAATGTTGAGCTTCAAGCCAACCTTTTCACTCTCCTCTTTCACTTTCGTCAAGAGGCTTTTGAGTTCCTCTTCACTTTCTGCCATAAGGGTAGTGTCATCAGCATATCTGAGGTTATTGATTTTCTCCCAGCAATCTTGATTCCAGCTTGTGCTTCTTTCAGCCCAGCGTTCCTCATGATGTACTCTGCATATAAGTTAAATAAGCAAGGTGACAATATACAGCCTTGACGTACTCCTTTTCCTATTTGGAACCAGTCTGTTGTTCCATGTCCAGTTCTAAGTGTTGCTTCCTGACCTTCATACAGGTTTCTCAAGAGGCAGGTCAGGTGTTCTGGGATTCCCATCTCTTTCAGAATGTTCCACAGTTTATTGTGATCCACACAGTCAAAGGCTTTGGCATAGTCAATGAAGCAGAAATAGATGTTTTTCTGGAACTCTCTTGGTTTCTCCATGATCCATTGGATGTTGGCAATTTGATCTCTGGTGCCTCTGCCTTTTCTAAAACCTGCTTGAACATCTGGGAGTTCACGGTTCACATATTGCTGAAGCCTGGCTTGGAGAATTTTGAGCATGACATTACTAGCGTGTGAGATGAGTGCAATTGTGCGGTTGTTTGAGCATTCTTTATCATTGTCTTTCTTTGGGATTGGAATGAAGACTGACCTTTTCCAGTCCTATGGCCACTGCTGAGTTTTCAAAATTTGCTGGCATATTGGGTGCAGCACTTTCACAGCATCATCTTTCAAGATTTGAAATAGCTCAACTGGAATTCCATCACCTCCACTAGCTTTGTTCGTAGTGATGCTTTCTAAGGCCCACTTGACTTCACATTCCAAGATGTCTGGCTCTAGGTCAGTGATCACGTTATCGTGACTATCTTGGTCGTGAAGATCTTTTTTGTACAGTTCTTCTGTGTATTCTTGCCACCTCTTTTAATATCTTCTGCTTCTGTTAAGTCCATACCATTTCTGTCCATTATCGAGCCCATCATTGCATGAAATGTTCCCTTGGAATCTCTAATTTTCTTGAAGAGATAAGGAGGCATTAATTAATTAATCTTTTATCAAGAGCAACAGGATAAAGATAGCCCAGGTAAATGTGACTTTTTGTCTTTAGCCATCTCTACCCAACCAAACTTTTAATTTTTAGGGGCCTCAATGGTACATTGTTAGAATTTGCAGTAGAATGTGAAGCTGGAAATTGTGTTGTATCCATTAGCAGTCTTATCTTCCAGCATGCTGTAAAAGAGATACCACTTCATCCTTCATGACTAGCTATCATTGAGGAGCTATCTCTGAGAACAGAATGAAATGTTACTTACAGTCACCTGGGGGGACACATTAGAAAATGCTGCTTGGATTCCTCAGTGAAGGCACTAATTGCCAATCAGATGTACTTATGCACAGGCAGCTTGATAGGTGCTCTAGAGAATTTAGCAGACAAAAGTTGCATATATGGAAAAATCAGGCATTCCAGCTACTTTGATTAGAAAACTTCAGTGATTTCTTTCTGCAGAATGAAGTCCCCATGCACTTCCCAATCAGGACATCTTTCTTTTATTATGGTACAAAATATATATCACAAAGTTTGTCATTTGATATATTTTAAGAGTACAGTTCAGCATTAGTAATCACATTCAGAATGTCATTTATCCATTACCACAGTTTATTAAAAAAATTTTCATCACCCCAGAGAGAAACTTTGTAACCATTAAGCAGTAATTCCTCATTCTCTTCCCCTCAGCCCTCAACTCTTGGTACCCTTTATTCTGCCTTTTGTCTCTATGAATTTGTCTATTCTAGATATTTCATATAAGTGGAATCATAAAATAATTGTTCTTTTGTGTCTGATTTATCTCCGAATAATGTTTTAATGGTTCACTGATGCTATTGCATGTATCAAAACTTCATTCTTTTTATGGACATATAATATTCTGTTTTATGTATATACCATATTTTGTTTATATGTTTATCTGTCGATGGACATTTTGGTTGTTCAAGATTATGACTGCTGTGAAGTCCCCAATTTAATTTACTTTTGAGTATATGCCTGAGAATAGAATTGCTGGGCCATATGTTTAGCTTTTTGATAATCTGGAAAACTATTTCCCACAGCAATTTCACTGTTTTACATTCCCACTTGAAAAATATAAGGGCTCCAATTTTGCCACCTCCTCTCCGATACTTGGGCTATTTCTATTTTCTCTAATTATAACTATCCTAGTAGGTGTAAAATTTTATCTCATTATGGCTTAGATTTGCATTTTCCTAATGACCACCTCAAAACTTTGGCCACCTCATGCGACGAGTTGACTCACTGGAAAAGACTCTGGCTCTGGGAGGGATTAGGGGTGGGAGGAGACGGGGACGAAGAGAATGAGATGGCTGGATGGCATCACCGACTCGATGGACATGAGTTTGAGTGAACTCCAGGAGTTGGTGATGCACAGGGAGGTCTGGCGTGCTGTGATTCATGGGGTCGCAAAGAGTCGGACACGACTGAGCGACTGAACTGAACTGAACTGGATGACTAACGATGAGCATTACAGAAATGGCTACTCAAGTCCATTGCCCATTTTTATTGATAAATTGTGTTGTCTTTTTGTCATTGAGTTTTTTGTATTTTTGTAGTCTTCTTATTAAACTATTATTAGTTACATGATTTGCAAATATTGTCTACTATTCTATAGGTTGTCTTTTCACTTTCTGAAAATGTCTTTTTTTCTTTTAATTTATTTTTTTTATTGAAGGATAATTGCTTTGCAGAATTTTGTTGTCTTCTGTCAGAGCTCAACGTGAATCAGCCATAGGTATACACATATCCCCTCCCCTTTGAACCTCCCTCCCATCTTCCTCCCCATCCCACCCCTCCAGGTTGATACAGAACCCTGTTTGAGTTTTCTGAGCCATACCACAAATTCCCATTGGCTATTTAATTCCATATGTTAACGTAAGTTTCCATGTTACTCTTTCCATACATCTTACTCTCTCCTCCCCTCTCCTTACGTCCATAAGTCTATTCTCTATGTCTGTTTCTCCATTGTTGCCCTGTAAATAAATTCTTCAGTACCATTTTTCTAGATTCTGTATATGTGCGTAAGAATATGATATTTATTTTTCTCTTTCTGATTCGCTTCAGTCTGTATAATAGGTTCTAGATTCCTTTAAATGGCCGAGTAATATTCCATTGTGTATATATACCACAACTTCTTTATCCATCATCTGTTGATGGACATCTAGGTTGCTTCCATGTTCTAGCTATTGTTAATAGTGGTACAATGAACAGTGGGATACATTTGTCTTTTTCAGTTTTGGTTTCCTCAGGGTATATGCCTAGGAGTGGGATTTGCTGGGTCATATGTTGTTCCATTCCTAGTTTTTTTAAAGGAATCACCATACAGTTGTCCTTAGTGGCTGTTTCAATTCACATTCCCATGAAAAGTGCAAGAGTGTTCCCTTTTATCCACACCCTTGCCAGCATTTATTGTTTGTAGACTTTTTGATGAGGGCCATTCTGACTGGTGTGAGGTGATATCTCATTGTGGTTTTGATTTGCATTTCTCTAATAATGAGTGATGCTGAACCTTTTTTCATGTGTTTGTTAGCCATCTGTAAGTCTTCTTCGGAGAAATGTCTGTTTAGGTCTTTTTTGATTGGGTTGTTTGTTTTTCTGGTATTGAGCTGTATGAGCTTGTATATTTTGGAAATTAATCCTTTGTCAGTTGTTTCATTTGCTATTATTTTCTCCCATTCTGAGGGCTGTCTTTTCACCTTGCTTATCATTTCCTTTGCTGTGCAAAAGCTTTTAAGTTTAATCAGTTCCTATTTGTTTGCTTTTGTTTTTATTTCCATTACTCTAGGAGGTGAGTTATAGAGGATCTTGCTTTGATTTATGTCATCAGGTGTTCTGCCTATGTTTTCCTCCAAGAATTTTATAGTTTCTGGTCTTACATTTAGGTCTTTAATCCATTTTGAGTTTACCTTTGTGTATGGTGTTAGGACGTGTTCTAATTTCATTCTTATATACATAGCTGTCCAGTTTTCCCAGGATCATTTATTAAAAAGGCTGTCTTTGCCCCATTATATATTCTTTCCTCCTTTGTCAAAAATAAGGTAACCATAGGTGCATGGGTTCATTCTGGTTTTTCGATCTTGTTTCATTGGTCTATATTTCTGTTTTTGTGCCAGTACCATACTTTCTAGATGACTGTAGCATTGTGGTGTAATCTGAAGCCATGAAGGTTGATTCCTCCAGCTCCATTCTTCTTTCTCAAGACTGCTTTGGCTATTCAGGGTCTTTTGTGTTTCCATATGAATTGTGAAATTTTTTGTTCTAGTTCTGTGAAAAATGCCATTGGTAATTTGATAGGGATTGCGTTGAATCTGTCGGAGAAGGCAATGGCAAGTCACTCCAGTACTCTTGCCTAGAAAAGCCCATGGATGGAGGAGCCTGGTAGGCTGCATTCCATGGGGTCTCTACGAGTCAGACATGACTGAGCGACTTCACTTTCACTTTTCTCTTTGACACATTGGAGAAGGAAATGGCAACCCACTCCAGTGTTCTTGCCTGGAGAATCCCAGGGACGGGGGAGCCTTGTGGACTGCCATCTATGGGGTCACACAGAGTCGGACACGACTGAAGTGACTTAGCAGCAGCAGCAGCAGCGTTGAATCTGTAGATTGCATTTGGTAGTATAGTCAGTTTCACAATATTGATTCTTCTACTCAGGAACATGGAATATCTCTCCATCTGTTTATGTCGTCTTTGATTTCTTTCATCTGCTGCTGCTGCTAAGTCACTTCAGTCGTGTCTGACTCTGACAGAGTCTCTGACTCTGGCAGAGACATTACATTGCCAACAAAGGTCCATATTGTCAAACCTATGGTTTTTTCCAGCAGTCATGTATGGATGTAAGAGCTGGACCATAAAAAAGACTGAGCACTAAAGAATTGATGCCTTAGAACTGTGATGCCGGAGAAGTCCCTTGAGAGTCCCTTTGGACATCAATGAGATAAAACCAGTTCAGTTCAGTTCAGTCGCTCAGTCGTGTCGGACTCTCCACGACCCCATGAATCACAGCACGCCAGGCCTCCCTGTCCATCACCAACTCCGGAGTTCACTCAAACTCATGTCCACAGAGTCGGTGATGCCATCCAGCCATCTCATCCTCCGTGGTCCCCTTCTCCTCCCGCCCCCAACCTTTCCCAGCATCAGAGTCTTTTCCAGTGAGTCAACTCGTTGCATGAGGTGGCCAAAGTATTGCAGTTTCAGCTTTAGCATCAGTCCCTCCAATGAACATCCAGGATTGATCTCCTTTAGAATGGACTGGCTGGATCTCCTTGCAGTATAAGGGACTCTCAAGAGTCTTCTCCAGCACCACAGTTCAAAAGCATCAATTCTTCGGCGATCAGCTTTCTTCACAGTCCAACTCTCACATCCATACATGACCACGGGAAAAACCATAGCCTTGACTAGACGGACCTTGGTTGGCAAAGTAATGTCTCTGCTTTTTAATATACTATCAAGGTTGGTCATAACTTTCCTTCCAAGGAGTAAGCGTCTTTTAATTTCATGGCTGCAATCAGCATCTGCAGTGATTTTGGAGCCCAAAAAAATAAAGTCTGACACTGTTTCCACTGTTTTTCCATCTATTTCCCATGAAGTGATGGGACCAGATGCCATGATCTTTGTTTTCTGAATGTTGAGCTTCAAGCCAACCTTTTCACTCTCCTCTTTCAATTTGATTAAGAGGCTTTTGAGTTCCTCTTCACTTTCTGCCATAAGGATAGTGTCATCTGCATATCTGAGGTTATTGATATTTCCCCCAGCAGTCTTGACTCCAGCTCGTGCTTCTTCCAGCCCAGCGTTCCTCATGATGTACTCTGCATATAAGTTAAATAAGCAAGGTGACAATATACAACCTTGACGTACACCTTTTCCTATTTGGAACCAGTCTGTTGTTGCATGTCCAGTTCTAAATGTTGCTTCCTGACCTGCATACAGGTTTCTCAAGAGGCAGGTCAGGTGGTCTGGGATTCCCATCTCTTTCAGAATGTTCCACAGTTTATTGTGATCGACACAGTCAAAGGCTTTGGCATAGTCAATGAAGCAGAAATAGATGTTTTTCTGAAACTCTCTTGCTTTCTCCATGATCCAGCGGATGTTGGCAATTTGATCTCTGGTGCCTCTGCCTTTTCTAAAACCTGCTTGAACATCTGGGAGTTCACAGTTTACATACTGCTGAAGCCTGGCTTGGAGAATTTTGAGCATGACTTTACTAGCGTGTGAGACGAGTGCAATTGTGCGGTAGTTTGAGCAATCTTTGGCATTGCCTTTCTTTGGGATTGGAATGAAGACTGACCTCTTCCAGTCCTGTGGCCACTGCTGAATTTTCCAAATCTGCTGGCATATTGAGTGCAGCACTTTCACAGCATCATCTTTCAAGACTTGAAATAGCTCAACTGGCATTTCATCACCTCCACTAGCTTTGTTCGATAAGGCCCACTTGTCAGAGGGCAGACAAACTGAAATCATAATCACAGGAAACTAGCCGATCTGATCACATGGACCACAGCTGAATGTGGTCCCCTGGAGAAGGGAATGGCAAATCACTTCAGTATACTTGCCTTGAGAACCCCATGAACAGTAACAAAGGGCAAAATGATAGGATACTGAATGAGGAATTCCCCAGGTCGGTAGGTGCCCAGTATGCTACTGGAGCTCAATGGAGAAATAACTCTAGAAGGAATAAAGGGATGGAGCAAAAGCAAAACCAATACCCAGTTGTGGATGTGACCAGTGATAGAAGCAATGTCCGGTGCTGTAAAGAGCAATATCGCATAGGAACCTGGAATGTTAGGTCCATGAATCAAGGCAAATTGGAAGTGGTCAAACAGGAGATGGCAAGAGTGAACATAGACATTCTAGGAATCAGTGAATTAAAGTGGACTGGAATGGGTGAATTTAACTCGGATGACCATTATATCTACTACTGAGGGCAGGAATCCCTTAGAAGAAATGGAGTAGCCATCATGGTCAACAAAAGAGTCCGAAATGCAGTACTTGGATGCAATCTTAAAAATGACAGAATGATTTCTGTTCATTTCCAAGGCAAACCATTCAATATTACAGTAATGCAGGCTTATGCCCCAACCAGTAATGCTGAAAAAGCCGAAGTTAATCGGTTCTATGAAGACCTACAAGACCTTTTAGAACTAACACCCAAAAAAGATGTCCTTTTCATTATAGGGGACTGGAATGCAAAAGTAGGAAGTCAAGAAACACCTGGAGTAACAGGCAAATTTGGCCTTGGAGCACGGAATGAAGCAGGGCAAAGGCTAATAGAGTTTTGCCAAGAGAATGAACTGGTCATAGCAAACACCCTCTTCCAACAACACAAGAGAAGACTCTACACATGGACATCACCAGATGGTCAACACCGAGATCAGATTGATTATATTCTTTGCAACCAAAGATGGAGAAGCTGTATACAGTTAGCGAAAACAAGACCAGGAGCTGACTGTGGCTCAGATCATGAACTCCTTATTGCGAAATTCAGGCTTAAATTGAAGAAAGTAGGGAAAACCACTAGACTATTCAGATATGACCTAAATCAAATCCCTTAAGATTATACAGTGGAAGTGAGAAATAGATTTAAGGGACTAGATCTGATAGATAGAGTGCCTGATGAACTCTGGACGGAGGTTCGTGACATTGTACAGGAGACAGGGACCAAGACCATCCCCATGGAAAAGAAATGCAAAAGAGTGAAATGGCTGTCTGAGGAGGCCTTACAAATAGCTGTGAAAAGATGACTGATATGATCTCAATTTTCTTAAATTTCCTGAGGTTTGATTTGTGACACAAGGTGTGGTCTATCCTGGAGAATGCTCCACGTGCACTTGAGAAGAAGGTATATTCTTCTGTGTTTGGATGGAACATCCTGAAGATATTAATGAGATCCATCTTATCTAATGTATCATTTAAGACTTCTGTTTCCTTGATAATTTTCTGTTTTGATGATCTGTCCATTAGTGTGAGTGGGGTGTTAAAGTCTCCTACTACATTGTAAGAATAGTGAATCTGTCTATTCTGGGCGTCTACACCTAGTCGCAGACCTTCTGCAGGCTCTTTTTAAGGAAGCCTATTCTCTTCAGAAGCAGCTCATGGAACTGCTGGATATGGTGTGCATGAACCCTTTAATAGATGAGCATGATGATATTTTGAATATGGTAGTAGGTGAGTGAGAAAAACTTACTACTTAGTATGTGATGTATATTGACTATAAACCATGCATCAACTAAATTATTGAACCCAATCATTGTTTCAAAGTAATGATTCATGATGTTAAATGTATAAAAAAATTTAAATCCTACCCAATAAACTTTTGATCTTTTCAATTTTTAGATTTCATAAAGTTGATATTTGATGCATTAACATAGATTTATATATTTAGTGATTTTCCCTACTTTCTTCAGTTTAAGTCAGAATTTGGCAAAACGAGTTCATGATCTGAGCCACAGTCAGCTTCTGGTCTTGTTTTTGCTGACTGTATAGAGGTTCTCCATATTTAGTTGCAAATAATATAATCAATCTGATTTTGGTATTGACCATCTGGTTATGTCAGCTGTTTTATTGACTACACCAAAGCCTTTGACTGTGTGGATCACAACAAACTGTGTGAAATTCTTCAAGAGATGGGAATAATAGACTACCTTACCTGCCTCCTGAGACATCTGTATGCAGGTCAAGAAGCAACAGTTAGAAATGGACATGGAACAAGACTCGTTCCAAATAGGAAAAGGAGTACATCAAAGCTGTATATTGTCACCCTGCTTATTTAACTTATATGCAGAGTACATCATGTGACATGCTGGGCTGGATGAAGCACAAGCTGGAATCAAGATGTTGGGAGAAATATCAATAACCTCAGACATGCAGATGACACCATCCTTATGGCAGAAAGTGAAGAAAAACTAGAGCCTCTTGATGAAAGTGAAAGAGGAGAGTGAAAAATTTGGCCTAAAGCTCAACATTCAGAAAACTAAGATCGTGGCATCCGGTCCCATCACTTGATGGCAAATAGATGGGGAAACAATGGAAACAGTGAGAGACTTTATTTTCTTGGACTCCAGAATCACTGCAGATGGTGATTGCAGCCATGAAATTAAAAGACGATTACTCCTTGGAAGGAAAGCTATGACCAACCTAAACAGCATATTACAAAGCAGAGAGATTACTTTCCCAACAAAGGTCCGACTAGTGAAAGCTATGGTTTTTCCAGACGTGTATGGATGTGAGAGTTGGGCTATAAAGTAAACTGAGTACCAAAGAATTGATGCTTTTGAACTATGGCGTTGGAGAAGACTCTTGAGAGTCTCTTGGGTTTCAAGGAGATCCAACCAGTCCATCCTAAAGGAAATCAGTCCTGAATATTCATTGGAAGGACTGATGCTGAAGCTGAAACTCCAATACGCTGGCCACCTGGTGCGAAGAGCTGACTCATTTGAAAAGACCCTGATGCTGGGAAAGATTGAAGACGGGAGGAGAAGGGGACGACAGAGGATGAGATGGTTGGATGGCATCACTGACTCAATGGACATGAGTTTGAGTAAGCTCCAGGAGTTGGTGATGGACTGTGCTGCAGTCCATGGGGTCGCAAAGAGTCAGAGACAACTGAGCAGCTGAACTGAACTGATATATTTAGTCAATATTCAAAGTAGATTGTTTCGCCACAATGATTAGCAAAGAAAGCTGTGCAACCTTGTACCTTTTAAAGCAGTAGCTTTCAGAATTTTTAAGCCATAAATCCATGGTAAGAAAGTTTTCATTCCTTCCTGAAACACATATAATCACATATGTATGTGTATGTTTGTGCATGTGTATGTATATACTATGTTTATTTATTGTACATGTAATAATGTACTCTGTAGTGTACATGTAATAATGGAGAAGGAAATGGCAACCCACTCCAGTGTTCTTGCCTGGAGAATCCCAGGGACGGGGGAGCCTGGTGGGCTGCCGTCTATGGGGTCGCACAGAGTCGGACACGACTGAAGCGACTTAGCAGCAGCAGTAGCAGCAGCAACTATTATTGTGTTACTGTCAGTTTTTCCTTTTATGTCTATTAGTGTTTGTCTTATGTATTGGGTTTTCCTATGTTGGGTGCATATATATTTACAACCGTTATGTCTTCCTCTTGGATTGATCCCTTGATCATTATGTAGTGTCCTTCCTTATCTCTTGTAATATTCTTTATTTTAAGGTCTACTTTGTCTGATATGAGGATTGATACTCCAGCTTTCTTTTGCTTCCCATTTGCATGGAATATATTTTTTCCAGCCTCTCACATTCAGTCTATATGTGTCTTTAGGTCTGAAATGGGTTTCTTGTAGACAGCATATATATGGATCTTGTTTTTGAATCCATTCAGCCAGTCTGTGTCTTTTGGTTGGAGCATTTATTCCATTTCCATTTAAAGTAATCATTGATATATATGTTCCTATTGACATTTTCTTAATTGTTTGGGGTTGAGTTTGTAGATCTTTTTCTTCTCTTGTATTTCTTGACTATATAAGTCCCTTTAACATTTGTTGTAAAGCTGGTTTGGTGGTACTGAATTCTCTTAACTTTTGCTTGTATGAAAAGCTTTTTATTTCTCCAACAATTTTGAATGAGACCCTTGCTGGATACAGTAATCTTGGTTGTAGATTTTTCCCTTTCAGTACTTTAAATATATCCTGCCATTCCCTTCTGGCCTGCAGAGTTTCTGCCGAAAAATCAGCTGTTAAGGATATGGGGTTTTCCTTGTATGGCACTTGTTGCTTCTCCCTTGTGGCTTTTAATATTCTTTCTTTGTGTTTATTGTTTGTTAGTTTGATTAGTATGTGTCTTGGCATGTTTCTCCTTGGGTTTATCCTGTATGGGACTCTTTGTGCCTCTTGGAATTGATTGTCTGTTTCCTTTTTCATGTTGGGGAATTTTTCAACTGTAACCTCTTCAAACATTTTTCCATTTTTTCACACCCTTTCTTTTTCTCTTTTTCTTTGGGGACCCCTATGATTTGAATGTTGCTGAATTTGATATTGTGCCTGAGGTCTCTGAGACTATCCTCAGTTCTTCTCATTCTCTTTACTTTAGTCTGATCTTTAGAAGTTATTTTCACCATTTTATCTTCCAGCTCATTGATTCGTTCTTTTGCTTCAGATATTCTGCTATTGATTCTTTCTAGAGAATTTTTAATTCCAAAAATTGTGTGGTTTGTCTCAGTATGTTTATTCTTTAATTCTTCTAAGTCTTTGTTAATTGATTCTTGCATTTTCACTACTTTGTTTTCAATGTTTTTGATCATATTTGCTGTTTTGATCATTATTCTGAATTCTTTTTCAGGTAGTTTGTCTGTTTCCTCTTTATTTATTTGGGCTTCTGTGTTTCTAGTTTGTTCCTTCATTTGCTTAGTATTTCTCTACCTTTTGATTATTTTTTTTTAAAACTTATTGTGTTTGAGAGCTCCTTTTCCCAGGCTTCAAGGATGAATTCTTTCTTCCTTTTGGTTTCTGCCACGCTATGGTTGGTCCAGTGGTTTGTCTAAGGTTCCTATAGGGTGAGATTTGTACAAGCTTTTGTTTGTTTATTTGTTTGTTTTACCTCTGATGAACAAGGATGAGTGAGGTGGTAATCCTGTCTCCTGATGATTTGGTTTGTATTTTTGTTTTGTTTGTTGTTTAGATGAGGCATCCTGCACAGTGTGTTACTGGTGGTTGGGTGATACTGGGTCGTCTTTTATTCAGGTGGTTTCCTTCGTGTGAGTTCTCACTATTTGCTACTCCCCAGGGTTAGTTTTCTGGTAGTCCAGGGTCTTGGAGTCAGTATTCCCACTCCAAAGGCTCAGGGATTGATCTCTGGTCAGGAATGAAGATTCAAGTGGTTTGTCATGGCATTAAGTGAGATTAAAATAAATATCCAAAATGAGAAAGCAAAGATGAACCCCAGACAAGTGGCAGTTACAAAATCAGGCAAATAATAGTTTAAATAATAGAATATACACATATACATATACACCCATGAGCAAAGTCAAAACAGTCCAACAAAAATAAAGTACAATAGATTGACCCAGTGAAGAAAGGAAATCAAAAATTGCATTTTCTTGTTAAGAACAAAACTAAATAAAGCACAAGTCAGAAAACAAAATTAAAGCAAGGTGTCAAGTGGGGAATAAAGCAATGAAAATAAAACTAACAAATATGTTGAGAGGACAGGAAAGAATGAAAAGAATGAAAGAATAAGTATGCAAAGTTAAATAGAGTTAGATAAAAAAGATTTGTATACACTAAAGATCAACTGCAAGGTGAAAAGAACAGTAGGAAAAACAAACAAAGGAATAGATGTAGAAAAATAATAATAGGTTTAAAAAATCAAAATTAAAAAAAGAGAAAAAAGAAAAAAGGAAAACTCCGCAGAATGGCAAAAGCTTAGCGTAGAGGCAGAGGTTTATAAAAACAATAAAAAATGTGACTGACAAAGATAAAAAAAAGCTCAAAAGCTTAATTAGATTACATGGTGCCAATAAAAGCAACAACTACAATGGCGGGGGGCAGGATGGGTGGCAGCGAGAAAAAAAGATCCAAAAGAATCTACAGAACAAGTCAAAACACAAGAATAATAAATGTTTTTCTTGAATCACTGCTGTCAGAGTACTTTCCCTTGCTGGAAGTCACAGTCCACCTCACCTCCCTAGGATGCCCTCCAACACAGAAGTGCATGCAGAACATCAGCTGAGCTCTCTGGACCTGTTGTGGGGGCAACTCAGATTTTAACGTGGTCCTACTTCTCTGTGTTCTTGCTTCAAATGTCCATAACTATCAGAACTAGTGCATTTTCTTTTGTGGGAGCTCTCAGTGACCTTTTATATATTCCACAGACACAGTCTGCCTAACTGATCGGGTGGAATTAATCTACAGCTTGTACAGCTGGTGGAAAGTTTTGGATTTTCTTTCTTAGTCACACTGCCCCTGGGTTTCAATTGTGGTTTTATTTCCACCTCTACATGTAGATCGTCCACTGGGGTTTGCTCCTGAGGCTGCCCTGGAGGACTTGGTTTGCCCCTGTGAGGGTCAGGTGTGGAGGTGGTGCAAGTTGCTTGGATTGCAGGGGTTGTGGCAGCACCAGGTACTCAGGGGAGTTGGCAGCTTGGGCAGCAAGAAATATAGTTCTCTAGAAGGGTATGGCAACCAGTATTGGCCAATACACCCCAGTATTCTTGCTTGGAGAACCCCCTTCCCTGACAGAGAAGTCTGGCAGGCCACAGTCTACAGGGTTGCAATGAGTCGGACACTACTGAAGCAATCCTGTGTGCATAGAGGCAAGACATTTTTTGCTTGTGGTAGCTCTGCCCTAGTGAGAGTTGATCATGAAGGTGGCACAGCTGCTTGGCTTGCAGGGACCCTGGCGGTGCCAAGTGTGCAGGGACATGGACTGCCTCTGATGCAGGAGTTATGGCCTTATCAGAGTCTTTTTTCAAGCCTCTTGTAGCTGGCGATCAGGCCTCTTTAGTCAGTTTTTCTCTGTAGCTGCAGGTTAAGGCACTTAGAGAGTTCCCTTGCTTGAGGTCCTTCTCTGTTGTTTGGTGTGTCAGGCACATAGAGGGTGCCCCCTGGCTTGGGTCCTACTCTGTAGATCGGTGGCCTCAGGCACTTAAAGGGGCACCCTTGGTGGGGGTCAGCTCTGTAGTTCAGCACATGAGTCACTTAAAGGAACACCCTGGGTGGGCTCCTACTCTGTCGTTCAGTGCATCAGACATTTGATGGGCCGGACTCTCTATTGGTCAGCTGCCAATGCTGGCGTGTAGGGAGAGAGAGGCTATAGTGATGGCTTCACCTGGTATGCATGACTCAGCAGTATTGCCTTGCTTCCATGGCTGCCTGACTTTCCTCCACAGGCATTTCCCACCACAGTCTCCCTCGCAACCCCTTGATCTGTCTCTCAGCACTCTCTCACCCTGGGAGTGCTCCACAATCCCTAAACTCCAGCTCCCAGTTACTGCACCTTCCAGGGTCCTGTGTACCTGTCCAGGGTATGTATGGCTGCGGCAAGGACTGTCTGATTCTCATTCCATTTAGGCTGCCACAGATCAGCTGTTTCACTCTCAGCCTTAAATGTTTCTCCTCTGACTCAGACAATTGCCCTGATGTGGGGACTGAATCCCTGCTTCAGTTCTCCCACCCACCTAGGGGAGGTCCAGTCCTACTAACACTCCTGTTTTCCGCCCTAGTTCCTTCACCTACTTAGTTTTGCATGGTTCTATAAATTCTTTTCCTCTGGTCAGGTAATCCTGTCCACTCTCAGCTGGTGTTTTGCATGCACTTCTGTGTCTGAAGGTGTATTCCTGTTGTATCTGTGGAGAGAGATGTACTCCATGTCCACCTACTCCTCCGCCATCGTGTTCTCTCTGATAATGTCTTTTGATGCACAAAAGGTTTTAATTTTGATGAAGTCAAATTTGTTTTTTCCTATGTTGTTTGTGTTTTACTATCATATCTAAGAATCCATTGCAAAATCCAAGGTCAGAAAGATTTACCTTTATGTTTTCTTCTAAGACTTTTATGGCTTTAACTGTTATATTTTTCACTGATACATTCTGAGTTAATTTTGTATATGGTGTGATGAAGGGGTCCAACTTTATTCTTTTGCATGTGGAAATTCAGTTGTCCTAGCTCCATTTGTTGAAGAGATGACTCTTTTTCCATTGAATGGATGTGACAGCCTTCTCAAAAATCAACTTGTCATAGATATTTGGGTTTATTTATGGACTCTAAGTTCTATTCCAGTACCCCATGGTTTTTATTACTGTAGCTTTGTAGCAACTTTTGAAATTAGAAAATATAAGTTCTCAGACTGATCTTTTTCAAATGGTTTTGGCTGTTTGGGAACCCTTGCAATCCCATGATTTTGAGTTGGATTTTTCATTTATGCAAGGAAAACATTTTGCTAGAAAATACACTTAATCTGTAGGTCTCTTTGGGTCATATTAACATCTTAGAAATATTAAGGTTTTCTACTCACAAAGATGGGATTTCTCTTTGTTAATTTTTTTCAGCAATGTTTCTAGTTTTCAGTGTACAAATCTTTTACCTTTTCAGTTTATTTATTCCCTGGTATTCTATTCTTGGGCTTCACTGATGGCTCAGACAGTGAAGAATCTACCCACAATGTAGGAGACCTGAATTTGATCCCTGGGTTGGGAAGATCCCCTGGAGAAGGAAATGGCAACCCCACTACAAAATTTGTGCCTTGAAAATAACAAGACAGGGGAGCCTAGTTGGCTACAGTCTATGGGGTTGTAAAGAATTGGACACGACTGAGGACTAACACTTTCACTTTTTTCTATTCTTCTAGATGCTCTTGAAATGCAGTTGCTTACTTATTCTTTCCAGATAACTTATTACAAATATATAGAAACACAACTGACATTTGTGCATTGATTTCATACCCTGCAAATTGTTTGTTGCTTTTTTTCTGGATTCTTTTTCTGGATATTTTCTATGTATAAGACCATGTCATCTGTTAGTATTTACTTTACTTCTTCCTTTCCAACTCAGAGACATTTTATTTCTTTTTCTTGATAATTCTTTCTCAATTGAAGTTCCAGTTCATTGTTGACTAGAAGTGATAAAAGTGGGCATACTTATTTTATCCATGATCGTAAGCTAAAATCTTGCATCTTTTCACTAAAGACTATGGTGTTCAGTTCAGTTCACTTCAGTCGCTCAGTCGTGTCTGACTCTTTGCGACCACATGAATTGCAGCATGCCAGGCCTCCCTGTCCATCACCAACTCCCAGAGTTTACCCAAACTCATGGCCATCGAGTCAGTGATGCCATCCAGCCATCTCATCCTCTGTCGTCCCCTTCTCTTCTAACCCCCAATCCCTCCCAGCATCAGAGTCTTTTCCAGTGAGTCAACTCTTCTCATGAAGTGGCCGAAGTATTGGAGTTGCAGCTTTAGCATCAGTCCTGCCAGTGAACACCCAGGACTGATCTCCTTTAGGATGGACTGGTTGGATCTCCTTGCAGTCCAAGGGACTCTCAAGAGTGTTCTCCAACACCACAGTTCAAAAGCATCAATTCTTCGGCGATCAGCTTTCTTCACAGTCCAACTCTCACATCCATACGTGACCACTGGAAAAACCATAGCCTTGACTAGACGGACCTTTGTTGGCAAAGTAATGTCTCTGCTTTTTAATATGCTATCTAGGTTGATCATAACTTTCCTTCCAAGGAATAAGCGTCTTTTAATTTCATGGCTGCAATCAGCATCCACAGTGATTTTGGAACCCAAAAAAAGTAAAAAGTCTGACACTGTTTCCACTGTTTCCCCTTCTATTTGCCATGAAGTGATGGGACCAGGTGCCACGATCTTAGTTTTCTGAATGTTGAGCTTTAAGCCAACTTTTTCACTTTCCTCTTTCACTTCCATCAAGAGGCTTTTTAGTTTCTCTTCACTTTCTGCCATAAGGGTGGTGTCGTCAGCATATCTGAGGTTATTGATATTTCTCCCGGCAATCTTGATTCCAGCTTGTGCTTTTTCCAGCCCAGCGTTTCTCCTGATGTACTCTGCATATAAGTTAAATAAGCAGGTGACAATATACAGCCTTGATGTACTCCTTTTCCTATTTGGAACCAGTCTGTTGTTCCATGGTGTTAGCTCTGGGTTTTTTGTAAAGTTCCTTTATCGTGTTGATGAAGAAACTTCCCTTCTATTCTTATTTTTCTGGGTATTTTGAATTATAAAGATGCTGGATTTTGTCAAATATCTTTTCTGTGTCAATTGAGATAATCATATAATTTTTTCCCTTTCATTCTATTAACGTGGTGGTGTTGCTGTTCAGTCACTCAGTCGTGTTCAACTCTTTGTAATCCCACGGACTGTAGCATGCCAGCCTTCCCTGTCCTTCATTGTCTTCTGGACTTTGCTCAAATTTGTGTCCATTGAGTCAATGATGCCATCCAACCATCTCATCCTCTGCTGCACCCTTCTCCTCCTGCCTTCAATCTTTTCCAGCATCAGGGTCTTTTCCAATGAGTTGGCTCTTTGCATCAGGTGGTCAAGGTTTTGGAGTTTCAGCTCTCAAGAGTCTTCTCCAGCACCACAATTTAAAAGCATCAATTCTGTATTAAGCCTTCTTTATGGTTCAGCTGTCACATATGTACATGACTACTGGAGAAACCATAGGTTTGTTGGTAAAGTGACATCTCTGCTTTTTAATACACTGTCTAGATTTGTCATAGTTTTTTTTCCAAGAAATGAGAGTCTTTTAATTTTCTGGCTGTAGTCACCATCCAGAGTGATTTTGGAGCCCAGGAAATTAAAATCTGTCACTGACTCCATTGTTTCCCCATCTATTTGCCGTGAAGTGATGGAACTGTATGCCATGATCTTTGTTTTTTGAATGTTGAGTTTTAGGCCAGTTTTTTCTCTCTCCTCTTTCACTTTCATCAAGAGGCTTTTTAGTTCCTCTTCCCTTTCTGCTATTAGGACAGTGTCATCTGTGTATCTGAAGTTATTGATATTTCTCCAGGCAATCTTGATTCCAGCTTGAACTTCATCCAGTCAAGCATTTCTCATGATGTAATCTTCATATAAGATAAAGAAGCAAGGTGACAATGTACAGCCTTGATGTACTCCTTTCCCAATTTGGAACCAGTCCATTGTTCTATGTCCGGTTCTAATTGTTGCTCTTTGACTTGCATATAGGTTTTTCAGGAGACAGGTAAGTTGGTCTGGTATTCTCATCTCTTTTAGGGATTTCTCCCAGTTTGTTGTGATCCACAGTCAAAGGCTTTAGTGTAGTCAGTGAAGCAGAAGTAGATGCTTTTCAGGAATTCCTTTACTTTTTCTAAGATCTAATAGATGTTGGCAATTTGATTTCTGATTCCTCTGCTTTTTCATTTTTTAAATTAATTAATTTATTTTAACTGGAGGCTAACTACTTTACAATATTGTAGTTTTTTTTTTTTTTTGCAATACATTGACATGAATCAGCCATAGGTGTACATATGTCCCCTATTCTGAACCTCCCTCCCACCTCCCTCTCAATCCTATCCTTCAGGGTCATCCCAGTGCATCCTGTCTCATGCATCGAACCTGGACTGGTGATCTATTTCACGTATGTTGATATCCATGTTTCAGTGCTATTATCGCAAATCATCTCACACTCCCCTTCTCCCATAGAGTCCAAAAGTCTGTTCTTTATATCTGTGTCTCTTTTGCTGTCTTGCATACTGTTATCATCTTTCTGAATTCCATATATACGCATTAATATACTGTATTGGTGTTTTTCTTTCTGACTTACTTCATTCTGTATAATAGGCTCCAGTTTCATCCACCTCATTAGAACGGATTTAAATGCGTTCTTTTTAATTGCTGAGTAATATTCCATTGTGTATATGCACCACGGCTTTCTTATCCATTCATCTGCAGATGGACATCTAGGTTGTTTCCATGTCCTAACTATTATAAACTGTACTGTGATGAACATTGGGGTACACGTTTCTCTTTCAATTCTGGTTTCCTCGGTATGTATGCCCAGCAGTGGGTTTGCTGGTTTGTATGGCATTCTATTTCCAGGTTTTTAAGGAATCTCCACACTGTTCTCCATAGTGACTGTACTAGTTTGCATTCCATCAACAGTGTAAGAGGGTTCCCTTTTCTCCACACCCTCTCCAGCATTTATTGTTTGTAGACTTTTTGATAGCAGCCATGTAAACCAAATGAGATGGTACCTCATTTTGGTTTTGATTTGCATTTCTCTGATAATGAGTGATGTTGAGCATCTTTTCATGTGTTTGTTAGCCATCTTAGCCATCTGGATGTCTTCTTTAGAGAAATGTCTGTTTAGTTCTTTGACCTATTTTTCGATTGGGTCGCTTATTTTTCTGGAATTGAGCTGCAGGAGCTGCTTGTATATTTTTGAGATTAATTCTTGGTCAGTTGCTTCATTTGCTATAATTTTCTCCCATTGTGAAGGCTGTCTTTTCACCTTGCTTGTAGTTTCCTTCGTTGTGCAAAAGCTTTTAATTTTCATTAGGTCCCATTTGTTTATTTTTGCTTTCATTTCTATTATTCTTGGAGGTGGGTCATAGAGGATCCTGCTGTGATTTATGTCAGAGAGTGTTTTGCCTATGTTTTCCTCTACGAGTTTTATAGTTTCTGGTCTTAAGTTTAGATCTTTAATCCATTTTGAGTCTATTTTTGGTATGGTGTTAGAAAGTGTTCTAGTATCATTCTTTTACAAGTGGTTGACCAGTTTTCCCAGCACCACTTGTTAAAGAGATTGTGTTTTCTCCATTGTATATTCTTGCCTCCTTTGTCATGGATAAGATGTCCATTGGTGCATGAATTTATCTCTGGACTTTCTATTTTGTTCCATTGATCTGTATTTCTGTCTTTATGTCAGTACCATACTGGCTTGATGACTGTGGCTTTGTAGTAGAGCCTGAAGTCAGGCAGGTTGATCCCTCCAGTTCCATTCTTCTTTCTCAAGATTGCTTTGGCTATTTGAGGGTTTTTTATTTTTTTGTATTTCCATACAAATTGTGAAATTATTTGTTCTAGTTATGTGAAAAATACTGTTGGTAGCTTGATGGGGATTGCATTGAATCTATAGATTGCTTTGGGTAGTATACTCATTTTCACTATATTGATTCTTTTGATCCATGAACATGGTATATTTCTCCATCTATTTGTGTCATCTTTGATTTCTTTCATCAGTGTTTTATAGCTATCTATATATAGGTGTTTTGTTTCTTTAGGTAGATTTATTACTAAGTATTTTATTCTTTTTGTTGTAATTGTGAATGGAATTGTTTCCTTAATTTCTCTTTCTGTTTTCTCATTGTTGGTGTATAGGAATGCAAGGGATTTCTCTGTGTTAATTTTACATCCTGCAACTTCACTATATTCATTGATTCGCTTTAGTAATTTTCTGGTGAAGTTTTTAGGGTTTTCTATGTAGAGGATCATGCCATCTGCAAACAGTGAGAGTTTTACTTCTTCTTTTCCAACCTTGATTCCATTTATTTCTTTTTCTTCTCTGATTACTGTGGCCAAAACTTCCAAAACTATGTTGAATAGTAGTGGTGAGTGTGGGCACCCTTGTCTTCTTCCAGACTTTAGGGGAAATGCTTTCAACTTTTCACCATTGAGGATAATGTTTGCTGTGGGTTTATCATATATGACTTTTATTATGTTGAAGTATGTTCCTTCTATTCCTTCTTTCTGGAGGGTTTTTGTCATAAATTGATGTTGAATTTTGTCACAGGCTTTCTCTGAATCTATTGAGATAATCATATTATTTTTATCTTTCAATATGTTAATATGTTGCATCAGATATTATATATTGAAGAATCCCTGCATCCCTGGGATAAAGCCCACTTGATCATCTTGTTCATGTGTTGTTAGATTCTGTTTGCTAGAGGTTTGTTGAGGATTTTTCCATCTTAGTTCATCAGTGATATTGACCTGTAGTTTTCTTTTTTTGTGGCATCTTTGTCTGATTTTGGTATTAGGGTGATGGTGGCCTCATGGAATGAGTTTGGAAGTTTACCTTCCTCTGCAACTTTCTGGAAGAGTTTGAGTAGGGTAGGTGTTAGCTCTGCTCTAAATTTTTGGTAGAATTCAGTTGTGAAGCCATCTGGCCCTGGGCTTTTGTTTGTTGGAAGATTTTTGATAATGGTTTCAATTTCTGTGCCTGTGATGGATATTCTAAGAATTTCTATTTCTTCCTGTTTCAGTTTTGGAAGGTTATACTTTTCTAAGAATTCGTCCATTTCTTCCAAATTGTCTATTTTATTGGCATATAGTTGCTGACAGTAGTCTCTTATGATCCTTTGTGTTTCTGTGTTGTCTGTTGTGATTTCTCCATTTTCATTTCTTATTTTGTTGATTTGATTCTTCTCCATTTTTTTCCTTGATGAGTCAGCTAATGGTTTGGTTATTTATTTACCTTCTCAAAGAACCAGCTTTTAGTTTTGTTGATTTTTGCTGTAGTCTCCTTTGTTCTTTTTCATTTATTTCTACCCTAATTTTTAGAATTTTTTTCCTTCTACTATACCTGGGGTTCTTAATTTCTTCTTTTTCTAGTTGCTTTAAGTGTAATTTTAGGTTATTTATTTGATTTTTTTCTTGTTTTTTTGAGGTAAGCTTGAATTGCTATGAACCTTCCCCTTAGAACTGTTTTTACTGAAACCCATAGATTTGGGGTTGTTGTGCTTTCATTTCTATTTGCTTCTATGTATATTTTGATTTTTTTTTTTTTTGATTTGTTGGTTATTCAGAAGCGTGTTGTTTAGCCTCTATATATTTGTATTTTTAATAGTTCTTTTTTCTGTAGTTGACATCTAATCTTACTGCGTTGTCATCAGAAAAGATGCTTGAGTTGATTTCAATTTTTTTGAGTTACCAAGGCTAGATTTGTGGCCCAGGATGTGATCTATCCTGGATAAGGTTCCGTGTGCACTTGAGAAAATGGTGAAATTCATTGTTTTGGGGTGAAATGTCCTATAGATCAATTGGGTCTAACTCGTCCATTGTATCATCTAAAGTTTGTGTTTCCTTGCTAATTTTCTGTTTGGTTTATCTATCCATAGGTGTGAGTGGGGTATTAAAGTCTCTCACTATTATTGTGTTATTGTTAATTTCCCCTTTCTTACTTGTTAGCATTTTCCTTACATATTGTGGTGCTTCTATGTTTGGTGCATATGTATTTATAATTGTTATATCTTCTTCTTGGATTGATCCTTTGATCATTATGTAGTGTCCTTCTTTGTCTCTTTTCATGGCCTTTATTTCAAAGTCTATTTGATCTTATATGAGTATTGCTACTCCTGCTTTTTTTGGTCTCTACTTGCATGAAATGTCTTTTTTCCAGCCCATCACTTTCAGTCTGCACGTTTCCCTTGTTTCGAGGTGGGTCTCTTATAGACAGCATATATAGGATTCTTGTTTTTGTATCCATTCAGCCCATCTTTGTCTTTTGGTTGGGGCATTCAACCCACTTACATTTAAGGTAATTACTGATAAGTATGATTCCATTGCTATTTATTTGTTGTTTAGGGTTCAAGTTTATAAACCTTTTCTGTGTTTCCTGTCTAGAGAAGATCCTTTAGCATTTGTTGAAGAGCTGGTTTGGTGGTTCTCTCAGCTTTTGTTTGCCTGTAAAGCTTTTGATTTCTCCTTCATATTTGAATGAGATCCTTGCTGGGTACAGTAATCTGGGTTCTAGGTTTTTCTGTTTCATCACTTAGTGTGTCCTGCCATTCCCTTTTTGCTTGAAGAGTTTCTATTGAAAGATCTGCTGTTATCCTCTTGGGAATCCCCTTATGTGTTATTTGTTTTTTTTTCCCCTTGCTGCTTTTAATATTTGTTCTTTGTGTTTAATGTTCATTAATTTGATTAATATGTGTCTTGCGGTGTTTTGCCTTGGGTGTATCCTGATTGGGACTCTCTGGGTTTCTTGGACTCGGGTGATTATTCCCTTCCCCATTTTAGGGAAGTATTCAACTATTGTCTCCTCAAGTGTTTTCAAGTGTTTTCTCATGGCCTTTCTTTTTGTCTTCTTCTTCTGGGATTCCTATCATTCGAATGTTGGGACGTTTAACGTTGTCCCAGAGGTGTCTGAGGTTGTCCTTATTTCTTTTAATTCTGTTTTCTTTTTTCCTCTCTGCTTCATTTATTTCCACCATTCTATCTTCCACCTCACCTGTCTTATCTTCTGCCTCAGTTATTCTACTGTTGGTTCCCTCCAGAGTTCTTTTGATCTCAGTTATTGCAGTATTCATTATTGATTGACTCTTTTTTATTTCTTCTAGGTCCTTGTTAAACTTGCATCTTCTCAATCCTTGTCGCCAGACTGTTTATCTGTAAATCCATTTTGTTTTCAAGATTTTATGTCATTTTTATTATCATTATTCTGAATTCTTTTTCAGGTATACTCCCTATATGCTCCTCTTTTGTTTGGTTTTGTGGGTATTTATCATGTTCCTTTACCTGCTAAATACTTCTCTGTCTTTTAATTTTGTTTAGATTTCTGTGTTTGAGATGGCATTTCTGTAGGCTGGAAGTTTGTGGTTCCTCTTTATTGTGGAGATTGCTCCCTATTGGTGAGGTTGGATTCTTGGCTTGTCAAGGTTTCCTGGTTAGGGAAGCTTGTGTTGGTGTTCTGGTGCTGGATCTCTTCTCTGAAGTGCAATGAAGTGTCCAGTAGTGAATTTTGGGGTGTCTAAGGGCTTGGTGTGACTTTCGGCAGCTTGTATTTTAATGCTCAGGGCTGTGTTCCTGCATTTCTAGAGCATTAGCATGATATGTCTTGCTCTGTAACTTGTTGGCTCTTGGGTGGAGCTTGGTTTCAGTGTAGTTATAGAGGCTTTTGGATGAGTTCTTGTCGATTAATGTTCCCTGGGGTCAGGAATTTTCTGGTGTTCTCTAGTTTTGGATTTAATCTTCCTGCGTTGGCTTTCAGTCTTATTCTTACAGTATCTTCAAGACTTCTCTATCCATCCACCACAGATGATAAAAATTTACGTTAATGGTGAAATGATTCTCCACAATGAGGGACACCCAGAGAGTTTTGCAGAGTTACATGGAGAAGAGAAGAGGGAGGAGGGAGATAGAGGTTAGCAGGAGGAGAAGAGGGGGAATCAAAAGGAGAGAGACCAGTCTAGCCAATAATCTGTTCCCTATGTGCTCTCCACAGCCTGGAACACCCAGAGAGGTTCACAGAGCTAAGTAGAGAAGAGAAGGGGAAGGGAAGAGATAGAGGTGACCTGGGGGAGAAGAGGGAGAGTCATAGGGTAGAGAACAATCAAGCCAGTAATCACACCCCTAACTAAAAATGGGTACTGAAGATTAGATTCTCAAAGGTACAAAATTGATAAAAAATACCAAAAAGCAAAGATTAAAAATCCAGAATAGAGGTGAGACTCCCAGAAATACTATATTAGAAATACAAAACAAAATCACAAAAATTATAAAAAATATATATATGAAATTTGTTTTAAAAATAGGGTCTTTTTTTTTGCAAGTATGTTATAAAAATGAAAATTAAAGGAGTAATAAAGAACTTTAAATAAATTAAAAAATGATAATAGTAAAAATACATCTACGAATTTTTCTGGAGCTGTTGAGAGCAGTGTGGGGTCAGTTCAGTTTCAGATAGTTCCTTGTTCCAGCTTCTACTTCTTCTCAAGGTCTATAGGCCCCTTTCAATGCTTAGTCAGTGTTAACGACAAGGTTTTAATCTGTTGCACCCATCAGTTTCAGAGCAGTTCCCTCTTCTTTGTTTATTTTGGCTTCATCTGTTTGCAATTCTCTTCAGTGTCTAATTTCCACCCTGACACAAGGGGGTGAAGGTGATCACTTATTTATGCTCACTTGTTCAGTTGTGTTGTGGGGAGGAAGGAACACAGCAAACAAATATCAATGACTTGTGTGGGGAGTCCTCGCAGTGTGTGGACCATACTGGGCTTGCTCCAGCTCATGGTGGCATGTGCTTCCCTAGTCTACACTGCTCAGGTTCCAGGTTGCTCTGCAGGGGTGCTGTCCAAAGCAGAACCTGCATTTCATGTACTTCCCAGGTCTGACCTGCTCAGGTTCAGGTTCTCGGGTACTCCACAAAGACACAGACTTGGTTGTGCATTTTGTGCCCTTTCCAGGTCTAAGCAGCTCAGGCGACCAGGTGCTTGGTGAGTGCACTGTCGTAGGTCGGCTGTGCATCTTAATCACCTCCCTGGTCCTGGCTGCTTGGTGTCCTGGGTATGCTGCAAGAGCTCCTTCTCAGGTGTGCCATGTGTCTCCTCTGGGGAGCTGATCTCAGGCTGCAACCCTCCAGGTAGATGTCAACCATCCAGGATCCCAGAAAGACTTGGTTAGCAACTGGGAGTCTGCTCACAGTTTGGTGGAGGATGCCTGTCTCTGGGGCAGAGATTGCCCCTTGCCTACCGGCTCTGGCTGTCCCACGCCTGCCTCTCTGCCTCCACCGGGGAGGAGGCCAGTCCACAGCCAGCTAGCTCTCCTTTAGTATTTGCTCAATCCTTTCCTCTGTGAGCAGGCCAGGCTGTGCCTTAGGTTAGAGCCTTAGGTTAGAGTTTTTCATGGGAAAATTCTCTCTCTCTCTTCTTTTCTCTCTCTCTCTGGCTACCCCACAGTTTGGGTTGTTATCTCACCTTAGCTCCCTCAGATTGTCCTCTGGGCATTCAGGCCCAGTCCTTAACCTATGTATGCAACCCGTGCCTCTCTGTCCAGACCCCACTCGTTGATGGCGATTGCTAGCATCTGGGCTACTTCTCCGCTGGGAGTTGCAGTTTGGCACGTATTCTGTGGGTTTTATTTTATTTTCCTCCTGGTTATGTTGCTCTCTGAGATTCCAAAACTCTTCACAGACCTGCTGGTGAAAGGGTTTCCTGATGTTTGGAAACTTCTCCTCCTTCACAACTCCCTCCCCAGAATGGGTCTCTGTCCCTAACTCTTTTGTTGCTCTTTCTGTCTTTTATATTTTGTCCTACTTCCTTTTGAAGAGAATGGGCTGCCTTTCTGGGTGCCTGGTGTCCTCCACCAGTGTTCAGAAGTTGTTTTGTGGAAGTTGTTCATCATTCAATTGATATTTTGATAAATTTTTAGGGGAGAAAGTGGTCTCCCCATCCTATTCCTCCACCATCTTAGCCTCTGCCTTTTCTAAATCCAGCTTGTACCTCTGGAAGTTCTTGGTTAAGGTACTGTTGGTGCCTAGCTTGAAGGATTTTGAGCATTACCTTGTTAGTATGTGAAATGAACACAATTACGTGGTAGTTTGAACATTCTTTGGCATTGCCCTTCTTTGGGATTGAAATGAAAAATGACCTTTTCCGGTCCTGTCAGTACTGCTGAGTTTTCCAAATTTGCTGGCATATTGAGTGCTGCAACTCTTAGAATTTGAAGTAGCTCACCTAGAATTCCATCACCTCCACTAGCTTTGTTCATAGTGATGCTTCCTAAGGCCCACTTGACTTCACACTCCAGGATGTCTCACTCTAGGTGAGTGACCACACCATCGTGGTTATCCAGGTCATTAAGTCCTTTTTTTGGGGTATAGTTCTTTGTATTCTTTCCACCTCTTCTTAATATCTTCTGCTTCTGTTAGGTCCATACCATTCTGTCCTTTATGTGTGTAACTTTGCATGAAATATTCCCTTGAAATCTCGAATTTTCTTGAAGTGATCTCTATAGTCTTTCCCATTCTATTGTTTTCCTCTATTTCTTTGCATTGTTCACTTAAGAAAGCTTTCTTATCTCTCTTTGCTATTCTTTGGAACTCTGCTTTCAGATGGGTATATCTTTCCCTTTCTCCTTTGCCTTTTGCTTCTCTTCTTTTCTCAACTATTTTCAAGTCCTCCTCAGGCAACCATTTTTCCTTTTTGCATTTCTTTTTTTGGGGGATGGTTTTGATCACTCCTGTACAATGTGATGACCCTCCTTCCATGGTTCTAAAGGCATTCTGTCTATTGGATCTAATCCCTTGAATATATTTGTTGCTTCCATTGTATAATCATAAGGAATTTGATTTAGGTCATACATGAATTGCCTAGTGGTTTTCCCTACCTTCTTCAATTTAAGTCTGAATTTTGCAATAAGGAGTTCATGATCTGAGCCACAGTTAGCTCCTGGTCTTGTTTTTACTGACTGTATAGATCTTCTCCATCTTCAGCTGCAAAGAATGTAATCAATCTGATTTCGGTGTTAAACATCTGGTGATGTCCATGTGTAAAGTCTTCTCTTGTGTTGTTGGAAGATGGTGTTTTCTATGACCAGTGTTTTGTCTTTCAAAATGCTTATTAGCCCTTTCCCTGTTTCATTTTGTACTCCAAGGCCAAACCTGCCTGTTACTCCAGGTGTCTCGATTTTCTACTTTTGCATTCCAGTCTCCTATGATGAAAAGGACATCTTTCTTTTGGTGTTAGTTTTAGAAGGTCTTGTGGGTCTCCATAGAACCATTCAACTTCAGCTTCTTTGGCTTCTTCAGTGGTTGGGGCATAGTCTTGGATTACTGTGATGTTGAATGGTTTGCCTTGGAAATGAATTGAGATCATTCTGTCATTTTTGAGATTGCATCAAAGTACTGAATTTCAGACTCTTTTGTTGACTATGAGGGCTATTCCATTTCTTCTAAGGGATTCTTGCCCACAGTAGTATATATAATGGTTGTCTGAACCAAACTCACCCATTCCCATCAATTTTAGTTCAATGATTCCTAAAATGTTGATGTTTATGCTTGCCATCTCCTGTTTGACCACTTCCAACTTACCTTGATTCAAGGACCTAAAATTCCACGTTCCTATGCACACTGTTCTTTACAGTATCAGATTTTACTTTCACCAAAAGCCACATCTACAACTGGGCATTGTGTCTGCTTTGGCAAGACTGATGTGTCATGGTGGAGAGTTCAGACAAAACGTGGTCCACTGGTGAAGGGAATGGTGAACCACTTCAGCATTCTTGCCTTGAGATCCCCATGAACAGTATAAATGTGGTGCATAACATTGATTTTCCTATGTTAACCACATTCTTGGGACAAATCCTTTTAATATGCTGTTGGATTTCATTTGTTAATATTTTTTGATAATTTTTCATCTGTAATCTTAAGGGATTATGGGCCTCAAATGTGATTTTCTTCTGATGCCTTTACCAGGCTCTGGTGTTAGAATAATGCTGGCCTCTTAGAAGTGTTCCCTCCTCTCATATATTTTGGAAGAATTTGAGAAGATTTGGTATAACTCTTCTTTAAATGTTTGGTAGAATTCACACCAGTGACTTCAATATTCTTGTCTGGGAAATCCCATAGACAGAGGAGTCTGGAAGCTACAGTTCATGGAGTCATAAAGAGCCAGGTAACTTTGTGACTAAAGAATAACAACTACAACAACAAGTGAAATCATCTGATTCTGTACTACTCACTGCTAGGATGTTTTTGATTAGTGATTCGATCTCTTTACTTGCTTTAAATATGTAAAGATTTACATTTATTTCTGAAACAGTTTAGGTTCAACAGTTTAAGTTTGTGCTTCAATAAGTTTGTTCATTCCATCTGGTTATCTAATTTGTTGATGTATAATTGTTAATAGTAATCTCTTACTTTTTTTATTTCTGTAAGGAGATGGTAATGTCTCCACTATCATTTCTGATTTTTTTTTTTGCATTCTCTTTTTTCTTTGTGATTATAGCTAACAGTTTGTCAAATTAGTTGATCTTTCAGTCAGTTCAGTTCAGTTGCTCAGTCGTGTCTGACTCTTTGCGACCCCATGAATCACAGCACACCAGGCTTCCCTGTCCATCACCAATTCCTGGAGTTCACTCAAACTCATGTCCATCGAGTCGGTGATGCCATCCAGCCATCTCATTCTCTGTCGTCCCCGTCTCCTCCCACCCCCAATCATTCCCAGCATCAGAGTCTTTTCCAGTGAGTCAACTCATCGCATGAGGTGGCCAAAGTATTGGATTTTCAGCTTTTGCATCAGTCCTTCCAATGAACACCCAGGATTGATCTCCTTTAGAATGGACTGGTTGGATCTCCTTGCAGTCCAAGGGACTCTCAAGAGTCTTCTCCAGCACCACAGTTCAAAAGCATCAATTCTTCGGCGATCAGCTTTCTTCACAGTCCAACTCTCACATCCGTACATGACCACTGGAAAAACCATAGCCTTGACTAGATGGACCTTTGTTAGCAAAGTAATGCCTCTGCTTTTTAATATACTATCTAGGTTGTTCATAACTTTCCTTCCAAGGAGTAAGCATCTTTTAATTTCATGGCTGCAATCAGCATCCGCAGTGATTTTGGAGCCCAAAAAAATAAAGTCTGACACTATTTCCACTGTTACCCCGTCTATTTCCATGAAGTGATGCCAGATGCCATGATCTTTGTTTCCTGAATGTTGAGTTTCAAGCCAACCTTTTCACTCTCCTTTTTCACTTTCATCAAGACGCTTTTGAGTTCCTCTTCACTTTCTGCCATAAGGGTGGTGTCATCTGCATATCTGAGGTTATTGATATTTCTCCCAGCAATCTTGATTCCAGCTTGTGCTTCTTCCAGTCCAGCGTTCCTCATGATGTACTCTGCATATAAGTTAAATAAGCAGGGTGACAATATACAACCTTGATGTACTCCTTTTCCTATTTGGAACCAGTTTGTTGTTCCATGTACAGTTCTGACTGTTGCTTCCTGACCTGCATACAGGTTTCTCAAGAGGCAGGTCAGGTGGTCTGGTATTCCCACCTTTTTCAGAATTTTCCACAGTCTAATGTGATCCACACAGTCAAACGCTTTGGCATAGTCAATGAAGCAGGAATAGATGTTTTTCTGGAACTCTCTTGCTTTCTCCATGATCCAGTGGATGTTGGCAATTTTATCTCTAGTGCCTCTACCTTTTCTTATACCTGCTTGAACATCTGGGAGTTCACGGTTCACATATTGCTGAAGGCTGGCTTGGAGAATTTTGAGCATGACTTTATTAGCGTGTGAGATGAGTTTAATTGTGCGGTAGTTTGAGCATTCTTTGGCATTGCCTTTCTTTGGGATTGGAATGAAGACTGAATTTTCCAGTGCTGTCACCACTGCTGAGTTTTCCAAATTTGCTGGCATATTGAGTGCAGCACTTTCACAGCATCATCTTTCAAGATTTGAAAGAACTCAACTGGAATTCCATCACCTCAACTAGCTTTGTTTCTAGTGATGCTTTCTAAGGCCCACTTGACTTCACATTCCAAGATGTCTGGCTCTAGGTCAGTGATCACGTTATCGTGACTATCTTGGTCGTGAAGATCTTTTTTGTACAGTTCTTCTGTGTATTCTTGCCACCTCTTCTTAATATCTTCTGCTTCTGTTAGGTCCATACCATTTCTTTCCTTTATCGAGCCCATCATTGCATGAAATGTTCCCTTGGGATCTCTAATTTTCTTGAAGAGATCTCTTGTTTTTCCTATTCTGTTGTTTTCCTCTATTTCTTTGCATTGATCGCTGAGGAAGGCTTTCTTATCTCTCCTTGCTATTCTTTGGAACTCTGCATTCAGATGCTTATATCTTTCCTTTTCTCCTTTGTTTTTCGCTTCTCTTCTTTTCACAGCTACTTGTAAGGCCTCCTCAGACAGCCATTTTGCTTTTTTGCATTTCTTTTCCATGGGGATGGTCTTGGTCCCTGTCTCCTGTACAATGTCACGAACCTCCGTCCAGAGTTCATCAGGCACTCTATCTATCAGATCTAGTCCCTTAAATCTATTTCTCACTTCCACTGTATAATCGTAAGTGATTTGATTTAGGTCATATCTGAATTGTCTAGTGGTTTTCCCTACTTTCTTCAATTTAAGCCTGAATTTCGCAATAAGGAGTTCATGATCTGAGCCACAGTCAGCTCCTGGTCTTGTTTTTGCTAACTGTATACAGCTTCTCCATCTTTGGCTGCAAAGAATAGAATCAATCTGATTTCGGTGTTGACCATCTGGTGATGTCCATGTGTAGAGTCTTCTCTTGTGTTGTTGGAAGAGGATGTTTGCTATGACCAGTGCGTTCCCTTGGCAAAACTCTATTAGCCTTTGCCCTGCTTCATTCCGTGCTCCAAGACCAAATTTGCCTGTTACTCCAGGTGTTTCTTGACTTCCTACTTTTGCATTCCACGCCCCTATAATGAAAAGGACATCTTTTTTGGGTGTTAGTTCTAAAAGGTCTTGTAGGTCTTCATAGAACCGTTCAACTTCAGCTTCTTCAGTGTTACTGGTTGGGGCCTAGGCTTGGATTACTGTAATATTGAATGGTTTGCCTTGGAATCGAACAGAGATCATTCTGTCGTTTTTGAGATTGCATCCAAGTACTGCATTTCGGACTCTTTTGTTGACCATGATGGCTACTCCATTTCTTCTAAGGGATTCCTGCCCACAGTAGTAGATATAATGGTCATCTGAGTTAAATTCACCCATTCCAGTCCATTTTAGTTTACTGATTCCTAGAATGTCTACGTTCACTCTTGTGATCTCCTGTTTGACCACTTCCAATTTGCCTTGATTCGTGGACCTAACATTCCAGATTCCTATGCAATATTGCTCTTTAGAGCATCGGACCTTGCTTCTATCACCAGTCAAATCCACAACTGGGTATTGAATGGTTGATCTTTAGAAAGAGTCAAATTTTGGTTTTGTTGATATTCTCTATTTTATTTCTAATCTCTTATTTGCAAAGTTCTGCCGTTATTTCTTCAACTATTCTCTTGTCCGCTTTCTCTCATTCTTCTGGAACTTCCATATGTTTGTCCATTTCTTAGTCTGTGTTCACTTTTCTTCACTCTTTCTGCTTCTCAGAGTCAATACTTTCAATTGTCCTATTTTTAAATTCATCAATTCTTTCTTGTGCATGCTCAAAGTTTCTTTTGAACCCTAGTGAATCTTTGCTTCAGTAATTATACTTTTCAGTTTTAGACTTTGGTCTTTTTAGACTTTGGTCTTTTTCCTCTTTCCCCCCTCCTCCCCCTACCTTCTCCTCCTCTCTTTCCTCCCTCTCCTCCCCTCCTCTTTTTCTTTCTTTTCCTCTTCCTCCTCTCTCCTTCCTTCTTCCTCTCTCCCCTCTTCTTCCTTATTTTTCTTCTTCTTCACTGTGTTAGCCATTTTAAAGTGCATACTTTAGTACTTTTACGTATATATTCACATTGCTGCGACATGGATCTTCAGAATTTTTTTGTCTTCCAAGTCTTAAACTTTTATTCATTAAATACCTCGGTAACCACTATTCTACACTCTGTTTTGTATGAGTTTGACTACTTTAGACACTTCATAAAAGTGAAATGATACAGTATTTATCTTTTACTGACTGGCTTATTTCACTTAGCATAAAATTCTCAAGGTTCATCCATGCTGTAGAATGTGATACAATTTCCTTCCTTTTTAAGTCTGAATTATATTCTAGAAGGCAATGGTAAGCCACTCCAGTACTGTTGCCTGGAAAATACCATGGACAGAGGAGCCTGGTAGGCTGCAGTCCATGGGATCGCTAAGAGTCGGACGACTGAGCGACTTCACTTTCACTTTTTACTCTCATGCATTGGAGAAGGAAATGGCAACACACTCCAGTGTTCTTGCTTGGAGAATCCCAGGGACGGGGGAGCCTGGTGGGCTGCCATCTCTGGGGTCACACAGAATCGGACAAGACTGAAGTAACTCAGCAGCAGCATACGACTATACCATTTTTGTTTATCCATTCATCCATTAATGGGTATTTGGGTTGATTCTACCTCTTGGCTATTATGAGTAGTGTTCTATGAAGGTGGGTATGCAAATAATTTTTGAGACCGTGCTTCAGTTCTTTTGTATGTACACCCAAAAGAGAGTTTGCTGAATCAAATGGTTGTTACATTTTAAGTATTTTGAGGAACTTCCATACTATTTTCCATAATGGTTGAATCACTTTAGAAACACCAATAGTGCATAAATGTTTCAATTTCTACACATCCCCACCAACATTTTGTGTTGCCTTTTGATAGTAGTCATCCTAACAGGTGAAAGACGATTTCTCATTGTTACCGAAGTCCCTGCTTTGGTTGAGTCCAGGGATACCCTCAGGATGAGCAGCGTTGGCGAGAAAAGGAAGAAAACAAAGCGAGTAGAGTCTTGGTTGAGTGCTGAATCAAGACTATTTTATTTTTTTACATCAGTGTTTATGTACCCTAAACTAGTACAATTCTAAAGGGGGAAGTGAGCAAAGTCAGCTTAACATTACGTCAGTTTGCCCTTTACAAAACCAGAATGCTTTCCGCATACTTCTCTGTTTACTAGAGTCTTTTTTATAGTAGATATTAATATATTATCTTCTGGCCTTGAGGCCTATTAACATATCATGACCTTTTCTTACAAGCTAGGTGAATGCAAAGTTGTTTTTTCCAAGCTATTCTTATTTTTCCACTTGCCTTGTGCTAAACAGAAAACAGAAAAGTTATAATTTCATAAGGTAAAGGTTCAGCAGGTTGCAGCATATTAGAAATTTAACATAATGGTCAGTTCTTTTTAGTTACTACACACAGACTCTGCGGCTCCAGTGAGGCAGCCTCTGCCTTGCATTCCTGGTTAAAAGCCTCGGTTGTCTTATGGTTACTACACTAGGGCTGCTGCTGCTGCTGCTAAGTCACTTCAGTCGTGTCTGACTCTGTGAGACCCCATAGATGGCAGCCCAACAGGCTCCCCTGTCCCTGGGATTCTCCAGGCAAGGATACTGGAGTGTGTTGCCATTTCCTTCTCCAATGCATGAAAGTGAAAAGTGAAAGTGAAGTCGCTTAGTCGTGTCCGACTCTTCGTGACCCCATGGACTGCAGCCCACCAGTCTCCTCCGTCTAAACTCTTATTATTCTAAATTCTAACTATCAGTTCAGTTCAGTTCAGTCTCTCAGTCGTGTCGAATCTTAGCGACCCCATGAACCACAGCACGCCAGGCCTCCCTGTCCATCACCAACTCCCGAAGTTCACTCAAACTCATGTCCATCGAGTCGGTGATGCCATCCAGCCATCTCATTCTCTGTCGTTCCCATCTCCTCCTACCCCCAATCGCTCCCAGCATCAGAGTCTTTTCCAGTGAGTCAACTCGTCGCATGAGGTGGCCAAAGTATTGGAGTTTCAGCTTTTGCATCAGTCCTTCCAATGAACACCCAGGATTGATCTCCTTTAGAATGGACTGGTTGGATCTCCTTGCAGTCCAGGGGACTCTCAAGAGTCTTCTCCAGCACCACAGTTCAAAAGCATCAATTCTTCGGCGATCAGCTTTCTTCACAGTCCAACTCTCACATCCATACATGACTACGGGAAAAACCATAGCCTGGACTAGACGGACCTTGGTTGGCAAAGTAATGTCTTTGCTTTTTAATATGCTATCTAGGCTGGTCATAACTTTCCTTCCAAGGAGAAAGCGTCTTTTAATTTCATGGCTGCAATCAGCATCTGCAGTGATTTTGGAGCCCCAAAAAATAAAGTCTGACAAGGTTTCCACTGTTTCCCTATCTATTTCCCAAGAAGTGATGGGACCAGATGCCATGATCTTAGTTTTCTGAATGTTGAGCTTCAAGCCAACTTTTTCACTCTCCTCTTTCACTTTCATCAAGAGGCCATTGAGTTCCTCTTCACTTTCTGCCATAAGGGTGGTGTCATCTGCATATCTGAGGTTATTGATATTTCTCCCGGCAATCTTGATTCCAGCTTGTGCTTCTTCCAGCCCAGCGTTCCTCATGATGTACTCTGCATATAAGTTAAATAAGCAAGGTGACAATATACAACCTTGACGTACTCCTTTTCCTATTTGGAACCAGTCTGTTGTTCCATGTCCAGTTCTAACTGTTGCTTCCTGACCTGCATACAGGTTTCTCAAGAGGCAGGTTAGATGGTCTGGTATTCCCATCTCTTTCAGAATGTTCCACAGTTTATTGTGATCCACACAGTCAAAGGCTTTGGCATAGTCATTGAAGCAGAAATAGATGTTTTTCTGGAACTCTCTTGCTTTCTGCATGATCCAGCGGATGTTGGCAATTTGATCTCTGGTTCCTCTGCTTTTTCTAAAACCTGCTTGAACATGTGGGAGTCACGGTTCACATATTGCTGAAGCCTAGCTTGGAGAACTTTGAGCATGACTTTACTAGCTTGTGAGATGAGTGCAATTGTGCAGTAGTTTGAGCATTCTTTGGCATTGCCTTTCTTTGGGATTGGAATGAAGACTGATCTTTTCCAGTCCTGTGGCCAGTGCTGAGTTTTCCAAATTTGCTGGTATATTGAGTGCAGCACTTTCACAGCATCATCTTTCAAGATTTGAAATAGCTGAATTGGAATTCCATCACCTCCACTAGCTTTGTTCGTCGTGATGCTCTCTAAGGCCCACTTGATTTCACATTCCAAGATGTCTGGTTCCAGGTGAGTGATCACGCCATTGTGATTATCTTCGTCGTGAAGATCTTTTTTGTACAGTTCTTCTGTGTATTCTTACCACCTCTTCTTAATATCTTCTGCTTCTGTTAGGTCCATACCATTTCTGTCCTTTATCGAGCCCATCTTTGCATGAAATGTTCCCTTGATATCTCTAATTTTCTTGAAGAGATGTCTTGTTTTTCCTATTCTGTTGTTTTCCTCTATTTTTTTGCATTGATCGCTGAGGAAGGCTTTCTTATCTCTCCTTGCTATTCTTTGGAACTCTGCATTCAGATGCTTATATCTTTCCTTTCCTCCTTTACTTTTCGCTTCTCTTCTTTTCACAGCTATTTGTAACGCCTCCTCAGACAGTCATTTTGCTTTTTTGCATTTCTTTTCCATGGGGATGGTCTTGGTCCCTGTCTCCTGTACAATGTCACGAACCTCTGTCCAGAGTTCATCAGGCACTCTATCTATCAGATCTAGTCCCTTAAATCTATTTCTCACTTCCACTGTATAATCGTAAGTGATTTGATTTAGGTCATACCTGAATGGTCTAGTGGTTTTCCCTACTTTCTTCAATTTCAGTCTCAATTTGGCGATAAGGAGTTCATGATCTGAGCCACAGTCAGCTCCTGGTCTTGTTTTTGCTATCTGTATAGAGCTTCTCCATCTTTGGCTGCAAAGAATATAATCAAACTGATATCGGTGTTGACCATCTGGTGATGTATAATTTCTACATCAAGAGCAAAAACACAGCTAGGACACGTTGATTCAGTAACAACTTCTAGAATAATATTTTTTATATTCTCTTATAGGGCATCTTCACCCCCCAAAGGGCTCTGCATTTATTAGGGATTATTGGGTGATCAGGTACTTTACGCTATTTATGATTAAGGTGTTGTGAGCAGTCATGTGCATTAGTGCCAAGAGCATAAACAAGTTGATTTTATTTGGAAAGAGATTGGGGAAGGCCTTCTGCCTGTGTCACAGAAATTAAGGAGCAATGGCAAGCCACTCCAGTACTCTTGCTGGAAAATCCCATGGATGGAGGAGCCTGGTAGCCTGCAGTCCGTGGGGTCGCTACTAGTCGGACACGACTGAGTGACTTCTCTTTCAATTTTCACTTTCATGCGTTGGAGAAGGAAATGGCAACCCACTCCAGTGTTCTTGCCTGGAGAATCCCAGGGACGGAGGAGCCTGGTGGGCTTCCGTCTATGGGGTCACACAGAATCGGACACGACTGAAGTGACTAGCAGCAGCAGCAGCAGAAAAAGAGCAGTCAGAAAGATAAGCATCAGAAAGACAGATATCATCTTTAAGGTGAGCGCCGGGGCAGCTTTTTGAAATCCCTGAAGTCCTAATCTGCCTTACTTCTCAGGTCTTGTCCTCTCGCGTTTTGGCTCCCAGCACATTGTCATTTTGATATGCATCTCTCCAATGATTAGCTATGCTGGGAAATCTTCTCATCTTGTTACTGGCCATTTGAATACAATCTTTGGAGAAATGTCTGTTAATTTCCTCTGCCCATTTTAAATTAGGTTATTTGATTTGTTGTTGTTGTTGTTGTTGAGTTGCAGGAGTTCTGGGAAAGATTGAGGGCAGGAGGAGAAGGGGATGACAGAGGATGAGATGGTTGGATGGCATCACTGACTCAATGGCCATGAGTTTGGGTAGGCTCCAGGAGTTGGTGATGGACAGGGAGGCATGGTGTCCTGCAGTTCATGGGGTCTCAAAGAGTCTGACACGACTGAGCAACTGAACTAAACTGATGAGTTCTTTATGTATTTTGGATATTAACTTATTTTCAGATATGTGATTTCCAGATATTTTTGCCTATTCCATGGTATGCGTTTTTAAGTTAATGATTGTGTCCTTTGATAAACAAAAGTTTTGACTAGTTTCATGTAGTCTCATTTGTCTATTTTTGCTTTTGTGGCCTGAGCTCTTGGTGTCATAGCCACGAAAATATTGGCAAGTTCAACATCATAAAGATTTTCCCTTAAGTTTTCCTTGGGAATTTTATAGTTTTTGGTCTTGTATTTAAGTCTATATTTCATTTAATTTTTGGATATGGTATAAGGAGACAGCAATGGCAAGCCACTCCAGTACTCTTGCCTAGAAAATCCCATGGACAGAGGAGCCTGGTGGGCTACAGTCCATGGGGTCGCTACTAGTCGGACAAGACTGAGTGACTTCACTTTCATTTTTCACTTTCACGCATTGGAGAAGGAAATGGCAACCCACTCCAATATTCTTGCCTGGAGAATCCCAGGGATGGCGGAGCCTGTTGGGCTGCCATCTATGGGGTCGCACAGAGTTGGACACGACTGAAGCGACTTAGCAGCAGCAGCAGCAGCAGCAGCAGCAGCAGCAGCAGCAGTATATGGTATAAAGCGAAGAAGAACTAAAGAGCCTGTTGATGAAAATGAAAGAAGAGTGTGAAAAAGTTAGCTTAAAACTCAACATTCAGATCGTGGCATCTGGTCCCATCACTTCATGGGAAACAAATGGGAAAACAGTGGAAACAGTGAGAGACTTTATTTTGGGGGGCTCCAAAATCACTGCATATGGTGACTGCAGCAATGAAATTAAAAGATGCTTACTCCTTGGAAGAAAAGTTAAGACTAACCTAGACAACATATTTAAAAGCAGAGATAATATTTTGCCAACAAAGATCCGTCTAGTCAAAGCTATGGTTTTACCAGTAGTCATGTATGGATGTGAGAGTTGGACTACAAGGAAAGCTGAGCACCGAAGAATTGATGCTTTTGAACTGTGGTGTTGAAGACTCTTGAGAGTCCCTTGGACTGCAAGGAGATCCAACCAGTCCATCCTAAAGGAAATTAGTCCTGAATATTCATATGAAGGACTGATGCTAAAGTTGAGAGTCCAATACTTTGGCCACCTGATGAGAAGAAGTGATTCACTGGAAAAGACCCTGATGCTGGGGAATATTGAAGGCTGGAGGAGAAGGGGACGACAGAGGATGAGATCATTGGATGGCACCACTGACTCAATGGACATGAGCTTGAGAAAGCTCTGGGAGTAGATTATGGAGAGGGAATCCTGGCATGCTGCAGTCCATGGGGTCGCAAAGAGTCAGACATGACTGAGCAGCTGAAGTGAACTGATGAGACCGGATGCCATGATCTTAGTTTTTGAATGTTGAGCTTTAAGCCAGCTTTTTCACTGTCCACTTTCACTTTTATCAAGAGGCTCTTTAGTTTCTCTTCTCTTTCAGCCATTAGAGTGATATCACCTGCACATCTGAGGTTGTTAATATTTCTCCTGGCAATCTTGTTTCCAGTTTGTAATTCATCCAGGCTGGCATTTCACATGATGTTCTTTGCATATAAGTTAAATTGATGGGTAACAACATACAGCCTTGTTGTGCTCCTTTCCCAGTTTTTAACCAGACCATTGTTCCATGTCTGATTCTAGCTATTGCTTCTTGAGTTGCATATATCTTTTTCAGGAGACAGGTAGGGTGGTCTGGAATTCCCATCCTGGGTTCAAGTTTCAGGTGTGTAGTATAATAATTCAGTTTTGCTTTTGTAAAGGGCCAGAGAGCATAAATATTTGAGGCTATGTAAGTCTTACACTCTGTTATAAACACTGCTGCTATAGTACTAAAACAGCCATCAAAATGTGTAAGCAAATGGTTGTGATATGTTCTAATAAAATTTTTATATATAAAAACAGGCAGTAGGCCAGATTTGACCCATGGACTATACTTTGTCAGAGTCTAGTACTTTATTTTCTAGAGGTTTATATAAAAATTTGTGAATGTACTATTTTTTTGTCTGACTTCCTTCATTCAGCATAATTATGAGTTTTATCCATGTGGTAGTATACATCAATAGTCAATTCCTCTTTATTGTTGAGTACTATTCTATGGTTTGACTGTGCCACAATTTTTACATCCTTTCATCTATTGATGGACATTGAATTATTTCTAATTTTTGATTATGACAACTGCAGTGAACATTTTTCTTCAATTGTATCATCATATACTTTAATTCCTTTTGTGGTAATACCTAAAAGTGGATTGGTTGGATCATTCAGTGGATTTATGAATAATATGTTAAAAAAAAACTTCCAAAATGTTTCCCAAAGTGGTGCATCATCTTACAATTCCACCAGTGGTTTGTGAGGTTTCCAGTTCCTCTATATCCTTATCAACACTTGGTTTGTTTGATCTTTTCTACTTTACACATTGTAAGGTACACAGTGAAATGTCACATGGTTTTACTTTGCATTTCCCTGGTTACTAGTGAGATTCAGCATCTTTTCATGTGCTTTTTAACCTCCTTATGTCTTCTTTGGTGAGGTATCTGTTCAAAATATTCCCTATTGCAATTGGATTATTTACTCATTTTTTAGTTTTGAAAATTAAAAAAAAAAGTCTTCTGGATATGAGTCCTAGATGACTTACAGATTTTTCCTGCTGGTCTATGGCTTGCCTGCATTTTAAAAAGAATGAGGTGGATGAAACTGGAGCCTATTATACAGAGTGAAGTAAGCCAGAAAGAAAAACACCAATATAGTGTACTAACGCATATATATGGAATTTAGAAAGATGGTAATGATAACCCTGTATGCGAGACAGCAAAAGAGATACAGATGTCTATAACAGCCTTTTGAACTCTGTGGGAGAAGGTGACAGTGGGATGATTTGAGAGAATAGCATTGAAACATGTATATTAACATGTGTGAAACAAATCACCAGTCCAGGTTTGATGCATGAGACAGGGAGCTCAGGGTTGGTGCACTGGGATGACCCTGAGGGATGGGAAGGGGAGAAGGTGGGAGGGGAGTTCAGGACAGGGAACACATGTACACCCGTGGTGGATTCATATGAATGTATGGTAAAGCCACTACAATATTGTAAAGTAATTAGCCTCCAATTAAAATAAATTAATTAATTTTAAAAAGCACAATTTATTATTTTAATAAAGTTCAGTATGAGAGTTTTCTTTTATGGATACATGCTTTTAGTGTTTCTAAGAAAACATTCAGAAAACTAAGATCATGGCATCTGGTCCCATCACTTCATGGGAAATAGATGGGGAAACAGTGTCAGACTTTATTTTTTTGGGCTCCAAAATCACTGCAGATGGTGATTGCAGCCATGAAATTAAAAGACGCTTACTTCTTGGAAATATCAATAACCTCAGATATGCAGATGACACTACCCTTATGGCAGAAAGTGAAGAGGAACTCAAAAGCCTCTTGATAAAAGTGAAAGAGGAGAGTGAAAAGGTTGGCTTGAAGCTCAACATTCAGAAAACAAAGATCATGGCATCTGGTCCCACCACTTCATGGGAAATAGATGGAAAAACAGTGGAAACAGTGTCAGACTTTGGTTTTTTGGGCTCCAAAATCACTGCAGATGCTGATTGCAGCCGTGAAATTAAAAGACGCTTTCTCCTTGGAAGGAAAGTTATGACCAATCTTGATAGTATATTAAAAAGCAGAGACATTACTTTGCCAACCAAGGTCCGTCTAGTCAAGGCAATGGTTTTTACCGTGGTCATGTATGGATGTGAGAGTTGGACTGTGAAGAAAGCTGATCGCCGAAGAATCGATGCTTTTGAACTGTGGTGTTGGAGAAGACTCTTGAGAGTCCCTTGTACCGCAAGGAGATCCAAACAGTCCATTTTAAAGGAGATCAATCCTGGATGTTCATTGGAAGGACTGATGCTAAAGCTGAAACTGCAATACTTTGGCCACCTCATGCGACGAGTTGACTCACTGGAAAAGACTCTGATGCTGGGAAAGGTTGGGGGCGGGAGGAGAAGGGGACGACAGAGAATGAGATGGCTGGATGGCATCACCGACTCTGTGGATATGAGTTTGAGTGTACTCCGGGAGTTGGTGATGGATAGGGAGGCCTGGCGTGCTGTGATTCATGGGGTCGCGGAGAGTTGGACAAGACTGAGCGACTGAACTGAACTGAACTCCTTGGAAGGAAAGTTATGACCAATCTAGATAGCATATTAAAAAGCAGAGACATTACTTCGCCAACCAAGGTCTGTCTAGTCAAGGCTATGGTTTTTCCAGTGGTCATGTATGGATGTGAGAGTTGGACTGTGAAGAAAGCTGAGTGCCAAAGAATTGATACTTTTGATCTGTGGTGTTGGAGAAGACTCTTGTGAGTCCCTTGGACTGCAAAGAGATCCAACCAGTCCATCCTAAACAAGACCAGTGTTGGGTGTTCATTGGAAGGACTGATGCTGAGGCTGAAACTCCAATACTTTGTCCACCTCATGCGAAGAGTTGACTCATTGGAAAAGACTCTGATGCTGGGAGGGATTGGGGGCACGAGGAGAAGGGGATGACAGAGGATGAGATGGTTGGATGGCCTCACCAACTCGATGCACATGAGTTTGGGTAAATTCCGGGAGTTTGTAATGGACAGGGAGGCCTGGCATGCTGCGATTCATGGGGTCGCAAAGAAATGGAAACAACTGAGTGACTGAACTGAACTGAACTGAACTGAAGAAAACTTAACCCAAGATCAAAGAAGTTTTTGTATATGTTTATTGTAGCAGTTTTAAAATTACAAATTTTACATTTAGCCTTATTTTCTACGTGGGTTTTCCTGGTGGCTCAGATAGCAAAGAATTTGCCAGAAATGCAGAAAACACAGGTTCTATCCCTGGGTCAGGAAGATCTTTTGGAGAAGGGAATGGCTACCTACTTCAGTATTCTTGACTGGGAAATCCCACAGACATAAGAACCTGGTGGGCTATAGTCCATAGGGTTGCAGAGTCAGACATGACTGAGTGACTAACACTTTCACTTTTCATTGTCCACATAGCTAACTTTTGTGTATGATTCAATAAATGGATCAAAGTAAACTTTTTTTTTTTTTGCTTGTGAATATCCAATTGTTTCAGCACCATTCATGAAAATAATTACAATTTCTTCACTGAACTGTTGTTGAACTTTACTTGCAAATCATCTGATCTTTAACTTGTGGGTTTATTTCTGGACTCTCCATTGATCAGTTTGACTATATTAATGTAACACGACTGAGTGACTGAACTGAACTGATACTGTTTTGATTAGGTAATGTATGTTCTCTAATTTTGCTCTTCTTTTTCAAGTTTGTATTGGTTATTCTAGGTCCTTTGTATTTCCATATAAGTTCTGGAATTTCTACAAAACATTCTTAGGAAAAACTAAAGAAGACCTTAATAAATAGAGACATATATCATGTTCGTAGACTTCTTAAAGACTGAATATTGTTAAAATGCTAATTCTTCCCAAATTAATCTATATGTGGCCCCTCAAAGATGTCTACTTCCTAATATGTGATGTTAATACCTGTGTATGTTATGTCATATGGCAGACGGGACTTTGTAGTTAAAATTAAGGTTACAAACCTTAAAACAGGGAAATTTTCCTAGATTATCCAGGTGTGCTCAATGTAATGACATTGGCCCTTAAAATGGAAGTGGAAGAGAAAAGAGTTAATTGGAGAGATGCAGCAGGAGAAGTAGGAGAGATTTGAATTGTGAGAGTGACTTGACCCATCATTGTTGGCTTTGAAGACAGAGGAAGTGAGTCATGAGCTTGAAATGTGGGTGGCCTCTTAAAACTAAGAACACCTCCTGGGTGATAGCAAGTAAGGAAGTAGGGACTTTAGTTTGCATTGAATTATATCTACAATCAAAATAAGCAGGAACTGAATTATGTCTATAATTGAAATGAGTAGGGAAACTTTTTGTCCTGAAGCCTCTAGAAAGAAATGCAGCCCTGCCAACATCTTTATTATTATTATTTTTAGGCCCTAATTAGAGACCAGCCAAGCTCATCATACTTCTGATCTATGAAAACCATGATATAATAAAGAGGTGCTATTTCAAGCCACTAAATTTCTAGTACTTTGTGATGGCAGCTATAGAAAACTAGTACTTTTTATGTCTGTGTAATCTAAAGCCATATTGCTGATCTTATTCTTGATATTGGTGTTTTTATTTCCTTTTTACTTTCCATCCTATTTAGATTGACCAAGTTTTACCAATCTTCTTGATCTTCTCAAAGAACCAAGTTTTGGTATTATTGCTTTTCACTAATAATGTTTTATCTTCATTTCATTGATTTCTGATCCAGCACAGTTTTTTCTACTTGAGTTTTATTTGCTTAGAAAACATTCTCAGTCTATTTGAACAAAAACTTTATGAAAGAGCATGTATGAATGGCAAATAAGTACATGAAAAGATGATCAACATCATTAGTCATTAGAGGCATGCAATTTGAAACCATAATGAGATACCATTTTATGCCCACTGGAAAATAAATAAATCTAAGTGTTGAAAATATGGAGAAATGGGCATTCCCATATACTACTGGTGGAATTGTAAAATGTTACAACCATTTTGGGAAGCAGTTTCACAGTTTCTTAAAACACAAATATTCCATAAATTAGCCTGTCATATAATTCAGCCATTCCATTCCTAGATATTGATCCAAGATAACTGAAAGCATAATGTGCATATAGATAATTTATATGAAAGTTCATAGCACATTCATTTTTAATAGCCAACCATTGGAAGCAATGCAAATGTCCATCAAAGGTGAATGATATCTGCACTGTGGCATAGCTATACTTAACAAAAAAGAAGAATAAAATACCAACACTGAAGAATTGAAGAATGAACACACCAATGTTGAAGAATCTTAAAATAATTGTATTGAATGGAAGCAGTCTGTTAAAAAAATACATGTTATATGATTACATTTATAGAAAATATAAAAACTATACAGTGAAAGGAAAGCAATGAATGGTCTCCTGGGGGTGGGATGGGGTGACAGGAGGAGGGATAGGGAGAAAAGAATATGGACATGAGTAAACTGCTGACATGGTGGATATATTCATTATCCTAATGGCTGTTATGTTGGTTTCTTTGGTATATATATTAGCCAAAAGACACATGTTAAGTGTGTTCAGTTTGCAGAATATCAATTACCTTCAATTAAAAAAGAAATCTGAAGATGAAGAATTAGCATTTTAACAATTAAACTATAAGTCTGTTTACTTGTTTTTCAGGGTGGATTGCTATTCTAGGTGCCATCTGGTTGCTAATTTTAGCTGATATCCATGATTTTGAGATAATTCTGCACAGAGTGGAATGGGCAACCCTTCTGTTCTTTGCCGCACTCTTTGTTCTGATGGAGGTAAGTCTTTTGTTTAACTTTTGCAATAGTTCGAAGACCCAATTTTTATATTTCACATTTTATTTACCGAATGAAGAAAGCCCCAAATTTGTAAGTCTTTCTACATAGTCACTAAGTGGAAAATTATGGGGGTTGAAATTAGACTATTTTACGTTAAACCAACTTTTATCTCAGGCACCTAAATATTACTTAATAAACTTGTTTATTTGGTTGCTGTTGTTTTTTTCTTGAATAACCTTTGTGGTTTGTAAGCTTTCTCTAATTTCATTTGCTGTAAAGTAGAATTTACTCTAAATTGGGCTTATAGCAAAATGACTTGTTACAAAAAGTTTATAGGGAAATATCTTGATAGTCTATTCCTTTTGTGTAATATTTAAATAAATAATCTCTTATAATGGGAAAGTGCATCAAAGAAAAGAATGAATAACATGTATTGTTTTCTTTTTAATTGTTGTTACAAAATTATTCACAATAACTTTTATCTTGGGAGTTGATTCACAAACATGTACCTCCTCAAATACAAAGATTTACTATATAAAAAATACTGTTCCCCAAAGGATTACTTCAAACACACCAAATGTTTCACATTAATCACCTTAACTTGTTGATTACAAATCCATTCAATATTCACTATTCTCTTGATTAAAACTAGCACTTTTTTTTTATTATTTTTTTCTTTTTTTTTTATTAGAGGTTAATTATTTTACATTATATTGGTTGGTTTTGCCATACATTGACATGAATCTGCCCCTGGTGTACATGTGTTCCCCATCTTGAACCCACCTCCCACCTCCCTCCCCATCCCATTAAATAGGTCCCTCGTGTCAATGAAATCTGTCTTTAATTCATAATAGATTACATAGGTGTAATAACTCACATAGCCCCTCCAAATACATCAAGGAATCAAGAATCATATTCTACTTCATCAATTTCCTACTCAAAAACTTCACCTTTTCTATTCTGGGTTTTCTTTACACACAAAACATATAGACTATTGAGGGGGAAATTCTAGTTACTATTTCATGATTGGCTTCTGAAAGTCACTGCCTCAATTGCATGTTTATTCAAGATGTAAATTGCTGTCTCATCTGGGCTTTGGCATATTGTTTTCAATTTCATACTTCTCTTTGTCTGATAGGGTAAATACTGGAATATTTAAAGCAACTTGAGATATAATTTATATATCATAAAATTAATTCCTTTTATATTTACAGTTCAGTAATTTTCAATAAATTTTGAATGTTTTATTCCCATGACCCTCATGATCCCTTATAGTCATTTCTAGCTCACAACTCCAGCTCTAGGCAATCACTGATCCTTTTTCTATTGAGTTGCCTTTCCTGTGAAAGTGAAAGTGAAGTTGCTCAGTCGTGTCCGACTCTTTGCGAACCCATGGACTGTAGCCCACCAGGCTCCTCCATTCATGGAATTTTCCAGGCAAGGGTACTGGAGTGGGTTGCCATTTCCTTCTCCAGAGGATCTTCCCCACCCAGGGATCAAACCCGGATCTCCTGCATTGCAAGCAGATGCTTTTACCATCTGAGCCATGAGGGAAGCTCCTATCTAAAAGGAATCATATATTGTGTACTATTTTCTGTTGGCTTCTTTAAACTAGAATAATGATGTTGAGGTTCATCCATGTACCTTAGACTCATTTGTTTTATTGCTGAATAACATTCTGCTATATGGATATACTATATTTTATTTACCTATTTTCATAAACATTTATGTATATTTGTGTAGGAGTTTTTGTGTGGACATATGTTTTATTTTATTTTATGTAGATATCATTGCTTTAACTTATTAAGAAACTGCTAAAATGTTTTCCACAGTGGCTGTACCATTTTACATTCCTACCAGTAATATAGTAAATTCCAGTTTCTTTACATCATCATTGTCACATATTGTCATTCATTTTGATTATAGACATTCTAGTAGGTGTATCAGTCAGTTCAGTTCAGTCCCTCAGTCATGTCTGACTCTTCGCAACCCAATGGACTACAGCACACCAGGTCTCCTTGTCCATCACCAATTCCTGGAGTTTATTCAAACTCATGTCCATTGAGTTGGTGATGCCATCTAACCATCCCATCCTCTGTCGTCCCCTTCTTCTCCTGCCTTCAATCTTTCCCAGGATCATCGTCTTTTCTGAGTCAGTTCTTTGGACCAGGTGGCCAAAGTGTTGGAATTTCAACTTCAGCATCAGTCCTTTCAATGAATATTCAGGACTGATTTCCTTTAGGATGGACTGGTTGGATCTCCTTGCAGTCCAAGGGACTCTCAAGAGTCTTCTTCAGCACCACAGTTCAAAAGCATCAGTTCTTCAGTGCTCAGCTTTTTTTATAGTCCAACTCTCACATCCATACATTACTACTGGAAAAACCATAGCTTTGACTAGATGGACTTTGTTGTCAAAGTAATGTCTCTGCTTTTTAATATGCTGACTAGGTTGGTCATAACTTTCCTTCCAAGGAGCAAGTGTCTTTTAATTTCATGACTGCAGTCACCATTTGCAGTGATTATGCAGCCCCCCAAAATAAACTATGTCACTGTTTCCACTGTTTCCCCATCTATTTGCCATGAAGTGATGGGACCAAATGCCATGATCTTAGTTTTCTTAGTAGGTGTATAATGGCTTTTAGTTTCTAAAAAAGGCAATATGGGAAAACAATCTTTGAACCATACTGTTCTCCATAGTAGCTGTAACAGTTTATATTTCCACCAATAGTGTAGGAGGGTTCCATTTCTCCACACCCTCTCCAGCATTTTTATTTTTAAGATTAATCTTTAATGGAGTATAGTTGATTTGCAATATTGTGTTAGTCTCTGCTGTACAGAAAAGTGAATCAGTTATACATATATGTATATCCACTCATTTTTAGATTCTCTCTCCATGTAGGCCATTACAAAATATTGAGTAGAATGTCCTGTGTTATAGAGTAGGTCCATATTAGTTATCTGTTTTATATATAGTGGTGTATATATGTCAATATCAGTCTCCCAGTTTATCCTTCCACCCTTACCTCTTGATAACCATAATTTTGTTTTCTATATCTATAACTCTATTTCTATTTTTTTTTGCTTTTAATTGATTTGTCTTTAATGGAAGGATAATTACTTTGCAATTTTGTGTTGGTTTCTGCCATACATCAACATGACTCAACCATAGGTATACCAATATCCCCTTCCTCTTGAACCTCCTCCCACCTCTCACCCCATCCCACACTTCTAAGTTGTCATAGAGCACCAGTTTGAGCTCCCTGAGTCATACAGTAAATTCCTACTATCTATTTTCCATATAGTTGTATAAATGTTTCCATGCTGCTCTCTCCATTTGTCCCACCCTCTCCTTCCCTTCCCTGTTTCCTCAAGTCTGTTCTCTATTTCTGCATCTCCATTGCTGCCCTGCAAATACATGATGGAATCATCAGCATTTTTGATGATGGACATTCTGACTGGTGTGAGGTGATATTTCATTGTAGCTTTGATTTTCATTTCTCTAGTAATTAGTGATGTTGAGCATTTTTTCATGTGCCTCTTGATTGTCTGTGTGTCTTCTCTGGAGAAAAGTCTGTTTAGGTCTTCTGCTCATTTTTGATTAGTTTTTTTCTATACTGAGCTGCATGAGCTGTTTGTAAACTTTGGAGACTATTCCAGTGTTTGTTGTATCAGTTGCACATATTTTCTCTCATTCTATGGATTATATATTTGCTTTGTTTCTGGTTACTTTTGCTGTGCAAATATTTTGAGTTTAATATGGTACCATTTATTTATTTTTCTTTCATTTCCACTACTTTAGGACAGAGATCAGGGAGATATTGCTGCAATTTATGTCAAAGAGTGTTCTGCCTATGTTTTCCTCTAAGAGTTTTATAGTAATGTCTTACATTTAGATCATTAATCCATTTTGATCGAAGTTTGTTTTTTTAGTGTATGGTGTTAAAGGATATTCTAATTTCATTCTTTTTCATGTAGCTGTCCAGTTTTCCTAACACCATTTATTGAAGAGATTATCCTTTCTCCACTGTATATTTTTGCCTCCTTTGTCATAGATTAATTGACCAGAGGTGCATGGGTTTATTTCTGGGCACCAGCCAACCATAAGCAGGCAAACATTTCAGGCTGTGCACTGCCCTTCTGTGTGGGACTCTCTCTGCTTAGCCCTCCACATTTCTGTTGCTACACCCTCTTCTGAGACACTGAAGTTCTTCCCCCAATCTCTACCAGTGAGGGTATGAAACATTTCCTTCTTCACCGCTCCCTCCTAGAAGTGCAGGTCTTATCCTGATTCCTTATTTGTTTTTACTTGCCCTCCACAGTTATGTGGAGGTTTCTTTGCCCTTTTGGAAGTGTGATGTCTTCTGCCATTCTTTAGTAGATGTACTGTGGGAGTCATTCCACATTTAGAGGAATTTTTTATATCTGTGTGGAGAAGGTGAGCTTCACATCTTAGTCCTCTGACATCTTGAACATCTCCCAGGGTTTTCTTATCTGTTGATTAATTTTTTAAAAAATCAAGTGAGTATTTGGATAATTTTTGGTTAACATTGTTTCAATTACATTTTTCTACCTTCTTTTTTTTTTCCTTTCAAGTATAGTATTCATTTCTCTTTCTGATATTCCCATGTTAGTTCGATTGTAGATGTCCCACAGTTCTTTGATATTTTCTTTATATTTTTTTCATTTTTTTTCTTTCTGTCTTCAGACTGGATAATTTCTATTGATACACATTTATTTTCAATGAGTTTTTATATCATCTCAAATACATCGTTGACTTCCTTTGGTAAAGTTTTCATTTCACTCATATTTTTCAATTCTGGAATTTCTATTTTATTCTCTTCAATATAATTTTTATCTCTTTACCATAGGGCTTTCTGATAGCTCAGTTGGTTAAGAATCCACCTCCAATGCAGGACACCCCATTTCGATTCCTGGGTTGGGAAGATCCCCTGGAGAAGGGATAGGCTACCTGCTCCAGTATTCTTGCCTGGAAAATCCCATGGATGGAGGAGCCTGGTGGGTTACAGTCCACAGGGTCGCAAAAAGTCACACCCGACTGAGTGACTTCATTTCATCTCACCCACTCCAGTATTCTTGGGCTTCCTTTGTGGCTCAGCTGGTAAAGAATCTGTCTGCCGTGCAGGAGACCTGGGTTCGATCCCTGGGTTGGGAAAATGCCCTGGAGAAGGGAAAGGCTACCCACTCCAGTATTCTGGCCTAGAGAATTCCATGGACTGTATAGTCCATTGGGTCGCAAAGAGTTGGACACGACTGAGTGACTTTCACTTTCATGATATTTTCTAGCTATGCATCATTGCCATCATTTTAAAATTCTTTAAATATGATGTACTTTAGTTCTCTGAACACACTTAAAATTCTACTTTGAAGTCTTTTTAAGTCCAACATCTGTGCCCCCTTCACAGACAGTTTCTGTTTGCTGTTTTTTTCCCCTAGCATGTGGATCATACTTCTTGTTTATGTTGCTGAAAACTGGAAATTTTAGCTAATATATTTTAGCAACTCTGGCTACTGATTCATCCCCCTCAGGAGTTGTTGATTTTATTTACATGAAACCATTATAAATGTACTTCTTTGTCTCTAGAAACAATTTTCATCTTAGTTTTTCTAAAACTTAGTTTTTCTAAAACTGCTTAGACATGGCAGTTCTTTAGTTTATATTTTGTATGATGTAGGTTTTTCCATCATTTTACATGCAACATATTTGAGTATTTAAATCTAAAATGAATTGCTTGTAGATAGCATATAGTTGGATCCTATTAAAAAATTAATTCAGCCACTATCTGTTTCTTATTTGGTGTGTTTATTCCACTTATATTTAATGTAAATATTGAAAAGGTAGTGCTTATTATACCATTTGTCTATTTTTATATGTATTTTTAACTATATTTTCTTGCTTTCTTTGTTAAAGTGTTTGCCTTTATTACCAAACATAGCTGTTATACTGCACTAATTCCTAAATTATTGCTCTATTGTTTTTACAATGCTCTGGAAAGTGAAAGAGGAGAATGAAAATGTTGGCTTAAAACTCAACATTCAGAAAACTAAGATCATAACATCTGGTCCCATCACTTCATGGAAAATAGATGGGAAAACAATGGAAACAGTGAGAGACTTTATCTTTTTGGGCTCCAAAATCACTGCAGATGGTGATTGCAGTAATGAAATTAAGACACTTGCTCCTTGGAAGAAAAGTTAGGACCAACCTAGACAGCATATTAAAAAGCAGAGACATTGCTTTGCCAACAAAGGTCCATCTAGTCAAAGGTATGGTTTTTTCAGAAGTCATGTATGGGTGTGAGGTTGGACTATAAAGAAAGCTGAGAACTGAAGAATTGATGCTTTTGAACTGTGGTGTTGAAGATGACTCTTGAGAGTCCCTTGGTCTGCAAAGATATCCAACCAGTCAATCCTAAAGGAAATCAGTTCTGAATATTCATTGAAAAGGCTGATGCTGAAGCTGAAACTACAATACTTTGGCCACCTGATGCAAAAAACTGTCTCATTGGAAAAGGCCCTGATGCTAGGGAAGATTGAAGGCAGGAGGTGAATGGGATGACAGAGGATGAGATGGTTTGATGAAATCATCGACTCGGTGGACATGAGTTTGAGCAAGCTTCAGGAGTTGGTGATGGACAGGGAAGCCTTGTGTGCTGCAGTCCATGGGATCACAAAGAGTTGGACACAACTGAGCAACTGAACTGAACTGAACTGAACTGGATCATAAATTTCTATAGAGTTTGATTCAGTTAAATTTGTTTCCTTCTTCAGGGGTAGTTTCTGAGTCTGGTCTTTGAGGTTTGTTCTGACCCCAGAAGGATTCTTTAGGCTGATTCTTTCCTTGTTTTCCTCTGGTAAACTAGCTAGCCTATAGCTGATCTTACTGCTTTCCTGGAGCTATCAGCCTCCTCTTAAATGCTTAACATTACATCTACATTGTTTCTGAGAGTACCCTGAGGCTTGAACTTCCCAAACTCTAAAGACAGTTCATTTGGAGAGAGTTTCAGAGTTCTCTTTTCTTGTGTCCTGCCTCTCCTCTTGAGAAAATCTCTGAGGCACTGATAAATAGCTAGGGGCAGTGTCAGTGGCCTCCTTCTCTTGGAGTGACAATTCTGCTTTATAATCTGGGGACTAGTGGGGACAGTAATCTTTTAGGTTGCCTCTCTTGGTGTGGAACTTCTTACAGCTGAGCAGAAGTGAGGGCAGAGTCCCAATGTTTTTATTCTGATGAACCTCAAAACTTCTACCCCATAAATGGGGGCTGTATGGAGAAAGAGAACCCCTTATTTCTTGGCAAAACTATCTTAGAAATTAGGCTGTGCAATGCAGTACTGGGGAGACAAAGAATGGTGGTAGGGTAGTCTTCTCTTCTCAGGGAGATATAGTTCTTGACTGTGATTTGAGAGAAAGGAAGCCCTCTGTTCTTGAACATACCCAGACAGTTTGTGTGACATTGAGTATAACATGGAAGTGGATTATAGTTTAAGTGTCACTGATTCTTGTTCTTACCAATTTTTCTTGAATAAATGTCTGTTTACTGGCTATATACCATAAGGAAAATTTCGGAGACTTTCACAAATATTTTTTTCACCACTTATGCTCCCCCCCCCCGCTGGAGAGTCAGGCTGCAGAGTTCCTTATCTGGCCATTCCAAGGTTAAGCTCCGCCAACATTCCTTTCTAATTTATTTATTTAGGTGTATCAGGTCTTGGAACCAACATGTGAAAAGTTTGCTGTGGTAATATGGACTTTTCATTGAGGCACATAGGCTTCTCTTTGGAGTCTATGGCCTTCTCTCTAGTTGTGGTGCATGAGCTATACAGTGTGTGGGCTCAGTAGTTGCAGCGTGTGAGCTTAGTGCCCAGTGGCATGTAGGATCTTAGTTCCCTGACCAGGGAACAAACCTGAATCCTCTGCATTGGAAGGTGGATTCTTAACTACTGGACCACTAAGAAAGTACCACCAGATTCTTTTTTTGTTGCTTCTTTATTTTATCTCAAGTCAATGATTGATGATATCCAAAGCTAGTAATAGTTCCAAAACATCATGAATTATATTAAGAACTGAGTTTTTCTTGAGGATTATTTCATTGTTTATTTATCTCACTCTGACAAAACAAAGTGGTCTTCAGCAAAATAAAGCCAGTTAACACGGTCTTTAAAACTGACCTGGAATGTTCCACAAGTACAGTGATGTGTGTCACATTTGTTTCCTGTATGTTTGGACACATTTCCCGGTATTCCTTGTATTTTCCTATTTCTTCCTTGAGGCCAGAGTAATAATTATAACACATAGAGAACTCCCAAGTTGGTAAAAAACTCAGCATATATTCTAGGAACTGATGGAAACTGCAGAACCACACCCACTGACAACCTACACCCATGCTGATCTATTAGGACCATGCTTGTGTTACCTTACCTACCTATACTTTGGACCTCTTCACATAATTGTGGGTATGAGAGTAATAATGGTTCTTTGAAAAGAGCTATACGGTATTTATCACCTTGGATATTTAATTTTTAAATTAAGATCATTTAGACTTTTTAATCATTTAATTTTTTCTTATATATATATTTTTAATTTTAATTGGGGGATAATTAGTTTACAATATTGTGGTGGCTTCTGCCATGCATTCATATGAATCAGCCATGAGTGTACATATGTTCCCCATCTTGAACTCCCCTCCCACATCCCTCCACATTCCATCCCTCAGGGTCATCGCTGTGCACCAGCCCTGAGCACCCTGTCTCATACATCGAACCTGGAGTGGTGATCTATTTCACATATGATAATACACATGTTTTGATGCTATTATCTCAAATCATGCCACCCTCGCCTTCTCCCACAGAGTCCAACAATCTGTTCTTTATATCTGTGTCTCTTTTGCTTTCTCGCATATAGGGTCATTGTTACCATCTTTCTAAATTCCATATATATATATTAAGATACTCTATTGGTGTTTTTCTTTCTGACTTACTTCGCTCTATATAATAGGCTCCAGTTTCATCCACCTCATTAGAACTGATTCAGATGCATTCTTTTTAATAGCTGAGTAATATTCCATTGTGTATATGTACCACAGCTTTCTTATCCATTTGCCTGCTGATGGACATTGAGGTTGCTTCCATGCCCTGGCTATTGTAAACTGCTGCCATGAACATTGGGGTACATGTGTCTCTTTCAGTTCTGGTTTCCTCGGTGTGTATGCCCAGGAGTGCGATTGTTGGGTCATATGGCAGTTCTATTACCAGTTTTTTAAGGAATCTCCACACTGTTCTCCATTGTGACTGTACTATTTTGCGTTCCCACCAACAGTGTAAGAGGGTTCCTTTTTCTCTGCACCCTCTCCAGAATTTATTTTTTTAAGCCATTTTGATAGTAGCCATTCTGGCCTGTGTGAGATGGTACCTCATTGTGGTTTTTATTTGCATTTCTCTGATAATGAGTGATTTTGAGCATCTTTTCATGTGTTTGTTAACCATCTGTATGTCTTCTTTGGAGAAATGTCTGTTTAGATCTTTGGCCCATTTTTCGACTGGGTTGATTATTTTTCTGGAATTGAGCTGCAGGAGTTGCTTGCATATTTTTGAGATTAATTCTTCATCAGTTGCTTCATTTGCTATTTTTTTCTCCCATTCTGTAGGCTGTCCTTACACCTTGCTTATGGATTCCTTCATATGCAAAAGCTTTTCAGTTTAATTAGGTCTCATTTATTTATTTTTGCTTTCATTTCCATTACTCTGGGAGGTGGGTCATAGAGGATCCTGCTATGATTAACATCAGAGAGTGTTTTGCCTATGTTTTCTTCTAGGACTTTTATAGTTTCTGGTCTTGCATTTAGATCATTAATCCATTTTAAGTTTATATGGTCCACTGGAGAAGGGAATGGCAAACCAATTCAGTATACTTGCCTTGAGAACCCCATGAACAGTATCAAAAGGCAAAATGATAGGATACTGAATGAGGAACTCCCCTGGTCGGTAGGTGCCCAATATGCTACTGGAGATCAGTGGAGAAATAAACCCAGAAAGAATGAAGGGATGGAGCCAAAGCAAAAACAATACCCAGTTGTGTATGTGACTGGTGATACAAGCAAGGTCCGATGCTGTAAAGAGCAATATTGCATAAGAACCTGGAATGTTAGGTCCATGAATCAAGGCAAATTGGAAGTGGTCAAACAGGAGATGGCAAGAGTGAACGTAGACATTCTAGGAATCAGTGAGCTAAAATGGACTAGAATGGGTGAATTTAACTCAGATGACCATTGTATCTACTACTGTGGGCAGGAATCCCTTAGAAGAAATGGAATAGCCATCCTGCTCAACAAAAGAGTCCAAAAAACAGTACTTGGATGCAAACTCAAAAACGACAGAATGATCTCTGTTCATTTCCAAGGCAAAGCATTCAATATTACAGTAATACAAGCCTATGCCCAACAAGTAATGCTGAAGAAGCTGAAGTTGAATGGTTCTATGAAGACCTACAAGACCTTTTAGAACTAACACCCAAAAAAGATGTCCTTTTCATTATAGGAACATTTCATGCAAAGATGGGCTCGATAAAGGACAGAAATGGTAGGGACCTAACAGAAGCAGAAGATATTAAGAAGAGGTGGCAAGAATACACAGAAGAACTGTACAAAAAAGATCTTCACAACGAAGATAATCACATTGGCGTGATCACTCACCTGGAACCAGACATCTTGGAATGTGAAGTCAAGTGGGCCTTAGAGAGCATCACTACGAACAAACCCAGTGGAGGTGATGGAATTCCAATTGAGCTATTTCAAATCCTGAAAGATGATGCTGTGAAAGTGCTGCACTCAATATGCCAGCAAATTTGGAAAACTCAGCAATGGCCACAGGACTGGAAAAGGTCAGTCTTCATTCCAATCCCAAAGAAAGACAATGCCAAAGAATGCTCAAATGAACGCACAATGCACTTATCTCACAGGCTGGTAAAGTCATGCTCAAAATTCTCCAAGCCAGGCTTCAGCAATACATGAACCATGAACTTCCAGATGTTCAAGCAGGTTTTAGAAAAGGCAGAGGCACCAGAGATCAAATTTCCAACATCTGCTGGATCATGGAGAAAGCAAGAGAGTTCCAGAAAAACATCTATTTCTACTTCATTGACTATGCCAAAGCCTTTGACTGTGTGGATCACAATAAACTGTGGAACATTCTGAAAGAGATGGGAATATCAGACCACCTGACCTTCCTCTTGAGAAACTTGTATGCAGGTCAGGAAACAACAGTTAGAACTGGACATGGAACAACAGACTGGTTCCAAAAAGGAAAAGGAGTGTGTCAAGGTTGAATATTGTCACCCTGTTTATTTAACTTATATGCAGAGTACATCATGAGGAACGCTGGGCTGGAAGAAGCACAAGCTGGAATCAAGATTGCCGGGAGAAATATCAATAGCCTCAGATATGCAAATGGCACCACCCTTATGGCAGAAAGTGAAGAGGAACGCAAAGCCCTCTTGATGAAAGTGAAAGAGGAGAGTGAAAAGTTTGGCTTGAAGCTCAACATTCAGAAAACGAAATTCATGGCATCTGGTCCCATCACTTCATGGGAAATAGATGGGGAAACAGTGGAAACAGTGTCAGACTTTATTTTTTTGGGCTCCAAAATCACTGTGGATGCTGATTGCATCCATGAAATTAAAAGACGCTTACTCCTTGGAAGGAAAGTTATGACCAGCCTAGATAGCATATTAAAAAGCAGAGACATTACTTTGCCAACCAAGGTCTGTCTAGTCAAGGCTATGGTTTTTCCCGTGGTCATGTATGGATGTGAGAGTTGGGCTATGAAGAAAGCTGATCGCCGAAGAATTGATGCTTTTGAACTGTGGTGCTGGAGAAGACTCTTGAGAGTCCCTAGGAATGCAAGGAGATCCAACCAGTCCATTCTAAAGGAGATCAATCCTGGGTGTTCATTGGAAGGACTGATGCTAAAGCTGAAACTCCAGTACTCTGGCCACCTAATGCAACGAGTTGACTCACTGGAAAAGAGTCTGATGCTAGGAGGGATTGGGGGCGGGAGGAGACGAGGACGACAAAGAATGAGATGGCTGGATGGCATCACCGACTCGATGGACATGAGTTTGAGTGAACTCCTGGAGTTGGTGATGGACAAGGAGGCATGGCATACTGTGATTCATGGGGTCGCAAAGAGTCGGACACGACTGAGCGACTGAAGTGAACTGAACTGAACTTCATTATAGGGGAGTGAAATGAAAAGGTAGGAAGTCAAGAAACACCTGGAGTAACAGGCAAATTTGACATAGAAGCACGGAATGAAGCAGGGCAAAGGCTAATAGAGTTTTGCCAAGAGAACTCACTGGTCATAGCAAACACTCTCTTTCAACAACACAGGAGAAGACTCTACACACAGACATCACCAGATGGTCAATACTGAAATCAGATTGATTATATTCTTTACAGCCAAAGATGGAGAAGCTCTATACAGTTAGCAAAAACAAGACTGGGAGCTGACTGTGGCTCAGATCATGAACTTCTAATTGCTAAGTTCAGACTTAAATTGAAAAAAGTAGGGAAAATCACTAGAGTATTCAGATATGACTTAAATCAAAGACCTGATTTCGATCCCTGGGCCAGGAAGATTCCCTGAAGAAGGAAATGCCAATCCACTTGAGTACTCTTGCCTAGAAAATCCCAAGGGCAGAGGAGCCTGGTGTCCATGGGGTCGCAAAGAGTCGGATATGACTGAGCAACTTCACTTTACTTTATGATTATACAGTGGAGTGAGAAATAGATTTAAGGGACTAGATCTGATAGACAGAGTGCCTGATGAACTCTGGATGAAGGTTAGTGACATTGTACAGGAGTCAGGGATCAAGACCATCTCCATGGAAAAGAAATGCAAAAAAGCAAAATGGCTGTCTGGGGAGGCTTCCAAATAGCTATGAAAAGAAGAGAATGAAAGATATAAGCATCTGAATGCAGAGCTCCAAAGAATAGCAAGGAGAGATTAGAAAGACTTCCTCAGAAATCAATGCAAAGAAATAGAGGAAAACAACAGAATAGGAGAGACTAGAGATTTCTTCAAGAAAATTAGAGACATCAAGGGAACATTTCATGCAAAGATGGGCTCGATAAAGGACACAAATATATGGACCTAAGAGAAGCAGAAGATATTAAGAAGAGGTGGCAAGATTACACAGAAGAACTGTACAAAAAAGATCTTCACAACCACGATAATCATGATGGGGTGATCACTCACCTAGAGCCAGACATCTTGGAATGTGAAGTCAAGTGGGCCTTAGAAAGCCCACTTTGTTCACTATGAGCAAAGCTAGTGGAGGTGACAGAATTCCAGTGGAGCTATTTCAAATCCTGAAAGATGATGCTGTGAAAGTGCTGCACTCAATATGCCAGAAAATGTGGAAAACTCGTCAGTGGCCACAGGACTGGAAAAGATCAGTCTTCATTCCAATCCCAAAGAAAGGCAATGCCAAAGAATGCTCAAACTACTGCACAATTGCACTTATCTCACAGGCTGGTAAAGTCATGCTCAAAATTCTCCAAGCCAGGCTTCAGCAATACTTGAACCGTGAACTTCCAGATGTTCAAGCAGGTTTTAGAAAAGGCAGAGGAACCAGAGATCAAATTGCCAACATCTGCTGGATCACGGAAAAAGCAAGACTTCCAGAAAAACATCTATTTCTGCTTTAGCGACTATGCCAAAGCCTTTGACTGTGTAGATCACAATAAACTGTGGAACATTCTGAAAGAGATGGGAATACCAGACCACCTGACCTGCCTCTTGAGAAACCTGTATACGGGTCAGGAAGAAATAGTTAGAAGTGCACATGGAACAACAGACTGGTTCCAAATAGGAAAAGGTGTACGTCAAGGCTGTATATTGTCACCCTGCTTATTTAACTTATATGCAGAGTTCATCATGAGGAACGCTGGGCTGGGAGAAGCACAAGCTGGAATCAAGATTGCCGGGAGAAGTATCAATAACCTCAGATATATAGATGACACCACCGTTACAGCAGAAAGTGAACAGAAACTAAAAAGCCTCTTGATGAAAATGAAAGAGGAGAGTGAAAAGGTTGGCTTGAAGCTCAACATTCAGAAAACTAAGACCATGGCATCTGGTCCCATCACTTCATGGGAAGTAGATGGAGAAACAGTGGAAACAGTGTCAGACTTTATTTTTTTGGGCTCCAAAATCACCGCGGATGCTGATTGAAGCCATGAAATTAAAAAAACGCTTACTCCTTGGAAGGAAAGTCATGACCAACCTAGACAGCATATTAAAAAGCAGAGACATTACTTTGCCAACAAAGGACCGTCTAGTCAAGGATATGGTTTTTTCAGTGGTCATGTATGGATGTAACAGTTGCACTGTGAAGAAAGCTGATCACTGAAGAATTGATGCTTTTGAACTGTGGTGTTGGAGAAGACTCTTGAGAGTCGCTTGGACTGCAAGGATATCCAACCAGTCCATTCTAAAGGAGATCAGTCCTGGGTGTTCATTCGAAGGACTGATGTTGAAGCTGAACAATACTTTGGCCACCTCATGCGAAGAGTTGACTAACTGGAAAAGACTCTGATTATGGGAGGGATTGGGGGCAGGAGGAGAAGGGGACAAGAGAGAATGAGATGGCTGGATGGCATCACCGACTCGATGGAGGTAGGTTTGAGTGAACTCCGGGAGTTGGTGATGGACAGGGAGGCCTGGCGTGCTGTGATTCATGGGGTTGCAAAGAGTCGGAGACGGTTGCATGACTGAATTGAACTGACTGAACTGAATTTGATTAATATGTGTCTTGAGTTGTTTTGCCTAGGGTTTATCATGATTGGGACTCCCTGGGTTTCTTGGACTTGGGTGGCTATTTCCTTCCCCATTTTAGGGAAGGTTCCAACTATTATCTCCTCAAGTGTTTTCTCTTGGCCTTTCTTTTTGTCTTCTTCTGGGACTCTTATCACTCAAATGTTGGGCATTTAACATTGTCCCAGAGGTGTCTGAGGTTGTCCTCGTTAGTTTTAATTCTTTTTTCTTTTTTCCTCTCTGCCTTATTTATTTCCATCATTCTGTCTTCCACCTCACCTATCTTATCTTCTGCCTCTGTTTTTCTACTGTTGGTTCACTCCAGAGTGCTTTTGATCTCAGTTATTGCAGTATTCATTATTGATTGACTCTTTTTTATTTCTTCTAGGTCCTTGTTAAACTTTTCTTGCATCTTCTCAATCCTTGTCTCCAGGTTATTTATCTGTAACTCCATTTTGTTTTCAGGATTTTATATCGTTTTTACTGTCATTATTCTGAATTCTTTTTCAGGTAGACTCCCTATCTCTTCCTCTTTTGTTTGGCTTGGTGGGCTTTTATCATGTTCGTTTATCAGCTGAATATTTCTCTGCCTTTTCATATTGTTTAGATTGCTGTGTTTGGGGTGGCCTTTCTGTATACTGGAAGTTTGTGGTTCCTCTTTATTGTGGAGGTTCCTCCCTTTTGGGGGGGTTGGATGAGTGGCTTGTCAAGGTTTCCTGATTAGGGAAGCCTATGTCAGTGTTCTGGTGGGTGGAGCTGGATGTCTTCTCTCTGGAGTGCAATGATGTATCCATTAGTGAATTTTGAGGTGTCTGTGGGTTTGGTGTGACTTTTGGCCCCCTGTATTTTAATGCTTAGGGTTATGTTTCTGCATTGTTGGAAAATTATCTTGGTATGTATTTCTCTGAAACTTGTTGGCTCTTGGATGGAGGTTTGTTTCAGTGTAGGTATGGAGGCTTTTGGATGAGCTCTTGTCGATTAATGTTCCCTGGGGTCAAGAGTTTTCTGGTGTTCTCAAATTTTGTATTTAAGCCTCCTGCCTTTGGCTTTCAGTCATATTCTTACAGTAGCCTCAAGACTTCTCCATCCATACCACACTGATGATAAAACATCTAGGTGAATGGTGAAAAGCTTCTCCACAGTGAGGGACATTCAGAGAGGTTCACAGAGTTACATGGAGAAGAGAAGAGGGAGGAGGGAGATAGAGGTGACCAAGAGAAGAGGGGGAATCAAAAAGAGAGAGAGAAATCTAGTCAGTAATCAATTCCTTATTTGCTCTCCACAGTCTGGAACCCTCAGAGATGTTCACAGAGTTACATAGATAAGAGAAGAGGGAGGAAGGAGATAGAGCCGACCAGGAGGAGAGGAGGGGGAGTCAAAAGGAGAGAGATCAATCTAGCCACTGATCAGTTCCCTAAGTGTTCTCCACAACCTAGAACACCCGAAGAGATTCACAGAGCTAAGTAGACAAGGGAAGGGAGATGAGGAGATAGAGGTAACTTGCGGGAGAAAAAGGAGAGTCAAAAGGGGAGAGTGCAACCAAGCCAGTAATCACAGTCTTAAGTAAAAATGGGTACTGAAGATTGGATTCTTAAAGGTACAAAATTGATAGCAAATACAAAGCAAAGATGAAAAATCTAAAGTAGATGTTAGACTCCTAAAAATACAATATTAAAAAAAATACAAAATCTCGAAAATTATAAAAAATATATATATGAAATTTAGTTTACAAGTAGGGTCTTTTTTTGCAAGGTAATAGTAGGTTTTAAAAACGAAAATTTAAGGAGTAATAAAGAACTTAAAAAGTAAAAAAAAAATTAAAAAATTAAAAAATGGTAATAGTAAAGTATATCTAGGAATATCTCTGGAGTTATTGAGGGCAGTGTGGGGTCAGTTCAGTTTCAGATAGTTCCTTGTTCCAGCTTATACTTCTTCTAAGGTCTGTAGGCCCCTTCCAATGTAGTCAATGCTAACTACAGGGTTTTAATCTGTTTCACCTGTCAGTTCCAAGCGGTTCCTCTTCTTTGTTTATTTTGGCTTCCTCTGTTTGCAAGTCTCTTCAGTGTCTACTTTCCACCCTGACACAAGGGGGCGAAGGTGGTCATTTATTTAGGCTCACTTGTTCATTTGTGCTGCGGGGAGGGAGGAACACTGCAAATAAATATCACTGGCGTGTGTGGGGAGTGCTTGCAGTGTATGGGCCACACTTTTTTGCCCCCGCTCACAGTGTGTGTACTTTCCTGGTCTACACTGCTCAGGTTCTGGGTTGCTCTGCAGGGGAACTGTCTAAAGAGGGCCTGGGTTCGTGCATGTCCCAGGTCTAAGCCGCTCAGGTTCAGGTTCTTGGGTACTCCACAGGGTACAGACTTGGTTGGGCCAGTGTTTTGTGCCCTTTCCAGGTCTGAGCATCTCAGGAGACCAGGTGCTTGGCAAGTACACACTCCCCAGGTGAAACGGTGTGTCTTATTACCTTCTGTGTCCCAGCCTCTCGGTTTCCTGGGTGTGCAGCGGGAGCACTGTCTCAGGTGTACCATGTGTCTCCTCTGGGGACCTGATCTCTGGCTGCGACCCTCCTGGTGGATGTCAACCATCCAGGATCCCAGGAAGACTTGGTTAGCAAGTGGGAGCCTGCTTGCAGTTTGGTAGAGGATGCCATCTCTGGGGCCAAGTTTGCCCCTTGCCTTCCAGCTCTGGCTGTCGACTGCCTGCTTCCCTGCCTCCAGTGGGGGATGGGCCGGTCTGCTGGCTAGCTCTCCTCTGGTATTCACTTAGTCCTTTGTTCTGTGATCAGGCCGGCTGGCAATGCCTTCAGTTCAGTTCAGTTCAGTCGCTCAGTCGTGTCCGACTCTTTGCGACCCCATGAATCGCAGCACGCCAGGCCTCCCTGTCCATCACCAACTCCCGAAGTTCACTCAAACTCATGTCCATCGAGTCAGTGATGCCATCCAGCCATCTCATTCTCTGTCGTCCCCGTCTCCTCCAGCCCCCAATCACTCCCCACATCAGAGTCTTTTCCAATGAGTCAACTCGTCGCATGAGGTGACCAAAGTATCAGTCCTTCCAATGAACACCCAGGACTGATCTCCTTTAGAATGGACTGGTTGGATATCCTTGCAGTCCAAGGGACTCTCAAGAGTCTTCTCCAACACCACAGTTCAAAAGCATCAATTCTTCGGCAGTGCCTTAGGATAGAGCTTTTTGTGGGAAGGTTCTCTCTCTCTCTTTCCTCTGTTTTCTCTCTCTCTCTCTGGCTATCCCATGGTTTGGGTTGCTATCTCATGTTAGCTCCCTCAGATTTCCCTCAGGGCATTCAGGCCCAGTCGTTACCCCAAGCAATGCAGCCCGCACCTCCCTGTTCAGCCCCTGCTTGGTGGTGGCAGACGTGAGTGTCTGGGCTACTTCTCTGCTGGGAGTTGCGGTTCTGTGTGTAATCTGTGTGTTTTATTTATTTATTTTTTCCTCCCAGTTATGTTAACCTCTGAGATTCAAAAACTCCTCACAGACCCGCCAATGAGAGGTTTCCTGGTGTTTGAAAACTTCTCCTCTTTTATGACTCCCTCCCTAGGACGAGTCTCTGTCCCTAACTCTTTTGCCTCCCTTTTTATCTTTTATATTTTGTCCTACCTCCTTTCGAAGACAATGGGCTGCCTTTCTGGGTGCCTGGTGTCCTCCACCAGCGTTCAGAAGTTGTTTTGTGGTGTTTGCTCAGCGTTCAAACGATCTTTCGATGAATTTGTAGGGGAGACAGTGGTCTCTCGGTTCTATTCCTCTGTCATCTTAGGATCGCTCTCTTCTTATATCTTCTTTATAGAACATTTTATTCTCTTTGGCTGGCTCTTGTTTTCTTGGATATTCAGGGGAGCCACACTGTGCTCCTTAAATCAGTTCCCTTGAGACCAGGAAAAGCTATTATGTCTATTTCTTATCATTATGTTCATTGTTCTGCAGGAGCATCCTAGTGGTAAAAATCAGGTAATTTCTGAATCTGAGCACTACACTGAGAGCTGTCTAGCTGTTTACTTCAGGACCTTTATCGTAATTGTTGACTTAAAAAACAGTCACAACCTAATAGTTGAGAGTTATGTTTTAGTTGGTGGGAATTTTTAGGACTTCAAGCCTGGAAGATAGCATCTCAAGCCTGCTGCTGCTAAGTCACTTCAGTCGTGTCCGACTCTGTGTGACCCCATAGATGGCAGCCCACCAGGCTCCCCCGTCCCTGGGATTCTCCAGGCAAGAACACTGGAGTGGGTTGCCATTTCCTTCTCCAATGTGTGAAAGTGAAAAGTGAAAGTCAAGTTGCTCAGTCATGTCCGACTAGTAGCGACCCCGTGGACTGCAGCCTACCAGGCACCTCCATCCATGGGATTTTCTAGGCAAGAGTACTGGAGTGGCTTGCCATTGCCTTCTCCGATCTCAAGCCTGGAAGATAGCAATTCTTGGAGAGAATTGCTCCGAGGAGGTGAGGAGAGAAGCCAGGTTATATAGAAGCTATAAAACAATGCGCAGGCAGTCTGAATATCAAAAGATTATTGGTCATTAAAGAAAACCGGATATCTCATTTAAGGAATTAAGCACTTTTCTGTCTATATGAGTGCAGCACTTCCACAGCATCATCTTTCAAGACTTGAAATAGCTCAACTGGAATTCCATCACCTCCACTAGCTTTGTTCGTAGTGATGCTTTCTAAGGCCCACTTGACTTCACATTCCAAGATGTCTGGCTCTAGGTCAGTGATCACATTATCGTGACTATCTTGGTCGTGAAGATCTTTTTTGTACAGTTCTTCTGTGTATTCCTGCCACCTCTTCTTAATATCTTCTGCTTCTGTTAGGTCCTTACCATTTCTGTCCTTTATCGAGCCCATCTTTGCATGAAATGTTCCCTTGGAATCTCTAATTTTCTTGAAGAGGTCTCTTGTTTTTCCTATTCTGTTGTTTTCCTCTATTTCTTTGCATTGATCACTGAGGAAGGCTTTCTTATCTCTCCTTGCTATTCTTTGGAACTCTGCATTCAGATGCTTATATCTTTCTTTTTCTCCTTTGCTTTTCGCCTCTCTTCTTTTCACAGCTATTTGTAAGGCCTCCTCAGACAGCCATTTCGCTCTTTTGCATTTCTTTTCCATGGGGATGGTCTTGGTCCCTGTCTCCTGTACAATGTCACGAACCTCCGTCCAGAGTTCATCAGGCACTCTATCAATCAGATCTAATCCCTTAAATCTATTTCTCACTTCCACTGTATAATCATAAGGGATTTGATTGAGGTCATATCTGAATGGTCTAGTGGTTTTCCCTACTTTCTTCAATTTAAGTCTGAACTTCGCAATAAGGAGTTCATGATCTGAGCCACAGTCAGCTCCTGGTCTTGTTTTCGCTAACTGTATACAGCTTCTCCATCTTTGGTTGCAAAGAATATAATCAATCTGATTTCGGTGTTGACCATCTGGTGATGTCCATGTGTAGAGTCTTCTCTTGTGTTGTTGGAAGAGGGTGTTTGCTGCCAGCAGATTTGGAAAACTCAGCAGTGGCCACAGGACTGGAAGAGGTCAGTCTTCATTCCAATCCCAAAGAAAGGCAATGCCAAAGAATGCTCAAACTACCGCACAATTGCACTCATCTCACACGCTAGTAAAGTCATGCTCAAAATTCTCCAAGCCAGGCTTCAGCAGTATGTAAACCGTGAACTCCCAGATGTTCAAGCAGGTTTTAGAAAAGGCAGAGGCACCAGAGATCAAATTGCCAACATCCGCTGGATCATGGAGAAAGCAAGAGAGTTCCAGAAAAACATCTATTTCTGCTTCATTGACTATGCCAAAGCCTTTGACTGTGTGGATCACAATAAACTGTGGAACATTCTGAAAGAGATGGGAATCCCAGACCACCTCACCTGCCTCTTGAGAAACCTGTATGCAGGTCAGGAAGCAACTGTTAGAACTGTACATGGAACAACAGACTGGTTCCAAATAGGAAAAGGTGTACGTCAAGGTTGTATATTGTCACCTTGCTTATTTAACTTATATGCAGAGTACATCATGAGGAACGCTGGGCTGGAAGAAGCACAAGCTGGAATCAAGATTGCTGGGAGAAATATCAATAACCTCAGATATGCAGATGACACCACCCTTATGGCAGAAAGTGAAGAGGAACTAAAAAGCCTCTTGATGAAAGTGAAAGAGGAGAGTGAAAAGGTTGGCTTGAAGCTCAACATTCAGAAAACAAAGATCATGGCATCTGGTCCCATCACTTCATGGGAAATAGATGGAAAAACAGTGGAAACAGTGTCAGACTTTATTTTTTTGGGCTCCAAAATCACTGCAGATGCTGATTGCAGCCATGAAATTAAAAGACGCTTGCTCCTTGGAAGGAAAGTTATGACCAACCTTGATAGTATATTAAAAAGCAGAGACATTACTTTGCCAACCAAGGTCCATCTAGTCAAGGCAATGGTTTTTCCCGTGGTCATGTATGGATGTGAGAGTTGGACTGTGAAGAAGGCTGATCGCCGAAGAATCGATGCTTTTGAACTGTGGTGTTGGAGAAGACTCTTGAGAGTCCCTTATACTGCAAGGAGATCCAACCAGTCCATTCTAAAGGAGATCAACCCTGGATGTTCATTGGAGGGACTGATGCTAAAGCTGAAACTGCAATACTTTGGCCACCTCATGCGACGAGTTGACTCACTGGAAAAGACAGTGATGCTGGGAAAGGTTGGGGGCGGGAGGAGAAGGGGACGACGGAGAATGAGATGGCTAGATGGCATCACCGACTCTGTGGACATGAATTTGAGTGTACTCCGGGGGTTGGTGATGGACAGGGAGGCCTGGCGTGCTGTGATTATTGGGGTCCCGGAGAGTCGGACACGACTGAGCGACTGAACTGACTGACTGACTGACTGACTGTCTATATGAAGATGTGAGAATCTAGGGTCACCAAAATAATTTCTTTAATATGGATCTCAACTATCCTGGGGCCAGTATTCTGTGTTTTTCACATCATGAGCTTCCTTGGGTTCAACATAGGGCGTAGCTTCAATATGATGGTTGTTAGATCACAGGTATTCTTCTCCTTTCTGAGTGCCCTTAGGACTCAGGAACTCACATTGTAGGACTAAAATCACTAATGACTATGACGTCCTTGTTTACTGTTTGTTTTTCAGTTCCTAAATCACGTCCAATTCTGTGTGACACCTTAAACTGCAGCACGCCAGGCTTTCCTGTCCTTCACTATCTCCCAGAGTTTGCTTAGATTCATATTCAATGAGATGGTGATGCTATCTAACCATCTCATCCTCTGCTGCCTCCTTCTTCTGCCTTCAATCTTTCCCAGCATCAGGGTCTTTTCCAGTGAGTCAGCTCTTCTCATCAGGTGGCCAAAGTATTGGAACTTCAGCTTCAACATCAGTCCTTCCAATGAGTATTCAGGGTTGATTTCCTTTAGTGTTGACTGGTTTGATCTTCTTGCAGTCTAAGGGGCTCTCAGGAGTCTTGTCCAGCACCACAATTTGAAGGCATCAATTATTTGGCACTCATCCTTCTTTATGGTCCAACTCTGACATCCATACAGGACTGACAGAGTTATAGCTTTGACTATATGGAGCTTTGCTGACAAAGTGATGTCTCTGCTTTTTAATTTGATGTCTAACATATTGTCATAACTTTTCCTCCAAGGAACACATGTCTTTTAATTTCTGGCTGCAGTCACCATCTGCAGTGATTTTGGAGCCAAGAAATTAAAAATCTGTCACTGTTTCCACTTTTCCTCCATCTATTTGCCATGAAGTGATAGGACAAAATGCCATGATCTTAGTTTTCTGAATGTTGAGCTTTAAGCCAGCTTTTTCACTCTCCTCTTTCACCCTCCTCTTTCACCCTTCCTAAGAGGCTCTTTAGTTCCTCTTCATTTTATGCCAGTAGAGTGGTATCATCTGTGTATCTGAGGTTGTTGATATTTCTCCTGGCTATCTTGATCCCAGTATTTTGATTCATCCAGTCCAGTATTTTGCATGATGTACTCTGCATGTAAGTTAAATAAACAGAGTGACAAATACAGCCTTCTTGTACTCCTTTCCCAATTTTGAACCAGTCAGTTATTCCGTGTGGGTTCTAACTGTTGCTACTTAACCTGCATACAGGTTTTTCACAAGACAGGTAAGGTGGTTTGATATTCCTATTTCTTTAAGGAAGAAATTGTTAGAAATAATAGGGGATATTTAATCAAGATAAATAGGATAGCCTATCAGGAACATATAACAGAGATATTCATAATAAAACATAAGAATAGTTGATTAATTAAATTATAAAATAGATAATTTCACAATCATAGAAGGTTTTATGACACTTCTTTCAAAATTGGTAGAAGATCTAAACAAAGAAGTCATGAAAGCCATAGGAGATATGGAAAGCATTATCAGCCATTTTACTTTAATCACCATTTGTAGAACTCTACATCTTACTGAATATGCACTTGATAAATCACCAAGATTACAAATTTCAGTTTAAGAACTCTGACAGCAACAGATTTAAATGAATAACAACCAGAGATCTGGGAAAACCAATAGTTTGGAATTCACCAAGATACTTCTATTCAAATCATGAGTCAAAGTCAAATCTAAGGAGAAAATATTTTAAAATGAATGTCAATGAAAATGTATCAAAAATTTTTGGATGATGCTAAAACTCTCTGAGTGGGAAACTTATTGATTAAATACTCATAATAGGAAAATGAAAGATCTAATTCCAGCTATCTAACGTTCCATTTTAAGAAAATGGATGGGAAAAAAGAGCAAAGGAAAACCAAAATAAATGTAAGGAAATTAAAGATAAGGCCAGAATCAACAAATTAGGAAACAAGCAGACAATATATAGAAAATAAATCAAGCCAAACCTCATTCTAAGAATTTTTACAAATGGACAAACTTCTACCTAGTAGATAAAGAAATAAAACAGCAGAAACCACCAATATCATCAGCAATAAGTAGCTATCAACATAGACACTACAAACACTAAAAGAATAATAATATTACTATTAACAACTTTATGCCAACAAATTCAATCATGGGAAATAGATGGAAAAACAGTGGAAACAATGTCAGACTTTGTTTTTTTTGGGCTCCAAAATCACTGTGGATGCTGATTGCAGCCATGAAATTAAAAGATGCTTATTCCTTGGAAGGAAAGTTATGACCAACCTAGATAGCATATTAAAAAGCAGAGACATTACTTTGCCAACCAAGGTCTGTCTAATCAAGGCTATGGTTTTTCCCGTGGTCATGTATAGATGTGAGAGTTGGACTGTGAAGAAAGCTGATCGCCGAAGAATTGATGCTTTTGAACTGTGGTGCTGGAGAAGACTCTTGAGAGTCCCTTGTACTGCCAGGAGATCCAACCAGTCCATTCTAAAGGAGATCAGTCCTGGGTGTTCATTGGAAGGACTGATGCTAAAGCTGAAACTGCAATACTTTGGCCACCTCATGCGACAAGTTAACTCACTGGAAAATACTCTGATGCTGGGAGGGATTGGGGTTAGGAGGAGAAGGGGATGACAGAGAATGAGATGGCTGGATGGCATCATTGACTCGATGGACATGAGTTTGAGTGAACTTCGGGAGTTGGTGATGGACAGGGAGACCTGGCGTGCTGTGATTCATGGGGTCGCAAATTGTCGGACACGACTGAGCGACTGAAGTGAACTGAACTGAACTGAGGTAGATATGTCACCCCTGTGTCTGGTTCCCTATTCGTGTTTCCTATCTAGGATCTTTTGTGGACAGCAGAGGCTCCCATCTTTGGCTGGGACAAGGCAGGTAGTCTGAGCAGAACGGCTTCTGCATTTATATCTCCTTCATCTAATTCTTTTTCCTACCTTTTTCTGTAAAAAATTTTCAGAATCTGTCTAGTACTGTAAAAAGTGTCACATGCTTCCCTTAAATAGGCTTTTCTTTAAGTTATAAAAGCCATGAATTTTCTTTTTAGCTTTCTAAAACTCTGTGAGGTTAAACTTTAAAAAGAAATTTGAAATGCAACTTACTAGAAAGACATTCTATATGGAGAGACATTTCATAATATACAGGTGAACAGTACTCCCAGAAAGCAATCTTTTTGAGAAGACTCTTGAGAGTCCCTTATACTGCAAGGAGATCCAACCAGTCCATTCTAAAGGAGATCAATCCTGGATGTTCATTGGAAGGACTGATGCTAAAGCTGAAACTGCAATACTTTGGCCACCTCATGCGACGAGTTGACTCACTGGAAAAGACTCTGATGCTGGGAAAGGTTGGGGGCGGGAGGAGAAGGGGACGACGGAGAATGAGATGGCTGGATGGCATCACCGACTCTGTGGACATGAGTTTGGGTGTACTCCGGGAGTTGGTGATGGACAGGGAGGCCTGGCGTGCTGTGATTCATGGGGTTGCGGAGAGTCGGACACGACTGAGCGACTGAACTGAACTGAACTGAACTGAATGATTGTGTTGTTTTTAGGAATTAATATCTGTTGAGATGAATATATCAATACATTTATCTGACCCTACATTGTATTTTTCTTTTTTTTTTTTCATCTCTGTTTTTTAAAATTGGAGGATAATGGCTTTACAGTATTGTGTTGGATTCTGCCATCAACAATTCAAATCAACCACAATACATTATATATCTATCTATCTATCTATATATATATATCTATATATCCCCTCATTCTTTAGCTTCCTTCCCAATGTGCCCCCATCCCACTTATCTAGTCTGTCACAGAGAGCCTGGCTGGGCTCTGTGTTACATAGCAACTTACCACTAGCTATCTATTTTTACACATGACAGTGTATGTATATCGATGCTAATTTCTCAATTCTTGCAACCCTCTCTTTCTCCTGCTGTGTCTGCAAGTCTATTCTTCATGTCTGTCTCTATTCCTGCCCTAAAATAGATTCATCACTAACAATTTTCTAGATTCCATATATATTTAACGTATAATATTTGTGTTTCTCTTTCTGACTTTATTCTCTATAACTGGTTCTACATTCATCCACCTCAGTTCAACTGATTAACATTCCTTCCTTTTCTTGGTTGAGTAATATTCCATTCTATTCTAACAGAACTTCTTTATCCACTTATCTGTCAATGGACATCTAAGCTGCTCCCATGTCCTGGCTACTGTAAATAGTGCTGCATTGAACACTGGGGTACATGTGTCTTTTTGAATTCTGATTTTCTTAGGGTATATGCCCAGTAGTGTAATTGCTGCATTATATGTGATTCCCTGGTGGCTCAGATGGTAAAGAGTCTGCCTGCAATGTGGGAGACCTGAGTTAAATCCCTGGATTGAGAGGATCCCTTGGAGAAGGAAATGGCAACACACTTCAGTGTTCTTGCCTGAAAAATCCCATGAATAGAGGAGGCTGGTGGGCTACAGTCCATAAGGTCGCAAAGAGTTGGACACAACTGACTTCCCTTTCATGTAGTTTTTCTCCTGGTTCCTTAAGTAATATCCATTCTCTTCTCCATTGTGGCAATCTGACTTCCCACCAACAGTGCACAGAGTTCCCTTTTCTCCACAACCCCTCCAGTATTTACTGTTTGTAGATTTTTAATGATGGTCATTCTGAGGTGATACCTCATTATAGTTTTGATTTGCATATCTCTAATAATGAGCAACACATCTTTTCAGGTCTTTGTTGGCCATCTGTATGTCTTCTTTGGAGAAAAGTCTATGTTCTGCCCATTTTTCATTGAGTTGTTTATTTATTTGCATAAGCCACTTGTGTATTTTGGAGATAAATACTTTGTCAGCTGTTTTATTTGAAAATATTTTCTCAAACTCTGAATGTTGTCTTTTCAGTTTTTTATAGTTTTCTTTGCTGTGCAAAATCTTTGGGCCTCATTTGTTTATTTTTGTTTTTATTTCCGTTACTCTATGAGGTGGGTCAAAGAGGATGATGCTGCAATTAATGTCAAAGAGTGTTCTGCCTATGTTTTCCAGTAAGGCTTTAGTTTTATAGTTTCTGGCCTTACATTTAAGTCTTTAATACATTTTGAGTTTATTTTTAAATATGGTGTTAGGAAGTATTCTAATTTAATTCTTTTACCAGTAGCTATTCAGTTTTACCAGCACCATTTATTGAAGAGGCTGTCTTTTCTCCATCGTATATAGTTGCTTGTAGTAGTCTCTTATGATCCTTTTCATTTCTGCATTATCTGTTGTAACCTCTCCCTTTTCACTTCTAATTTTATTGATTTGTGTTGTCCTTTTTTTTTTTGATGATTCTGACTAATGGTTTGTCAATTTAATCTTCTCGAAGAACTAGGCTTTAGCTTTATTGATCTTTGTTATTTTTTTTTTTCATTTATTTCACATACATTTCATATATTTTATTTATTTCTGCTCTGATCTTTGATTTCTTTCCTTCCACTAACTTTGGATTTTGTTGTTGTTCTTCTTTTTTAGTTGCTTTAGGTATAAGGTTATTTATTTGATCTTTTCTCGTTCCTTGAGTTAGGTTTGTATTGCTGTGAACTTACCTCTTAGCACTGCTTTTGCTTCATCCCATAGGTTATAGATTGTCACATTTTCCTTGTCATTTGTTTCTAGATATTGTTCTACTTTCTGTTTGATTTCTTCAGTGACCTCTTGGTTAGTTAGGAGTGTATTGAGTAGCCTTCATGTGTTTGTCTTCCTATTAACTGATACTTAATCTCACAGTTTTGTGGTCAGAAAAAAATGCTTGATATGATTTCAATTTTCTTAAATTTATGAAGATTTGATTTGTGACCTAAGATGTGATCTATCCTGGAGAATCTCCCATGTGCACTTGAGAAAAAATTTATTCTGCTTCTTTTGATGGGATGTCCTGAAAATATCAATAGCTTGATCTGGTCTAATGGGTCATTTAAGGCTTGCATTTCCTTATTAAGTTTTCCTCTGGATGATCTGACCATTGATGTGACTGGAATGTTAAAGTCCCCTACTATTACTGTGGTACTGTTGATTTCCCTTTTCATAACTGTTAGCATTTGCTTATGTATTGAGGTGCTCCTATGTTTATAATTTATAAACATATATTTATAATTGTTATATCTTCTTCTTGGATTGATGCCTTGATCATTATGTAGTATTCTTCTTTGTCTCCTGTAATAATCTTTATTTTAAAGTTTATTTTATCTGATATGAGTTATGGTACTCCAATTGTCTTTTGATTCCCATTTGCATGGAATATATTTTTCCAGGCTCACTTTCAGTCTGTGTGTGTCCCTAGGCTGAAGTTAATTTCTTATAGACAGCACACATCTAGGTCTTGCTTTTTGTATCCATTCAACCAGTCTATGTATTTTTGCTGGAGCATTTAATCCATTAACATTTAAAGTAACTATTAATATGTCCAATATTATTACCATTCACTTTATTGTTTTGGGATTGTTTTTGTAGGTCTTTTTCTTCTCTTGTGTTCTGTGCCTAAAGAAGTTCCTTTAGCAATTGTTGTAAAGCTGGTTTGGTAGTGTTGAATTTTCTTAACTTTTGCTAATGTGCATGAAAGGTTGTTGCAGAATCACGCAAAGACGCTGGGATCCTTGGCCTCCGGAGGAGAAGAATTCAAACTGGGGCCAGAGACGGGGCTTGATCACTCAGAGCTTTTGTGTAATAAAGTTTTATTAAAGTATAAAGGAGATAGAGAAAGCTTCTCACATAGACATCAGAAGGGGGTAGAAAGAGTACCCCCTTGCTACTGTTAACAATGGAGCTATATACTCTCCAATGAATCCAAAGAATGTCTGGAGGTTGTAAAGATCTCACCAGACCTACTCCCATCAGTTCAGTCACTAGGTCGTGTCCAACTCTTTGCAACCCCATGAATCACAGCATGCCAGGCCTCCCTGTCCATCACCAACTCCCGGAGTTCACTCAAACTCATGTCCATCGAGCTGGTGATGCCATCCAGCCATCTCATTCTCTGTCATCTCCGTCTCCTCCCGCCCCAAATCCTTCCCAGCATCAGAGTCTTTTCCAGTGAGTCAACTCACCGCATGAGGTGGCCAAAGTATTGGAGTTTCAGCTTTAGCATCAGTCCTTCCAATGAACTCCTAGGATTGATCTCTATAATGGACTTGTTGGATCTCCTTGCAGTCCAAGGGACTCTCAAGAGTCTTCTCCAGCACCAAGGTTCAAAAGCATAAATTTTTCGGCGATCAGCTTTCTTCACAGTCCAACTCTCACATCCATACATGACCACGGGAAAAACCATAGCCTTCACTAGACAGACCTTAGTTGGCAAAGTAATGTCTCTGCTTTTTAATATTCTATCTAGGTTGGTCATAACTTTCCTTCCAAGGAGTAAGCATCTTTTAATTTCCTGGCTGGTTTCAGCATCCACAGTGATTTTGGAACCCCCCAAAATAAAGTCTGACACTGCTTCTACTGTTTCCCCATCTTTTTCCCATGAAGTGATGGGACCAGATGCCATGATCTTTGTTTTCTGAATGTTGAGCTTCAAGCCAACCTTTTCACTCTCCTCTTTCACTTTCATCAAGAGGCCGTTGAGTTCCTCTTCACTTTCTGCCATAAGGGTGGTGTCATCTGCATATCTGAGGTTATTGATATTTCTCCCAGCAATCTTGATTCCAGCTTGTGCTTCTTCCAGCCCAGCGTTCCTCATGATGCACTCTGCATAGAAGTTAAATAAGCAGGGTGACAAAATACAAACTTGATGCACTCCTTTTCCTATTTGGAACCAGTTTGTTGTTCCATGACCAGTTCTAACTGTTGCTTCCTGACCTGCATACAGGTTTCTCAAGAGGCAGGTCAGGTGGTCTGGTATTCCCATCTCTTTCAGAATGTTCCACAGTTTATCGTGATCCACACAGTCAAAGGCTTTGGTATAATCAATGAAGCAGAAATAGATGTTTTTCTGGGACTCTCTGGCTTTCTCCATGATCCAGTGAATGTTGGCAATTTGATCTCTGGTGCCTCTGCCTTTTCTAAAACCTGCTTGAACATCTGGAAATTCATGGTTCATGTATTGCTGAAGCCTGGCTTGGAGAATTTTGAGCATGACTTTACTAGCGTGTACTAGATGAGTGCAATTGTGTGGTAGTTTGAGCATTCTTTGGCATTGCCTTTCTTTGGGATTGGAATGAAGACTGATCTTTTCCAGTCCTGTGGCCACTGCTGAGTTTTCCAAATTTGCTGGCATATTGAGTGCAGCACTTTCACAGCATCATCTTTCAGGATTTGAAATAGTTCAATTGGAATTCCATCACCTCCACTGGGTTTGTTCGTAGTGATGTTCTCTAAGGCCCACTTGACTTCACATTCCAAGATGTCTGGCTCTAGGTGAGTGATCACGCCCTCGTGATTATCTTGGTTGTGAAGATCTTTTTTGTACAGTTCTTCTGTGTATTCTTGCCACCTCTTCTTAATATCTTCTGCTTCTGTTAGGTCCATACCATTTCTGTCCTTTATCGAGCCCATCTTTGCATGAAATGTTCCCTTGATATCTCTAATTTTCTTGAAGAGATCTCTTGTTTTTCCTACTCTGTTGTTTTCCTCTATTTCTTTGCATTGATCGCTGAGGAAGGCTTTCTTATCTCTCCTTGCTGTTCTTTGGAACTCTGCATTCAGAAGCTTATACTTTCCTTTTCTCCTTTGCTTTTCACTTCTCTTCTTTTCACAGCTATTTGTAAGTCCTTCTCAGACAGCCATTTTGCTTTTTTGCATTTCTTTTCCATGGGGATGGTCTTGGTCCCTGTCTCCTGTACAATGTCACGAACCTCCATCCAGAGTTCATCAGGCACTCTATCTATCAGATCTAGTCCCTTAAATCTATTTCTTACTTCCACTGTATAATCATAAAGGATTTGATTTAGGTCATATCTGAATGGTCTAGAGGTTTTCCTTACTTTCTTCAATTTCAGTCTGAATTTGGCAATAAGAAGTTCATGATCCGAGCCACAGTCAGCTCCTGGTCTTGTTTTTGCTAACTGTATAGAGCTTCTCCATCTTTGGCTGCAAAGAATATAATCAATCTGATTTCGGTGTTGACCATCTGATGATGTCCATGTGTAGAGTCTTCTCTTGTGTTGTTGGAAGAAGGTGTTTGCTATGACCAGTGCGTTCTCTTTTCAAAACTCCATTAGCATTTGCCCTGCTTCATTCCGTGCTCCAAGGCCAATTTGCCTGTTACTCCAGGTGTTTCTTGACTTCCTACTTTTGCATCACAGTCCCCAATAATGAAAAGGACATCTTTTTTTGGGTGTAAGTTCTAAAAGGTCTTTTGGGTCTTCATCAGTTCAGTTCAGTTCAGTTCAGTCGCTCAGTCGTGTCTGACTCTCCGCGACCCCATGAATCACAGCACGCCAGGCCTCCCTGTCCATCACCAACTCCCGGAGTACACTCAAACTCATGTCCACAGAGTCAGTGATGCCATCCAGCCATCTCATTCTCTGTCATCCCCTTCTCCTCCCGCCCCCAACCTTTCCCAGCATCACAGTCTTTTCCAGTGAGTCAACTCGTCGCATGAGGTGGCCAAAGTATTGGAGTTTCAGCTTTAGCATCAGTCCCTCCAATGAACATCCAGGATTGATCTCCTTTAGAATGGACTGGTTGGATCTCCTTGCAGTATAAGGGACTCTCAAGAGTCTTCTCCAACACCACAGCTCAAAAGCATCGATTCTTCGGCGATCAGCTTTCTTCACAGTCCAACTCTCACATCCATACATGACCACGGGAAAAACCATTGCCTTGACTAGACGGACCTTGGTTGGCAAAGTAATGTCTCTGCTTTTTAGTATACTATCAAGGTTGGTCATAACTTTCCTTCCAAGGAGCAAGCGTCTTTTAATTTCATGGCTGCAATCAGCATCTGCAGTGATTGGGTCTTCATAGAACCGTTCAACTTCGGCTTCTTCAGCATTACTGGTTGGGACATAGACTTGGATTATTATAATATTTTAGTATTGGTTTGCCTTGGAAATGAACAGAAATCTTTCTGTCATTTTTAAGATTGCATCCAAGTACTGCATTTCAGACTCTTTTGTTGACCATGATGGCTACTCCATTTCTTCTAAGGGATTCCTGCCCACAGTAGTAGATATAGTGGTCATCTGAGTTAAATTCAACCATTCCAGTCCATTTTAGTTCGCTGACTTCTAGAATGTCTACGTTCACTCTTTCATCTCCTGTTTGACCATTTCCAATTTGCCTTGATTCATGGACCTAACATTCCAGGTTCCTATGCAATATTGCTCTTTACAGCATCGGACCTTGCTTCTATCACCGGTCACATCCACAACTGGGTATTTGTTTTGCTTTGGCTCCATCCCTTCATTCTTTCTGGAGTTATATCTCCACTGATCTCCAGTAGCAATCTGGGCACCTACCGACCTGGGGAATTCCTCATTCAGTATCCTATCATTTTGCCTTTTGATACTGTTCATGGGGTTCTCAAGGCAAGTATACTGAAGTGGTTTGCCATTCCCTTCTCCAGTGGACCACATGTTGTCAGACCTCTCCACCATTACCTGGCCATCTTGGGTGGCCCCACATGGCATGGCTTAGTTTCATTGAGTTAGACAGGCTGTGGCCCTTGTGATCAGATCAACTAGTTTTCTGTGATTATGATTTCAGTGTGTCTGCCCTCTGATGCCCCCTCGCAATATCTACCGTCTTATTTGGGTTTCTCTTACCTTGGTCGTGGGATATCTCTTCACAGCTGCTCCAGCAAAGCTCAGCTGCTGCACCTTACCTTGGATGTGGGGTAGCTCCTCTCGGCCATGCTTCTGCGCATGGTCGGTTGCGTCGCGGGAGCTGGCATCTCTTGTCTGCACCTCCGGAGCTACTCCCATAATTTACATTTTAGGATAACAGGATTAGTTAGAAGGTTTAGTCCAGAGACTGCCTTGAGGCAGGCTACATACATTATTGTTATGTAATCCTCGTAAAGACCAGACCTACTCTGGTCTTTACAAGGTAAAGGAGTACCTATACCTACAATAAGTACAAATAGGAAGAGGAGTATGTCAAGGCTGTATATTGTCACCCTACTTATTCAACTTATATGCAGAGTACATCATGAGAAATGCTGGGCTGGAGGAAGCACAAGTTGGAATCAAGATTGCCGGGAGAAATATCAATAACCTCAGATATGCAGATGACACCAACCTTATGGCAGAAAGTGAAGAAGAACTAAAGAGTCTCTTGATGAAAGTGAAAGAGGAGAGTAAAAAAGTTGGCTTAAAGCTCAATACTCAAAAAACGAAGATCATGGCATCTGGTCCCATCACTTCATGGGAAATAGATGGGGAAACAGTGTCACACTTTATTTTTGGGGGGCTCCAAAATCACTGTGGATGCTGATTGCAGCCATGAAATTAAAAGATGCTTGCTCTTTGGAAGGAAATTTATGAACAACCTAGATAGCATATTAAAGAGCAGAGACATTACTTAGGCAACAAAGGTACATCTAGTCAAGACGATGGTTTTTCCAGTGGTCATATATGGATGTGAGAGTTGGACTATAAAGAAAGCTGAGCGCTGAAGAACTGATGCTTTTGAACTGTAGTGTTGGAGAAGACTCTTGAGAATCCCTTGGACTGCAAGGAGATCCAACCAGTCCATCCTAAAGGAGATCAGTCCTGCGTGTTCATTGGAGAGACTGATGTGGAAGCTGAAACTCCAATACTTTGCCACCTGATGCGAAGAGCTGACTCATTTGAAAAGACCCTGATGCTAGGAAAGATTGAAGGCAAGAGGAGATGGGGATGACAGAGGATGAGATGGCTGGATGGCATCACCAACACAATGGACATGGGTTTGGGTGGACTCCAGGAGTTGGTGATGGACAGGGAAGCCTGGCGTGCTGCGGTTCATGGAGTGGCAAAGAGTTGGACACGACTGAGCGACTGAACTGAACTGACTCCCATAATTTACGTTTTAAGATAACAGGATTAGCCAGAAGGTTTAATCCAAAGACTGTCCTCAGGCAGGATACGTACTCCTAAGGAATGTAGAGGGAAAAAAATTTGTCCTTTCTTCCTCCTTGAGAATTCCAGACTCCTCTCTATTTGGGAATTGCTAGACTTATCAACTTGCCTAGGAAATGACTCTCATATACAGCTTTTGATTTCTTCATTGAATCTGAACAAGATCTTTGCTTTGTAGTATAATCTTGGTTGTAGTTTTTTTTTTCCTTTTATCATTTAAGTATGTCCTGTCACTTCCTTCTGGCCTACAAATTTTCGCTGAAAGATCAGCAGTTAACCTTATGGGAATTCCTTTGTATGTTATTTGTTGCTTTGCCCTTGCTGCTTTTGATATTTTCGTGTGTTTGTGTTTAATTTTTGTTTGTGGTTAATATGTGTCTTGTTGTGTTCTCTTTGAGTTTGCCTGTATGGTACTCTTTTTGGATTATTGTACTTGGGTGGCTATTTCCTTTCCCATGTTAGAGAAGTTCTTGACTATCGTCTCCTCAAATATTTTCTATGCCCTTTATTTTTCTCTTTTTTCTCTGGGACTTCTGTAATTCAAATGTTGGTGCACTTAAAGTTATTTCATTGCTTTGTGAAACTGTTGTCATTTCTTCTCATCCTTTCTTTTTCTTTTTTATTCTACTCTGCTTCAGTTAATTCAGTTATTTTACCATTCTATCTTCCAGCTCACTTATCTACTCTTCTACCTCAGTTCAGTTCAGTTCAGTCTCTCAGTCGTGTCTGACTCTTTGTGACCCCATGAATCACAGCACGCCAGGCCTTCCTGTCCATCACCAACTCCCGGAGTTCAACCAAACTCATGTTCATCGAGTTGGTGATGCCATCCAGCCATCTCATCCTCTGTCGTCCCCATCTCCTCCCACCCCCAATCCTTCCTAGCATCAGACTCTTTTCCAGTGAGTCAGCTCGTCGCATGAGGTGGCCAAAGTACTGGAGTTTCAGTTTTAGCATCAGTCCTTCCAATGAACACCCAGGATTGATCTCCTGTAGAATGGACTTGTTGGATCTCCTTGCAGTCCAAGGGACTCTCAAGAGTCTTCTCCTACACCACAGTTCAAAAGCATCAATTCTTCAGCGATCAGCTTTCTTCACAGTCCAACTCTCACATCCATACATGACCACTGGAAAATCCATAGCCTTGACTAGACAGACCTTGGTTGGCAAAGTAATGTCTCTGCTTTTTAATATGCTATTTAGGCTGGTCATAACTTTCCTTCCAAGGAGTAAGCGGCTTTTAATTTCATGGCTGCAATCAGCATCTGCAGTGATTTTGGAGCCCCCCAAAATAAAGTCTGACACCGTTTCCACTGTTTCCCCATCTATTTCCCATGAAGTGATGGGACCAGATGCCATGATCTTCGTTTTCTGAATGTTGAGCTTCAAGCCAACTTTTTCACTCTCCTCTTTCACTTTCATCAAGAGGCTTTTTAGTTCCTCTTCACTTTCTGCCATAAGGGTGGTGTCATCTGCATATCTGAGGTTATTGATACTTCTCCCAGCAATCTTGATTCCAGCTTGTGCTTCTTCCAGCCCAGCTTTCCTCATGATGTACTCTGCATATAAGTTAAATAAACAAGGTGACAAAATACAGCCTTGACATACTCCTTTTCTTATTTGGAACCAGTCTGTTGTTCCATGTTCAGTTCTAACTGTTGTTTCCTGACCTGCATACAGGTTTCTCAAGAGGCAGGTCAGGTGGTCTGGGATTCCCATCTCTTTCAGAATGTTCCACAGTTTATTGTGATCCACACAGTCAAAGGCTTTGGCATAGTTAATGAAGCAGAAATAGATGGTTTTCTGGAACTCTCTTGCTTTCAGTTATTCTATTATTAGTTTTCTCTAGTGTATTTTTTATTTCAGTTATTGTGTTGTTCAATGCTGATTGTTCATTATTTCTAGGTCCTTGTTAAACATTTACTGCATCTTTTCAATCCATGTATCCATTCTATTTATCTGTGCCTCCATTCTGCGATTTTGGATCATTTTTACTACCATTACTCTGAATTGATTTTCAGGTAGACTACGTATTTCCTCTTCATTTGTTTGGTCTTGGGGATTTTTAATTTGCTTCTTCATCTGCTGCAAGTTCTCTGTCTTCTCATTTTGTTTAGCTTACTGTGTTTGGGTTCTCCTTTCCACAGGATGTAGACTTGTAGTTCCTCTTACTTGTAGAGTCTTCCCTCAGTGGGTGGGGTTGGATCAGTGTCTTGAATAGACATCCTGGTGGGTGAAACTGGTTCCTATGTTCTGATTGCTGAAACTAGATCTGGTCCCTCTGATGGGCTTTGATGCATCCAGTGTTTTTTTTTTTTTCATAGGGGAAGGGGTGTCTGTGAGCTTAGTATAGCTTCAGGTTATACTATTTGCTAATGGGTGGGCTTGTGTTCCTTTTTTCTAGTTGTTTGACATGAGGTGTCCAGCACTGGAACTTTCTGACTGTTGAGTGTAGCCAGGTCTTAGTATTGGGATGAGACCTTTGGAAGAACTTTGTCTGGTTAATATTCCATGTGTCAGGAGTTCTCTTGTGGTCCAGCATCTTGGATTTGGGTCTCTCACTTCAAAAGTTCAGGTCCAAATCATTGCTGAAGCACCAAAGCTCCACGAACTACTTGGCACAGAAGATAAAGAAAAAGAAAAAAATCAATCAAACAAGAAAATAACAGGTATACAGAACCCCAAGAAATATAGTAAAAACAAAACTAAACAAAAACACACAAAGAAATGCACACTCAAACTCACAAAAAGAAGAGGAAAGAAAAAAAAAAGAAACAAAAAAGAAGAGAGGTATTGAACCAATAAACACATAAATGTAAATAAACAATGAAAGATAAATTAGCAAAACACAGCACCAAGATGAAATCAAATGTGGAAAGTAAACTTCAAAGCATAAAAGATATACACTAATAAAACAAAAGAAAAAATGTAAAAAGAAAACAAAAGAAAAATACAATACAACAAGGAAGTAAAGTAAAAATAGAGAAATATAAAATATAGTTAAAAATAAGATTAAAAACAAAGTAAAACAGGGAAAAAAATGGAAAAAATGCAATATAATGAAAAAGTACAGTAGAAATAGGGAAAAATAAAATAAGTTTATTTAAAAGTAATGTGCAAGAAAAGAAAAAAGTAAAAATTAAAAAAATAATTAAAAAAATCAACAGTAAAATAGAATACAAAAAAATTACGTATATACATAGAGTAAGAGTGGTAGTAAGAAGACGATTTTCCTGTGGCCTCAGATTTCAGTTTCCTTGCCCCCACAATGAGCTCCAGCCAATCTACCATCTCAGGACATCCTCCAATATTTCTATTCCAGACCTGCTGTGGGCACTGTGGGGTCAGCTCAGATTCTGATTTGGCCTTACTCTACCTTGTACTTGCTTCCAAAGTCCACAGTTGCCCCTGAATTCCACAGCTTCAAATATTGGAACACTCACTGTCTATTGAGATAGTCCACAGGTGCAGGGTTTACCAAGACAGTTGCAAGGATTTAGTCCACTACTCTTGTCACTGCATGAGCAAATTCCCTTCATCTTGTTTGGTCACACAGCTCCTGGTGCTCAGCTTTGCTTTTGTCCCAGTTTTGTTTGTCCTACTGTTTGTAGGTCGCCCTCCATTGTCTGTTCCCTGTCCAGACAAAAGGGGGCAAAAGCAATGGCAGAGGCTGATTAGGGCTCACTTGCTCACTCAGGCCAGCGGGAGGGAGGGAAACGGCAGACACAGTTGGGAAGTGTTGGTAGTGCCTGTGGTGGCTGAGGCCTGTAGAAATTTGCTACAGCAAGAGGCAAATTGCATTCTCCCAGGGGAGTTGGCTCCAGGTTATGGGTCCCTTGGCAATGCCAAGCTGCACAAGCTCCCTGGAAGGTGTGGGCAGTGATCTGTGCCTGCTCACCGCTCGGTGGCAATGGCAGTGGCTGAAACACTCGCCTCTAGCGTCAGAGATAAAAGTTGTGGTTTGTACTGCCTCTGGCACTTGCGGAGTTGTGGTCCTGTCATCTGTGACCTCATGAAGTTTGAGGGTCCCTGAGATAATAATCTCTTGCCTTTGTGGTAGGCCCAGGCTTTTTCCTTGACTCCCTCAGCTGTGTAGTACTAGTCCCCTCAGACTGTCTTCGTGGCAGGCAACCCCAATTGTCTCCCTGGGATCTGACCTCTGAAGCCTGAGCCCCGGCACCAAGTCCCCACCTGCCCTGGGTGCATGCAGACATCTCAAACTAGTGGGAACTGGCCAGCACTGACCTCTGTGCAGAGTTTTCTCCCTTTTCCCTTTGCACACCTGTTGCTGTGCTCACCTCTGAGGCTCCTAAGCTCTCCTATGTGCCTGCCTATGAGGGTTTCCAAGTGTGCAGAAACTTTTCCTCCTTCATAACTCCCAGAGGCACAGGTCCCATTTGAATTCCTTTGTCTCTTTTCTTATTTCTTTTGCCTTACCTGTTTTGTGGAGATAAGCTGTCCTTGTTGCAAGTCTGAGGTCTTCTGCCAGCTATCAGTTGGTGTTCTGTACGAGGTGTTCCACATGCAGATGTATTTTTTGTGTATTTGTGGGGAGAAAGGTGATATTCATGTCTTACTACTCTGCCATCTAAAAGGTCTTCCCCATGGTGATCTTAAAAAGAAATGGCCTTCTATCCAAATTTAAATTTAACATGGACATTAATACAAATTAATGCTTGTATTAATGCGAACTGGCAGAAGTTCCTGCCAGTGCTACTCTGCTCTCACTTTGAAGAATCTTCAGTATCCATATGCGAGTAAATTATTTAGACTGTGTGTTTGATCTTTTATAAGCAATGAGAGACCATGTTCACTTACTTTCATTTTAAAGATATGTTTTTAAACCTTTGCATATCTTCTCAGTTTTAAAATGATTCTCATCATACGTTTATTTCTTCTAGGCATTGGCACATCTCCACTTAATAGAATATGTCGGAGAACAGACTGCTTTGCTAATAAAGGTACATTAAATACTGCGATATAATGTGCTCCAGCCACCATTCCTTTGATTTTTGTGAAAAAAGAAAAAAATATCAGTTGGAATAGATCTCATTCATTATGTAAAAGGTATAACAGGGAACCTGTTTTATCCTATGTAGTCTAGAGATGAAAAGAGACTTTTTTCAAGGAATATATAATTACAGGTGCTTCCAGTTTTTCTATTAGCCTTTAGTTGAAACCTTTCTAGGAAGGAGAACAATTGAGACAGTAGTCTCAGTAAGTGATGCACAGAGGTTTAACCCAAGGTTTTTGCCAAGAAGTGATGTCAGTGTGGCTAGTGTGCCATCTGGTGTCCCATCAGGACATCAGGAACAGGGATACTCTGCTTTCCATACCCTCCTCACCCCACACTGACCCAAGTGTTTGTTGGTTTGAGCATGGTTACTACTCTGAATTACTTGTAGACTCTGTCCCAGGCTCCTGGTAGGAGTTGGAAAAGTCCAGATAGTGCTGTTTGTATACCAGAGTCTCCTCTGGTCTCCTGTATGGAAGAGGAAGGACCAGGATCCCTGTTGTCCCTTTGGAGTCTCCCATATCCTACCATCATATCCTCAGTGTATGTGTGTGTGATCTGTGCAGCTATGGTAAACAGCCCTACTTTTATCTGCTGCTTTCAGATGGTCCCAGAAGATCAGCGCCTTATAGCTGCCATCATCCTGGTGGTCTGGGTCTCAGGCATTACTTCCTCCCTGATTGACAACATCCCATTCACTGCTACTATGGTGAGTCACAGTATCTTCCATGTGATGAGGGCCCACATTTTACTTGCACACAACCTGGACTCATCCTTCCTTTCAGAGGAAGCAGAGAGTGAGCCCTGTCCCTTTGCTGCACTCACAGGTTTAGGGGACAGATGGGATGAATCCCAAACAGCAGCTGGGAGCTAAGCCCTTATAGCTGCTGTGGGTAGTGAATTCCAGGATGGCTGGTTGTTTTAGGGTCAGTCTGACTGGGAGTTGCCACCTCTCATGGAAAAGACAGTCTTTCTTTTCTGTTTCTTTAAAAAAAATTCAGTTCAGTCACTCAGTCATATTTGAATCTTTGAGACCTCATGGGCTGCAGCACACCAGGTGTCCCTGTCCATCACCAACTCTTGGAGCTTGCTCAAACTCAAGTCCATTAAGTCGGTGATGCTATCCAACCATCTCATCCTTTGTTGTCTCCTTCTCTTCCTGCCTTCAATCTTTCCCAGCAACAGGGTCTTTTCCAATGAGTCAGTTCTTCCCATCAGGTGGCCAAAGTATTGGAGTTTTAGCTTCAGTGTCAGTCCCTCCAATGAATAGTCAGGGCTGATTTCCTTCAGGATGGACTTGTTGGATCTCCTGCAGTCCAAGGGACTCTCAAGAGTCTTCTCCAACACCACAGCTCAAAAGCATCAATTCTTCAGCACTCAGTTTTCTTTATAGTCCAACTCTCACATTCATGCATTACTACTGGAAAAGCCATAGCTTTGACTAGATGAACCTTTGTTGTAAAGTAATGTCTCTGCTTTTTAATATACTGTCTAGATCGGTCATACCATTTCTTCCAAGGAGGAAGTGTCTTTTAATTTCATGGATGCAGTCACCATCTGCAATGATTTTGAAGCACAAGAAAATAAAAACTCACTATTTTCCATGAAGTGATGGGACCAGATGCCATGATCTTGTTTTCAGAATGTTGAGTTTTAAGCCAGCTTTTGCACTCTCCTCTGTCACCTTCTTCAAGAGGCTCTTTAGTTCTTTACTTTCTGCCATAACGGTGATGTCATTTGTGTATCTGAGGTTATTGATGTTTCTCCCTGCAATTTTGATTCCAGCTTGTACTTCAGCCAGCCAGGCATTTCTCATTATGTACTCTGCATATGAGTAAAATGAGCACGGTGACAATATACAGCCTTGACGTACTAATTCTCTGATTTGGAACCAGTCTGTTGTTTGAGGTCCAGTTCTAACTGTTACTTTTTGTCCTGCATAGATTTATCAAGAGGCAGGTAAGGTGATCTGGTATTCCCATCTCTTTAAGAATGTTCATTTTATTGTGATCCACACAAAGGCTTTGGTTTAGTCACTCAAGCAGAAGTAGATTTTTTTTTTTTTTCTGGAACTCTCTTGCTTTTTCTATGATCCAACAGATGTTGGCAATTTGGTCTCTGGTTCCTTTGCCTTTTCTAAATCCAGCTTGAACATCTGGAATTTCACAGTTCATGTACTGTTGAAGCCTGGCTTGGAGAATTTTGAGCATTACTTTGCTAGCATGTGAAATCAGTGCAATTGTGTAGTAGTTTGAGCATGCTTTGGCATTGCCTTTCTTTGGGATTAGAATGAACACTGACCTTTTCCATTCCTGCGGCCACTGCTGAGTTTTCCAAATTTTCTGATATATTGAATGCAGCACTTTCACATCATATTTTAGGATTTGAACTAGTTCAACTGGAATTCCATCACCTCCACTAGCTTTGTTCGTAGTGATGCTTCCTAAGACCCACTTGACTTCTCATTCCAGGATGTCTGGCTCTAGGTGAGTGATCACAGCATCGTGGTTATCAGGGTCTTTTTTGTATGGTTCTTCTGTGTATTCTTTCCACCTCTTCTTAATAACTTTTGCTTCTGTTAGGTCCATGCCATTTCTGTCCTGTTTTGTGCCCATCTTTGACTTTGGCCACCTCACGTGACGAGTTGACTCACTGGAAAAGAGTCTGATGCTGGGAGGGATTGGGGGTGGGAGGAGACGGGGACGACAGAGAATGAGATGGCTGGATGGCATCACCTACTCGATGGACATGAGTTTGAGTGAGCTCCGGGAGTTGGTGATGGACAGGGAGGCCTGGCGTTCTGTGATTCATGGGGTCACAAAGAGTCGGACACGACTGAGCGACTGAACTGAACTGAACTGAACTTGCATGAAATGTTCCCTTGGTATCTCTAATTTTCTTGAAGAGATCTCTAGTCTTTCCCATTCTACTGTTTTACTCTTTTTCTTTGCATTGATCACTGAGGAAGGTTTTATCTCTCCTCGCTGTTCTTTGGAACTCTGCATTCAAATGTGTATATCTTTTCCTCCTTCGCTTTTAGCTTCTCTTCTTTTCACAGCTCTATGTAAGGCCTCCTCAAATAACCATTTGGCCTTTTTTCATTTCTTTTCCTTTGGGATGGTCTTGATCACTGCCTCCTGTCATAATGTCATTGCCTCCTGTTCATAATGTCATGAACCTCTATCCATAGTTCTTCAGGCACTCTGTCTATCAGATCCAATCCCTTGAACCTATTTATCACTTCCACTGCATAAATGTAAGGGATTTGATTTAGGTCATACTTGAATGGTCTAGTGGTTTTCCCTACTTTCTTAAATTTATGTCTGAATTTGGCAATAAGGAGTCCCTGATCTGAGCCACAGTTACCTCCCAGTCTTGTTTTTGCTGACTGAATACAGCTTGTCCATCTTTGGATGCAGAGAACATAATTAATCTGATTTTGGTATTGATCATCTGGTGATGTTGATGTGTACAGTCTTCTCTTGTGTTTTTGGAAGAGGGTGTTTGCTTGACCATTGCATCCTCTTGATAAAACTCTGCTAGCTTTTGCCCTGTTGCATTTTGAACCCCAAGGCCAAATTTGCCTGTTACTTCAGTTATCTCTTGACTTCCTACTTTTGCATCCTAGTCCCCTATAATGAAAAGGACATCTTTTTGGGGTATTGGTTGTAGAATTTCTTGTATGTCTTTATAGAACTGTTCAACTTTAACTTCTTCAGCGTTACTGGTTGGGTCATAGACTTGGATTACTGTGATATTGAATGGTTTGCCTTGGAAACAAACAGATCATTCTGTTGTTTTTGAGATTGCTCCCAAATACTGTATTTCAGACTCTTTTGTTGACCATGAGGGATAGTCCGTTTCTTCTAGGGGATTCTTGCCCACAGTAGTATATATAATGGTCATCTGAGATAAATTTGTCCATTCCAGTCCATTTTAGCTCACTGATTCCTAAAATGACAATGTTCCTCCTTGCTATCTCCTGTTTGACCACTTTCAATTTTCCTTCATTCATGGACCTAACATTCCAGGTTCCTATGCAATATTGTTCTTTACAGTATTGGACTTTACTTCCATCACCAGTCGCATCCACAATTGTGTGTTCTTTTTCCTTTGGCTCCATGTCTTCATCCTTTCTGGAGTTATTTCTCCATGCTTCTCCAGTAGTATATTGGGGACCTACTGACCTGCAGAGTTCTTTCAGTGTCATAACTTTTTGCCTTTTCATACTGTTTATGGGATTCTCAAGGCAAGAATACTGAAGTGGTTTGCCATTCCCTTCTCCAGTGGACCAAAATTTGTCAGAACTCTCCACCATGAACATCCATCTTGGGTGGCCCTTCATGGCATGGCTCATAGTTTCATTGATGACACCACCCTTCTGGCAGAAAGTGAAGAGGAACTAAAAAGCCTCTTGATGAAAGTGAAAGAGGAGAGTGAAAAGTTTGGCTTGAAGCTCAACATTCAGAAAATGAAGATCATGGCATCTGGTCCCCTCACTTCATCGGAAATAGATGGGGAAACAGTGGAAACAGTGTCAGACTTTAATTTTGAGGCTCCAAAATCACTGCATATGCTGATTGTAGCCATGAAATTAAAAGACTCTTACTCCTTGGAAGGAAAGTTATGACCAACCTAGACAGCATATTAAAAAACAGAGACATTACTTTGCCAGCAAAGGTCCGTCTAGTCAAGGCTATGGTTTTTCCCATGGTCATGTATGGATGTGAGAGTTGGACTGTGAAGAAAGCTGATCACTGAAGTATTGATGCTTTTGAACTGTGGTGTTGGAGAAGTCTCTTGAGAGTCCCTTGAACTGCAAGGAGATCCAACCAGTCCATTCTAAAGGAGATCAATCCTGGGTGTTCATTGGAAGAACTGATGCTAAAACTGAAACTCCAATACTTTGGCCACCTCATGTGTAATGTTGACTCACTGGAAAAGAGTCTGATGCTAGGAAGGATTGGGGGCGGGAGGAAATGGGGCCGACAGAGAATGAGATGGCTGGATGGCATCACCGACTCGATGGACATGAGTTTGAGTGAACTCCAGGAGTTGGTGATGAACAGGGAGGCCTGGCGTGCTGTGATTCATGGGGTTGCAAAGAGTGGGATACGACTGAGCGACTGAACTGAACTGAACTGTGGTCCATGTAATCAGTTTGATTAGTTTTCTGTGATTGTGGTTTTCATTCTGTCTGCCCTCTGAGGGATAAGGATAAGAGACTTATTGAAGCTTCCTGATGAGAGAGACTGACTGTGTAGGAAACTGGGTCTTGTTCTGATGGGTGGGGCCATGCTCATTTCAGATCATTTCAGTTCAGTCGCTCAGTCGTGTCCGACTCTCTGCGACCCCATGAATCACAGCACGCCAGGCCTCCCTGTGCATCACCAACTCCCGGAGTTCACTCAAACTCATGTCCATCGAGTCGGTGATGCCATCCAGCCATCTTATTCCCTGTCGTCCCCGTCTCCTCCCACCCCCAATCCTTCCCAGCATCAGAGTCTTTTCTAGTGAGTCAACTCTTCGCATGAGGTGGCTAAAGTATTGGAGTTTCAGCTTTAGCATCAGTCCTTCCAATGAACACCCAGGACTGATCTCTTTTAGAATGGACTGGTTGGATCTCCTTGCAGACCAAGGGACTCTCAAGAGTCTTTTCCAGCACCACAGTTCAAAAGCATCAATACTTCAGTGATCAGCTTTCTTCACAGTCCAACTCTCACATCCATACATGACCACTGGAAAAACCATAGCCTTGACTAGATGGACCTTGGTTGGCAAAGTGCTGTCTCTGCTTTTTAATATGCTGTCTAGTTTGGTCATAACTTTCCTTCCAAGGAGTAAGCGTCTTTTAATTTCATGGCTGTAATCAGCATCCGCAGTGAATTTGGAGCCCAAAAAAATAAAGTCTGACACTGCTTCCACTGTTTCCCCATCTATTTCTGATGAAGTGATGGGACCAGATGCCATGATCTTTAAATCTTTAATCCAACTTTCTGTTGATGGGCCGGATTGTGTTCCCTCCCTATTGTTTGACCTGAGACCAGGCTATTTTGGAAGTAATGAAGATATTGGTGACCTCCTTCAAAAGGTCCCATACATGCACTGTCTCACTCAGTGCCCTCGACCTTGAAGCAGGCCACCACCGACCCACACCTCTGCTGGAGACTCCTAGACACTCACAGGGAAGTCTGGGTCAGTCTCTTTTAGGGTCACTGCTCCTTTTTCTTGGGTACTGTTATACACAAGGCTTTCCCTCCAAGAGTCTGTTTTCCCAGTCCTGTGTAAGTTTTGGTGGCTCTTTGGTGGGGTTAATGGCGACCTCCTCCAAGAAGGCTTATGCCATACCCAGGTCTACTGCACCCAGAGCCCCTGCCCCTGCGGCAGGCCACTGCTGACCCGTACCTCCACAGGTGACACTCAAACACTCAGAAGCATGTCTGTCTCAGTCTCTGTGGGGTCTCCTGGTTCACATGTTTTATTTGTCTGAGTGTCTCTGGTGGGTATGGGGTTTGATTCTAAATGTGATTTCGCCCCTCCTACTGTCTTGTGGGGTTTCTCCTTTGCCCTTGGACATGAGATATCTTTTTGGTGGATCCAACATTCTCCAGTCAATGGTTGTTCAGTAGTGAGTTGTAATTTTGGAGTTCTCGCAGGAGAAGATGAGTGCACGTTCTTCTTCTCTGCCATCTTGTGGAGTATTCTCATCTATACCCAGACCATAACCAGTTATACCAGCTCAAGGACGAGCAGGTTGGGCCCTTCCTTACTCCAACGCTGCCCCTGCCTCATAAAAACTTCCTTCCCCTCACACTCAACTTGCCCCAACCTGAACATTGGAAGAAAACTGGAAGACATTAAAGACAGTTGGAAAACATTGAAGACAATTGGAAAACATTAAAGACAGAGGCTGGTTGAAGGTGTTAATCTTTTTCCTACAAAGACAGGATCTATTTTAACTGGCCATGATGGTTTCTTAGAGAAGGAAATGGCAACCCACTCCAGTATTCTTTCCTGGAGAATCCCATGGACACAGGAGCCTGGCGGGCTGCAGTCCGTGGGATTGCAATGAGTTGGACATGACTAAGCAACTGACACTTTCACTTTCACTTTCAGGGTAACTTTCTCATGCTATGGCCTGGAGAGGATTTTGAATTCTCTGTGTGATCTTGACATAAGCAGAGATCAAGGTTCCGTATTACAGGCCTTTCACAAGGCTATTGTGCCCTGCTCCTGCTGTGTCTTCTGACATCACTGATATTCGACTTAGGGCAGAATTGTCAATCCCCAGCATGACAGTGTAAAGGTGGGAAAAGGAAGCTGGGGTCCTGACACAGCACCTGGGGTCACAGGTGTGCTGGGTGTATGTGAACACTTCTTATGTCTGGATCCTAGACAATAGTATTCTCTCTTGTTCTTGTGACCTTGAGGGCTACACCTCTCTCACAAGACCTTAGGGTGACTGGGACTCTGTGTTACCACATATTGCTTGAAATGATAGTGTCTGCTGGGTTGATGCTCCGGTTATCAAGCTATTGTTCTCCCATGGTCTGGCCTTGGTAATTCTGAGTTCATCCTGATTGTTTTTATTTGTTCATGAAGTCCTGAGATAGAGAAGTCATCTGGATGTTGTTGAATATATTGGTCCTGCTCAGTGGGTGCTATCAATGACTGTAGTCCCACAGAGGGCCAGGGGCAGAAGTACCTCTCAGGCAGGGTAAAGCAGAAGGGTCCTGTGCTTCTGAGGTGCCAGATCAGTTTGTGTGTGAATCCCTTTCTTAGTTGAAATAGGGTGTATCCGAACCTGCAGCTGCAGCTTGGAGGGTTTGATTAGCAAAACTTCATCTGTACTTCCTCAAACCCAGGATTCTCAGAAACAATGCACCCTATCATCTGGATGGCTTCCAGGTTTCAGAATCCAGAACCTCTTTTGGACTGAGCAAAATGGTCCCTATCATTGAAAATTTAGATTCCTCTACTTTCTAAAAATATGACACTTTTGATATTTTTCTTCTTTAAATTTTAAGTTACTTAAAATTTAAACTAAAAAAAAAATCAAGGGAATCACAGGGGATAGTATAACAAATATCTGTATGTTTACTACCCCAAATGAGAAAAATTTATTCTCTTTGCCTCAGGTTTTCTCGTTTGTTTTTTTTTAAGAAATAAAATGTTACAGATGAATGTAGCATTCTCTATTCCTTCTCTCAACCCCAGTGTTATTCTATCCTTCCCTCTCCTGAGGGAACAAAGCTCGTATATCTGAGGCATATTACTATGAAAGGATTAATGGAAAGATCTTGGTTTGAATGAGTAAACATAGGATGGAAACTAACTTATGAGAGAAAAAAACAGCAGCTTCATGAACAGCTGGCAGACAGCTTCCTGCACCCCACAGATCTCTCAGCATGTGGTGGCTGCATCAGAGGAGGCCCACTTGGGTTTCTGCCTTACTCTGGAAGTAGCATCAGATGTGACCTATCATAGTCCTTGGATGGGAAATGATCGCATCAGTTCAGTTCAGTTCAGTCGCTCAGTCGTGTCCGACTCTTTGCGACCCCATTAATCACAGCATGCCAGGCCTCCCTGTCCATCACCAACTCCCGGAGTTCACAAAACTCATGTCCATCGAGTCTGTGATGCCATCCAGCCATCTCATTCTCTGTCGTCCCCTTCTCCTCCTGCCCCCAATCCCTCCCAGCATCAGAGTCTTTTCCAGTGAGTCAACTCGTTGCATTAGGTGGCCAAAGTATTGGAGTTTCAGCTTTAGCATCAGTCCTGCCAATGAACACCCAGGACTGATCTCCTTTAGAATGGACTGATTAGATCTCCTTGCAGTCCAAGGGACTCTCAAGAGTCTTCTCCAGCACCACAGTTCAAAAGCATCAATTCTTCAGCGATCAGCTTTCTTCACAGTCCAACTCTCATATCCACACATGACCACTGGAAAAACCATAGCCTGGACTAGACGGACCTTGTTGGCAAAGTAATGTCTCTGCTTTTTAATATGCTATCTAGGTTGGCCATAACTTTCCTTCCAAGGAGTAAGTGTCTTTTAATTTCATGGCTGCAATCAGCATCTGCAGTGATTTTGGAGCCCGAAAAAATAAAGTCTGACACTGCTTCCACTGTTTCCCCATCTATTTCCCAAGAAGTGATGGGACCAGATGCCATGATCTTCGTTTTCTGAATGTTGAGCTTCAAGCCAACCTTTTCACTCTCCTCTTTCACTTTCATCAAGAGGCCGTTGAGTTCCTCTTCACTTTCTGCCATAAGGGTGGTGTCATCTGCATATCTGAGGTTATTGATATTTCTCCCGGCAATCCTGATTCCAGTTTGTGCTTCTTCCAGCCCAGCGTTCCTCATGATGTACTCTGCATAGAAGTTAAATAAGCAGGGTGACAATATACAACCTTGACGTATTCGTTTTCCTATTTGGAACCAGTCTGTTGTTCCATGTCCAGTTCTAACTGTTGCTTCCTGACCTGCATACAGGCTTCTCAAGAGGCAGGTCAGGTGGTCTGGTATTCTCGTCTCTTTCAGAATGTTCCACAGTTTATTGTGATCCACACAGTCAAAGGCTTTGGCATAGTCAATGAAGCAGAAATAGATGTTTTTCTGGAACTCTCTTGCTTTCTCCATGATCCAGCGGATGTTGGTAATTTGATCTCTGGTGCCTCTGCCTTTTCTAAAACCTGCTTGAACATCTGGAAGTTCACGATTCACATATTGCTGAAGCCTAGCTTGGAGAATTTTGAGCATGACTTTACTAGCATGCGAGATGAGTGCAATTGTGCGGTAGTTTGAGCATTCTTTGGCATTGCCTTTCTTTGAGATTGGAAAGAAAAATGACTTTTCCACTGCCGAGTTTTCCAGATTTGCTGGCATATTGAGTGCAGGACTTTCACAGCATCATCTTTCAGGATTTGAAATAGCTCACTGGAATTCCATCACCTCCACTAGCTTTGTTCGTAGTGATGCTTTCTGAGGCCCACTTTACTTCACATTCCAAGATGTCTGGCTCTAGGTGAATGATAACATCATCGTGAATATCTTGGTCTTGAAGATCTTATTGTACAGTTCTTCTGTGTATTCTTGTCACCTCTTCTTAATACCTTCTGCTTCTGTTAGGTCCATACTACTTCTGTCCTTTATCGAGCCCATTTTTGCATGAAATATTCCCTTGGCATCTCTAATTTTCTTGAAGAGATCGCTAGTCTTTCCCATTCTGTTGTTTTCCTCTATTTCTTTGTATTGATCGCTGAGGAAGGCTTCATATCTCTCCTTGCTATTCTTTGGAACTCTTCATTCAGATGCTTATATCTTTCCTTTTCTCCTTTGCTTTTCACTTCTCTTCTTTTCACAGCTATTTGTAAGGCCTCCCCAGACAGCCATTTTGCTTTTTTGCATTTCTTTTCCATGGGGATGGTCTTGATCCTTGTCTCATACAATGTCACGAACCTCTGTCCATAGTTCATCAGGCACTCTATCTATCAGATCTAGTCCCTTAAATCTATTTCTCATTTCCACTGTATATTCATAAGGGATTTGATTTAGGTCATATCTGCATGGTCTAGTGGTTTTCCCTACTTTCTTCAATTTCAGTCTGAATTTGGCAATAAGGAGTTCATGATCTGAGCTACAGTCAGCTCCCGGTCTTGTTTTGGTAACTATATAGAGCTTCTCCATTTTTGGCTGCAAAGAATATAATCAATCTGATTTCGGTGTTGACCATCTGTTGATGTCCGTGTGTAGAGTCTTCTCTTGTGTTGTTGAAAGAGGGTGTTTGCTATGACCAGTGAGTTCTCTTGGCAAAACTCTATTAGCCTTTGCCCTGCTTCATTCCGTGCTCCAAGGCCAAATTTGCCTGTTACTCCAGGTGTTTCTTGACATCCTACTTTTGCATTCCAGTTCCCTATAATGAAAAGGACATCTTTTTTTTTTTGGTGTTAGTTTTTTTTTTTTTAACTTCCAAATGTTCAAGCTGATTTTATTTTATTTTATGTTTTTTTTTAATTTGGAGGCTAATTACTTTACAATATTATAATGGTTTTGCCATACATTGACATGCATCCGCCCCTTGTGTACATGTGTTCCCCTTCTTGAACTCCCCTCCCACCTCCCTCCTCTCCTTATCCTCCCTCCAGGTCATCCCCAGCACCAGCCCTGGGCATCCTGCACCATGCGTCGAACCTGGACTGGTGATTCGTTTCACATATGATAATATACATGTTTCAATGCCATTCTCCCAAATCATCCCTTCACCCTCTCCCACAGAGTCCAAAAGACTGTTCAGTACACCTGTGTCTCTTTTGCTTTCTCATACACAGGGTTATCGTTACCATCATTCTGAATTCCATATATATGCGTTAGTATACTGTATTGGCATTATTCTTTCTGGCTTACTTCACTCTGTATATTAAGCTCCAGTTTCATCAACCTCATTAGAACTGATTCAAATGTATTCTTTTTAATGGCTGAGTAATACTCCATTGTGTATATGTACAACAGCTTTCTTATCCGTTCGTCTTCAGATGAACATCTAGGTTGCTTCCATGTCCTGGCTATTATAAAGAGTGCTGTGATGAACATTGGAGTACATGTGTCTCTTTAAAGTCTGGTTTCCTTGGTGTGCATGCCAAGGCGTGCGACTGCTATGTCGTATGGCAGTTCTATTTCAAGTATTTTAAGGAATCTCCACACTGTTCTCCATAGTGGCTGTACTAGTTTGCATTCCAACCAACAGTTTAAGAGGGTTCCCTTTTCTCTACATCCTCTCTAGCATTTATTTCTTGTAGACTTTTGGACAGCAGCCATTCTGACTGGTGTGAAATGGTACCTCATTGTGGTTTTGTTTTGCATTTTTCTGTTTATGAGGGATGTTGAGCATCTTTTCATGTGTTTGTTAGCCATCTGTATGTTTTCTTTGGAGAAATGTCTGTTTAGTTCTTTGGCCCATTTTTTGATTGGGTCATTTATTTTTCTGGAATTGAGCTGCAGGAGTTGCTTGTATATTTTTGAGATTAATCCTTTGTCAGTTGTTTCATTTGCTATTATTTTCTCCCATTCTGAAAGCTGTCTTTTCACCTTGCTTATAGTTTCCTTTGCTGTGCAGAAGCCTTTAATTTAAATTAGGTCCCATTTGTTTATTTTTGTTTTTATTTCCAATATTCTGGGAGGTGGGTCATGGAGGATCCTGCTGTGATTTATGTCGGAGAGTGTTTTGCCTATGCTCTCCTCTAGGAGTTTTATAGTTTTTGGTCTTACATTTAGATCTTTAATCCATTTTGAGTTTATTTTTGTGTATGGTATTAGGGAGTGTTCTAGTTTCATTCGTTTACAAGTGGCTGACCAGTTTTCCCAGCACCACTTGTTAGAGAGCCTGTCTTTTCTCCATTTTATATTCTTGCCTCCTTTGTCAAAGATAAGGTGTCCACAGTGCATGGAGTTATTTCTGGGCTTTCTATTTTGTTCCATTGATCTAAATTTCTGTCTTTATGCCAGTACCATACTGTTTTGATGACTGTGGCTTTGTAGTAGAGCCTGAAGTCTGGCAGGTTGATTCCCCCAGTCCCATTCTTCTTCCTCAAGATTGCTTTGGCTATTCGAGGTTTTTTGTATTTCCATACAAATTGTGATATTATTTGATCTAGCTCTGTGAAAAATACCGTTGGTAGCTTGATAGGGATTGCATTGAATGTATAAATAACTTTGAGTAGTATACTCATTTTCACAATATTTATTCTTCCAATCCACGAACATGGTATATTTCTCCATCTATTAATGTCCTTTCTGATTTCTTTCACTGGTGTTTTATAGTTTTCTATGTACAGGTCTTTTGTTTCTTTAGGTAGATATATTCCTAAGTATTTTATTCTTTTTATTGCAACAGTGAATGGAATAATTTCCTTAATTTCTCTTTTCTCATTATTAGTGTATAGGAATGCAAGGGATTTCTGTGTGTTGATTTTATATCCTGCAACTTTACTGTATTCATTGATTAGCTCTAGTAGTTTTCTGGTAGAGTCTTTAGGGTTTTCTATGTAGAGGATCATGTCATCGGCAAACAGTGAGAGTTTTACGTCTCCTTTTCCAATTTGGATTCCTTTTATGTCTTTTTCTGCTCTGATTGCTGTGGCCAAACCTTCCAGAACTGTGTCGAATAGTAGTGGTGAGAGTGGGCACCCTTGTCTTCTTCCTGACTTTAGGGGAAATACTTTCAGTTTTTCACCATTGAAGATAATGTTTGCTGTTGATTTGTTATATATAGCTTTTATTATGTTAAGGTATGTTTCTTCTGTTCCCACCCTCTGGAGGGTTTTTATCATAAATGGATGTTGAATTTTGTCGAAGGCTTTCTCTGCATCTATTGAGATAATCATATGGTTTTTACTTTTTGTTTGTTAATGTGATGTATTACATTGATTGGTTTGCAGATATTGAAGAATCCTTGAATTCTTGGGATAAATCCCACTTGGTCATGATGTATGATCTTCTTAATGATGATGTATGGTCTTCTTAATGTGTTGTTGTATTCTGATTGCTAGAATTTTGTTAAGGATTTTTGCATCTATGTTCATCAGTTATATTGGCCTGTAGTTCTTTTTTTGTGGGATCTTTGCCAGGTTTGGGGATTAGGGTGATGGTGGCCTCATAGAATGAGTTTGGAAGTTTTCCTTCCTCAGCAATTTTCTGGAAGAGTTTGAATAGAGTATGTGTTCAGTTCAGTTCAGTTCAATCGCTCAGTCGTGTCCGACTCTTTGCGACCCCGTTAATCACAAAATGCCAGGCCTCCCTGTCCATCACCAATTCCCAGAGTTCACTCAAACTCATGTCCATTGAGTCAGTGATGCCATCCAGCCATCTCATTCTCTGTCGTCCCCTTCTCCTCCCACCCCCAATCCTTCCAAGCATCAGAGTCTTTTCCAGTGAGTCAACATTACACATGAGGTGGCCAAAGCATTGGAGTTTCAGCTTTAGCATCAGTCCTTCCAATGAACACCCAGGATTGATCTTGTTGAGAATGGACTGATTGGATCTCCTTGCAGTCCAAGGGACTCTCAAGAGTCTTCTCCAGCACCACATTTCAAAAGCATCAATTCTTCGGCGCTCAGCTTTCTTCACAGTCCAAGTCTCACATCCATTCATGACCACTGGAAAAACCAGCTGTTATCTAAATTTTTGGTAGAATTCAGCTGTGAAGCCCTCTGGACCTGGGCTTTTGTTTGCTGGAAGATTTCTGATTACAACTTCAATTTCCATGCTTGTGATGGGTCTGTTAAGATTTTCTATTTCTTCATTGTTCAGTTTTGGAAAGTTGTACATTTCTAAGAATTTCTCCATTTCTTCCAAGTTGTCCATTTTATTGGCTGATAGTAGTCTCTTATGATCCTTTGTATTTCTGTGTTTTCTCTTGTGATCTCTCCATTTTCATTTCTAATTTTATTGATTTGGTTTTTCTCCCTTTGTTTCTGGATGAGTCTGGCTAGTGATTTTTCAGTTTTATTTATCCTCTCATAGAACCAGCTTTTGGCTTTGTTGGTTTTTGCTATGGTGTCTTTATTTCTTTAGCATTTATTTCTGCCCTAATTTTTAAGATTTCTTTCCTTCTGCTAACCCTGGGGTTCTTCATTTCTTCCTTTTCTAGTTTCTTTAGGTGTAGAGTTAGGTTATTTAGTTGAGTTTTTTCTTGTTTCTTGAGGTATGCCTGTAATGCTATGAACCTTCCCCTGAGCACTGCTTTTACAATGTCCCAGATGTTTTTGGTTGATGTGTTTTCATTTTCATTCATTTCTATGCATATTTTGATTTGTTTTTTGATTTCTTATATTATTTGTTGGTTATTCAGCAGCATGTTGTTCAGCCTCCATATGTTGGAATTTTTAATAGTTTTTCTCCTGTAATTGAGATCTAACCTTACTGCATTGTGGTCAGAAAAGATGCTTGGAATGATTTCAGTTTTTTTTTTGAATTTACCAAGGCTAGATTTATGGCCCAGGATGTGATCTATCCTGGAGAAGGTTCCATGTGCGCTTGAGAAGAAGGTGAAATTCATTGTTTTGGGATGAGATGTCCTATAAATATCTATTAGGTCTAACTGGTCTATTGTATCATTTAAAGTTTGTGTTTCCTTGTTAATTTTCTGTTTAGTTGATCTATCCATAGGTGTGAGTGGGGTATTAAAGTCTCCCACTATTATTGCATTGTTGGTAATTTCCCCTTTCATACTGGTTAGCATTTGTCTTACATATTGTAGTGCTCCTATGTTGGGTGCATAAATATTTATTATTGTTGTATCTTCTTCTTGGATTTATCCTTTGATCATTATGTAGTGTCTTTCTTTGTCTCTTTTCACTGCCTTTGTTTTAAAGTCTATTTTATCTGATATGAGTATTGCTACTCCTGCTTTCTTTTGGTCTCTATTTGCATGGAATGTCTTTTTCCAGCCCTTCACTTTCAGTCTGTATGTGTCTCTCGTTTTGAGGTGGGTCTCTTGCAGACAACGTATATAGGGGTCTTGTTTTTGTATCCATTCAGTCTTTGCCTTTTGGTTGGGGCATTCAACCCATTTACATTTAAGGTAATTATTGATAAGTATGATCTGGTTGCTATTTTGTTTATTGTTTTGTGTTTGAGTTTATACACCCTTTCTCTGTTTCCTGTCTAGAGAAAATCCTTTAGCATTTGTTGGAGAGCTGGTTTGGTGATGCTGAATTCTCTCAGTTTTTGCTTGTCTGTAAAGCTTTTGATTTCTCCTTCTTATCTGAATTAGATCCTTGCTGGGAATAGTAATCTGGGCTGTAGGTTATTTTCTTTCATCACTTTAAGTATGTCTTGCCATTCCCTCCTGGCCTGAAGAGTTTCTGTTTTAAGATCAGTTGGTATCCTTATGGGCATCCCGTTGTGTGTTATTTGTTGTTTTCCCCTTGCTGCTTAATATTTTTTTTATGCTTGATCTTTGTTAATTTGTTTAATATGTGTCTTGGGGTATTTCACCTCGGGTTTATCCTGTTAGGGACTCTGTGGATTTCTTGGACTTGGGTGATTATTTCCTTCCCCATTTTACGGAAGTTTTCAACTATTATCTCCTCAAGTATTCTCTCATGGTCTTTCTTCTTGTCTTCTTCTGGGACTCCTATGATTCAAATGTTGGGGCGTTTAACATTGTCCCAGAGGTCTCTGAGATTGTCCTCATTTCTTTTAATTAGTTTTTCTTTTTTCCTCTGTGTTTCATTTATTTCTACAATTCTATCTTCTAGTTCGTTTATCCTGTCTTCTACCTCCGTTATTCTACTGCTTGTTCCCTCCAGAGTGTTTCTGATCTCATCTATTGCATTATTCATTGTATACTTACTCTTTTTTATTTCCTCTAGATCCTTGTTAAGCCTTTCTTGCATCTTTTCGATCCTTGTCTCCAGGTTATTTATCTGTAACTCCAATTTTTTTCAAGATTTTGGATCATTTTCACTATCAATATTCGAAATTCTTTATCAGGTAGATTCCCTATATCTTCCTCTTTTGCTTAGTTTGGTGGCATTTATCCTGTTCCTTTATTTGCTGGGAATTTCTCTGCCTCTTCATCTTGCTTATATTGCTGTGTTTGGTGTGGCTTTTCCGTTCTGGCAGTTTGTGGAGTTCTTTTTGTTGTGGAGTTTCCTCACTGTGTATGGGATTGGACGGGTGGCTTGTCAATTTTTCCTGGTTCGGGAAGCTTGTGTCTGTGTTCTGGTGGGTGGAGCTGGATTTCTTCTCTCTGGAGTGCAATGAAGTGTTCAGTAATGAGTTGTGAGATGTCTGTGGGTTTGGAGTGACTTTGAGCAGACTGTATATTGAAGCTCAAGGCTATTCTCCTGTGTTACTGAGGAATTTTCGTGGTATGTCTTTCTCTGAATCTTGTTGATCCTTGAGTGGTGCCTGGTTTCAGTGTAGGTATGGAGGCATTTGATGAGCTCCTATCGATTAATGTTCCCTGGGACAGGAGTTCTCTGGTGTTCTTAGGTTTTGGACTTAAGCCTCTGCCTATGGTTTTCAGTCTTATTGTTGCAGTAGGCTCAAGACTTCTCCATCTGTCACTTCCAAGGCAGTTCCTTCTGTTTAAGCTTCTTCTGTTTGCTGGTTTCTTCAGTGTCAAGTTTCTGCCCTGACACAAGAGTTCGGTGGTGGACACTTTTATAGGCTCACTTGTTCAGTTGTGCTGTGGGGAGGGAGGAACGCTGCTAACAAATATCACTGGCATCTGTGGGGAGTGCTCGCAGTGTCTCGGCTACACTGGGAATGCCCCCGCTCATGGCGTGTGTGCTTTCCCTGTTTATGCTGCTCAGGCTCTAGGTTGTTCTGCCGGGAACTGTCTGAGGCCGGCGCTGGGTTACATGCACTTCCCAGGTCTAAGCCACTCAGGTTCAGGTACTCGGGTACTCCACACAGGCGCAGACTTGGTTGGGCCTGCGTTTTGTGCCCTTCCCCAGTCCGAGCAGCTCAGGTGACCAGATGTTTGGCGAGCATGGTCGCTGCGACTTATTGCTTCCCCAATTCCTGCTGCTCGGTTTTCTGGGTGAACAAGCAGCACACCTTCTCATGCAGATATCGATCAGCCAGAACCCCAAAAAGTCTTGGTTAGCAATGAAGCCTGCCTGCAGTTTGGTATCGGATTCCTCTTTGGGGCCACGATTACCCCCTTCCAGCTCTGGCTGCCCTCCCCTGCCTGTCTCGGTGGGGGATGGTGGGTGGGCTGTCCACAGCTGGCTAGCTCTGTTAATTCCTTTGTTCTGTGAGCGGGTCTGGCAGTGTCTTAGTTTGGGGCTTTTCGCCTTTTTGCGGGGTAGCTATCCCACAATCTGCCTTGCTATGTCAAGTTAGCTCCCTCAGATTTCCCTCAGGGCATTCAGGCCCTGTCCTTGTCCTTACTCTAAGCTATGCAGCCCGTGCCTCCCTGCCCAGCCCCCGCTTGCTAGGGTGGGGTGCAGGCGTCTGCCTGCTTCTCCACTGAGAGTTACCTCCTGGCACTTAGTCTGTGGGTTTTAATTATTTATTTATTTTTCCTCCCAGTTATGTTGCCCTCTGAGCTTCCAAGGCTTGCCACAGACTCGCCAGTGAGTGTTTCCTGGTGTTTGGAAACTTCTCTCTTTTTTTGAAGCCTCCCTTCCTGGGACGGATCTCCGTCCCTCCTTCTTTTGTCTCTCTTTTTATCTTTTATATTATTTCCTACCTCCTTTCAAAGAAAGTGGGCCGTTTTTCTGGGTGCCTGATGTCCTCTGCCGGGATTCAGAAGTTATTTTGTGGAATTTACTCAGCGTTCAAATGCTCTTTTGTTGAATTTGTGGGGGAGCAAGTGGTCTCCCCATCCTATTCCTCTGCCATCTTCCTGTCTCCCCTAAATGGTTTTCTTTACTTAACAATACTTTTTTTTTTTTTTTTTGACATTTAGATTACCTGTCCTTTGTTGTAAAACTCATATAGCCTGGCTCCCCCTCCTGACCTCTTTGGAGCAGTTTTCACAGGTTTATTTGAGATACTGCCTCCTGGGCTTGAAATCCTAAGAATATACAGTGAATAAAACATGTGGACTAGAAAAAAATATTCACAGCCTAAAAGTTGATAGTTATGTTTTATTCAGTGAAAATTTTTAGGACTCCAAGCCCCAGAGACAGTATCTCAAGTAAACCTGAGAGAATTGCTCCAAGGTATCTAGGGGAGGAGCTAGGTTATATAGAAGTTTTGCAACAAAGGGCAGGTAGTCTGAACATCAAAAGATTATTGTCAGTTAAAGGGAACCAGAATTTAGCACTTTTCTATGTATGGGAAGATACAAGAGTCGGTTCACTGAAATAAATTCTTTGATGTGCACCTCACCTATCTTGGGCTAGTTTCCTGTGACTTCACAAGACCCCAATTTTTCTTAGGGCTCACCATAGGGAGTGGATGCAGTCTGAAGGCTACTATTTATAGATGTTGGGTATTCTTTTCTTTCCTGATTTCCCCGAGGGCTCATCAGCTCACCATCCATGGGGGCTGTGATTGCTGATGACTAGTGACTGGGACATCATTTGTTTACTGATATGGTAAGAAATATTCCAGTTTTCAAACATAATTCTCAACTTTTAGGTTTTGTGAAACCTCAACTTTTTTTTCAGTTGAAAAATAGAACCCATTTTAGTTAGTTTAAGGAAATAGGAGTATATCTAAGAATAGTGTTCATGGATTTTCTGAAGGACACCATGAGTAAGGGTTTGCCCTACGAGGCCCCCAAATTCTGCTGCTTTGCCTGGACTTCCTCTCCCATTGTTAGATGCTGAGTATCTGGACCTCTGTCACTCTGCCTTGAGCACACCTTGTTACATTTAACAAATTCTCCAAGCCTACCTCTCCAGTAAAAGTGTCTGATTGGAGGAGACCATGTCGCATGACTATTTATCTATAAAGTGGATAGAGAAAATGAGGTTTGCCTTCTTCTTTGGTTACCCAGAGCTCATGAAACAGAGTTCCCCAAATATAAGAGTTCTTCAGAGCCTCCTTCAATACCTACTTAAATGCTTTCTCTACAATGTTTTCTGTATTTCCAGTGCAGGGCCTTGCTTGTCCTTGGGTCCCATAATAGTTTACACATAACTCTGCTAATTTCAGTTCAGTTCACTCGCTCAGTCGTGTCCGACTCTTTGCGATCCCATGAATCACAGCATGCCAGGCCTCCCTGTCAGTCACCAACTCCCGGAGTTCACTCAAACTCATGGCTGACGTGTCGGTGATGCCATCCAGCCATCTCATTCTCTGTTGTCCCCTTCTCTTCCTGCCCCCAATCCCTCCCAGCATCAGAGTCTTTTCCAGTGAGTCAACTCTTCACATGAGGTGGCCAAAGTATTGGAGTTTCAGCTTTAGCATCAGTCCTTCCAATGAACACCCAGGACTGATCTCCTTTAGAATGGACTGGTTGGATCTCCTTGCAGTCCAAGGGACTCTCAAGAGTCTTTTCCAGGACCACAATTCAAAAGCATCAATTCTTCGGCGATCAGCTTTCTTCACAGTCCAACTCTCACATCCATACATGATCACTGGAAAAACCATAGCCCTGACTAGACGGACCTTGGTTGGCAAAGTAATGTCTCTGCTTTTTAATACGCTGTCTAGGTTCGTCGTAACTTTCCTTCCAAGGAATAAGCGTCTTTTAATTTCATGGCTGCAATCAGCATCCCCAGTGATTTTGGAGCCCAAAAAAATAGTCTGACACTGTTTCCATTGTTCCCCATCTATTTCCCATGAAGTGATGGGACCAGATGCCATGATCTTAGTTTTCTGAATGTTGAGCTTCAAGCCAACCTTTTCACTCTCCTCTTTCACTTTCATCAAGAGGCTTTTTAGTTCCTCTCCACTTTCTGCCATAAGGGTGGTGTCATCTGCATATCTGAGGTTATTGATATTTCTTCCGGCAATCTTGAGTAGTCATCAAACTGTTAAAGAATGTCTGCAGCTGCATTGTCTTATTTACTAGCATGGTGCCTGGTACAAGGAAGATGTTTAGCAAGTGTTTTCATATGACTAAATAAGTAAATAAATTGCAATAGGCTAATTTTTCTATAGTAACGCTTTCTTTACATCTCCCTTCGCTTATCATCCTCCAGGAACTCTGTGTTATTTTCACTGAAGGAACTGGGCATCTCAGTGCTCACTCTGTTTCTGAGAGTCACAGATGACTTTGCCTTACCATCTCTCTGCCAGGCCTCCTTGTCACCTGAGACATAACCCCATCTCTAGTTAGGCTGGCGGCACTTTCCTTAGCATGTTGTTGGGCATCTTGTAACTTTGCCTGTAATATTCTTTGCTGCTGGTAATATCTATTCCCCTCGATTCTCTTCTTCCTTGTCCTAAGAGCTGGTCTTACCAATATATAGCTCTCTATGTTCCCCGAGAGGGAGGTTGTTTCTTCTCTGGATTCTTCTTTGTGGTAGCCACTGTCACTGTGGGCCAAAGACAGCAGATGCTGGTATAATGTGTCAGCACTGGGAAACTCTGGTGTGTCCTGAGAAGGCCTTGGGAATAGATGGATGTTATAAATGAGTTAGTGCTGGAGACACTGCCAAGTTTGGTAGATGTGAAGTTGAATCTGGCCTCTGTACCCCAATACCAAATTAAATCTCAGAGACAGAGTTTTGGGTAAAGTATTACAGGAAAAAATGTCTTTATTGCTTTGTCAAACAAAGAGGGCAACAACAGGCTAATAACCTGAAAACTGTGTGTCCCAATCCAGGGTGGGTGGTATATGGGAGGAGTTTTATAGTCAAGGGATGGTGTTGCTGATCATGGTACATGCAGGACCTGTATTCCTTCAATTGAGAGATCTTCTGGCATCAGTGATAATGGGCAAACCGACCTTTGGAATGAAGAATGCTACATCAAGTAGTTAACGTCTTCCACTTGGTGGGAGTTTTAGTTTGGCAGAAGTAAGAAATATTTTTAGACGTATCCCTTGAGGGGGAACCAGAACTCTGCCCCAAGGCTGCACTATTATTTCTTGAATGCTCCTCCATTATCTCTATATCCCCTCCTCTCCCTGATTAGCAACTGCTTGAACCTGCACTTTGGAACTCAGGGAATGGGACAGAGAAGGGTTTTTGTGCCCTGGAGCTCCACAGGTTCCTGCTCAGTCAGTTTCAGATGCTCTGCTTCCCTTGGATATTACTTCAGATGCTCTGCTTCCCTTGGATATTACCACCATGTGGACTAAAGGTATTCATCACCTTTCCTTCCTTGCTGCACACCTTGTGGATATGGAATTTCCTCAATTTCAGCCCCCCCATTGTTTTTATAAAAAATCTGTGTGTATATAGATATCTCCCCCTGGTTCTTGCCTTTGACAGATGCAATGAAATGAATGTGTCCTGGGGAGGTGATTTAGGTTTCCTGCCTGAGAGGATAACTCCTGCCCCCTTCTCATCCCTTCTTCCAACTAGGAGCATCATTTCTCTGTTGAGAGGTCCTCTGAATTTGGGGTGTGTTGAAGAAAGGGGGACTTGGGTTTTGTATGATATATCAGCAGTCATCTGTGTCCCTCTGCACCTCTGGCTGGAGTAGAAAGAACTCCAATGCCTCATGCTATGCATTAGGGAATCTTTGTGGTCTGGCCTGTTTTACATGGACCTACAGAGTTTGGGCATTCCTAGAAGGTCGTGCATCTTGTACTCTATAAATTATGGTTTCTTGAGCTATTTCTGGGGTCAGATCCAACCAAACATCCCTTAGAGTACCTAGTTCTTACTGCACCAGTCTTGAGAAGTGGCATGATCAAGGTATGGCTGCTATGTGCATTTTTATTTTGGTTAAATTCCCACATTCTCAATTCTGCTATTTTCCTGAAGGACTGAACAAGGAGACCCAATAACATACTATAGAAATGTCAGATCAATCCAAGGGTAGAGATAGGTTTGCCCACTTACTGCCATCATACATGAAGAGAAAACACAGGAGCAGTGACTGAACCTTCTGCTGCCAGGCTTGCAGAACTGCCTGTGTTTCAACTAAACCTTATTCTGCTGTAAGAATACAACTTTAGGCAGGATCATCCTCCAGGTCAAAGCATGCATGTTCATGAGATTTAACAAGTGTGGAAATTTTATTTAACAGGGTTAGAAAACTGGCAGATTCTGTCACCATTTCCAATGACTGGAAGTGCCAGCCAATGTCCTGGTTGAGGGGCAGGGTCTCAGAGGATGGCTTTTGATCAACTGGTGTGGAAATATTTCAGTATTTTAACAAATATTTCCATAGAAGAAAATCCCTTTGATATCTGCCCACCTCTCCTCCTCTCCTCTTCTCTTATCTACCGTTGTCAGGGAGTTGTAGGAGCTACATGCAAGCCCAGATTTGTTTTTGTGAGTAGTTATTTTAGTCTTCCCAGAGCACTGCCTTAGAGACTGTATGGGAAAAGTAAAATACACTGCTAATGACTGAGAATTCCCTGACAGTCTTTCTCAACTTAAACCTATCTTTTTAGTCTCATTTGCTTAAATAATAATTCTCAAATGATTTTCAAATTAAAATATAGCTATTCCTCTGCAGGATGTTGAGTTAAAAATTGGTAATTTATGCATGAGAAATTGCATATTTCCCAAAATGAAATATTTTGAGATATAAATATTTCTAGATATGAAATATTTCCTGCTATAAAAGTAAACAAGGATGTTATAGTCATCATTATGAGCCAGTGAGCTCTGATGAAACTCAAGAAAGAAAAGAATATCTGTCATTTAGCAGCCATCACACTGTAGCAACTCCATACAGTGAGCCATGAGAAACTCAGGATGTGAAAACACAGGATATTGGTCCCAGATAGGTGAGATGCATATCAATAAAATGATTTCAGTGAGTGCAGACTCTTGCATCTTTTCATACATAAAAAAGTGTTCCCTAATATCTCAGTTGGTAAAGAATCCTCCTGCAATGCAAAAGACCCGAGTTTGATTCCTGGGTTGGGAAGATCCACTGGAGAAGGGATCAGTTCAGTTCAGTCGCGTAGTTGTGTCCAACTCTTTGTGACCCCACGAACCACAGCACGGCAGGCCGCCCTGTCCATCACCAACTCCCGGAGTTCACTCAAACTCATGTCCATCGAGTCAGTGATGCCATCCAGCCATCTCATTCTCTGTTGTCCTCTTCTCTTCCTGCCCCCAATCCCTCCCAGCATCAGAGTCTTTTCCAGTGAGTCAACTCTTCACATGAGGTGGTCAAAGTATTGGAGTTTCAGCTTTAGCATCAGTCCTTCCAATGAACACCCAGGACTGATCTCCTTTAGAATGGACTGGTTGGATCTCCTTGCAGTCCAAGGGACTCTCAAGAGTCCTCTCCAACACCACGGTTCAAAAGCATCAATTCTTCTGCGATCAGCTTTCTTCACAGCCCAACTTTCACATCCATACATGATCACTGGAAAAACCATAGCCTTGACTAGACAGACCTTGGTTGGCAAAGTGTTGTCTCTGCTCTTTAATACGCTATCTAGGTTGGTCGTAACTTTCCTTCCAAGGAGTAAGCGTCTTTTAATTTCATGGCTGCAATCAGCATCCACAGTGATTTTGGAGCCCCCCAAAATAAAGTCTGACACTGTTTCCACTGTTTCCCCATCTATTTCCCATGAAGTGATGGGACCAGATGCCATGATCTTCATTTTCTGAATGTTGAGCTTCAAGCCAACCTTTTCACTCTCCTCTTTCACTTTCATCAAGAGGCCTTTGAGTTCCTCTTCACTTTCTGCCATAAAGGTGGTGTCATCTGCATATCTGAGGTTATTGATATTTCTCCTGGAAACCTTGATTCCAGCTTGTGCTTCTCCAAGCCCAGCGTTCCTAATGATGTACTCTGCATAGAAGTTAAATAAGCAGGGTGACAATATACAACCTTGACGTACACCTTTTCCTATTTGGAATAAGTCTGTTGTTCCATGTCCAGTTCTAACTGTTGCTTCCTGACCTGCATACAGGTTTCTCAAGAGGCAGATCAGGCGGTCTGGTATTCCCATCTCTTTCAGAATGTTCCACAGTTTATTGTGGTCCACACAGTCAAAGGCTTTGGCATAGTCAATGAAGCAGAAATAGATGTTTTTCTGGAACTCTCTTGCTTTTTCCATGATCCAGCAGATATTGGCAATTTGATCTCTGGTTTCTCTGCCTTTTCTAAAACCAGCTTTTATATCTGGAAGTTCACGGTTCAAGTATTGCTGAAGCCTGGCTTGGAGAATTTTGAACATGACTTGGAGAATTTTGAGCATGACTTTACTAGCGTGTGAGATGAGTGCTATTGTGCGGTAGTTTGAGCATTCTTTGTCGTTCCCTTTCTTTGGGATTTGAACGAAAACTGACCTTTTCCAGTCCTGTGGCCACTGCTGAGTTTTCCAGATTTGCTGGCATATTGAGTGCAGCACTTTCACAGCATCATGTTTCAGGATTTGAAATAGCTCCACTGGAATTCCATCACCTCCTCTATCTTTGTTCATAGTGATGCTTTCTGAGGCCCACTTGACTTCACATTCCAAGATGTCTGGCTCTAGGTGAGTGATCACACCATCATGATTATCTTGGTTGTGAAGAACTTTTTTGTATAGTTCTTCTGTGTATTCCTGCCACCTCTTCTTAATATCTTCTGCTTCTGTTAGGTCCATACCATTTCTGTCTTTTATCGAGCCCATCTATGCATGAAATGTTCCGTTGGTATGTCTAATTTTCTTGAAGAGATCTCTTGTCTTTCCTATTCTGTTGTTTTCCTCTATTTCTTTGCATTGATCACTGAGGAAGGCTTTCTTATCTCTCCTTGCTATTCTTTGGAACTCTGCATTCAGATGCTTATATCTTTCCTTTTCTCCTTTGCTTTTCACTTCTCTTCTTTTCACAGCTATCTGTAAGGCCTCCTCAGACAGCCATTTTGCTTTTTGCATTTCTTTTCCATGGGGAGGGTCTTGGTCCCTGTCTCCTGTACAGTGTCACGAACCTCCGTCCAGAGTTCATCAGGCACTCTATCTATCAGATCTAGTCCCTTAAATCTATTTCTCACTTCCACTGTATAATCATAAGGGATTTGATTTAGGTCGTATCTGAACGGTCTAGTGGTTTTCCCTACTTTCTTCAGTTTAAGTCTGAATTTGGCAATAAGGAGTTCATGATCTGAGCCACAGTCAGCTCCCAGTCTTGTTTTGCTAACTGTATAGAGCTTCTCCATCTTTGGCTGCAAAGAATATAATCAATCTGATTTCGGTGTTGACCATGTGGTGATGTCCATGTGTGGATAGATTACCCATTTCAGTATTCTTGGGCTTCTCTTGTGGCTCAGCTGGTAAAGAATCCACCTACCATGCGAGAGACCTGGGTTCTATGCCTGTGTTAAGAAGATCCCCTGGATAAGGAAAGGCCATCCATTCCAGTATTCTGGACTGGAGAATTTGATGGACTTGTACAGACTCAGTAGTTTTGACGCATGGGCTTAGAATTCCCAGGGCATGTAGAATTTTCCCAGAGCAGGGATGAAATTTATATCCCCTGCATTGGCAGATGGATTATTAATCACCACACTACAAGGGAGTGTGTGTGTGTGTGTGTGTGTTTGTGTGTGTGTGTGTATGTATGTGTGTGTTCTCAGTCATGTCCACCTCTTTGCAACCCCACGGGCTGTAGCCTGCCAGGCTCCTCTGTTAATGAAATTTTCCAAGCAAGGATACTTGAGTGCATTGTCATTTCCTTCTCCAGGGTATCTTCCTGACCCAGGTATCGAAACTATATCTCCTGTGTCTCCTGCAGTGACAGGCAGATTCTTTAGTGTTGAACACCAAGTCCATATTTTTCCTTAATGTAGTCATTTGTTGTTATAAACTTCCCTCCTAGAATAATTTTTTCTGTGTCTCACAACTTTTGATATTCTGTGTTTTCATTTTTGTCTAGATTTTAAGCATTTCCCTTTTGATTTTCTTTGATCCACTGATGCTTCAGGAGCATGTAGCTTCATTTCCAACATTCATTTCTGTATTTATGAGTTTTCAGCTTTTTTCTTGTTACTGATATCTAGTTTCACACCATTGTAATTGGAAAATATAATTGATATGATTTTACTTTTCTTAAATTTCTTAAGACTTGTTTTGTGGCTTAATATATGATCTATCCTGGAGAATGCTCAGAGTGTGCTTGAGAAGAATGTGCATTTTGCTGCTATTGGATGGAATGTTCTATATATGACTGTTGAATGTGAAAATGAAAATCACTGAGTCCTGTCCAACTCTTTGTGACCACGTGGACTATACAGTCCATGGAATTCTCCAGGCAAAAATACTGGAGTGGGTAGATGTTCCATTCTCCAGCGGTTCTTCCTGACCCAGGAACTGAACCAAGGTCTCCTGCATTGCAGGCATATTCTTTACCAGCTGAGCTACTAGGGAAGCCCATATGACTGGTAGGTCCATTTATTCAAAAGTGTAGTTCAGCGGGGCTATTATGCGGGGATGACCCAGAGGGAGGATAAGGGGAGGGAGGTGGGAGGGGGGTTTGGGAGGGGGAACTCATGTACACCAGGGGCGGATTCATGTCAATGTATGGCAAAACCAACCAATATAATATTGTAAAATAATTAGCCTCCAATAAAAAGAAAAAAAGAAAACACAAAGTGTAGTTCAGATCCATAGTTCTTCATTGATTTTCTGTCTGGATGATCTGTTTATTGATTAACATAAGGTATTGAAATACACTGATCTCTTAATATTTGCTTTATATAATTATGCACTCTGTTGTAGGGCACACATATATTCACAATTGTAATAATCTATGGATGAATTGACCCCTTATATAATGACTTTTTTTGTCTCCTAACCATTTTTGACTTAAAGCCCATTTTGTCTGATATGAAAAAGTTATTTCTGCTCCCTTTCTACTTGCATGGGTGTCTTTTCCCATCACTCTACTTTGAGCCAATGTATGTCCTGTGGTAGCATATCAGTTCAGTCCAGTCACTTAGTCGTGTCCAACTCTTTGAGACCCCACGAACCACAGCACACCAGGCCTCCCTGTCCATCACCAACTCCTGGAGTTCACTCAAACTCATGTCCATCGAGTCGGTGATGCCTTCCAGCCATCTCATTCTCTGTCGTCCCCATCTCCTCCTACCCCCAATCCCTCCTAGCATCAGACTCTTTTCCAGTGAGTCAACTCGTCGCATGAGGTGGCTAAAGTATTGGAGTTTCAGCTTCAGCATCAATCTTTCCAATGAACATCCAGGATTGATCTCCTTTAGAATGGACTGGTTGGATTTCCTTGCAGTCCAAGGGACTCGCAAGCGTTCTCTCCAGCACCACAGTTCAAAAGCATCAATTTTTCGACTCTCAGCTTTCTTCATAGTCCATCTCTCACATCCATACATGACCACGGGAAAAACCATAGCCTTGATTAGACGGACCTTGGTTGGCAAAGTAATGTCTCTCCTTTTTAATATGATATCTAGGCTGGTCATAACTTTCCTTCCAAGGAGTAAGCGTCTTTTAATTTCATGGCTGCAATCAGCATCCACAGTGATTTTGGAGCCCCCAAAAATAAAGTCTGACACTGTTTCCACTGTTTCCCCATCTATTTCCCATGAAGTGATGGGACCAGATGCCATGATCTTCGTTTTCTGACTATTGAGCTTCAAGCCAACCTTTTCACTCTCCTCTTTCACTTTCATCAAGAGGCCTTTGAGTTCCTCTTCACTTTCTGCCATAAAGGTGGTGTCATCTGCATATCTGAGGTTATTGATATTTCTCCCAGCAATCTTGATTCCAGCTTGTGCTTCTTCCAGCCCAGCGTTCCTCATGATGTACTCTGCATAGAAGTTAAATAAGCAGGGTGACAATATACAGCCTTGACACACTCCTTTTCCTTTTTGGAACCAGTCTGTTGTTCCATGTCCAGTTCTAACTGTTGCTTCCTGACCTGCATACAGGTTTCTCAAGAGGCAGGTCAGGTGGTCTGGTATTCCCATCTCTTTCAGAATTTTCCACAATTTATTGTGATCCACACAGTCAAAGGCTTTGGCATAGTCAATGAAGCAGAAATAGATGTTTTTCTGGAACTCTCTTGTTTTCTCCATGATCCAGCGGATGTTGGCAATTTGATCTCTGGTGCCTCTGCCTTTTCTAAAACCTGCTTGAACATCTGGAAGTTCATGATTCACATATTGCTGAAGCCTAGCTTGGAGAATTTCGAGCATGACTTTACTAGCTTGTGAGATGAGTGCAATTGTGCGGTAGTTTAAGCATTCTTTGGCATTGCCTTTCTTTGGGATTGGAATGAAGACTGACCTTTTCCAGTCCTGTGGCCACTGCTGAGTTTTCCAGATTTGCTGGCATATTGAGTGCAGCACTTTCACAGCATCATCTTTCAGGATTTGAAATAGCTCAATTGGAATTCCATCACCTCCACTAGCTTTGTTCGTCGTGATGTTCTCTAAGGCCCGCTTGACTTCACATTCCAAGATGTCTGATTCCAGGTGAGTGATCACGCCATCGTGATTATCTTGGTCATGAAGATCTTTTTTGTACAGTTCTTCTGTGTATTCTTGCCACCTCTTCTTAACATCTTCTGCTTCTGTTAGGTCCACACCATTTCTGTCCTTTATCGAGCCCATCTTTGCATGAAATGTTCCCTTGATATCTCTAATTTTCTTGAAAAGATATCTTGTTTTTCCTATTTTGTTGTTTTCCTCTATTTCTTTGCATTGATCGCTGAGGTAGGCTTTCTTATCTCTCCTTGCTATTCTTTGGAACTCTGCATTCAGTTGCTTATATCTTTCCTTTCTTCCTTTGCTTTTCACTTCTCTTCTTTTCACAGCTATTTTTAAGGCCTCCTCAGACAGCCATTTTGCTTTTTTGCATTTCTTTTCCTTGGGGATAGTCTTGGTCCCTGTCTCCTGTACAATGTCACAAACCTCTGTCCATAGTTCATCAGGCAATCTATCTATCAGATCTAGACCCTTAAATCTATTTCTTACTTCCACTGTATAATCATAAGGGATTTGGTTTAGAACCTGGCATGTTAGGTCCATGAATGAAGGCAAATTGGAAATGGTCAAACAGGAGATGGCAAGAGTGAACGTCAGCATTCTAGGAATCAGTGAACTAAAATGAACTGGAATGGGTGAATTTAACTCAGATGACCATTATATCTACTACTGTGGGCAGGAATCCTTAGAAGAAATGGAGTAGCCATCATGGTCAAGAAAAGAGTCCGAAATGAAGTCCTTGGATGAAATCTTAAAAACGACAGAATGATTTCTGTTCGTTTCCAAGGCAAAACCATTCAATATCACAGTAATCCAAGTCTATGCCGCAACCAGAAATGCTGAAGAAGCTGAAGTTGAACAGTTCTATGAAGACCTACAAGACCTTTTAGAACCAACGCCCCCAAAAGATGTCCTTTTCATTATAGAGGACTGGAATGCAAAAGTAGGAAGTCAAGAAACACTGGGAGAACAGGCAAATGTGGCCTTGGAGCACAGAATGAAGCAGGACAAAGGCTAATAGAGTTTTGTCAAGAGAACACACTGGTCATAGCAAACACCCTCTTTCAACAACACAAGAGAAGACTCTACACATGGACATCACCAGATGGTCAACACCGAAATCAGATTGATTATATTCTTTGCAGCCAAAGATGGAGAAGCTCTATACAGTTAGTAAAAACAAGACCAGGAGCTGACTGTGGCTCAGATGATGAACTCCTTATTGCCACATTTAGACTTAAATTGAAGAAAGTAGGGAAAACCACTAGACCATTCAGATATGACCTAAATCAAATCCCTTATGATTATACAGTGGTAGCATATAGTTGGGTCTTTTTTTTTTTTTTCAATTTTTTCAGTCACTCTGTGCCTTTTGTTGGAGAATTTAATCCATTTACATTTAAAACAATTTTTGACAGGAGGACTTCCCAGGTGGCTTATTGGTAAACAGTCCACCTGCCGAGCCAGAGACGTGGATTGAATCCTTGGCTCAGGAAGATCCCCTGGAGAAGGAAAAAGTAACCCACTCCAATATTCTTGTCTGGAGAGTCTCGTGGACAGAGCAGCCTGGCAAGCTACAATCCATAGGATTGTACAGTCAAACATGACTGAAGCGAACATGCATGGATGCACATGGATTTTTGCTGTCTGTGATTTTGGGTAGTCCTTTCCAGATGTGTTACTGTTGGAGCCCTCCTCCTCATGCTCTTTACAGAGATCCATACAAGGCAACTGTCCCAAGGCAGAAAGTCCAGGGGTCCCTCTTTAACCTCTAATGGGCTGAGGTACCTACCAGTGATAACATGGAACAATATCTCCTGAGCATACTGGAAACAGGCCCAGAGATTATGTGTTCTTCTGGGCTTCATTATCAGCCTGAGTCAAAATGGGGCATGTTTATGGAACACAAATTTCTCAGAGAAAGGTTTACCTGCATGCAGTTTGGAACCAGAAATCAAGTCTAGCTTGGCCATTTAAAAGATCTGCATCTCTTCAAGTCTTGATGTCCCTATCTATTGATTGAGAGAATAGCAAACACACCTGGAGGATGTTTGAGAATTAAATAAGATGATGTATGCATAGAATTAATGTAAGAAGTGGTCCACTGCAAGGCTAATATATATTAGATGGTTTTAGTCCCAAGCACTGTGTGAGATTCTATGCAACTTCGCCCCATGTAGGATTCACAGTTACTTGGGGCAACTGAGAAGAAGGAGGACAAGTTGGTCATGTGCCTGGAAACAAAGACTTACTCATAGGCTCAAACTCAAGTTTTTTGGTTTTTTTTTTAATTCTAAAGTTTGCTTAGGTTTCCTTTTGAACGTTCAGTTTGAGTGCTAAAAAAGTGCTTTGGATTTTGCAAGTTGGTCACAGAATGGGTAACTCCTCTGGGCTTTCATGGACTTGAGGTCAGTGTCCTTTTCCTCCACAGATTCCCGTACTCCTAAACCTGAGCAGAGACCCTGAGGTCAGCCTGCCTGCTCCACCACTCATGTATGCCCTGGCCCTTGGTGCCTGTCTTGGAGGTAAGTGGGTATTGGATTTGAGGGAGGGCCCCCAGACACTATGGTGAGCCTGAAGTGATGATTAATGAATGCCAAATTGAAAGTAAAGTAAGAATAGTTCATGATTTCCTAAGTGGAAACCCATCTTCACCTTTGACTGGAGAGTTCTTGCCCTACTCAGTTTCTCTGCAAGGTATGTTACTTTCCATTCTCTGCAGAACTGCCCCTGACATTCTAAGCCTGTGGCCTGAGGATGGTCATTACTGATATCTCAGAGTTAATGTCTTCCCACGCTGCATGCAGATGTGGCTTAGTGGCTTAGGTTTAGAAACAGATTTTGAATCAGAAAACATCCTCAGTGGCAACTTCTTATTCCCTTTTTTAAAGAGTGTGTGTTGTGGGTAAAATGATGAATGTGTGAGCTAAGAAGTAGGGACTCTATTGTAAGAATAAGAAGAAAAAATTTAAAAAGGTTTTTTTGGGGGGCTGAAGGAGTGTTTTGTCTTTTGGAGACATTAAATAGTCAATTAGAAGAAGTGTCAGGAGAGACTAACCTCTAGTGAGTAAACACAGGGGTTTGGATGTGATTGAATTTGGAAGGAGACCTAATCACCTTTGGGAACACAAGAGGATTGTGAAAAATCTTAGATAAACACAATAGATACCTTTAAAATTTCTGTTTTTGCTTCCAGGTATGCTTAGATAATCTAGCTTTCTTTGTTCTTTGGTTTCTAAATATTAAATCAACAACTTTGTTTTTAGTGTATCTTCTAGTTTGTAGAGGGGGACTAATGTCATTCAGTGAAGTTGCTATAATTTCTGGAGACAGCTAGTTAACATAATTCAGCAACTGAGGCCTCAAATTCTGAGTTTAGACTTGTTAAAATGTCCCCCATCTGAGATAAGCCCCAGGAAAAGCAACAACTGCGTTCACAACCACATTTAATATCAGTGATAGAAACAGAATCCAGAGACTCCAGGAAATATGTCCACTGTGTGGAATTTTGTTCATTAAACCTAATTGAGCATCTTCTACTTTTATATGCTGACATTGTCTTCCTGAGTGGGGAGAGAGTCATCTAAGTTAAGTTTACAATATAAATGGATACTCTCATGGCCATGTACATAGAGTGCTCAGGGAGCACCACAGAGGCTGGAGGAAAGTCAGGAATGGCTCTCCAGAGAGGGAAGTTTCAAGCTGGTTCTCAAAAAATAAGAAGCCTCCTGGACTAGTTCTTATTCACCCAGAACATGTAGAATGAATAGAATAGAGGAGATTATCAAGGAGAGAAGTTAACATGGACCACTTACATGGCTAATAACCTAAAATATGATTAAACATTTGTTGACTGAGACTCTTTTTAAAATTTATGTATTTTTAATTGAAGGATAATTGCTTTACAAAATTGTGTTGGTTTCTGCCATACATCAACATGCATCAGCCATAAAAGTACATATGTCCCCTCCCCTGTGAACCTCCCTCCCACCTCCCACCCCATCTCACCTCTAAATTGTCACGGAGCTCATATTTGAGTTCCCTGTGTCATATAGCAAATTCCTACAGGCTATCTATTTTACATAGGGCAGTGTGTATAGCTCCATGCCACCCTCTCCATTCGTTCCACCCTCTCCCTCATCGCTTCCTGTGCCCACAAGTCTGTTCTCTCTGTCTTTGTCTCCACTGCTGACCTGCAGATAGGTTCATCAGTACCATCTTTCTAGATTCCATATATATGCTTTAATATGCCATATTTGCTTTCTATTTCTGACTTACTTCACTCTGTGTAATAGACTCTAGGTTCAGCCACCTCATTAGAACTGACTCAAATGCTTTCCTTTTTATGCCTGAGTAATATTCCAATAATATTTTATATATGTACCATAGCTTCCTTAATCATTCATCTGTCGATGGACATCTAGGTTGCTTCCATGTCCCAGCTACTTTAAATAGTGCTTCAATGAACGTTGAGGTACATGTTGCTTTTTCAATTCTGGTTTTCTCTGGGTATATGCCCAGTAGTAGGATTGTTGGGTCATATGGTCGTTTTCTTCCTAGTTTGTTTAGGAATCTCCATACTGTCTTCCTTAGTGGCTGATCAATTTATATTCCCACCACCAGTCAAGAGGGTTCTCTTTCCTCCACACCATCTCCAGCATTTATTGTTGTAGATTTTATTTTTTTGCTGAATGTATATTATTTTCTTTTAAAAAATGTATTTATATATCTTAATTGGAAGATAATTACAATATTGTGATGGCTTTTGGCATAGATCAATATGAATCAGCCATAGGCGTCCATGTGTCCACCCCATCCTGAACCCCCTCCCACGCCCCTCATCACCCCATCCCTCCAGGTTGTCACAGAGTCCTGGTCCTGGGTGCCCTGCTTCATGCATCCAACTCACAGTGGTCATGCATTCTACATATGGTAATGTACATGTTTCAGTGCTATTCTAACCCTCTGTTTCTCCCACTGGGTCCAGAAGTCTGTTCTTTATGTCTGCTGTGTCTCCTTCTGTACATAGGATCATCAGTACCATCCTTCTAGATTCCATATATATGCATTAATATACATCAATTGTCTTTCTTCTTCTCACTTACTTCACTCTGTATAATAGGCTCTAGGTTCATCAGCCTCATTAGAACTGACTCAAATGCATTCCTTTTGTAGTTGAGTAGTATTCTGTTGTGTATATGTATCACAGCTTTCTTATCCATTCATCTGCTGATGGACATCTATGTTGCTTCCATGTCCTAGCTCTTGTAAATAGTGCTGCAATTAACATTGTGGTACACGTGTCTGTTTCAGTTCTGGTTTCCTCAGTGTATATGCTGAGCAGTGGGATTGCTGGGTCATATGACAGTTGTATTCCCAGTCTTTAAAGGAATTTCACTTTTCTCCATAGTGGCTGTACCAGTTTGCCTTCCAACAAACAGTGCAAGAGAATTCCCTTTTCTCCACACCCTCTCCATTTATTGTTTGTAGACTTTTCGATGATGGCTGTTTCTGACCATTGTGAGATAATACCTCATTGTGGTTTTGATTGGCATTTCTCTGATATGAGCGATGTTGAGCATCTTTTCATGTGTTTATTAGCCATCTATATTTTGTCTTTGGAGAAATGTTTGTTTAGGTCTTTTGCCCACTTTTTGTTTGGGTTGTTTGTTTTCTGGTATTGAGTTGCATGAGCTGCTTGTATATTTTGGAGATTAACTCTTTGTCAGTTGTTTTGTTTACTTTGCTTTCTCCTATTCTGAAGGCTGCCTTTTCACCTTGATTATAGTTTCCTTCATTGTGAAAAAACTTTTAAGTTTAATTAGGTCCCATTTCTTTATATTTGTTTTTATTTCCATTATGCTGGGAGGTGGGTCATACAGGATCTTGCTCTGATTTGTGTTAGAGAGTGTTCTGCCTATGTTTTCTTCAAATAATTTTACAGTTTCTGGTCTTACATTTAGGTCTTTATCAATTTTGAGTTTATTTTTGTGTATGGTGTTAGAAAGTGTCCTAGTTTCATTCTTTTACATGTAGTTGACCAGTGTTCCCAGCACTACTTGTTGAAGAGACTCTTTTCTCCATTGTATATTTTTTGCCTCCTTTGTCAAAGATAAGGTGTACATAGGTGTGTGGATTTATCTCCAGACTTTATATTTTGTTCAGTTGATCTATATCTCTGTCTTTGTGCCAGTACCATACTATCTTGATGACTGAAGCTTTGTAGTATAATCTGAAGTCGGGAAGATTGATTCCTCCTCTTCCATTCTTTTTTCTCAAGATTGCTCTGGCTATCTGGGGCCTTTTGTGTTTCCATACAAGTTGTGAAATTATTTGTCCCAGTTCTGTGAAAAATACTGGCGGTAGTTTGATAGGGATTGCACTGAATGGATAGATTGCTTTGAGTAGTATACTCATTTTCACTATACTGACTTTTCCAATTGAAGAATATGGTATATTTCTCCATCTATTTGTGTAATCTTTGGTTTCTTTCACCGATGTTTTGTAATTTTCTATATACAGGTCTTTTGTGTCTTTAGGTAAATTTATTCCTAAGTATATTATCCTTTTCATTGCAATGGTGGATAGGATTGTTTACTTAATTTCTTTTTCTGATCTTTCATTGTTAGCATATAGGAATGCAAGGAATTTCCCTGTGTTAATTTTATATCCTGTGACTTTACTATAGTCATTGTTTAGCTTTAGTAATTATCTGGTGGCTTCTTTAGGGCTTTCTAGTAGAGGATCATGTCATCTGCAAACAGTGAAAGTTTTACTTCTTTTCCAATCTGGATTCTTTTCATTTCCTTTTTTTCTCTAATTGCTGTGGCTAGGACCTCCAGAATTATTTTGAATAGTAGTGGTGAGAGAGGGCACCCATGTCTTGTTCCTGATTTTAGAGGAAATGTTTTCAAATTTTTGCTACTGAGGATAATGTTTGCTCCAGGTTTGTCTTATATGGCTTTTATTATGTTGAAGTATATTCCTTCTATGCCTACTTTCTGGAGAGTTTTATCATAAACGGGTGTTGAATTTTGTCAAAGGCTTTCTCAGAATCTATTGAAATAATCATATGTTTTTTATCTTTTAATTTGTTAATAATGGTGTATTACATTGACCAACTTGCATATATTGAAGAATCCTTGCATCCCTGGAATAAACTTGACTTGATCATGGTACATGATCTTTTTAATGTGTTGTTGAATTTTGTTTGCTAGAATTTTGTTGAGGATTTTTGCGTCATGTACATTAGTGATATTGACCTGTAATTTTCTTTTTTTGTGATGTCTTTGGAATCAGGGTGATACCTTGTAGAATTAGTTTGGAAGTGTTCCCTCCTCTTTTGTTCTTCTGGGAGAGTTTTAGAAGGATCGGTATTAGCTCTTCTCTAAATGTTTGGAAGAATTCACCTGTGAAGCCATCTGGCTCTGGGCTTTTGTTTCGGGGAGTTTTTTAATCACAATTTTGATTTGATTGTTTGTAACTCGCTTTTCATAATTACTGCTTCTTCCTGGTTCACTCATGGAAAGTTGAACTTTTCTAAGAATCTGTCCATTTTCTCTATGTTTTCCATTTTATTAGCATATAGTTGCTCATAGTAGTCTCTTATGGTCCTTTGTATTTTTGCATTGTCTGTTGTAACTGCTGCTTTTTCATTCCTAATCTTGTTGATTTGGCTTCCTCCTTTTGTTGCTTGATGAATCTGGCTATTATTGGTTTGTCAAATTTGTTTATCTTCTCATAGAACCAGCTTTTAGTTTTATTCATCTTTACTATTGTTTCCTTCATTTCTTTTTCATTTATTTCTGCTCTGATCTTTATGATCTCTTTCTTTCCACTAAGGTTTTTTTTTTTTGTTGTTGTTGTTCTTTTAGCAGCGGGTAGGATGCCGCTGCTACGTTGCTTCTAAGTTGCTTCAGTCATGTCCGACTCTGTGTGACCCCATAGACGGCAGCCCATCAGGCTCCCCCGTCCCCAGGATTCTCCAGGCAAGAACACTGGAGTGGGTTGCCATTTCCTTCTCCAATGCGTGAAAGTGAAGTCGCTTAGTCATGTCTGACTCTTCGCGACCCCATAGACTGCAACCAACCAGGCTCCTCTGTCCATGGGGTTTTCCAGGCAAGAGTACTGGAGTGGGGTGCCATCGCCTTCTCTGTGGGGTAGGATGGTATTGCTATAATGTCCCTCTTAGAACTGCTTTTGCTGCATCTCATAGGTTTTGGATTGTCGTGTTTTTGTTGTCACTTGTTTCCAGGAATTTTAAAATTTTTCTTCTTATTTCTTCAGTAACCTATTTACCTATTAAGTGTAAACGTATTGTTTAATCTTGATGTGTTTGTGTTTTTTACAGTCCCCCACCCCGTATTTGATATCTACTTTCATAGCATCTTGGATAGAAAAGATGCTTGATATGATTTCAGTTTTCTTAAGTTTGCTGAGGCTTGATTTGTGACCCAAGATGTGATCTATCCTGGCGAATGTTCCATCTGCACTTTAGAAGGAAGTGTATTGTTCTGTATTTGGATGGAAAGTCCTGAAGTTATCAATTAGGTCCGTTTGGTCTTATGTTTCATTTAATGTTTGTGTTTCCTTATTAATTTTCTGTTTTGATGATCTGTTCTGGTTGATGGAGATGGATCTTCTCTCTCTGAAGGGCAACACTGTGTCCAGTAGTAGGTTTTGGTGTGTCTATGTGTTAGACATGGCTTTGGGCAGCCTGTCTGCTAGTGTGCAGTGTTGTGTTTCTGTTTTACTGAAGGATTGTATGGGGTATCTGGGCACTGGTGCTTGCTGGCCTTTGGGTGGCTTGGTTTTGATGTTGAGATGGAGGACTTTGGGAGGACCCTCATCTATTAATGTTCCCTGAGGTCATGAGTTTTCTGGTGGGATTGGGCTTGGGTCTTTCATCTCAGGGGTTCAGGCTCAATGCATATTGAAGCTCCAAGACCTCACAAGCCACACAGCACAAAATACAAGTTTCCAATACTCTTGGTGAGGGCAACACTCAGCAGCCCAGAACACCCAGCTTATACCAAAGTCCTCTAATGTTTCTAAGAAGGTCTTTGGGCCTGTTTTGGGCAGCATGGGGTTAGTTCAATCTCAGATATGGCCTTATTCCAGTTTGCAGTTGCTCCTAATGTTCACAGTTGCCCCTGGAGTCCCCAGTCTGTTCCCCACCTCAACACGAAGGGGCAAAGATCGAGGCTAATTAGGACTCATTTACTCTCTTGGACTGGAGAAAGGGGAGGATATGGCAACCACGTATGTGTTGTACTGGAGAGTGGCTGTTGTGCCCTGTTGGATGTTGTTACAGTCTAAGATAGATTGTGAGTTATTCCAGAGGAAAAGGGCCCAGTTTGTGGTTCCCTAGAAAGAGCTCAGCTGTTAAAGCTCCCAGCAAGTTGTGGGCAGTAACCTGTACCTGCTCATAGCCTGAAGGTACTTGCAACATCTGAGGTCGGGACCACATCCATGGTGTTTTGTCTGCTGCCTCCAGCACCCCTCCTGGCTTTGGCAATGGTTCAGTTCAGTTCAGTCACTCAGTCGTGTCCGACTCTCCACGACCCCATGAATTACAGCACGCCAGGCCTCCCTGTCCATCACCAACTCCCGGAGTTCACTCAAACTCATGTCCACAGAGTCGGTGATGCCATCCAGCCATTTCATTCTCTGTCGTCCCCTTCTCCTCCCGCCCCCAACCTTTCCTAGCATCAGACTCTTTTCCAGTGAGTCAACTCATCGCATGAGGTGGCCAAAGTATTGCAGTTTCAGCTTTAGCATCAGTCCTTCCAATGAACACCCAGGATTGATCTCCTTTGTCATGTCTATTTCCTCAACCTTGTTTTAGTAGCCCTCTCAGTGCATCCTCATAGCCACTAGCCCCCTACCTCTCCCTGGGATCTTCAATGAAGCCTCTGACCCCGGTCCCAACCTCTGCTGCAGGCCAAGCTTGCTAGCCATTCATACCGGCTCCCCGTCCCCACCCTCTGGTCTTGGCTGACTCTTGTGAGCTGCTTATGGGCTGAGAAGCTCTGTTGGGCAGCTTTCTGTGTATTTTGCCTTCTGAGCCCCACTGTTGCATGGCACTCTGAAGTGCCACAGCTCCCCCTTGGTCCCACCTGAAAAGGGATTTCCTAGTGTGTGGAAACTTTTTCTCCTTCACAACTCCTTCTCTCCCTAGGGGCACAAACTCCTGTCCTGAAGTCCTCTGCCTTTCTTTTTTAATGTGTTTCTTTTGTCCTACCTCATTCCAGGGAAATTAGCTTGTCTTTTTGGAGGCCTGGGGTCTTCTGTGATCATTTAGAAGTTGCTCTGTAGGAGTTGTTTCATATTTTGATGAGTTTTTGTTTTTTTTTAATGTATTTGTGGGGAGCAGGCTATCTCTGCCATCTTCTCTGCCCCCTCATTTTTTAAGCTTATTGACGTATAGTGGATTTGGTTGATTTCTTTAATGATCCATTTGTAGTTTAATAACATGTATTGGGACTTCCCTTGTAGCTCAGTCAGTAAAAATATCTGCCTGCAGTACAGGAGACCCGGGTTCAATCCCTGGATTGGGAGAAGGAAATGGCAACACACTCCAGTATCCTTGCCTTGAAAATCTCATGGACTCAGGAGCCTGGTGGGCTTCAGTCCATGAGGTCGCAAAGAGTCAGGCACGACTGAGCGACTAACACTTACTTACTTACTTTACATATGTATAGCCTCAAAGTGTTTGTGTTTTTAACAGGTTTTCTCCCTTTAGTTGATTTCTGATCTGATAGCATTTTGGTCAGAGACGATGCTCTATATAATTTCTATCTTCTTCAATTTACCAGAGATTGATTTGTGATCCAGATGATATCTATTCTGGAGAATGTTTTGTGTACACTTGGGAAGGGACTGTATTTTGCTGTTTTTGGATGGAACTTCCTATAAATTAAATCTATTAAGTCTATCCGGTTTAATATGTCATTTAAGGCTTGAGTTATTTTTAAAATTAATTTTCTGTCTGAGTGATCTGTCCCTTGACATAAGTGAAACTCTCAAATCCCCCACTATTATTGTGTTACTGTCAATTTCCCCTTTTATGACTGCTAGTGTTTGTCTTATCTATAGATGTGCTCCTATGTTGTGTGCATATATGTTTCCCACTGTTTTATCTTCTTCCTCATTGATTCTATAATAATTATGTGTGTCTTTCCTGTCTCTTGTAACAGTCTTTATTTTAAAGTCTATTATATTTTTCTGATATGAGTATTGGTATTCTAACCTTCTTTTGATTTCCATTTACCTAGAATATCTTTTTCCATCCCCTCACTTTCAGTCTGTTTCCATAGGACTGAAGTGTGTCTCTTGTAGATAGCCTATATAATGGTCTTTGTTATATCCCTTTAGACAGTCTTTTGGTTGGAGCATTTAATCCACTTACACTTATGGTCATTATCGATATCTATGTTCCTATTGTTATTTTCTCAATGGTTTTTGGTTTGTTTTTGTAAGTTTTTTTTCTTCTGTTCCTCTTTTGTTCTTTTCTCCATGTGGTTTGATGACCATCTTTAGTGTTGTTTAGTATTGTATTTGAGTTGCTTTTTCCTTTATGTACGTGTTTCTACCATAGTTTTTTGTTTGCATTTCCCTTAAGATTTTGCTATAGCAATATGTGTATACTCATAGATACTCATTTCTTTTCATTCTTCTCTCTCTCTCTCTCTACACACACACACACACACACACACACACACACACTGGTTCCAAATTGGGAAAGGAATGCATCAAGGCTATATAGTGTCACCCTGCTTATTTAACTTACACGTGAAATGCCAGACTGGATGAAGTACAAGTTGGAATCAAGGTTGGAGGGAGAAATATCAATAACCTCAGATATGCAGGTGACACTACCCCTTTGGCAGAAAGCAAAGAAGAACTGAAGAGCCTATTGATGAGCGTGAAAGAGGAGAAAGTAAAAGCTGCTTAAAACTCAACATTCAGAAAACAAAGATCATGGCATCTGGTCCCATCACTGCATGGCAAATAGATGGGGAAACAATGGAAACAGAGAGACTTTATTTTTGGGGGCTCCAAAATCACTGCAGATGGTCACTGCAGCCCTGAAATTAAAAGATGCTTGCTCCTTGAAAGAAAAGCTATGACCAACCTAGACAGCATATTAAAAAGCAGAGGCATTACTTTGCTGACAAAGGTCCATCTAGTCAAAGCTATGGTTTTTCCAGTAGTCATGTATGGATGTGAGTGTTGGACCATAAACAAAGCTGATGGTCAAAGAAGTGATGTTTTTGAACAGTGATGTTGGAGAAGACTCTTGAGAGTCCCTTGGACTGCAAGGAGATCAAACCAGTCAATCTTAAAGAAATTCAGACCTGAATATACATTGGAAGGACTGATGCTGAAGCTAAAGCTCCAATATTTGGCCACCTCATGCGAAGAACTGACTCACGGGAAAAGACCCTGATACTGGGGAAGATTGAGGGTGGGAGGAGAAGGGTACAACAGAGGATGAGATGATTCAGTGGTACCACCAACTCGATGTACATGCATTTGAGCAAGGTCTAGGAGTTGGTGATAGACAGGGAAGCCTTGGGATCACAAAGAGTTGGACATGACTGAACAACTGAACTGACTGACTGATACATACATATGTGTGTGTGTGTATATATATATATATATATAAAGTTCCTGGTTTCTTATTTTTAAATAGAGTTCCCATTTCCTATATTTTTACTCTCTTCATAGTTCCTGGCTTTGATATTATATTTGTGTATGGCTGATTTCTGGCTTTTACAGTATATTTGCTTTTTCTGGTGAGCTTTCCTATTTGTGATTTCTTGTCTCTAGTTGTGGCCTTTTTTTCCCCCCTGCCTAGAGAAGCTCCTTGACTTGGTGGTGCTGAATTCTCTTGCCTTCTGCTTGTCTATAAAGTTTTTTATTTCTCCCTTGAATTTGAATAATAACTTTTCTGGGTAGAATATTCTAGGTTGTAGGTTTTTCCCTTACATCACTTTGAATATATCATGCCACTCCCTTCTGTCCTGCAGAGTTTCTGCTGAAAATTCAACTGATAGCTTTATAGGAATTCCGTATATTTTATTTGTTGCTTTTAATATTTTTTCATTGTATTTAGTTTTTCTGAGTTTAATTAGTATGTGTTCTGGTATGTTTCTCCTTGGATTTATCCTGTATCTTCATTTCCTGGTCTTGTGTGATGTTTCCTTTATGGAATTTTTGGACTATAATCTCTTCAACATTTTCTTAGGCCTTTTCTCTTTCTCTTTGTCTTCTGGGATCTCTTTTATTCAAACGTTGGTGAAATGCACCAAACAAACAATGTTGTGTCCTCATTTCTTTTCATTCTTTTTTCTGTATTCTGTTCCATGGCAGTTATTCCCATGGGACAGTGTCTGTTTTCCAGTTGGAGTAGAAGCACTGAGAGTTGTGTTCCACGTGGCTTTATTGCCCTGAAGTGTGTGCTCTATTCCTAAGGAGGTGAGCATGAAGGAAGTGAGCCCCATGTGTGCACTTCAGTTCTATATGCCATCCATGCAGCCATTTGAAGTTCTGCCAGAAGCAGCCCGAGGTTGTGTCTCTTTCTCTGTTGTATTCATCCCAGACCTCTTGCTAGGCTGTTGCTGGGGGGCAAGGTCTCTGGGGCCTAGGCTGCCTCTGTGGTAGGACTCTCCAGGACCTGTCTATTCCAGATCTAGCTCTAAGCTGTATTGGAGGTGGGCAGAACTGAAGGGCTTCCACTGGGAAAGGAATTACTTTGTACCACGCCCTAGGGACTCTCCATGGTAGATAAGTGATTCTGTGATGCCACAAACCAGTTGGTTTATGCATCAACAAAGTCCACTGCTGCCAAATTTGCCATGGTCAAGGTCACAAACCTGCTAACACTGGAGCTGTGCAGTGCTGTGAGTGTGCTGACAGTAATGTTCCTGTGGGGACTTATGCTCTAACCTGCATGTGCTAATGATGAGGCTCCTATGGCAGACTCATGCCCAGCTCTGTGTGTGCTAATGATGGGCTCTGAGTTTTGGCCTGGACTACACTCCAAGCCCTCTGGAACTAGACCATATTCTCTCCCAGGGTCCTTCTGTTGAAGCCTGTGTTTCACTGCCTACCTGGGCAGGGCACATTAGAAACTCTGCCCAGTGCCTGTTTGGGGTGGGAAGTGGCTTGAGGTAGCAACTGATACATGCGCATCAGCTAGTACACATGCACTCCTTGCAAGTAGAGTTCATGCCCCTCCTGTTTATCTCTCTGTCCAAGAAGACCACTATGAAGGAAAGGGGGAGATCCGAGGGAGAGGGACCACCTGTGTGGACCTTTCCTCTTTCACAACTTCCTCCCAGAGGTGCCAGTCTCATTCCAATGCTTTTTTCCTGTCCTGCTCAGTTACATGGGAATCTTTCCTGCTGCTTCGGCTGTATAAGAGATCTCATGTTAGCTTTCAGTTGGTTTTCTGTGAAATTCGTTCTACATGTAGATGTATTTTTGATGTGTTTGCTGGGGGAGGTGAGTTCCATGTCCTTTCACTCCACCATTTTGATCCAAAAAGAGTATTTTTCAAATATTAATCCTTAACATGAGAGAAAGAGTTGCCTTTTATTTTTTAGAGTTCACTCAAGTTCTTGAATGTGACCCTGAATTATGTGTGAAATTCTGTTTTGTCCAGAAGAAGAGTTCTCAATGTTAAATACTGGAGTAGCAATGTTTGGGATGCAGAGCAGATGCTACTCAGCTATTGAGGTGTGTGTTCTGCGATTGAGGCTGGCAAGGCCCTCTGAGGAACATTTGCATATCAGCATGTTGCTTCTCTGTGCCTCGCTTTCTTCATGGGGACACTGAAGACCTCAGTGCTCAGCCTCCTGAGCATTTTCTCTCTGCCTGTCTGATCTCAAGCCTGCTGCACATCTCCTACATTGTGCTGTGTCTTTGCTAACAGGCTTCCTGTGAGCCCCTGAAGGATATGAGCTGGTTTCCATGTGGAATGACCTGCTAGGGTGAGAGGGAGAGCCTTCCTAGGGTTAGGCATTTAGGAAGAAGCTAATGGAAGTCTGGGGTGGGGGGAAGATGGGAGCCGAGGCAGATCTCAGATCTGAGATGGAAATCCAGACTCAGTTCTGGTCATAAAAAATAGATAAACTTTGGGGACTTTTAGGGTGGGTCTGCTTCCAAACTCATTCAGGTTGTTGGCAGAATCCAGTTCCTTGGAGGCATAAGACTGAAAATCCCATCCCTTGCTGGCTGTCAGCTGAGGCTGCCTTTAGCTCCTAGAGGCCTCTCTGGTTATGGCCCTTGGACCTAAATCTCAGAACGAGCAATGTTATATGGAAATTTCATGGTGGGATTTCTTCCACCCCCTTGGATCTCTCAAACTCTCTACCCTGGGTTCCCTCCAGCTCTCCTCTGGGATCTCTCCTACTGCTGTATTGCTGCGGTTCCCTAGAGTCTCCAGGATCTCTATGACTCTCCCTCTGAGGCTTCTCTTCTGCTTCTAGCTTGAGAAATTTCCCTACTTTTAAGGGTTCATGTGAGTCAGTTATGCCCACTCAGATAATTCAGAGTAATCTCACATCTCAAGATCTATAACCTGAAATACTTCTGCAAAGACCTTCTTGCCATACATAGTAACATAATGACATAAGCATATGTTCTGAGGACTAAGGTGTGGGCTTCTCTATGGGGCTAGGGGGTGTCATCATTTTACTACCTGGAACAAGGCAACATCTTATAGTCTGAACTGTCCACCAACCAGAGTCTATGCCTCCTTTGTTGCCACCCTAAAGTCTGTCCAGCCCAAGCAGTTTGAATGTTGGTCTGCCATGCCCTCCCCTGCTATGGGGTAGCTATCCCTCTCCCCTTGGTGATGGGCTTGCCCCTCCCGACCTCCCACCTCTATTGCACCCTTCATAAAATTCTGGGTGGGTCCATACACTTTGAATTACACTGAGGGACAGGAGGATTGTCATGAAATGAACCATCAGAAACACAGAGTACAACAGACTGGGGCTTGGGCTTGGGCTTGTGGGGTTCAGAGCTCTGAGGAGACCCTGAAGATTTTTATTAAGCTCTTAAGATCCAAAGTCTTATATTATTGACATAAATATATTTCATTCTTAGAGCAAGTATGTAAATGGATGTGGTGTGCTATTTCAGGAGTTTTCATGGAAACTAGGTTGAACTCTTATATGGAATAAAAGCAGGAAGACTGAAGTAAAACTTTGTGAGCCTTTGCCCTGCCTGCCTATGGGCCTGGTAGTTGTGTTGGATGCCTATGTATTTCAGGACAGTGTAAGGACTAAGGGGAGAGGGGACAGGATAAACCTTATAGGTGACACAGTTCTGGGTCAACATAGCACCTTGGGGCACAGCTTCCTTGATCCTCACCCTCCTCCTCTGGTGAGGAGGATCAAGAGGATCAAGAAGATCCCCTTACCAGAGGGGGATCATCCCCTCAGGCCAATAAGGGCTGTTGGCAGCTGCAGATTTGTGTCTCACAGTTCACAGTCCTCAGTGATGCACAATGCCAGAACTGAACTAACTTGGCTAAGCCTGGGTTCTGCACCCATTCCCAAACACTGACCTCTGTAGTTAGTGGATAAAAGATCTCAAAGGGCTTCACCCAGAAGATTCTACCCTTCCCTGATCCTATCTCTCTGTTGGGTGTCAGGCTTGAGTCACTTCCCTCACTGAGGCCACACTTGTGTATATGTGTGCACGTTAGTCTTCTGAAGATCATGCATTCTGTCAAGAAGGCCCACCCAGAGAAGCATTATATTATCCTGGTTGCCGACATCCATCTTTCCATACACACAAAGGATTTCCTGGTACATGTCCTGACCTGGAGTCCTAAAAGTGGTGATTTTCATTTGAGATGAGACCCTAATTGCATTTCTCACGTTGAATCTACTTGCATTTCCTTTGAAAGATATATGCCATCACGGCATAGTGACTTGCTAGTTCTCCTTAGCATTTCTTCTTTCCTGTCACATCCAACAACAATCAGTCAGTCAGTTAGTTCTGTCACTCAGTCATGTCTGACTCTTTGCGACCCCATGAATCACAGCACGCCAGGCCTCCCTGTCCATCACCAGCTCCCGGAGTTCACTCAAACTCACCTCCATCGAGTCGGTGATGCCATCCAGCCATCTCTTTCTCTGTCATCCCCTTCTCCTCCTGCCCCCAATCCAAAAACAATAGCCCTATTCAAAAATGAATACTTACAAGCAATGAATTTATCTTCTGTTTGCCGGTGTTTTTTGTGTTCCCTGCAGATATTCGCACAAACACTTTCATAATGAACTGTAATCATCAAATGAAAAACCTATGAGATGGTTCAAGTATTACAGGACAAAAGAGAAAAGAAGTCTACCTCCAAGATGAACTGAGATTTTATTTTACTTTTGAATTTTGATTCTAGGTAACGGGACACTGATTGGAGCATCAGCAAATGTAGTTTGTGCAGGAATTGCAGAGCAGCATGGATATGGATTCTCTTTCATGGAATTTTTCAGGTACTTCAAAAATTTATTTAAATTTTCTGTTTATATATTCCCTAAGCTTAAGTAATTAAAAATAAGCCACACACATTTAATAAGTATGTCTTAATAATCAGCAAAACAGTGGTATTTTATGTTGTGCTTTTGAACATTCCAATGGGGATATGTGCCTTGACTGTCCTGGATGAGGGTGCATAATGAGAATTTGACAATCTGCATGGCATTACCTAGTGAAAAAATTCATGATTGAAAGGATCCAGGAATATTAAAGACTGGGGGCAGCCTGGGAGCAGGTACCTCTCAGGAGCATCGCACAGAGAGGAGTCCCTGGATGGGAGAGTGCAGCTGATGCCAGCTCCTGCAAAGGAGAGCCTGCTCTGAGGGAGCTCGGCTTGCTCTGGGGTCCCAACCCCTGCATGCTTGTTTTTTTTATGGCAACACTGCAATTTGGATGCAGGAACTGGGTAAAATAGTCATTGGTGGTGCCTGTAAAATAGTGCTGCCAAAATGAACTGAAATTTATTTGGGGGATACAGTGGGGGCTATCTCATGGAGGCATGCATCCACATCATCTAGGCTGAACCAAACTTTTGATTTCTAGAAATAAGAGACAATTACTTTTATGGATATATAAAGCTCTTAAGGCCACATTCTTTTGCAGTAACATAATTATGAATTCAGATCTCACAGTACTCTCCAGACACCAGATACCATAATACACTTCTCTGTGTTTCAGGCTGGGCTTTCCAATGATGGTTGTCTCCTGCATGGTTGGGATGTGTTACCTCCTTGTTGCTCATGTCGTGATGGGATGGAATTAGTAGATATACAATGTATGAAGACTAAGGGAAACTTGACCCATCATCAATGTCAGTAGAAAACTGCTGCAAAACCACTCTTTGGAGGAAAAAAGGTGCTTACAATGGGGGTGCTCTGGAATGGAGACCTTTGCTATCTGCATTCTTATTTTGGTGAAGCTGGCAAACTGATAAATACGAGATAACTTATCCAAGATTCTACTATGGGAAAATGTGTATATTTCAATATATATCTTGCTCTGTTCTATAGGAAAAGACACAAAAGGCTTGTGTTGTTTAAATGTCGCTTTTCTTGAGGTGACTGTTTTCCTTCACGTAATCACTTTTTATGTTAAAATAATAAGAATTCAAATTGTGTGTACTCTGAATGCATACCCTTCTTAAAAAGGGCATACAATTTGTAAGGAAACATTGAATCTATTTAAGACATACTACCCCTTGAGAAAAGGTCTTAAAATTTGTTAGTCTCTTAGTTTTTAGTAGAGGAACTATTGATGTTGTCCATATAGGTCTGCTCCTGTGGATACAGCAGGACAAGTAGAAGGAGAGTAGATCTGAATGGGCAGATGGAAGATACTTAGCTCTGTCCACCATTTTTGTTCTTCAGCAAATGAAAAAAATGTTCATGTCTGCAATAAAAGAAACAATGAAAGTGCCACCAGATTTTCTATCAAGTTTGTCAATTCTCCTGATACTGGAGAATGATCCAGTACCTATTAAATCTTTTCTATGAATGTTGAAACGGCAGAGTTAAACACTGTTCTGATGCCTCATGCATAAACCCTGAAGGTCCAGGGACCATGGGGACACACTTTTACAGTCTGAATTCAAGTGTTCTTCTACTGCATATAAAGATCATGTCCTTCTTGAGTTGTATTAGTAGCTATGTACAGGTTTGAAAGGCACCTCTATCCAGATTAAGGCCATGTGCAGGCAGGAGTGGAGGGACAGATGGCCAAGCAACAGATGCAACTACCATGGGAATTGGAACCACTTCCCCCTGCAATTTGTGTGTGTCTTGCAGATCTTGTGTCCCAGTCTCCTAAACACCACATAACAGAAGACAATGTGCATGCCTAACTTTATGGATCAGTTGGTTAGAGGATATTTGGTTTATAGCACACATTCAACTTTGTCTGGTGGCAATGTTTCCCACAATAAGGTCTTCAATCTGTAGCAGGGCCCAGTAGCAGCCAAGAGCTCCTTTTACAGTGAAGACTAGTAGTCAGAATGGGAGGGTGTGGACCTTATCCAACCATTCATGCTCTGCATTGTGATTTCCCCATTGAGGTCAGCCAGAGACACTGGGACTCCTTCAATGTGCTTTGCCATTGCAGAAGGCCCAATTGGCAAGGCAGCTTGCTTGACAGCTCGGCCTGCTGAAGGACCTTTATTTGCTTGAGTGTCCCTCAAAATTTGCAGCTTCAGGAGGTCATCTGGTAATGGGTTGGAATAGCTTCTCCAGTGTATTATATGTTTCCTACAAGATTGAAAGTGGACCTCCAAGAATTGTACTTTTTAACTTTTTTGTGTGATTAGTGCAACAATTTGCCTCTCACTTTGCAGGGTAATTTTAAGTCACTGATTGGTATTAACCTTTAAATTTTCCATTGAGAAATGAAATTGAGATGGTGTACATTTTTGGTTTTACTATCTTGGTATGGATGAGAAGCTTCCTAATATAAAAGAGAACAAATTTTGAGAGTTTGACAGTTATTTATCATATTATCTATCCCAGGACTCATTCTGGAGCTGGGGAAATAACCTCAAGATTGGTCTACTACTCCACAGACTCAAGTATTATATGAGTTTAGACCAAGAATGCATCCACTGTTTGACCTCTGTAGGCTGCTACTCTGTATAAGTAACTAGAGGGCATTTTGGGTCACTGAGAATTGCAGAAAATTAATACTAGAAAAGAAAATCTCTTTTCATCAATGTACAAATTACTGTTATTGTGGTTGTTCAGTTGCTAAGAGGTGTCTTACTATTTGCGACCCAATGAAATGCAGCATGCCAGGCTTCCCTGTCCTTTAATATCTCCCAGGGTTGCTCAAACTCCTATACATTGAGTTGGTGATGCCATCCAAACATCTCATCCTCTGTTACCCCCTTCTCCTCCTGCCTTCAATCTTTCCCAGCATCAGGGTCTTTTCCAATGGGTCAGTTCTTTGCATCAGTTGGCTGAAGTATTGGAGCTTCAGCTTCAATATCAGTCCTTCTAATGAATATTCAGGGTTGATTTCCTTTAGGATTGACTGATTTGATCTTCTTGCAGTCCAAGGGACTCTCAAGAGTCTTCTCCAATACCACGGTTCAAAAGCATCAATTCTTCAACACTCAGCTATCTTTATGGCCCAGCTCTCACATCTGTACATGACTACAGGAAAACCATAGCTTTGACTATATAAACGTTTGTCTGCAAAGTGAGTTTTCTGCTTTTTAATATGCTGTCTAGGTTTGCCATAGCTTTTCTTCCAAGGAGCAAGCATGTTTAATTTTATGACTGCAGTCACCATCTGCAGTGATTTTGGAGCCCAAGAAAAGAAAATATATCACTGTTTCCATTATTTCCCCATCTATTTGTCATGAAGTGATAGATCAGATGCCATAATCTTAGTTTTTCAAATGTTTAATGTTAATTTTTCACTCTCCTCTTTCATCTTCACCAAGAGACTCTTAGGTTCCTCTTCACTTTCTGCTATTAGAGTGGTGTCATCTGCATATCTGAGGTTGTTGATATTTCTCCTAGAAATCTTGATTCCAGCTTGGGATCCATCACAACGGGTATTGTACATCAGCGAAATAACCGTTGTGACGAATCCCAAGCTGGAATCAAGATTTCCAGGATGTATTCTGTATGTATGGAGAAGGAAATGGCAACCCACTCTAGGGTTCTTGCCTGGAGAATCCCAGGGACGGGAGCCTGGTGGGCTGCCGTCTATGGGGTCGCATAGATTCGGACACGACTGAAGCGACTTAGCAGCAGCAGCAGCAGCATTCTGTATGTAAGTTAAATGTTTTCATGTCTAAGTGTTGTCAGTGAAGTAGATGCATTTTTGGAATTCCTTTGCTTTTTCTATGACCCAGTGGATGCTGACAATTTGATCTCTGGTTCCTTTACCTTTTCTAAATCCAGCTAGTACCTTTGGAAGTTGTCTATTTAACTGCTAAAGTCTAGCTTGAAAGATTTTGAGCATTACCTTGCTAGCATGTGAAATGAGTGCAATTGTATGGAGTCTGAGCATTCTTTGGCATTGCCTTTCTTTGGGATTGGAATGAAAAATGACCTTTTCTAGTTCTATGGCCACTGCTGAGTTTCCAAATTTGCTGGCATATTCAGTGCAACACTTTAACAACATCTTCTTTTAGGATTTGAAATAGCTCAGCTGGAATTCCATCACCTCCACCTAGCTTTGTTCATAGTAATACTTCCAAGGCCCACTTGACTTCACAATCCAGGGTGTCTAGCTATAGGTGAGTAACTGCCTCATTGTGGTTATCCAAGTCATTAAGACCTTTTTTTGTACAGTTTTGTGTATTCCTATTACCTCTTTTAATCTCTTCTGCTTCTGTTAGGTCCTTACTGTTTCTTTCCTTTATTGTGCCCATTTTGAATGAAATGTTCCCTTGGTATCTCTAGGTTTCTTGAAGAGAGTTCTGTTCTTTCCCATTCTATTGTTTTTCTCTATTTCCTTGCATTGTTCACATAAGAAGGGTTTCTTTTCTCTCCTTGCTGTTCTCTGGAACTCTGCAGTTGGGTGCATCTTTCCCTTTCTCCTTTGCCTTTAACTTCTCTTCTTTTCTCACCTATTTGTAAGGCCTCCTAGGAAAACCATTTTGCCTTGTTACATTTATTTTTCTTTGGGATGGTTTGGATCACTGACTCCTGTACAATGCTATGAAACAACTCATTGGAAAAGACCCTGGTGCTGGGAAAGATTGAAGGCATAAGGAGGGGGCAACAGAAGATGAGATGTTTGGATGGCATCACTGATTCAATGGACATAAATTTGGGCAAACTTTGGGAGATGGTGAGGGAAAGGGAAGCCTGGTTTGCCACGGCCCATGGGATTGTGAAGAGTTGAATACGACTTGGTGATTAAATGACAGACCCTGTGATGAAAAGGACAACTTTTTTGGTGTTAGTTCTAGAAGGTCTTGTAGATATTCATAGAACTGTTCAACTTCAGCTTCTTTGGTATCAGTGGTTGGGGAATAGATTTAGATTAGTGTGATGTTGAATGGTTTGCACTGGAAATGAATTGAGATCATTCTGTTGTTTTGGAGATTGCACCCAAGTGATGCATTTTATACTCTCTTTTTGACAATAGGGCTACTCCATTTCTTCTAAGGGATCCTTGCTCACAGGAGTAGATATAATGGTCATCTGAATTAAATTCCCCCATTCCCATCCATTTTAGTTCACTGATTCCTAAAATGTCAATGTTCACTCTTGCCATCTCCTGCTTGACTACATCGAATTTACCTTGATTCACAGACCTCACATTCCAGGTTCCTATGCAATATTGTTCTTTACAGCATCAGACTTTACTTTCACCACCAGACACTCAACAACTAGGAGTCATTTCTCTTTGGACCAGCTGCTTCATTCTTTCTTGAGCTATTTCTCTGCTCTTCTGCAGTAGAATATTGGGTCCCTTCTGACCTGGGGGGCTCATCTTCTGGTGTCATATCTTTTTGCCTTTTCATATTGTTCATGTAGTTCTCTAGGCAAGAATACTGGAGTGGTTTGCCATTCCCTTCTCCAGTGGACCATGTATTGTCAGAACTCTCCACCATGACCTGCTCATCTTGGTTAACCCTACATGTCATGGCTCATGGCTTCACTAGTTACAGAAGGCTGTGGCCCATGTGATCATTTTATTTAACTTTCTATGATTGTTGTTTTCATTCTGGAGCCTGTGAGATTGTAGTTCTTGCTTTTTCTGTATGTCTTCTGATGAGGCTTGTGCAAGCTTCCTAATGGGAAGGACTGGCTTTGGGGAAAACTGGGTCTTGCTTTGGTGGGCAGGGCCATGCTCAGTAAATGTTTAATACAATTGTCTGCTGATGGGTGATGGGGAAACCCAAGATGGTGGAATAGAAGGACATGCCCTCATCTTCTCTTGCAAGAACACCAAAATTGCAACTAGCTATTGAATAACTATTGACAGGAGAACATTGGAACACCCCTAAAAAAGATACCTTATATCCAAGGACACAGGAGAAGCCACAAAAAGACAGTAGGAGGGGAACAATCAAATTGAAATCAAATCCCATACCCAATAGGTGGGTGACCCACACTTTGGAGAACAGTAATTCCAAAGAAGTTCTTGCTCTGTTATGAAGGTTCTAGGCCCCTCATCAGACTTCCCAACCTGGGGATTTGGCAAAAGGACTGAAAATCCCCAGGGAATCTGACATTGAAGAACAGAGAGATTTGATTACAGAAACTCCACAAGACTGGGAAAAGCAGACACTCTAGAAGAGCAGAAATAAAACCTTGTGTGTACCAGGACCCAGGGGAAAGGAGCAGTGACCCCACAAAAGACTGAGCCAGACCTACCCGTGAGTGTTTGCGGGTCTCCTTCAGAGGTTGGAGGTGTGGGTTTGCAGTGGCCAGTCACAGGCTCTGGCAGCAGCAGTTCTGGGGGGCGCATATTGGCCTACGTCCTTTCAGAGGTTGCCTTTAGCCCTACCATAGAGCTTGTAGACTCTAGGACTGGGTTGCCTCAGGCCAAACAACTAACAGGGCAGGAACACGGCCACATCCATCAGCAGACAAGTTCCTGTTCAGTTCAGTTCAGTCACTCAGTTGTGTCCGACTCTCCGCGACCCCATGAATCACAGCACGCCAGGCCTCCCTGTCCATCACCAACTCCTGGAGTTCACTCAAACTCATGTCCACAGAGTCGGTGATGCCATCCGGCCACCTCATTCCCTGTCGTCCCCTTCTCCTCCCGCCCCCAACCTTTCCCAGCATCAGAGTCTTTTCCAGTGAGTCAACTCTTCGCATGAGGTGGCCAAAGTATTGCAGTTTCAGTTTTAGCATCAGTCCTTCCAATGAACACCCAGGACTGATCTCCTTCAGACTAGACTGGTTGGATCTCCTTGCAGTCCAAGGGACTCTCAAGAGTCTTCTCCAACACCACAGTTCAAAAGCATCAGTTCTTCAGCGATCAGCTTTCTTTGCAGTCCAACTCTCACATCCATACATGACCACGGGAAAAACCATAGCCTTGACTAGACGGACCTTGGTTGGCAAAGTAACGTCTCTGTTTTTTAATATGCTATCTAGGCTGGTCATAACTTTCCTTCCAAGGAGTAACCGTCTTTTAATTTCCTGGCTGCAATCAGCATCTGCAGTGATTTTGGAGCCCCCAAAAATAAAGTCTGACACTGTTTCCACTGTTTTTCCATCTATTTTCCATGAAGTGATGGGACCAGATGCCATGATCTTTGTCTTCTGAATGTTGAGCTTCAAGCCAACATTTTCACTCTTCTCTTTCACTATCATCAAGAGGCTTTTTAGTTCCTCTTCACTTCCTGCCATAAGGGTAGTGTCATCTGCATATCTGAGGTTATTGTTAAATGGCTGCAAATGGCTATGCTCTTTTGCCACATCTTCCTCTGAAGAAGATGTGAGGGGCGATAACAAGCATGTCCTCAGCTGTGCTGAAGGATTCTTTCTCAAAGGAATATGGCTTCCCTTTGAAGAACACACTTAGGCCTAGGAAATGGCTGAGGTCATTAATCCTTCTTAGGATCCTTGATACTTCTTATCAGATCCAGATTCCATCCAGTTTTATGTGTGAAGGTACCCATGTAATTCATTACTATGAACTTGTCTCTGAAGTTCACTGTGGTCAATGTGCCCACCCTGACTGTGACAATGAAGTACTTCTTTTGTCTTGGGATCACATTATCACCATTGGGAAAAGAGGACTCACTTCCATTACTGTGTCCCCTACTCTCCAGAGGAAAGTCATAACGGGTTTCCAAAGATGCTGTGCCCTCCTCTATGCCTTGCCACACCTGATGCCTTCATGAAGGAAGTGGCCTCTGGATTCTCTTGCAGAGAATGCATGGAGCAGTGGGGTAGATCAGACACAGTCAGTCCAAGTCTTTGGATTTCTTTGTATATATGCCAAGAACTAACCAGCTGTACCTAGAATTTACACCTCATTAGGGAAATAAAATAGAAGTAGTCTTTTTCAGGCTTCACAGGCAAAAGAGCAGAGCAGACCTCTGATCTTGCTTTTAACCTTCCTGGACACTGCCCAGACTAGTAGTGACCAGGAGAGACTGCCTGATGTAAGTGCAAAACTTGTAGTACCATAGATAAGATGAGGAAGAATTTTGAGATTGTTGAGCCCCTGAAGGGGGCCTGGCCAACCAAGCCCCAGATTTAACAACATTCCAAGTTTTACAAGACAAAACAAACAACATTAACATGAAACCAGGCTTGCAGTTTGGTCACAGGTTGATGGTGATATCTGTCTTGGGATTATAAGTGGGAACCTGAGTTGCAATCTTTGAAGTCTCACCCACAGAGTAGATGCACTTCCTGGAACCTTTTCCCAATTGGGGCTCCAGATGTGCAGTGCTGATTCAGTCTGGATGTTGGTCAAAACCCAATTTAGTGATGTATTCTCTGCTCTATCTCTCTTTTCTTTTAATGTTAGTATATTTAATATAGGCTAGATAATTCTCTAATAAACATTTGCATTATTTATTTGTATATAACAAGTGGATTATTTTGTTTGTAATTCTTTTAAATATGAAACAAAAGTGAAGACTTTCAGCAAAATACCCCTCTTCCAAGTGCTCAACCCAACACATGTATTTTCAAATTCCAAGTAAGTGTTGACTTGTTGAAGCATTCATTCATCATTCATTGCATGATATCTTCAGACTCCAATTCCCTATGTACTCCCTACACAGAGTGGGAACTTTTCCAATAAGCATGATAGCTTTTCTGGAAGTAAATGTTATACCTCTTTATCAGGACATACTAGTTTGTTAGACTAGAAATGAGGGGTTTGGGGGATAAGTCTTGAGGCTTATTCATATCATCTTGGGAGACAACTAACTCAAGTGCAGCCACAAAATGGTTGTTACCCGATAAGACTGCTCTCCTGTACAGTCCTGACGGAGGTCCAATCAGAGTTTTTTGGTTCAGCGTTCTCAGGTAGGTCTGAATTTAATTACATATCTTTGACTCACTATCAGGGTCCCACTTCTTCCCCACCAGCATTATTGCCATAGTCAGGCCTTGGGCCTGGGTCTCACCAGACATGCTGGCTCATTCCTAGTTGCCTTCAAAGCTTTCTGACCAATCACTCATGCTCTCAGTTGAAGACATTATCCTTGGCTTTCAGTTCCTATACTGTTCCCTATTTATCTGTCAGGAGAAGCCATGTGATCCCAGACACCTTGGTGATCAATGTCCACTGGGGTCCAATGTCTTGTCCTCCTGCTGACCTTCAGGGATAGCAATGCTGCTGTAACCATGAGCAGCATGGTTCTATTCTCTCCAGAAAGGAGGTTAACCCTGCCTCCCTCAGAAATGTGAGGAAAATAGTTCCAATTCTTACTATGGGAGTTTTTTTCCTCGGTCCACTTAGGTTATGGATTAGGCAAGGAACAGAGAGCACAGTCAAACTGCAAAATGAGAAGGGTTTGATGAAGTAACTCTTTGCAAAGTATAGGCAGAGTATTAAGAAACTACAAAGGGGAGTGAAGTGCCTGCAGCTTGTAATAGTGAAATAGCATTATCACTCCCTAAAGCTATGTGAAGAGGGCCTCCAGACAAAATGTGGCCAAATGATAGAGCAAACTTGCAGTCTGCAGAAAAGAGGAAAAGAAATACCACTATCAATCCCCCTTTATTCTAGCTCCTGCCAGCAATTTCCACTGGCCAAACACAACCAAAATTAGAGGGTGTTGGACACCATTCATGTTGCCTATGTCAGCAAGTTTCTCAGCAAGAAGCAGGATGGAGAAAGGAGAGGTAAGCCTATAGGTCAGAGGGATGAGTTGCAGCTCACTTAGAAAGTTCATGTTTCTTTGCTCTGGGAAGATTCCATGCTTCCTCTCCTCCAAGACCTCACAATTTATCAACTCCCATTTGCAATTTTACTCCGCTGAGTTCGTGGAAATCCTCAAAAAAGAACATTGTCGTTAGTAACTTTACAAACTTATTTCTGCAGCTGGATCCAAATTTCTCTCCTATCAAATAATAACAGTGCCTCTGGCTTCATCAAAGGCTTTGTGTTTACTCTGAATCTTGAACCCTCATTTTTTCAGGAGTTGTACTTTTTCTAAAGAGAAACTGCTCTCCTCTGCTCTAGCACACCATTTCCACCCACATACAGACATGACTTCGTAGGCTTCATTCATCCATTCATTTGTTAATTTAAAGATATTTATTTAATGTTTTTTATGTTCCAGGCAATGTTTCCAGGTTTTAAAGTTGAGAAAGTAAAAACAAGCAAAAAATTCTGACCGTATGGAACTTCCATTTAAGACTATCTTAAAAATAGACATCTTCCTCTAGCCACCACCCCAGTTCCTGAAACTTTTTGAAACATTTTCTTCTGTGCTATTTATGTCTTTTCCAGTTCACTCACTTTTTATTACTATAAACAATTCAGGCATAAAAAATTGGAAAATATAATGATGATCTGTGTATGTACTACCCATCTTTCTTGAAAAAAATACTGCATGGAACCCAAGATTACTCTCTATCCTTCTCAGTAATGTCAGCCCCCAACTAGAGGTAACTATAAGCATAGATTTGATGGTTTTGCACTACTTTATGTAATCAAAATTTCCCATGTTATTACATGGTCTCGACCTTGTGTCAACACCAAGCCTCACCTGTGCTGGTGCATTAGCTGTGCTGGACTCTCCTCTCTGTAGGTGAGTGACAATCACTTACTGAGTTTGTTCTTTGTGCTGGACAATTTTCTAGGTACCTGCCCTAATGGTGTTTATCTTAAAGAGAGGCAGAAAGTAGATTAAATAAACGTTCAGGCAGTGGTGAGCTCTGGGAAGAAAGATGAAGTCTGCAGTTCTATCTAGGTTGGTTGGAGACAGGACATCTTGACATAAATATAATGAAGGGCCAGATGTGGAAATTTCTAGAGAAGGAAGGAGCAGTCAAATACTCAGGAGGTAAGCCCCCAAGGCAAGGGTATATTGGAGTGTTCCTGTCATAGCAGAGTGACCTTAGGGAACAGGAACCCCGGGTCTGACCCTGCAAGATGTAGGCCAAGCAGAGGAATTTAGATATTGGTTCATTGGAAGAAAAAACTAGATGAATGAATGGAATGTTGAAGGGAGACTCTCAGTCCCAGCTGTCCTAGAAACATGCTGCTATCTTCCTTGCTGTGTCAAAGGCAAATGCTGGGCAAAGTAGGGAGACTGATTTTATTTAGGTTATTGCAATGAAGAGAACACACCAGATCCACAGATCAGCATCTCAGAAGGGTGGACTTGCTGCTTTCTGTGAGGAGTAAACAAGCTAACAGATGAGTTGATTTGTAACTGGGATTGTTTCCTGAAAGGGGACATCTCAGTTATTATTTTAGCCAATCATGAGAAACAGTTTTAATTACTGATCAATCATGAGATGAAGAACAGGAAGTTGGAGGGTCTGTGTTTGCCCTTGGCAGTTGCAATTGTATAACCATAGGACCTCAGGTCACCCTGTTTCAAACATTCAAGTAAAACCCATCTTGCAATTGAGAATATCTCAATATAAATATAAATATCTGAATACAAAATGCGAATTTTTACTTGCTTTGTCCAGTGGGAAGCTCCAGCTCTCAAACCATGGTGAGGGTCCCAGTTCATGGAGGTGAGCTATACAGTGCTGCTCATCACTAGTAATGGTCTGCCCACTGTAGGCTACACCCACTGCCTCCCCTGTGGGTTTGGAGTAGCTAAAGAGAGCTCAAGAAGCAAAGCATTGGTCTGAACAATACTTTATTCATAGAGGAGAGACTCAGCAGGAACCAAGTCTGGTCTGTGGTGTACAGTATCTTCTGTACTGATCTAATGTCAACACCAGGTGACGGGCTGCATGTTCCCCTCCATGCTGCAGGCAAAGACCCTGTCTCCTTCCCACAGGGGCAGATAAACTAGTGGGCTGGACAGTGTTCTGGGCCTAGGACCCTGGAAGTGCAATCCCAGGAAGGGGTGACAGACCCCATGATAGTTGCTTCCCCAACCAACCTCTTAGGAGAAAACCAACAAGAGCTAATACAAAATCCACAGCAGAACTTCTGTGAAGCAAATCCTTTTGTCTTCATCCCTGTCCCTGTCACCAGCACTGGCTGGTTCTTGAGCTCTCTCTTCTTCTCAGGCCCCCAAATGCCTCACATGCAGCTCATTCCTTCCCTACCCACCTCAACTTTCTTGGATTTATCTTCCATCCTCTTCCAGTCTTACATTTTCAGTGCAAAAATTCCCACAGTCTTTCCTTTGTTTCCTTTACGTGTTGCTGGGTTGTTGTTGTTGTTTTACACCTCATTATGTAAACTTATGAAAAGACCACCTTTTCCCTCCTTGGAGGTTCCTCTCTCAGAGGTGCAAACAGTCTCAGATGCCGAAGGTGAGGTAAGAAGAGGATTAGAACACTAGAATGTAATCCTTGTTTTTAGTTTTTCTTCCCACAGCACACTTGACTTTATTTAGTACTGCTGCTGCTAAGTCGCTTCAGTCGTGTCCAACTCTGTGCAACCCCATAGACAGCAGCCCAACAGGCTCCCCTGTCCCTGGGATTCTCCAGGCAAGAACACTGGAGTGGGTTGCCATTTCCTTCTCCAATGCATGAAAGGGAAAAGTGAAAGTGAAGTCGCTCAGTCATGTCTGACCCTTAGCCACCCCATGGACTGCAGCCCACCAGGCTCCTCTGTCCATGGGATTTTCCAGGCAAGAGTACTGGAGTGGGGTGCCATCGCCTTCTCCGTTATTTAGTACTAAGGGATACTAAAATAAGTTGCAGATGTGGTGTGAATGAGTAAGGGGACTGGTTTTTACTGACCTTCTGTCTCTTTCTTACACTCTCATGATTCTGCCGTGGTAGGAAATCAAAGAAAACTTTCACGGGGGAAATGCTTCCAGGGAAGCATTTGTAAAAACGGAAGCCACTGGTAAAATAAAGAGTAGAGATCTCACCAGTGAAAGGCAACATCATTAGACTGGCAGTAGAGAGATGTCTGGGGGCAGGGGTGTTGGTGTTGGGAGGGAGCCTTCTGAGACCAAACAGAAGTTGTCCTCCTTCTCCACTGTGGTCAATGAACTTCATTTACCAGGGACTATCAGGACATAAAGTGGGCCTGAAGAACAAAGCGTTTTTGGTTGAAATCCACTGTTTGTATGGTGATGGAACTCCTGGCCTTTGCCTATGAACATCAGACTTTTAACTACTGAACAGTTCATAGACCCCTAGACCCCACCGTGCTTTCAGACTTGACATAGGGCAGGCCATTTGTGATATATGCAGACTTGTCCTCAACCCATTTGTTGCTGCTCAGATAGAAGATTTGTAGAAAGATGAAAGAGGATAAAATCTGAAAGTGCTTCAGAAGGCTCTCTGCCCTGGTGCTCAGGAAACCAGTGTTGATTTCTTCTTGCCAGTAGGAAAAAACAGAACTAAGAGGTGGCAAAATAAATCCGTTTGGAATGTCTGTTTTGAGGACACTTTATTCTGTGGGTGAATTAAGAACAAGATTTGTAATTAAGTGCCTAATCTAATACATAGCACCATGAGGTGTGTACAGATGAAAGAGGAGCCAGTTAAGCCCTGCCCTCTAGGAGCTTTCACAAAGAAGCCCATATTTCATCACTTTCTCCCTCTTCAATCTCTCCCTGAGGCTGCCACTAAGTGTTGGCAAGTTCTCTAATGCAATTAGACTACTGAGAGGCCCTTGCATGCAGCTTGGCCTCAAAAAAAAAAAAAAGTGTTGGTGGTTCAATATATCATTGCAGAATTTGTTACACACAGGTAACCCAGATAAGTCTTCGGTTATTTTTATTAGAATCATTATTTTTGGCAAAAGAAATGGCTAATAAAAAGAAGTTTAAATTGTTGTTGAATGTCCAGTCAGTGGGAAAATGTAGTTTGGTCCAGATGCACTTCTGTGGCTCTGAGTTGTTCCACATGATGATAAATTTTTATTATGTAACAATAGCAAACAATATGCTATTTAAAACAATTTATGTAAGATATTTGAATAAAAGTAAATTGAAACAATTCATAGTGATGATGTTAAACTTTGCCTAAGTCAGTGCTCCTGGAAATTGTAAAGGTTAGGAAACTTCCTTTATATTCCTAGAAATGATTTACTGATACCCCCACCACCTGCCCTATGTGACTTAGGCAAGACTCATAGATGCTCCCTATTATTTATTTAGAATGAGGCCACGTACAGACCGTCCAAATTCCCATTCTCATAAATGATTAGCTGAATTGACTGTATTCACTCACCAATCCAGGGAAATGGTCTTCCTCCAAGATCCCTCAATATGGGCTAACTATGAGCACTGGAGTGTAAAACAGCCCTCCTTAATACCCACCTGGGAACATTTACTACTCACATATGGTATCACATCACCCAGTCAGAACTGACCCTGTTCTTTCTAGCCTTATTCACCCCTCCCTTTGACAGAAAATCCCCTTCTGACTCATCTTCAGCCAGGTCTTAAGCCGCCAGGGCCTATGCTGGACTGGATAGCCAATGATGGGTAAGACCCCCAGAGGGGGACAACCTAAGACAGGCACAGTCACTGAGTCTCTGGCGAGGCCATGTGGGTGGCCCCCGATGGCTCCCAAGAAAGACCCCACAAATAAATAAATAAAAAAGGGGGATATATAGGGCGCACGGCTGAGAAAAGACATACGGCAAAGGTGCACCCATAAAGATGGCGCCTGACGGATGTCAGGAGGGCGCGGCCCCAGATAATCACAAAAAATTGTGATTGGCCCCTGAACACTTCCCCTTGCATGAACAGTGCATGATCACCCTAGACCTCTGTTGTGACGTCAGCGCGTGACGACCTGACCTTTAATATGATTGGAGCCGACTGAAGGAAATCTCTTGCAAACCACCCAGGCTTGCCTTTATATACTGAGAGCTTCTAGCAGTAAAGCGGAACTGCCTTGACAGAACCCCTGCTGCGTCTGAGTGTCCTTTTCCTGGCGAGGAGGGCTGAGGGGTGGGCGGGCAGCTCACCCTTCCCCTGGGGTTTCTTCCCCGCCGCTCCGGCGCGGGGAGGCAAAACGGGCTCCGCATCCGAGGCCGAGGACTCGCCGACGCCTTGCTCTCCCCCGCGGCGCCACCAGGGAAGAAACAAGGGGACCCCGCACTTGAGAGCCTTGCAGATCTGACAGTCTAAGTGCTTCTACTGTTGTACTAGCTCTTTTTTCTATGGCAAAATCACTTTCCCCTAATGAAACAACATGAAAGCCCCAATGTCCCCATCTTTTGAAGTAGAAACTTTTGCTTTAGTCTCTCAGGCCTCCCCAGAGTCTCAAAAGGCTGGATCAGGAGTTAATAATTGGAAGAATGTGAACATATAGTAACAAAAATAATAGCAGTTGGGCCAGGAGAACTGGTAACAATTTAAACAATAGATCAGCCCCAGCCAGCCAGCAAGATGGATCTGAGACAAACTTCAGTCTTCCATGCTCTTGGTTGATGCCCTCTCCATCAAGAAACCTTTCTCTACTCCATACTCCAAAGTTTCAGTTTGTTTGGCCTTCCATGAAACAGACACGTGAAGTTGAGTTTGACAACAATTCCTGGTGAATCAGCTGGGAGTCTGTGCCCATGGTAGGTTGACCCTGATCAGGGGGCATCTCTTTCTTAAGTCCTTACCAGCTTCCAAGGCTTCATTTTACTATGGGGAACTTGGAGGAACTATTCTGAACAGGCATCAGCAGCCTCAGCAAGCCTTTGGTTTTGTTTTGGTGTAGGTTGCTCTGAAGTACAGAGGAATCCCACCCTCTACCTCCATCTGAGCTTATTCTCATTTAAGAACTGGACTGGTACAGGTTGCTTCTCTTCTGGGAACTGGGCCAGTTTGGTTTGTCTAGAGGCCTCCATTTGTGAAGGGCATTGGAATTGTTAAATCGTAACTGTGTGGCCATAACTGTTATTTAAGTGTGTGTGTGTTCTTATATTTTGACAAAATGGGAAATCAGACCTCTATTCTGTCTCGCAGTCCCCTATGGTGTACAAAATGTGGAAATCTTCAGCTATGCTACTACGAAGACAAAAGATGATTTTCAAAAAATTAACACCACATGGCAACAATATACTTTAGACTGGAGAAAAATGCTAACATGAAACTCTCTTGACATTCCAGAACTGAGTCTTCTGGCATATACTGCTAGAGAAAGCTGGCTTGATTAATTTCTCTTTTTTGTAAAATTTGAACCCTGAGAGAACAAAAGCATTCCTAGGATGCATATGGCTCCTTCTTCTTGAACCTCTCTCCTGCCTCCTGTACCATTCCACCCCCCTGGGTTGTCACAGAGCCTGGATTTCAGCTCCCTCAGGAGTCATAGAGCAAATTCCTTGGCTATCTATTTTACACATGGTAATGTATATCTTTCAATTTTACTCTTTCAATTTGTCCCTTCTTCTCTTTCCCCCAGTGTGTCTACAAGTCTGTTCTCTATGTCTGCATCTCCACGTTGCTCTGCAAATATGTTCATCAGTGCCAGTTTTCTAGATTCAATATGTATATGTGTTAATACACTATATTTTTCTTTTTCTGCTCTGTTAATAGGCTGTAGGTTTGTCCACTTCTTTAGAACTGACTCAAATGCATTCCTTTCATAGCCAAGTAATATCCTGGTAGCTCAGCTGGTAAAGAATCTGCCTGCAATGCATGAGACCCAAGTTTGATTCCTGGGTTGGGAACATCTGCTGGAGAAGGGATAAGCTACCCATGCCAGTATTCTTGGGCTTCCCTGGTGGCTCAGCTGGTAAACAATCTGCCTGCAATGCAGGGACCTGAGTTTGATCCCTGGGTTGGGATGATCCCCTGGAGAAGGGTATGGCAATCCACTCCAGTATTTTTGCCTGGAGAATTCCATGGGCTATCATGGGGTTGCAGAGAGTTGGAGACGACTGAGCAAATTTAACTTTCACTTTTCACCACAACTTATTTATCTATTCATCTTTCAACAGGCATCTAGATTTCTTCCATGTCTTGCCTATTGTAAATAGTGCTGCAAAGAATATTGGGATACTTGAGTCTTTTTGAATTATGGTTTTCTCTGGGTATGTGCATACTAGTGGGATTGCTGGGTCATATGGTAGTTTTATTTCCAGATTTTTAAAGAATCTCCATATTGTTCTCCATAGTGGCTGAATCACTTTACATTCCCATAACTGTGCAAGAGGGTTTCCTTTTCTCTACATTCTCTCTAGCATTTATTGTTTGTAGATATCTTGATGATGGCCATTTTGACTGGTATGGGGTGATATCTCATTTAGTTTTGGTTTGAATTTCTCTAATAATGAGTCATATTGAGCATCTTCCCATGTGTTTATTGGTCATCTATATGTCTTCTTCAGAGAAATGTCTATTTAGGGTCTCCTGCCCACGTTTCGGTTGGGCTGTTTGTTTTTCTGATATTGAGTTGCATGTGTTGCTTGTGCATTTTGGAGATTAACCCTTTGTCAGTTGTTTAATTTTCTATCATTTTCTCCCATTCTGAGGGTTGTCTTTTCATCATATTTATAGTTTCTTTTACTGTGCAAAAGCTTTTAAGTTTGATTATATCACATTTGTTTATTTTTGTTTTTATTTCCATTACTCTAGGAGGTAGGTCAAAGAGGATCTTGCTGATATTTTTGTAAAAGAGGGCTCTGCTTATGTTTTCCTGTAAAAGTTTTAAAGTTTCTGGACTTACATTTAGATCTGTAATCCATTTTGAATTTATTTTGTGTATGGTGTTAGTAAGTGTTCTAATTTCATTCCTGTACAGGTAGCTGTCCTGTTTTCCCAGCACCACATAATGAAAAGGCTATCTTTTCTACATTGTACATTCTTGCCTCTTTTCTCAGAGATAAGGTGCCATTGGGGCATTGGTTTATCTCTGGAATTTCTATCTTGTTCTATTGATTTATATTTCTGGTTTTTGTGCCAGTACAATGCTGTCTTGATTACTGTAGCTCTGTAGTGTAGTCCGAAGTCAGGAAAGTTGATTCATCCAGCTCTATTTTTCATATGATTGCTTTGGCTGTTCTGGGTTTTTTGTGTTTCCATATAAATTATAATTTTTTGTTTTGTTTTGTTCTGTGAGAAATGCCATTGTTAATTTGATGGCTATTGCATTGAATCTGCAGGTTGCTTTGGGTAGTATAGTCATTTTCACAGTATTGATTCTTCCAGTTCAAGGACATGATATAAATATATCATTGATCCATCTATCCATCTGTTTGTGTTATCTTTGATTTCTTTCATCAGCATCTTATAGTTTTTTGCCTACAGGTCTTTGTCTCTTTAGGTAGGTTTATTTCTAGATATTTCATTCTTTTTGTTGAAATGGAATTGTTTTCTTAAGTTCTCTTTCTGATTTTTTGTTGTTAATATATATGAATGCAAGGGATTTCTGTGTATTGATTGTATATCCCAGGACTCTACTAAGTTAATTGATTTTCTCTAGTAATTTTCTGATGGTATCTTTAGGACTTTCTATGTATAATATCATGTCATCTGCAAACAATGAGTTTTGCTTCTTCTTTTCCATTCTGTATTCCTTTTATTTCTTTTTCTTCTCTGATTGCTGGGTAAGGACTTAAAAAACTATATTGAATAATAATGGTGAGAATGGGCACCCTTATCTTGTTCCTCATCTTACAGGAAATGCTTTCCATTTTTCACCACTGAGATTAATGTTTGCAGTGTGTTTGTCATATATGGCCTTTAGTATGTTGAGGTAGCTTCTTTCCATGCTCATTTTATGAAGACTTTTTTTTTTCCCCATAAATGGGTGTTTAATTTTGTCAAAAGCTTTCTCTGCATCTATTGAGATTATCATATGGTTTTTATCTTTCAACCTGCCTATATAGTATCTCATATTGATTGATTTGTGTATATTGAAGAATCCTTGCATCCATGGGATAAACCCCATCTAATTAAAAGTCTTGAACAGCAAAGGAAACTATAAACAAGATGAAATGACAACCCTCAGATGGGAGAAAATAATTGCAAGCGAAGCAGGTCAATCTCCAAGATATATAAACAGTTCATACATCTTGATGTCAGAAAAACAAACAGCCCAATCAAAAAATGGGCAGAAGACCTAAAAAGACATTTCTACAAAGAAGACATACAGATCACCAATAAATACATGAAAAGATGCTAAACATCGCTCCTTATTAGAGTAGTGCAAACCAAAACTACAATGATATATCACCTCACACCAGTGAGAATGACCATCATCAAAAAAATCTACAAAAAAGAAATGTTGGAGAGTATGTAGAGAAAAGAGAACTCTCTTACCCTGTTATGACTCTGGTAGCTCAGACAGTAAAGAATCTGCCTGAAATGCGGGAGACCAAGGTTTGATCTCTGGGTTGGGAAGATCTCCTGGAGAAGGGAATAGCAACCCTCTCCAGTATTATTGCCCAGGGAATCCTATGGACAGAGGAGCCTGTCAGGCTGCAGTCCATGGAGTCACACAGAGTCAGACATGACTGAGTGACTAACACTTGCATTTGCACTTTTGATGGGAAAGTAAATTGATACAGCCACTGTTGTCAATAATATGGAGATTCCTTAAAAAACTAGCAATGAGATTACCATATGACCCAGCAATCCCACTACTGGGCACATACCCAGAGAAAACCATAATTCAAAAAGACACATGGATCCCAATATTCATTGCAGCACTATTTACAATAGTCAAGACATAGAAGCAACCTAGATGTCCATTGACAGATGAATAGATAAAGAAGTCATGGTACAAATATACCATGGAATATTACTCAGCCATAAAAGGAATGTGAATCAGTTGAACTGAGTGAATGAACTTAGGACCTGTTATACAGAGTGATGTAAGTCAGAAAGAGAAAAGCAAATATTGTATATTAACACATATATATGGAATCTAGAAAAATGGCAGTGATGAACGTATTTGCATGGCAGAAATAGAGAAACAGACATAGAGAACAGACTTGTGGACACAGCAGAGGAAGGAGAGGATGGGACAAATTGTGAGAAAAGCATTGAACCATACATTATCATATGTAAAATAGATAGCTAGTGGGAAGTTGCTGTATACCACAGGAAGCTAAACCCAGTGCTCTGTGACAACCTAGAAGGGTGAATGCAGGGGTGTGGTGGGAGTGAGGTTCAAGAGGGAGTGGAATATGTATACTTATGGCTGATTCACATTGTTGTGCAGCAAAAACATATTACACAACATTGTAAAGCAATTATCCCTCAATTAAAAACAAATTTAAATAAAACAAATAATGTATAGACAAAAAACTATAATTTGAATGGGATTGCAATTTAGTCTATATATATTGATTTGGAGAGAACTGATATTTAAACATTATCAAGTCTTCTGATCCATAAAATTAAAATCCCTAGCTTCTTTCTTCAGAGAAGGCAATGGCAACCCACACCAGTACTCTTGCCTGGAAAATCCTATGGATGGAGGAGCCTGGTAGGCTGTAGTCCATAGGGTCCCGAAGAGTCAGACACAACTGAGCGACTTCACTTTCAATTTTCACTTTCATGCGTTGGAGAAGGAAATGGCAACCCACTCCAGTGTTCTTGCCTGGAGAATCCCAGGGACGGGGAAGCCTGTTGGGCTGCTGTCTATGGGGTCGCACAGAGTCGGACATGAATGAAGCGACTTAGCAGCAGCAGTAGCAGCTTCTTTCTTAATGGTACTGGTGATAGTCTGCTCCAGCCATGCCCAGAAACGTGCTGCCCATTTCCACCATCAGATTGTCCACTGAATCTTTAGCCTGTTAGGCACAGAGAACTTCAGCTCTTCTCAGAATAAAATTCTCCTTGATAAACTACCACAAATAACTGAGAAGGCAAAAGTTGAAAATCTTTAGATGTGTTCCTATTTTAGTACTGAGGACGAGAGGTGATTCCAAGAAAGTGGTAGTTATCTGAAGCAGAGGAATAGAGCTGTCATTCCTTGGAGCTGGTCAAGAAGGGAATCACTGTGCTTTTCACTCATTTAGCAATTCCTCCAAATATAAATAAATAAAGAAAAACATTATACTGATGGCTCTATTCAATTATATTTTTATGCATGAGAAAGTAATTCATACTCATACCAGCTCTAAAATTTCTGAAAAAAGTAAGGATCATAGAATTAAAATATGATACATCATGAACACACAAAAGTTATTTAAGGAGAACACAACCTGTCTTAAATAATAAATTTATAAATTGCATTTTAAATTTATTCTTTCAGAACTTCAAGTAATATTTACTAGTTTTAGATTTTGGAATAGATGTTTCCTTGAAAAACTTTCTTCACTATATATATATATATTTTTGTTATTGACTTTACAGTTAGCTTCTATAACAGATATACATGACGATATTAGGCATTTGAATATTTTACAAACTTCTGTTTACTTCATATAGCACATCACCACAAGCTTAAGCTTTCAAGCAGCAAATAATTCTGCTGGTTGATTTTCCTCCAGTCAGAGATTCAGGGACTCAGCAACCTTCAGTTTGTCGATTTTCCATCCCCAACATGTAGCTTCAACTCTCAGTATTTTCCTTGGATTTATTCCACTCAGTCATAAAGAAGAATCGTATGACACATCATGGGGCACATTGTCATGACCTGAGCCTGTATATGGCAAATAATACTTCCACACCCATTTACTTGCTGAGAACTGTGCTGTATGCTTAGTCGCTCATTTGTGTCCGACTCTGTGACCCCATGGACTATAACCACCAGACTCCTCTGTCCATGGGGATTCTCCAGGCAAGAATACTGGAGTGGGTTGCATGCCTTCCTCCAGGAGAGCTTCCTAACCCAGATATTGAACCCAGGTATCCTGCACTGCAGGTGGATCCTCTACCTACTGAGCCACCAGGGAAGCCCAAGAATACTGGAGTGGGTTGGATGGCATCTCCTCTCCAGGGGATTTTCCTGACACAGGAATCGAACTGGGGTCTCCTTTATTGCAGCTGGATTCTTTACCAGCTGAGCTACCAGGGAAGCCTTTGTTGAGAACCACTTCAATGTACCCTTGCCGCATAGCTCCAGAGGACGTTGGGCACTTAAAGCCTACCGCTGTGGCATCACAAAGAGCTCACCTCTTGAGGAGAGCCCTTGGTACACTGAACCTGCTTGTGCAGGGAGCTGGGTTTCATGTGCACTGTCCTGGGACTGCCCATGGGCTGCTTGTTTGTGAAGGGACCTCAGTAAAAGTCCTGGCCACTCCTCCTACATATCCACATACATCTTCCCTCATTAGGAGGCCTGTGAACCCGGCCTTCAGATTGTACCAGTCTAGCTAACTTTGTTAACCAACTCTTTCAGGTTCTGAAGATAACAATTTTGAAAGCCACCCCCACCCCAGCAAAATCACTAATCATCAAGGAAATGCAAATCAAATTTGTTTTTTCAATCAATATTTGGTCAGTGATCAGTCTTACTATGTGCAATGATAAAATGCAAAATCACCATAAAATTTACCAGAATTTATATAATTCCGATTTTAACCATTATCAGTTTCATGTGGATGCTTTAAATTCGTACTATTCACTTTGTGGTTTTAGAGTCTCAATAGGTATGTATGTCCTGGACCTCACTGCTCAGCTCTGAGCACCTTCTTTGTTTTTCTGCTCCACATCTCACATGAAATGCCCAAAGCTGAACTCTTACTTCTCCTCTGCAAACACGTTCCACAAGAAGATGTCCCCGTTACATTCAATGACATCTCAGGCCAGAAAAACTTTTCATCTTCTAGGTCTGTCTTTCCTCTCACACCCAGATCCAATCCAGAATCAAACTCAGGTCACTCTTACACACCTTCCCCCAGAGCCCCATTGTGTGGTTGCCCAACCCAGTCTGATCTTCTTCCCGGACTTCCAGGTTCAACCCTTGGGCTTCTGCTCATTGTCCACACAGTTGTCACTAAGGCAGACCATGTCGTTCGTCTGCTCCATCACTGACATGTCGTGGACCCCTGGGCTCCCAGGCATACTTCTTCACAGGCTTGTCTGGCTCGTCTTCCAGGCATCTTTCCTTCATCCTAGAGGAAGAGCTTCCACTCCAATCTCATTTTCTCTGTGAAATAGTGCAAATACTTCTTTGTTTTAATCTTTTCATCTGCATAGCATTTTTCACACTCTAATATACTATTTTATTCATTTTTTGGTTTATTTTCCTTTTCCTAGCATAATTTACTTACCATAAAGGCAGATCATTTTTTCTGTTTTATTTTTCTCTATATGTGTTTCTGTTTTATTTGCCTGTATATAGAGTCAAGGAAGTGTTTAATATACAAATATTAAGAGAATAATTGAATATTCTTCTCCTATTTATCAGCAAGCCACTGATGCCCTACCTCTAGCTCTGGTTCATCCATTCACCCTCATACCTGCTGGTATCAGCCAGACTCTGCTGCTCTTGGCTTCTGTCAAGCTTTGTCTGACTCTTACCAGCAGAAAGTACTCTTCTGCTTCTTGTATCCAGAGTCCTTCTGCTTCACATCCTGAGAGATAATTGTAGTCACACCCCTAACTCCCTTCTACACTAAGCTTCTAAGAGCCCCACCAGCTTTGTGGGCTCTTACTCAGCACCAACACCGTCTCTTGTACCCGGCAGGCCCAAATACCTGCCTGAAGGAACAGGCTCAAAGAGTTTAAGCCATCTGTTAATCTCTGCAGCTGATGGTGAGAGCCAGGAGACTCACAATGAAGTTCCCACTCTGTGAATCCTCACTGGCCACCTTTGGAGAGAGACCCTGGCACACCGTTCTCCCCACTGAGACTGCCCAGCTGGTGCATATACAGATGGGTGGGACATGCTATGCTCTTGGTGTTGGGAGCCTCCTTATTCATTTTTGTGTCCTAAGTGTCTAAGGAGGAACTTTGGAAGGTTGGAGATTGAATTAGGAGGGCAAAAGTGCACGATTAAGCCACCAAAGGCACACCTGCTTGAGAGCCTGAGGGAGAAGCACAGTCTTTGTAGCAGGTGCAGCTATTGGTCACAAGACATGGTGTGACAACAGTCATTCACAGCTAACACACTGTCAAAAGCACAGAAATAGCAAAATTAAAACCACTAGTCAATAAAATAGTCATTAGTAAGATTCCTCCTGGTATACATAAGAACAGTTCACAAACTGGGGGCTCTTAAATCAACAGTGAAATAAAGCTCAGAGATATATGGTTATAGGACAGCTTATAGTGAAAATGCAAGGTTTTTATTCTTTACAATTATTTCTTATAGCATTGGAATTTTCCTAGTGATAGCAGATTAGTTAACCTCATATTCAGCTTAGTTTTTATTTATGCTTTTCCCTCGAGGCATTTACAAGAAGTGGCCTAAGTTAAGTTTCATTTGTATTGCAGAAGAAGTTAAACTGTTTCACTTATGTGGCTTAATTCTTTTTGTCTGCTCAGTACATTTCAAGTCTGGCCTCTATTTAATATTTAACTTTCATATTCTTTAGTAATTGGCTATTCTTTCACAAAACTGAGAGTATGAGTGCTACTTTCAGTTGCCACTGTTGACATAGTCAGACCAGACAGTCACGTAGCCACAGTCAGTGACCGTTGAGTTGTCAGTGCAGAGGGTCAAGTAGTCATAGTCGTCATCTTTTGCATAGCCAACATTCAACTTGTCCAGCTGTCTGATCCCAGTGGATACTGTTTGACTTTGTGACTTCCTGCCAAAAGACATGTAAAGTCCTGGAGAGGATGCAGGGCACTGGAGAGGATAATATGATGACTATATGGATTGAAAGGATTGAACAATTCCCCAGAGCAGAGATTTCCAGGCATCATGGTTTAACCAACTAAATAAATCAAATGGGTAATAATCAGGTTCAGATTTTACTATTCTAGGTCAATATACAATTTTATGGGTGCTGTGTAATTGGGCTTCAATTTTTTCTGTTACATAGATACACATGCTGTATTAGCACTTACATATATTCATGATTACATATATTCATAAACTATGGAAATAACGTACAGGAGACAGTGATCAAAACTATCGTAAAGAAAAAGAAATGCAATAAGGCAAAAATGGTTGAGGAGGCCTAACAAATAGCTCAGAAAAGAAGAGAAGCAAAAGGGAAAGAAGAAAGGGAAAGATATACCTAACTGAAGGCAGAGTTCCAAAAAACAGCAAGGAGAGATAAGGAAGCCTTCTTTAGTGAACAATGTAGTGAAATAGGGAAAAACAATAGAATGGGAGAGACTAGAGTTCTCTTCAAGAAAATTAGAGATACCAAGAGAACGTTTCATGAAAAGATGGGCACAATAAAGGACAGAAACGGTAAGTAGAAGAGATTAACAGAAGTAACCATAAGTAACAGAAGTAGAAGAGATTAAGAAAAGGTGGCAAGAATACACAACAGAACTGTACAGAAAAAGTCTTAATAAGCCAGATAACCATGATGATGTGGTCACTTATCTAGAGCCAGAAACCCTGGAATGTGAAGTCAAGTAGGCCTTAGGAAGCATTACTGTGAACAAAGCTAGTGAAGATGATGGAATTGTAGCTGAGCTATTTCAAATCCTGAAAGATGATGCTGTGAAAGTGCTGCACTCAATATGCCAGTAGATGTGGAAAACTCAGCAGTGGCCACAGGACTGGAAAAGATCAGTTTTCATTCCAATCCCAAAGAAAGGCCACGCCAAAGAATGCTCAGACTACCGCACAATTGCACTCATCTCACACACTAGTAAAGTAATGCTCAAAATTCTACAAGCCAGGCTTCAGTAATACGTGAACTGTGAAATTCTAGATGTTCAAGTTTGATTTAGAAAAGGCAGAAGAACCAGAGATCAAATTGCCAACATCTGCTGGATCATGGAAAAAGCAAGAGAGTTCCAGAAAAACATGTATAGTCTGCTTTATTGACTATGCCAAAGCCTTTGTGTGGATCACAATGAACTGTGGAACATTCTGAAAGAGATGGGAATACCAGACCACCTGACCTGCCTCTTGAGAAACCTGTATGAAGGTCAGGAAGCAACAGTTAGAACTGGACATGGAACAACAGACTTGTTCCAAATAGGAAAAGGAGTGCGTCAAGGTTGTATATTGTCACCCTGCTTGTTTAACTTCTATGCAGAGTACATCATGATAAACTCTGGGCTGGAAGAAGCACAAGCTGGAATCAAGATTGCCGGGAGAAATATCAATAACCTTAGATATGCAGATGATACCACCCTTATGGCAGAAAGTGAAGAGGAACTCAAAAGCCTCTTGATGAAAGTGAAAGAGGAGATGAAAAAGTTGGCTTAAAGCTCAACATTCAGAAAACTAAGATCATGGCATCTGGTCCCATCACTTCATGGGAAATAGATGGGGAAACAGTTTCAGACTTTATATTTTTGGGCTCCAAAATCACTGCAGATGCTGATTGCATCCATAAAATTAAAAGATGCTTACTCCTTGGACAGAAAGTTACGACCAACCTAGATAGCATATTAAAAAGCAGAGATATTACTTTGCCAACAAAGGTCTGTCTAGTTAAGGCTATGGTTTTTCCAGTGGTCATGTATAGATGTGAGAGTTGGACTGTGAAGAAAGGTGAGTACTGAAGAATTGATGCTTTTGAACTGTGGTGTTGGAGAAGACTCTTGAGAGTCCCTTGTACTGCAAGGAGATTCAACCAGTCCATCCTAAAGGAGATCAGTCCTGAGTGTTCATTGGAAGGACTGATGCTGAGGCTGAAACTCCAATACTTTGGCCACCTCATGCAAAGAGTTGACTCATTGGAAAAGACCCTGATGCTGAGAGGGATTGGGGGCAGGAGAAGAAAGGGGATGACAGAGGATGAGATGGCTGGATGGCATCACCGACTCGATGCACATGAGTTTGGGTGAACTCCGAGAATTGGTGATGGACAGGGAGGCCTGGCATACTGCGATTCATGGGGTCGCAAAGAGTCGGACACGACTGAGTGACTGAACTGAACTGAACTGAAAAGTGCTGCATTCAATATGCCAGCAAATATGGAAAACTCAGCAGTGGTCACAGGAATTGAAAAGCTCAGTTTTCATTCCAATCTCAAAGAAAGACAATGGTTCAAACTACCATATAATGTTCTCATTTCACACCCTTCAAGCTAGGCTTCAACAGTACGTGAACCAAGATCTTTCAGATGTACAAACTGGATGTACAAAAAAGCAGAGGAACCAGAAATGAAATTGCCAACATTCACTGGGTCATAGAAAATGCAAGATTATTCCAGAAAAAGAAAAATCTACTTCTGCTTCTCTGACTAGGCTAAAGCCTTTGACTATGTGGATCACAACAAACTGTGGAAAATTCTTAAAGAAATGGGAATAGTAGATCACCTTAGCAGCCTCCTGAGAAACCTGTATACAGGTCAAGAAACAAAGGTTATAGCAGAACATAGAACAACAGACTGTTTCAAGTGGGGAAAGGAGTATGACAAAGGTGTATATTGTTACCCTGCTTATTTAACTTCTGTGTAGAGTACATCGTGCAAAATGCCGGACCAGATGAATCACAAGCTGGAATCAGGAGTGCCAGGAGAAATATCAACAATCTCAGATATGTAGATGACACTAGAGCAGCTTCATGGAAAAAAGCATAGAGGAACTAAAAAGCCTCTTGATGAGGGTGAAAGACAAAAAGCTGGCTTAAAACTCAATATTCAAAAAAGATCATGGCATCTTGGTCTATCACTTCATGGCAAAGATGGGGGAAAAGTGGAAACAGTGATTTCTTGGGCTCCAAAATCACTGCAGATGGTAACTTCAGCCATGAATTTAAAAGATGTTTGCTCTTTGGAAGAAAATCTTTGACTAACCTAGAGAGTGTGTTAAAAAGCAGAGGCATCACTTTGCTGATAAATTCCTTTGGTTTTTCCAGTAGTCATGTGTGGATGTGAGAGTTGGACCATAAGAAGTCTGATCACTGAAGAACTGATGCTTTAAAACTGTCATTCTGGAGAAGACTCTTGTGAGTCCCTTGGACAGAAAGGAGATCAAACTAGTTAATAATATATAAATCTACCCTGAATATTTACTGGAAGGACTGTTGCTGAAGCTGAAGCTCCAGTACTTTATGTGAGGAGCCAACTCATTTTAATGAGTGTTTTAGACCCTAGTGCTGGGAAAGATTGAGGGCAGGAGGAGAAGAGGGTGACAATGGATGAGATGGTTGATGACATCATTGACTCAGTGGACATGAGTTTGAGCAAATTCCAGGAAATAGTGAAGGACAGGAAAGCCTGGCATGATGCAGCCCATAGGGTCACATATGCATTACCTTTAATTTATGGAGAAAAGTTTACAAATGATGGCCATATACCAGGCACTAGGCCTGATGTTGGAACTGGGATGGGGCAAGTCATGTCTCTCCAATGCGCTGAATAAGCCAACTATTCAATACTTGGGCCAATATATGTCTAAGAGGCTACTGAGGACAGGTAAGAGGGAAACGTAGTTTGGTAGATGAAACTTGAAATGTACCTGAAAGAATGCACTAGAGAGCAGAAGAAGACAGGTAGGTGGAACATTTGCAAAGTCAGGGAAAGATGAAAGAACAAAGCCACAACCATGCTGGGAGGAGAGGGCAGGTGGCTTCACAGGGACAGCTTGTGCACCATAATGGGATTAGTGGACTTTTCTGCAGGCCATAGGGAGTAATAAAAGGAGTTTAAGCAGAAAACTGAAAGATGGCTACAAAGCTCCCACCAAGACCACCAGGGACTGATCACATCAAGCTGAGTTTATTCACCTTTCTGAGCAAGAGTGAGCATCACCTCCAGGAAGTCTTGGTAACATCTCAAAGGGAGAGTGAGGGCAGGGTGCCAAAAGGTTTCAGATGGTTCTGGGGCAGGTTGCAGCAAGGACCTTCCAGAATTTGTAAACCAAGGAAGTTTATTTCACAGTCTCATTTTTGGAATCCTTCAGTCTTTGTGAAACCCTTTAACCCTGTGAACTAAGGGCTTATCTTGGACTGGAATATATAGGCCTGAATGAGCTTGTGTTAAGCCAGTTTTAGCTTGAGGTAGTTTTTCTTGCATGTCATAGTTTGAGACAGTTTATCGGTTTGAGACTCACATTGTTAGTTTTATAAATTGTGGTTTCTGTTTCATTTCTCATGATTTTACATTTTAAAAAGATCATCAAGAAGTAGTGTGAGGAAGGGATCATATGGGGATAGATAAGAGACAAGGAGATTTTGAGATTGTCCAGTAATGCACAACACCTAAAGGACAAGGTGGAACCATGGAACAGTGAGCGGGTGGTGGCTGAGGAATAATGCAGAGGAACTGTAGCAAGTTGTAAAAATGAAATAATTTTAGGAAGAGGAATAGGGCTCGATAAGAGAGAGGGGAAATTTGGGAGTGATACCAGCCTGCTAGCTCGGATGAATGGGGAGGGGAAAAAAAAGCTTGGAAAAATATAAATAAGTTCAAGGTGAAATTGTTGCCTGTGGACATCTGGGTGCTGCTCAGAGGACAATCACTCATTTTATAACAAATATTTCTTGAGGACTCTCATGTGCCTGGTCCACATTTAGTTACCGGGATAGATTAGTACTTTGTCTCCTGCAAAACTCCCAGATCTCTGTCCATGTGTAGCTTGTATTTGAACAAGAGGAGATTAAAATTAACAATAACCACAAAAAGTGAATTATCTTGTCTGTTAGAAGGTGACAAATGTTGTAAGGAAAAAAGAGTAAGTAAGGTAAAGGAATTTGGGTGTAGTAGGGAAAGACCTGGGTGGTAATTTTAAATGGGCACTAGGGTTGACTATGCCAAAGCTTTTGACTGTGTGGATCACAATAAACTGTGGAACATTCTGAAAGAGATGGGAATACCAGACCACCTGACCTGCCTCTTGAGAAACCTGTATGCAGGGCAGGAAGCAACAGAACTGGACATGGAACAACAGACTGGTTCCAAATAGGAAAAGGAGTGCGTCAAGGTTGTATATTGTCACCCTGTTTATTTAACTTATATGCAGAGTACATCATGAGGAACACTGGCTGGAAGAATCACAAGCTGGAATCAAGATTGCAGGGAGAAATATCAATAACCTCAGATATGCAGATGACACCACCCTTATGGCAGGAAGTGAAGAGGAACTCAAAAGCCTCTTGATGAAAGTGAAAGAGGAGAGTGAAAAAGTTGGCTTGAAGCTCAACATTCAGAAAACAAAGATCATGGCATCTGGGTCCCATCACTTCATGGGAAATAGATGGGGAAACAGTGGAAGCAGTGTCAGACTTTATTTTTTGGGGCTCCAAAATCACAGTAGATGCTGATTGCAGCCAGGAAATTAAAAGATGCTTACTCCTTGGAAGGAAAGTTATGACCAACCTAGATAGCATGTTAAAAAGCAGAGACATGGGGGAGCACGGGAAGATGGCGGAGGAATAGGACGGGGCGGCCACTTTCTCCCCCACAAAATCAACAAAAGAACATTTGAAAGCTGAGTAAATCCCACAGAAAAACTTCTGAATACCGGCAGAGGCCATCAGGCACTCAGAAAAGCAGCCCATAGTCGACGAAAGGAGGTAGGAAATAGATAAAAAGAGAGACAAAAGAGGGAGGGACGGAGCTCCGTCCCGGGAAGGGAGGCTTAAAAAAAAAAAAAAAGAGAGAAGTTTCCAAACACCTGGAAACACTGGCGAGTGGAACCTCAGAGGGCCGCATAACTGGGAGACAAAAGACATAAATAATTAAAACTCACAGACTAAGTGCCCAGAGGAAACTCTCAGCGGAGAAGTGGCGCAGACGCCCGCGCCCCTCACTGGCAAGCAGGGGCTGGGCAGGGAGGCGCCGGCAGCCGCGCTTAGAGGGAGACCGGTGGCGTTAGAGGGAGAATGGCTGTGCGCTTAGAGGGAGAACTGGGCTTGAACGCCCCAGGGCAAACTGAGGGCTCGAACTTAAGATACCAGAGCAGAGGTTGCAGCTGAAGGGCGATTGGGCTGGAAAAAGCCTGCGAAAAGCCCCAAGCCAGCCCCGCCCACAGAACTGGGCGCAGAGAGGAGCAAGCCGGCAGCGGGTGGCCCTTCCCCCAGCCCCCACCAACGCGGGTGGGGAGGGGAGCCAGCGCTGGGGCGGGGGCAGCCACGGCCCCAGAGAGGCTTCCTGTGCCAAGCTGCAGGCAGGCTTCCTTGCTGGCCAGGATGTCTTGGGTTCAGGCTGGTCGATATCCGTCTGAGAAAGTGCGTCGGTTGTACTCCCAGAAAACCGAGTGGCATGGACTGGGAAGGCGATAAGTCGCAGCGACCGCGCTTGCCAAATGCCTGGTCACCTGAGCTGCTAGGACTGGGGAAGGCACAAAATACAGGCCCAGCCAAGTATGCGCCTTTGTCGAGTACCCGAGGACCTGAACCTGAGCCACTCAGACCTGGGAAGTGCATGCAACCCAATGCCAGCCAAGGACAGCTCGCAGCAGAGCAAACTAAAGCCTAAGTAGCATAAACAGGGAAAGCACACACGCCTCGAGCGGGAGCATTCCCAGTGTAGCCGAGACACCACGAGCACTCCCCACAGACGCCAGGGATATTTGTTAGCTGTTCCTCCCTCCCCATAGCAGGACTGAATAGGAGAGCCGGGGAAAAAAAATAAAAGTGTCCACCACCGCATCCTGGTGTCAGGACGGGAATTAGACACTGAGGAGACCAGAAAACAGAAGAGCTTTTTCAACAGAAGGAACTGCCTTGGAAGTAACAGAGGGAGAAGCCTTGAGCCTCCTGCAAGAATAAGACTGAAAACCAGAGGCAGAGGCTTAAGGCCAAATCCTGAGAACACCAGAGATCTCCTGTGCCAGAGAACATTAATTGATAGGTACTCATCAAATGCCTCCATACATACACTGAAACCAGGCACCACCCAAGGGTCAACAAGTTTCAGTGAAAGACATACTACGCAAGCTATCCAGCAACACAGGAGAATAGCACTGAGCTTCAATATACAGGCTGCCCAAAGCCACCCCAAACCCAATGACATCTCAAACTCATTACTGGACACTTCATTGCACTCCAGAGAGAAGAAATCCAGCTCCACCCACCAGAACATCTACTTAAGCTTCCCTAACCAGGGAACCTTGACAAGTCACCCATCCAACCCCACACACAACGAGGTAACTACATAATAAAGAGAACTCCACAAACTGTCAGAAGATGGAAAGGCCACCCTGAACACAGCAATATAAGCAAGATGAAGAGGCAGAGAAATACCCAACAAGTAAAGGAACAGGATAAATGCCCACCAACACAAACAAAAGAGGAAGATATAGGGAACCTACCCGATAAAGAATTTCGAATTTTAATTGTGAAAATGATTCAAAATCTTGAAAGCAAAATGGAGTTACAGATAAATAAACTGGAGAAAAGGATTGAGAAGATGGAAGAAATGTTCAATAAGGAATTAGAGGAAATAAAAAAGAGTCAATATACAATGAATAATACAATAGATGAGATCAGAAACACTCTCGAGGGCACAAACAGTAGAATAATGGAGGCAGAAGACAGGATAAGCGAGCTAGAAGATAGAATTGTAGAAATAAATGAAACAGAGACGTAAAAAGAAAAAAGAATTAAAAGAAATGAGGACAATATTAGAGACATATGGGACAATATTAAACGCCCCAACATTCGAATCATAGGAATCCCAGAAGAAGAAGACAAAAAGAAAGACCATGAGAGAATACTTGAGGAGATAATAGTTGAAAATTTCCCTAAAATGGGGAAGGAAATAATCACCCAAGTCCAAGAAACACAGGGAGTCCCTAACAGGATAAACCCAAGGCGAAATACCCCAAGGCACATATTGATCAAGTTAACAAAGATCAAACACAAAGAAAAAATATTAAAAGCAGCAAGGGAAAAACAACAAATAACACACAAGGGGATCCCCTTAAGGATAACAGATGATCTTTCAGCAGAAACTCTACAGGTCAGGAGGGAATGGCAAGACATACTTAAAGTGATGAAAGAAAATAACCTACAGCCCAGATTACTGTACCCAGCAAGGATCTCATTCAAATATGAAGGAGAAATCAAAAGCTTTACAGACAAGCAAAAGCTGAGAGAATTCAGTATCACCAAACCAGCTCTCCAACAAATACTAAAGGATCTTCTCTAGACTGGAAACACAGAAAGGGTATATAAACTCGAACCCAAAACAATAAAGAAAATGGCAACGGGATCATACTTATCAATAATCACCTTAAACGTAAATGGGTTGAATGCCCCAACCAAAAGACAAAGGCTGGCTGAATGGATAAAAAAACAAGACCCCCATATATGTTGTCTACAAGAGACCCACCTCAAAATGAGGGACACATACAGACTGAAAGTGAAGGGCTGGAAAAAGATATTCCACGCAAATAGAGACCAAAAGAAAGCAGGAGTAGCAATACTCATATCAGATAAAATAGATTTTAAAACAAAGGCTGTGAAAAGAGACAAAGAAGGAAACTACATAATGATGAAAGGATCAATCCAAGAAGAAGATATAACAATTCTAAATATTTATGCACCCAACATAGGAGCACCGCAATATGTAAGACAATTACTAACAAATATGAAAGGGGAAATTAACAATAACACAATAATAGTGGGAGACTTTAATACCCCACTTACAACTATGGATAGATCAACTAAACAGAAAATTAACAAGGAAACACAAACTTTAAATGATACAATAGACCAGTTAGACCTAATAGATATCTATGGGACATTTCACCCCAAAACAATGAATTTCACCTTTTTCTCAAGCGCACACGGAACCTTTTCCAGGATAGATCACATCCTGGGCCATAAATCTAGCCTTGGTAAATTCAAAAAAATTGAAATAATTCCAAGCATCTTTTCTGACCACAATGCAGTAAGATTAGATCTCAATTACGGGAGAAAAACTATTAAAAATGCCAACATATGGAGGCTGAACAACACACTGCTGAATAATGAACAAATCATAGAAGAAATCAAAAGAGAAATTAAAATATGCATAGAAATGAATGAAAATGAAAACACAACAACCCAAAACCTCTGGGACACTGTAAAAGCAGTGCTAAGGGGGAAGTTTATAACAATACAGGCACACCTCAAGAAACAAGAAAAAAGTCAACTAAATAACCTAACTCTACATCTAAAGAAACTAGAAAAGGAAGAAATGAAGAACACCAGGGTTAGCAGAAGGAAAGAAATCATAAAAATTAGGGCAGAGATAAATGCAAAAGAAAAAAGAGACCATAGCAAAAATCAACAAAGCCAAAAGCTGGTTCTTTGAGAAGGTAAATAAAATTGACAAACCACTATCCAGACTCATCAAGAAAGAAAGGGAGAAGAACCAAATCAATAAAATTAGAAATGAAAATGGAGAGATCACAACTGACAACACAGAAATACAAAGGATTATTAGAGAATACTATCAGCAATTATATGGCAATAAAATGGATAACTTGGAAGAAATGGACAAATTCCTAGAAAAGTACACCTTGCCAAAACTGAACCAGGAAGAAATAGAAAACCTGAACAAACCCATCACAAGCACGGAAATAGAGGAAGTAATCGGAAAGGTTCCAGCAAACAAAAGCCCAGGTCCAGATGGCTTCACAGCTGAATTCTACCAAAAATTTAGTGAAGAGCTAACACCTATTCTACTCAAACTCTTTCAGAAAATTGCTGAGGAAGGAAAACTTCCAAACTCATTCTATGAGGCCACTATCACCCTAATCCACAAACCTGGTAAAGATCCCACAAAAAAAGAAAATTACAGGCCAATATCACTGATGAACATTGATGCAAAAATCCTTAACAAAATTCTAGCAATCAGAATCCAACAACACATTAAGAAGATCATACATCATGACCAAGTGGGCTTTATCCCAGGAATGCAAGGATTCTTCAATATCCGCAAATCAATCAACGTAATACACCACATTAACAAACTGAAAAATAAAAATCATATGATTATCTCAATAGATGCAGAGAAAGCATTTGACAAAATACAACATCCATTTATGATAAAAACTCTCCAGAAAGTGGGAATAGAAGGGACATATCTCAAGATAATAAAAGCTATATATGACAAACCCACAGCAAACGTTATCCCCAATGGTGAAAAACTGAAAGCATTTCCCCTAAAGTCAGGAACAAGACAAGGGTGCCCACTCTCACCACTACTATTCAACATAGTTCTGGAAGTTTTGGCTACAGCAATCAGAGCAGAAAAAGACATAAAAGGAATACAAATTGGAAAAGAAGAAGTAAAACTTTCACTGTTCGCTGATGACATGATCCTCTACACAGAAAACCCTAAAGACTCTACCAGAAAACTACTAGAGCTAATCAATGAATACAGTAAAGTTGCAGGATATAAAATCAACACACAGAAATCCCTTGCATTCCTATACACTAATAATGAGAAGATAGAGAAATTAAGGAAACTATTCCATTCACTGTTGCAACGAAAAGAATTAAATACTTAGGAATATATCTACCTAAGGAAACAAAAGACTTGTACATAGAAAACTATAAAACACTAGTGAAAGTAATCAAAGAGGACAGTAATAGATGGAGAAATATACCGTGTTCGTGGATTGGAAGAATAAATATTGTGAAAATGAGTATACTACCCAAAGTAATTTATACATTCAATGCAATCCCTATCAAGCTACCAATGATATTTTTCACAGAACTAGAACAAATAATCTCACAATTTGTATGGAAATACAAAAAATCTCGAATAGCCAAAGCAATCTTGAAGAAGAAAAATGGAACTGGAGGAATTAACCTGCCAGACTTCAGGCTCTACTACAAAGCCACAGTCATCAAGACAGTATGGTACTGGCATAAAGACAGAAATATAGATGAATGGAACAAAATAGAAAGCCCAGAGATAAACCCACGCACCTATGGACACCTTGTCTTCGACAAAGGAGGCAAGAATATAAAATGGACAAAAGACAGTCTCTTTAACAAGTGGTGCTGGGAAAACTGGTCAGCCACTTATAAAAGAATGAAACTAGAACACTTCCTAATACCATACACCAAAATAAACTCAAAATGGATTAGAGAGCTAAATGTAAGACCAGATACTATAAAACTCCTAGAGGAGAACGTAGGCAAAACACTCTCCGACATAAATCACAGCAGGATCCTCCAAGACCCACCACCCAGAATATTGGAAATAAAAGCAAAAATAAACAAATGGGACCTAATTAAAATTAAAAGCTTCTGCACAGCAAAGGAAACTCTAAGCAAGGTGAAAAGACAGCCTGCAGAATGGGAGAAAATAATAGCAAATGAAGCAACTGATAAAGGATTAATCTCCAAAATATACAAGCAGCTCCTGCAGCTCAATTCCAGAAAACTAAATGACCCAATCAAAAAATGGGCCAAAGAACTAAACAGACATTTCTCCAAAGAAGACATAAAGATGGCTAACAAACACATGAAAAAATGCTCAACATCCCTCATAATCAGAGAGATGCAAATCAAAACCACAATGAGATACCATTACACACCAGTCAGAATGGCTGCTATCCAAAAGTCTACATTCAATAAATGCTGGAGAGGGTGTGGAGAAAAGGGAACTCTTTTACACTGTTGGTGGGAATGCAAACTAGTACAGCCACTATGGAGAACAGTGTGGAGATTCCTCAAAAAACTGGAAATAGAACTGCCATATGATCCAGCAATCGCACTCCTGGGCATACACACCGAGGAAACCAGAACTGAAAGAGACACATGTACTCCAATGTTCATTGCAGCGCTGTTTATAATAGCCAGGACATGGAAGCAACCTAGATGTCCATCTGCAGATGAATGGATAAGAAAGCTTTGGTACATATACACAATGGAGTATTTTTCAGCCATCAAAAAGAATGCATTTGAATCAGTTTTAATGAGGTGGATGAAATTGGAGCCAATTTTACAGAGTGAAGTAAGCCAGAAAGAAAAACATCAATACAGTATACTAACGCATATATATGGAATTTATAAAGATGGTAACCTGAACCCTGTATACGAGACTACAAAAGAGACATAGGCATATAGAACAGTCTTTGGGACTCTGTGGGAGAGGGTGAAGGTGGGATGATTGGGGAGAACGGCATTGTAGCATGTATAGTATCATAAGTGACCAGTCCAGGTTTGACGTATGATACAGGATGCTTGGGGCTGGTGCACGAGGATGACATGGAGGGAGGATATGGGGAAGAGGGAGGTGGGAGGGGGGTTCAAGAAAGAGAACACATGTACACCCGGGGAGGATTCATGTCAATGTATGGCAAAACCAACCAATATATTAATGTAAGGTAATTTGCCTCCAATAAAATAAATTTAAAAAAACCCAAAAAAACAGAGACATTACTTTGCCAACCAAGGTCCGTCTAGTCAAGGCTATGGTTTTTCCCGTGGTCATGTATGGATGTGAGAGTTGGACTGTGAAGAAAGCTGATCACCGAAGAATTGATGCTTTTGAACTGTGGTGCTGAAGACTCTTGAGAGTCCCTTGGACTGCAAGGAGATCCAACCAGTCCATTCTAGAGGAGATCAATCCTGGGTGTTCATTGGAAGGACTGATGCTAAAACTGAAACTCCAATACTTTGGCCACCTCATGTGATCAGTTGATTCATTGGAAAAGACTCTGATGCTGGGAAGGATTGGGGGCGGGAGGAGACGGGGACGACAGAGAATGAGATGGCTGGATGGCATCACCAGCTCGATGGACATGAGTTTGAGTGAACTCCGGGAGTTGGTGATGGACAGGGAGGCCTGGCGTGCTGTGATTCATGGAGTTGCAAAGAGTCAGACACGACTGAGCGACTGAACTGAACTAACTGAACTGAGGGGTGAGTATCACTGAGAAGGAGGAATTTCTGAGAAAAGACTTAAAAATTAGGAGTACTCCATGTAGTACTCAGTCCCATTTAAATTTCAAATAAATAAGGTATAATTTTATCATGTCAGTATGTCCCATGCAATATTTGGGATATAGTTATATAAATTGTTTATCTGAAATGAAAATTTAGCTGGGCATTTTGTATTCTTATTTGCTAAGTCAGGCAGAATGATTCCAGGCAGAGAGAATATTCCATGAAAAGGCTCTAAGAAACGAGTGTGCCAAGGAAATACAAAGGCCTGTGTGGCCAATTCCATGCAGGTGGGAATGAGGTAGGTAAGTGGACTGACAGGGCCACTATGGGGTCATGGCTTTAAAAGGGATAAAATGGGCAACTCCTGTAGGACTGAAGACAGAGGGGTCGGAACTGCCCTGCCTGTTAACCGGATCACTCTGGCTGTTGAGTGAGACTAGACTGTAGGGGAGAAAGGGAGTAAGCAGGATGACCTCTGGGTGACCTCTGAAAAGAGACTGTGTGTGTAGAAAGGTGGGTTGTCAAGATGCCTTAGCTTTTCTGTTCTTCAGAAGAATACTTTAAATTTAAGAAAAAGAAAAGGAAGTGACTAGGGTTGTTTGCAATTTCATGGGCATTCGTCTTGTCTCAAAATAAATGCTCCTTTAGACACAGACCAAAATTTCCTCTTCAGGAGGCAGCAAACACTTTTTATAAAGAGTCAAATGGTAAATCTCTTTTAGGTTTTACAGGCCAAGTTGTAAAATTGAAGCTATTAAGTATGCAACTACATGACAAGAGAGAAATAAATTTCCGTAAGATTTCATAAATTAAAACTAAGCATGATATTTTGTGATACAGGAACACTAATGAAAAGAATGGTAGTATTTGGGGGATGACGTTTTGCTTAGTTGGAGCTCAAAGTTACTATTTCCTGTCATCAAAACTGATTGCAAGTGTTCATCTATTACTGCTGACCTGTAATAAGATTTTACATATTTTACCTTTCAAAATGTTCCCCCCCCAGGCAGATAAATACTAACAAATATTGACCCCTAAAGATATGGTATTAACTGAGAGTATTTACCACTTGGGAGACTTTTATAGAATTCTGCTAGATTCTCCTCTTGACATCTGCCTTTTAGCATGTCATCACAATGCAGATTATCATTTCTGATCAAAAGTTAGGTGGAAACCCATCAATTGCACAGGTAAATGGATATTGCAATAAGGACATTTCCTTTGAACTTTCACTGAAGTCCAAAAAATATTGTTACAACTGTAGTTTCAGCTCAGAACATATACTCACACAAATTTGTACAGGAATAGACATTGCACTTTTTTTTTTAATTTGTTTTCTAATTGAAGGATAATTGCTTTACAGAATTTTGCTGGTTTCTGCCAAATATCAACATGAATCAGCCATAAAAATACATATGTCCCTTCCCTCTTGAATCTGCCTCCCAGTCCCTCCTCACTCCACCCCTCTAGATTGTTACAGAGCCCCTGTTTGAGTTCCCTGAGTCATACAGCAAATTCCCATTAGCTATTTATTTTACATATGGTAATGTAAGTTTCCATGTTACTCTATCCATACATCTCACCCTCTCCTTCCTCCCCCTACACCTTGACAGTGCCCATAATTTTTAACAACACAGGAGATACATAAAGCAACTTGCCTTTACTTGTGACTTAAACATTCAGTTCAGTCCAGTCCAGTTCAGTCGCTCAGTCGTGTCCGACTCTCCACGACCCCATGAATCACAGCACACCAGGCCTCCCTGTCCATCACCAACTCCTGGAGTTCACTCAAACTCATGTCCACAGAGTCGGTGATGCCATCCAGCCATCTCATTCCCTGTCGTCCCCGTCTCCTCCCGCCCCCAACATTTCCTAGCATCAGAGTCTTTGAGCATGAGGTGGCCAAAGTATTGCAGTTTCAGCTTTAGCATCAGTCCTTCCAATAAACACCCAGGATTGATCTCATTCAGAATGGACTGGTTGGATCTCCTTGCAGTCCAAGGGACTCTCAAGAGTCTTCTCCAACACCACAGTTCAAAAGCATCAATTCTTCGGCGATCAGCTTTCTTCACAGTCCAACTCTCACATCCATACATGACCACGGGAAAAACCATAGCCTTGACTAGACGGACCTTGGTTGGCAAAGTAATGTCTCTGCTTTTTAATATACTATCAAGGTTGGTCATAAGTTTCCTTCCAAGGAGTAAGCGTCTTTTAATTTCCTGGCTGCAATCAGAATCTGCAGTGATTTTGGAGCCCAAAAACATTAGCTGTTGTCTAATTGACTTTACTACAGTATAAGTTTTACACGCAGGCTCTATTTTTCTTACAGTTTTAGGTCGATTTCTTTAAGAAACATTATCAAGTCTGTTCAGTTCAATTCAGTCACTCAGTTGTGTCTGACTCTTTGCGACCCCATGAATCACAGCATGCCAGGCCTCCCTGTCCATCACCAACTCCCGGAGTTCACTCAAACTCATGTCCATCGAGCTGGTGATGCCATCCAGCCATCTCATTCTTTGTCGTCCCCTTCTTCTCCCGCCCCCAATCCTTTGTAGCCAAAGTTAATTTTCAAATTCAACCAATGTTTAATAATAGTGATTATCTTACTCTGAAAAAAATTCAATTTCATCCCAGCGCTAAACAAAAAACAAACAAACAAACAAAAAATCACATTAGCACTTTAAACTGCTAACCTATTGAATTGCTGTGTGAGCAATTAGGTTGAGCAAGTTAGGACATTCAGTTTTTATTCTGATAAAAACTCATGAAAGTAATACAGGCTAAATCCAAATGAGGGTCACTGATGAAAATACTGGTTCAAAAACATATGATATATTCCAATAATTTTTGCAAAGTCCCTGCTGTTGAATAACAAAATGAACAACCATTCACATGAAAGGGTTTGTATTTTCAGAAGCTTTGTAAATTTGTCCAACTAAGACTTTTTCTGCTCCACAAATGTTTTTACCATCATCTATTGTAAAGCAAAATATCTGTTGTATTGTAAAGCAATTCATCTATTGTAAAGAAGGGAATGGCAAACCACTTCAATATTCTTGCCTTGAGAACCCCATGAATAGTATGAAAAGGCAAAAAGATATGACACTGAAAGAGGAACTCCCCGTGTTGGAAGGTGCCCAATATGCTACTCTTCTCCACTGGAAAAGAGTGGAGAAATAACTTCAAAAAGAATGAAGAGACAGAGCCAAAGCGAAAACAACATCCAGTTGTAGATATGACTGGTGATGGAAGTAAAACCCAATGCTGTAGAAAGCAATATTGCATAGGAACCTGAAATGCTAGGTCCGTGAATCAAGGTAAATTGAAAATGGTCAAACAGGAGATAGGAATCAGTGAACTAAAATGGACTGGAATGGGAGAATTTAATTCAGGTGACCATTATTGTGGGCAAGAATCCCTTAGAAGAAATGGACTAGCCCTCATAGTCAACAAAAGAGTCTGAAATATAGTACTTGGGTGCAGTCTCAAAAATGAGAGGATGATCTCTGTTTCCAAGGCAGACCATTCAATATCAGAGAAATCCAAGTCTATGCCCCAACCAATAATGCTGAAGAAGCTGAAGTTGAACAGTTCTATGAAGAACTACAAGATCTTCTAGAACTAACACCCTAAAAAATGCCCTTTTCATCATAGGGGACTGGAATGCAAAAGTAGGAAGTCAAGCAATACCTGGAATAACAGGCAAATTTGGCCTTGGAGTTCAAAATGAAACAGGGCAAAGGCTAACAGAGTTTTGCCAAGAGAACGCACTGGTAACTGCAAACACCCTCTTCCAACAACACAAGAGAAGACTCTACATATGGACATCACCAGATGGTTAATAATGAAATCAGATTGATTATATTCCTTGCAGTCAAAGATGGAGGAGCTCTATACAGTCAGCAAAAACAAGACCAGGAGCTGACTGTGGCTCAGATCATGAACTCATATTGTCAAATTCAGACCTATATTGAAGAAAGTAGGGAAAACCACTAGACTATTCAGCTATGAGACTCTGATGCTGGGAGGGGTTGGGGGCAGGAGGAGACGGGGACGACAGAGAATGAGATGGCTGGATGGCATCACCGACTCGATGGACATGAGTTTGAGTGAACTCCGGGAGTTGGTGATGGACAGGGAGGCCTGGCGTGCTGTGATTCATGGGGTCGCGGAGAGTCAGACACGGCTGAGCTACTGAACTGAACTGAACTGAACAATGCATGAGGGTTACCTTTTTTCCATATACTGTCTAACAATTGTCATTTGTTGTATCTTTGATAATGGCCATTCTGATATGTATGAAATGATGTCTTATTGTGATTTTGTCATGCATTCTCCTGATGACTGGTGGTGAATTAACTGACTATATTGAGCTTAGAAAGAAAAACTCTAAAAAGGAAAGAAAAGGGGGGAAAACTTTCTTGCATGCTAGGGTCTAGTCAGTTCTCTTTTCACTTTCATTTACCCTTTCCCTTTCAGATAAGCTGCCTGTCTTTAAAAAAGAAATCAATGTACTTATGTGTTATTCCTTAAGCAGCCATAGAGAAATATCAAACCTTTTATGTTTTCAGTGAATGCAAACTTCTTGTCAAAGAAGATACCTGAAGATGGAACAAAATAATTTCAGTTTAAATCCCTGGGACTTAGATATTTCAACCAGATACCAGGTATATTTATACTGAAAATTGTAAAAATATTCATCACTTAAATTACTATTCTTCTCTGAGAAAAGTTCTGAGTGTAACATAAATGCTATTATAGCATCAGTACACACCTAAAGGAAATCTCTGTGAAGATTGCCACACCAACTTATGTTATAAGCTGATTGGTAGCACATGGCTGAATATTTTCTGTCAACTCACTATTGTGTACTGAACGCTAATGATAACGTTCGAGTTACATAACTCTCTCATACTGCCATCCTGAACATTGTGTTCTTTTAAGCTATTATACTAATGTTATGTGCTAGTGTAGAAAAGTCTACAAACGCCTTGATTAACAGAAATTGATACCATCTTTTACACATTATGGTAAAACCAAGCTGACGAGTTTCATGAAAACCCATGGGCTATGGTAGGGCCCGTATTGACAAAGAAAAAATGCACAGTGTAAAAGCTGTGAGTTTAAATTCTATTTAGGGCACCTGTCCTACTCAAACTTCTCCAGAAAATTGCAGAGGAAGGTAAACTTCCAAACTCATTCTATGAGGCCACCATCTCCCTAATACCAAAACCTGACAAAGATGCCATAAAAAAAGAAAACTATAGGCCAATATCACTGATGAACATAGATGCAAAAATCCTTAACAAAATTCTAGCAATCAGAATCCAACAACACATTAAAAAGATCATACATCATGACCAAGTGGGCTTTATCCCAGAGATGCAAGGATTCTTCAATATTTATAAATCAATCAACACGATACACCACATTAACAAATTGAAAAATAAAAGCCATATGATTATCTCAATAGATGCAGAGAAAGCCTTTGATAAAATCCAACATCCATTTATGATGAAAACCCTCCAGAAAGCAGGAATAGAAGGAACATATCTCAACATAATACAAGCTATATATGATAAACCCACAGCAAACATCATCTTCAATGGTGAAAAATTGAAAGCATTTCCCCTAAAGTCAGGAACAAGACAAGGGTGCCCACTCTCACCACTACTATTCAACATAGCTTTGGAAGTTTTGGACACAGCAATCAGAGCAGAAAAAGAAATAAAAGGAATCCATATTGGAAAAGAAGAAGTAAAACTCTCACTGTTTGCAGACGACATGATCCTCTACATAGAAAACCCTAAAGACTCCACCAGAAAATTACTAGGCCAAATCAATGGGTATAGTAAAGTTTCAGGATGTAAAATCAACACACAGAAAACCCTTGCATTCCTACACACTAACAATGAGAAAACATAAAGAGAAATTAAGGAAACTTTCCATTCATCATTGCAACGAAAAGAATAAAATACTTAGGAATATATCTACCACGGGAAAAACCATTGCCTTGACTAGACGGACCTTGGTTGGCAAAGTAATGTCTCTGCTTTTTAATATACTATCAAGGTTGGTCATAACTTTCCTTCTAAGGAGCAAGCGTCTTTTAATTTCATGGCTGCAATCAGCATCTGCAGTGATTTTGGAGCCCCCAAAAATAAAGTCTGACACTGTTTCCACTGTTTTTCCATCTATTTCCCATGAAGTGATGGGACCAGATGCCATGATCTTTGTTTTCTGAATGTTGAGCTTCATGAGAGTTGGACTGTGAAGAAAGCTGATTGCCGAAGAATCGATGCTTTTGAACTGTGGTGTTGGAGAAGACTCTCGAGAGTCCCTTATACTGCAAGGAGATCCAACCAGTCCATTCTAAAGGAGATCAATCCTGGATGTTCATTGGAGGGACTGATGCTAAAGCTGAAACTGCAATACTTTGGCCACTTCATGCGACGAGTTGACTCACTGGAAAAGACTGTGATGCTGGGAAAGGTTGGGGGCGGGAGGAGAAGGGGACGACGGAGAATGAGATGGCTGGACGGCATCACCGACTCTGTGGACATGAGTTTGAGTGTACTCCGGGAGTTGGTGATGGACAGGGAGGCCTGGCGTGCTGTGATTCATTGGGTCGCGGAGAGTCGGACACGACTGAGTGACTGAACTGAACTGAAAGAAACAAAAGACCTAGATATAGAAAACTATAAAACACTGGTGAAAGAAATCAAAGAGGACACAAATAAATGGAGAAATATACTGTGTTCATGGATCAGAAGAATCAATATAGTGAAAATGAGTATGCTACCCAAAGCAATCTTTAGATTCCATGCAATCCCTATCAAGCTACCAATGGTATTTTTCAGAAAACTAGAACAAATAATTTCACAATTTGTATGGAAATACTAAAAACCTCGCATAGCCAAAGCAATCTTGAGAACGAAGAATGGAACTGGAGGAAACAACCTGCCGGACTTCAGGCTCTACTACAAAGCCACAGTCATCAAGGCAGTATGGTACTGGCACAAAGACAGAAATATAGATCAATGTAACAAAATAGAAAGCCCAGAGATAAAACCATGCATCTATGGACACCTTATCTTTGACAAAGGAGGCAAGAATATACAATGGAGAAAAGAAAATCTCTTTAATAAGTGGTGCTGTGAAAACTGGTCAACCACTTGTAAAAGAATGAAACTAGAACACTTTCTAACACCGTACACAAAAATAAACTCAAAATGGATTAAAGATCTAATTGTAAGACCAGAAACTATAAAACTCTTAGCGGAAAACATAGGCAAAGCACTCTCCGACATAAATCACAGCAGGATCCTCTATGACCCACCTCCCAGAATATTGGAAATAAAAGCAAAAATAAACAAATAGAACCTAATTAAACTTAAAAGCTTCTGCACAACAAAGGAAACTACAAGCAAAGTGAAAGGACAGCTTTCAGAATAGGAGAAAATAATAGCAAATGAAGCAACTGACAAAGAATTAATCTCAAAAATATACAAGCAACTCCTGCAGCTCAATTCCAGGAAAATAAATGACCCAATCAAAAAGTGGGCCAAAGAACTAAACAGACATTTCTCCAAAGGAGACATACAGATGGCTAACAAACACATGAAAAGATGCTCAACATCACTCATTATCAAAGAAATGCAAATCAAAACCACAATGAGGTACCATTCCACATCAGTCAGAATGGCTGCTATCTAAAAGTCTACAAGCAATAAATGCTGGAGAGGGTGTGGAGAAAGGGATTTCTCTTACACTGTTGGTGGGAATGCAAACTAGTACAGCCACTATGGAGAACAGTGTGGAGATTCCTTAAAAAACTGGAAATAGAACTGCCATATGACCCAGCAATCCCATTCCTGGGCATACACACCGAGGAAACCAGAATTGAAAGAGACGTGTACACCAGTGTCCATTGAAGCACTGTTTATAATAGTCAGGACATGGAAACAACCTAGATGTCCATCAGTAGATGAGTGAATAAAAAAGCTGTGGTACATATACACAATGGAGTATTACTCAGCAATTAAAAAGAATACATTTGAATCAGTTCTAATGAGGTGGATGAAACTGGAGCCTATTATACATAATGAAGTAAGCCAGAAAGACAAACACCAATACAGTATACTAATGCATATATATGGAATTTAGAAAGATGGTAACGATGACCCTATATGCGAGACAGCAAAAGAGACATAGGTATATAGAACAATCTTTTGGATTCTGTGGGATAGGGAGAGGGTGGGATGAATGATATGGGAGAATGGCATTGAAACATGTAAATTATCATTTGTGAAGGGAATTGCCAGTCCAGGTTCAATGCATGATACAGGGTGCTTAGGGCTGATACACTGGGATGACCCAGAGGGATGGGATGGGGAGGGAGGTGGGAGGGACATTTCAGGATGGTGAACACATGTACATCCATGGTGGATTCATGTCAATGTATTGCAAAACCAATACAATATTTTGAAGTAAAAAGATTAAATAAATAAAACTGAGATAAAAATATAATAAATAAATAAATTCTATTTAGGGTCTTACTGAGGACTATAGCCTGCCTCACAACCTCTTGGAGAGCTATGAGGAACTGCTCCAAAGAGGTATATACACGATACACATGATTTTTGGCTAGAGAATAAGTGCAGACAATCAAGCATACAGTTAAGTAAAAGATTACCTGGTTCATTACCACAATGAACAGGTAGTTCAGTTAATGATTTTAGTGTTTTTCATGCATGGGAAGATGCGAGAATATTGGTTTATTAAATTCTTCCTCCTTTATGCATCTAACTATCTAAGGGCCTGTTTTTCCAAGGCATGGAGTGCTTCATCCTGTTTTTCATCCTGAATTCCTTTTGGGGCACACCATTGGTCAGTGGGGTCTTCTTAGGTAGCTCAGGTGTAAAGAATCAAGCAGGAGGCTCAGGAGATGCAGGATCCATCCCTGGATTGGGAAGATCCCCTGGAAAAGGAAATGGAAGCCCATTCTAGAATTCTTGCTTGGAAAATATTGTGGACAAAGGAGCCTGGTGAGCTACAGCTCATGGGATCACAAAGAGTCTGACATGACTTAGCAACTAAACATGCATGCATGCACATCAGTCAATGACTGCAGTGCTAAAGACTTGATCCTTGTAGGACTGGGGTGGTGGTGGAAAATAATCTTTATTTTATAAGTCTATACAATTCTTTTAGGGTGAATGACAATACAATTTTTTTGCATGTATAAATCTTCTAGTTCAGATTCTGCTCTCTAGTAGTAGAAAGATTGAAGAAGTGGTCTTTCACTAGTCCTTTTACCTTTATTGTTTCATCCTCGAACCCCTCAAATGTCCCCCCAACACACTCACACACACACACAAGCGAGAAAGGTGAATTTTGTCCAGGTAACAAAGACACAAAGTCACTATGCCTTAAAGGAGATAGAAATAAAAATCTGAAAGTTGGCAAATCATGCATCCTCTTCTCCCTTCCATCCTGTTACTACCCCTGTGTGGCTCCATTCTCAAAGGCATTGCTTTCCTTGCTCTGCAAGGGAGCCAACAGGGAGATAAGGGCAGAAGCATGGGGAAAGGACAGGGAACAGAGAATCTGTCCTTGAAGTTTTGTAGAGCTTCCTGTGACATTTCAAGTTGTATTTCTTTGGCCTGATCCTAATAACATGACCGCACATAGTCACAATGAAACTCCAGAAAGGTCATTTTAATTTTTTATAGTGTGTTCCAAGCAGACACCTTCGTATGTCACTACTGAGAACAGAGGGGAAAATAAAGACAGGGAGACAACCCGCAAACTCCTCCCCCACCCCACCCAGAGTGTGTGGGGTTTCGTTCTCTGGAGCGTCCTTGCATTTTCCTTTCTTTTCCCACTTACCCTACACTACCTTTCTCTCTTCCTCTTAATCTTCTAAAAAAATCTTATTTTTGTGTATCCAAACACACTTTTCCTGCTCAAAGGAAAGAGGGAGAGCAATTAGAAGACTAACTGACTTTCACTATTCAAGTTACTGAGTATTATGAAATGAAATATTTCCTGCTATATCGCTGGGCAAGAAATGTCACAGTCACCAGTGATTTGGGGCCTCCAATGTGAATGAGAGCCCCCAAAAGGGAACATAATTCCTGCAACCCAGCAGATGCTAGCACCCCCCTCAATTTTTGCTGAGGAGCTTGAGGGGATGCAAGAAACAGCCAGTCACCCCTGCCGCCCTGTAGAGTGAACAAGGAGAACAAAGAATTGGGGGTGTACACAATCAAGAGACAGTATTTGGCCTATATGGCTGAAGCACACATGAAAGGAGTAAATTCGGTGAGCCCAGAGACCTGCATCTTCCCATACATAGGAGAATACTAAATTCCCTAACTGGATATCTCGTTTTCCTTACTTGTTTAATTAACTCTTTGATATTCAGACTACCTGCCCTCTTTGTTGCAAACTTGTATATATTCTGAGTCCCTCTCCTTGGAGCAGTCTTATCAGGGCTACTGAGATACTGCCTTCTGGGCTCAGAGTCCTTAACATTACAACCAAATAAAATAACTCTACTAATGTTTTAGTTGACAGTTTCAAGGGTTTGAGGCTTCCCTGGTGGTATAGATGGTAAAGAATCTGCCCACAACATGGAAGACCAGGGTTAGATACCTGGGTAAGGAAGGTAATATTGCCTACAGAATCCCATGGACAGAAGAGCCTGGTTTCACTACAGTCCGTTGGGTGGCAAAGAATCAGACACAACTGAATGACTAACACTTTCACATTTTTTCACTTTTCACTTTCATGGATTTGAATTAGGAAGATCTGAGTCATATTCTAACCCTCTGACTCTGTGTTTGCTGTCTAAAATGAAATCATAGTTTTTATTGAACATAACATTTCCTATTTGATTCTAAGCAGTGGGATAGGGTTTTGTTTGTTAGTAGGTTGATGTTTGATTTCCTTCCCAAAGGAGCTAAACTTCAGTGATAGTTACAATAGTATCTCATTCAAACAAATGTTTAGAACATTTAATATTGTCTGGGAAGATACCAGCCTATGACAGTAGGCAGCTAGTAACAGTGCCCTGGTTTTCAAGACAGCTGTTCTTGCACTTTACAAAGCACTGGAGGTATCTTTGGAATTTCCAAAGAGTGGTACAAACCAGGCAGAGCCCACCTACCCCAGTCCATCTCCATTTCATCTGTATTCTATGCATTAGGTTTCTATATAAGATATGGTTTAAAGAAAGATTTTTACTACTTTTAAATGTTTGATCTCATTGTTTCCAGCTCAAAATCCATTTCTTGTGGACATTAGAGCCTTGAACATCCTTAGACTTTCAGGAGCTGGTGATGCAGGGTAGAAAGAGATGGGACATATGTGAAAACTTCTGCTAATTTGTCATCATCACATATTTTTGAAAACCTTAATTAAATCACTTGGAAACATCATAATGATGTTTGAAAAATAGATCCTCAATTTAAGTGAGATTATATTAGCAAATATCTTTGTTTCCCTGGCAGTCACAATCTCTGTGTATAATTGAAAATTACTTCATTGTATTTTTAGTCATTTAAATTTTGTTTTCTAATTCTTAAGACTTTTTATTGTGTAAATATATTTGTTGCCCCCCAAAAAGCCTGAATATTTGTGTCTAGGTCAACAAACATACACAGAGGCAATGATCACTGAGTGACAAGAATTGTTGGATTTGCACATCACTGTTGCACCACAACTTTATTGTTTGTTTCTATTAGAACCCTCTCAGTAGCCCCATGTCATCTTCAAATATTTCATGGAACAAAAAAGAGAGAAAGCATTCGTAGTCTTATTGTTATTAGAAAACTCCATCTTTTCTTTCTGGCAAATCAGCAACTTAAAAAAACCTCACACTGCTACAGGAATAGTTAAGGGTTCCACTCTAAATAAAGTATTCTAAGAATTTATTTCTCTCAGCATCTGTTTCTTCATTTTCCAACTCATATTTCTTCATGGCAACAAAATACCGAATAAAAGTTTCTCCTAGAGCCTCTCTCAGACATTGATCTTCCTCTAGTGCCATGAGGGCATGTTCCAGTTTCAAAGGGATCTCAGAAGGTTTGGACTGTTGAAGGTCTGTGCTGTTCTCTGGACCAGCCAAAACACCATCATCGCTGTAAAGTCCATCTAACCCTGCAGCAACAGTGGCGGCCAGCACCAGGTATGGATTTGCTGTGGCTGAGCCCAATTTATTTTCTATTCTAGTGCCTTTCTCACCATGACACTTAATATTAAAAGCACAACTGTTATCATTGTACCCCCACGTTGTCGGCACACTTTCCTTCAGGTCTTTGCTCTCCTTAGAGTAGCGTTTCCTGCAGCTAACAGCAGGGGCCATCAAGCAGCTGAGGGCAGCAGAGTGCTTCAAGAGGCCTGCCAACCATTTTTTCCCAGGAATCGTGAGCTGCTCAATTCCAGAACTGTTACAGAACATGTTTTTCTTCTCATCGACATCCCAGAGACTGTGAGACAAAATTCCTGAATTACAGAATCCAGTCTCGATGAAAAAGCTGGTGATATAATTATACTTCCTTGCCACTTCTTTGACAGCCATTCTTAGGGTAAATGCATTATCAGCTGAACTGATGCCAAATTCAGGCAGAAAACAGATTTCCATCTGGCCAGGCCTGGTAGAGGAGGAAAAGCTCTCAACATTGGCCCCAGTGTGATACAAACCATCCACGAGTTCCTGGATGAATGGCTGGTCATGATCATTTAGCAGTGCTGAAGCAGGAAGAGATATGGTTTTTGAATTGATAATTTCAGGTACACCAAAAATGCAGAAATCATAGATGAAAGCAGAGAGCAAGGAGAAACCAGCATCCTGCAGCTGGCTCAGCTGCCTTTTGGCGATGTGCCTTGGGGAGGTCAGAAGAGGCTCCCCAGTCACAGTGAACGTGTCACAGATCACCCTGGCTGTTCTCTTGGCCCATGGCAGAACTCTGAAGGTTGACAGCTCTGGCATCAGGACTATGTCACTATTAAAACACGTTGCTCTAATGTGATCCACTTCATTGTCCTTAGGATTTGGTATCAATTCAAGATAACCTCGGGGCATGTAAACACCATGAATCACTTTTTCCTAAAGAAGTTAAAGGACAGAGCAATCAACTTTTGAAGCTTGAAACCAAACAAAAAATTCGGGGGATGGGAAGTGCGAGTGGGAGAGCATTACTAATGAGAAAAAAAAAAAAAGCTTAATCTGTTAGTTGAAACTAGCTTATTACAGATACATTTTAAATAGTTTAAAATAATATTCTCAAACATAATTTATGAACAAGTCAATAGCTTTAGCCTTTAACCTTTGGAGACTTTATATGCTCATGCAAACAGCACTGATAAATAAAAGCTATAGCAATAAAGAAAATGTCTTTATAGCAAATGAAAAAGGTAAAATCTAAAGGGATTATTTGAAATGATCATAACCAAAAATACTTTTTAAAATCATTTTTTAATCACATGGCATAGTTGCTAATAATGCAGATAAGGCTTTATTTCAACTTATTTTATTGCAATCCTCCAAAAAGAGTCAGTAGACCATCTGCAGTCCTTCTCAGAGAGCTGACTGTGATCACACACAGGACACATGGGACAGAGGAGCCAGGGTTGCTGACCATGGCACTTCTCTCCTCATTCACCTTTACAGTCCGCTAAAGCTGAAACTCCAATACTTTGGCCACCTCATGAGACGAGCTGACTCACTGGAAAAGACTCTGATGCTGGGAAAGGTTGGGGGCGGGAGGAGAAGGGGACGATGGAGAATGAGATGGCTGGATGGCATCACCGACTCTGTGGACATGAGTTTGAGTGTACTCCGGGAGTTGGTGATGGACAGGGAGGCCTGGCGTGCTGTGATTCATGGGGTCGCGGAGAGTCGGACACGACTGAGCGACTGAACTGAACTGAACTGAACTGAACGAGCAAACTACCTCATAGGCACAGAGTTCCGAAAACCTTGCCGATGAATGTGGACCTAATTTATAGTTTCCAGAATGTTGTAGCCTTCAAGTCAGCATGACTTCAGTTCAGTTCAGTTAAGTCGCTCAGTCGTGTCCGACTCTTTGCGACCCCATGAATCACAGCACGCCAGGCCTCCCTGTCCAACAGCAACTCCCAGAGTTCACTAAAACTCATGTCCATAGAGTTGGTGATGCCATCCAGCCATCTCATTCTCTGTCGTCCCCGTCTGCTTCTGCCCCCAATCCCTCCCATATCAGAGTCTTTTCCAGTGAGTCAACTCATCGAATGAGGTGGTCAAAGTATTGGAGTTTCAGTTTTAGCATCAGTCCTTCCAATGAACACCCAGGATTGATCTCCTAAGTATGGACTGGTTGGATCAGTATCACCAAATCTATTTCTAGTCCTCAGTTCAGTTCAGTTCAGTTCAGTCGCTCAGTCGTGTCCGACTCTCCGCGACCCCATGAATCACAGCACGCCAGGCCTCCCTGTCCATCACCAACTCCCGGAGTTCACTCAAACTCATGTCCACAGAGTCGGTGATGCCATCCAGCCATCTCATTCTCTGTCGTCCCCTTCTCCTCCCGCCCCTAACCTTTCCTAGCATCAGAGTCTTTTCCAGTGAGTCAACTTGTCGCATGAGGTGGCCAAAATATTGCAGTTTCAGCTTTAGCATCAGTCCTTCCAATGGACACCCAGGATTGATCTCCTTTTGAATGGACTGGTTGGATCTCCTTGCAGTACCAGGGACTCTCAAGAGTCTTCTCTGCCGAGAGCCAGCGAGGGAAATCCTACCCGTGGCAAAGGTCAATTGGGGAAGAGGCCTGACGGGCAAAGGCTGATCAGGACTCGAGGAACCCCCTGGACTTACCTGAGCATCTACCCCAAAGAAAACTGGAGTCTGACTGCCTTACTGTCTTACGCCTCTTATCAAGTCCTCTAATACTTACGGGGGCTTCCCCCCAACCACCTTTCTCTGAAAACATTAATTCAGAGCTATAGTTAAAAAGTTCTCCTTGGCTTAATAGGAGTGTTCCAATCCAAGCCCCTCTGATAGCTTTCTAACTTGCATGACAAGTTTGTCCGGGCTCTTACAACTATGAGTGTGACTGTTTATAGCCTCCCAGCCATGCAAGGACAGAAAGCCTAATATTCTAAAATACAGAAATCTGTTGAAGAAGTTAAAATCATTAGAATAGTACTAAAAAAGATTTCATTGTTGAATCAATGCTTGCTGCAAAGTTTCCTCTATCTATTGTATCCTTGGAAATATATTAATCACATATAGAGAATATAAGTAGTAGCCTTTGATTTAACCACATCAGATCTTAAGTTAATAAATTCCTTTCTTGTAGCTCACTACACCTGTGCCTTATAGGAATGTAACTTTGTCATATGTCTAGCACCTGACTTTAGGAAAATCACCTTAAAAGAATATAAGACTTTTTCTAGCTAACTAACCTTTGTTAAGAGAGAGGACCATAAACTGTTAGCAGGCCACCTGGCCAGAAGATGATGTAAACCACCTAAAACTTTTGTATATCACGAGACATACAAAAATAAGCCCTGATCCTGATAAGGGTCAAGACTGCTGACCCCGCGTGATTTTGGCGTGACTCTATACCTCTCTTTCTCTATTTTTTATGTGCACAACTTAGGGTATAAAAACAGCACTGGAAAATAAAGTTTTGGGCCTTGATCACTGAAGCTTGGTCTCCCCGTGTCGTTCTTTCTCTTTTTCTGTCCTTTTCTCTATTCTCTTTTTTTTTGGTTGAGATCCTTGGAGCGCTGGGCCCTCTGAGTTTACTTATCTGCCTGGGCTTCTAAGACCCACTCGAGGGGGTGCCCTGGTGGGGTACCTCCAGTGATTTGAGAGGGCGCCTGCGGCCTATGTAAACAGAGCAAACCCCGTGCTGGGGTTTTATTGGTTTCCAGGGTAAACCAAGGAATCATCAGCCCCTGTCTCTCTCTCTCTTTCTCTCTATCTCTCTCTCTGACGCCGACGCCGTTCATCCCGAGGATACCCTGGGCCATATCGAGGCTGGTCCCCGATACTTCTTCAACACCACAGTTCAAAGCATCAATTCTTCGGCGATCAGCTTTCTTCACAGTCCAACTCTCACATCCATACATGATCACGGGAAAAACCATAGCCTTGACTAGACGGACCTTTGCTGGTAAAGTAATGTCTCTGGTTTTTAATATACTATCAAGGTTGGTCATAACTTTCCTTCCAAGGACCAAGCATCTTTTAATTTCATGGCTGCAGTCAGCATCTGCAGTGATTTTGGAGCCCAAAAAAATAAAGTCTGACACTGTTTCCTCTGTTTTTCCATCTATTTTCCATGAAGTGATGGGACCAGATGCCATGATCTTTGTTTTCTGAATGTTGAGCTTCAAGCCAACCTTTTCACTCTCCTCTTTCACTTTTGTCAAGAGGCTTTTTAGTTCCTCTTCACTTTCTGCCATAAGGGTAGTGTCATCTGCATATCTGAGGTTATTGATATTTCTCCCAGCAATCTTGATTCCAGCTTGTGTTTCTTCCAGCCCAGCGTTCCTCATGATGTACTCTGCATATAAGTTAAATAAGCAAGGTGACAATATACAGCCTTGACGTACTCCTTTTCCTATTTGGAACCAGTCCGTTGTTCCATGTCCAGTTCTGACTGTTGCTTCCTGACCTGCATACAGGTTTCTCAAGAGGCAGGTCAGGTGGTCTGGTATTCCCATCTCTTTCAGAATGTTCCACAGTTGATTGTGATCCACACAGTCAAAGGCTTTGGCTTAGTCAATGAAGCAGAAATAGATGTTTTTCTGGAACTCTCTTGCTTTCTCCATGATCCAGCGGATGTTGGCAATTTGATCTCTGGTGCCTCTGCCTTTTCTAAAACCTGCTTGAACATATGGGAGTTCACGGTTCACATATTGCTGAAGCCTGTTTTGGAAAATTTTGAGCATGACTTTACTAGCGTGAGAGATGAGTCCAATTGTGCGGTAGTTGGAGCATTCTTTGGCATTGCCTTTCTTTGGGATTTGAATGAAGACTGACCTCTTCCAGTCCTGTAGCCACTGCTGAGTTTTCCAAATCTGCTGGCATATTGAGTGCAGCACTTTCACAGCATCATCTTTCAAGTCTTGAAATAGCTCAACTGGAATTCCATCACCTCCACTAGCTTTGTTCGTAGTGATGCCTTCTAAGGCCCACTTGACTTCACATTCCAAGATGTCTGGCTCTAGGTCAGTGATCATGTTATCGTGACTATCTTGGTCGTGAAGATCTTTTCTGTACAGTTCTTCTGTGTATTCTTGCCACCTCTTCTTAATATCTTCTGCTTCTGTCAGGTCCATACCATTTCTGTCCTTTATCAAGCCCATCTTTGCATGAAATGTTCCCTTGGAATCTCTAATTTTCTTGAAGAGGTCTCTTGTTTTCCCTATTCTGTTGTTTTCCTCTATTTCTTTGCATTGACCGCTGAGGAAGGCTTTCTTATCTCTCCTTGCTATTCTTTGGAACTCTGCATTCAGATGCTTATATATTTCCTTTGCTCCTTTGCTTTTCGATTCTCTTCTTTTCACAGCTATTTGTAAGGCCTCCTCAGACAGCCATTTCGCTTTTTTGCATTTCTTTTCCATGGGGATGGTCTTGGTCCCTGTCTCCTGGACAATGTCACGAACCTCCATCCAGAGTTCATCAGGCACTCTATCTATCAGATCTAGTCCCTTAAATCTATTTCTCACTTCCACTGTATAATCATAAGGGATTTGATTTAGGTCATATCTGAATGGTCTAGTGGTGTTCCCTACTTTCTTCAATTTCAGTCTGAATTTGGCAATAAGGAGTTCATGATCTGAGCCACAGTCAGCTCCTGGTCTTGTTTTTGCTAACTGTATAGAGCTTCTTCATCTTTGGCTGCAAAGAATAGAATCAATCTGATTTCGGTGTTGACCATCTGGTGATGTCCATGTGTAGAGTCTTCTCTTGTGTTGTTGGAAGAGGGTGTTTGCTATGACTAGTGCGTTCTCTTGACAAAACTCTATTAGCCTTTGCCCTGCTTCATTCCGTGCTCCAAGGCCAAATTTGCCTGTCACTCCAGGTGTTTCTTGACTTCCTACCTTTGCATTCCAGTCCCCTATAATGAAAAGGACATCTTTTTGGGTGTTAATTCTAAAAGGTCTTGTAGGTCTTCATAGAACCGTTCAACTTCAGCTTCTTCAGCGTTACTGCTTGGGGCATAGGCCTGGATTACTGTAATATTGAATGGTTTGCCTTGGAAACGAACAGAAATCTTCTGTCGTTTTTAAGATTTCATCCAAGGACTGCATTTCGGACTCTTTTGTTGACCATGATGGCTACTCCATTTCTTCTAAGGGATTCCTGCCCACAGTAGTAGATATAATGGTCATCTGAGTTAAATTCACCCATTCCAGTCCATTTTAATTCACTGATTCCTAGAATGTCTATGTTCATTCTTGCCATCTCCTGTTTGACCACTTCCAATTTGCCTTGATTCATGGACCTAACATTCCAGGTTCCTATGCAATATTGCTCTTTACAGCACCGGACCTTGCTTCTATCACCAGTCACATCCACAACTGGGTATTGGTTTTGCTTTTGCTCCATCCCTTTATTCCTTCTAGAGTTATTTCTCCACTGAGTTCCAGTAGCATACTTGGCACCTACCGACCTGGGGAATTCCTCATTCAGTAGCCTATCATTTTGCCCTTTGATACTGTTCAGTATTTCTAGTCCTAACTGTCAATAATTGCTTATGTGAAGTTAGGCAGGTCATGGTACTATATACATGCCTCAGCCTCCATATCTGTGAAACAAAAGTGTTCGACTAAATGATTGCTAATGTATTTTCTGGTCAAATACCTGTTGGATTCAATAGATTAAGTTTTAATTTAACTTTTCTACTTACCACACAACTGGGAAATAATGAAGTTGAATAGACACATAAATTTTTTTCTAGAAATTGTGTGGTAGGAATATCAATAAGGTTTCATGTGTTGATACTAACATTAATGGGTAGAGAAAAAGCTGACTGTAAAGTTCAGTTCCCATGATGTCAGTGAACATGGTGAGGTTAATTCTGCAAGCCAATCTGGTTTTTATATTACCTCTAAATCTCAAAGAACATGGCTACTGAGGAGCAGCTGGTACTAGAAGAGGTGACTCTTTTGCATTTGGTGTTGAGTCACTGCCTCCCTCACTTTCCACCATCTCTACACATTTTCAAATGCCATTTGGCTTGTGTGATATGAATCTGCCTTTACCAGTAACAAAATTGATAAGTCAAGAACTATTCAATGACTTTAATTTTTCAACCTGCTCAAGGACCTGTATATATAAATTTCAAGTGTATGTGTGTAGGCAGATCTAAATAAGTCTTTTAAGGTACATGTTTGACTTATTTGGAACTCTTTGAAAAATGTTTTGAAAAATTCCAGTTTTACTCAGTGTAAAGCAAATTAGAAAATTACAATTTAATATTGAAAGTAATATTTAAATAATAACCTTTGGGGATGCTTAACCTCAGATATGTAGATGACACCACTCTTATGGCAGAAAGTGAAGAGGAACTCAAAAGCCTCTTGATGAAAGTGAAAGAGGAGAGTGAAAAAGTTGGCTTGAAGCTCAGCATTCAGAAAACAAAGATCATGGCGTCTGGTCCCATCACTTCATGGGAAATAGATAGGGAAACAGTGGAAACAGTGTCAGACTTTATTTTTTTGGGCTCCAAAATCACTGCGGATGCTGATTGCAGCCAGGAAATTAAAAGACGCTTACTCCTTGGAAGGAAAATTATGACCAACCTAGATAGCATATTTAAAAGCAGAGACATTACTTTGTCAACCAAGGTCCGTCTAGTCAAGGCTATGGTTTTTCCCGTGGTCATGTATGGATGTGAGAGTTGGACTGTGAAGCAAGCTGAATGCAGAAGAATTGATGCTTTCGAACTGTGGTGCTGGAGAAGACTCTTGAGAGTCCCTTGGACTGCAAGGAGATCCAACCAGTCCATTCTGAAGGAGATCAGTTCTGGGTGTTCACTGGAAGGACTGATGATAAAGCTGAAACTCCAATACTTTGGCCACCTCATGCGACGATTTGGCTCACTGGAAGAGACTCTGATGCTGGGAGGGATTGGGGCCGGGAAGAGAAGGGGCCGACAGAGAAAGAGATGGCTGGATGGCATCACCGACTCGATGGACACGGTTTGAGTGAACTCCGGGAGTTGGTGATGGACAGGGAGGCCTGGTGTGCTGTGATTCATGGGGTCGTGAAGAGTCGGACATGACTGAGCGACTGAACTGAACTGAATTTTGATACTTTTGTATAATACTGTCTGATGTCCCTTCCTAAGAAATGTTTCAATAACACGGTAATCAGTTATTGAACACATGACAAAAGCTGAAAAAAAAAAAACAAACCTCATGTCTCAAATATCTGAAAATGTAGTATTTCTTAACATCACTATTTTTGAAAACTTAATAATATTTATTAAGTCATCAAACTTTCTTTTTATATTTGCTTCTAAGTCTTCTGTCATAATTTTCTCATATCAAACAAAGGTTAGATTGGTTTTAAGTTTTAATTGCTGTTTAGATAACAATAAAATTAGAAAAAGTAATAAGGACCATTCACTTGCAAATGAATTGAATGAAATGACATTCAGTCATAACTACTTGCAAAACTCACTTGGAAGAATTGTGCAGGGATACTCTTAGACCTGGACACACCATGGAGGTCTGTTGCTTCAAATCGCACAAATTGAAGGTGATTTTTGGCCATCTGTTGTTTAATGTGCTTCATTCTAGAGGAGAGTTGAGGTGCAGTAGGAACTCGAGTGTCGTCCCTGCTGTTATCTGTAAAATAAAAAATGATCTGAATCATTAGATCATGATGAACTGAGAAGCAAAATGAGGCTAAAGAATAGGGAATTAGTCATTATGACCATTAACAGAAGCATCATGTTTCCATGTCTTTGTCTTAGAGCTGGAGATCTTGCCTTTGTCATATTCCTGAGAACATAGTCTCTAAACAGTCTGAGAGATTATCGCTTGGGATGAGGTTCAATCTAAAAGTATTTGCTTAAATAAACAGAAGTATTATATGGAAATACTTACTGAAAATGTCTTTGCTTACAGAAATTAAAATGTATTTCCCTCATTGCTTTGGCACCATATAAGATGTATGTAGATAAGTATCACTGAAAAGATTTTGAGATTCTTTGAGCTTCACTGTTTTTGAAAAGCTAATGATATTTATTAAGTCATCAAACTTTCTTTTTATGTTTACTCCTAAGGCTTCTGTCATAATTTTCTCATATCAAACAAATTATAATTTCATAATTGCAATAAGAGGAAAAAAGATAGCTCTGTGAAGTGGAATTATTCAAGGCAGAACTAAAATTAACCGTCTTAATTATAATTAGCTCTGCATTTCTGTTGGGTAAGTAAATGCTGTTTGGGAGTTGAAAGTATACATTTAGCTCCTAGGGGAACAATAATGTGTACTGCTGCTGCTGCTAAGTCACTTCAGTCGTGTCTGACTCTGTGTGACCCCAGAGACGGCAGCCCACCAGGCTCCCCCGTCCCTGGGATTCTCCAAGCAAGAACACTGGAGTGGGTTGCCATTTCCTTCTCCAATAATGTGTACTGGTATTCCCCAAATAAAAAGTTCCTGTAATATTAAAGGTAAAATTATTTGTTTTTGTTTATTTTCTGTTGCTTTGCTTTTTTATTTCCTTTTCTTTGGCAAAATGGCTTTATATCTTTATAATAGCATCTCAGTCTAAGATATCTACATCTATTTGTTAAATTCAAAACTTTTATAAATGAGAATATAAAAGTGTTTTTTGTTTGACTTAGTATGAATAGAATGCTACATTTCTAATTAAAAAAAATAGATATGCAAGAAGCAACAAAGGTTTACTGTATAGCACAGGGAACTATAGTCAATATCTTGCAATAACCTAAAATGAAAAAATGAGTTAAAAAAACTATGTATATGTATAACTGAATCACACACACAAAAGAATCTTATTTTTTGAAATTTATCAATGTTTATCTTTTTGCCAATTTTTCTAAATGTCCTATGGACATCTAATAACAAGGTATGAGATACAAAATTTTAAATATATTTGTGTAGGATATATTAATATAAATTAGCTAAATATAAATCTATCATATTTAAATTATTAATAACAACATTCAAGAGGTTCCTATTTTTATTTTTTCTGCACTTAATAAAATGCTTTTAGAGAAATGTTAATATGTCTCACTATGGTTATATAATTTTTCTTTTCCCTTATATTTCTTCTGATTTTTCCTTTATGTGTCTTTGTTGTTAAGGTAGCTAATGGTTTATCATGTCTATTTTCTTTGTGAGTGAAATGAAAGTCGCTCAGTTGTGTCCGACTCTTTTCGAACCCAAGGACTGTATAGTCCATGGAATTCTCCAGACCAGAATACTGGAGTGGGTAGCCTTTCCCTTCTCCAAGGTATCTTCCCTACCCAGGGATCAAACCCAGGTCTTTGACACTGCAGGCAGATTCTTTACCCTTTATCATTAAAAATATTGATCTTTGTTTCATTTAAAATAAGTAAATAAATTTTAAATAAAAGTTTTTTTCAAGAATGAGAGTGTAGAAGATGAAAAATATAGACTGAGTAATCAGTTTAAAAAACTTGAAAACTAAAAAATATATATTCATTGTATGACTTTTAAGATAGTCTACAAATTCTAAAACTTTAGAATTAGAAGAGACTTTGGAGATAAATCATCTAGTTTAACCAATTCATTAGCTTGAATCCCAGAAAAGTACAGCCAGGTTTCCTGAATCACACTCTTTGTCCTTCACCAAAATTGAAACTGGAATCTAGACCTTTTGATTCCCAGTGGTGGCTCTATACCATAAAACAACTGAATGTATGTAAAGCATATAGAAAGCTCAGACCCACAGCATGCATTACAAATGTTAGACACTGTCTGAACTTTTAGGGGAGGCAACAGACTGTAATGATTTGGCACAAACACTGAAGCTCATTTGCCTCCCTCCATAACCTGCCTTTGCCTTGGCGACTTTTCTTATCTCGGCTTTCTTATGTGCCTCACTGACACAATATTCCTTACTTCACGGGCTAGTTATGACGATTAAACAAGTTACTTAAGAGTTTCAGGTAGACAATAAGCACCATATCAATGCTTCTTAAATCTATCAGTTTGGCACAACTACTCTAACACTGGTAATGGTACCCTGATCATGTCTGAATCTGAATATATCAATCTATTGTATCACTGACATTGCTGCTTCTGCTAGGTCGCTTCAGTCGTGTTCGACTCTGTGCGACCGCATGGACGGCAGCCCACCAGGCTCCTCTGTCCCTGGGATTCTCCAGGCAAGAATACTGGAGTGGGTTGCCATTTCCTTCTCCAATACATGCATGCATGCTAAGTCGCTTCAGTCGTGTCTGACTCTGTGCGACCCCAAAGACGGCAACCCGACAGGCTCCTCTGTCCACAGGATTCTCTAGGCAAGAATACTGGAGTGGGTTGCCATTTCACTGACACTGAGCAGCTGTAATTTTAAAACGATGCTTGAATATCATTTTTTGAGATGTAGTTAGGCTTTTTCTTTTTTCTTTTTTAATTTATTTATTTTAATTGGAGGCTCATTACTTTACAATATTGTATTGGTTTTGCCATACAAGAATGACAGTTTAAAAACACAGCTTAAGCAGATTTTCAGTATATGAAGCAGGTGGAAAACAAGTTACTTGTTCTACCTATGCAAATATATTAGGAATGCTGTCTTGTCACTGATAAATTTGGCTTCTCTGAGGCTCCATAGGCTTCATAACTACCTTCTATTTTACACGAACAAGCTCAAGCAGTTACATTGTTTTATGCTAAATTAGCAGTTGCTGTGTTTCCAACCTATTATGAACTACTTGGTGTTTTGTGAAAAATGAATAATTCCCCTTAAAGAAAATAAAATTTATAGGCACTTTAAAATATGGAAAATTTAAGATGATCAGTATTTTAAATATAATAAGCAATTACATTTAAACTATAAATATATTAGCAACATAAAACTCTTATTAAAGGAATAAAGTCATCTTACTGGTTCACCAATAATACAATCACAGATAATCTAGTTCTTTGCTTTATTTGTGTCTTCTAAAATTACTACTATTCTGAAGTTTGTGTGTATCTTTTCCTGTATGTTTTATTTTTTTACAGCATATGTACATGCTCAACATATTATATTGCTTTGCATTTAAAGATCTATATAAATGTTTTCCACTCAAAAAAAATTACTACAATAAATGTATGATATTTTAAAATAAGAAAAAGATTTATCCACTCAATATAGTTTTTTATTGTTCTTGTTGTTGTTACCACATACTATTTATACTGGACATATATCTAGGAAGCATCCAGAAAAAGAATGACACCCTAACAGAGCTTTATATTATTGAATGAGAAAACTATAGGCAATAAACATGCCATCAAATGCAAAGGGAGGGTAATTTACCATGGTGAAAGTGCTGAAAAAACCACCTGAAGTATTAATTCTATGAGATTTGATCAGAATGTGGACAGGTAAAACCTCTGATTCACTCTAAGATCACCAAGTTGCACAATGTCTGGGCAGAGAGTGTACCTAGAGCTGCCATAACAAGTACCACAGACAGGGAGGTTTAAACAGATATTTTCTTCCAGTTTTGAAGGGTAGAAATCCAAGATCAAGGTGTCAGCAGCATTGGTTGGTTTCTTCTGAAGTCCTCTCTCCTTGGCTTGTAGATGGCCATCTTCTTCACATGGTTTTTCCTCTGTGTGTGTTTCCTAATCTTCCCTTCTTATTGGGACACCACACCAGACATATTGGATTAGGGCCCACCCTACAGATCTTGTCATTGTTGTCCAGTCACTCAGTCGTGTCCTACACTTTGAAACCCTATGGACTGCAGCATGCCAGGCTTCCCTGTCCCTTACTATCTCCCAGAGCTTGCTCAAACTCATGTTCATCAAGTTGCTGATGCGATCCAACCATCTCATCCTCTGTCATCCCCTTCTCCTCCTGCCTTCAGTCTTGCCCATCATCATGGTCTTTTCTAATGAGTCAGCTCTTCACATCAGGTGGCCAAAGTATTAGAGCTTCAGCTTTGGCATCAGTCCTTCCAATGAATATTCAGGATGGATTTCATTTAGGCTTGACTGGTTTGATCTCCTTGCAGTCCAAAGAACTCTCAAGAGTCCTGCAACACCACAGTTCAGAAGTATCAGTGCTTCGGTGCTGAAACTTCTTTATGGTCCAACTCTCATGACTGCTGGAAATACCATAGCTTTGACTAGCTGGGCCTTTGTCTGTGAAGTAATGTCTCTGCTTTTTAATATGCTGTCTAGGTTAGTCATAGCTTTTCTTCCAAGGAACAAGTGTCTTAGTTTCATGGCTTCAGTCAGCATCTGCCATGATTTTGAAGACCAACAAAATAAAGTCTGTCACTGTTTCCATTGTTTCCCCATCTATTTGCCATGAAGTGATGGGACCGGATGCCATGATCTTTGTTTTTTGAATGCTGAGTTTTAAGGCAGCTTTTTCACTCTCCTCTTTCACATTCATCAAGAGGCTCCTTAGTCCCTCTTTGCTTTCTGCCATAAGGGTGGTGTCATCTGCATGTCTGAGGTTATTGCTATTTCTCTTGGCAATCTTGATTCCACCTTGTGCTTCATTCAGCATGACATTTCACATGATATACTCTGGATATAATTTAAACAAGCAAGGTGACAATATACAGCCTAATATACACCTTTCCTAGTTTGGAAACTTGGGAAACAGACTTTATTCAACATTATTCAACAATAATTATGTCTTTTAACACTCTGTCTTTAAATATAGTCACGTAAGGTACTAGGGATTAAGACATCAACATATCAATTTTGAGAAGACAGAATTCAGCCTATAATAATATACTGACCATTTTCCATTTTCTTCACGACCTGCCATATTATTTAATACATGTTTATTGTCTTTCCCCACTTTCATGTCAGCTCCAGGAGAGCTTGCCTATTTATTTATTTACTGAATGCTATATCTCCAGTACCTGTAGCAGAACAGATGTATCACTGGCACTCACTGGCTATTTCTTTCATAATTTAATAATTAATGTGATTTAATTAATTAATTAATGCATCTTATGTGCTTTAATCTTGTCTAATTAAGAAGGAAAAATTGGCATCATGTGTTTTGATATGTATCCTAAGTATCAATTTTTTTATTTATAAGTTTAATTCTTTTACCAAACATGAGAGCCTTATTCAATCAAATTTCATTTCCAAGGCATCAACTAATCTGAATTGTCTGAACTTCTCTTTTTCAAATAAATCATACTTGCTGGTTAAAATTAAATGTTTTGGTCAGCCCTTCCCAGATGTAAGATGAAGAACAGACAGAAATTTGCCAGCTCAGGGATCATTTGTTTTCCTACAGTGTGACTCCTGAGTGGTGTTTTCCTTTCTCTTCTTCTCAGAGAATTAATAAATCATTGTTCTTTTATAGAGGAAATGCAGGATAACCTGGCATGAAAACCAGGACTAAACAATAAAAAGTCAGAGTGGGGGGAATTGCTTCTTGAAAAAATACAGTTTTTAATAAATTCAAAGTAGAAATATCAAAGAAGAAAATATCATGTTCAAATTCCTTACATTTATTTTAGGGATTGACTTTAATATTTATTTTGAAATTATTTATTGGTGGTTTGTTTGGAGTTGTGAACTTTCTCATGCTTAGGGTCTATAAAAAAATCTATCTCTGGGCCAAAGCAGAAGATTCTGAATTAACCAAATTGAGTCAATCAATAATTGTATTTACACCCCTTGTCATAGTTGATTGGTGCAAAGAGAGCTCATGACACAGTTCTGTCCTCAGATATTGAGATTAAATTCCATTTCTCTCTTATGGCTGAAATTACATAAAACAAAAGCCACAAACTGTGGAAGAGCCGATGAGACCAGCAGATGTTTTCTCATTAGCCTTGCTAGGATTTTGGAAACTTTTTAAAATTAGTTGACGTACATATTAGAAAATTTCATATAAAAATCTTGAGCTCAAGCTTCTCTTGAAAAAAGAGAAAGATTTGGAAACACGCGGTGAAAATTTTTCAACCACAACAATTGGCTGGGACTCTGAGGTGGCCTTCAAACGGGGTATGTATGCAGCTTCTAATTCATGGGTTGGCAAATGTTTTCTGTAAATGGGCACATAGTAAATATTTGCAGCTTCCTAAACCATGCAGTCTGTGTTGGTTGACATGTCATGTCTGTCAGTATAGACTAAAAAGAGACATAGAAAATATAAGTTTATTTACTGAAACTGGTCAGTAAGCTGAGGTTGCACCTGGCCATAGTTTATCATCCTCTGCTCTAGTTTCCTCATAGCCTGCACTCAATACTTTCTCACCAGCCCATCTCATTCATCGGCATTGTCTGCCTGAGCTCTGTGGTATTTGTATTAATGTAATAGACAGTGATGCTTACAGGCTGCTGGTGCTCAGGTTCTTTGCTTCATAGAGAATTTCATGAAGCCACAGAGAATTGTAGATATGAGACATTATATGAATTTTCCCTAAGATGTTGATACCCTAAACCCTGGAACTTATAGAATATGTTAAACTGCAGGGAAAATGGGACTTTGAAGATATAATTAAGGTTATGGATTTTAAAACAGGAATATTGTCTTGGATTGATCAAGTAAGTCCTTAAAAGGAGAGAAATTTATTCAGCTGTAGGCAGAAAAGACGTGTGGAAGACAGAGTTCAGAGAAATTCCAAATGTGAGAAGGATCTGAGGCACAACTGGCTCAGAGATATAGAACGAGAGGCTTCCAGGAGCTAAGAGCCACACCAGTTGGCAGGCAACAAGGAACCAGGAACCTCAGTCCAGTGACTACAAAGAACAGTGTTCTCCCAACAATCTAAATGGTCTTGGAAGTGTATTGCTTCTTAGAGTCTCCGGCTAAAATCTGAGATGGCCAACACCTTGACTTTGGCCTTGCCATACTTGAAGTAGAGAAATCAACTGTGCCATCCCAAACTTCTAGTGTACATAACTGAGAAAATGAATTGTGTTCTTTTAAAATGATAAATTTGTTCAGAGGCAACATAAAACTAATATATATGGAGTCCTGATAGTGTTCACAATTTGCCTCTATATCATCCTTAGGCCTTGTATGTAATAGAGAATTTTACCTTGCCCCAAAAGAGCTCTGGCCTTTACACTTAGCCCTGGTGGGTAATATCTAATCCCTTAGGATGTCCTGTCTGATTAGGACAGGATATCTTTGGTCTGTGGCCAAAGTAGAAAGTCTAGCAATGTCATTTATTATTGAGTTACATGGTATCAACTTAACCCCGGTGGGCCTGGAGACTGAGGTCAGCTGTGTGGAGCTGACTGTGGAGTTGACTGTGGAGCTCCAATAAAGACTGGGCACACCAAGGCTCAGGTGAGCATCCCTGGTTGGCCATACTTCAATTACTTTGTCGCACGTCATTGCCAAGAGAATAGCGCTGTCCATGACTTCATTCAGTTCAGTTCAGTTCAGTCGCTCAGTTGTGTCCGACTCTCCGCGACCCCATGAATCACAGCACGCCAGGCCTCTCTGTCTATCGCCAACTCCCGGAGTTCACTCAAACTCATGTCCATCGAGTTGGTGATACCATCCAGCCATCTCATTCTCTGTCAGCCCCTTCTCCTCCTGCCCTCAATCCCTCCCAGCATCAGAGTCTTTTCCAGTGAGTCAACTCTTCGCATGAGGTGGCCAAAGTATTGGAGTTTCAGCTTTAGCATCAGTCCTTCCAGTGAACACCCAGGACTGATCTCCTTTAGGAGAGAACAAATGGGAGCTGTATGCTTAGAAATTCCTTGGACAATTTATCATGAATCTTTTCCATTGATTTAATTTAATCTGCATCTTTTTTTCACTGTAAAAAACCATAATCTTGATCATAAAACTTTCAGTGAGTTTTGAATTCTTGTAGTCAATTTTAAAAAATAAAAAAATTTAGGGAACATCTTATCTTGAAACTGGTATCAGAATTGTGAACAGCTAGTAGATACTTTGGTTCTAACCTCACATCCTGTTATATTTTTACCTTTCCAAACCTTGTTTCTTCAGTCTTTTCATCATGAATTCCCATGTGGAATAAATAGTTTTTAAATTATTTTAAATTAGTGTCTATCTCAAGGTTTCCAATTTTTTGACCATTCAGGCCAAAATAGCTAAATTATTGTTGATAACACACAAATTTAGAATAGCAGAATTTCTAGCATCTGACTTTAATTTTAGGTCTTTAATAAATTTTGAGTTTATTTTTGTGTGTGGCGTTTTAATTTCTTTCTTTTACGTGAAGCTCTCCAACTTTCTCAGCACCCCTTACTGAAGAGTCTATCTTTTCTCCATTGTTTATTCTTGCTTCCTTTGTCACAGATTACATGACCATAGGTATGTGGGTTTACCTCTGGGCTTTTTATCCAATTCCATTGATCTATATTTCTATGTTTTTGTGACAGTAACATAATGTTTTTATTTGTAGCTGAAATAGATGGAAAAACAGTGGAAACAGTGTCAGACTTTATTTTTTTGGGCTCCAAAATCACTGCAGATGCTGATTGTAGCCAGGAAATTTAAAGACGCTTACTTCTTGGAAGGAAAGTTATGACCAACCTTGATAGTATATTAAAAAGCAGAGACATTACTTTGCCAACCAAGGTCCGTCTAGTCAAGGCAATGGTTTTTCCCGTGGTCATGTATGGATGTGAGAGTTGGACTGTGAAGAAAGCTGATCGCCGAAGAATTGATGCTTTTGAATTGTGGTGCTGGAGAAGACTCTTGAGAGTCCCTTATACTGCAAGGAGATCCAACCAGTCCATTCTAGAGGAGATCAATCCTGGGTGTTCATTGGAAGGACTGATGCTAAAGCTGAAACTGCAATACTTTGGCTACCTCATGCGACGAGTTGACTCACTGGAAAAGACTCTGATGCTGGTAAAGGTTGGGGGCGGGAGGAGAAGGGGACGACAGAGAATGAGATGGCTGGATGGCATCACCGACTCGATGGACATGAGTTTGAGTGAATTCCGGGAGCTGGTGATGGACAGGGAGACCTAGTGTGCTGTGATTCATGGGGTCGCAGAGAGTCGGACATAACTGAGCGACTGAACTGAACTGAACTGAACTGAACTATGTCTGAGGGCTTCCCTGGTGACTCAGTGGTAAAGAATATGCCGGCCAATGCAGGAGACATGGGTTCAATCCTTGGGTTGAGAAGATCCCATGGAGAAGGAAATGGCAACTCACTCCAGTATTCTTGCCTGGGAAATCCCATGGATACAGGACCCTGGCTGGCTATAGTCCATAGAGTTGCAAACAAGTCAGACAAGACATAGTGACTAAAAAAATACAACACTATAGTCTGAAGTCAGGGAACAGATTTTGGAAGAATCTCTTTTTCTTTCTCAAGATTGTCCTTGGCCATTTGGAGTCTTTTGTGTCTCCATACAAATTGTGAAAATTTTCGTTCTAATTCTGTGAAAATGCTATTAATAATTTGATAGGGGTTGCTTTGAATCTGAAGATTGCCTTCAGTACTCATTTTGATAATATTGATTCTTCCAGTCCAAGAACATGGTATATCTTTCTATCTGTTGTGTCATCTTCAATTTTTGTCATAAGTATATTATAGTTTTCAGAGGACAGGTATTTTGTCTCCTTAGGTAAGTTTATTCAAAGGTATTTTATTCCCTTTGATGTGATGGTAAATGGTATTGTTCCCTTAATTCTCTCTCTGATTTTTCATTGTTAATGTGTAGAAATGAGAGCTATTTCTGTGTATTAATTTCGTATCTTGCAATTTTACTGAATTCACTCATGAATTTTAATAGTTTCATCTTTAGGATTTTCTTTGTATAGTATTATGTCATCAGCAAAAACTGACATTTTTACTTCTTTTCCAATTTGGATTCTTTTTCCTTCTTTTTCCTCTCTGATTGCTGTGGCTAGGATTTACAGAACTATATTGAAAAAAAAAAAAACCTCTTAGAGAAAAGCATAGGCAGAACACTCTGACATAGCAATATCTTTTTTGATCCACCTCCAAGAGTAATGAAAATAAAAACAAAAATAAACAAATGAGACCTAATTAAACTTAAAAACTTGTGCACACTAAAGAAAATCATAAGCAAAAAGAAAAGACAACTCACTGAATGGGAGAAGATATTTGCAAATGAAGCAACCAACAAGGGACAAATCTCCAAAATATACAAAAAGCACAATGCAGCTCAATATAAAAGCAAACAAACAACCTAATCAAATAATAAGTAGATCTAAACATACATTTCTCCAAAGAAGACATATAGATGGCCAAGAGGCACATGAAAAGATGGTCAATATCACTAATTATTAGACAAATGCAAATCAAAACTAAAATAAAGCATCACTTCACACCAGTTAAAATGGCCATATTCAAAAAACCTACAAACATTAATGCTGGAGAGGGTATGGGGAAAAGGGAATCCTTCTACACTGTTGGTAAGAATGTAAATTGGTACAGCCACTATGAAGAATACCATGGAAATTCCTTAAAGACTGAAAATAGAGCTACCATATAATCCATTAGTCCCACCCTTGAGCATATATCCAGAAAAAAACATAATTCAAAAGGATACATGCACCCCCAAGGTTCATTGCAGCACTACTTGCAATACTAAATGTCCATTCAAGGAGGAATTGATAAAGAGGCGGCACATATATACAATGATAATTATTCAGATATAAAAAAGAATGCAATAATTCCATTTGTAGCAACATGGGTGAATCTAACAATTGTCATACTGAGTGAAATAAGTCAGACAAAAACAAATACTGTATTATATTGCTTATATGAGGAATAAAAAAAATGGTAAAAATGATCCTATTAACAAAACATAAATTGAGTCACAGGTATAGAAAACAAACAGGGATATCAAGCAGGGAATGGAAGATGGATAACTTGGGAGATTGGGATTGATATATATGCACTACTATATATAAAACAGATAACTAATGAACCTACTGTATAGCACAGGAAACTCTATTCAATACTCTACAATGACCTGCATGGGAATAGAGTCTAAAAAAAAAAAAATAGAATAACAGATTTTCACTTTTAGAAAAGACTGGAGAGATCATCCATTGCAACTCCTCATTTTTCAGGTGAGCAGCCTACTGGGCAAAGAAAAAAAGCATTTTTGTAAAGTGATAGGTGTATAAATTATACATATTCTGACTCCCAAGCTAACATCCAACATCACATTATCATTAACTCAGATACAAATTTAAGATTAGCGGATACACCCATAAAACAGTTTGTTCCATAGTCCTTACCAGTATCACTGGAGTTTGGGTGAAATTCACCACCAGGAGCATTGATTAATGTTGGAAGGGGCAATGGTTTTATCACTGCTGTCTGATCTTCGGAGTCCTTGTCATCTGGTGTCAAATGAGATTCAGGAGAGCCAGGCGCCATGACTGGTTTGTTGGTATCCCCCAGTTTGTGGCACACTCTGAGGTTTCTATTCTTTTCTGTAGAAACAAAGAAAAGTGTTAAGACCTTCTGCCCATTTTTGATTAGGTTGTTTTCTTGATATTGAGTTGTATAAATATTTTGGATATTAATCCCGTGTTGGTCATGTCATTGCAAATATTTTCTCCCATTCCATAGACTGTCTTTTGTGTTTTGTTGATGGCTTCCTTTGCTGTGCAAAAGCTTTTACATTTAATTAGATAACATTTGTTTATTTTTGTTTTTATTTCTTTTGTCTTGCTCTAAAGAAAATATTGACTGATGTAAGAAAATATTGTCACAATTTATGTCTTCTAGCTGTTTTATTGTGTCATGTTATATTTAGGTCTTTAAACCATTTTTAGTTTGTTTTTGTATATGGTGTGAGAGAGTGTTCTAATTTCATTGATTTATATCTAGCTGCTCAACTTTCCCAACACCAATTGCTGAAGAGACTTTTGTTCCCCTTCCATTGTGTAGGCTTGCCTCCTTTGACCAAAGATTAATTGACCTTAGGTATGTGGGTTTCTTTCTAGGCTCTCTATTCTGTTCCATTGATCTGTTTGCCTGTTTTTGTGCCAATAACATGATGTTTTGATTACTGTTGCTCTGCAATATAGTCTGAAATCTGAAAGGATTAGACCTCCAGCTTGTACTTTTTCCTCAGGACTTTGGCAATACTGAGTCTTTTGTGGTTCCATATAAATTTTAGAGTTATTTGCTCTGGTTCTGTGAAAAATTTCCTGGCTAATTTGATAAGGTTCTGATTAAATCTGCAGATTACTTTGGGTAGTATGGCCATTTGTGCAAAATGAAGTAGACATTTCTCCAAAGAGACATCCACATGGCCAACAGGCAAGTGAAAAGATGTTCAACATCACCAATTATGGCAAATCAAAAACACAGTGAGGTATCATATCACAGCAGTCAGAATGTCTATCACCAGAAAGTCTACAAATAAATATTTGATAGAGTGTGGTGAAAAGGGAATCCTCTTATATTGTTGGTGGGAAAATAATGGGTGGGAAAATGGGTGCAGCCACTATTGGAAAACTATATGCAAGCTCCTTAAAAAATTAAAAATAGAGCTACCATATGATCCAACAATCACACTCCTGGTCACATATCCAGAAAAGATGAAAACTTTAATTTGAAAGGATATGCGTACCACAGTGTTCATAACAGAACTATTTTCAATAGTCTGGACAAGGAAAAGAAATGCAAAAAGGCAAAATGATTGTCTGAGGAAACCTCACAAATAGCTGTGAATATAAGAGAAGCTAAGGCAAAGGAGAAAAGGAAAGATATACTCATCTGAATGCAGAGTTCCAAAGAATCACAAGGAGAGATAAGAAAACCTTCCTCAGTGATCAATGCAAAGAAATAGGGGAAAACAATAGAATGGGAAAGTCTAGAGATCTCTTCAAGAAAATTAGAGATACCAAGGGAACATTTCATGCAAAGATGGGCACAATAAAGGACAGAAATGGTATGAACCTAACAGAAGCAGAATATACTAAGAAGAGGGCAAGAATGCACAAAAGAACTGTACAAGAAAGATCTTCATGACCCAGATAATCACAATGGTGTGATCACTCACCTAGAGCCAGACATCCTGGAATGTGAAGTCAAAGGGGCCTTAGGAAGTATCACTATGAACAAAGCTAGTGGAGGTGATGGAATTCCAGTTGAGCTGTTTCAAATCCTGAAAGATGATGCTGTGAAAGTGCTGCACTCAATATGCCAGCAAATTTGGAAAACTCAGCAGTGGCCTCAGGACTGGAAATGGTCAATTTTCATTCCAATCCCAAAGAAAAACAATGCCAAAGAATGCTCAAACTACCGCACAATTGCTCTCATCTCACATGCTAGCAAAGTAATGCTCAAAATTCTTCAAGTCAGGCTTCAACAGTATGTGAACGGTGAAATTCCAGATACTCGAGCTGGATTTTCCATCTATTTCCCATGAAGTGATGGGACCAGATGCCATGTCTTTGTTTTCTGAATGTTGAGCTTCAAGCCAACCTTTTCACTCTCCTCTTTTACTTTCAAGAGGCTTTTGAGTTCCTCTTCACTTTTTGCCATAAGGGTAGTGTCATCTGCATATCTGAGATTATTGATATTTCTCCTGGAAATCTTGATTCCAGCCTGGGCTTCTTCCAGCCCAGCGTTCCTCATGATGTACTCTGCATATAAGTTAAATAAGCAAGGTGACAATATACAGCCTTGATGCACTCCTTTTCCTATCTGGAACCAGTCTGTTGTTCCATGTACAGTTAAGACTGTTGCTTCCTGACCTGCATACAGGTTTCTCAAGAGGCAGGTCAGGTGGTCTGGTATTCCCATCTCTTTCAGAATGTTCCACAGTTGATTGTGATCCACACAGTCAAAGGCTTTGGCCTAGTCAATGAAGCAGAAATAGATGTTATTCTGGAACTCTCTTGATTTCTCCATGATCCAGCGGATGTTGGCAATTTGATCTCTGGTTCCTTTGTCTTTTCTAAAACCTGCTTTAACATCTGGGAGTTCATGGTTCACATATTGCTAAAGCCTGGCTTGGAGAATTTTGAGCATGAGTGGAAACAGTGTCAGACTTTGTTTTTTTGGGCTCCAAAATCACTGCAGATGGTGATTGCAGCCATGAAATTAAAAGATGCTTACTCCTTGGAAGGAAAGTTATGATCAACCTTGATAATATATTAAAAAGCAGAGAGATTACTTTGCCAACAAAGTTCCGTCTAGTCAAGGCTATGGTTTTTCCCGTGGTCATGTATGGATGTGAGAGTTGGACTGTGAAGAAAGCTGATCGCCGAAGAATTGATGCTTTTGAACTGTGGTGTTGGAGAAGACTCTTGAGAGTCCCTTGTACCGCAAGGAGATCCAACCAGTCCATTCTAAGGGAGTTCGATCCTGGGTGTTCATTGGAAGGACTGATGCTAAAGTTGAAACTGCAATACTTTGGCCACCTCATGAGATGAGTTGACCCACTGGAAAAGACTCTGATGCTGGGAAGGGTTGGGGGCGGGAGGAGAAGGGGACGACAGAGAATGAGATGGCTGGATGGCATCACCGACTCTGTGGACATGAGTTTGAGTGAACTCCGGGAGTTGGTGATGGACAGGGAGGCCTGGCGTGCTGTGATTCATGGGGTCGCGGAGAGTCGGACATGACTGAGCGACTGAACTGAACTGAACTGAACTGAACTGAGCTGGATTTTAAAAAGGCAGAGAAGCCAGAGATCAAATGGCCAACATCTGTTGGGTCATTGAAACAGCAAGAGAGTTCCAGGAAAACATCTATTTCTGTTCTTTTGGCTATGCCAAATCCTTTGACTGTTTGGACCAAAACAAACTCTGGAAAATTCTGAAAGAGATGGGAATACCAGGCCACCTTACCTGCCTCTTGACAAATCTGTATGCAGGTCAGGAAGCAGCAGTTAGAACTGGACATGGGACAATAGACTGGTTCCAGATTGGGAAAGGAGTACGTCAAGGCTGTATATTGTCACCCAGCTTATTTAATTTATATGCATAGTGCCTCATTAGAAATACTAGGCTGGATGAAGCACAAGCTAGAGTCAAGATTGCCGGGAGAAATACCAATAACCTCAGATATGCAGATGACACCACCCTTATGGTAGAAAATGAAGAAGAACTAAAGAGCCTCTTGATGAAAGTGAAAGAGGAGAGTGAAAATGTTGGTTTAAATCTCAGCATTCAGAAAACTAAGATCATGGCATCTGGTCCCATCACTTCATGGCAAATACATGTGGAAACAGTGAGAGACTTTATTTTGGGGGGCTCCAAAATCATTGCAGATGGTGACTGCAGCCATGAAATTAAAAGACACTTGTTCCTTGGAATAAAATTTATGACCAACCTAGGCAGCATATTAAAAAGCAGACATTGCTTTGTCAACAAAGGTCCGCCTAGTCAAAGCTATGGTTTTTCCAGTAGTCATGTATGAATGTGAGAGTTGGACTATAAAGAAAGCTGAGTGCCGAAGAACTCAGCTTGATGCTTTTGAACTGTGGTGTTCGAGAAGACTCTTGAGAGTCCCTTGGATTGCAAGGAGATCCAACAAGTGCATTCTAAAGGAAATCAATCCTGAATATTCATTGGAAGGACTGATATTGAACCTGAAACTTCAATACTTTGGCCACCTGATGTGAAGAACTGACTCATTGGAAAAGACCCTGATGCTGGGAAATATTGAAGGTGGGAGGAGAAGGGGATGACAGAGGATGCAATGGTTGGATGGCATCACTGACTCAATGGACATGAATTTGAAGTAAACTCCAGGAGTTGGTGATGGACAGGAAGCCTGGCATGCTGCAGTCCATGGAGTCGCAAAGAGTCGGACACGACTGAGTGACTGAACTGAACTGAACTGAGTCATGGAAACAACACAAATGCCCATTAATGTATGACTAGCTTAAGAAAGTGTGGCATGTGTTGTTGTTGTTTGTTTCTTAGTTGCAAAGTCATGTCCAACTCTTTTTTGACTCCCTGGACTGTAGCCTGCCAGGTTAATTTCTCCCTGGGATTTCCCAGGCAAGAATACTGGAATGGGTTTCCACTTCCTTCCCCAGGGGATCTTCCCAACCCAGAGATCAAGCCCATGTCTCCTGCACTGGCAGATGGAATCTTTACCACTGAGCCACAAGGGAAACCCCCGAAGCTTTGTTTTGTTGTTTAGTCACTGAGTCATATCTGACTCTTTTGGGACCGCATGGACTGTATCAACAAGGCTTTTCTGTTCATGAACTTTTGCAGACAAGAATATTGGAGTGGGGTAAATACAGTGGAATATTTGTTGTTGTTCAGTCGCTCAGTCTCAACTCTTTGTAATCCCATGGACTGCAGCACTCCAGGCTTCTCTATCCTTCATTATCTCGTGGAGTTTCCTCAAATTCATGTCCACTAAGTCAATGATGCCATCCAGTCATCTAATCCTCTGTCACCCCCTTCTCCTCCTGCCCTAAATCTTTCCCAGCATCATGGTCTTTTCATGAGTCAGATCGCATCAAGTGACCAAAGTATTGGAACTTCAGTTTCAGCATCAGTCCTTCCAATGAACATTCAGGGTTTATTTCCTTTAGGATTGACTGGTTTAATCTCCTTGCTGCCCAAAGGACTCTCAAGAATCTTCTCCAGCAACACAGTCTGAAAGCTTAAATACTTTGGCACTCAGCCTTCTTAATGGTCCAAATATCATATCCATACTTGACCTTTGCTACCAGAGTGATGTCTCTGCTTTTTAACAGTGTCTAGGTTTGTCACAGCTTTTCTTCCAAGGAGCAAATGTCTTTTAATTTCATCCTCAGTCACCATCCATAGTGATTTTGGAGCCCAAGAAAATAAAGTCTGTCACTTTTTCATTGTTTCCCCATCTATTTGCCATGCAGCGATGGGACTAGATGCTAATGGTCTGAGCTTTTTGAATGTTGAGTTTTAGGCCAGCTTTTTTCATTCTCCTCTTTCACCTTTGCCAAGAGGCTCTTCATATCTTCTTCACTATCTGCCATAAAGGTTGTGTCACCTGCATATCTGAAGTTATTGGTATTTCTTCCAGCAATCTTGACTCCAGTTTGAGATTTATCCAGCCCAGTATATTGCATGATGTACTCTGCATATGTTAAATAAGCAGGCTGATGATATACAACCTTGACAGACTCCTTTCCCAATTTTGCACCAGTATTTTGTTCCAGATCTTGTTCTAATTTGTTGCTTCCTGACATGAATACAGGCTTCTCAGGAGACAGGTAAGGTGTTCTGGTATTCTGATTTTTTAAAGAAATTTCCACAGCTTGTTGTGACCCACACAGTCAAAGGCTTTGACGTAGTCACTGAAGCAGAAATAGATGTTTCTCTGAAATTCTCTTGATTTTTTTCTGTGATCCGAAGTATGTTGTCAATTTGACCTCTGCATTTTCTAAATCCATCTTGTATATATGGAAGTTATCAATTCACGTACTGTTGAAGCCTAACTTGAACAATTTTAAGCTTTACCTTGCTAGCACATGAAATGAGTGTAATGGCGCAGCAGTTTGAATATTCTTTGGCATTGCCCTTCTTTGGGATTGGAATGAAAACTGACCTCTTCCAATCTGGTTTCCACTGCTGAGTTTTCCAAATTTGCAGGCATATTGAGTGCAGCACTTTCACAGCATCATCATTAGGATTTGAAATAGCTCAGTTATTTCATCAACTCCAGCTCCACTAGCTTTGTTGATAGTGATGCTTCCTAAAACCCACTTGACTTTGCACTCCAGAATGTCTGGCTCTAGATGAGTGATCACACCATTGTGGTTATCTGGGTCATTGAGAGCTTTTTTGCATAGTTCTGTGTATTCTTGCCACCTCTTTTTAATATCTTCTACTTCCGTTAGGTCCATATCATTTCTGTCCTTTATTGTACCCATCTTTGCATGAAATCTTCCATTGTTAGCTCTAGATTTTCTTGAGCAATCTCTAGTCTTTCCCGTTCTATTGTTTTTCCTTTATTTCTTTCCACTGTTCAGTTAAGAAGGCTTTTTAATCTCTTCTTGTTATTCTTTGGGATTCTGCATTCAAATATATATATCTTTTCCTTTTCTCTTTTGCATTTTGTTTCTTTTCTTTTCTCAGCTATTCGTAAGACCTCCTCAGGCAACAATTTTCTCTTGTGTTATTTCTTTTTCTTGGGAATGGTTTTGATCACCATCTCCTATACAATGTTACAAGCCTCCATCCATAGTTCTTCTGGCACTCTGGTTACCTGATCTAATCCCTTGAATCCATTTGTCACTTCAACTGTATAATCATAAGGGATTTGATTTAGGTCATATCTGAATGACATAAATAGGTGGTTTCTCTACTGTTTCAATTTAAGTGTGAATTTTGGCAATAAGGAGTTCATGATCTGAGCTACAGTTAGCTCCCAGTCTTATTTTGCTGACTGTGTAGAGCTTCTCCATCTTAGGCTGCAAAGAATATAATCAATCTGATTTCAGTATTGACCATCTGGTGATGTCCATGTGTAAAGTCATCCCTTGTGTTTTTTGAAGAAAGTGTTTGCCATGACCACTCCTTTTTCTTGGTAAAACTCTGTTAGCTTTTGATCTGCTTCATTTTGTACTCCGAGGCCAGACTTGCCTATTACTCCAGGTATCTCGTGACTTCCTACATTTGCATTCCAATCCCCTATGATGAAAAGGACATCTTTTTTTGGTGTTAGTTCTAGAAGGTCTTGTAGGTCTTCAAGAACCATTACACTTCAGCATCATTGGTTGGAGCATAGACTTGGATTACTGTGATACTGAATGGCCTGCCTTGGAAATGAACCGAGATCATTCTGTCATTTTTGAGATTGCACCCAAGTACTGCATTTTGGATCTTTTGTTGACTGTGAGGGCTTTTCCATTTCTTTTAAGTGATTCTTGCCCACAGTAATAGATGTATTGGTCATCTGAATTAAATTCCCTCAAATCACAATCTGATCGGGAAATGATTCATTGTCATTGCATAGAATAAGAGAAGACACTTCAAAAGATGATTTGTTTTTATTTTCAGTCAGCTCACTTATTGAGCTTTTCCACCTTTCCAATTGCTTCAAATGCTGACTGAAGCAAATAGTCAAACCTGAGTTCTTTGACAAATTCTTGTCTAGTTTTAAAAGGATCAGCTTCCATGATTTCTCTCAATTCGTGGTTGTCAGCTTCAGATGACTGACCACTATGCCCGTCATCTTCAAGGCTATCATCTCCTTTGTAAAACTACTTGAACCACTACTGCACAATACATTCATTTGCAGTTTCTGGACAAAATGAGTTGATGCTGCAAGTTGTTTCTGCTGCTTTATGACCCATTTTGCACCTGAATAAGAAAATCTCTTGAATTTGCTTTTTGTGTAACATCATTTCCATAGTCTAAAATGAATATAAAATACATAACAAGTAATGTCATTAGCAAAAAAAATGTGTATTAAAATAATATATAACATAACCACATTTATTTAAGAATGTATTCCAATATCAAACAGCAAAGTTCAACACTGCAAAACCGCAATTACTTTTGCATCAACCATATATATACATATATATATATATATATGCTGCTGCTGCTAAGTTGCTTTAGTCATGTCCGACTCTGTGTGACACCGTGGATGGCAGCCCACCAGGCTCCTCTGTCCCTGGGATTCTCCAGGCAAGAACACTGGAGTGGGTTTCCATTTCCTTCTCCAATGCATGGAAGTGAAAAGTGAAAGTGAAGTCACCCAGTCGTGTCCAACTCTTCAAGACCCCATGGACTGCAGACCACCAGGCTCCGCCGTCCATGGGATTTTCCAGGCAAGAGTACTGGAGTGGGTTGCCATTGCCTTCTCTGACATATATATATATATACACACACACACAGTGAAATATTACTCAGCCAAAAAAAAAATTGCTATCTGCAGAAACAGGTATGGACCTAGAGATCATCCTATTGAGTGAAGTAAATCAGACAAAGACAAATATATATCACTTATATGTGGAATCTAAAAAAATAAGATGAGTCTATATATGAAACACAGACAGACTTATGTTTTCTGTAGTAGACTTATGGTGTTCATAGAAACAAACTTTTGGCTACCAAAGAGGAAAGGGAGAGTGGGGAGGGGAATAAATAGGAGTATGGGATTAACAGACACACGTGTGTGTGTTAAGTCACTTCAGTTGTGTCCGACTCTTTGTGATCCCATGGACTATAGCCTGCCAGGCTCCTCTGTCCATGGGATTATCCAGGCAAGAATACTGGAGTGGGTTGTCATTTCCTTCTCCAGATAGACACATATCACTATATATAAAATATGTAAGCAACAAGGACTTACTATATAACACAGGGAACAATATTCAATATCTTGTAATAATCTATAATGGAAAATAATTTGAAAAACTGTATATAACTGAATCACTTTTTTATATACCTGAAACTAATACAATATTGTAAATCAACTATATTTACAATTTTTAAAAAGTAAGAAAAGTGTTAAAACATGTTGAAATTGTTTTCAACTGTCTTTCAATATGATATGAAGAGGAATACTTAAGAAAATAATTTATTTCTAGGCAGTGACATATCAAATAAGGGGCCATGGGGGTAGTTCATCCTAGTTGCAAGCCATATCGAGATGCATTGTCTGTAAATAATTTAAAAAGAGTAATAAACTCTACAAAAGTCTGACTGCATTTTATTGTTGCCATGCACTGACCATTCTTACCACCCCTACCTTAGAACACTACTGTACCTGAATTGAGAGTGCTGTCCAAACTAACTCCTAGTTTCAGTGCTGTTTCAAATTCATTGGAGTCTAGTTGGAATTCCAAAATGTGGTACAAAAACATGTCCTATTCCTTTATTGTGGCCTCCCTCAGTAATGATCTTTGTATTCATTCTCAGAGCAGAAATATGCTCTCTTTTTACTCATATGTTCCTTCGGTTCTCTTTTTCCCATACTACTATTATCTTAGTTCTAGCTCCCTTTAAATTCTAAATATTTTTATTATTTTATATATTTATATTGTAAACATATATGTTTTATCTTTTATGTTGCCTATGTAGGAGTAAGTTTTATTTAATTTTTTGCTTCCCCTATAGAAAAAAAGAAAAATGCTTTATGAAAAAGAGACCAGGTAGAGATTGTCTTTGATAACATATTCTTGAGGGATTATAATGGCAAGATACCTTTTGAGTTGGATATATCCATTTCTCCTACTTCAGTTGAAAAAATATGTAGTTTAGTGACTTTCTCTCTTGTCCTCATCAATTTACTCATACTGCTGGCCTTAGTCTCATTACCTTCATCTCTTGTGTCCTAAAATAATCAATAAACAAAAAGTCAAATTATAGATTGCACATGCAACTAAATATGGGTATAAAGGAGAAAAATGATTGGATAGCCAAATATAAAAGTGACTATAGAGACTTTTACAACAAGGTAAATTTTATTGTTTCCACATCTACTTGAATAATTCAAAATTAAGATGCTCAACATTATGCTGACAAGATGGATTTTCTTTATCTTCTTTATATGTGGTACAGAAAATATGAAATAAATGAAAGTGTTGCCCAACTAGTCAAGATTTTCTATCATTATTTTTCACTCTGGGATATTTTATATCATTTTTTCCTTAAGTAATTTCACCAAACCCATTTTAGCTAAAAGCTCTCTCTTAAAATTTTTCTCTCTTTTTTTAGAATCTCTAATGTTTTTGACCAGAGGCATTCTCTTCTCCTTACCCTCATCCTAATGGCATCAATATTTATTGAATGCTTTGACAAAGCACATGCTTTTGTATAATGCTATTTTGTGACTGTTTTATATATGTAAAAAATATATATTTATATATGTCATGCTCAAAGTGTTTTATAGCTTGGAAAAGCCTAAAGAAAAACATTTGAAAACAAAATAACCCAACTTCAACACCCTAGTTATAATCTTTGACAGGATCCTTTGACAGAGTTGTCAAGGGCTATTCTCCATAGGGAGCTGGACACTGAGGCAGGGCTGCAGATGCAGAGTTTTGATGTCTCTGCCTCATCAGCAGACAGAAGCACCCCTACAGTCTTGGGACTCAGCTGAAATAAATAAGAATATATCTTTTTCTTTTTTACTCTATTTTTAATTGGAGGATAATTGCTTTACAATATTGTGTTAGTTTCTGCCATACATAAACATGAATCCTCCATAGGCATACATATGTCCCCTTCCCTCTTGAGCCTCCCTCCCGCTTCCCATCCCATCCCACCCCTTTAGGTCATTACATAGCACCAGGTCTGAGTTTCCTGCATCATACAGCTAAATAAGTATATTTTAAAACTTAAAAGTTGATGTTGACTTTTTCAATTAGCCACTTTATTTTTAATTCACTGAAATAATTTCTAAAAGAATTGATCATTTTTATGTAGAAGGCTAGATACTTTATGCACATCATAATGTACCAACTACAGATTCTGCCATGTTAAATTTTGTTTAGGTGTCATTACTTCTACCAAGTCAATTCTTGTATTTTTTAAAATGAAGTAAAATTTACTAACAATATTATGCTAGGTTCAGGTGTACAACATTCAACATTTTTATAGCACATACTCCACACAAAGTTATTATAAAATATTGACTATATTTCTTGTGCTGCACATCATATCCTTGTAGCTTATTTAGTAGTTTGTACCACTTAATCATCTACTAGTATTTCACCCATGCCTCCCCACTTCTCCCCATTTTGGTAGGTTGTTCTCTGTATCTGTGAGTCTGTTTCAGTTTTGCTATATTTGTTCATTTGTTTTCTTTAAATCTCCATGTAAGAGAAAGTATATAGTACTTGTCTTTATCCAACTTATTTCACTAAGGATAATATGGCATATATACACAATGGAATATTATCAGCCATAAAAATGAAGTTTTGCCATTTGCAACAACTTGGATAAATCTGGAGAGAATTTTGATAACACTGCTATTTTACTGTAGGCATTTTTTTTTTTTTAACAAACTCCTCATTGTGGTTTGAGGAGAGAATGTCAGGGTCAAAAATCTATATTCTAAAATGTTTTGAGTCATTTTCTCTTGAAGAGAATGAAGAGCTGTTTCTGAAGTTTCCATATCTGAAGGCAAGTTACAAATATATGTCGAGAGTTGTTGCTGGTGAACATCTTTACCATTGTCAACTATATAAACTTAATCTCTAAATGTTAAAACAGGAAAAATGAATTTAACTTTTTGTGTCTATGTGCAGTTATGATATATTTTTATTATTTTTATGTTTAAAAAAGATATGCTTCATAGGATAAAGTATGTGATTTTAAAGTTTCACTTTTTAGAAAACTGTAGTATTTCACTGCAGATAATCTTATATTAGATTATGTGCTATTTATTATTAGATATAGTCATTTATTTTTTCTAGTAGTTTATAATTTTATTCAAATATTTGTGCAAATTTTCCCTACAGACTTTGGATAAGATTCTGATGTGATATACTAGTCTTATTGTATGTATTCACCACTTCTAAAGTTGCATTGCCAGAAATACACATTATATAATTATGATTTTGGTAAATGTCTTTATATATTCATATATCTGATTATTTGAAAGAAGTCTTATTTAGAAAACTACATACAAAGGGGCTTCCCTTTTAGCTCAGTTGGTTATCTACCTGCAGTGCAGGAGACCTGGGCTTGATCCCTGGGTTGGGAAGATCCCCTGGAGAAGGAAATGGCAACCCACTCCAGTATCCTTGCCTGGAAAATCTCATGGACACAGGAGACAGGTGGGCTGCAGTACATGGGGTTGCATGTAGTCCGTCACAACTGAGTGACTAACACTTACTTACTTACTAGGCCAGTTTACATAAGTATCAAAGGAAACTGAGTAGACTAACATTAGTATTAGTTTGATCCATTAGGGATCCTCTCACATACAGATTGAAGGAATCAAATGAAACAAACCTTAAGATTTCTTCCAGCTTCAAATTCTAATTTCAACTAAATAACAATGTGCTAACTCAGGCACATGTCCTTAGCAAAACCTTCAGGGAGGCAGAATCCCCATCTTATAAATGAAAAAATTGAGACCCTGAAAAACTTGTCCAAAGCAATGGAAGTAAGTTGCAAGTAGAGAGTACAGAAAAGTCTGGTTTCCAAAATGCCAACCCGCTTCCTAAATGCCAGGGACCAAAGCCCAGAGAAAGTTTATTTTAGTAATATTCACCTGCCTTTATATAAATCAGACCACAAGGAGGATTTTATTAAGAGAAAAACAAGGACAATTTATCTGGTTCCTAACCTGAGAATTTCACCAATAAAACCCCTGGACTCCAAAATACATGCTCATTTGTTTTTCAAATGAAGAATACATTTAGGGTTGAAGGAACAAGATGGCAGAGGAATAGGACGGTGAGACCACTCTTCCCCCACAAATTCATCAAAAGAACATTTGAACGCCGAGTAAAGACCACAAAACAACTTTTGAATGCTGGCAGAGGACATCAGGCACCCAGAAAAGCAGCCCATCGTCTTCGAAAGGAGGTAGGAAAAAACATAAAAGATAAAAAGAGAGACAAAAGAGGTAAGGACAGAGCTCTGTCCCGGGAAGGGAGGCTTTAAAAAGAGAGAAATTTCCAAACACCAGGAAACACTCTCACTGATGAGTCTGTGGTGAGCCTTGGAACCTCAGAGGGCCACATAACTGGGAGGAAAAAGAAAGAAATAATTAAAACCCACAGATTACCCGCCAAATGGTAACTCCCAGCAGAGAATCAGTGCAGACGCCTGAATACGCCATTAGCAAGCGGGGGCTGGGCAGGGAGGAGCCGGCTGAACTGCTTAGAGAGAGGACTGGGCTTGAATGCTGTGAGAACAATCTGAGAGAACTAACTGGGGATAGCAAAGCAGACTGGGATAACTTCCCCACGAAAAGGTGGAAAGCTCTAACCTAAGACTCCACCAGCCCAGCTCACAGAACAAAGGGCTGAGCAGAGCAAGCTGGCTGCGGTCGGCCCATCCCCCATCCCCCACCGAGACAGTCAGGGAGGGCAGCCAGAGCCAGAGGGGGCAACCGTGGCCCCAGAAAGGCATCCGATACAAACTGCAGGCAGGCTTGATGCTAATCAAGACTTCTTGATTAGCTGGTCGTGCTGGTCGATATCCGTCTGAGAAGGTGCGCCGGTTGTACACCCAGAAAACCGAGTGGCAGGGACTGGGGAGGCAATAAGTCACAGCGACCGTGCTCACCAAACACCTGGTCACCTGAGCTGCTCGGACCGGGGAAGGCACAAAACGCAGGCCCAACCAAGTCTGTGCCTTTGTGGAGTACCCGAGAAACTGAACTTGAGCCGCTCAGACCTGGGAAGTGCATACAACCCAGCGCTGGCCTTGGACAGTTCCCAGCAGAGCAACTTAGAGCCTGTGCAGTGTAGACTGGGACAACATATGCGCTGTGAGCGGGGGCAAACGCAGTGTGGCTGAGACGCTGCGAGAACTTCCCACAGATGCCAGAGATATTTGTCTGCAGCGTTCCTCCCTTCCCAGAACAGGACTGAACAACTGAGCCTTAAAAAGTGTCCACCTGCCCCCTAGTATCAGGGCAGAAATTAGACACCAGAGAGACCAGCAAACAGAAGCTAAAACAGAGGGAACCACCTTGGAAATGACAGATAGAGAAGTCTAGAGGCTACTCCAAGAATCAGACCAAAAACCAGAGGCAAGAGGCTTAAGCCCAAATCCTGAGAACACCAGAGAACTCCTGACTCCAGGGAACACTAATCGATAGGAGCTCATCAAACGCCTCCATACCTACACTAAAACCAAGCACCACCCAAGGGTCAACAAGTTCCAGAGGAAGACATACCACGCAAATTCTCCAGCAACACAGGAAAATAGGCCTGAGCTTCAATGTACAGGCTGCCCAAAGTCACTCCAAACCCACTGACATCTCATAACTCATTACTGGACACTTCACTGCACTCCAGAGAGAAGAAATCCAGCTCCATCCACCAGAACACCGACACAAGCTTCCCTAACCAGGGAACCTTGACAAGTCACCCGTCCAACCCCACACACAGCGAGGAAACTATGTAATAAAGAGAACTCCACAAACGGCCAGAAGAGGGAAAGGCCACCCCAAGTAAAGCAATATAAGCAAGATGAAGAGGCAGAGAAATACCCAGCAAGTAAAGGAACAAGATAAATGCCCACCAACACAAACAAAAGAGGAAGATATAGGGAATCTACCTGATAAAGAATTTTGAATTTTGATGGTGAAAATGATTCAAAATCTTGAAAGCAAAATGGAGTTACAGATAAATAACCTAGAGAAAAGGATTGAGAATATGGAAGAAAGATTTAATAAGGACTTCAGTTCAGTTCAGTTCAGTCGCTCAGTCGTGTCCGACTCTCCGCGACCCCAGGAATCACAGCACGCCAGGCCTCCCTGTCCATCACCAACTCCCGGAGTACACTCAAACTCATGTCCACAGAGTCGGTGATGCCATCCAGCCATCTCATTCTCCGTCGTCCCCTTCTCCTCCCGCCCCCAACCTTTACCAGCATCAGAGTCTTTTCCAGTGAGTCAACTCGTCGCATGAGGTGGCCATAGTATTGCAGTTTCAGCTTTAGCATCAGTCCTTCCAATGAACATCCAGGATTGATCTCCTTTAGAATGGACTGGTTGGATCTCCTTGCAGTATAAGGGACTCTCAAGAGTCTTCTCCAACACCACAGTTCAAAAGCATCGATTCTTCAGCGATCAGCTTTCTTCACAGTCCAACTCTCACATCCATACATGACCACGGGAAAAACCATTGCCTTGACTAGACGGACCTTGGTTGGCAAAGTAATGTCTCTGCTTTTTAACATACTATCAAGGTTGGTCATAACTTTCCTTCCAAGGAGCAAGCGTCTTTTAATTTCACGGCTGCAATCAGCGTCTGCAGTGATTTTGGAGCCCCAAAAAATAAAGTGTGACACTGTTTCCACTGTTTCTCCATCTATTTCCCATGAAGGGATGGGACCAGATGCCATGATCTTTGTTTTCTGAATGTTGAGCTTCAAGCCAACCTTTTCACTCACCTCTTTCACTTTCATCAAGAGGCTTTTGAGTTCCTCTTCACTTTCTGCCATAAGGGTAGTGTCATCTGCATATCTGAGGTTATTGATATTTCTCCCAGCAATCTTGATTCCAGCTTGTGTTTCTTCCAGCCCATCGTTCCTCATGATGTATTCTGCATATAAGTTAAATAAGCAAGGTGACAATATACAGCCTTGACGTACTCCTTTTCCTATTTGGAACCAGTCTGTTGTTCCATGTCCAGTTCTAACTATTGCTTCCTGACCTGCATACAGGTTTCTCAAGAGGCAGGTCAGGTGGTCTGGGATTCCCATCTCTTTCAGAATGTTCCACAGTTGATTGTGATCCACACAGTCAAAGGCTTTGGCATAGTCAATGAAGCAGAAATAGATGTTTTTATGAAACTCTCTTGCTTTCTCCATGATCCAGCGGATGTTGGCAATTTGATCTCTGGTGCCTCTGCCTTTTCTAAAACCTGCTTGAACATCTGGGAGTTCGCAGTTTACATACTGCTGAAGCCTGGCTTGGAGAATTTTGAGCATGACTTTACTAGCGTGTGAGATGAGTCCAATTGTGCGGTAGTTTGAGCATTCTTTGGCATTGCCTTTTTTTGGGATTGGAATGAAGACTGACCTCTTCCAGTCCTGTGGCCACTGCTGAGTTTTCCAAATCTGCTGGCATATTGAGTGCAGCACTTTCACAGCATCATCTTTCAAGACTTGAAATAGCTCAACTGGAATTCCATCACCTCCACTAGCTTTGTTCGTAGTGATACTTTCTAAGGCCCACTTGACTTCACATTCCAAGATGTCTGGCTCTAGGTCAGTGATCACGTTATCGTGACTATCTTGGTGGTGAAGATCTTTTTTGTACAGTTCTTCTGTGTATTCCTGCCACCTCTTCTTAATATCTTCTGCTTCTGTTAGGTCCATACCATTTCTGTCCTTTATCGAGCCCAGCTTTGTATGAAATGTTCCCTTGGAATCTCTAATTTTCTTGAAGAGGTCTCTTGTTTTTCCTATTCTGTTGTTTTCCTCTATTTCTTTGCATTGATTGCTGAGGAAGTCTTTCTTATCTCTCCTTGCTATTCTTTGGAACACTGCATTCAGACGCTTATATCGAAGAAATGGAGTAGCCATCATGGTAAACAAAAGAGTCCGAAATGCAGTACTTGGATGCAATCTTAAAAATGACAGAATGATTTCTGTTCATTTCCAAGGCAAACCATTCAATATTACAGTAATCCAGGCCTATGCCCCAACCAGTAATGCTGAAGAAGCCGAAGTTAATCGGTTCTATGAAGATCTACAAGACCTTTTAGAACTAACACCCAAAAAAGATGTCCTTTTCATTATAGGGGACTGGAATGCAAAAGTAGGAAGTCAAGAAACACCTGGAGTAACAGGCAAATTTGGTCTTGGAGCACGGAATGAAGCAGGGCAAAGGCTAAGAGAGTTTTGCCAAGAGAATGCACTGGTCATAGCAAACACCCTCTTCCAACAACACAAGAGAAGACTCTACACATGGACATCACCAGATGGTCAACACCGAAATCAGATTGATTATGTTCTTTGCAACCAAAGATGGAGAAGCTGTATACAGTTAGCGAAAACAAGACTAGGAGCTGACTGTGGCTCAGATCATGAACTCCTTATTGCGAAATTCAAACTTAAATTGAAGAAAGTAGGGAAAACCACTAGACCATTCAGATATGACCTCAATAAAATCCCTTATGATTATACAGTGGAAGTGAGAAATAGATTTAAGGGACTAGATCTGATTGATAGATTGCCTGATGAACTCTGGACGGAGGTTCGTGACATTGTACAGGAGACAGGGACCAAGACCATCCCCATGGAAAAGAAATGCAAAAGAGCGAAATGGCTGTCTAAGGAGGCCTTACAAATAGCTGTGAAAAGAAGGGAGGCGAAAAGCAAAGGAGAAAAGGAAAGATATAAGCGTCTGAATAAGGACTTAGAGGAAATAAAAAAGAGTCAATATAAAATAAATAATGCAATAGATGAAATCAGAAACACTCTGGAGGGAACAAACAGAAGAATAACAGAGGCAGAAGACAAGATAAGCGAGCTAGAAGATAGAATTGTAGAAATAAATGAAACAGAGAGGAAAAAAGAAAAACAAATTAAAAGAAATGAGGACAATATTAGAGACCTCTGGGACAATGTTAAACGCTCCAACATTTGAATCATAGGAATCCCAGAAGAAGAAGACAAAAAGAAAGGCCATGAGAGAATACTTGAGGAGATAATAGTTGAAAACTTCCCTAAAATGGGGAAAGAAATAATCACCCAAGTCCAAGAAACCCAGAGAGTCCCTAACAGGATAATCCCAAGGCGAAATACTCCAAGGCACATATTAATCAAATTTACAAAGATCAAACACAAAGAACAAATATTAAAAGCGAGAAGGAAAAGCAGCAAATAACACACAAGGGGATCCCCATAAGGATAACAGCTGATCTTTCAGCAGAAACTCTTCAGGTCAGGAGGAAATGGCAAGACATACTTAAAGTGATGAAAGAAAATAACCTACAGCCCAGATTATTGTACCCAGCAAGGATCTCATTCAAATATGAAGGAGAAATCAAAAGCTTTACAGACAAGCAAAAGCTGAGAGAATTCAGCATCACCAAACCAGCTCTCCAACAAATGCTAAAGGATATTCTCTAGACAGGAAACACAGAAAGGGCGTATAAACTCGAACCCAAAGCAATAAAGAAAATGGCAATGGGATCATACTTATCAATAATTACCTTAAACATAAATGGGTTGAATATCCCAATCAAAAGACAAAGGCTGGCTGAATGGATACAAAAACAAGACCCCCATATATGTTGTCTACAAGAGACCCACCTCAAAATGAGGGACACATACAGACTGAAAGTGAAGGGCTGGAAAAAGATATTCCACGCAAATAGAGACCAAAAGAAAGCAGGAGTAGCAATACTCATATCAGATAAAATAGATTTTAAAACAAAAGCTGTGAAAAGAGACAAAGAAGGAAACTACATAACGATCAAAGGCTCAATCCAAGAAGAAGATATAACAATTCTAAATATTTATGCACCCAACATTGGAGCACCACAATATGTAAGACAATTACTAACAAGTATGAAAGGGGAAATTAACAACAATCCAATAATAGTGGGAGATTTTAATACCCCACTTACATCTATGGATAGATCAACTAAACAGAAAATTAACAAGGAAACACAAACTTTAAATGATACAATAGATTAGTTAGACCTAATAGATATCTATAGGACATTTCACCCCAAAACAATGAATTTCACCTTTTTCTCAAGGGCACACAGAACGTTTTCCAAGATAGATCACATCCTGGGCCATAAATCTAGCCTTGGTAAATTCAAAAAAATTGAAATCATTCCAAGCATCTTTTCTGACCACAATGCAGTAAGATTAGATCTCAATTATGGGAGAAATACTATTAAAAATTCCAACATATGGAGGCTGAACAACACGCTGCTGAATAATGAACAAATCATAGAAAAAAATCAAAAGAGAAATCAAAATATGCATAGAAATGAATGAAAATGAAAACACAACAACCCAAAACCTCTGGGACACTGTAAAAGCAGTGCTAAAGGGGAAGTTCATAACAATACAGGCACACCTCAAGAAACAAGAAAAAAGTCAACTAATTAACCTAACTCTACATCTAAAGAAACTAGAAAAGGAAAAAATGAAGAACCCCAGGGTCAGTAGAAGGAAAGAAATAATAAAAATTAGGGCAGAGATAAATGCAAAAGAAACAAAAGCGACCATAGCAAAAATCAACAAAGCCAAAAGCTGGTTCTTTGAGAAGGTAAATAAAATTGACAAACCACTAGCCAGACTCATCAAGAAACAAAGGGAGAAGAACCAAATCAATAAAATTAGAAATGAAAATGGAGAGATCACAACTGACAACACAGAAATACAAAGGATTATTAGAGAATACTATCATCTATTACATGGCAATAAAATGAATAAATAGCCTGGAAGAAATGGACAAATTTCTAGAAAAGTACAACTTTCCAAAACTGAAACAGGAAGAAATAGAAAATCTGAATAGACCCATCACAAGCACGGAACTTGAGGCTGTAATCAGAAATCTTCCAGCAAACAAAAGCCCAGGTCCAGACGGCTTCACAGCTGAATTCTACCAAAAATTTAGAGAAGAGCTAACACCTGTTCTACTCAAACTCTTCCAGAAAATTGCTGAGGAAGGAAAACTTCCAAACTCATTCTATGAGGCCACCATCACACTAATCCCAAAACCTGGAAAAGATCCCACAAAAAAAGAAAACTACAGGCCAATAACACTGATGAACATAGATGCAAAAATCCTTAACAAAATTCTAGCAATCAGAGTCCAACAACACATTAAGAAGATCATACATCATGACCAAGTGGGCTTTATCTCAGGAATGCAAGGATTCTTCAATATCCGCAAATCAATCAACATAATACACCACATTAACAAACTGAAAAATAAAAATAATATGATTATCTCAATAGATGCAGAGAAAGCCTTCGACAAAATTCAACATCCATTTATGATAAAAACCGTCCAGAGGGTGGAAATAGAAGGGACATATCTCAACATAATAAAAGCTATATATGACAAACCCACAGCAAACATCCTCAACAGTGTAAAACTGAAAGCATTTCCCCTAAAGTCAGGAACAAGACAAGGGTGCCCACTCTCACCACTACTATTCAACACAGTTCTGGAAGTTTTAGCTACAGCAATCAGAGCAGAAAAAGACATAAAAGGAATACAAATTGGAAAAGAAGAAGTAAAACTTTCACTGTTTGCTGATGACATGATCCTCTACACAGAAAACCCTAAAGACTCTACCAGAAAATTACTAGAGCTAATCAATGAATACAGTAAAGTTGCAGGATATAAAATCAACACACAGAAATCCCTTGCATTCCTATATACTAATAATGAGAAAATAGAAAGAGAAATTAAGGAAACTATTCCATTCACTGTTGCAATGAAAAGAATTAAATACTTAGGAATATATCTACCTAAGGAAACAAAAGACTTGTACATAGAAAACTATAAAACAATAGTGAAAGTAATCAAAGAGGACACTAATAGATGGAGAAATATACCGTGTTCGTGGATTGGAAGAATACATATTGTAAAAAGAAGTATACTACCCAAAGTAATTTATACATTCAATGCAATCCCTATCAAGCTACCAACGATATTTTTCACAGAACTAGAACAAATAATCTCACAATTTGTATGGAAATACAAAAAACCTCGAATAGCCAAAGCAATCTTGAGGAAGAAAAATGGAACTGGAGGAATTAACCTGCCGGACTTCAGGTTCTACTACAAAGCCACAGTCATCAAGACAGTATGGTACTGGCATAAAGACAGAAATATAGATCAATGGAACAAAATAGAAAGCCCAGAGATAAATCCACGAACCTATGGACACCTCATCTTTGACAAAGGAGGCAAGAATATAAAATGGAGAAAAGACAGGCTCTTTAACAAGTGGTTCTGGGAAAACTGGTCAGTCACTTGTAAAAGAATGAAACTAGAACACTTCCTAACACCATATACCAAAATAAACTCAAAATGGATTACAGAGCTAAATGTAAGACCAGAAACTATAAAACTCCTAGAGGAGAACGTAGGCAAAACACTCTCTGACATAAATCACAGCAGGATCCTCCAAAACCCACCTCCCAGAATATTGGAAATAAAAGCAAAAATAAACAAATGGGATCTAATTAAAATCAAAAGCTTCTGCACAGCAAAGGAAACTACAAGCAAGGTGAAGACAGCATTCAGAATGGGAGAAAATAATAGCAAATAAAGCAACTGATAAAGGATTAATCTCCAAAATATACAAGCAGCTCCTGTAGCTCAATTCCAGAAAAATAAATGACCCAATCAAAAAATGGGCCAAAGAACTAAACAGACATTTCTCCAAAGAAGACATACAGATGGCTAACAAACACATGAAAAAATGCTCAACATCCCTCATAATCAGAGAAATGCAAATCAAAACCACAATGAGATACCATTTCACGCCAGTCAGAATGGCTGCTATCCAATAGTCTACATGCAATAAATGCTGGAGAGGGTGTGGAGAGAAGGAACCCTCTCACACTGTTGATGGGAATGCAAACTAGTACAGCCACTATGGAGAACAGTGTGGAGATTCCTCAAAAAACTGGAAATAGAACTGCCATACGACCCAGCAATCGCACTTCTGGGCATACACACCGAGGAAACCAGAATTGAATGAGACACATGTACTCCAATGTTCATTGCAGCACTATTTATAATAGCCAGGACATGGAAGGAACCTAGATGTCCATCTGCAGACGAATGGATAAGAAAGCTGTGGTACAAATACACAATGGAGTATTACTCAGCCATTAAAAAGAATGCATTTGAACCAGTTCTAATGAGGTGGATGAACCTAGAGCCTATTATACAGAGTGAAGTAAGCCAGAAAGAAAAACACCAATAAAATATACTAACGCATATATATGGAATTTAGAAAGATGCAAATGATAACCCTGTATACGAGACAGCAAAAGAGACACAGATGTATAGAGCAGTCTTTGGGACTCTGTGGGAGAGGGTGAGGTGGGATGGTTTGGGAGAATGGCATTGAAACATGTATAGTATCATATGTGAAATGAATCGCTAGTTCAGGGTAGATGCATGTTACAGGATGCTTGGGGCTGGTATGCTGGGATGACCCAGAGGGAGGATAAGGGGAGGAGGGAGGTGGGAGCGGGGTTCGGGAGGGGGAACTCATGTACACCTGGGGGCGCATTCATGTCAATGTATGGCAAAACCAACCAATATAATATTGTAAAATAACTAGCCTCCAATAAAAACAAAAATAAAAAAACAATAAATTTAGTTCAGTCCTTTGATTTTCTCTTATATACAAAATGATCAGTTCTACAATAGCTCAGACAAATTTTGTGGATCCCAGGTTTACCCCGCTTCTAGTAAAGTATTTTTATTCTCTTTAATCTCTTAACTACATTTATTTACAATGAGAATGGTGTTTCAGTAAAAACTCTACTAGGTAAGATTCATGTGATTTGAGTCCTAATTTTGTCTTTTCTACTAAGTACAAATCCTCTGGAACCTTGGTATTTTCATGTAAACACTGCTATAAGTACAATCATACCCTGCAAGTATATTAACATTTAACAAGTATTTTCATAATCAAAAATAAATATTTTACATCTAATTAAATACAACAACTTTCAGGGAACATTTGTTGTTACCTACATTTTGACAATGCAGAAACAGATTCACCATGATTAAAGCCTGGGGGAGCTTCCTACATCATCATAGCAGACAGTCAAGCTAGATGAAATTCCACTTCTTTTTTATAAGATTATCTGTATGATTCATAAAAATTTGTCCACTCAACTTGCTCAATTACATATTCTTTTACAATTATATTGTGTTTTAATAACTTTTTCCTGAATAAATATTAAAATCATCTTGTCACTATTGGCTTAAATTTCATCAGTCCAAACAATGAGGACTATGGGTAAGGCAAAATCAAAGATGCAAAAATAAATAAAACATGGTCTTTTTCCTAAAGAATATTACAATCTAGTATAGGCAATAAAGTGTTGCTATGGAAGTTGAAGATTTCCATGTTATAAAGAAAGTGATAGAGTTAGGTTATCCTAGTTCCGAGATAGCAGACTCAGTGCTAAGCAAGGAACAAAGAGATGCAGTGGGTTGGATGGTGAACACCCGAGTTGACATCAGTCCAACAAGGAGCCAATATGTGGCTCTGGCCAAGAGTTGCCATCACAAAATATGGCCCCAGCGAGGCCAGTTTTCCAAATTTCTAAGGAATGCCAGAAATTTGGATTTTTACTAGAAATTTTATGATTTTTTAAAAATGTTGACGATCAATTTAATGTATAAAGCAGGTGGTGAAGAAGAAAAGTTCTTAAGTCCCATACACCCCGATCTCAAAAAACACTGGAATGATGTTCAGAATATGCAGCAGTACTAGAGATTCTGGGCACAATGATAGCAACAGGAATCACTCATCTTTTCCTCAACAGTGGTGACTAACACACTCCTGAGAGATGATAATCAAGATATTTATTCATTAATGCAGGCAATAAAGGGCTTCCCTGATGGCTCAGTGGTAAAGAACCTGCCTGCAATGCAGGAGCTGAAGGAGATACAGGTTAAGTCTTTGGGTTGTGAAGATTCCCTGGAGGGGGTCATGGCAACCCACTCGAATTCTCACTCTATGAGAATTCCATGGACACAGGAACCTGGTGTGCTACAGTCTATAGGCTTGCAAAGAGTCAAACATGACTGAAGTGACTTAACATGCATAAATAATAAAAATAACATAATTTTATTTTACTTACTATGTGTCAGGCTCTTCTAAATGCTCTGCATTTAGTTTCAAACAACTTCCCGAGATAGACATATTATCATCTCCATTTTAGAGATGAGTAAAACTGAGTCAAATAAAGATTCAGTTCAGTTCAGTCACTTAGTCTTGTCGGTCTCTTTGTGACCCCATGAATCACAGCACGCCAGTCCTCCCTGTCCATCACCAACTCCCAGAGTTCAGTCAAACTCATTTACATCGAGTTGGTGATGACATCCAGCCATCTCATTCTCTGTCGTCCCCTTCTCCTCCTGCCCCCAATCCCTCCCAGCATCAGTCTTTTCCAATGAGTCAACTCTTCCCATGAGGTGGCCAAACTGAACTGGACTGAATATATTCTGATTGCATATTAACATTACACAGAAATACACATTTTTAAATAATGATATTGTGTCCTGGGACCTTGATGAGTCCATTTTTTAGTCTAGTAGTTGTTTTTAGATCCTTTGGAAATTCTTTTCATGTCATCTGCAAAGACATTTTAATTTCTTTTATGATCTGATGCCTTTAACTAGCTCACATTTTCTCCCTTCCTTTCTTCCAAATACCCACTTTTCCCCTTCTCTTAATTTTTTTCTGTCTTGTTAGCTAGATCCCTAGTTTGATGTTGAAGTGATGAGTATTAACATTCATATCTTATATCTGATCTTAGGGGAAATGGATTTGGTTTTTCACCATTATGCCTAGTGTTAGTTGTAGGGTTTTTTTTTTTTTTTTGGCTATGTATCAGTTCAGTTCAGTCGCTCAGTCGTGTCCAACTCTTTGCGACCCCATGAATCACAGCACGCCAGGCCTCTCTGTCCATCACCAACACCCGGAGTTCACTCAAACTCATGTCCATTGAGTCAGTGATGCCATCCAGCCATCTCATTCTCTGTCGGCCCCTTCTCCTCCCGCCCCCTATCCTTCTCAGCATCAGAGTCTCTTCCAGTGAGTCAACTCTTCGCATGAGGTGGCCAAAGTATTGCAGTTTCAGCTTTAGCATCAGTCCTTCCAATGAACATCCAGGATTGATCTCCTTTAGAATGGACTGTTTGGATCTCCTTGCAGTCCAAGGGACTCTCAAGAGTCTTCTCCAGGACCACAGTTCAAAAGCATCAATTCTTCGGTGAGCAGCTTTCTTCACAGTCCAACTCTCACGTCCATACATGACCATGGGAAAAACCATAGGCTTGACTAGACGGACCTTTGTTGGCAATGTATCTGCTTTTTAATATGCTATCTAGGTTGGTCATAATTTTCCTTCCAAGGAGTAAGTGTCTTTTAATTTCATGGCTGCAATTAGCATCCACAGTGATTTTGGAACCCCTCAAAATAAAGTCTGACACTGTTTCCACTGTTTCCCCATCTATTTCCCATGAAGTGATGGGACGAGATGCCATGATCTTTGTTTTCTGAATGTTGAGCTTCAAGCCAACCTTTTCACTCTCCTCTTTCACTTTCATCAAGAGGCTTTTCAGTTCCTTCTCACTCTCTGCCATAAGGGTGGTGTCATCTGCATATCTGAGATTATTGATATTTCTCCCAGCAATCTCGATTCCAGCTTGTGCTTCTTCCAGCCCAGCATTCCTCATGATGTACTCTGCATAGAAGTTAAATAAGCAGGGAGACAATATACAACAATGACGTACTCCTTTTCCTATTTGGAACCAGTCTGTTGTTCCATGTCCAGTTCTAACTGTTGCTTCCTGCCCTGCATACAGGTTTCTCAAGAGGCAGGTCAGGTGGTCTGGTATTCCCATCTCTTTCAGAATTTTCCACAGTTTGTTTTGATCCACACAGTCAAAGGCTTTGGCCTAGTCAATGAAGCAGAAATAGATGTTTTTCTGGAACTCTCTTGCTTTCTCCATGATCCAGCTGATGTTGGCAATTTGATCTTTGGTGCCTCTGCTTTTTCTAAAGCCAGCTTGAACATCTGGAAGCTCATGGTTCACGTATTGCTGAAGTCTGGCTTGGAAAATTTTGAGCATGACTTTACTGGTGTGTGAGATGAGTGCAATTGTGCGGTAGTTTGAGCATTCTTTGGCATTGCCTTTGTTTGGGATTGGAATGAAGACTGACCTTTGCCAGTCCTGTGGCCACTGCTGAGTTTTCCAAATCTGCTGGCATATTGAGTGCAGTATTTTCACAGCATCTTCTTCTAGTACATAGCTTAAGGAAGAACATACCTTTGAGCAAGATGAGTTCTTTAGTTGTGTAGTCATTAGCTCTGGGCTTAAAAGAAATAATTTCTTAAGTGACTAAGTTGAAAGAATGTAGAAAAAAAAAAGAACATTTGTCTCATTCTTCTCTAGAGTCCTGGACCCCTTTCTCCTCCTGACTGCTCCAGACCCCTTTCTCCTCTTCAAGGGCCCTGGACCCCTTCCTACTTGAGGGCCCCAGTCTCCTTATCAACCTATTTAAAATTTAGCTCTCTCATTGCCCCCTTTTTCTTTTAGAAGAATATGGCTGTTGAGGGGAAAGCCGTGTCACTCTCATTCTGTAGATACTTCCTGCTGGCCAGGGGCACAGGCCCTAAATTGTTGAGGCAGCATATTTTCCTTACCCTTATATTGAGGGTCTCTGACCCAGGGACCCCGAATAATAGTTGGCAGAGATTGTGGCATTTGTATCAGCTTGAACAACCATTTGTAACCTAAAAGTTTTTGTGTGGCTAGAAACCAATCCAGCTACACAATTACAGACATAGGGAGCAAACAGCAAAAGCAAAAAAAAAAAAACATAATTAAAATGAAAAGTTACATTATGTACATAGTTACATCAGTTCATTTTAGGATTGTTAGATGCCATTAGACTAAGAAGATGTGTCACATATGATTGTTGCTGGTGAAGGTATTTGCAAAGTTAAAGAAAGTTTTTTCCTTGAAGCAGAGAAATCCACCATGTGAAGCCTTCAATTGATGAGGAGGCGAGCTCTCTGCAGACCCAGCAATTAGACTTATTGTGGAGGCTGGGTCAGGAGTCATCTCCAGAGTTCTTGTAATATCTGTTGAAAGGCTGAAAGCTGAGTCACCCAGTTAGTTAATTCTTGAGCTTCAGGATCTATGTTAATATCTGCTTATGTGTGCAAAAACGGTATGCTTTAGAGAGATTTCAAAAGGAGACAGTTCTTTTTTCTCAGGGACAGTTTGAGCCCTCATTAAAATTATGGGTAAAACTTTACACCTTCCAGAATAATGGAAATAAAAGCAAAAATAAACAAATGGGACTTAATTAAACTTAAAAGGTTTTGTACAACAAAGGAACCTGTAAGCAAGGTGAAAGGACAGCCTTCAGAATGGGAGAAAATAATAGCAAGTGAAGCAACTGACGAATTAATCTCAAAAATATACAAGCAACGCCTGCAGCTCAATTTCAGGAAAATAAACGACCCAATCAAAAAGTGGGCCAAAGAACTAAACAGACATTTCTCCAAAGAAGACATACAGAAGGCTAACAAACACTCATTATCAGAGAAATGCAAATCAAAACCACAATGAGGTACCATCTCACACCGGTAAGAATGACTGCTATCCAAAAGTCTACAAACAATAAATGTTGGAGAGGGTGCGGAGAAAAAAGAACCCTCTTACACTGTTGGTGGGAATGCAAACTAGTACAGCCACTATGGAGAACAGTGTAGAGATTCTTTAAAAAACTGGAAATAGAACTGCCATACGACCCAGCAATCCCACTCTTGGGCACACACACTGAGGAAACCAGAATTGAAAGAGACACATGTATCCCAATGTTCATCCCATCACTGTTTACAATAGCCAGGACATGGAAGCATCCTAGATGGCCATTGGGAGACGAATGGATAAGAAATCTGTGGAACATAGACACAATGGAATATTCAGTTCAGTTCAGTACAGTTCAGTCGCTCAGTCGTGTCCGACTCTCCGCGACCCCATGAATCAGAGCACACCAGGCCTCCCTGTCCATCACCAACTCCCGGAGTACACTCAAACTCATGTCCACAGAGTCGGTGATGCCATCCAGCCATCTCATTCTCCGTCGTCCCCTTCTCCTCCTGCCCCCAACCTTTCCCAGCATCAGAGTCTTTTCCAGTGAGTCAACTCGTCGCATGAGGTGGCCAAAGTATTGCAGTTTCAGCTTTAGCATCAGTCCCTCCAATGAACATCCAGGATTGATCTCCTTTAGAATGGACTGGTTGGATCTCCTTGCAGTATAAGGGACTCTCAAGAGTCTTCTCCAACACCACAGTTCACAAGCATCGATTCTTCGGCGATCAGCCTTACTCAGCTATTAAAAACAATGCATTTGAATCAGTTCTAATGAGATGGTGAAACTGGAGCCTATTATACAGAGCAAAGTAAGCCAGAAAGAAAAACACCAATATAGTATACTAACGCATATATATGGAATTTAGAAAGATGGTAACGATAACCTTGTATACGAGACAACAAAAGAGACACAGATGTAAAGAACAGACTTTTGGACTCTGTGAGAGAAGGCAAGGGTGGGATGATTTGAGAGAACAGCATTGAAACATGTATTGTATCATATGTGAAATAGATAGCCAGTCCAGGTTTGATGCATGAGACATGGTGCTCGGGGCTGATGCACTGGGATGACCCTGAGTGATGGGATGGGGAGGGAGGTTGGAAGGGGGGTTCAGGATGGGGAACACATGTACACCCATGGTTGATTCATGTCAATGTATGGCAAAAACCACTACAATATAGTAAAGTAATTAGCCTCCAGTTAAAATAAATAAATTAATTTTAGAAAGAAAACAAATAGCAAAATAACAGAAAAAATATTATAATTTATCATCATATTATTAATACAAGGTTATTACAAGATATCGACTATAATTCCCTGTGTTATATAGTAAAACTTTTTTGCTTGTTGCATATCTATATTTTTTAAAATTAGAAATCTATCATCTTATTCATGCTAAGTCAAATAAGTGGAATCAAAATGTCACAAAATTTTTAGTTAGGCAAAAATTCATGTTTTCTAAAATATATACATTATATATATGTGCCAGTGCCAAGTCACTTCAGTCATGTCTGACTCTTTGTGACCCCGTAGATTGTAGCCCACCAGGATCCTCTGTCCATGCGATTCACCAGGCAAGAATACTGGAGTAAATTACCGTTTCCTTCTCCATATATATATGTATACAAAAGCTTTTCTACTATGCTTGACAAAGGCTTGAGAAAGAACATCAGAAAAAAAAAAAAGAGATGGAGATATTGGAAAACATAAACTAAATGAAATGGGAACACTGAATATGAAATAGGAAAACTGAACAAATTAGATAAAAGTAAAAGATTTTCATGTAGTCCAGTTGTTTTATAAGCATGGCTGCTCATTAGAAACATATTTGGAGCTCTGGGGAAATAAAAGAAAGAAAAGAAAAGCAATACCTGGGCATTTATATCTTTTCAAAAAATTTCTAGATAATTCTGATATGCATCTGGATTTTAAAAAGTGATTACAGGGTTTTTTTAAATTAAATTATAGTTTTGGTGATTTAGAGCTCTATTAATTTTCTGTTGACCAACCTTGATACAATGGTATTAAGTGAGAGTGTGTGCGTTAGTCTCTCAGTTGTGTCCGACCCTTTGTGACTCCACAGACTATAACCTTCCAGGTCTCTGTGTCCATGTGATTCTCCAGGCAAGAATACTGGAGTGGATTGCCATTCCCTTCTCCGATTAAGTAAGTAATAGTTACATAATCACAATAATAAAATATGCTTAACTATTTTCACAATCAATAGGCAAACAAAAGATAAAAGATAATTACAACTGCAAGATATAATGGAAACATAATCTAACAATATAAAATAATTACATCTGGTTTGGGTGGTCAAGCAGAGTGACGTGGTAAGTGGAAGTGCATACATGTAAATGTTTTCATCTGCCCAGCCAGTATATGTCTTTTGGTTGGTTTATTTAATCTATTTACATTTAAGGTAATTATCAGTATGTATGGGTTTGAGAGTTGGACCATAAAAAAGGTTGAGGGCCAAAGAATTGATGCTTTCAAACTGTGGTGCTGGAGAAGACCCTTGAGAGTCGCTTTTACAGTAAGAAGACCAAACCAGTCAATCCTAAAGGAAATCAACCCTGAATAGTCATTGAAAGGCTAAAGCTGAAGCTGCAATAGTTTGGCCACTTTATAAGAAGGTGGACTCATTGGAAAAGACATTATTGACGGGAAAGTTTGAGGGCAGGAAGAAAAGGAGGTGATAGAGGATGAGATGGTTAGATGGCATCACTGGTGGGACATGAATTTGATCAAACTCCAAGAAATGGTGAAATTTAGGGAAGCCTGGCATGCTGCAGTCCATGGGATCACAGAGTCAGACACATCTGAGCAATTGAACAACAATGATCCTATCACCATTTAAAAAATTGTTATGAGTTTATTTTCTGTAGGTCTTTCCCTTCTCTTGTGTTTCCTATCTAGAGTTTTTTTTTTTTTTTTTTTAGCATTTGTTGTAAAACTGGTTTGGTGGTGCTGAATTCTTTTAACTTTCACTTGTCTGGAAATCTTTTGATTTTTCCACCAAATCTGAATGAGTATTCCTAGGTAGAGTATTCTTGGTTGTAAGTTCTTAACTTTCATAATTTTAAATATATCATTAAATTCCCTTCTGGCTTGTAGAGTTTCTGTTGAGAAATCAGCAGATAGCCTAATGGGAGTTCCCTTGTATGTTGGCATTTTTCTCTTGTTGCTTTTAATATTTTATCTTTATCTTTAATTTTTGTCAGTTTGATTACTATGTGACTCAGTGTGTTCCTCCTTGGGTTTATCCTGCCTGGGACTCTCTGTGATTCCTGGACTTCGTTGACTATTTCCTTTTCCATGTTAGGGAAGTTTTCAGCTATTATCTCTTTAAATATTTTCTTAGATACTTTCTCTCTCTCTTCTGCTTCTGGGACCCCTATAATGCGAATGTTGTTGCATTTAATGTTGTCCCAAAGGTCTCTTAGGCTGTCTTCATTTCTTTTCATTCCTTTTTCTATATTCTGTTCTGCAGCAGTGATTTCCAGTGTTCTGTCCTCCAGGTCATTTATCTGTTCTTCTCCCTCAGTTATTCTGCTATTGATTTTTTCTAGTGCATTATTCACCTCTTTTTCTTTGTTCTTTAGTTCTTGTAGGTCTTTGGTAAACATTTCTTGCATCTTGTTCATTGTTTTCCTGAGATCTTGGGTCATCTTCTCTATCGTTATTCTGAATTCTTTTTCCTGGAAGTTTGCCTGTCTCCACTTCACTTAGTTGTTTTTCTGGGGTTTTATCTTGTGTCTTCATCTGGGACATAACTTTCTGCTTTTTAATCGTGATTAAGTTTCTGTAATGTGGTTTTTGGTTTAGCCACTGTGGGACTGTGGTTCTTCTTGCTTCTTCTGTCTGCCCTGTGATGAAGGAGGCTAAGAGGCTTGTGTAAGCTTCCTGATGGGAGGAACCTGTGGTGGGAAAAACTAACAAACTTGCTTTGATGGGCAGGCCCTTGCACAGTAAAGCTTTAATCCAGTTATCTGCTGATGGTTGGGTTACACTTCTTCCCTGGTAGTTGTTTGGCCTGAGGTCTACAGGTTCTGTGATAGGGTTATTGGTGACCTCAAAGAGGGCTTCCACCAAGAGGGAATTCCCGGACTGCTGCTGCTAGTGCCCCCATCCCTGTGGTGAGCGCCTGGTGACCCATGCTTCCACAGGAGACCCTTCAGAACAGCAGGTGGCTTTGGCTCCGTCTCCTGTGGGGCCATTGCTTCTTTCCTCTGGGTCTTGGTGTATGCAAGGTTTTGTTTGCACCTTCCAAGACTAGAGTCTCTGTTTGTTCCAATCCTGTAGAAATTCTATAATCAAACCCCACTGGCCTTCAGGGTCATATTCTCTGGGGATTCCCAGACCTTTTGTCAGATACCCAGGCTGAGAAGCCTGGCATGGGGTTCAGAACCTTCACAAAACTGGGAGAACTTCTTTGGTATTATTGTTCTCCAGTTTCTGGGTCACCACCAACCTATCAGGTATGGGATTTGATTTTATTGTAATTGTGCCCCACCTATCATCTCACTGAAGCTTTTTTCTTTGTCTTTGAACATGGAGTATCTTCTTTTTCTTTTGATGGTTTCTTGCGTGTTCCTGTTGATGGTTGTTAAACAGCTAGTTGTGATTTTGGTGCTCTCATAGGAGGAGATATGCTCCCATCTTTCTACTCCAGTATCTCAAGTCAGAAGCCCTTGAATGTTGAGTTTTAAGCCAACCTTTTCACTCCCTTTTTTCACCTTCATCAAGAGGCTCTTTAGTTCCTTTTCACTTTCTGCCATTAGAGTTGTATCATCTGCACATCAGGTTGTTGATATTTCTCCCAGAAATTTTCATTCCAGCTGTGATTCATCCAGCCCAGCATTTCACATGATGTACACTGCATATAAGTTTATTAAAGTAGTGAGACAATTTATACCCTTAACGTTCTCCTTTCCCAATTTTGAATCAGTCCATGTCGAAGTAGACTCTATATTAAACTTTGTACCATATTCGAATAACTCACAATTATTGTCTCCTTTATCACAATTGGTAAACTGTTTAGTTGCCTCAGGAATCTCATTTAGGGCTTTGTAAAATAACTTTCAATATCACTAAAGTAGATTTATTTTCATTTACACACCTTTTCCTTCAAACCCTAAGGCAGTGATTAGTTTAGCCTAAGTACTACATAATTTCTTAAGAGCCAAGTACATATTTAGGTACTCCTTCTAGAATTAAGAATGTTTGAAGTCAAAAACCTAGGAACTATTTAGACCTCCAATATCCATTTGGGCAATCTAGGGTAAACATTACAGTGGTCCAAACTAGGATAATGGCTGACAGATGAAGGAAAATGAGCATACTACAGGTATATTTCAGAGGCAGACTTTGTAGATTGGTGATTTGATGTAGGAGTTAAAGGAGACAGAAGGATCAAATACAGTGGTAAGGTTTCTGAAACCCAAATGAAGAGGAGACTTGAGGGGGTTGGGGTTCTGTTTTGTGTATATAGAATCTAATGTCTTCTGGAAGTACGTAGCAAATATTAACCTTATGGGTCAGAATCAAAAAGATATTATAAAACAAAATGAAAAACGAAAAACCCTGACAGTGGTTAGATCATAAAGGAAAAGAGCAGAGATTGAAAAAAATAAGGAATAAGATAAAACTAAGAAAAATGATATTTAATGATTAAATATAGAGATCTAATCCCAGAAAGTGTCAGAAAATAAAGATGAGAAGGTGACAGAAAAAATGGGGAAAAGATGGCTTCATTGACATCAAAAGATAAAAACTGTATTAGTCATAAAAGAAGGGAGCATCTATAGGCCTACTAATGAAATGATAAATAAGGTTAGTATCAAAACTTTCCCAGTCCATTTTGTTTTTTGCAACCAGTTTACTGGGGGCGTTGGTAAGAGTAGTTTCAGTGGAAAAATGTGAGCAGCAATGAGACTGCAGTCAACAGAAGAGAAAAGGGAAGTGCTTAGTCCTGGGTCCACACACAATAAGCTTACTGGAAATGTCCACTACAGGACTGGAAAAGGTCAGTTTTCACTCCAATCCCAAAGAAAGGCAATGCCAAAGAATGCTCAAACTACCGCACAATTGCACTCATCTCACATGTTAGTAAAGACATGCTCAAAATCCTCCAAGCCAGGCTTCAGCAATACGTGAACTGTGAACTTCCAGATATTCAAGCTGGTTTTAGAAAAGGCAGAGGAACCAGAGATCAAATTGCCAACATCCACTGGATCAGAGAAAAAGCAAGAGAGTTCCAGAAAAACACCTATTTCTGCTTCATTGACTATGCCAAAGCTTTCGACTGTGTGGACACAATAAACTGTGGAAAATTCTTAAAGAGATGGGAATTCCAGATCACCTGACCTGCCTCTTGAGAAATCTGTATGCAGGTCAGGAAGCAACAGTTAGAACTGGACATGGAACAACAGACTGGTTCCAAATAGGAAAAGGAGTATGTCAAGGCTGTATATTGTCACCCTGCTTATTTAACTTCTATGCAGAGTACATCATGAGAAACACTGCGCTGGAGGAAGCACAAGTTGGAATCAAGATTTCCAGGAGAAATATCAATAACCTCAGATATGCAGATGACACCACCTTTATGGCAGAAAGTGAAGAGGAACCAAAGAGCATCTTGATGAAAGTAAAAGAGGATACTGAAAAAGTTGGCTTAAAGCTCAACATTCAGAAAACTAACATTGTGGCATCTGGTCCCATCACTTAATGGCAAATAGATGGGGAAACAGTGGAAACAATGGCTGACTTTATTTTTCTGGGCTCCAAAATCACTGCAGATGGTGATTGCAGCCATGAAATTAAAAGACGCTTACTCCTTGGAAGGAAAGTTATGACCAACTTAGACAGCATATTAAAAAGCAGAGAGATTACTTTGCCAACCAAGGAATATCTAGTCAAGGCTATGGTTTTTCCCATGGTCATGTATGGATGTGAGAGTTGGACTGTGAAGAAAGCTGATGGCTGAAGAATTGATGCTTTTGAACTTTGGTGTTGGAGAAGACTCTTGAGAGTCCCTTGGACTGCAAGGAGATCCAACCAGTCCATTTTAAAGGAGATCAGTCCTGGTTGTTCATTGGAAGGACTGATGTTGAAGCTGAAACTCTAATACTTTGGCCACCTGATGCGAAGTGCTGACTCATTGGAAAAGACCCTGATGCTGGGAAAGATTGAGGGCAGGAGGAGAAAGGGATGACAGGATGAGATGGCTAGATGGCATTACCGACTCAATGGCCACGGGTTTGGGTGGATTCCAGGAGTTGGTGATGGACAGGGAGGCCTGGTGTGCTGCAGTTCATGGGGTCACAAAGAGTCGGACATGACTGAGCAACTGAACTGAACTGAACTGAACAAAGTGGAGACAGGCAGAAGTGCAGCTAAAATGTATGAGAAAAGAAAATAGAGAAAATGGCCAATGAAAGAGTACATAGAGGTCCAAGAAAAGCTTATGTTGCTTTTAGGAAGGAAAGTCTTATAAGTATTTAAATGCTTAATGAAAGGAGTCAATAAAAAAGCAGACATTAAAGAGAGGAGTAAAAGCATAGGAGGCAAGAATATACAATGGGGCAAAGACAGCCTCTTCAATAAGTGGTGCTGGGAAAACTGGACAGCTACACGTAAAAGAATGAAATTAGAACACTTCTTAACACCATATACAAAGATAAACTCAAAATGTAAAACAAGAAACTGTAAAACTCTTAGAGGAAAACATAGGCAGAACATTTGATGACACAAATCAAAGCAAGATCCTCTATGACCCACTTCCTAGAATAATGGAAATAAAAACAAAAGTAAACAAGTGGGACCTAGTTAAACTTAAAAGTTTTTGCACAGCAAAGGAAACTATAAGCAAGGTGAAAAGACATCCCCTAGAATGGGAGAAAATAATATCAAATGAAACAGCTGACAAAGGATTAATTTCCAAACTATACAAGATCATATACCTCAATGCCAGAAAAACAAATAACCCGATCAAAAAGTGGGAAAAAGACCTAAACATACATTTTCCCAAAGAAGACATACAGATGGCTAACAAACACATGAAAAGATGCTCAACACCACTCGTTATTAGAGAAATGCAAATCAAAACTACAATGAGATATCACCCCACAGCAGTCAGAATGGCCATCATCAAAAAGTCTACAAACAAGAAATGCTGGGGAAGGTGTGGAGAAAAGGGAACCCTCTTGAACTGTTGGTGGGAATGTAAATTGATACAGCCACTACGGAAGTTGGTATGGAGATTCCTTAAAAAACTAGGAGTAAAACTACCATATGACCTAGCAATTCCATTCCTAGGCATATACCCTGAGAAATCCAAAATTGAAAAACACACATGTATCCCATTGTTCATTGCAGCACTACTTACAATAGCTGGAACATGGAAGCAACCTAGATGTCCATCAACAGATAAATGGATAAAGTGGTGGTACATATACACAATGGAATATTACTCAGTCATAAAAAGGAACATATTTGAGTCAGTTCTAATGAAGTGGATGAACCTAGAACCTATTATACAGAGTGATGTAAGTCAGAGAGAAAGATAAATATTGTATACTAACGCATATATTAAGAATCGATGCTTTTGAATTGTGGTGTTGGAGAAGACTCTTGAGAGTCCCTTATACTGCAAGGAGATCCAACCAGTCCATTCTAAAGGAGATCAATCCTGGATGTTCATTGGAGGGACTGATGCTAAAGCTGAAACTGCAATACTTTGGCCACCTCATGCGACGAGTTGACTCACTGGAAAAGACTCTGATGCTGGGAAAGGTTGGGGGCAGGAGGAGAAGGGGACGACGGAGAATGAGATGGCTGGATGGCATCACCGACTCTGTGGACATGAGTTTGAGTGTACTCCGGGAGTTGGTGATGGACAGGGAGGCCTGGCGTGCTGTGATTCATGGGGTCGCGGAGAGTCGGACACGACTGAGCGACTGAACTGAACTGAACTGAACTGAACGCATATATGCAAAATCTAGAAAAATGGTACTGATGAATTTATTTGCAGGGCAGCAAAGGAGAAACAGACATAGAGAATAGACTTACGGAAATGGGGAGAGGGGAGGAGAGAGTGAGATGTATATAGAGAGTAACATGGAAACTTACATTACCATGTGTAAAATAGACAGCCAACGGGAATTTGCTCTATGTCTCAAGAAACTCAAAGAGGGGCTCTGTATCAACCTAGAGGGGTGGGATGGGGAGGGAGATGGGAGGGAGATTCAAAAGGGAGAGGATATGTGTGTACCTATGGCTGATTCATGTTGCGTTTTGACAGAAAACAGCAAAATTCTGTAAAGCAATTATCCTTCAATTAAAAAATAAATAAATTTTTTTTTTAAAAGAGAGAGGAGAAAAAGGATAAAGCATGATCCCTGAAGGGGAAAAAAGGATGGAAACTAGAGTTGAAATGAAGGGGTAACTTTAACATATCTCCTTCCATAAGAGGAGGTAAAGAAGATAGAAAGTTAGAAGAGAGAAGAGGACAGATATGGAGGAAGAGAAGAATTAAGAGTAGGAAATACATAAGTGAATCGTCAACATTTAATGGGTGCTTTTTCAAATGATGCAACAGATCCTCAGAAAGATTAATTTCACCTAATGAGTGGCAGAATCTGAATTTAAAACCAATTTTAAATCTTGATATTTCTTATCCATTCTGGAGGTCAGGCAGTAGGGGATATGGAAAACCAAAGGTTTAAAAAGAATGCAAGTGGTTTGACATTGTCATAGCAACAATGAGAAAAAAGCAAGACAGGAAACAAAAATGTTGAGTGCCCATGGGAATTGAAGACATAAAGTTTTAGTAGCAGCAATCTGCACAAGGAAATTATTTTTCTCCAGCAAAGTTCCATTGGAGTTGTGAAAAATACAAGGTTGAGCTTTTGTAATCATACAGACTCAGGAAGACAATGACAAAAATAAGCTGATACTGGTGAACAAGAGGCTAAAATAATAAAACATGAAATCCAAGATTAACAATAAGATGGGAAATTTGGAAAGACTGACAAAGAACCTAGTCAAGGGATTTGGTATTCCTAGATGGAACTTTTTTAGATATTAACCTAGATATTAAGCTTGAGGTTAATATATTGACTAAAATAAAATGGGACTTGAGTAAGCACTTTCTAATAAATGAATGAATGAATGACAACCAGGCCCAATCATGTGGAAATATAAGGCCATAATGGACATTTGATTAAGATCTTTCCTTCATAAGTAATTCTAAATGGGTTTTTAAAAAATATCCAACAAGACCTGATGGTAACCCAATAGGTTGACATAATCAGAACAACTTTCCTAGATGAAATATTGTGTGTACTCCTTCAAAGTTTTCTCAAGAAAGCTAAGAGAAAGAAGAGCTTCTGCTGCTGACAATATAATGGCTCTGTACTCTCAACCCTTTCTGTCAGGAATTTTTTCATCATATGTATTCTCAAAATAAGGTATACCTTATTTCCAGGGTTAGCGTTACTTCTTTAAAACTTAGAATCTTCCAGTGTTTCCTCATAGCATAGCTAAAACATATTAATATTTCAAAAGAACTTTCCAAATATTAAAGAACAATATAAAAGAAAATAAAGAAAATTCAGAAACAGATAAAAGAATCAAAATTATAAAATATTCACTTTCTGTAGTCCTAGTAGTTAACTATATTTGTGTACTCTGATCTGCTCCATGTCTTACTTGAGACCTAGCCCAAATTATCTTCCCTTTAAGTTATCTGGATACCCAGATAAATAGGCATCATTTGGAGCTTATTTAAAAATTCCAGGGACTTCCCTGGTGGTCCAATGATTAAGAATCTGTGCTTCCATTGCTGGGGGTATGAGTTTGATCCCTGGTCAGGGAACTAAGATCCTACATCCATATAGTGATCCAGCCTAAATAAATAATAAATAAAAACGAGAACACTTTTTATGGTCTAGTAAATGATTCACTTCTTTTACCAAGCTGCTTCTGCAAACTCACCTTAGTCTTACACTAAGTTAGAGTCCCTGAGATCATTATGGACAAGGACCCAACTTGTGGAAAATGAGATATTCTATAGTCCATGGGGTCGCTAAGAGTCGGACACGACTGAGCGACGACTGCACTTTCACTTTTCACTTTCATGCATTGGAGAAGGAAATGGCAACCCACTCCAGCGTTCTTGCCTGGAGAATCCCAGGGACGGGGGAGCCTGGTGGGCTGCGTCTCTGGGGTCGCACAGGGTCGGACACGACTGCAGCGACTTAGCAGCAGCAGCAGCAGCAGCAGCATAGACACTATTCAGAGACCTAATTATTCTAAAAACTGGATCTTCATCTGCATATTTTTAAAGAATTTTAATCCTTGAACTGTATTGCATTTTAAGAGGCTTCAACTGAATCTCTGGAGGTTTTGTTTTAATTATAAATACTTTTTATTATAAATGTGATAATAACTCATTGCAAAATTCAAAGATAAAATCAGAAACTCAATAAAATGGAAAACTAAAAAAAAAAAAATTAAATCCTTATTTTCCTCCTAAGTTTAGATTTTTGACAAGTAAACATTTTCAGAAAGAGTTGTTTTCCGGGGTGGGAGGCTTTCAAGATGGTGGGGAAATAAGATGGTGAAATCACCTTCTCCCCAACAAATATATCAAAAATTTATCTGCATGTGGAATACTCCACAGAACATATACTGAATGCTGGCAGAGGACCCCAGACTTCCAAAAAGGCAAACCAACCTCCTCAGAACGAGATAAGGCAAAAGATAAACACAAAAAACAAGACAAAATATTTGGGGATGGGGACCTGCTCCCCAGGAAGGGAGTCGTGAAGGAGGAAAGGTTTCCACACACTCTGAAGGCCTCTCACAAGGAGGAGTCTTGGGAGGGCATCAGAACCTCAGAGAGCAGTCAAACAGTGGGTACTCAGAAGGCAAAACAAAGAGAATTCACCACAGAGATTGTGCTGAAGGGCACTTTCCAGCTGAGAAGCGGCTCACACACTCACAGTTGCTTTAGAGAGTGGGTACAGAGACTTGGGTTTCAGGGGTCAGACCTCAGGAAGAGGACTGGGGTTGATTGCCATGAAGATACTGTGAGGAGGCTAGTGTGACACAGTGGAGGCAGGCCAGAGAAAAGCCTGGGCCCCAGAGAAGGAAAAAAATCATTCCCATGGGAAGGCTCTAACTCTGCACTCTAACTCCACCCACTAGCAGAAAAAAGGACCCCACCTTAGCGAATTCCAAAGAAGAAGGGTGAGCCAGCTGTGCTCTGCAGCTCCAGAGGTAGAGAAGTAGGCTTGAGTGCCAAAGGTGGAAGGTGGGGGGCTGCTACAATTTTGGTCCCAGGGATTGCAGCTACCACCAAACTATGAGTGGCTGCAGGTCACTGCCCATGTCTTCCTGGGAGCCTAAGTGACTTGGCTCTACCAAGTGTGTCATAACCCAAGACCAACTCTCCTGGGGAATTGCGAGACCTGCCTCAGATTGTGGCAACCTCCCACAGGTACCAGCCATGGCAGACAATACCAACACAGCCCAGCTGTGTCTGCTGTACCCCTCCCTCTCCCCACTTAAAACTGAGCAATTGGACCCTAAGAAGAGGCTATTTAAACTCCCTCATGTCTGGGCAGAGAACACGCCCTGGAAAGGAACATATAGCAGAAGTGTGTCTAATCGGAACACCAGGAGCTCTGTGAGTAAAGAAAAGAGGGAGAAACTGCCCTTGCAGTTGCAGGTAAGTGGATTAAATCCCCACAATTAACCTGAGACTGTGGAATGTGGGGACAGTTGTAGACTTTGAGAGCAAGTACAAGCTGGATCAAGGCAAGATCTGAGACTGAGCTGACCCCACACAGTCCACAAAGAGGTCCAGTTCAGTTCAGTTCAGTCGCTCAGTCGTGTCCGACTCTTTGCGACTCCATGAATCACAGCACGCCAGGCCTCCCTGTCCATCACCAACTCCCAGAGTTCACTCAAACTCATGTCCACAGAGTCGGTGATGCCATCCAGCCATCTCATTCTCTGTCGGCCACGTCTCCTCCCACCCCCAATCCCTCCCAGCATCAGTCTTTTCCAGTGAGTCAGCTCATCACATGAGGTGGCCAAAGTATGGCAGTTTCAGCTTTAGCATCAGTCCTTCCAATGAACACCCAGGATTGATCTCCTTTAGAATGGACTGGTTGGATCTCCTTGCAGTCCAAGGGACTCTCAAGAGTCTTCTCCAACACCACAGTTCAAAAGCATCAATTCTTCGGCGATCAGCTTTCTTCACAGTCCAACTCGCACATCCATACATGACCAAGGGAAAAACCACAGCCTTGACTAGACAGACCTTGGTTGGAAAAGTAATGTCTCTGCTTTTTAATATGCTATCTATTTTGGTCATAACTTTCCTTCCAAGGAGTAAGCGTCTTTTAATTTCATGGCTGCAATCAGCATCCACAGTGATTTTGAAGCCCCCCAAAAATAAAGTCTGACACTGTTTCCACTGTTTCCCCATCTATTTCCCATGAAGTGATGGGACTAGATGCCATGATCTTTGTTTTCTGAATGTTGAGCTTCAAGCCAACCTTTTTACTCTCCTCTTTCACTTTCATCAAGAGGCTTTTGAGTTTCTCTTCACTTTCTGCCATAAGGGTGGTGTCATCTGCATATCTGAGGTTATTGATATTTCTCCCGGCCATCTTGATTCCAGCTTGTGCTTCTTCCAGCCCAGCATTCCTCATGATGTACTCTGCATATAAGTTAATTAAGCAGGGCGACAATATACAGCCTTTATTGGTTTTGGACAAATACCTCTGGAATGAAGTTTTCCTTATAAACATTAAAAGATAATAAAATAAATTTATTCTTCTGTAGAGAAGTGAAGTGAAAATTGCTCAGTCGTGTCTGACCCTTTGCAACCCCATACAACCTACGGAATTCTCTAGGTCAGAATACTGGAATGGGCAGCCTTTCTCTTCTTCAGGGGATCTTCCCAACCCAAAGTGGGTAGTTACATGTAAAAGAATGAAATTAGAATACTTCCTAACACCATATACAGAAATAAACTAAAAATAAACCAAAGGCTTAAATGTATGACCAAAAACTATAAAACTCTAAAACATAGGTAGAGCACTCTTTGGTATAAATCACAGCAAGATCCTCTATAATCCACCTCCTAAAGTAATGGAAATAAACACAAAAAATAAACAAATGGGACCTAATTAAACTTGAAAGATTTTGCACATGAAAGAAACTGTAAAGAAGGTAAAAAGACAACCCTCAGAATGGGAGAAGATAATAGCAAATGAAACAACTGACAAAGGAATCTCCAAATATATAATAAAAAATAATATATATATAAAATATATAAATTATAATATAATTTAATTATAATATAATTAATTATATATAATATAATATATTTATATATTATATACATATAATATATAAATATATAATCTCCAAATTATATAAGCAGCTCATGTAGCTCAATTCCAGAAAAACAGACAACCCAATAAAAAAGTCGACAGAAAACCCAAGCAGACATTTCTGCATAGAAGACATACAGATGACAAGATACTCAACATTGTTCATTATTAGAGAAATGCAAATCAAAGCTACGAGTTATCACCTCACACCAGTCAGAATTCAGTTCAGTCGCTCAGCCGTGTCCGACTCTTTGTGACCCCATGGACTGCAGCATGCCAGGCTTCACTGTCCAACACCAACTTCTGGAGCTTGCTCAAACTCATCTGCAGCGAGTCAGTGATGCCATCCAACCATCTCATCCTTCCTCTGTCATCCCCTTCTCCTCCTGCTTTCAACCTTTCCCAACATCAGGTTCTTTTTCAATGAGTCAGTTCTTTGCATCAGGTGGCCAGTCAGAATGGCTATCATTTAAAAAAAGCTGCAAACAATTAATGCTGGAGAGAGTGTAGAGCAAAGGGAACTCTCTTGCCCTATTAGTGGGAATATGAATTGATACAGCCAGTATGGAAAACATGCTTTCTCCATAACATATATTTCTCCATAATAACATGGAGTATGGTTATTGCTTTAGGAAACTAGGAATGACTACTGTATGTGTGTGTGTGTGCTCAGTCATGCCCAACTCTGTGACCCCATGGACTCTAGACTGCCAGGCTCCTTTTTCTATGGGATTTTCCAGACAAGAATAATGGAATGGGTTGCTATTTCTTACTCCAGGGGATCTTCCCAACTCAGGAATCAAATCTGCATCTCTTGCGTCTCCTGCATTGGCAGGTGGATTCTTTACCACTAGTGCCCCCTGGAAGCCCCATGACTACCGTATGACTCAACAATCTCAATACTCGGCATATACGCTGAGGAAACCACAATTGAAAAAAAACACACAAGTACACCCAATGTTCATTGCAGCACTGTTTACAATAGTTAGGACGCAGAAGCAGTCTAAATGTCCAGTGACAGAAGAAAGCATAAAGAAGATGTCGTACATATATTCAGTTCAGTTCAGTTCAGTCGCTCAGTCGTGTCCGACTCTCCGCGACCCCATGAATCACAGCAGGCCAGGCCTCCCTGTCCATCACCAACTCCCGGAGTACACTCAAACCCATGTCCACAGAGCCGGCGATGCCACAGCTATAAAAAGGGATGCATTTGAGTCAATTCTAATGAGGTGGATGAAATTAGAACCTATTATACAGAGTGAATTAAGTCAGAAAGAGACAATATCATATATTAATGCATATATATTTGGAATCTAGAAAGATGAAACTTACAATCCTATTTGCAGGCAGCAAAGGAGACACTGACATAAAGAACAGATTTTTGGACACAGTAGGTGAAAGAGAGGGTGGGATTATTTGAGAGAGAAGCATTGAAACATATACATTACCATATGTAAAATAGATAGCTAGTGGGAATTTGCTGTGTGATTCAGGGAACCCTAATCCTGTGCTCTGTGACAACCTTAAGGGGTTGGATGGGGTGGAAGGTGAGATGGAGGTTCAAGAGGGAGGAGACATATGGCTGATTCATGTTGAAGGATGGCAGAAATCATCACAACATTATAATTTTCTTCCAATTAAAAATAAAATAAAAATGTAAAAAAATAGTTTAGAATTACTGTAAATAATTATTGTAATGGCTCATTTTCTAATATAAGTTCTTTAATAATTGTTTCCAGATTTAATGTGTCAATACTAATTAACACCATACATCTTAAATAATGAACACCTAGAATCAGTCAGTCCTTGGTTTAGAAGCTCTCAGATAAATAAATTGCTTATTGTTCCATGGAATACAAACATAATACATTATAAAAAGCTGTAAACATGTGTTACATGAATGAAAAGTATCATTGGGATCATCTTCCTATTGAGGCGGCTGAGTCTTTGAAAGATGCAATAATTTATCTGTCTTCACACATGGAAAGTAGTAGAATTCAATCTGCTGTTTGAAATCATTCTTTCATTTCTTAATTTTACTTGTAAACTTTACAGGAACAAAATACCAAAAACTAAAAATGTTATCCTTAAGAATACTAAGTTCTGAGGAGCTTTATAAAAAAGCAGCGAGAAATTTGAGTCTTTTTTAAAAACTTCACATTCCAACCCAAGTGGCATTTCAGTCCTTTGAAGAGAAACTAAGCATAAATGGAAAATAAAGATACATTTTTTTGGAAGTTACAGAGTCAGAATTTTGCTTACTATAAGAGGGTAAAAGGGGATAGGCTCTTTAGAAAAGTGTCATGTATCTTATCCTCAAGCGATTAGATAGTCAGGTGTTAGGGATGACCCAGATTGTTTTCAGTTCTACTATCATTGATTCTCAACACTTTTGCAATAAGATAACATAGATATGCACTGGTCATAACAAACATCCTCTTCCAACAATGCAAGAGAAGACTCTACACATGGAACATCACCAGATGGTCAATACTGAAATCAGATTGATTATATTCTTTGCAGCCAAAGATTGGGAAGTTCTATATAATCAGCAAAAATAAGACCAGGAGCTGACTGTGGCTCAGATCATGAACTCCTTAGTGCCAAATTCATACTTAAATTGAAGAAAGTAGGGAAAACCTCTAGACCATTCAGATGTGACCTAAATCAAATCCCTTATGATTATACAGTGGAAGTGAGAAATAGATTTAAGGGACTAGATCTGATAGAGTGCCTGAAGAACTATGGGCAGAGATTCGTGACTTTGCACAAGAGGGAGTGATCAAGACCGTCGTCAAGAAAAATAAATGCAAAAAGGCAAAATGGTTGTCTGATGAGGTCTTACAAACAGCTGAAAAAAGAAGAGAAGTGAAAGGCAAAGGAGAAAAGGAAAGATATAAGCATCTGAATGCAGAGTTCCAAAGAATAGCAAGGAGAGATAAGAAAGCCTTCCTCAGTGATCAGTGCAAAGAAATACAGGAAAACAATAGAATGGGAAAGACTAGAGAACTCTATAGAAAATTAGAGATAGCAAGGGAACATTTCATGCCAAGATGGGCACAATAAAGCACCTAACAGAAACAGAAGATATTAAGAAGAGGTGGTAAGAATAGAGAGAAGAACTGTACAAAAGAAGAACTTCATGACCCAGATAACCACGATGGTGTGATCACTCACCTAGAGCCAGACATCCTGGAATGAGAAGTCAAGTGGGCTTTAGGAAGAATCACTACAAACAAAACTAGTGGAAGTGATGCATATCTTTTGTTGTAAAAACTGTGTACTATAAAAACATATTGCTGGTTTTTCTGTTTTCCTAAGAGTGAACTATCAACATTTGGTCCACACTTATCTTGGGGAGAAGGTGACTTTTACAGATTTTTTAAAAAAACTGGGTCATCTGAAATTCTTAACTAAAATCATGGAAGGTGGAGGAGAAAACACAGTTCTGCTATGGTCTCAGGAGTAGTAAAATCTAATCCAGGATGAAATTAAATAGCTAGTAATAAAAATTTCAGAAAGCTAATGATGTGCATACTAATTATTTTTTTCCTCTAATCCATCACTTGCAGCTACAAGTTTAATTTCAGATTAACTTGTTCTCTTACTCAAATATTTCTATCGTTTGATCCCACTGACAATAACAGGATGCTACTTGATAAACCACAAAAGTGGGTCCCTTCTTCACAAAGTGTAACCTGGTTTCCTTGCGGAAAGGACTCATCTCCATCTGCTAATACTCATCATACACAGCAATGACCCAATTCTTTCTTACATTTTTAGCTGTCTTCTCCAGTAGATTAAGGAGTCTACTCTCTATTTTCCACTATTTCAAACACACTACACTGGTCTACCATTGTGCCTCACACATGGTATTTTCTTAACTTTAATGAAAACTCACATACTACAAGTCTTGACTACAGCATGCCTCCCTGTCTACATTCAGAATGATCTGTGAGAATAACAGAAGCTGAAGCTGGGTACAGACATGTTAGAAATAATGAGAAACGCTACATGTTGGCAAATGAGTTGTTTATCACTTTAAAATATAACTTGAAAATGACTTCTCACCTTTAATCATTTAAGCTCAAAACATTTTTTGTTTGAATGAAATAAAAGCTTGAGAAAAATAGATTTGGCTCTCAATAACAACTAAAGTAGGCTTAAAAATTTTAATATCATATTTATGCTTCAAATGAAGTTATTTTAAATTATTAATCAAACCAAATACTCTTTCCTAATGCAAATTCAGAATTTAGTTTTTATTACATTTTTATACTCAATGTGTCATAGACAGTTTCTTCACAAACTTCCCCAATGCAGACATAAAGCAAGTATAACCATGTTGTTCTAATTCATTTTGGCACTCAAATAGTTGGCATAAAATAATAAAAAGCTTTGCTGTTGATATTTAGGTAAATAATATTTTGATTATTAATTTCATACCTCCTTCAGAAGGTCCCCTTCATCATTCATCTCACAATTTTACTTAAGTTGGCTTTGGAAACCACAATATCCTTAACAAATGTGTTCAACATGTATTTATATGTATACCCCAAACAAACACTGTGGATGATGTATTGCATGGAGGTTTTTTCCAGAGGAATCTGGCCGTTAACAAAAGATAAACACCAGACTCTGATGTGTCATGCCCAAGGCACAGGACACCAGAAATGCACTAGAAAAGTCTAATCACAAATGCTCATTTATGCCTGACTCTGCAAACAAAGGACATACAAAGCTTAAAACTATGCTGATCAACATTTTCTCCAACATACTGAAGTTTAGCTATATAACAATTGTATTCTGGAATAAAATCTATTGTCAGACTGAAACAATGAAATATTTATTAGGCAACTATGCTATCAAAGTCCACAGACAAAAGCACTGTTGGAAAATATACATGTGAGAGACCCAGATTTTCACTGATTTCCAACATCTACTCAGTTGTAATTTCCATTTTTCTTTTCTTTTCTAGCATCACTTTTGGTCTCTAAATTAACTCTAGTCTCTTGTAGGATTAATTATTGTCATCTTTCTTTAGCCTTTTCAATTCTCCAAATACAAGTCTCTGAGGAACCCTGGTCATTCCAACTGTGTACAATGTACACAGAATCATCTACAAGCTGCCTTACATTGTCCCAGAATCAGTCAGAGAAAATAGGAGACACTTTCTCTTAAAGGGAGGTTGTTGCCTTCAACCTCAACTTCAAGACTCGTTGAGGGGGTGGTAGGAGGCACTTTCTGAATCCAGTCAAACTCTCTCTATCCTCCTCCATGCATGAAGTACAGTCTTCACAGCTGATCATTCCTGTCCAAGTCATCTAGGTATGAGGAAGTCCAGGCCAAACTCTAGCTGATCAGCTGGGCCTGACTCTTTTATTCTCTCTCTTTAGTTTCATAGTCATTATTTAATGTTTGCTGTAATCAACTCAAATTTTTCCTTTATTTCTTTGAAAATATTTTGATCATCATTGTTTTTCTTTCCTACCTTATGAATGTAACTTCTTAGTTTACACTCTTTGTTTCTTTCTAATCAAACTGCAATATTATATTCAAATATATTGTATATAACAGCTGCTATTTTGCCAACAAATTTTGATCTCTGTTATTAACTACTAAAATATATACCAGAAAGATTTTCATTTCTCTCTTAAAAATTAAATTAGGCGTATTTACCTGTTCACATGGTTGTTTTTCATAATTTATTCCAAATCTAAATTTGATCCTTTTTATAAAATTTAATAATACATACATTTATTTTCTGAGGGCTTTTCTGGTGGCTCAGCAGTAAAGAATTCGCTTACCAATGCAGGAGATGAGGGTTCAGTCCCTGGGTTGGGAAGATCCCCTGCAGAAGGAAATGGTTACCCATTCCAGTATTCTTATCTGGAAAATCCCATGGATAGAGAATCCTGGCAGGCTACAGTCCAGGGGTCGCAAAGAGCCAGACATGACTTAGTGGCTAAACAAAACAAAGCCCCAAAGTATTTATTTTGTGGTCTCACGATGAAGCCAAAAGTTACAGCCAAAGTTTACAGGTAATCTAAATTATTTCAAACACAACAATCTAAATACTTTTTGCATCCATAGCCATACTCTCTTTCCTTAAACCTCCAAATTAGTAACATTCTAATATCTGAGATAAAATGGAAAAATTGTGTAATGAGCAACTCATGATCAGAGAAATGCAAATCAAAACCACAATGAGGTACAATTTTACTCCAGTCAGAATGGCTGCTATCCAAAGTCTACAAGCAATAAATGCTGGAGAGGGTGTGGAGAAAAGGGAACCCTCTTACACTGTTGGTGGGAATGCAAACTAGTACAACCACTGTGGAAAACAGTGTGGAGATTCCTCAAAAAACTGGAAATAGAACTGCCATACCACCCAGCAATCGCACTCCTGGGCATACACACCGAGGAAACCAGAATTGAAAGAGACACATGTACTCCAATGTTCATTGCAGCACTGTTTATAATAGCCAGGACATGGAAGGAACCTAGATGTCCATCTGCAGACGAATGGATAAGAAAGCTTTGGTACATATACACAATAGAGTATTACTCAACATTTAAAAAGAATACATTTGAATCAGTTCTAATGAGGTGGATAAAACTGGAGCCTATTATACTGAGTGAAGTAAGCCAGAAAGACAAATACCAATACAGTATACTAACGCATGTATATGGAATTTAAAAAGATGGTAAAGATAACCCTGTATACGAGATAGCAAAAGAGACACAGATGTATAGAACAGTCTTTTGGACTCTGTGGGAGAGGGCGAGGGTGGGATGATTTGGGAGAATGGCATTGAAACATGTATATTATCATATGTGAAACGAATCACCAGTCAAGGTTCGATGTATGATGCAGGATGCTTGGGGCTGGTGCACTGGGATGAACCTGAGGGATGGTATGGAGGGGGGGAGGTGGGAGGTAGGTTCACGTTGGGGAACACATGTACACTCGGGGCGGATTCATGCCACTGTATGGAAAAACCAATACAATATTGTAAAGTAATTAGCCTACAATTAAAATGAATAAATTTTTTAAAAAGCAAAAAAAAAAAAAAAAAAAAAAAAAAAACAAAAACCCCCACAGAAACCAGAGTTGGTACATTTCTTTTTATTTTATTTTTTTAAATTTATTTTATTGGAGGCAAATTACCTTACATTAATATATTGGTTGGTTTTGCCATACATTGACACGAATCCGCCCCGGGTGTACATGTGTTCTCTTTCTTGAACCCCCCTCCCACCTCCCTCTTCCCCATATCCTCCCTCCAGATCATTCCCGTGCACCAGCCCCAAGCATCCTGTATCATGCGTCGATCCTGGACTGGTCACTTATGATAATATACATGCTACAATGCCGTTCTCCCCAATCATCCCACCTTCACCCTCTCCCACAGAGTCCCAAAGACTGTTCTATATGTGTATGTGTCTTTTGCAGTCTCGTATACAGGGTTCAGGTTACCATCTTTCTAAATTCCATATATATGCGTTAGTATACTGTATTGATGTTTTTCTTTCTGGCTTACTTCACTCTGTATAATTGGCTCCAATTTCATCCACCTCATTAAAACTGATTCAAATGCATTCTTTTTGATGGCTGAAAAATACTCCATTGTGTATATGTACCAAAGCTTTCTTATCCATTCATCTGCAGATGGACATCCAGGTTGCTTCCATGTCCTGGCTGTTATAAACAGTGCTGCAATGAACATTGGAGTACATGTGTCTCTTTCAATTCTGGTTTCCTCGGTGTGTATGCCCAGGAGTGCTATTGCTGGCTCATATGGCATATTGTAGAGTAATTAGCCTACAATTAAAATGAATAAATTTTTTAAAAAGTAAAAAAAAAAAAAAAAAAAACAACAACCAAAAAACAAAAAACACAAAAACCCCACAGAAACCAGAGTTGGTACATTTCTGACAAATAAATCAGATAAAGGATTAGATCTTACTTTTTAGAATTTTGTTGCTCTTCATTTATGAGTTTTCATGTCAAGCAGAGCAGTCTTACATGCCCAATAAAGAATAAGCTTCACATCATTAAGTCAGAGAGATCTTAATTCAGAGATTCTCATTTCTAATGACAATTTACTCACTGAGAACCTTTCAAATTCTGTTGTGCTCATTGGGCTTGTACAGTATCATCTAACCTCCTAATCAAATTATCATTTGCCCCTCTTTATTATGATTGGACTCCTCTGGCAGTAAACTTCAAGATTAACCATTTTAACAAGGTCCCTGACTAGAGAACTTTTAGTTTCTTCACCCACCCACCACCGATCTAGTTGTATACTGACTGTGGTTAATTTCAAAATTGGTGAGTCTAGTTTTGCTGATTATTTTATACATGCAATTTAATTAAATATTAATTAAACGAATATGAAGAAAGATAGTCAACATTTCTTCAACTCTAAACTGAACACTTTACAAAGACAAAAAATCATAACAAAAAGGGAGACAAAAGAAAAAGAATTGACTGGTATAAAGCAGTAAGACATATTGCACCTTTTAACAAACATCAGAGAGCTAACTCTACATAATCAATAGACAATGCAGTGTACCACATAAAACTTTCCAGAAATAAGAGAAAGGAAACAAGAAAGAGAAGAGAAAAGAAACCAAGACATGGAAAAAATGAAAAAGGAATTAAAAAAGAATAAGATGACCAATCCAGGAGGTTCAACATAAGAATAATAAGAGATTCAGAAAAAGATAATAGAGAAAATACAGGGGGGATGAATCTTCAAAAACACCGATTTCCAAGAATCAAAGGGCATGACTTTCGAGAATGAAAGGATGCACTGAATATCTACTGACATGGACTACAATTGATACAAGACTCACCATCATAAATTTTAAGAATGCTAATACATATAATAGGTAAGGAATAAAAATGAACTGAAGACTTATTACTCACAACACTGGAAGCTGGAAAACAATGAAGAAAGAATTTCAGAATCATATGCTAATATATTAACCCATAATTCTATACTGATTCAAAACTAATAATCAAGTGAAGAGCAAAATGAAGACATGTTTCACACACTACTCATAAACTTCTCTCAGAAAACTGATAAAGATATGTGTCTCTGAAATACAAAACCAATAGCGAGGAAAAGCATAGATTCAAGTAACAGGAGATCCAAATGGGGAAAGTAAAAATAATCTTCAGGAGATGGATAAGGTGAAACCTCAGAATGATAACTGAATATTAACAGTAAAGTGCAATCACATATGTTCAGCATAAAAAGCTGAAATAAAAAAGCAGCATAAAAAAGAAATAACTTATAAAAATAAATTAATAAAATGTTATTGTATATGACTGTGGGGAAATAATTGAGATTGAATTTCTAGTATATACAGTCAAAGAGGCATAGGAACCATAGACCAAGTTGCCAACATTCATTGGATCATTGAAGGAGAGAAAAGCAAGGGATCCAGAGAAAACAAGGGAGTTCCAGAAAAACAACTACTTCTGCCTCATTGACTATACTAAAACACTGTATGGATCACAAAAACTGTGGAAAATTATTAAAGAAATGGAAATACCAGACAACCTTACCTGTCTCTGAGAAACCTGTATGTAAGTCAAGAAGGAGCAGTTAGATCCAGACATGGAACAACAGACTGGTTCAAAATTGGGAGAGGAATACAACAAGGCTGTATCACCCTGCTTATTTAACATATATGCAAAGTTCGTCATACTATATTCTGGGCTGAGTGAATCAAAAGCTGGAATCAGATTGCCAGGAAAAATCAACAACCTCAGAAATGTGGATGATACCACTTTAATGACAGAAAGCGTAGAAGAACTAAAGAGCCTCTTGATGAGAATGAAAGGGAGGAGTGAAAAAGCTGGCTTAAAATTCAACATTAAAAAAACAAATGGTAACTGGCTCCATCACTTCATGACAAATAGAAGGGGAAAATTGGAAACTGACAGATTTTACTTTCTTGTGCTTCAAAATCACTGTGAAAGGTGATTGCAACCATGAAATTAAAAGACACTTGCTCCTTGGAAGGAAAGCCATGATAAATGTAGACATCAAATTAAAAAACAGAGATATCATTTTGTCAGCAAATCTCCATAAACTCAAAGCTATGCTTTTTCCAATAGTCATGTATGGATGTAAGATCTGGACCATAAAAAGGCTGAGCACTGAAGAATTGATGCTTTCTTTCTATCTTTTTAATGCTACAGTTAATTTTTTTAATATAAATTTATTTATTTTAATTGGAGGTTAATTACAATATTGAAGTGGTTTTGCCATACATTGACATGAATCCGCCATGGGTGTACATGTATTCCCCATCCTGAAGCCCTCTCCCACCTCCGTCCGCATCCCATCACTCTGGGTCATCCCAGTGCACCAGCCCTGAGCACCCTGTCTCATGCATCAAACCTGGACTGGCGATTCGTTTCACATATGATAATATACATCTTTCAGTGCCATTCTGCCAAATCATCCCACCCTTGCCCTCTCCCACAGAGTCCAAAATACTGTTCTATACAACTGTGTCTCTTTTGCTGTCTTGCACATAGGGTTAATGTTACCATCTTTCTAAATTCCATATATATGCGTTAGTATACTGTATTGGTGTTTTTATACCTCATTAGAACTGATGCAAATGTATTTTTTTAATTGCACAGTAATATTCCATTGTGTATATATACCACCGCTTTCTTACCTATTCGACTGCTGATTGTCATCTAGGTTGCTTCCATGTCCTGGCTATTATAAACAATGCTGTGATGAAAATTGGGGTACACATCTCTTTCAATTCTGCTTTCCTCGGTGTGTTTGCCCAGAAGTGGGATTGCTGGGTCATATGGCAGTTCTATTTCCAGTTTTTTAAGGAATCTCCACACTGTTCTCCATAGTGGCTGTGCTAGTTTGCATTCCCACCAACAGTGTAAGAGGGTTCCCTTTTCTCCACACCCTCTCCAGCATTTATTGCTTGTAGACTTTTGGATAGCAGACATTCTGACTGGTATGAAATGGTACCTCATTGTGGTTTTGATTTGCATTTCTCTGATAATGAGTGACGTTGAGCATCTTTTCCTGTGTTTGTTAGCCATCTTTATGTCTTCTTTGGTGAAATGTCTGTTTAGTTCTTTGGCCTAGTTTTTGATTGGGTCATTTATTTTTCTGGAATTGAGCTGCAGTAGTTGCTTGTATATTTTTGAGATTAATTCTTTGTCAGTTGCTTCATTTGCTATTATTTTCTCCCATTCTAAAGGCTGACTTTTCACCTTGCTTATAGCTTCCTTTGGTGAGCAAAAGCTTTTAAGTTTAATTAGGTTTTATTTGTTTATTTTTGCTTTTATTTCCAATACTCTGGGAAGTGGATCATAGAGGATTTTGCTGTGACTTATGTCGGAGAGTGTTTTGCCTATGTTTTCCTCTAGGAGTTTTATAATTTCTTGTCTTACATTTAGATTTATAATTCATTTTGAGTTTACTTTGTGTATGATGTTTGAATGTGTTCTAGTTTCATTCTTTTACAAGTGGTTGACCAGTTTGCCCAGCACCATTTGTTAAAGAGATTGTCTTTTCTCCGTTGTATATTCTTGCCTCCTTTATCGAAGATAAGATGACCATAGGTGTGTGGATTGATCTCTGGGCTTTCTATTTTGTTCCATTGATCTATATTTCGGTCTTTGTGCCTGTACCATACTGTCTTGATGACTGTAACTTTGTAGTAGAGCCTGAAGTCAGTCAGGTTGATTCCTCCAGTTCCATTCTTCTTTCTCAAGATTGCTTTGGCTATTTTTGGTTTTTTGTATTTCCATACAAATTGTGAAATTATTTGTTCTAGTTCAGTGAAAAATACCATTGGCAGCCTGATAGGGATTGCATTAAATCTGTAGATTGCTTTGGGTAGTATACTCATTTTCACTATATTGATTCTGCCAGTCCATGAACATGGTATATTTCTCCATCTATTTTTGTCCTCTTTGATTTCTTTCATCAGTGTTTTATATATATATATGTATATATATATACCCTATATATATTTAGGTCTTTTGTTTCTTTAGTTAGATATATTTCTAAGCATTTTTTCAGTTCAGTTCAGTTCAGTTGCTCAGTCGTGTTTGACTCTTTGCGACCTCATGAATCACAGCATGCCAGGCCTTCCTGTCCATCACCAACTCCCGGAGTTCACTCAAACTCATGACCATCGAGTCAGTGATGCCATCCAGCCATCTCATTCTCTGTTGTCCCTGTCTCCTCCTACCCCCAATCCTTCCCAGCATCAGAGCCTTTTCCAGTGAGTCAACTCTTCGCATGAGGTGGCCAAAGTATTGGAGTTTCAGCTTTAGCATCAGTCCTTCCAATGAACACCCAGGATTGATCTCCTTTAGAATGGACTGGTTGGATCTCCTTGCAGTCCAAGGGACTCTCAAGAGTCTTCTCCAGCACCACAGTTCAAAAGCATCAATTCTTTGGCCATCAGCTTTCTTCATAGTCCAACTCTCACACCCAAGCATTTTAGTCTTTTGATTATAGTGGTGAATGGGCTTGTTTCCTTAATTTTTATTTCTGTTTTCTCATTTTTAGTTGAGAAAACTAGAAGAATGCAAGGGACTTCTGTGTGTAGATTTTATATCCTGCAACTTTACTATATTCATTGATTAGCTCTAGTAATTTTCTGGTGGAGTCTTTAGGGTTTTCTATGTAGAGGATCATGTCATCTGCAAACAGTGAGAGTTTTACTTCTTCTTTTCCAATTTGGATTCCTGTTATGTCTTTTTCTGCTCTGATTGCTGTGGGCAAAACCTCCAAAACTATGTTGAATAATAGTTGTGAGAGTGGGCACCTGTCTTGTCTTCTTCCTGACTTTAGGGGAAACGCATTCAGTTTTCCACTATTGAGGATAATGTTTGCTGTGAGTTTGTCATATATAGCTTTTATTATGTTGAGGTACGTTCCTTCTATTCCTGCTTTCTGGAGGCTTTTTTTTTTTATCATAAATGGATGTTGAATTTTGTCAAAGGCTTTCTCTGCATCTATTGAGATAATCATATGGTTTTTATTTTTCATTTTGTTAATGTGGTGTATTACATTGATTGATTTGCCGATATTGAAGAATCCTTGCATCCCTGAGATAAAGCCCACTTGGTCATGATGTATGATCTTTTAAATATGTTGTTGGATTCTGTTTGCTAGGGTTTTGTGAAGAATTTTTGTATCTATGTTCATCAGTGATATTGGCCTCTAGTTTTCTTTTATTGTGTCATCTTTGTCTGGTTTTGGTATCAGGGTGATGGTGGCCTCATAGAATGAGTTAGGAAGTTTACCTTCCTCTGCAATTTTCTGGAAGAGTTTGAGTAGGATAGGTGTTAGCTCTTCTTAAAATTTTTGGTAGAATTCAGCTGTGAAGCCGTCTGGCCCTGGGCTTTTGTTTGCTGGAAGATTTCTGATTACAGTTTCAATTTCTGTGCTTGTGATGGGTTTGTTAAGATTTTCTATTTCTTTCTGGTTCAGTTTTGGAAAGTTGTACTTTTCTAAGAATTTGTCCATTTCTTCCATGTTGTCATTTGATTCTTCTTCCTTTATTTCTTGATGAGTCTGGCTAATGGTTTGTCAATTTTATTTACCCTCTCAAAGAACCAGCTTTGGCTTTGTTGATTTTTGCTATGGTCTCTTTCATTTCTTTTGCATTATTTCTGCCCTAATTTTTAAGATTTCTTTCCTTCTACTAGCCCTGGGGTTCTTAATTTCTTCCTTTTCTAGTTGCTTTAGGTGTACAGTTAGGTTATTTAGTTGACTTTTTCCTTGTTTCTTGAGGTAAGCCTCTATTGCTATGAACCTTTCCCTTAGCACTGCTTTTACAGTATCCCACAGGTTTTGGGTTGCTGTGTTTTCATTTTCATTCGTTTCTATGCATATTTTGATCTCTTTTTGATTCTTCTATGATTTGTTTGTTACTCAGAAGCGTGTTGTTCAGCCTCCATATGTTGGAATTTTTAATAGCTTTTCTGAAAGAGATGGGAATACCAGACCACCAGACCTGCCTCTTGAGAAACCTGTATGCAGGTCAGGAAACAACAGTTAGAACTGGACATGGAACAACAGACTGGTTCCAAATAGGAAAAGGAGTACGTCAAGGTTGTATATTGTCACCCTGCTTATTTAACTTCTATGCAGAGTACATCATGAGGAACGCTGGGCTGGAAGAAACACAAGCTGGAATCAAGATTGCCAGGAGAAATAACAATAACCTCAGATATGCAAATGACACCACCTGTATAGCACAAAGTGAAGAAGAATACAAAAGCCCCTTGATGAAAGTGAAAGAGGAGAGAGAAAAGGTTGACTTGAAGTTCAACATTCAGAAAACAAAGGTCATGGCATCTGGTTCCATCACTTCATGGGAAATAGATGGGGAAACTGTGGAAACAGTGTCAGACTTTATTTTTTGCGGCTCCAAAAGCACTGTGGATGCTGATTGCAGCCATGAAATTAAAAGACGCTTACTCCTTGGAAAGGAAGTTATGACCAACCTAGATAATATATTAAAAAGCAGAGACATTACTTTGCCAACAAAGGTCCGTCTAGTCAAGGCTATGGTTTTTCCGGTGGTCATGTATGGATGTGAGAGTTGGACTGTGAAGAAAGCTGAGCGCCAAAGAATTCATGCTTTTGAACTGTGATGCTGGAGAAGACTCTTGAGAATCCCTTGGATTGCAAGGAGTTCCAATCAGCCCATTCTCAGTTCAGTTGAGTTCAATTCAGTCACTCAGTCGTGTCCGACTCTCCGCGACCCAATAAATCACAGCACACCAGGCCTCCCTGTCCATCACCAAATCCCAAAGTTCACTCAAACTCATGTCCACAGAGTCAGTGATGCCATCCAGCCATCTCATTCTCGGTCGTCCCCTTCTCCTCCCGCCCCCAACCTTCCCAGCATTAGAGTCTTTTCTAATGAGTCAACTCTTTGCATGAGGTGGCCAAAGTATTACAGTTTCAGCTTTAGCATCAGTCCTTCCAATGAACACCCAGGATTGATCTCCTTTAGAATGGACTGGTTTGATCTCCTTGCAGTACAAGGAACTCTCAAGAGTCTTCTCTAACACCACAGTTCAAAAGCATCAATTCTTCGGCGATCAACTTTCTTCACAGTCCAACTCTCACATCCATACATGACCACCGGAAAAACCATAGCCTTGACTAGACGGACCTTTGTTGGTAAAGTAATGTCTCTGCTTTTTAATATGCTATCAAGGTTGGTCATAACTTTCCTTCAAAGGAGTAAGCATCTTTTAATTTCATGGCTGCAATCAGCATCCACAGTGATTTTGGAGCCCAAAAAAATAAAGTCTGACACTGTTTCCACTGTTTCCTCATCTATTTCCCATGAAGTGATGGGACCAGATGCCATGACTTTTGTTTTCTGAATATTGAGCTTCAAGCCAACCTTTTCACTCTCCTCTTTCACTTTCATCAAGCGGCCGTTGGGTTCCTCTTCACTTTCTGCCATAAGGGTAGTGTCACCTGCATATCTGAGGTTATTGATATTTCTCCCAGCAATCTTGATTCTAGCTTGTGCTTCTTCCAGCCCAGCGTTCCTCATGATGTACTCTGCATATAAGTTAAATAAGCAAGGTGACAATATACAGCCTTGACGTAATCCTTTTCCTATTTGGAACCAGTCTGTTGTTCCATGTACAGTTCTGACTGTTGCGTCCTGACCTGCATACAGGTTTCTAAAGAGGCAGGTCAGTTGGTCTGGTATTCCCATCTCTTTCAGAATGTTCCACAGTTGATTGTGATCCACACAGTCAAAGGCTTTGGCATAGTCAATGAAGCAGAAATAGATATTTTTCTGGAACTCTCATGCTTTCTCCATGATCCAGTGGATGTTGGCAATTTGATCTCTGGTGCCTCTGCCTTTTCTAAAACCTGCTTGAACATCTGGCAGTTCATGGTTCACATATTGCTGAAGCCTGACTTGGAGAATTTTGAGCGTGACTTTACTAGCGTGTGAGATGAGTGCAATTGTGCAGTATTTGAGCATTCTTTGGCATTGCCTTTCTTTGTGATTGGCATGAAGACTGACCTCTTTCAGTCCTGTGGCCATTGCTGAGTTTTCCAAATTTGCTGGCATATTGGGTGCAGTACTTTCACAGCATCATCTTTCAAGATATGAAATAGTTCAACTGAAATTCCATCACCTCCACTAGCTTTGTTCATAGTGATGCTTTCTACGGCCCACTTGACTTCACATTCCAAGATGTCTGGCTCTAGGTCAGTGATCACATTATCGTGACTATCCTTGTCATGAAGATCTTTTTGTACAGTTCTTTTGTGTATTCTAGCCACCTCTTCTTAATATCTTCTGCTTCTGTTAGGTCCATACAATTTCTGTCCTTTATCAAGCCCATCTTTGCATGAAATGTTCCGTTGGTATGTCTAATTTTCTTGAAGAGATCTCTTGTGTTTCCTATTCTGTTGTTTTCCTCTATTTCTTTTCATTGATCCCTGAGGAAGGCTTTCTTATCTCTCCTTGCTATTCCTTGGAACTCTGCATTCAGATGCTTATATCTTTCCTTTGCTCCTTTGCTTTTCGCTTCTCTTCTTTTCACAGCTATTTGTAAGGCCTCCTCAGACAGCCATTTTGCTTTTTTGCATTTCTTTTCCATGGGGATGGTCTTGGTCCCTGTCTCCTGTACAATGTCACGAACCTCTGTCCTGAGTTCATCAGACACTCTATCTATCTGATCTAGTCCCTTAAATCTATTTCTCACTTCCATGGTTCTATGAAGACCTAGAAGATCTTTTAGAACTAACACCCAAAAAAGATGTCCTTTTCATTATAGGGGACTGGAATGCAAAAGTAGGAAGTCAAGAAACACCTGGAGTAACAGGCAATTTTGGCCTTGGAGCACGGAATGAAGCAGGGCAAAACTAGTAGAGTTTTGTCAAAAGAACGCACTGGTCATAGCAAACACCCTCTTCCAACAACACAAGAGAAGACTCTACACATGGACATCACCAGATGGTCAACACCGAAATCCGATTGATTATATTGTTTGCAGCCAAAGATAGAGAAGCTGTATACAGTTAGCAAAAACAAGACCAGGAGCTGACTGTGGCTCAGATCATGAACTCCTTATTGTCAAATTCAGACTTAAATTGAAGAAAGTAGGGAAATCCACTAGACTGTTCAGATATGAACTAAATCAAATCCCTTATCAGCCCATTCTAAAGGAGATCAATCCTGGGTGTCATTGGAAGAACTGATGCTAAAGCTGAAACTCCAGTACTTTGGCCACCTCATGTGATGAGTTGACTCACTGGAAAAGACTCTGATGCTGGGAGAGATTGGGGGCGTAAGGAGAAGGGACTGACCGAGAATGAGATGGCTGGATGGCAACACTGACTCGATGGAGGAGAGTTTGAGTGAACTCCGGGAATTGGTGATGGACAGGGAGGCCTGGCGTGCTGTGATTCATGGGGTCGAAAAGAGTTGGACACGACTGAGTGACTGAACTGATCTGTACTGAATTTGATTAAGGTGTGTCTTGGGGTGCTTTGCCTTGGGTTTATCCTGTTTGGGACTCTCTGGGTTTCTTGGACTTGGGTGACTATTTCCTTCCCCATTTTAGGGAAGTTTTCAACTATTATCTCCTCAAGTATTTTCTCAGGGTCTTTTTTTTTTTTTCCCTCTGGGACTCCTATGATTCGATTGTTGGGGCATTTAACATTGTCTCAGAGATCTCTGAGGTTGTTGTATTTCTTTTACTTCTTTTTTCTTTTTTTCCTCTCTGCTTCATTTATTTATACCATTTTTATCTTCTACCTCACTTATCCTCTCTTTTGCCTCTGTTATTCTATTGTTGGTTCCCTCCAGAGTGTTTTTGATCTCATTTATTTCATTATTCCTTATATATTGACTCTTTTTTAATTTCTTCTATGTCCTTGTTAAACACTTCTTGCATCTTCTCAATCCTTGTCTCTGCACTGTTTATCTGTAACTCTAATTTGTTTTCAAGATTTTGGATCATTTTCACTATCATTATTTTGAACTCTTTATCAGGTAGTTTCCTTTTATCTCCCTGTTTTGTTTGGTTTGGTGGGCATTTATCCTGTTCCTTGACTTGCTGAGTATTTCTCTGCCTTTTCATCTTGTTTATATTGATGTGTTTGGGGTGGTCTTTCCGTATTCTGGCAGTTTGTGGTTCCTCTCTATTGTGGAGGTTCCTCCATGTGGGTGGTTGTCAAGGTTTCCTGGTTAGGGAAGCTTGTGTTGGTGTTCTGGTGGGTAGAAATGGATTTATTCTCTCTGGAGTGCAATGAAGTGTCCAGTAGTGAGTTTTTAGATATCAATGGGTTTGGTGTGACTTTGGGTAGCCTGTATATTGAAGCTGAGGGCTACGTTCCTGTGTTGCTGGAGAATTTGTGTGGTATGTCTTGCTTGCTCTGGAACTTGTTGGCCCTTGGGTGGTGCTTGGTTTCAGTGTAGTTATGGAGGCTTTTGATGAACTCTTATCAGTTAATGTTCCCTGGAGTCAGGAGTTCTCTGGTGTTCTCACATTTTGGACTTAAGCCTCCTGCCTCTGGTTTTCAGTCTTATTCTTACAGTAGACTCAAGACTTCTCCATCTGTACAGCACCGATGATAAAACATCTAGGTTAATGATGAAAAGTTTCTCCACAGTGAGGGACACACGGAGAGTTTCACAGAGCCACATGGAGAAGAGATGAGGGAGGAGGAAGATAGAGGTGACCAGGAGGAGAGGAGGGGAATCAAAAGGGGGAGAGTGCAAGCTAGCCAGTAAACACTTCCCTATGCTTTCTAATTGTGATGTTGGAGAAGACTCTTGAGAGTACCTTGGGCTGCAAGGAGATAAAACCAATGAATCCTAAAGGAAATCAACCCTGAATATTCATTGGAAGGACTGTTTCTGAAGTTGTATTATTTTGGCCACCTGATTCAAAGAGCCAATTCATTGGCAAAGCCAATTCATGGGAAGGATGGAAGGCAAAAGGATAAGGGGTGGCAGAGGATGAGATGGTGAGACAACATTGATGGCTTACAGTGAACAGAGTCAGATTCATGATCTCTGAGGGAAAGAATTTTACTTTTGGATCAAAGACACAGCTTCAGTCACTTAGAGCTTTGTGCGGCAAAAGTTTTATTACAGTGAAAAAGGGATAGAAAAACTTCTGACGTAGGCATCAGAAAGGGGCAGAAAGTACCACATTCACTTGTTTTGATGGGGCTTTATATAATCTTTCAATTGTTTACTAACAGTAGAAAGGTCTTACCAGACCCACTCCAACACAGATATCTTAAGATAACAGGATTAGTCAGAAGGTTCTTGTTAAGAAGGAGAAAAAGGTCCTCAAACAAGATACATTGTTGCTATGCAATCGTTAGTACAGAGCTTAAGGAAAAACACCCTTGAGCAAGATTAATTTTTTTTGTTATGTAATCATTAACTCTGTGCTTAAAAAAGTTAGTCTTAGAATAAATAGATCGTTGCTGTAACAACTCAAGAGTTTAAGAAAAAAAAGTCTTTTGTGACCAAGACAAAGCAATGTAGAAAAAAAAAGTTTGTTGCTTTGTCTTCCTTGAGGTCCCTGGACCCCTTTCTTCTCCTCAAGGGCTCTGGACTCCTTATCAATATACCTAAGAATTAGCTCTCTCAGCATCATTGCTTCAATGAACATGATTTGAGAAAATTCTAGGTTACAGTGGAGGACAGAGGACCCTGATGTGCTACAGTTCATTATGTCACAAAGAATCACACATGACTTAGTGACTGAAAAACAATGGCAACATTAAGCTAGTGGGAAGAAAAAAGACAATTATTAACTCTGAAACTATGCTTTTTATTGGGACTTGAATCCACAGTCTCTGACTTAGGAGGGAATTCGAACCCCCAGTCTTTTGACTGAAACTGCACATCTGGTCTCAGGATTTACTGAAGTTCAGGTTCTTTTGTCTCAGCATAGAGAGAACTCAGCAAAAAGCAAAGTGACAGGCAAAAGGTGAGTGCTTGTGAGAGATACAAACAGGTAGGCAACAGAGTGCAGCCAAAAGAACAAAGAGGGTTATATTTTTAGAATCAAAGAAAATGTGGGAGAGGAGAAGACCACCTTCTTCCTCATTATTGGGTTGCATTCAAGACTTATGTCATTAGTCCTTCCTTTGAACCTATATGGTGTAACTGGGACTGTCATGGCACTACTTTAATCATATGTATAATACTAAAATGATGGTGAAAGTGAAAGTGAAGCCGCTTAGTCGTGTCCAACTCTTTGCGACCCCATGGACTGTAGCCCACCAGGTTCCTCTGTCCATGGGATTCTCCAGGCAAGAATACTGGAGAGGGTTGCCATTTCCTTCTCCAGGGGATCTTCCCGACCCAGGGATCGAACCCAGGTCTCCCGCATTTCAGGCAGACGCTTTAACCTCTGAGCCTCCAGGGAAGCCAGCATATACCAAAACATAGGGATTCATCTCAGGTTCTGGTATACTGTGCCATTTCACCTTGTTTCTTTCCCCTTTCATCTATATTCTTATCTTGGTTACATGCAGAGATGTTACTCTTCAAGGTCCATTAACTCCTTGACTTCATGTAACAAAATTCAGACTCCATGTCCATTCAGTTCAGTTCAGTTCAGTCGCTCAGTCGTGTCCGACTCTTAGCGACCCCATGAACCACAACACGAAAGGCCTCCCTGTCCATCACCAACTCCCGGAGTTCACTCAAACTCATGTCCATCGAGTCGGTGATGCCATCAAGCCATCTCATTCTCTGTCGTCCCCGTCTCCTCCTACCCCCAATCGCTCCCAGCATCAGAGTCTTTTCCAGTGAGTCAACTCGTCGCATGAGGTGGCCAAAGTACTGCAGTTTCAGCTTTAGCATCAGTCCTTCCAATGAACACCCAGGATTGATCTCCTCTGGAATGGACTGGTTGGATCTCCTTGCAGTCCAAGGGGCTCTCAAGAGTCTTCTCCAGCACCACAGTTCAAAAGCATCAATTCTTTGGCGATCAGCTTTCTTCACAGTCCAACTCTCACATCCATACATGACCACGGGAAAAACCATAGCCTTGACTAGACGGACCTTGGTTGGCAAAGTAATGTCTCTGCTTTTTAATATGCTATCTAGGCTGGTCATAACTTTCCTTCCAAGGAGTAAATGTCTTTTAATTTCATGGCTTCAATCAGCATCTGCAGTGATTTTGGAGCCCCCAAAAATAAAGTCTGACACGGTTTCCACTGTTTCCCCATCTATTTCCCAAAAAGTGATGGGACCAGATGCCATGATCTTCGTTTTCTGGATGTTGAGCTTCAAGCCATGTCTATTAGCATGTGTTTTAACTAATGGGTCTTGTGATCTGACTATGCCCAGCATTTAAATGAACCTGGTCTTTTTTCAAGGTAGTGTAGACAGTTACTGGATTATTTTATTCAGTGGTCATTAGCTGAAAATAATCTCCCAAAATTCCTTAAAATTGCCTTTCTGTCTTTAATCTATAGTATTTCTAAACTAACAATTTAACTATCCTACTATATCCCTATCACCTCCATGGAAAAGAAAAATTTATATGGGCAAATAAAATTATCATATAACAATAGTACATTGCTTAGTTTTGAGCAGCTTTATAATTGTGAAATGTATTTACAATGTAAATACTAAATATTGATTCTACTAAAAACTACAATAATTTATTAGGATGATTATGAAAATTGAAAGTGTGCATGTTTATTCAAAGAAAAGGAAGGAAAGAGACAACAAAGACAGTTGTTCAATGGGAAAAAATTAGAGATGAATAAACAGCAATTTAAGTAAAATTTTCAGGTATATTGAGTAAAAACAAAAGATTTAGCTAAAGAAATTGAGAATGGATATCTCAGGAGGGGAAACAGAAATGGGACAAAGAACTGTTTATTTAAACCATATATAACTTTTACTTGACTGGTGATAAGTTGATGGAGTAGGAGGACTTGGGCTCACCTCCTCTCACTCAAACATCAAAAACACAACTAACTACTGAACGATCATTAATTAAAAAAGATTGGAACATACCAAAAAAGATATTCTATATCAAAAAATAAGCAGAAGCCAGAACAAGACAGGAAGGGTACTGTTGCAATATAATCATATCTCATGCCCATCAGGTGGGAATGACCTGCAAACTGGAAAATAATTAACTGCAGAGGTTCTCCCACAGGAGTGAATTCTGAGCCCCACATCAGGCTTCCAAGCCATCTGGTTTCAAAGGCTAGTAGGGCTTGAGATCAGGAGTTTCACAAGACTGGGAGAAATAGAGACTCCAGTCTTGGAGGGTAGCCACAAAGTTTCACATGGACTGGGGCTGAGGGCAAAGTAGTGACTTAATAGGACAATGAAATGGGCCAGCCTACCTGAGGATCTTTGAGGGTCTCCAAGGAAGTCAGGAGTTGGCAGTGGCCTTGAGTGGGGAGCAAGGTCATTGGTGGCCCCTAGGAAATATTCAAAGGTGTGAGAACTTCAGTAGGTCACCCTTTTGGCATTGAGAATGGCCCCACCCAAGAGCCCACAGGTTCCAGTGGAGGGATGCCTTGGGCCAAATAAGCAACAGGAAGAGAACAGAGCCGCATCCATCAACAAACAGGCAGCATAAAGTCCTCTTGAACACACAGTCACCTCTTGACACACCTCTTGACGTGGCCCTACTCATCAGACGGACAAGACCCAACTCCAGCCACCAGTGAGCACACACTAGCACCTCCCACCAGAAAGTCTGCACAAGCTCCTAGACCAAATGAACCCAAAAAAGGGCAGACACCAGAAGCAAGAACTACAGTCCTGCAGCCTGCAGAACAGAGCCCACAAACACAGAACTTTAGACAAAATGAGACATCAGAGAAATATGTTCAGCAGACAAAAAATTAAGAAATAAGATAAAACCTCAGAAGAATACCTAAGTGAGGTGAAGATAGGCAATATACTTGAGGAATAATTCAAATTAATTATAATAAAGGTGATAAAAAAATCTCACAAAGAGTATGTAGGCACAGGCTGAAAAGATACAAGAAATGTTTCTTAAAGAGCTAGAAGATGTAAAAAAAAAAGGGGAGATGAACAATACAGTAGCTGAAATGAAAAATACACTAGATGGAATCAATAGCAAAATAATTGAGATAGAACAAATAAGTGACCTGGAAAACAGATTGGTGAAAATCACTGCTGTGGAATAAATAAAAAAGAATGAAAAGAAATGAGGACAGTCTAAGAGATGTCTGGGACAACAATAAATGTACCAATATTCACATTATATTGGTGCCACAAGGAAAAGAGAGAAAGGTCCTGAAAAAAAATATTTGAAGAGATAATTGCTGAAAATTTTCTTAACATGGGAAACTAAACACTCATCCAAGTCCAAAAAGTGCAGAGATTCCAATACAAGATAAACCCAAGGAGGAAAAGCTGAGATACATATCAATCAATTTGACAAGAATTAAACACAAACAGAAAATATTAAAAGCAACAGAAGAAAAGCAACAAATAATTTGCAAGGGAATCCTCATAAGGTTATCAGCTGATTTCTTAGCAGAAACTTCAGGCCAGAAGGGAATGGTACAGTACATTGAAAGTGATGAAAGGGAAAATCCTACAAGCAAGAATGCTCTATACAGAAAGGCATGCACTGAAATTTGATGGATAAATCAAAAGCTTTGCAGAGAATCAAACGCTAAGAATTCAGCACCACCTACCAGCTTTATGAAAAATGCTAAAGGACTTTCTCTAGGCAGAAAACAAAAGCCCCCACTAGAAGCGAGAAAATTACAAATGGGAAAGGTCAACAGCCAAGGCAAAGATATATATATTAAATGTAGGAAATCATCCACACACAAATAGGATATCAAAGCTTGTAATTGTGAGAAGAGGAGAGTATAAATGCAGAATACCAAAAATGCATTTGAATGAACAAACCAGAAATTTAAAAAAATCTTTTATGTAGAGATGGATATATCAAAATCTCATGGAAACCACAAACAAAAATCTGCAATAGATACACACGCAAAAAGAAAAAGTATCCTAAGCACAGCACTAAAGGATCATCACAAGAGAAATGAATAAAAGATGAAGGAAAGAAAAAAAAAGACGTATAAAAACAAATTCAAAGCAATTAACAAAATGGCAATAAGGACATACATAGGGATAATTACCTTAAATTTAAATGGACTAAATTCTCCAACCAAAAGACACAGACTGACTGAATGGATACAAAAACAAAACCCATATATATGATGTCTACAAGAAATCCACTTCAGATCTAGGTACATATACAGACTGAAAGTGAGAAAACGGAAAAATGTATTCCATGCAAATGGGAACTAAAAGAAAGCTGGAATAGCAATACTTATATAAAAAAAAACTTTAAAATAAAGTGTTATTAGATGAAGGACACTACATAATGATCAAGGGATAAATCCCAGAAGAAAATATAACATTTGTACATATATATGCACTCAACATAGGAGGAATTCAATATATAAGGAAAATACTAAACCATAAAAGATGAAATAAACAGTAACACAAAATTATTGGGACTGTTTAACACCCTACTTTCATCAATGGAATGATCATCCAGACAGAAAATCAAAAAGGAAACACAGGCCTCAAATGACACATTAGATCGCATGAACTTAACTGATATTTATACAACACGCCATCTGAAAGTAGCAGCACACACATTCTTTTCAAGCAAACATAGAATATTATAAGGGTATTAATTAGATCACACACTGGTCGATAAATCAAGCCTTGGTAAATTTCAGAAAACTTAAATCATATCAAGCATATTTTCTGACCACAATGCTATTGATTAGAAATATCATACAAGAAAAAAAAAGTTTAAAAAAACCCACAAACACATGGAGGCTAAGCAACAGGTTACTTAATATGAAGCCATCAATGGGTTTCATCACGGAAGAAACCAAAGAGGAAATTAAAAAAATATCCAGAAACAAATGAAAACAAAAACACAATGATTCAAAACCTCTAAATGAAGCAAAAGCAGAATTTTAAGAGGGAAAATTTATATAAACTCAATTTTACCTCAGGAAACAAGAAAAATCTCAAACAAACAATATAGTATTACACCTAAAGCAACTAGAGAAAGAAGACCAAATAAAACCCAAAGTTACTAGAAGGAAAGAAACCATAAAGATGAAAACAGAAATAAATGAAATAGAGGGGAAGAAAATAGTTGCAAAGATCAATGAAATTAAAAGCTGGTTCTTTGAAAAGATAAACAAAATTGATAAACCCTTAGTTAGACTCATAAGAAAAAAGGGGAGAGGACTGAAATCAATAAAATTAGAAATGAAAAAGAAGTCAAAACAGACAACACAGAAATACAAAGGATGATAAGAGACAAGCAATTACATGCGAACAAAATAGATAAGCCAAGAGAAATGGACAGATTCTTACAAAGGTACAGTCTCCCATGACAAAACCAGGAAGAAATAGAAATTATGAACAGGCCAATCACAAGTACTGAAATTCAAACTGATGTAAAACTGAAATTGAAATTGATGTAAAAATGTCCAACTAACAAATGTCCAGGACCACATGGCTTCACAAGCAATTTCTATGAAACATTTAGAGAAGATTCAACACCTATCCTTCTGAAAAAAAATTACAAAGAAAAGGACATTTCCAGACTCATTCTATCAGTCTACCATCACCCTGATATAAAAGTCAGACAAGGAGAAAGACACGGTGGTGGGTGTGGAGTATATCTTTTTCCATCAATGTATCAATAATACAAAAGATTCTGCAGAACAACAGATGAGAGATGGCAGGAATGCATGACCACTGGAAAGGAATATATAGATTCATTCAAAGCTTGGTAGGGCAAAGGAAGGAGGAGAAAAATAGGACAGTGAGCATAACTGGACTTGCACTTGGGGGGTGAGGGAACTGTCGAAGGGTAGAATAAAGGAAAAAGAATGAAAGAATTGAGGATAATCTCAGAGACTTCTGGGACAATACGAAATGTACCAGCATTCAAAATATGAACTGAGGAGAAGAAGAGAAAGAGAAAGGTTTTAAGAAAATTTCTGAAGAGATTATAGCTGAAAATTTTCCCAACATGGGAAAGGAAATAGTCAATCAAGTCAACGAAGCACAGAGTCCCATACAGGATAAAACATACATGTGCCTCAGAAACATGCTGAGAAACATACTAATCAAACAAACAAAGATTAAACACAATGAAAAGATATTAAAAACAGGAAGGGAAAAGCAACAAGTAACATACAAGAAAATCCCATATGATTAACAGCTGATCTTTCAGTAGAAACTGTGGGCCACAAGGGAATGGCAGAATATATTTAAAGTACTGAAAAGGAAAAATATACAAACAAGATTCAGTTCAGTTCAGTTCAGTCGCTCATTTGTGTCCGACTCTTTGCGACCCCATGAATCACAGCACGCCAGGCCTCCCTGTCCATCACCAACACCTGGAGTTCACTCAAGCTCACGTCCATAGAGTCGGTGATGCCATCCAGCCATCGCATTCTCTGTTGTCCCCTTCTCCTCCTGCCCCCAGTCCCTCCCAGCATCAGAGTCTTTTCCAGTGAGTCAACTCTTCGCATGAAGTGGCCAAAGTATTGGAGTTTCAGCTTTAGCATCAGTCCTTCCAATGACACCCAGGATTGATCTCCTTTAGAATGGACTGGTTGGATCTCCTTGTAGTCCAAGGGACACTCAAGAGTCTTCTTCAACACCAATTCTTTGGCAATCAGCCCTCTTCACATTCCAACACTCACATCCATACATGACCACTGGAAAAACCAAACAATACCCAGTTGTGGATGTGACTGGAGATAGAAGCAAGGTTCGATGCTGTAAAGAGCAATATTGCATAGGAACCTGGAATGTTAGGTCCATGAATCAAGGCAAATTGGAAGTGGTCAAACAGCAGATGGCAAGGGTGAGTGTAGACATTCTAGGAATCAGTGAACTAAAATGGACTGGAATGGGTGAATTTAACTCAGATGACCATGATATCTACTCCTGTGGGCAGGAATCCCTTAGAAGAAATGGAGTAGCCATCGTGGTCAACAAAAGAGTCTGAAATGCAGTACTTGGATGCAATCTCAAAACAGAATGATCTCTGTTCGTTTCCAAGGCAATCCATTCAATATTACAGTAATCGAAGCCTATGCACCAACCAGTAATGCTGAAAGTTGAAGTTGAACGGTTCTATGAAGACCTACAAGACCTTTTAGAAGTAACACCCAAAAAGATGACCTTTTCATTATAGGGGACTAGAATGCAAAAGTAGGAAGCCAAGAAACACTTGGAGTTACAGGCAAATTTGGCCTTGGAGCACGGAATGAAGCAGGGCAAAGGCTAATAGAGTTTATTCAAGAGAACACACTGGTCATAGCAAACATCCTCTTTCAACAACACAAGAGAAGACTCTACACATGGACATCACCAGATGGTCAACACCGAAATCAGATTGATTATATTCTTTGGAGCCAAAGATGGAGAAGCTCTATACAGTTAGCAAAAACAAGACCGGGAGATGACTGTGGCTCAGAACATGAACTCCTTATTGCCAACTTCAGACTTAAATTGAAGAAAGTAGGGAAAACCACTAGACCATTCAGACATGACCTAAATCAAATCCCTTATGATTATACAGTGGAAGTGAGAAATAGATTTAAGGGACTAGATCTGATAGATAGAGTGCCTGATGAACTATGGATGGAGGTTTTAGGCATTGTACAGGAGACAGGGACCAAGACCATCCCCATGGAAAAGAAATTCAAAAAGCAAAATGACTGTCTGGAGAGGCCTTACAAATAGCAGTGAAAAGAAGAGAATTGAAAAGCAAAGGAGAAAAGGAAAGATATAAGCATCTGAATGTAGAGTTCCAAAGAATAGCAAGGAGAGATAAGAAAGACCTCCTCAGCAGTCAATGCAAAGAAATAGAGGAAAACAACAGAATAGGAAAGAAAAGAAATCTCTTTAAGAAAATTAGAGATACCAAGGGAACATTTCATGCAAAGATGGGCTCAATAAAGGACAGAAATGGTATGGATCTAACAGAAGTAGAAGATATTAAGAAGAGGTGGCAAGAATACACAGAAGAACTGTAAAAAAAGATCTTCATGACCCAGATAATCACGATGGTGTGATCACGCACCTAGAGCCAGACATCTTGGAATGTGAAATCAAGCGGGCCTTACAAAGCATCACTACCAACAAAGCTAGTGGAGGTGATGGAATTCCAGTTGAGCTATTTCAATTCCTGAAAAATGATGCTGTGAAAGTGCTACACTCAATATGCCAACAAATTTGGAAAACTCAGCAATGGCCACAGGAGTGGAAAAGGTCAGTGTTCATTCTAATATCAAAGAAAGGCAATGCCAAAGAGTGCTCAAACTACCGCACAATTGCACTCATCTCACACGCTAGTAAAGTCATGCTCAAAATCCTCCAAGCCAGGCTTCAGCAATATGTGAACCGTGAACTTCCAGATGTTCAAACTGGTTTTAGACAAGGCAGAGGAACCAGAGATCAAATTGCCAACATCCGCTGGATCATGGAAAAAGCAAGAGACTTCCTGAAAAACATCTATTTCTGCTTCATTGACTATGACAAAGCCTTTGACTGTGTGGATCACAGTAAACTGTGGAAAATTCTGAAAGAGATGGGAATACCAGACCACCTGACCTGCCTCGTGAGGAACCTGTATGCAGGTCAGGAAGTAACAGTTAGAACTGTACATGGAACAACAGACTGGTTCCAAATAGGAAAAGGAGCACATCAAGGTTGTATATTGATTGTCACCCTGCTTATTTAACTTCTATGCAGAGTACATCATGAGGAACGCTGGGCTGGAAGAAGCACAAACCGGAATCAAGATTGCCAGGAGAAATATCAATAACTTCAGATATTCAGATGACACCACCCTTACGGCAGAAAGTGAAGAGGAACTAAAAAGCCTCTTGATGAAAGTGAAAGAGGAGAGTGAAAATGTTGGCTGGAAGCTCAACTTTCAGAAAACGAAGATCGTGGCATCTGGTCCCATCACTTCATGGGAAATAGATGGAAAAACAGTGGAAACAGTGTCAGACTTTATTTTTCTGGGCTCCAAAATCACTGCAGATGCTGATTGCATCCAGGAATTTAAAAGACGCTTACTCCTTGGAAGGAAAGTTATGACCAACCTAGATAGGATCTTAAAATCAGAGACATTATTTTGTCAACCAAGGTCCATCTAGTCAAGGCTATGGTTTTTCCCGTGGTCATGTATGGATGTGAGAGTTGGACTGTAAAGAAGGCTGATCGCCGAAGAATTGATGCTTTTGAACTGTGGTGCTGGAGAAGACTCTTGAGAGTCCCTTGGACTGCAAGGAGATCTAACCAGTCCATTCTAAATCAGATCAGTCCTGGCTGTTCTTTGGAAGACTGATGCTAAAGCTGAAACTCCAATTATTCGGCCACCTCATGTGATGAGTTGACTCACTGGAAAAGAGTCTGATGCTGGGAGGGATTGGGGGCGGGAGGAGACCGGGCCGACAGAAAATGAGATGGCTGGATGGCATCACCAACTCTATGGACATGAGTTTGAGTGAACTCTGGGAGTTGGTAATGGACAGGGAGGCCTGGCGTGCTGTGATTCATGGGGCCGCAAAGAGTCGGACATGACTGAGCAACTGAACTGGACAGAACTGAAACCAGATTTACAACAAATATTTAAGGGATATCTATAGGTAGAAAACAGAAGAAAAACATCTATGAAAACAAACCCACAACAATTAAGAAAATGGCATTGGGAACATTTGTATCAATATTTGCAGGGCAGGAATGGAGACACAGATAGAGAGAACAGGTTCATGTACATGGGGTGGTGGGGAGGTATCATCTTTTAGGATTTGAAATAGCTCAACTGGAATTCCATCACCTCCACTAGCTTTGTTCATAGTGATGCTTCCTAAGGTCCACTTGAATTTACACTCCAGAATGTCTCGCTCTAGGTGAGTGATCACATTTTCGTGGTTATCTGGGTCACTAACATCTTTTTTGTATAGTTCTTCTGCGTATTCTTGCCACGTCTTCTTAATATTGTCTGCTTCTGTTAGGTCAATACTGTTTCTGTACTTTATTGTGCCCATCGTTCTATGAAATATTCCCTTTGTATCTCTAATTTTCTTGAAGAAATCTATAGTCTTTCCCATTCTATTGTTTTCCTCTATTTTTCTGCAATGACCACTGAGGAAGGTTTTCTTCTCTCTTCTTGCTATTTTTTGGAACTCTGCATTCAAATGGGTATATCTTTCCTTTTCTCCTTTGCCTTTACCTTCTCTTTTCTTTGTTGTTTCTAAGGCCTTCTCTGACAAATATTTTTCTCTTTTGCATTTCTTCTTTTGGGAGAATGTTCTTGACCACTGCTTCCTGTACAATGTCATGAACCTGTGTCCATAGTTCTTCAGGAACTCTGTCTATCAGATTAACTCCCTTGAATCTATTTGTCACTTCCATGATATAATTATAAGGCATTTTATTTAGGTCATACCAGAAGGGTCTAGTGGTTTTCCATACTTTCTTCAATTTAAATCTGAATTTGGCAATAAGGAGTTCATGATCTGAGCTACAGTCATCTCCCGGGATTGTTTTTGCTGACTATATAGAGCTTCTCCATCTTTGGCTGCAAAGAATATAATCAATCTGATTTCGGTGTTGACCATCTGGTGATGTCCATGTGTAGAATCTCCTCTTGTGTTGTTGGAAGAGGGTGTTTGTAATGACCGGTGCATTCTTTTAACAAAACTCTATTAACCTTTGTCCTGCTTCATTATTTACTACAAGGTCAAATTTGCCTGTTACTCCAGGTATCTCTTGACTTTCTACTTTTGCATTCCAGTCCCTTATGATGAAAAGGATATCATTTTTGGCTGTTAGTTCTAGAAGGTCTTGCAGGTCTTCATAGAACCATTCAACTTCAGCTACTTCAACATTACTGGTTGGGGCATAGACTTGGATTATTGTGATATTGAATAGTTTCCCTTGGAAATTATCAGAGATCATTCTGTCATTTTTGATATTGCACCCAAGAACTGCATTTTGGACTCTTTTGTTGACTATGAGGGCTACATAAGCAACATAATACTCCATAAAGTAAAAAATAAATTTATCTTTTTCTATATTTGTGGTAATATTGTTGCTTTTTTCCTCTTTAAAGTAGATTGTATTCTTTTCTTTATTCATGTTGATTTGATGTACAATATTACATATATGTTAGAAGTGTACAACATGAAAAAGTGAACAGTGAAAGTGTTAGTCATTCAGTCGTGTCCAATTCTTTGTGACCCCATGCACTGTAGTCCAAATATCTATGAGAACTGTTTATCCAAGGAATTCTCCATGCACGAATAGTGGTGAGGATAGCCATTCCCTTCTACAGGGCATCTTCCCAACCCAGAGATAAAAGCCAGGTCTCCTGCATTGCTGGCAAATTCTTTACCACTTGAGCCACCAAGGAAGTTCATATAGGATATAATGAGTCACAAATTGTAAATGCTATACTCCATTTATAGTATTATAAACATTGGCTAATTCCTTGCATTGTACATATATAATTGTAGCTATTTATTTTATACACAATAGTTTGTACCTTTTATCCACTACCCCATCTTGCTCCTCTCCCTTTCCATCTCCCAGCTGTAACATGTAGTTTTCTGCCAGTTTCTGTGAGTCTGTTTCTATTTGGTTATATCTCTAGTTCATTTAATTCTTTAATTTCCATACATTGAAATCATACAATATTACATATTTGGACAGACTTGTTTCACTTAGCATAGTACCATCAAAGTCCATCCATATTTGTGCAAATGGAAAAATTTCAATGTTTTTTTGGTTGAGTAGTAGTCCGTTGTATTTATATCCCACAGCTTCCTTACCCATTCATCTGCTGATGGAAACATAGGTTGCTTCTTATATGTTGTTGCTCAGTCACTCAGTCGTGTCTGATTCTTTGAAACCCTAAGGACTTCAGCAGATCAGGTTTCCCTGTCTGTCACCATCTCCCAGAGCTTGCTCAAACTCATGCCCATTGAGTTGATGATGCCATGCAACTGTTTCATCCTCTGTCATCCTCTTCTCCTCCTGCTTTCAATCTTTCCCAGCACCAGGGTCTTTGCTAATAAGTCAGCACTTCTCATGAGGTGGCCAAAGTATTGGAGCTTCAACTTTAGCATCAGTCCTTCCAATCAATAGTTAAGACTGATTTTCTTTAGGAATGACTGGTTTGATCTCCTTGCAGTCCAAGGGACTCTCAAGAGTCTTCTCCAGCACCACAGTTCAAAAGGATTATTCTTTGGCACTCAGCCTTCTTCATGGTCTAACTGTTATATCTATCTATACATGACTACTGGAAAAAAACATAGCTTTGACTGTATGGACCTATGTTGCTAAAATAATGACTCTGAATTTTAATATGCTGTCTAGGTTAGTCATAGCTCTTCTTCCAAAGAGCAACCGTCTTTTAATTTCATGGCTGCAGTCACCATCTGCAGTGATTCTGGAGCCCAAGAAAATAAAGTCTCACTGTTTCCATTGTTTCCCCATCTATTTGCCATGAAGTGATCGGACTGGATTCCATGATCTTAGTTTCTTGAATGAAACCTGAGTTTTAAGCCAGCTTTTCCACTCTCCTCTTTTACTTTCATCAAGAGGCTCTTTAGTTCATATTCACTTTCTACCATAAGGGTGGTGTCATCTGCATATGTGAGATTATTGATATTTCTCCAGGCAATCTTGATTCCAGCTTGTGCTTCATCCAGCCCAGGATTTCACATGATGTACTGTGGAGCTCGGCGGAGTTGCCTCTGAAAAAAGGGACACGGACAGCCTTCTTGGAGACTGACAATTTGCTTTATTCTTCAGGTGTTATTATATAGTTTTTACAAGGAAGTAGGACTTCAAAAACCATAGCAACATGACAAAAACCAGGACATCTGTGGAATGTTGATAACATCAGGTTTACTAAACATGCTGTCTCCACCTCTAAGCCTAATCAGCTTCCCAAGCCCCCAAGTTAGCTATTAATCATGGCTCCCGGCATAGTTTTTGATTATCTCAAGGACCACAGGCACAGAGAATATTCCTTAGGCTAAACGGAAAGAGCAGGGAGTGTTCCTTAGGCTAGGGAGTGTTTCTTAGGCTGCATGCCAAGAATTGTTAAGGGCTGAGTGAAACAACTTCAAAGGACAAGATGTTTATGAGAATGTTGGAGACGTGCTGAGCGAGGCCGGCCCTTCACCATTGCCTCTGGTGAGGATCTTCTCCTCTGGCAACCTCTTCCTCAGTTTCTCAACAATGTACTCTGCTTATTAGTTAAATAAGCAGGGTGACAACATACAGCATTAACGTACTCCTGCCCCAATTTGGAACCAGTTCATTGTTCCATATTTGGTTGCAACTGTTGCTTCTTGACCTGCATACAGGTTTATTGGGAGACAGATACGGTAGTTTGGTATTCCCATCACTTTAAGAATTTTCCAGTTTGTTGTGATTGACACAGTCAAACGCTTTAGCATAGTCAGTGAAGCAGAAGTAATTGTTTCTCTGGAATTCTTTTGCTTTTTCTGTGATCCCTAAGATGTTGGCAACTTGATCTTGGTTCCCCTGCCTTTTCTAAATCTGGCCTGAACATCTCGAATTTCTCAGTTAATGTATTGTTGAAGCCTAGCTTGAAGAATTTTGAGCAATACTTTGCTAGCATGTGAAATAAGTGCAACTGTGCGGTAGTTTGAACATTTTGGGGGCACTGCTTTTCTTTTGGGTTGGAATGAAAACTTGACCTTTTCCAGTCCTGTGGCCACTGCTGAGTTTTCTAAATTTGGTGACATATTGAGTGCAGCATTTTAACAGCATCTTTTTTTGGGGGGGGGGATTTGAAATAGCTTAGCTGGAATTCCATCACCTCCACTAGCTTTTTTCATAATGATGCTTCCTAAGGCCCACTTGACTTCTCACTACAAGATATTAAGTGAGTGATCACACCATCATGGTTATCTTGATCTCTGAGAAATCTCTAATTTTCTGAGATCTCTGCTGTTGCTGCTGCTAAGTCACTTCAGTCGTGTCCGACTCTGTGCGACCCCATGGACTGCAGCCCACCAGGCACCTCCATTCATGGGATTTTCCAGGCAAGAGTACTGGAGTGGGGTGCCATTGCCTTCTCCAAGGAGATCTCTAGTCTTTCCCATTCTATTGTTTTCCTCTTATTTCTTTACATTGTTTACTTAGGAAGGCTTTCTCATCTCTCCTGTTCTTTTTTGGAACTCTGCATTCAGATGGGTTTATCTTTCTTTTTATCCTTTTCCTTTTGATTCTCTTCTTTTCTCAGATACTTATAAGGCCTCCTCACATAACCATTTTGCCTTGTTGCATTTCTTTTTCTTGGGAATATTTTCAATCACTGCATCCTACACAATGTTATGAACCTCTATCCATAAATCTTTAGGCACTCTCTCTATGAGATTTAATCCTGTGAATCTATTTGTCGCTTCCATGATGCCATGAACTTAGTTTTCTGAATGTTGAGCTTTACGCCAAATTTTTCACTCTCCCCTTTCACTTTCATCAAGAGGCTTTTGAGTTCCTCTTCACTTTCTGCCATTAGGGTGATGTCATCTGCATATATAAGGTTATTGATATTTCCCCTGGCAATCTTGATTCCAGCTTGTGCTTCTTCCAGTCCCTTGTTTCTCATGATGTACCAATATTAATCAGATTACTATATCCTCCACTAATGATTGGTATGGAATGCACTATTCTCATTATTGTGTTTTGTGTTCACCTCTATCTCTCTCTGCACTTTGAAGTCTTGCCTTAATTCTTCTCCAATACTGTAACAATATCCTTCTTCCATATTTTTCTTAAGTATTTTTGGAAAAACAAATCAGAGAAAAATAAAAATAACAATCAAAAAAACAAATTGGAAATTAGCTATCTACAACTGAGTACTAATTTTCTTGACTAAGATTTGAGACAAGTTCTTAATAAGATGCAATGATAAGCAATTTTTGAAATTTCCACACATATTGTGAATATTAAATAGAAATTGCATGATAAAAACCTTTTGAAATGTAGAGAAGCTATTAAGCAACTTCTATCCAATTTCTAATTCCCTCCTTAAATATTATAGTAGCATAAAATCTTTCCTTCATATAAAAATACTGAGGATTTTCTCCATGAATTTGGAATGTTTTCCAGGTGGTGTCAGGGATACCATTCATGCATGGCTTTATTATAATACTGAAAAATATTATGTATTCATCTATGACAGCGAAAGATGTATATACTGCTCACACATTTTGTTGGACTCATATTATTTCTGTTCTAATAACCTAAAACACTGAGAATGGAGTTACAAAGAAAAAGTGTAAAAACCAAACAATTGGTGGCTACAAGTTCCATTCTAAGTCCACTATTTATTTCAGACTTTGATTAACAGTTTCTATTTGTGTTAAATGATTTTATGTTTACTTTCCAAAATAGTTTAATTGAAATTACAGTGTTCTTCAATACAGAGGGGTTTCTCACTTGGCAGTAGTGGTAAACAATCTGTCTGCCAGTGCAGGAGATGCAGGAGTTGCAGGTTTGATCCCTGGGTCTGGAAGGTCACCTGGAGGAGGAGATAGCAACCCTCTCCAGCAGTCTTGCCTGGAAAATTCCATGGACAGAGGAGCCTAATGGGCTACAATCTAGGAGATTGCAAAGAGTCAGACACAGTTGAGCAAGAATTCACACATGCAATACAGAGATGGTGGTATTATCCACCACATCTACTATAAGGCTCTCCACATTCTATTTTCTTAAATGATACTTAAGCAATAAAACGATTATGAGCTGGATGAAATTCAAGCAACATAAAGACAGAAAAGGAAGAAGAGGACCAGAGAGAGGGAGGAAGAGAGACAGGGAAGGAGGAAAGAAAAAGGGAAGAAGGGAGGGAATGAGAGAGGGAGGGAGAGAAAGAAGGGAGGGAGAGAGAGATGGAAAAGCTACAACCTATGAATTATTCTCAGTATTTTCATAACAAAATACTCACCTTAGTGAACCCCTGGTGGCTCAGTGATGAAGAATCCACCTGTAATGCAGGAGACATGGGTCCAGTCTCTGGGTCAGGAAGATCCCCTGGGGAAGGAAATGGCAACCTGCTCCAGTATTCTTGCCTGGGAAAACTCTTGGATGGAGGAGGCTGGTGGGCTGCAGTCCATGGGGATAGCAAGAGTCAGTTCAGTTCAGTTCAGTTCAGTCGCTCAGTCGTGTCCGACTCTCCACGACCCCATGAATCACAGCACGCCAGGCCTCCCTGTCCATCACCAACTCCCGGAGTTCACTCAAACTCATGTCCACAGAGTCGGTGATGCCATCCAGCCATCTCATTCTCCGTCGTCCCCTTCTCCTCCCGCCCCCAACCTTTCCCAGCATCAGAGTCTTTTCCAGTGAGTCAACTCGTCGCATGAGGTGGCCAAAGTATTGCAGTTTCAGCTTTAGCATCAGTCCTTCCAATGAACATACAGGATTGATCTCCTTTAGAATGGACTGGTTGGATCTCCTTGCAGTATAAGGGACTCTCAAGAGTCTTCTCCAACACCACAGTTCAAAAGCATCGATTCTTCGGCGATCAGCTTTCTTTACAGTCCAACTCTCACATCCATACATGACCATGGGAAAAACCATTGCCTTGACTAGACGGACCTTGGTTGGCAAAGTAATGTCTCTGCTTTTTAATATACTATCAATGTTGGTCATAACTTTCCTTCCAAGGAGCAAGCATCTTTTAATTTCATGGCTGCAATCAGCATCTGCAGTGATTTTGTAGCCCAAAAAAATAAAGTCTGACACTGTTTCCACTGTTTTTCCATCTATTTCCCATGAAGGGATGGGACCAGATGCCATGATCTTTGTTTTCTGAATGTTGAGCTTCAAGCCAACCTTTTCACTCTCCTCTTTCACTTTCATCAAGAGGCTTTTGAGTTCCTCTTCACTTTCTGCCATAAGGGTAGTGTCATCTGCATATCTGAGGTTATTGATATTTCTCCCAGCAATCTTGATTCCAGCTCGTGCTTCTTCCAGCCCAGCGTTCCTCATGATGTACTCTGCACAGAAGTTAAATAAGCAAGGTGACAATATACAACCTTGACGTACACATTTTCCTATTTGGAACCAGTCTGTTGTTCCATGTCCAGTTCTAACAGTTGCTTCCTGACCTGCATACAGGTTTCTCAAGAGGCAGGTCAGGTGGTCTGGGATTCCCATCTCTTTCAGAAATTTCCACAGTTTATTGTGATCCACACAGTCAAAGGCTTTGGCATAGTCAATGAAGCAGAAATAGATGTTTTTCTGGAACTCTCTGGCTTTCTCCATGATCCAGCGGATGTTGGCAATTTGATCTCTGGTGCCTCTGCCTTTTCTAAAACCTGCTTGAACATCTGGGAGTTCACGGTTTACATATTGCTGAAGCCTGGCTTGGAGAATTTTGAGCATGACTTTACTAGCGTGTGAGATGAGTGCAATTGTGTGGTAGTTTGAGCATTCTTTGACATTGCCTTTCTTTGGGATTGGAATGAAGACTGACCTCTTCCAGTCCTGTGGCCACTGCTGAGTTTTCCAAATCTGCTGGCATATTGAGTGCAGCACTTTCACAGCATCATCTTTCAAGACTTGAAATAGCTCAACTGGAATTCCATCACCTCCACTAGCTTTGTTAGTAGTGATGCTTTCTAAGGCCCACTTGACTTCACATTCCAGGATGTCTGGCTCTAGGTCAGTGATCATGTTATTGTGACTATCTTGGTCGTGAAGATCTTTTTTGTACAGTTCTTCTGTGTATTCCTGCCACCTCTTCTTAATATCTTCTGCTTCTGTAGGTCCATACCATTTCTGTCCTTTATTGAGCCCATCTTTGCATGAAATGTTCCCTTGGAATCTCTAATTTTCTTGAAGAGGTCTCTTGTTTTTCCTATTCTGTTGTTTTCCTCTATTTCTTTGCATTTATCACTGAGGAAGGCTTTCTTATCTCTCCTTGCTATTCTTTGGAACTCTGCATTCAGATGCTTATATCTTTCCTTTTCTCCTTTGCTTTTCGCCTCTTTTCTTTTCACAGCTATTTGTAAGGCCTCCTCAGACAGCCATTTCGCTCTTCTGCATTTCTTTTCCATGGGGATGGTCTTGGTCCCTGTCTCCTGTACAATGTCACGAACCTCCGTCCAGAGTTCGTCAGGCACTCTATCAATCAGATCTAGTCCCTTAAATCTATTTCTCACTTCCACTGTATAATCATAAGGGATTTGATTGAGGTCATATCTGAATGGTCGAGTGGTTTTCCCTACTTTCTTCAATTTAAGTCTGAATTTCGCAATAAGGAGTTCATGATCTGAGCCACAGTCAGCTCCTGGTCTTGTTTTCGCTAACTGTATACAGCTTCTCCATCTTTGGTTGCAAAGAGTCAGACAGGACAGTAATTAAACCACCACCAGTGTTTTCAATCTATGCCTAATACTGGAGATGAGATTAGTATTGTGATTTGATTGTATACTTATATCCCTTCACTGTAGATAGAGAAAGGCAGTGTCATGTCATTACTCTAAAATTAATTCTATTTAAACTTTTCTTTGCAGAAGTCCTTCCAAGTGAACAGTAAACAGACTTGATTCTTTTTATTGAGGTTTTTTGTTTGTTTGTTTTTCCTTTAGGTTGGCTTCTTTTTTGAGGCCAATTTCTCTTTTGCTTAGCTAATGACCTCAGGGCTCTTACTCCCTCTGGATGAGGACAAAGACAGTCATATTTGTAGTGTGATTTTGTAGTATTTGTTTAATCAGAAAAGTATAACATCAATGGTTTTTCTTTTAATGCCCTAAAATGTTAGATTCCTTTTCAAGAGGACTTTGCTGTTGGCTCAGATGGTAAAAAGTCTGCCTGCAGTGCAGGAGACCTGGGTTTGACCCCTGGGTTAAGTAGATCCCCTTGAGAAAGGAAAGGCTACCAATGACTCCAATATTCTTGCTGGAAAATTCCATGGACAGAGGAGCCTGGAGAACTAGAGTCCATGAGGACAAAGAGTTGGACACAACTGAGCAACTAATACTTTTCAATACAGTGTTTCTTCAGAAATAATACAGCATTTCATTGATGGTATTATGCAAACACTTTTAAAACATTTAAAAAGAAGCCAATTACTGCCTTCTTCAGTAAGTTTTCCTACATTTAATATTTTCTTCAAAACTGCCTCAACTATTTTAATAACTTTTGTTACATTAAAACTAACAATACATTTCAAAATTATTTTAGTCATTTATCTCACTAATTTTCTAACAGAATAATGAAGATGTTACCCGAAATATAGTCTAACTTGTCAAATTTAATATATTATCTTAAAAGCCTGTAAATATTCGGGCTTTATAAACTTTGATATTTAAGATGTGATTAGCTAAGAAAATCAATCTAAAATGTAAAGAACATTTTTGATGTAAGAGTTCACGCTTACCTTCCTGGATTGGAATGAAGTTATTTCTTTCTTTGATACAGAGTATTTTAAATGTTGTTCTATTGATAATCAACTTTAAACAATTTGATGTTCGGTGTTGCAAATGTCTTTCTAAATCTTTTTTCCCTCCAAAGCAAATAGTGCTCTTTAAGTAGAAATAGATTTCTTTTGACCTTGGGAATTAGTTATCTACTGTATCAATGTATAATTGAACCAGCTCATTATACTAGCCATTCAAATATTTTGGAAAGCAACCAAAAATGTCCCTGGCCATAGCATTCCTTTTAGTGATGTCTTACTCTATTCTGTAGTGTTTTAAATAACAAGGCAACTGACTCCATGATTCTTACCTGGAGAATCCCACAGACAGAGGAACTTGGTGGCCTACAGTCCATTGGTTCACAGAGTCGGACATGGCTGAAACTACTTAATATGCAAGCACATAAATATCCTAGGGGAATTATGATATCTAATGTTGATGGAGCAACGGAATCTAAGACATTTAAAAAATTTCCCATCACAAATATGACTAACTGATTTTAGACTAAGGTTCACAATCATTCAATATATTTAAGAAAAAATATATTGTCTTTAAAAAGTTATTAAAGCATTGCACATGCAAATCCAAAGAAGCAAACAACAACAACAACAAACCCTGAACTTCTATGTAAACCATAAAACCTTATTTAAAAATTAACTCAAAATTGATCGAATGAGGGATAGAAATGCTGATGCCACCCACCCATCTCATCCTCTTTTGCTCCCTTTCCCTCTTGCCCTCAGTGTTTTGCAAACATGCACACATACACCCACAAACACACAGAGATGCGTTTCCAAAAACTGGATGTATGATTCCAGGGGCTGTGTGTGCATGTGTGTGTGCTCAGTTGCTTCAGTAGTGTCTGATTCTTTGTGATCCTCAGGCTGCCCCAATTGGTTTGCTGTAGTTTCTCATTAAATTTAACAATTGAATATTTTAAAATTAATATATATTAACAGATACAGACATAGATTAGATATCTAGATACAGATACAGATATAAATATTCTGCGGCTTCCCAGGTAGCGTTAGTGGTAAAGAATCCATCTGCCACTACAGGAGACTTAAAAAATGCAGGTTCAATCCTTGGGTTGGAAAGATCCCCTGATAGTTCGTGAGTTTTGAGGAATCAGTCCATTTCATCTTATTGGCAATTTTATAGACACAGTTATTAAGTTCAGTTCAGTTCAGTCGCTCAGTCGTGTCCGACTCTCTGCGATCCCATGAATCACAGCATGCCAGGCCTCCCTGTCCATCACCAATTCCCAGAGTTCACTCAAACTCATGTCCACAGAGTCGGTGATGCCATCCAGCCATCTCATTCTCTGTCGTCCCCTTCTCCTCCCACCCCCAATCTTTCCCAGCGTCAGAGTCTTTTCCAGTGAGTCAACTCGTCGCATGAGGTGGCCAAAGTATTGCAGTTTCAGCTTTAGCATCAGTCCTTCCAATGAACACCCAGGATTGATCTCCTTTAGAATGGACTGGTTGGATCTCCTTGCAGTCCAAGGGACTCTCAAGAGTCTTCTCCAACACCACAGTTCAAAAGCATCAATTCTTCGGTGATCAGCTTTCTTCACAGTCCAACTCTCACATCCATACTTGACCACGGGAAAAACCATAGCCTTGACTAGACGGACCTTTGTTGGCAAAGTAATGTCTCTGCTTTTTAATATACTATAATGTGCCAACTCTCATTGTTTGTGTTTAATACATGTGATATGTCTTTTTTCATAGTCTGCTTTTTAAAATCATATCTACTTTATAAAATTTATGAAATATCAGCTTTTTACTTGATTGCCTTTCTCTATTTTTTTTTTTTTTAGTTTTGGTGACTTCTACTCTTTTTGCTTTTTCTTCCTTCCATTTGATTTGGATTGATTTTACTATGACCTTTAGAATTTATTGTGGTGAAAATTTAATTTATTGACTTAAGATGTTATTTTAATGCTCTAAGTGTTCAGTACTATAATATTTTATTTAACTACTGCTTTGGCTGCATCTCATAGATTGTGATATGTTACATTTATATTAAGTAAAAATGTAGATCAATAAGAGGAAGACCTCCAGATACTTGAAAAGTTACATGACATACAACCCTTCAATAGTGATAGCTTTCAATGCATGGACAAAATATTTCTAAAATGTATTGTTCTAACTCTCTGTTCATTATTATTTATAAAAGTCTGTTTATTCTTGCTTACATGTGTGCATGCTTAGTAGTCTCTGCAGCACTTTGGACTGTAGCCCACTGGGCTCCTGCTTTCAGTTTGTACACCTGAAAATAAATAAGTGTGTGTTCCCCTTCCCCTTACTCCCCTTTCTGTAGTCTAGGAGACGGTGAGGTCTACCTGGTTAGTGTGAATGTGGAGATGGAAAATTCATGTTGAGCATGATCTAATTGTCCCATCTTCTAGATTTCTTATTTTTGAATTTTTAATGACAAAGACAATTCTCTTCAAGACATTATTCATTTAAACCTTTTTAAGAACATCTTTATTTTTACTTTATAGCCTCAGTAATATGTAATCATAATTTTCTGATTTTGCAATGCTTCCATTTCTTAATAATCACAAAATACAGGAAAAGAGGTAGAAAATTTTAAGGAATAATATGGACAGTGTCAGACAGAAAGATTTAGTTTAATTAGGAAGTGATGTGGGGAATAAGCTGATCCCAAAGAATATTTTCTATTTAGAGAGCACTATTTTTATGGCAAGGAATATGTTATAGACTGTGGTCAGCCTCTGTTCCAATAAATGTAAACTGCCTAAGTGCCAAAGCAAAAAAGTCTCACTTTTTTCTGTATTTTAACTCTATCTATAAAGGTAAGCATTGCAGCTAGCTTCAATTCAAACAGGTAAGCATGAATCATTTTTTCCAATAGCAAATTTAGCTTTACAAATATCTATGTATATTTCAGTTCAGTTTAGTTCAGTTCAGTCGCTCAGTTGTGTCCGACTCTTTGCGACCCCATGAACCACAGCATGCCAGGCCTCCTTGTTCATCACCAACTCCCGGTAGCATCAGCAAAAAAGGCATTCATTTCAGAAGAATTAAAAATAGATCTTTTCTCCTTATTGTTAATTAATTTAGAAAACCTTGATTCAGATAATCTTTTTACTTTTCTTATTCTCATCATTATATTATCAAGTGAGAAATTAGAGTACTTTGTAATATGCATGTGTGCACTCAGTCACTTCAGTCTTCTGACTCTTTGGGGACCTATGGACTGTACCCAGGCAAGGGTACTGGAGTGGGTTGCCATGCCCTTCTCCAGGAGATCTTTCTGCCCCGGGGATCGAACCCACGTCTCTCATCTCTTACATTCCAGGCAGATTCTTTACCACTGAGCCACCAGGAAATGTCTTATAATATATTTGGCCAATATATCAAAGATTACAACCTCATTATCATTACCATCAGTCATCTTAAGTATTAAGATTCATTAAGTGATTACTACATAGTAAGCATATATTTAAGTAGGTTGCATGTAGTATTAAATCAGGATATATCACAAAACATGTTTTTAAATTTTTTAACTAAGTTGTACGGTAGTAAAAGGAATTATTAAAATGTGTTCTCATCCAATACCAAGGGAATCATTTGTTCCTTAAAATTAAATTCTATGCAAATGAATGAGAAAATATTAAAGTAATATTGGCATGTTTTCCTTTTTATCGTAAAGGAAGCAGGCTTCTGAACTGCATTCACCAATTTTAGGTTTTCATTTCCTATTTCAAACTGATTTCATAAACTTGCTCTAAACAGTGCATTGTGAAATAGCTGATTTACATGATATCCATCCCTACATCAAAGAAAATTGTCGTTTCAATGGAAATATCTGAAAAATAAACATGAACTGTCTGAACAAAAACAAAAGGGGCTCTATTTAGATGAATTATATAGTGATTTTTTTCTTTGAGTTGTAGAAAGAGAAGCATTGACAGTTTTCACAAGTCAGAGAAACCAACAAATATGTCACAAGATTTGAGGAAATCTTTGAACCTGACATTGAGTTTAGACTATAAGTACAGTTTGTATAGAATTTGAATAATTATAAGATTTCTTACTTTAGAAATGGTTTTATACTGACAATTCTATTTACTATTCATAAAAAGTTTCCATATGACAAATAAAACGCTGAGACAAAAGATATTTTAATAAATGTGGAACACTCTATTCTTGATATTGTTTTGTTTTCTTACTTTTTCTGGCTTTTCTTTAACATCTTAGTTTCAGTATGCTTTTCAAATGTACTATCCTACCTGAACAGCAAGGAATAATTTACAGAGGGGATTAAAAAATGAGAGAAAACCTTACATACATAAACAGCAGATACAATAAAAAGAATAAAGCAGATGGCAGTTTCTACAGGAAATGGATGTACCTATCAAATGTAGGTGCATGCTGCTTGCTAAAAAGGTTGATGATTCATTCAACAAACAATTTTAATCAGTATCCAAGTACTACACTCTACATTGACTTAAGTATGTGAATAAAATTTGGTAAAGGTGTTGGGACAAGGTATTGAAAAAAGGAGGCATGATTGCACAGACTCATATATGATGCATCTGTCAGCCACTAGCTTCTGAGAATTTGCATTTCTACCAATCACATTTTTATTGAGAGAATTATATAATAATGGAAAAAGTTTGAATATCTTTAGTACTGTAATGTGTAGTTTAAGATATTGTATATGGTACATATATAAATAGTGTATGGCTTCCATGATGGCTCAGATGATTAAGACTCTGCCTGCCATGCAGATGACCTGGGTTTGACCCCTGGGTAGGGAAAATCCCCTGGAAAAGGGAATGGCAACCCACCCCAGTATTCTTGCTTTTGTATGGACTGTTGGTTCTACCCCATGTTTGTCTACATTTTTGCAGCAGAAATCTTGACTTTTGTCCTCACTTAATACCCTTAGAATACGTAGTTAGTTGTGTATCTTATTTTCAGTGACGTATTTTAACCAAAAGTGTTAGTCGCTCAGTCGTGTCCGACTGTGACTCCATGGACTGTAGACCACCAGGCTCCTCTGTCCGTGGGATTCTCCAGGCCAGAATACTGGAGTGGGTAGCCATTTCCTTCTCCAGAGGATCTTCCCAACCCAGGGATCAATCCGGAATCTCCTGCATTGTAGGCAGATTCTTTAACATCTGAACCACAGGGGTATGGCTAAATAAGTTAACACATAAAATGAAAAATACATGTATAATATGCTGAAAACAATGAAATAATTTACTACTGCTGCAAGAATGAGTAAAAAGAGTATAATTCCTAAATATACACACATGCACGCCCCACAAAAAGTATGCTTGATCTCTAACAGGAAAGAGAGGAAGGAGAGATTTACATTTTCAGTAGGAATCCATGTTTATACTTTGGAAGTGAAGTGAAGTGAAGTGAAAGTCTCTAGTTGTGTCTGGCTTCTCGTGACCCCATGGACTATACAATCCATGGAATTCTCCAGGCCAGAATACTGGAGTGGGTAGCCTATACCTTCTCCAGCGGATCTTCCCAACCCAGGGATCAACCCGGGGTCTTCTGCATTGCAGGCAGATTCTTTACCAGCTGAGCTATCAGGGAAGCCTGAAATAACCTCTGCATGAACATGAACTTGAACCCTGGACCCTCAGACTAAAAGTGTGATTCTCTACTGACTGAGTTATCCGGGTTCTTATACCTTGGGGGGAAATTCCAAAGCAGGAATCAAATTGATTCATCTTTAATGTATTCTAGAAGTTAATGAATCACATTTAGTGGAAGAAATGTACTATGCATTGCCCAAAAAGATCTACAGACAAAACAAAAGAAGCTAGTAATATAGTTAAAATAATAAGAAAAATGCAAAAAAGATGGGAAATCTCAACCTATCTCATTTACATACATGACGAACACAAACACATGCAAAAAAGAAAGAATGAAAAAGTTGAATGAGATCATCAGTAAAACAGCAATTGTTGAGGATGTGGGTAGTTTAGGAAGATCTCACAGCTGAGCTGTGGGTAGTGTCTCTTTCATGCAGTGAGTGAGTGAGAGGTGAACGTTCGAGCTAGCACTGCTTTCGTGGACATAAACCTGGACGGACTTGCCTCTTATGTCTCGAGTGTTCCTGGGCCAAAAGAACAGCTTAAAATTCCTTTATCTCAACTGAGAAATCTGAGTAGAACTTATCACTACTTATTTATGGACTTTACACTGAAATACACATGTTTGAAAACTAGTAACATCCCATAATATTATATAGTCAGCTCATCAATTTTATTTATAAGAAAAAAAATGAAATATGTAGAATGCCAGTGTCAAACAAGACTTTGGAAATACCACAGGAAAACCAGCACTTTAAAAATTAACTATATTCATCTCTAAAACTATTTTAAGTCATTTACAATATATTTCACCATGCAATCAAATTAACTTTCAATTGAAAATAATTAAACACAGAATTGAGAGGTGAAGAGAAAAACACGGGCTGAAAGAGCAAAATCACTATGTAAATGAATTTGACTCAAATTTTTGCATTTTTGAGCATTCAGATGAAAAGCAAAATTATAATCACATATCTTCAGAAAAAGTGATAATTCATGGCAGAAAATAAAGATTAAATAGACAATTTTTCTTAAAAATTGATTTAATAATGATGAAAAATGTAATTTGCAACCCGTTAGACACCTAGCAATTATAGGTTTGTTTTCTAATGGAATTGGATGTTTGAAGGAGGGATTGAATGAGTGTGGGTAAATGAATATTGCTAGTGCCAACATCAGACTGCTAGCAAAAAAATCTAGATTTTTCAGAGAACCAATAATATTGGGAGCATAATTGCTTATCCACTATAAACTCACATGAAATTACTGCAATCATAAAACCAAAAGAATAGCATTCTAGACTTTGTTCTCTTCCTAAATGCATGATAAAACAGTACCTTCCTACTCATCTTAACTGGTTTACTTTGCACATATTTGCATGTTCTACTTAGCAAATTTGATCCAAAATAATTTGCTTTGCATTATTTCATCCTTTACATAACTGCATTCTAACAGCTAAATCTATGTCAGTTTGAATTTTTAAAAGAAAATATGTATGGATGTAAAAGTGAAGAAAAGTTTTAGAAGTTATTTTCAGAATTACCCACAGTCCATACAACTGCATTACATTAGTGTGTCTGGACTAACCTCCCATGTCTTTATCCCCTCCTTTAATGTTGAAAACTTTAAATCATTGACTGATATAATCAAGGAAAGTGAACATATCTCACTAGGATTATTAATGCCTATTTTCCCAATTCCATCCTCAATTCAGCAACATTAAGAGATAATTTGTTGTAGCTGTCTCTGAGAACTTCTGCTACAGTTCTTTTGACAATTATTCCATTCTCTAGTTTTAGTTTTAATTATACCTAACTGGCTTTATCCTGGGATGTACTATCATATGGTGTGTCAGAGAATAATTTATGGAAGTTAATGGTTCAATCAAATGAAGACCACATAAGCCAGTCATGCTATTTCATTGGGAGATTGTGATAGGTATCTCTTCAGGTGAGATGAACTAGAATCCCTGGAAACAAGTACAGTACATTACCTGACAAAATGGACTTTATAGATATGATTAATATCATAAATCATTGAGATGGGGAGATTATTCAGGTAGAATCAATCTGATCACATAAGCCTTAAAAACAAGAAGAGAAAGAAAAGCAATATTCAAAAATTGGGTTATCACAGATGGAACAGAGAAAAGGAGGGCTCATTTTGTCAATGCTGTCTCCAAAGTCTGTTGAGACAAAGAGCAAGGACAGTCCTGATCTCTATAAAATGAGTATGGCATTTGACCAGTTGCCAGCAAGGAATCAGTCCTCTGTCCAACAACCTCAAGGAAGAAAATTCTGCCAATAATTTAACTGAACAAGAAAGATGGAATATACTCACTAGAGCATAAAAAAAGAATGTGGCCCTCTCAACACTTTTGACCTATCACCTACAGATCTCGAAGACAATAAATTTTAAGGTACTCAGTTCGTGGTATTTTACTAAAACTGCAAGAGACAACTAATACACAGAAGATAATGATGTTCACAGAAAATAATATAAGAGATGGTGTAGACCTGCTCAGGATATACAACTTCAAAACTTCAATCTCATAACCAATTTAACTGTACTATGAGGATTTGAAATATTCAATTTCTCAGCCTCCTTTCCAGCTGAGTATGAAGGAATGACTCAATTTTGGCTAATAATATGAAGATAGATGTCGACAAGTGTTCAGTCCTTTGTTTCCACTACTTTCATCCTTAGTGTTAGTCACTCAGTCATGCCCAACTCTTTGCAACCCCATGGACTGCAGTCCACCAGGCTCCTCTGTCCATGGGATTTTCCAGGCAAGGATACTGGAGTGGGTTGACATTTCATTCTCCATCTTTCATCCTTGGAAAGGTGCAGAAGTCATATCTAAGAATGGGAAAGCAGGAAAACCTAAGGAAACTGACATTCCAATGTCTTTATTTTTTAAGTACAAGACTAGTCATGAGGCTGAAACAAGATGGCGGAGGAATAGGATGGAGAGACCACTTTCTCCCCCACAAATTCATCAAAAGGACATTTGAACACTGAGTAAAGTCCATAAAACAACTTCTGAATGCTGGCAGAGGACATTAGGCACCCAGAAAAGCAGCCCATTGTCTTCAAAAGAAGGTAGGAGAAAACATAAACGATAAAAAGAGAGACAAAAGAAGTAGGGACGGAGCTCCGTCCTGGGAAGGGAGGCATAAAAAAAGAGAGAAGTTTCTGAAACCAGGAAACACTCTCACCGGTGAGTCTGTGGTGAGCCTTGGAACCTCAGAGGACAACACAACTAGGAGAAAAAGAAATAAATAATTAAACCTCACAGCTTACGAGTCCAAAGGTAACTCCCAGCGGAGAAGCAGAGCAGACGCCCACATCTGCCATTAATAAGCGGGGCCTGGGCAGGGAGGAGCCAGCTGAACTGCTTAGAGAGAGGACCAGGCCTGAATGCCGCGAGGGCAGTCTGGGGAACTGACTGGAGATAGCAGAGCAGACTGTGGGGTAGCTACCCCATGTAAAGGTGAAAAGCCCTAACTTAAGACTCTGCCAGCCCTGCTCACAGAACAAAAGACTGAGCAGAACTAGCCAGCTGTGGATGGCCAATGCCCCGCTGAGACAGGCAGGGGAGGGCAGTCAGAGCCAGAAGGGGGCAATTGTGGTCCCAGAGAGGCATCTGATACCAATCTGCAGGCAGGCTTCAGTGTTAAACAAGACTTTTTGGGTTTCTGGCTGGTTAACATCTGCCTGAGAAGGTGCGCCGGTTGCATACACAGAAAACCGAGCGAGAGGGACCGGGGAGGTGATAAGTCGCAGTGACTGCGCTCACCAAACACCTGGTCACTTGAGCTGCTCAGTCCGGGGAAGGCACAAAACGCAGGCCCAACCAAGTCTGCGCCTTTGTGGAGTACCCAAGTACCTGAATCTGAGTGGCTTAGACCTGGGACATGCATGTAGACCAGCGCCGGCCTCAGACAGTTATCGGCAGAGCAACTTAGAGCATGTGCAGTGTAGACTGGGACAGCACACACGCCGTGAGTGGGGCCAAACCCAGTGTGGCCGGGACACTGCGAGCACTCCCCACAGACGCCAGAGATATTTGTCTGCAGTGTTCCTCCATTCCCAGAACAGGACTGAACAAGTGAGCTTTAAAAAGTATCTACCACCTCCTCCTAGTGTCAGGGCGGAAATTAGACACTGAAGAGACCAGCAAACAGAAGCTAAAACAGAGGGAACCACTTTGGAAGTGACTATACAGGTTGTCCAAAGTCACTCCTAACTTATTGACATCTCATAACTCATTACTAGTCACTTCATTGCACTCCAGAGAGAAGAAATCCAGCTCCACCCATCAGAACACTGACACAAGCTTCCCTAACCAGGGAACCTTGACAAGCCACCCATCCAACCTCACCCCTAGAAAGGAAACTCCACAATAAAGAGAACTCCACAAACTGCCAGAAGACAGAAAGGCCACCGCAAACACAGCAATATAAGCAAGATGAAGAGGCAGAGAAATACCTAGCAAATAAAGGAACAGGATAAATGCCCACCAACCCAAACAAAAGAGGAAGAGATAGGGAATCTACCTGATAAGGAATTCCAAATAATGATAGTGAAATTGATCCAAAATCTTGAAAACAAATTGGAGTTACAGATAAATAATCTGGAGACGAGGATTGAGAAGATGCAGGAAAGGTTTAATAAGGATCTAGAAGAAATAAAAAAAAGTCAATATACAATGAATAATGCAATAGATGAGATCAAAAACACTCTGGGGGGAATTGATAGTAGAATAACGGAGGCAGAAGATAGAATAAGTGAGTTAGAAGATAGAATGGTAGTAATAAATGAAGCAGAGAGGAAAAAAGAAAAACTAACTAAAGAAATGAGAACAATCTAGAGACCTCTGGGACAATGTTAAACCCCCCAATATCCGAATCATAGGAGTCCCAGAAGAAGAAGACAAGAAGAAAGACCATGAGATAACCATGAGGAGATAATAGTTGAAAATTTCCCTAAAATGGGGAAGGAAATAATCACCCAAGTCCAAGAAACCCAGAGAGTCCCTAACAGGATAAACCTAAGATGAAATACCCCAGTTCAGTTCAGTTCAGTTCAGTCGCTCAGTCGTGTCCGACACTCCGTGACCCCATGAATCACAGCACGCCAAGGTACATATTAATCAAATTAACAAAGGTCAAACACAAACAACAAACATTAAAAGCAGCAAGGGAAAAGCAACAAATAAAACACAAGGGGATCCCCATAAGGATAACAGCTGACCTTTCAATAGAAACTCTTCAGGCCAGGAGGGAATGGCGGGGCATACTTAAAGTGATGAAAGAAAATAACGTACAGCCCAGATTACTGTACCCAGCAAGAATGTCATTCAAGTATGAAGGCGAAATCAAAAGCTTTACAGACAGGCAAAAGCTGAGAGAATTCAGCATTACCAAACCAGCTCTCCAACAAATGCTAAAGGACCTTCTCTAGACAGGAAACACAGAATGAGTGTATAAACTCGAACCCAAAACAATAAAGAAAATGGCAACAGGATCATACTTATCAATAATTACCTTAAACGTAAATGGGTTGAATGCCCCAACCAAAAGACAAAGACTGGCTGAATGGATAAAAAAACAAGACCCCCATATATGTTGTCTACAAGAGACCCACCTCAAAACGAGGGACACATACATATTGAATGTGAAGGGCTGGAAAAAGATATTCCACGCAAATAGAGACCAAAAGAAAGCAGGAGTACCAATACTCATATCAGATAAAATAGACTTTAAGACAAAGGCTGTGAAAAGAGACAATGAAGGACACTACATAATGATCAAAGGCTCAATCCAAGAAGAAGATATAACAATTGTAAATATATATGCACCCAACATAGGAGCACCACAATATGTGAGACTAATACTAACAAGTATGAAAGGGGAAATCAACAATAACACAATAATAGTGGGAGACTTTAATACCCCAGCACACCTATGGATAGATCAACTAAACAGAAAATTACCAAGGAAACACAAAAGTTAAATGATACAATAGACCAGTTAGACCTAATAGATATCTATAGGACATTTCACCCCAAAATTATGAATTTCACCTTTTTTTCAAGTGCACACAGAACCTTTTCCAGGATAGATCACATCCTGGGCCATAAATATAGCCTTGGTAAATTCAAAAAAATTGAAACCATTCCAAGCATCTTATCTGACCACAATGCAGTAACACTAGATCTCAATTACAGGAGAAAAGCTATTAAAAATTCCAACATATGGAAGCTGAACAACAAGCTGCTGAATAATGAACAAATCATTGAAGAAATAAAAAAAAAAGAAATCAAAATATGCATAGAAATGAATGAAAATGAAAACACAACAACCCAAAACCTGTGGGACACTGTAAAAGCAATGCTAAGGGGAAGGTTCATAGACATACAGGCATAACTCAAGAAACAAGAAAAAAAGTCAACTAAATAACTTAACTCTACACCTAAAGCAACTAGAAATGGAAGAAATTAAGAACCCCAGGGTTAGTAGAAGGAAAGAAATCTTAAAAATTAGGGCAGAAATAAATGCAAAAGAAACAAAAGAAACCATAGCAAAAATCAACAAAACCAAAAGTTGGTTCTTTGAGAGGGTAAATAAAATTGGCCAGACTCATCAAGAAACAAAGGGAGAAAAACCAAATCAATAAAATTAGAAATGAAAAGGGAGAGATCAAAACAGACAACACAGAAATACAAAGGATCATAAGAGACTATTATCAGCAATTATATGCCAATAAAATGGACAACTTCAAGAAATGGACAAATTCTTAGATAAGTATAACTTTCCAAAACTGAACCAGGAAGATATAGAAAATCTTAACAGACCCATCACAAGCCTGGAAATTGAAACTGTAATCAACAATCTTCCAGCAAACAAAAGCCCAGGTCCAGATGGCTTCACAGCTGAATTCGACCAAAAATTTAGAGAAGAGCTAACACCTATCCTACTCAAACTCTTCCAGAAAATTGCAGAGGAAGGTAAACTTCCTAACTCATTCTATGAGGCCACCATCACCCTGATACCAAAACCTGGAAAGATGCCACAAAGAAAGATAACTACAGGCCAATATCAGTGATGAACATAGATGCAAAAATCCTTAACAAAATTGTAGCAATCAGAATCCAACAACACATTAAAAAGATCATAAATCATGACCAAGTGGGCTTTATCCCAGGAATGCAAGGATTCTTCAATATCCGCAAATCAATCAATGTAATACACCACAATAACAAAGTGAAAAATAAAAACCATATGATTATTTCAATAGATGCAGAGAAAGCCTTCGACAAAATTCAACATCCATTTATGATCAAAACCCTCCAGAAGGCGGGAATAGAAGGAACATTCCTCAATGTAATAAAAGCTATATATGACAAACCCACAGCAAACATTATCCTCAATGGTGAAAAATTGAAACCATTTCCCCTAGAGTCAGGAACAAGACAAGGGTGCCCACTCTCACCATTACTATTCAACATAGTTTTGGAAGTTTTGGCCACAGAAATCAGAGCAGAAAAAGACATAAAAGGAATTCAAATAGGAAAAGAAGAAGTAAAACTCTCACTGTTTGCAGATGACATGATCCTGTATACAGAAAACCCTAAAGACTCTACCAGAAATTACTAGAGCTAATCAATGAATATAGTAAAGTTGCAGGATATAAAATCAACACACAGAAATCCCTTGCATTCCTATACACTAATAATGAGAAAATAGAGAAATTAAGGAAACAATTCCATTCACCATTGCAACGAAAAAAATAAAATAGGAATATATCTACCTAAAGAAACAAAAGACCTATATATAGAAAACTATAAAACATTGGTGAAAGAAATCAGAGAGTACACTAATAGATGGAGAAACATACCATGTTTATGGATTGAAAGAATAAATATTGTGAAAATGAATATATTACCTAAAGTAATTTATAAGTTCAATGAAATCCCTATGAAGCTACCAACGGTGTTTTTCACAGAGCTAGAACAAATAATTTCAAAATTTGTATGAAAATACAAAAAACCTCGAATATCCAAAGCAATCTTGAGAAAGAAGAATAGAACTGGGGGAATCAACCTGCCGGGCTTCAGGCTCCAAAAGGCACAGTCATCAAGACAGTATGGTACTGGCATAAAGACAGAAATATAGATCAATGGAACAAAATAGAAGGCCCAGAGATAACTCCATGCACCTGTGGACACCTTATCTTTGACAAAGGAGGCAAGAATATAAAATGGAGAAAAGACAGTCTCTTTAACAAGTGGTGCTGGGAAAACTGGTCAGTTCAGTTCAGTTCAGTCGTTCAATCGGGTCCGACTCTTTGCGACCCCATGAATCAACAGCACGCCAGGCCTCTCTGTCCATCACCAACCCCCAGAGTTCACTCAAACTCATATCCATCGAGTCGGTGATGACATCCAGCCATCTCATTCTCTGTCGTCCCCTTCTTCTCCCGCCCCCAACCTTTCCCAGCATCAGAGTCTTTTCCAGTGAGTCAACTCGTCGCATGAGGTGGCCAAAGTATTGCAGTTTCAGCTTTAGCATCAGTCCCTCCAATGAACACCCAGGATTGATCTCCTCTAGAATGGACTGGTTGGAACTCCTTGCAGTCCAAGGGACTCTCAAGAGTCTTCTCCAACACCACAGTTCAAAAGCATCAATTCTTCGGTGATCAGCTTTCTTCACAGTCCAACTCTCTCATCCATACATGACCAAGGGAAAAACCATAGCCTTGACTAGATGGACCTTGGTTGGCAAAGTAATGTCTCTGCTTTTTAATATACTATCAAAGTTGGTCATAACTTTCCTTCCAAGGAGTAAGCGTCTTTTAATTTCATGGCTGCAATCAGCATCCACAGTGATTTTGAAGCCCCCAAAAATAAAATCTGACACTGTCTCAACTGTTTTTGCATCTATTTCCCATGAAGTGATGGGACTAGATGCCATGATCTTCGTTTTCTGAATGTTGAGCTTCAAGCCAACCTTTTCACTCTCCTCTTTCACTTTCATCAAGAGGTTTTTGAGTTCCTCTTCACTTTCTGCCATAAGGGTGGTGTCATCTGCATATCTGAGGTTATTGATATTTCTTCTGGCAATCTTGATTCCAGCTTGTGCTTCTTCCAGCCCAGCGTTCCTCATGATGTACTCTGCATAGAAGTTAAATAAGCAGGGTGACAATATACAGCCTTGACGTAACCTTTTCCTATTTGGAACCAGTCTGTTGTTCCACTTACAGTTCTGACTGTTGCTTTCTGACCTGCATACAGGTTTCTCAAGAGGCAGGTCAGGTGGTCTGGGATTCCCATCTCTTTCAGAGTGTTCCACAGTTGATTGTGATCCACACAGTCAAAGGCTTTGGCATAGTCAATGAAGCAAAAATAGATGGTTTTCTGGAAATCTCTCGCTTTCTCCATGATCCAGCGGATGTTGGCAATTTGATCTCTGGTGCCTCTGCCTGTTCTAAAACCTGCTTGAACATCTGGGAGTTCACGGTTCACATATTGCTGAAGCCTGGCTTGGAGAATTTTGAGCATGACTTTACTAGCATGTGAGATGAGTGCAATTGTGCGGTAGTCATAGCATTCTTTAGCATTCCCTTTCTTTGGGATTGGAATGAAGACTGATTGTTTCCAGTCTGTGGCCATTGTTGAGTTTTCCAAATTTGCTGGCATATTGAGTCCAGCACTTTCACAGCACCATCTTTCAAGATTTGAAATAGCTCAACTGGAATTCCATCACCTCCACTAGCTTTGTTCGTAGTGATGCTTTCTAAGGCTCACTTGACTTCACATTCCAAGATGTCTGGCTCTAGGTCAGTGATCACATTATCGTGACTATCTTGGTCGTGAAGATCTTTTTTGTACAGTTCTTCTGTGTATTCTTGCCACCTCTTCTTAATATCTTCTGCTTCTGTTAGGTCCATACCATTTCTGTCCTTTATTGAGCCCATCTTTGCATGAAATATTCCCTTGGAATCTCTAAATTTCTTGAAGAGATCTCTTGTTTTTCCCATTCTGTTGTTTTCCTCTATTTCTTTGCATTGATCACTGAGGAAGTCTTTCTTATCTCTCCTTGCTATTCTTTGGAACTCTGCATTCAGATGCTTATATCTTTCCTTTGCTCCTTTGCTTTTCGCTTCTCTTCTTTTCACAGCTATTTGTAAGGCCTCCTCAGACAGCCATTTTGCTTTTTTGCATTTCTTTTCCATGGGGATGGTCTTGGTCCCTGTCTCCTATACAATGTCACGAACCTCCGTCCAGAGTTCATCAGGCACTCTATCAATCAGATCTAGTCCCTTACATCTATTTCTCACTTCCACTGTATAATCGTAAGGGATTTGATTTAGGTCATATCTGAATGGTCTAGTGTTTTTCCCTACTTTCTTCAATTTCAGTCTGAATTTGGCAATAAGGAGTTCATGATCTGAGCCACAGTCAGCTCCTGGTCTTGTTTTTGCTAACTGTATACAGCTTCTCCATCTTTGGCTGCAAACAATATAATCAATCTGATTTCGGTGTTGACCATCTGGTGATGTCCATGTGTAGAGTCTTCTCTTGTGTTGTTGGAAGAGGGTGTTTGCTATGACCAGTACGTTCTCTTGACAAAACTCTATTAGCCTTTTCCCTGCTTCATTCCGTGCTCCAAGGCCAAATTTGCCTGTTACTTCAGGTGTTTCTTGACTTCCTACCTTTGCATTCAAGTCCCCTATAATGAAAAGGACATCGTTTTTGGGTGTTAGTTCTAAAGTTCTTGTAGGTCTTCATAGAACCGTTCAAATTCGGCTTCTTCAGCGTTACTGCTTGGGGCATAGGCCTGGATTACTGTAATATTGAATGGTTTGCCTTGGAAACGAACAGAAATTATTCTGTCGTTTTTAAGATTTCATCCAAGGACTGCATTTCGGACTCTTTTGTTGACCATGATGGCTACTCCATTTCTTCTAAAGGATTCCTGCCCACAGTAGTAGATACAATGGTCATCTGAGTTAAATTCACTCATTCCAGTCCATTTTAGTTCACTGATTCCTAGAATGTCTATGTTCACTCTTGCCATCTGCTGTTTGACCACTTCCAATTTGCCTTGATTCATGGACCTAACATTCCAGGTTCCTATTCAATATTTCTCTTTACAGCACCTACCTTGCTTCTATCACCGGTCACATCCACAACTGGGTATTCGTTTTGCTTTTGCTCCCTCCCTTCATTCCTTCTAGAGTTATTTCTCCACTGATCAGCCACTTGTAAATGAATGAAACTAGAACACTCCCTAACACCATACCAAAAAAAAAAATAAACTGAAAATGGATTTAAGATCTAAATGTAAGACCAGAAATTATAAAACTCCTAGAGGAGAACATAGGCAAAACACTCTCCGACATAAATCACAGCAGGATCCTCTATGACCCACTTCCCAGAATATTGGAAATAAAAGCAAAAATAAACAAATGGGACCTAATTAAAATTATAAGATTCTGCACAGCAAAGGAAACTATAACCAAGGTGAAAAGACAGCCTTCAGAATGGGAGAAAATAATAGCAAATGAAGCAACTGATAAAGGATTAATCTCAAAAATATACAAGCAACTCCTGCAGCTCAATTCCAGAAAAATAAATGACCTAATCAAAAAATGGGCTAAAGAACTAAACAGACATTTCTCCCAGGAAGACATACAGATGGCTAACAAACACATGAAAAGATGCTCAACATCACTCATAATCAGAGAAATGCAAATCAAAACCACAATGGGGTACCATTTCACGCCAGTCAGAATGGCTGCTATCTAAAAGTCTACAAGCAATCAATGCTGGAGAAGGTGTGGGGAAAAGGGAGCCCCCTTACACTGTTGGTGGGAATGCAAACTAGTACAGCCACTCTGGAGAACAGTGTGGAGAGTCCTTAAAAAACTGAAAATAGAACTGCCATATGACCCAGCAATCCCACTCTTGGGCATACACACCGAGGAAACCAGAATTGAAAGAAACACATGTACCCCAATGTTCATCGCAGCACTGTTTATAATAGCCACGACATGGAAGCAACCTATATGTCCATCCACAGACGAATGGATAAGAAAGCTGTGGTACATTTACACAATGGAGTACTACTCAGCAATTAAAAAAATACATTTGAATTAGTTCTAATGAGTTTGACAAAACTGGAGACTATTATACAAAGTGAAGTAAGCCAGAAACAAAAACACCAGTACAGCATATTAACACATATATATGGAATATAGCAAGAGGATAATGATAACTCTGTATACGAGACAACAGCAGAGACTTGGATATGTGGAGCAGTCTTTTGGACTCTGTGGGAGAGGGCGAGGGTGGTATAATTTGGGAGAATGGATTGAAACATGTATATTATCATATGTGAAACGAATCTGACATGGTTGGGGGCTCCTGTCCTTAACCCCCTGTGGATTTAAGAGGCCGTTCCTTCTAGAATTGTATAAATTAGCCTGGGATAGAACCTGCACACTGAATTTGCTAATTAAGAAATGAGAAACCAGAACTAAAAGGTGGCATAGAAATACAAGAAACTATTCTTAATTAATCTTTTAAAACTTTGAACAGAGTTACAGATTTTGCCATTTGTTATAAACTGGTATATGTAATTTAACCAGAACGCTGAGAAAGTTGGTATTGTGTGACTTCTGAGGCACTTTCGACATGTTGTAGGAGTGATGTGGACTTTCTTGAGTTTTACACATTCATAAGTGAATGGTCTGTATCTCGTGCCTTTGTTGGTTTTCTGTGAGCTGTAGTTTTTGGGAAATGAGCAGCTCTCATTCCTGTAACTCTTGTAACCCGGTCATTCGTGTGCCTCCTTCATGAGGATTCACTGTGGCTGTGGTGCTGTTATCCCTCTGATAGGAACTCTAACTCAGTGTAAAGCCCCAAAGATCTGTTACTTAGTTTCATTTTATATTGTATTATATTTTATTTACAGTGTTATGTTTGTTTCAGGTGTATAGCAAAGTGATACAGTTATATATATATATATATGAATTAACAAAAGCAGTTCCCGTGTTTTGATGGGGAGCTTGTGGTTTATAATATAAATGGCATTATTTTGAGAGAGGGATAAGTTAGGTATGGAATTGGGTTCTTTTTCTTTTTGCAACTTGAGGCAGTTGTAAAATAACTTAATGTAGCTTTTTCAACTGTGTATTCTATAGTATTTTTTTCATTTGGTGAAATTTTAACTGTTAACGTTTATGGCATTGTGCTTTGTACCATTTATTAAATAAAAATAAAAAAATAAAGACTAGTCATACCACCCCACCAGAAGTGCTCTGTGAAGTAAATAAATGTGTTTTATTTCACAGGCTTAAATAAAATTCTAAAGAAGAATATATCTGCATACATATTAATGTTTCACAATGTCTTGTGGTAGTATATAGTACCTCTTTTGTGTCTGTTTATCTGGTGAAAAGCTGTATTGTGGCAGGAAATGTTTCTCAGGAATGTAGATTTTGGTGCTTTTTTATTTTTATTTTTTTTAATTGAAGGATAGTTGCTTTACAATATTATATTGGTTTCTGCCACACAACAAGGTGGATTAACCCTAAGGGTGCATATGTCCCCTCTCTCTTGAACCTACCTCCCATTCTCCACCCCATCCCACCTCTCTAGGTTTTCATAGAGTACTGGGCTGAGCTGTGTTATAGAGCAACTTCCATTAGATCTGCTTTGCACAAGGTAATGTAAATGATTCAGTGCTACTTTCTCAATTTTCCAACCCTTTCCTTCCCCTGCTGTGTTCACAAGTCTGTTCTCCATGTTTGCCTCTCTAATCCTGCCCTGCAAATAGATTCATCAATATTATTTTTCTAGATTCCATTTTATTTGCTTTAATATACAAAATTTGTTTCTCTCTTTCAGACTTACTTCACTCTATATAGCGTGCTCCAGATTCATTCACGTAATTAGAACTGACATAAATTACTTTCTATGACAGAGCAACATTCCGTTATATATATGGACCACACCTTCTTTATCCATTCATCTGTCAGTGTACATCTAGGCTGCTCCAATGTCCTGGGTAATGTGAATAGTGCTGCATACCTCTTTGAATTATGGTTTTCTCAGGGTATATACCCAGGAGTGGGATTGCTGGGTCTTATGGAAGTTTTCATGGGGGTGATTTTGATCACTGCCTCCTTTACAACATTCATCAGTCCAGTTCAGCCACTCAGTGGTGTCCAACTCTTTGCGACCCCATGAATCACAGCACGCCAGGCCTCCCTGTCCATCACCAACTCCCGGAGTTCACTCAAATTCATGTCCATCGAGTTGGTGATGCCATCCAGCCATCTCATTCTCTGTCGTCCCCTTCTCCTCCTGCCACCAATCCCTCCAAGCATCAGTCTTTTCCAGTGAGTCTACTCTTCTCATGACATGGCCAAATTATTGGAGTTTCAACTTCAGCATCAGTCCTTCCAGTGAACACTCAGGACTGATCTGATTTAGAATGGACTGGTTGGATCTCCTTGCAGTCCAAGGGACTCTCAAGAGTCTTTTCCAACACCACAGTTCAAAAGCATCAATTCTTTGGTGATCAGCTTTCTTCACAGTCCAACTCTCACATCCGTACATGACCACTGGAAAAACCATAGCCTTGACTAGATGGACCTTGGTTGGCAAAGTAATGTCTTTGCTTTTTGAGATTTGGTCATAACTTTCCTACCAAGGAGTAAGCGTTTTTTAATTTCATGGCTGCAATCAGCATCCACAGTGATTTTGGAGCCCAAAAAAATTAAAGTCTGACACTTTTTCCACTGTTTCCCCATCTATTTCCCATGAAGTGATGGGACCAGATGCCATGATCTTTGTTTTCTGAATGTTGAGCTTCAAGCCAACTTTTCCACTCTCCACTTTCACTTTCATCAAGAGGCTTTTTAGTTCCCCTTCACTTCTGCCATAAGAATGGTGTCATCTGCGTATCTGAGGTTATTGATATTTCTCCTGGCAATCTTGATTCCAGCTTGTACTTCTTCCAGCCCAGCGTTCCTCATGATGTACTCTGCATAGAAGTTAAATAAGCAGGGTGACAATATACAGCCTTGACGTACTCCTTTTCCTATTTGGAACCAGTCTGTTGTTCCATGTCCAGTTCTGACTGTTGCTTCCTGACCTGCATACCGTTTTCTCAAGAGGCAGGTCAGGTGGTCTGGTATTTCCATCACTTTCAGAATTTTCCACCGTTTATTGCGATCCACACAGTCAAAGGCTTTGGCATAGTCAATGAAGCAGAAATAGATGTTTTTCTGGAACTCTCTTGCTTTTTCCATGATCCAGTGGATGTTGGCAATTTGATCTCTGGTTCCTCTGCCTTTTCTAAAACCAGCTTGAACATCTGGTAGTTCACGGTTCACATATTGATGAAGCCTGGCTTTGAGAATTTTGAGCATGACTTTGATCCTGGGAGTGATTGGGGATGGGAGGAGATGGGGACGACAGAGAATGAGATGGCTGGATGGCATCACCAACTCGATGGACATGAGTTTGAGTGAACTCCGGGTGTTGGTGATGGACAGGGAGGCCTGGCGTTCTGTGATTCATGGGGTCGCAGAGAGTCGAACATGACTGAGTGACTGAACTGAACTGAACTGACTTGAGCATTCTTTGGCATTGCCTTTCTTTGGGGTTGGGATGAAAACTGACCTATTCCAGTCCTGTGGCCACTGCTGAGTTTTCCAAATTTGCTGGCATATTGAGTCCAGTACTTTCACAGCATCATCTTTCAGGATTTGAAATAGCTCAACTGGAGTTCCATCCCCTCCACTAGCTTTGTTTGTAGTGATGCTTTCCAAGGCCCACTTGAGTTGACATTCCAAGATGTCTGACTCTAGGTGAGTGGTCACACCATCGTGATTATCTTGGTTGTGAAGATCTTTTTTGTACAGTTCTTCTGTATACTATTGCCACCTCTTCTTAATATCGTCTGCTTCTGTTAGGTCCGCACCATTTCTGTCCTTTATCAAGCCCATCTTTTCATGAAATATTCCCTTGGTATCTCTAATTTTCTTGAAGAACTGTCTTGCTTTCCTATTCTCTTGTTTTCCTCTATTTCTTTGCATTAATCGCTGAGGAAGGCTTTCTTATCTGTCCTTGCTATTCTTTGGAACTCTGCATTCAGATGCTTATATCTTTCCTTTTCTCCTTTGCTTTTCGTTTCTCTTCTTTTCACAGCTATTTGTAAGGCCTCCCCAGACAGCCACTATGATTTTTGAATTTCTTTTCCATGGGGATGATCTTGGTCCCTGTCTCCTGTACAGTGTCATGCACCTCCGTCCATAGTTCATCAGGCACTCTATCTGTAGTCCCTTAAATCTATTTTTCACTTCCACTGGATAATCATAAGGGATTTAATTTAAGTCATATGTGTATGGTCTAGTGGTTTTCCCTACTTTCTTCAATTTCAGTCTGAAGTTGGCAATAAGGAGTTCATGATCTGAGCCACAGTCAGCTCCTGGTCTTGTTTTACCTAACTGTATAGAGCTTTTCCATCTTTGGCTGCAATGAATAGAATCAATCTGATTTCGGTGTTGACCATCCGATGATGTCCATGTGTAGAGTCTTCTCTTGTGTTGTTGGAAAAGGGTGTTTGCTATGACCAGTGCATTCTCTTGACAAAACTCTATTAGCCTTTGCCCAGCTTTATTCCATGCTCCAAGGCCAAATTTGCCTGTTAATCCAGGTGTTTCTTGGTTTCCTACTTTTGCATTCCAGTTCCCTATAATGAAAATGACATCTTTTTTCGGTTTTAGTTCTAAAAGGTCTTGTAGGTCTTCATGGACCCATTCAACTTCGGCTTCTTCAGCATTACTGGTTGGGACATAGGCTTGGATTACTGTAATATTGAATGGTTTGCCTTGGAAACAAACAGAGATCATTCTGTCGTTTTTGAGATTGCATCCGAGTACTGCATTTCAGACTCTTTTGTTGACCATGATGGCTACTCCATTTCTTCTAAGGGATTCCTGCCCACAGTAGTAGATACAATGGTCATCTGAGTTAAATTCACCCATTCTAGTCCATTTTAGTTCCCTGATTCCTAGAATGTCTATGTTCACTCTTGCCATCTGCTGTTTGACCACTTCCAATTTGCCTTGATTCATGGACCTAACATTCCAGGTTCCTATGCAATATTGCCCTTTACAGCATCGGACCTTGCTTCGACCACCAGTCACATCCACAACTCGTATTGTTTTTGCTTTGGTTCCATCCTTTTATTATTTCTGGAGTTATTTCTCCACTGATTTCCAACAGCATACTGGGCACCTACCGACCTGGGGAGTTCCTCATTCGGTATCCTATCATTTTGCCTTTTCATACTGTTCATGGGGTTCTCAAAATAACAGTAATGGTGACCTTCAAAAGTATTCCACAGCTCCCAATGATTGTTGTATTCAATATCCATTGGAAGGACTGTTACTGAACCTGAAGTTCCAATACTTTATCCACCTGATGTGAAAGGCTGACTCATTAGAAATGACCCTGTTGCTTGGAAAGATTGAAGGCAGGAGAAGCAGATGACGGAGGACAAGATGGTTGGATGGTATCACTGACTCAATGGACATGAGCTAGAACAAGCTTGAGATAGGTTTACTACCCATGAGATAGTAAAGGACAGGGTAGCCTGATGTGCTGCAGTTCATGTGTTCTCAAAGAGTTGGATACGACTGAGTGACTGAACAACAACATTGTAGTTTTATTATTACTAGTTTTTTTTTTCTTAAAGAATTCTCCATACTGTTCTCCATAGTGGCTATATCAACATGCATTCCTACCAACTGTGCAACAGTGTTCCCTTTTCTCCACATCCTCTCCAGCATTTATTTTTTGTAGATTTTAATGATGATCATGTGTATATTGTGGCTGAGTATTTTGGGTGTTTCAAGGATGCTTTGCTTTCAGTTCAGTTCAGTTCAGTCGCTCAGTCGTGTCCGATTCTCCATAACCCCATGAATCACAGCACGCCAGGCCTCCCTGTCCATCACCAACTCCCAAGTTCACTCAAACTCATGTCCACAGAGTTGGTGATGCCATCAAGTCATCTCATTCTCGGTCGTCCACTTCTCCTCCCACCCCCAAACTTTCCCAGCATCAGAGTCTTTTCCAGTGAGTCAACTCGTCTCATGAGGTGGCCAAAGTATTGCAGTTTCAGCTTTAGCATCAGTCCTTCCAACGAACACCCAGGATTGATCTCCTTTAGAATGGACTGGTTGGAACTCCTTGCAGTCCAAGGGACTCTCAAGAGTCTTCTCCAACACCACAGTTCAAAAGCATCAATTCTTCGGTGCTCAGCTTTCTTCACAGTCCAACTCTCACATCCATACATGACCACGGGAAAAACCATAGCTTTGACTAGACGGACCTTAGTTGGCAAAGTAATGTCTCTGCTTTTTAATATACTATCAAGGTTGGTCATAACTTTCCTTCCAAGGAGTAAGCGTCTTTTAATTTCATGGCTGTAATCAGCATCTGCAGTGATTTTGGAGCCCAAAAAAATAAAATCTGACACTGTTTCCACTGTTTTTCCATCTATTTCCCATGAAGTGATGGGACCAGATGCCATGATCTTTGTTTTCTAAATGCTGAGCTTCAAGCCAATTTTTTCACTCTCCTCTTTCACTTTCATCAAGAGGCTTTTGAGTTCCTCTTCACTTTCTGCCATAAGGATGGTGTCACCTGCATATCTGAGGTTATAGATATTTCTCCCAGCAATCTTGATTCTAGCTTGTGTTTCTTCCAGCCCAGCGTTCCTCATGATGTACTCTGCTGCTGCTGCTGCTGCTAAGTCACTTCAGTCGTGTCCGACTCTGTGTGACCCCATAGACGGCAGCCCACCAGGCTCCCCCGTCCCTGGGATTCTCCAGGCAAGAACACTGGAGTGGGTTGCCATTTCCTTCTCCAGATGTACTCTGCATAGAAGTTAAATAAGCGAGGTGACAATATACAGCCTTGACGTACTCCTTTTCCTATTTGGAACCAGTCTGTTGTTCCATTTACAGTTCTGACTGTTGCTTCCTGACCTGCATACAGGTTTCTCAAGAGGCAGGTCAGGTGGTCTGGGATTCCCATCTCTTTCAGAATTTTCCAGTTTATTGTGATCCACACAGTCAAAGGCTTTGGCATAGTCAATGAAGCAGAAATAGATGTTTTTCTGGAACTCTCTTGCTTTCTCCATGATCCAGCAGATGTTGACAATTTGATCTCTGGTGCCTCTGCCTTTTCTACAACCTGCTTGAACATCTGGGAGTTCACGGTTCACATATTGCTGAAGCCTGGCTTGGAGAATTTTGAGCATGATTTTACTAGTGTGCGAGATGAGTGCAATTGTGTGGTAGTTTGAGCATTCTTTGGCATTGCCTTTCTTTGGGATTGGAATGAAGACTGACCTTTTCCAGTCCTGTGGCCATTGCTGAGTTTTCCAAATTTGCTGGCATACTGAGTGCAGCACTTTCACAGCATCATCTTTCAAGATTTGAAATAGCTCAATTGGAATTCCATCACCTCCACTAGCTTGTTTGTAGTGATATTTTCTAAGGCCCACTTGACTTCACATTCCAAGATGTCTGGCTCTAGGTCAGTGATCACGTTATCGTGACTATCTTGGTCGTGAAGATCTTTTTTGTACAGTTCTTCTGTGTATTCTTACCACCACTTCTTAATATCTTGTGCTTCTGTTCAGTTCAGTTCAGTTCAGTTCAGTTGCTCAGTCGTGTCCGACTCTCCGCCACCCCATGAATCACAGCACGCCAGGCCTCCTTGTCCATCACCAACTCCCGGAGTTCACTCAAACTCATGTTCACAGAGTCGGTGATGCCATCCAGCCATCTCATTCTCGGTCTTCCCCTTCTCCTCTCGCCCCCAACTTTTCCCAGCATCAGAGTCTTTTCCAGTGAGTCAACTCGTCGCATGAGGTGGCCAAAGTATTACAGTTTCAGCTTTAGCATCAGTCCTTCCAATGAACACCCAGGATTGATCTCCTTTAGAATGGACTGGTTGGATCTCCTTGCAGTACAAAGGACCCTCAAGAGTCTTCTCCAACACCACAGTTCAAAAGCATCAATTCTTCGGCGATCAGCCTTCTTCACAGTCCAACTCTCACATCCATACATGACCATGGGAAAAACCATAGCCTTGACTAGATGGACCTTTGTTGGCAAAGTAATGTCTCTGCTTTTTAATATACTATCAAGGTTGGTCATAACTTTCCTTCCAAGGAATAAGCGTCTTTTAATTTTGGCTGCAATCAGGATCTGCAGTGATTTTGGAGCCCCCCAGAATAATGTCTGACACTGTTTCCACTGTTTTTCCATCTATTTCCCATGAAGTGATAGGACCAGATGCCTGCTTCTGTTAGGTCCATACAATTTTTGTCCTTTATCGAGCCCATCTTTGCATGAAATGTTCGCTTGGAATTTCTAATTTTTTTGAAGAGATCTCTTGTTTTTACTATTCTGCTGTTTTCCTCTATTTCTTTGCATTGATCACTGAGGAAGGCTTTCTTCTCTCTCCTTGCTATTCTTTGGAACTCTGCATTCAGATGCTTATATCTTTCCTTTTCTCCTTTGCTTTTCACTTCTCTTCTTTTCACAGCTATTTGTAAGCCCTCCTCAGACAGCTAATTTGCTAATTTGCATTTCTTTTCCATGGGGATGGTCTTGGTCCCTGTCTCCTATACAATGTCACGAACTTCCGTCCAGAGTTCATTAGGCACTCTATCTATCAGATCTAGTCCCTTAAATCTATTTCTCACTTCCACTGTATAATCGTAAGGGATTTGATTTAGGTCATATCTGAATGGTCTAGTGTTTTTCCCTACTTTCTTCAATTTCAGTCTGAATTTGGCAATAAGGAGTTCATGATCTGAGCCACAGTCAGCTCCTGGTCTTGTTTTTGCTAACTGTATACAGCTTCTCCATCTTTGGCTGCAAACAATATAATCAATCTGATTTCGGTGTTGACCATCTGGTGATGTCCATGTGTAGAGTCTTCTCCTGTGTTGTTGGAAGAGGGTGTTTGCTATGACCAGTGCGTTCTCTGGACAAAACTCTATTAACCTTTGCTCTGCTTCATTCCGTGCTCCAAGGCCAAATTTGCCTGTTACTCCAGGTGTTTCTTGACTTCATACTTTTGCATTCCAGTCCCCTATAATGAAAAGGACTTCTTTTTTGGGTGTTGGTTCTAAAAGGTCAGGTATGCATGTACTCAACACACTTTCATCTGATATATGAACTTCTAGGCATATGGACTGCTGAGGATACAGACACGTTTCACACTTATTTCGTAATATTTTAATATGCTCCCAGTGTCAATAGGAAATTAGCAAGAAAGGTCTAACTTTAGAAAGCTCTATCGATCTATTGATATTTTAAAGAAAAGTCTTGCATGTTTCTGTTACTTTTTTTTTCATAAATATAACTTTTTACAGTCAGACATTTGATGATCTAAAAGCAGTATTTTTAGGCAAATACCTTATTTTAAAAAATAATATTTAAAATGTAAGACCAGAAACTATGAAACTCCTAGAGGAGAACATAGGCAAAACACTCTCCGACATAAATCACAGCAGGATCCTCCATGACCCACCTTCCAGAATATTGGAAATAAAGGCAAAAATAAACAAATGGGATCTAATTAAAATTAAAAGCTTCTGAACAGCAAGAGAAACTATAAGCAAGGTGAAAAGACAGCCTTCAAAATGGGAGAAAACAATAGCAACTGAAACAACTGACAAAGAATTAATCTCCAAAATATAGAAGCAGCTCCTGCAGCTCAATTCCAGAAAAATAAATGACCCAATCAAAAAATGGGCTAAAGAACTAAACAGACATTTCTCCAAAGAAGATATACAGATGGCTAAGAAAAACATGAAAATATGCTCAACATCCCTCATAATCAGAGAAATGCAAATAAAAACCACAATGAGATACCATTACACATCAGTCAGAATGGCTGCTATCCAAAAGTCTACATGCAATAAATGCTGGAGAGGGTGTGGAGAAAAGGGAACCCTCTTACACTGTTCGTGGGAATGTAACCTAGTACAGCCGCTCTGGAGAACAGTGTGGATATTCCTTAATAAACTGGAATTAGAACTGCCATACGACCCAGCAATGGCACTCTTGGGCATACACACCGAGGAAAACAGAATTGAAAGAAACACATGTACTCCAATGTTCATTGCAGCACTGTTTATAATAGCCAGGACATGGAAGCAACCTAGATGTCCATCCGCAGAAGAATGGATAAGAAAGCTTTGGTATATATACACAATGGAGGATTATTCAGCCATTAAAAAGAATACATTTGAATCAGTTCTAATGAGGTGGATGAAACTGGAGCCTATTATACAGAGTGAAGTAAGCCAGAAAGAAAAACACCAATACAGTATACTAACGCATATATATGGAATTTAGAAAAATGGTAACCTTAACCCTGTATGCTGCTACTGCTGCTAAGTCACTTCAGTCGTGTCCAACGCTGTGTGACCCCATAGACGGAAGCCCACCAGGCTCCCCCTTCCCTGGGATTCTCCAGGCAAGAACACTGGAATGGGTTGCCATTTCCTTCTCCATTAACCCTGTATACGAGACAGCAAAAGAGACACAGGTGTATAGAACAGTCTTTGGGACTCTGTGGGAGAAGGTGAGGGTGGGATGATTTGGGAGAATGGCATTGATACATTTATATTATCATATGTGAAATGAATCACCAGTCCAGGCTCAACGCATGATACAGGATGCTCGGGGCTGGTGCACTGGGATGAACCCGAGGGATGGGATGGCGAGGGAGGTAGGAGAGGGGTTTACGATGAGGAACGCATGTACACCCGGGGCAGATTCATGTCAATGTATGGCAAAACCAACCAATATAATATTGTAAAGTAATTAGCCTCCAATAAAAAATTAAAAAAAAATATTTAACTTTCTCATCAACATTTTTCTGCTTTTATATGATCTTTGATATTAAAAATCATTGTTAAATCTATAAGCTTTGCAGATTCCTTAAAATTTGGCTCACAGCAAGTATGACACTTTCAGGATTATTTGAAATAGCATCCCAAAAGAGGGAAAACTAGTTCAAGAGCTTGTAATTAATAGTAGCTACATCAGTACTGATCCGTGGTTATTTCAATGTCTCTCCTTTGAACAATCAACGAATCATAGTAAGTTCCTATAACTAAAATTGTATTATTAAGATTCAGTTCAGTTCAGTTCAGTCGCTCAGTCGTGTCCGACTCTTTGCCAACCTATATAGTATATTAAAAAGCAGAGACATTACTTTGCCAACAAAGGTCCATCTAGTCAAGGCTATGGTTTTTCCAGGGGTCATGTATGGATGTGAGAGTTGGACTGTGAAGAAAGCTGATCGCCGAAGAATTGATGCTTTTGAACTGTGGTCCTGGAGAAGACTCTTGAGAGTCCCTTGGACTGCAAGGAGATCCAACCAGTCCATTCTAAAGGAGATCAATCCTGGGTGTTCATTGGAAGGACTGATGCTAAAACTGAAACTCCAATACTTTGGCCACCTCATGTGATGCGTTGACTCACTGGAAAAGACTCTGATGCTGGGAGGGATTGGGGGTGGGGTGAGAAGGGGACGACAGAGAATGAGATGGCTGGATGGCATCACAGACTCAATGGACATGAGTTTGAGCGAACTCCGGGAGTTGGTGATGGACAGGGGGGGGCCTGGTGTTCTGTGATTCATAACCTCAGATATGAAGGTGACACCACCCTTATGGCAGAAAGTGAAGAGGAACAAAGAGCCTTTTGATGAAAGTGAAAGAGGAGATTGAAAAGGTTGGCTTGAAGCTCAACATTCAGAAAACAAAGATTATGGCATCTGGTCCCATCACTTCATGGGAAATAGATGGGGAAACAGTGGAAACAGTGTCAGACTTTATTTTGGGGGGCTCGAAAATCACTGCGGATGCTGATTGCAGCCATGAAATTAAAAGACGCTTACTCCTTGGAAGGAAAGTTATGACCAACCTAGATAGTATATTAAAAATCAGAGACATAAGTATGCTAAATATGTAAAAAGGGATTCATAAGGAGAAAATAAGATGTCTTGTCTCAAGAAAACATTAATATAAAACTGAGGTGTGGAAGTATTTGTGAATCAAATATTCAAAAATGTATATAGATACTTTGTATCTTTTTATATAGTTAATACAAAAATTCCCAAAAATCAGTAGCAAGAAGCAACCTAATCAACAAATGTGCAAACCTCTTTGATAGATACTTTACTAAAGGAATACACAGAATTCAACATAAAACTTGCTCATCATCTTCAGTATTTGCATTTTGAAATGCAAATTAAAATTAAATTATGATATGCATGTACCTTAATTACTAGAATTAAAATAAAATAAAAAATCTCAATATAACAAAATTTCTGAGTAAATATACAAACTTTGAACAGTGATATCATTCCATGTATGGACATAATATTTCAAAAATACATTTTTCATCTTTCTAATCATTAATCTTTAAAAAGTATAGCAGTATTCCTGCTTTTTATAGTTAAATCTAATATTGTTTTCCATTATATTTTGTGAGTGAGTGTTTATGTGTGTTTGTGTATGTGTGTGTCATGGGACTTGTCATTGTGGTGGTCTCTCTTTCTGTGGAGCATGGGCTTCAATAGTTGCAGTGTGCAGGTTCTAGAGTTCAGGCTTAGTAGTCGTGGTGCGGGCTTAGCTGTCCCGTGGCATGTGGAATCTTCTAGGGCCAGGGATCGAACCTGTGCTTCCCTCATTGACAGGCAGTTTCTTATCCACTCTACTACCAGGGAAGACCCTTATTTCTAAAATTTTGATGACAGAAAATAAACTTCTCTTTAATTTGAGACATTGTGCAATTGTATTTTTAAGAAATCTTTATTTCATATCATAAGTAATACGTAAATGTCTGCTTTTACAATGCTTATCTTCCTTAACAACCACAAAACGCTGTTAGAGAAGTAGAGAGTTTTGAAAAAGCATGGTGTGGACAGATGTGATTTTGGTTGTTATACCAAATGTCTTTCTTCTGCTGCTGCTAAGTCGCTTCATTCCTGTCCGACTTTGTGCGACCCCATAGACGGCAGCCCTCCAGGCTCCCCTGTCCCTGGAATCCAACAGGCAAGAACACTGGAGTGGGTTGCCATTTCCTTCTCCAATGCATGAAAGTGGAAAGTGAAAAGTGAAAGTGAAGTCGCTCAGTTGTGACCGACTCTTGTGACCCCCATGGACTGCAGCACACAAGGAATTAGACTTCTGGAGTCACCAATTTTAGAATTTTATTTCCTATCTTCAATTTGATTTTACAAACTTGCCTTCGATAGCACCAAGTACATTTTAATGATAGATAATGTACATGCTTATTATAATCCTCACACAGTGGAAAGACCAGAAAAGCAAACGAGTTACTTGGATAAGAACAAAAGTGGCTGCATAACCTGAGCAATTCAATGGCTCTTCTCTCTGGGTGTGGCAATGCTATCTAAAGATTTCTGGAAGCTGGAAACCAGCAGCGACATCACAAGATTTGAGAAGAAAAGTTTTGATGAGATTGAGTTTATTAAACTAAGTGTATCTTGGGTAGGATTTGAATATCTTTAATATTTCTTACTTTAAATATGATTTTACATTGATAATTCCACTTAAGATTCATAAAATCTTGCTCCATTTGACAAAAACAAAGTTAAAAAAAAAAAAAGATTTCCGTAAACTAAGAATGCTGTATTTTTTATTGCAAGTTCTGTTTTTTGGCTTCTTCTGGCTGTTTTTGGAAGCTGAGTTTCAGTATGATTTTCAAATGTACTGAGTGAAGTGAGTGAAGTCGCTCAGTCGTGTCCGACTCTTTGTGACCCCATGGACTGTAGCCTACAAGGCTCCTCTGTCCATGGAATTTTCCAGGAACGAGTACTGGAGTAGGTTGCCATTTCCTTCTCCAGGGGATCTTCCTGACACAGGGATCAAACCCGGGTCTCCCGCATTGAAGGCAGACACTTTACCATCAAAGCCGCCAGGGAAGTCCTCAAATGTACTACCTTATGTGAAAAAATGAATGTGTTAGTAGCTCAGTCATGTCCGACTCTTTGCGACCCCAAAGACTGTAACCCACCAGGCTCCTCTGTTTATAGAATTCTCCAGGCAAGAATACTGGAGTGGTAGCCATTCCCTTCTCCAGGAAACCTTCTTGACCTAGGGATATTCAAATGTACTATCCTAGTTGAACAGAAAGGAATAATTTAGACAGAAGTACAAAAAAATGAGAGAAGACCTTATATAAAAAGAAGATACAATAAAAGAAAAAAAAATCCTGACAGTAGTTTCTGAAGGCAGAGGTTAATGTAGGTCAAATGTAGGGCATGATGCATACTGGACTGAAAAGATTGATGGCTCATTCAACAAGCAATTTTAATCAGTATCCAAGTATTACACTCTAATTTGAATTAAATTGGTGAATAAACATGGATAAAGATGTCAGGACAAGGTAGTGAAAAAAAAAGACACTGTTTCATAGTCTTACACACATAAAATCATACCTTAATAATGTCATCTATCAGACCCCCATTTCTGATCACTTAAAAGACTCAGTCAAAGCATTTTTATATTTCTTAAAACCACATTTTCATTGGGAAAATTCTATAATAATAAGTTGTTTAAATACCTTCTGATCCTTAATATATATCATATGTAAAATATAAATGTATATAAGTAGTCTGAAATATTGTAGCTGATAAAATAGATTCCTATTTAGCTTTCCTTAGGAATTCCTCGGGATGCTCAAGTTTTGGATGGACTGTTCCCTCTGCCTCATATGTGTGTCTACACTTCTGTAGCTGAAATGTTGACCCTCATCCTCACTTAAAACTGTTAGAATATGGATTCAGTTGTGTCTCTTCTTTGCAGTGGCTTCGTCTCTGTGAACTTTCAAATTAGTTAACACATACCATGGAAGTTATGTATGATATACTGAAAACAATAATGTAATTTGCAACTGCTACAAGAATGGGTTAAAAGAGTATAACTGCTAGACACACACACACTCTACAGAAGGTACACTTGAACTGTACTGGTTTAAAAGATTGATGATTCTTTCAACAAGCAATTTTAATCAGTATCAAAGTACTATAGTCTACACTGAATTAAATAAGTAAATAAAACAGGAGAGTACAGGAGGCTGTTTTGAATTTTAGGTAAAAATCCTTGCTTACATCTTGGGGACTATTGTAAAGAAACAATCAAGTTGACTCATTTCAATTTATTCAATAAATTAAGAAATTGCTTTTGTGAGAAAATATACTATATACTCCATAGAAAGATGTATAGAATATCACAAGAAGCTTAAAATCTAGCTATAGCAAAGGATAAGTACTTAACGAAGATGGGCAACCTCAGCTCAACATATTCACATTCACAAAAACAAACATACACAAAAATGCAAAAAAAAAAAAAATTACAAGAATGAATGAATTAAATGGGACCAGCAGAACAACAGCAATTATCAAGGATGTAAGTAATTTAGAAAGATCTCAGAGATGAATTGTGGCTGATGTTTCTTTCATGCAGTAAGTGTGTGAGGGGTGAGCATTCTCATTAGAACTCCTAGCTGGAACATAAGTGCTATATGTACCTACTTCTACAGAAAGATCAGCTTAATGATTCTTTTCTTCAAGTTGGAAAATCTGAATGAAAATTATGACTACTGGGACTTCCCTGGTGGTCCAGTGGTTAAGTTTCCCTGATTCCACTGCAAGGGTCCAGATTTGATCCCTAGTCTGGGAACTAGGATTCCACATGCCTTGTGACCAAACTAAAATAAATAAATGAATAAAATATAAACATTACATTGAAATACACACTTTTAAAAAATAAATATTATCCCATAATACTCAATGGTCAGCTCACTGATTTGGTTTTATAGTAAAAGAGCTAAATGTACGTAACGTCAAAGACAAACAAGATTTGGAAATACCACTGGAAGATCATCATTTTAAAAATTAACTATCTTTATCCCCAAAACAATTTTAAGTGGTTTACAAAATATTTACAGGAACAATAAAATTAATTTTGAATTGATAATAATGGAAAACAGAATAGAGAGGTGAAAATAGATTGAAGAAGAAAAATGGAACTGGAGGAATTAACCTGCCGGACTTCAGGCTCTACTACAAAGCCACAGTCATCAAGACAGTATAGTACTGGCATAAAGACAGACATATAGATCAATGGAACAAAATAGAAAGCCCAGAGATAAATCCACGAACCTATGGACACCTTATCTTCGACAAAGGAGACAAGAATATAAAATGGAGAAAAGACAGGCTCTTTAACAAGTGGTTCTGGGAAAACTGGTCAGCCACGTGTAAAAGAATGAAACTAGAACACTTCCTAACACCATACACCAAAATAAACTCAAAATGGATTATAGAGCTAAATGTAAGATCAGATTCTATAAAACTCCTAGAGGAGAACGTAGGCAAAACACTCTCCGGCATAAACCACAGCAGGATCCTCCATGACCCACCTCCCAGAATATTGGAAATAAAAGCAAAAATAAACAAATGGGACCTAATTAAAATCAAAAGCTTCTGCACAGCAAAGGAAACTACAAGCAAGATGAAAAGACAGCTTTCAGAATGGGAGAAAATAATAGCAAATGAAGCAACTGATAAAGGATTAATCTCCAAAATATACAAGCAGCTCCTGCAGCTCAATTCCAGAAAAATAAGTGATCCAATCAAAAAATGGGCCAAAGAACTAAACAGACATTTCTCCAAAGAAGACATACACATGGAAAAATGCTCAACATCCCTCATAATCAGAGCAATGCAAATCAAAACCACAATGAGGTACCATTTCACACCAGTCAGAATGGCTGCTATCCAAAAGTCTACATGCATTAAATGCTGGAGAGGGTGTGGAGAGAAGGGAACCCTCTTACACTGTTGGTGGGAATGCAACCTAGTACAGCCACTCTGGAGAACAGTGTGGAGATTCCTCAAAAAACTGGAAATAGAACTGCCATATGATCCAGCAATCGCACTCCTGGGCATACACACCGAGGAAACCAGAACTGAAAGAGACATATGTACTCCAATGTTCATTGCAGCACTATTTATAATAGCCAGGACATGGAAGCAACCTAGATGTCCATCTGCAGATGAATGGATAAGAAAGCTTTGGTACATATACACAATGGAGTATTTTTCAGCCATCAGAAAGAATACATTTAATCAGTTTTAATGAGGTGGATGAAATTGGAGCCTATTATACAGAATGAAGTAAGCCAGAAAGAAAAACATCAATATAGTATACTAACAAATATATATGGAATTTAGAAAGATGGTAACCTTAACTCTGTATACAAGAATGCAAAAGAGACATAGGTATATAGAACAGTCTTTGGGACTCTGTGGGAGAGGGTGAAGGTGGGATGATTGGGGAGAACGGCATTGTAGCATGTAAATTATCATATGTGAAATGAATCACCAGTCCAGGTTCGACGCATGATACAGGATGCTTGGGGCTGGTGCACATGGATGACCTGGAGGGAAGATATGGGGAAGAGGGATGTGGGAGGGGGGTTCAAGAAAGGGAACACATGTACACCCGGGGCGGATTCGTGTCAATGTATGGCAAAACCAACCAATATATTAATGTAAGGTAATTTGCCTCCAATAAAATAAATTAAAAAAAATAAAAATTAACTATCTTTATCCCCAAAACAATTTTAAGTGGTTTACAAAATATTTACAGGAACAATAAAATTAATTTTGAATTGATAACAATGGTAAACAGAATAGAGAGGTGAAAACAGATTGTCAGTTGAAAACATGAAATTATTGTTACAATTGAACACAATTTTCAATCTGAATTTTTAAGTGTTCAGATGAATAGCAAAATTGCAATCACATGTTTTTAGAATCAAAGCAATAAAACAATATATTGTAGAGTAAACAGATACTGAAGTTTTTTCTTAAGATAGGTTTAATGATAAATAAAAGTATACTTCTCTGTACTTTTAGAGCACCTGGCATTATAAGTTTGTTTTTTTAGGGAAATGAAAAGTAAGAAGATATATAATCTAGTTTATACACAAAAACAAGAGTCAATAAAAATGAAATGACAGTGCCTCTGATTGAATCATTCCCACAGATGAAATATGAAGAGATGGAATCAGAAGACAACATGTCCACAGGATACAATTTGCACTGCTGGGGTTTTCTGATCTTCCAAACCTCTAAGGGTTATTATTTGGGGTGTTTACCATCACTTACATCATTATTTTAATTGGAAGTGGCCTTTTCATAATACTAACTAGGCTTGACCCAGCACTGCACAAACCCATGTATTTCTTCCCGGCAAATTTTTCCTTCTTGGAAATCTGTTACATGTCTGTCACTCTCCCTAAGATTCTGGTGAATCTTTGGACTCAGGACAGAAGAATATCTATGCTGGACTGTGCCACCCAAAGGTGCTTCTTCCTTATACTGCTACTGAGCGCTTCCTCCTGGTGGTGATGGCTTGTGACCGCTGTGTGGCTGTCTATGACTCCCTGCACTATCCCCTGGTCATGACCCGAAAGATGTGCCTCCAGCTGGCTGTGGGCTCCTGGGTCAGTGGAATCCCAGTGCAGATAGGGCAAATGTGCCAGATCTTCTCTCTGCATTTCTGTCATTCGAAGTAGATTAATCACTTCTTCTGTGACATCCCTCCATTCTGAAGCTGGCCTGCGGAGACACTTTTGCACATGAGCTCTCAGTCTAGGCAGTAGCTCTGTTGTTTGTTGCTGTACCTTTTATGCTGACCCTTGCCTCTTATAGAAAAATCATTTCCACTATTCTGAGGTCGCCACAGCCAGAGGAAAAGGCCAAAGCCTTTTGGCCAAAGCCAAAGCCTTTTCCACATGCTCTTCTCACCTGTTGGTTGTGCTTTTATTCTTTGGATCCGCTACCATTGCATACTTAAGGCCCAAATCCAGACATTCTGCAGGAACTGACAGACTCCTCTCTCTGTTCTACACCATAGTGACTCCGATGTTCAATCCCATGATATACAGCCTTTGGAACAAGGATGTGATTGCAGCACTGAGAAAATTATTACTGAAAAAAAGTAGCATGATGAGTTTATTGTAAATTGCTTTGAATACTGGCCACAGGGTTATCAGAGAAATTTTTAAAGATGTCTACATTCCCCAGATTAGAAGTTAACCACTTCTTTTTAAATATTTTTCAGTTCAGTTCAGTTGCTCAGTCATGTCTGCCTCTTTGCAAGCCCATTGACCTCAGCACGCCAGGCCTCCCTGTCCATCACCAACTCCTGGAGTTTGCTCAAACTCATGTCCATCGAGTCCATGATGCCATCCAACCATCTCCTCCTCTGTCGTTGCTTTCTCCTCCTGTCTTCAATCTTTCCCAGCAGCAGGGTCTTTTCAAATGAGTCCATTCTTCGGAACAGGTGGCCAAATTATTGGAGTTTCAGCTTCAGCATCAGTCCTTCCAATAAACACCCAGGACTGATCTCCTTTAGGATGGACTGGTTGGATCTCCTTGCAGTCCAAGGGACTCTCAAGAGTCTTCTCCAGCACCACACAGATCAGCCTTAATTATTCCTGTATCCTCTCTCCCTGCCCCCTCCTGTCCCTCCAGGTCATCACCTGAGACTGGGCTACCTGTGATGCACAGCAACTTCCCACCAGCTCTCCATCTCACACCTGATTGTGTATGTATGTTGATCCTACTTTCTCCATTCATCTCACTCTCTCCCTCCTCCCTGTGTGAGTTCACTCCCTACATCTGTGTGTCCATTCCTTTCCTGTAAATAGGTTCATAAATAGGTTCATCAGTATCATTTGTTTTAGATTCCATATATATGTATTACTTAGTAAAAAAAGTTTTACAAAATCTTGCAACACTGCTGTCCCAGGAGTTCGATCACTGGTTTTTAATCTTCTGTTTACCAGATGTAGAGCAAGTCATTTAGCTACTATTTTTTCCTTTCATTCTTTTAAAGAACAAAATTAAAATGAGTGTGAAGCTTATTTAAAAGTACATGGCTAGCCATACCATCCCACCAGAAGTGTTGCTGTGTGAAATAAATAAATGTGTTTTGTTAACAGGCCTGAATATGATTCTAAAGAAGAAAATACGCATTCATGTTTCACAGTGTTCGGTGGTGGTAGATAGTACCTTTTTAGTGGCTTTTCAGCTGGTGCAGAAGTTCTTTTGTGGTAGAAATGCAGATTTTGGTATTTTAATGTGTGTGTTATGACTGAGCACTTCGATGTTCAAACAGTGCTTTCCTCTGCTGTGTATGTATTCAACACAACTTCATCTGCTATATGAACTTCCGTGAATATAATCAGTTGTGACTACAGAGACATCTCATTAGTACTTTGCAAGAATTTAATATACTCATGGTATCAATGGTCAATGTGAGAGCAGTTAAAGAGGTCTTATTTTAAAGAAAAATAATTGTATGTTTCTGTAGGTGTAGATTTAATAATTAAAAATCCTATAGCTAGATATCTGACAACATTTTTGCACAAATATCTACTATTATTTAAAAAAAAGTGTTTCACTTTGTCATCCAGTTTGTTGCTACTCCTATATGATTTTAACATTAAAAAGCATTGTTGGACATGCAGGCTTTGCAGATTTTATTTACAATTTGGTTACAGAGAATATGACCCCATCATCATTATTTGAAATAATGGTAAAACCAAAGTCAGGAAAACTATTTCCACAGCCTATGATTCAGTTAAATTCAGTTCAGTCGCTCAGTCGTGTCCAACTCTTTGCGACCATATGGACTGGAGCACCCCAGACTTCTCTGTCCATTACCAACTCCCAGAGCTTACTCAAACTCACGTCCATCGAGTCAGTGATGCCATCCAACCATCTCATTCTCTGTCGTCCCCGTCCCCTTCTCCTTCCTTAAATCTTTCCCAGCATGGGGTCTTTTCAAATGAGTCAGCTCTTAGCATCAGGTGGCGAAAGTATTGGGGTTTCAGCTTCAGCATCAGTTCTTCCAATGAATATTCAGGACTGATTTCCTTTAGGATTCATTGGTTGGATCTCCTTGCAGTCCAAGGGACTCTCAAGAGTTTTCTCAAACACCACAGTTCAAAAGCATCAATTCTTTGAGGTTCAGCTTTCTTTATAGTCCAACTCTCATATCCATACATGACCACCGGAAAAACCATAGCCTTGACTAGATGGACCTTTGTCAGCAAAGTAATGTCTCTGCTTTTTAATATGCTGTCTAGGTTGGTCATAGTTTTTCTTCCAAGGAGCAAGCATCTTTTAATTTCAAGGCTACAGTCACCATCTGCAGTGATTTTGCTGCTGCTGCTAAGTTGCTTCAGTCGTGTCTGACTCTATGAGACCCCATAGATGGCAGTCCACCAGGCTCCCCTGTCCCTGCGATTCTCCAGGCAAGAACACTGGAGTGCATTGCCATTTCCTTCTCCAATGCATGAAAGTGAAAAGTGAAAGTGAAGTCATTCGGTCATGTCCGACTCTTTGCGACCCCATGGACTGCAGCCTACCAGGCTACTCCGTCCATGGGATTTTCCAGGCAAGAGTACTGGAGTGGGGTGCCATTGTGATTTTGGAGCCTCTCAAAATAAAGTCTGTCATTGTTTCTATTGTTTCCCCATCTATTTGCCATGAAGTGATGGGACTGGATGCTATGATCTTAGTTTTCTGAATGTTAAGCTTTAAGCCAACTTTTCCACTTTCCTCTTTCATTTTCAAAAAGAGGCCCTTCAGTTCTTCTTTGTTTTCTGCCATAAGAGTGGTGTCATCTGCATATCTGAGGTTATTGATATTTCTCCCGGAAATCTTGATCCAGCTTGTGCTTCATCCAGCCCAGCATTTCTCATGATGTACTCTGCATATAAATTAAATAAGCATGGTAACAATATATAGCCTTGACATACTCCTTTCCCAATTTGGAACAAGTCTGTTGTTTCATGACCAGGTCTAACTGTTGCTTTTTGTCCTGCATACAGATTTCTCATGAGGCAGGTCAGGTAGTCTGGTATTCCCATCTCTTTAACAGTGTTCCACAGTGTGTTTTGATCTACACAGTCAAAATCTTTGTGATCTACACAGTCAAAATCTTTGGTGTAGTCAACAAAGCAGAAGTTGATTTTTTCTGGAACTCTCTTGCTTTTTCAATGATCCAGCGGATGTTGCTAATTTGATCTCTGGTTCCTCTGCCTTTTCTAAATCCAGTTTGAACATCTGGAAGCTTCTGGCTCATGTACTCCTGAAGTTTGGCTTGGAGAATTTTGAAGATTACTTTGCTAGCATGTTCAGTTCAGTTCAGTCGCTCAGTCGTGTCCGACTCTCCGCCACCCTATGAATCACAGCATGCCAGGCCTCCCTGTCCATCACCAACTCCCGGAGTTCACTCAAACTCATGTCCATCAAATCGGTGATGCCATCAAGCCATCTCATTCTCTGTCGTCCCCGTCTCCTCCTGCCCCCAATCACTCCCAGCATCAGAGTCTTTCCCAAAGAGTCAACTCGTCACATGAGGTGGCCAAAGTATTGGAGTTTCAGCTTTAGCATAAGTCCTTCCAATGAACACCCAGGATTGATCTCCTTTAGAATGGACTGGTTGGATCTCCTTGCAGTCCAAGGGACTCTCAAGAGTCTTCTCCAGCACCACAGTTCAAAAGCATCAATGCTTCGGTGATCAGCTTTCTTCACAGTTCAACTCTCACATCCATACGTGACCACGGGAAAAACCATAGCCTTGATTAGACGGACCTTAGTTGGCAAAGTAATGTCTCTGCTTTTTAATATACTATCAAGGTTGGTCATAACTTTCCTTTCAAGGAGTAAGTGTCTTTTAATTTCATGGCTGCAATCAGCATCCGCAGTGATTTTGGAGCCCCCCAAAATAAAGTCTGACACTGTTTCCACTGTTTCCCCATCTATTTCCCATGAAGTGATGGGACCAGATGCCGATGAGCAATTATGTGGTAATTTGAACAATCTTTGGCATTGCCTTTCTTTGGGATTGGAATGAAAACTGACCTTTTCCAGTCCTGTGACCACTGCTGAGTTTTCCAAATTTGTTGGCGTATTGAGTACAGCACTTTCACAGCATCATCTTTTAGGATTTGAAATAGCTCACCTGGAATTCCATCCCCTCCACTAGCTTTGTTCGCAGTGATGCTTCCTAAGACCCACTTGACTTCGCATTCCAGGATATCTGGCTCTAGCTGAGTGATCACACTATCGTGGTTATCCAGGTCATGAAGATCTTTTTGGTTTGGTTCTTCTGTGTATTCTCACCAACTTTTCTTGATATGCTCTACTTAACAATACATATATTGGTACTGACCTATAGTTATGTTTCAATCTATCTTTCCTTTGAGTGTTCAAATCATGATAATAAGTTCCCATGACTAAAATTTTATCATTAAGATTAAATAGTTAAATATTTATAAATAGCCTTTAAGGAAGAATGGGTTGTTCTCTAGTCTGGAAAGGATCACTTTCTGGTATTTGAAATATAGCACAATTTTAACAGTATTGTGCAAGTATCATTCAAACAACTTTGACATAACGGACATGTTTTGTTTTAATATTAAATTTTACTGTCATCATCTGTGTGTCCCTGTCTGCAAACTGTATCGATTAGGTGTATGAGAGTGTCTGTGACAAACAAGTGACTCAGGAATAACAAAGACTTCCTGCCAGCATCTAACTGAGATTATTTCTCAACCAACAGGCTGACCATGGCAGTCTAGTTGTCAAAGGTAATTGATTGTTAAATGAGGATAAAAGGTCCTCTTTAGACCGGTTCAGGGGAATGGCCATGTATAATACCATAGGGATGTTTTCTTTAATTGATAGCATTTTAAAATATATTCTATAATATTTTAAATTTGCAAGCAAAGTATAATGCACTTTTTTGCTGTAAACTTTTTGAGAAGTCTGACAAATCCACAGTTATGTTACCAAAAACATGATCAAAATACAAAACAGCTTGATAAATCTCCATAATTCTCATTTTTTGTCTCTCTAATTAATACCCTACAAATTTACTACCAGCTGACCAGTCCTCTGTCCATATGCCTTTTTCAAAATATCATATAAATGGAATCATAAAGCCTTTTAAGTCTGAATTTTCACTTTGCATAAAGCATTTAGCATATTGCTGCCTGCATCAATACAGTTCGTTTATTTATATTTCTTAGTAGTGTCTCACACTATGTGATATACCAGAGTTTGTTTACTCATTCCTTGGATGAAGCACACGTGGCTGTTTCCAGAATTTCACTGTTATAGCTGCCCTGAATGTTTGGTAATCGATTTTTGTGTAAATACAAGTTTTCATTTCTCTATAAAGTGGGACTTCTGGATAAATGTGTTTTGTAAGTGTGCAATTAACTTTATAATAAACCACCGACCTTCAGAGAAGCTGTCTCAGTTTTCCATTCCTACGAGAAATGCACAGAAGTTCATTTGTTCTAAATTGTCACCAGCATTAAGTATTATCAGTGCATTGTTGTTTGTTGTTGTTTTGTTTTCATTAGATTTTTTCAACTTTAATGTGTCTAGTGATATTTCATTTTTTAACTTTGATTTTCCTAATCAAACTCAGTAATTTCACACTGAGTTTTTCATGGTGTAATTTGCCATCTCTATATCTTCTTTGATGAATTATCTGTTCAAATTGTTTTCTAACATTTTACTTGTGCTGTTGATTTGTTTATCACAGAGTTTTAAGATTTTATATATTTATATATAAATACAAAAAGTATATATGCAGTGCAAATTCATATATATTTATATTCACTGACAGTCTTCCTTGGAAGCTTAGTGGTAAAGAATCCACCTGTCAAGCAGGATATAAGGGTTCAATCCTTGGGTAGAGAAGATCCCCTGGAGAAGGAAATGGCCATCCACTCCAGTATTCTTGCCTGGGAAATCCCATGGACAGAGGAGCCTGGCGGGCTACAGTCCATGAGGTTGCAAGAGAGTCAGACATGACTTAGGGACTAAAAAACAACAACAGTATTCATTGACAGATTACAGAATGAAAGAAAGCAATTATCCAAAAATTTCACTGCAGAAATTAAGCTGATAGAACTGCACAGTGGCACATGTATGCTACATTTCATTAAAAGTAACTTGTAACGAGGAGTCTTACTCCATATTTGATGTTTGACTGTGGACAGCTTTTAAAGCACACAATTAAAACAGCTGAAATGGCCCAGTGTAAAATAAAATGGGATCCTCTAAGACTTAAACTCATTATACAAGAACCATTTGAAAGACAAAGGGATTTTTTTTTTTTTAGTAATTAGGGCCAGAAAGCGCCTTCCTCTTCTCACCTTCCCCGTCCTTCTGTAGCTGCACCAGCCTCTGCAGCCCATCCCTGTGGAGCAGACTCCCCCGGCTGACACCGGCAGCTTGCAGTGGGTGGGCCTGTGTAAAGAGCGAGGCCCTGTGAGCCTGCGCAGATCTGTCCACCCAGCAGCCTCCCTGCACACGCCTCCTTGGGGTTGGCCTTGCACAGCCCTAGTTTCAGGCTGGGGTTCACCTGGGAGAGAATGGCTGTAAACTGGACCCTCCTGTAGTCAGAGGTGATGGGGGCCCCAGCAGCCCTGGCCTCCCCAGGAAGGTAGGAGGACCTTTGCTTTGCCTCTGGTCAGGCTGTCTGGGCTCAGAGAGTATAGGCTGGTCCAGAGGCAGCGTGTTCCCAGGCCTGGGGTACAATGTGCAGGGAACAGGGATGAAGGACTCATCCCCCCACCCACCCACCCATCAACCCACCGGCGGCAAGGAGCCGCACAATGCCCTGGAGCCCTTGATTTGTGACTTTGCTTTGTCTTCCACTTTCATCCATCCCCTTTCTCCAGATTGAATTGATTCAGGAAGCAGAATTGCTATTATAATTATGAAGTTGTTTCAAAATAATAATTCACAATAACCTATAATTATTCCCTAGGAATCTCTTGGAAATGAACATGTTTGGAATCTTCAGTTATTAGGTCTCTAATGACTTCAAAATGTATATAAAAATCCTTGGTTCCGTTGGTGAAATTATTCATCTAGGTAACAGGAAAATGTCTCCTTCTTTGATAAGTAGCTTCTGTGTTTACCAGATTGGCTTTATTGATGCAAAAATAAACTTTCATGGATCTGAGACCACTGACATGTGTGAAAATACTTACAAAATCATATGTATTAGCATATTCAGTTCAGTTCAGTTGCTCAGTCATGTGAGACTCTTTGCGACCCTATGAATCACAGCATGCCAGGCCTCCCTGTCCATCACCAACTTCCGGAGTTCACTCAAACTCATGTCCATCAAGTCGGTGATGCCATCCAGCCATCTCCTCCTCTGTCGTCCCCTTCTCCTCCTGCACCCAATCCACCCCAGCATCAGAGTCTTTTCCAGTGAGTCAACTCTTCGTTCGTATGAGGTGGCCAAAGTATTGCAGTTTCAGCTTTAGCATCAGTCCTTCCAATGAACACCCAGGACTGATCTCCTTTAGAATGGACTGGTTGGATCTCCTTGCAGTTCAAGGGACTCTCAAGAGTCTTCTCCAGCAACACAGTTCAAAAGCATCAATTCTTCGGCGATCAGCTTTCTTCACAGTCCAACTCTCACATCCATACATGACCACTGGAAAAACCATAGCCTTGACTAGACGGACCTTGGTTGGCAAAGTAATGCCTTTGCTTTTTAATATGCTATCTAGGTTGGTCATAACTTTCCTTCCAAGGAGTGTGTTAATTTCCTGGCTGCAATCAGCATCCACAGTGATTTTGGAGCTGAAATAAATAAAGTCTGACACTGTTTCCACTGTTTCCACTGTTTCCCCATCTGTTTCCCATGAAGTGATGGGACCAGATGCCATGATCTTTGTTATATATTTATGAAAAATTTAGTGGATCACTACAGTTTGATTGAATCTTTTTGGCCATTCTCATTGAAAGCAAGAATCCAAGTTTCACTCTCATCTCTGACTTTTCCCCTCGTGCTTCTCTTCTCACTCATGTTTCTCTACATGGATGGTGATGGCGGTGGTAGAGGTGATTTAGTAACTAAGTTGTGTTAGACTGTTTGCAATCCCATGGACTGTGGGCCTGCCCAGCTCCTCTGTCCTTTGGATTTCTCAGGTAAGAATACTAGAATGTGTTGCCATTTCTTTCATGAGGGAATCTTCCTGACCGGGGATCAAACCCAGGTCTCCTGAATTGTAGGCATTCTCTTGCATTATAGGCAGATTCTTTAAGGGTTGAGCCACCAGGGAAACCCTTCTTAGTCTATTGGAAGGGATGCTTGCCATGAGTCCCCGAGAGTAATGGACTGTGTTTTCAGGAAATAACTGAGTCATTCTGTCCTGCCTTCAGCAAGTCTGCACCACAACCTGTCCCAAGCAGGACACACTGTTAATTCTCTAACCACCTTCATAGATGTCCTCGTGAACTTTGACTTCACACATATCTGAATTTGAATTATACCTGTCAACTACTTGTGGACGGACTTGGAACATGAAGCTTCAATGTTCCCATGCAACATACAGAATCAGTAATGAGAATCTAGCTTACACAGCCAATCTGTCTTGAAGTTTCGGAGGCATGAGCCTGTTCTCCAATCCTATTTTCATCACGTCTTAGCTTTCCAGCTCTCTGTGCTTTAGCTCCCTCAACTGTAAGAGAAAGATGACAGTGACAGCAACTGCTGTGAAATTTTGTTAGTATATTTTTGTGTGACAAGTAAATAAATTCTATGTAAAGTGTTTACAATATTGCATTTCATATCGCAATCATTATATAAATGATAGAAGTGAACAAAAAGTGAAGTCGCTCAGTCATGTCCAACTCTTTGCGACCCCGTGGACTGTAGCCAACCAGGCTCCTCCGTCCGTGGGATTCTCCAGGCAAGAGTACTGGAGTGGGTTGCCATTTCCTTCTCCAGGGATTTTCCCAACCCAGGGATCGAACCCGGGTCTCTCACATTGGAGGCAGATGATTTAACCTCTGAGCCAAGCCCATATGCCACTATGGAGAACAGTGTGGAGATTCCTTAATAAACTGTAATTAGAACTGCCATATGACCCAGCAATCACACTCCTGGGCATACACACCGAGGAAACCAGAATTGAAAGAGACACATGTACTCCAACGTTCATTGCAGCACTGTTTATAATAGCCAGGACATGGAAGCAACCTAGATGTCCATCTGCAGACGAATGGATAAGAAAGCTTTGGTACATATACACAATGGAGTATTATCCAGCCATTAAAAAGAATACATTTGAATCAGTTCTAATGATGTGGATGAAACTGGAGCCTATTATACAGAGTGAAGTAAGCCAGAAAGAAAAACACCAATACAGTATAATAACGCATATATATGGAATTTAGAAAGATGGTAACCTTAACCCTGTATACAAGACAGCAAAAGAGACACAGGTGTATAGAACAGTCTTTGGGACTCTGTGGGAGAAGGTGAGGGTGGGATGATTTGGGAGAATGGCATTGAAACATGCATATTATCATATGTGAAACGAATCACCAGTCCAGGCTCGATGCATGATACAGGATGCTCGGGGCTGGTGCACTGGGACGAACCAGAGGGATGGGATGGGGAGGGAGGTGGGAGGGGGTTCAAGATGGGGAACACATGTATACCCAGGGCAGATTCATGTCAATGTATGGCAAAACCAACCAATATTATATTGTAAAGTAATTAGCCTTCAATAAAATAATTTTTTTGAAAATTGCATTTTAATGATGAAATTCACAAGAGATATTAAGTTCCTTAGTGGCAATTAGTCCCTTTGTAACCAAATAAAGTACAATGTAATTAATTTGAACCGTACTTAAGTAATCAAATAAAGTATAATGTAATTAATTTGAAAAAAAATAAAAATAAAAAAATTAAAATTCCAGTGACATAGTTCTAATTGTTAGCTAGGGATAAGCGAGAGCAGTGGGGTTGTTTCTGTTGTTGTTTAGTCATTAAGTTGTGTCCAACTCTTTGTGACCCCATGGAATGTAGCCTGTCAGGCTTCTTTGTCCATGATGTTCTCCAGGCAAGGATACTGGACTGGGTTCCCATTTCCTTCTCTAGAAGATCTTCCCAGATCAGGGATTAAAGTCCGGCATTGGCAAATGGATTCTTTACTGCTGAGCAGAGAGCAGTGGAGTAATTGAAACTAATCTTCACTGTTTACCTATTATGTACCAGACTATCTAAAGTGAGAAAGCACAAAAGTATAGATAGATAGTTTTCCTAATTTAACCTGGCAGAGAAACAATGTGAAATATTGTTGTCATTATTATAGTAAAATTTTAAATATATATAATGCTATATATAATAATATGCATATAGCATATGTATTAAGTACAGCAGATTCTCTCTCTCTCTCTATATATATATATATACACACACACGATTGTGCAAGGTCATACAGTCCACGTGGTTAATATGAGATTCTAACCAAAGGCTTATTAACTCTAAATTTAGGTCTTAACATTTCTGAACACTCTGATTACCTTGGAAACAGGCAAAGTAAGAATAAATTAACTACTATCCTAACAAGGTGGTGCATCTCATTCACACTCTTTGAGGTGATAACATAAGACAGCATCCTAACCCTTCTAATTCTCTTAGACTTTTTTGTGCCTATGTTATAGCATACTTTTAGTGATTCAGTTCAGTTCAGTTCAGTTCAGTCACTCAGTCGTGTCCGACTCTCCGCGACCCCATGAATCACAGCACGCCAGGCCTCCCTGTCCATTACCAACTCCCGGAGTTCACTCAAATTCATGTCCACAGAGTCGGTGATGCCATCCAGCCATCTCATTCTCTGTCGTCCCCTTCTCCTCCCGCCCCCAAACTTTCCCAGTATCAGAGTCTTTTCCAGTGAGTCGACTCGTCGCATGAGGTGGCCAAAGTATTGAAGTTTCAGCTTTAGCATCAGTCCTTCCAATGAACACCCAGGATTGATCTCCTTTAGAATGGACTGGTTGGATCTCCTTGCAGTCCAAGGGACTCTCAAGAGTCTTCCCCAGCACCACAGTTCAAAAGCATCAATTCTTCGGTGCTCAGCTTTCTTCACAGTCCAACTCTCACATCCATACATGACCACGGGAAAAACCGTAGCCTTGACTAGACGGACCTTGGTTGGCAAAGTAATGTCTCTGCTTTTTAATATACTATCAAGGTTGGTCATAACTTTCCTTCCAAGGAGTAAGCGTCTTTTAATTTCATGGCTGCAATCAGAATCCACAGTGATTTTGGAGCCCCAAAAAATAAAGTCTGACACTGTTTCCACTGTTTTTCCATCTATTTCCCATGAAGTGATGGGACCAGATGCCATGATCTTTGTTTTCTGAATGTTGAGTTTCAAGCCAACCTTTTCACTCTCCTCTTTCACTTTTATCAAGAGGCTTTTTAGTTCCTCTTCACTTTCTGCCATAAGGGTAGTGTCACCTGCATATCTGAGGTTATTGATATTTCTCCCAGCAATCTTGATTCCAGCTTGTGCTTCTTCCAGCCCAGCATTCCTCATGATGTACTCTGCGTATAAGTTAAATAAGAAAGGTGACCATATACAGCCTTGATGTACTCCTTTTCCTATTTGGAACCAGTCTGTTGTTCCATGTACAGTTAGTGATTAGATGATATTAAAACAACAAAGTTCTTAGCCCTGTACTGCCCCAATAATTTTATATAAGTGAGAGAATGACCCCAACCATTTTGTTCTAGCTGACTGTGGCAGTAGTAACAAAGCTCATTGGAGGTTTCACTTGCTTGTTTTATAGATTTCCAAGTCATCCTTCAAGGTTACAATAAAAAAATCTTATATTCAAAGTCATGTTCAAATTCTCCTTGCTTCCAGAAAATTTCTGAGATTACAGAAACAGAAATTGACAAAATTCTTAGACTCAACATCCTGAAATACTAGGATAAAAATTAAACGCAGCTATTTGTGTTTGCTCACATATATAATTAGTGAGGAGGCCATATACAGTGATTTTTAAAGATGAGAAGTTAATACTAATTTTTTGCCCACTTTACTCAGTCATCTTATATTTATGCTGAGCTTACTAGAAGCCAGGCTTCCCTGGTGGCTCAGATGTTAAAGCTTCTGCCCACAATGTGGGAGACCTGGGTTTGATCCCTGGGTCAGAAAGATCCCCCAGAGAAGGAAATGGCAACCCACTCCAGTATTCTTGCCTGGAAGTCTGGAGGGCTACAATCCATGGGGTTGCAAAGAGTTGGACACGACTGAGTGACTTAACTTTTAACTTTACTAGAAGCCAAGAAGAAGCACAAGCTGGAATCAAGATTTCCGGGAGAAATATCAATAATCTCAGATATGCACATGACACCACTCTTATGGCAGAAAGTGAAGAGGAACTAAAAAGCCTCTTGATGAAAGTGAAAGAGGAGAGTGAAAAGGTTGGCTTGAAGCTCACTATTCAGAAAACAAAGATCATGGCATCTGGTCCCATCACTTCATGGGAAATAGATGGAAAAACAGTGAAAACAGTGTCAGACTTTATATTTTTCGGCTGCAAAATCACTGTGGATGCTGATTGCAGTGATGAAATTAAACGACGCTTACTCCTTGGAAGGAAAGTTATGACCAACCTAGACAGCATATTGAAAAGCAGAGAGATTACTTTGCCAACAAAGGTCCGTCTAGTCAAGGCTATGGTTTTTCCAGTGGTCATGTATGGAAGTGAGAGTTGGACTGTGAAGAAAGCTGATCGCCGAAGAATTGATGCTTTTGAACTGTGGTGCTGGAGAAGACTCTTGAGAGTCCCTTGGACTGCAAGGAGATCCAACCAGTCCATTCTAAAGGAGATCAATCCTGGGTGTTCATTGGAAGGACTGATGCTAAAGCTGTAACTCCAATACTTTGGCCACGACATGCGAACAGTTGACTCACTGGAAAAGGCTCTGATGCTGGGAGGGATTGGGGGTGGGGTGAGAAGGGGACGACAGAGAATGAGATGGCTGGATGGCATCACCAACTCTATGGACATGAGTTTGTGTGAACTCCAGGAGTTGGTGATGGACAGGGAGGCCTGGCGTGCTGTGATTCATGGGGTCACGGAGAGTTGGACACGACTGAGCGACTGAACTGAACTGAACTGAGAAGCCAAGAATGATAAAGAATGTCAAAGAGAAAAGCAGTTAATTACTTTAATCTCCTTGACTTAGTATCTTGACAGGATTTAAGGACTTACCTTATACTTGTCCCTGTCTATCTCAGCTGATGTTTACTGACATTTGCTTTAATTTCGCTAATATCATTTCTGTTTTTATTATTTTTTTAATAGCTGAAGTATATTTCATTGCATCACTCTAATCACAGTCACGAGTACAACACACAGTTCAGTTCAGTTCAGTTCAGTCACTGAACTGGGGAGTTCCTCACTCAGTATCCTATCATTTTGCCTTTTCATACTGTTCATGGGGTTCTCAAGGCAAGAATACTGAAGTGGTTTGTCATTCCCTTCTCCAGTGGACCACATTCTGTCAGACTTCTCCACCATGACCCGCCCGTCTTGGGTGGCCCCACATGGCATGGCTTAGTCTCATTGAGTTAGACAAGGCTGTGGTCCATGTAATCAGATCGACTAGTTTTCTGTGATTATGATTTCAGTGTGTCTGCCCTCTGATGCCCTCTCACAATACCTACCGTCTTATTTGGGTTTCTCTTACCTTGGTCGTGGGGTATCTCTTCACAGCTGCTCCAGCAAAGCGCAGCTGCTGCTTCTTACCTTGGATGAAGGGTATCTCCTCAAGGCCACCCCTTCTGACCTTGAAAATGGAGTAGTTCCTCTTGGCCCTCCTGCCCCCTTGTAGCCGCCGCCACGTGGACATGGGGTAGCTCCTCTTGGCCACGCTTCTGGGTGGTCCATAGTGCAGCCGGCGTTGCTTCTATCTATTAAATACTGGACAGAAGGAGTATATTGTTCTAGAGTTATCATTGCAAGATGTACTCAAGTTAACATAATTTGCATAACAGATATATTTTTCCTCTTATCATCATTTCATTTATTGCTTCATTATTCATTTAATCATCTGTAATAGTTATAGTACTAAACTTGAGAATTTAAAAAAGTAAGAAATATGAGATGTTATCTTTACATGTCTGTCCAGTGGAAGAACTAGTTATTAATCAAACAAATAAAACTGTCAACCATAAGATAAAGCTACTATATTCTGAAATATGTTTCTCAGAATTTATATGTGGAAGGAGATTTGGTCTGGGACTCTTGACTCGATTGTTTGTTTGTTGAAACAATAAAATAGCTTGAAAATTATATCTATTTTTTTTCAATATCAACATACCATCTTAGGATGTTAGAATTAAGAAAACAGAACAGAATACGGAATTTTTAGATGGTAAAGTCCATCTTGGTGACTGAGTTTATTCTGTTAGGGTTTCCAACTCGCCCTGAACTGCAGATTGTCCTGTTTTTCCTGTTTCTGACTTTGTACTCTATGATTTTAATGGGGAACATCAGATTGATGATATTAATCAGGGTTGATCCGCACCTTCAAAGGTCCAGGTATTTTTTCCTTAGTAACCTATCCTTTGTTCAGTTCAGTTCAGTCGCACAGTCATGTCTGACTCTGCGACCCCATGAATCGCAGAACCCCAGGCCTCCCTGTCCATCACCAACCACCGGAGCACACTCAAACTCATGCCATCGAGTCAGTGATGCCATCCAGCCATCTCATCCTCTGTCGTCCCCTTCTCCTCCTGCCCCCAATCCCTTCCAGAATCAGAGACTTTTCAAATGAATCAACTCTTCGCATGAGGTGGCCAAAGTATTGGAGTTTCAGCTTTAGCATCGGTCCTTCCAATGAACACCCAGGATTGGTCTCCTTTAGAATGGACTGGTTGGATCTCCTTGCAGTCCAAGGGACTCTCAAGAGTCTTCTCCAACACCACAGTTCAAAAGCATCAATACTTCAGCGATCAGCTTTCTTTACAGTCCAAAGCTCACATCCACACATGACAACTACAAAAACCATAGCCTTGACCAGACAGACCTTTGTTGGCAAAGTAATGTGTCTGCTTTTTAATATGCTATCTAGGTTGGTCATAACTTTCCTTCCAAGGAGTAAGCGTCTTCCAATTTCATGGCTGAAACCAGCATCTACAGTGATTTTGGAGCCCCCCAAAAATAAAGTATGACACTGTTTCCACTGTTTCCTCATCTATTTCCCATGAAGTGATGGGACCAGATGCCATTTTCATAGTTGTCTGAATATTGAACTTCAAGCCAACTTTTTCACTCTCCTCTTTCACTTTCATCAAGAGGCTTAGATCTCTTCAATGAAATTAGAGATACCAAGGGAAATTTTGATGCAAAGAAGGGCTCAATAAAGGACAGAAATGGTATGGACCTAACAGAAGCAGAAGATATTAAGAAGAGGTGGCAAGAATACACAGAAGAACTGTACAAAAAAGGTCTTCACGACCAAGATAATCACAATGGCGTGATCACTGACCTAGAGCCAGACATCTTGGAATGTGAAGTCAAGTGGGCCTTAGAGAGCATCACTACGAACAAAGCTAGTGGAGGTGGAAATTCAGTGGAGCTATTTCAGATCCTGAAAGATGATGCTGTGAAAATGCTGCACTCAATATGCCAGCAAATTTGGAAAACTCATTTGTGGCCACAGGACTGGAAAAGGTCAGTCTTCATTCCAATCCCAAAGAAAGGCAATGCCAAAGAATGCTCAAACTACCGCACAATTGCACTCATCTCACACGCTAGTAAAGTCATGCTCAAAATTCTCCAAGCCAGGCTTCAGCAGTATGTAAACCGTGAACTTCCAGATGTTCAAGCAGGTTGTAGAAAAGGCATAGGCACCAGAGATCAAATTGCCAACATCCTGTGGATCATGGAGAAATCAAGAGAGTTCCAGAAAAACATCTATTTCTGCTTCATTGACTATGCCAAAGCCTTTGACTGTGTGGATCACAATCAACTGTGGAACATTCTGAAAGAGATGGGAATCCCAGACCACCTGACCTGCCTCTTGAGAAACCTGTATGCAGGTCAGGAAGCAACAGTCAGAGCTGTACATGGAACAACAGACTGGTTCCAAATAGGAAAAGGAGTATGTCAAGGTTGTATATTGTCACCTCGCTTATTTAACTTATATGCAGAGTACATCATGAGGAATGCTGGACTGGAAGAAGCACAAGCTGGAATCAAGTTTGCCGGGAGAAATATCAATAACTTCAGATATGCAGATGACACCACCCTTATGGCAGAAAGTGAAGAGGAACTCAAAGGCCTCTTGATGAAAGTTAAAGAGGAGAGTGAAAATGTTGGCTGGAAGCTCAACTTTCAGAAAACGAAGATCATGGCACCTGGTCCCATCACTTCATTGGAAATAAATGGGGAAACAGTGTCATAGTTTATTTTTTTGGGCTCCAAAATCACTGCAGATGCTGATTGCAGCCATGAAATTAAAAGACGCTTACTCCTTGGAAGGAAAGTTATGACCAGTCTAGATAGCATATTAAAAAGCAGAGACATTACTTTGCCAACCAAGGTCCATCTAGTCAAGGCTATGGTTTTTCCTGTGGTCATGTATGGATGTGAGAGTTGGACTGTGAAGAAAGCTGATTGCTGAAGAATTGATGCTTTTGAACTGTGTTGCTGGAGAAGACTCTTGAGAGTCCCTTGGACTGCAAGGAGATCTAATCAGTCCATTCTAGGGGAGATCAGTCCTGGGTGTTCATTTTAAGGACTTATGCTAAAGCTGAAGCTCCAATACTTTGGTCACCTCATGCGACTAGTTGACTCACTAGAAAAGACTCTGAGTTGGGAGGGATTGGGGGTGGGAGGAGAAGGGGACGATAGAGAATGAGATGGCTGGATGGCATCACCGACTCGATGCACATGAGTTTGAGTGAACTCCAGGAGTTGGTGATGGACAGGGAGGCTTGGCGTGCTGTGATTCATGGGGTCTCAAAGAGTTGGACACGACTGAGCGACTGAACTGAACTGAACTCACTTTCTGCCATAGGGTGGTGTCATCTGCATATCTGAGGTTATTGATATTTCTCCCAGCAATCTTGATTCCAGCTTGTGCTTCTTTCAGCCCAGCATTCCTCATGATGTACCCTGCATATAAGTTAAATAAGTAGGGTTACAATATACAGCCTTGACGTACTACTTTTCATATTTGGAACCAGACTGTTGTTCCATGTCCAGATCTATCTGTTGCTTCCTGATCTGCATACAGGTTTCTCAAGAGGCAGGTTAGGTGGTCTGGTATTCCCATCTCTTTCAGATTTTTCCACAGTTTATTGTGATCCACACAGTCAAAGGCTTTGGCATAGTCAATAAAACAGAAATATTTGTACACCTTTGTTATTCTTCAGTCATAATTTCAAAAATGCTTGTCAAAGTCCTCTCTCAGAACAAGACAATTTCCTATTACGGCTGTGCCCTGCAGTTCTAGCTCTTCTGTACTTTCGCAGAAACCAAATCCTTTATCTTAGCTTCCACGGCATATGACCAGTATGTCGCCATCTGTAACCCTTTACTGCACACGGTTGTGATCTCAGGGCATCTGCATATGGTTGATCGTCTTGTCATACTTTGGAGGCAATCTGAGTTCCCTGGTGCACACATCCTTTGTGTTTATTCTGAAATACTGTGATAAAATTGTTATGAATCATTTTTTCTGTGACCTCCCTCCCTTGCTTAAGTTATCGTGCACAGACATGTCACTTAATGAGTGGCTTCTCTCCACATATGGCAGCTCAGTGAAATTATCTGCTTCATCGTCATCATCATCTCCTAATTTTACATTCTCCTCTCAGTCTTAAAGATCCATTCTTCCAGTGGGAGGAAACCTTCCCTACCTGTGCATCTCACCTGACATCCGTGGCCGTCTACCAGGGAACTCTGCTCTTCATTTACTCATGACCCAGATACCTGTATTTTCCCAACACTGATAAAATCATCTCAGTGTTCTACACCATCATTATCCCAGTTCTGAATCCCTTGATTTATAGTTTGAGAAACAAAGACATAAAAGACACTGCTAAAAAAGTCTTAAAACCAAACATAAATTCCTCCTGAGATATAAGGTTCCACGATTCATCCAAATCCCTGATTACAAACTCCAGCTGTGTGTATGCTCAGTCATGTCCAACTCTTTTGACCCCACGGACTATAGCCCACCAGATACTTTTGTCCTTGGAATTATCCAGACAAGAAACTGGAGTGGGTTGCCATTTCCTCCTCCAGGGAATCTTCCCCACCCTGGGATGGAACCTGTCAGTTCAGTTTAGTTCAGTCGCTCAGTCGTGTCCGACTCTTTGAGACCCCATGAACCACAGCACGCCAGGCCTCCCTGTCCATCACCAACTCCCGGAGTTCACTCAAACTCATGTCCATCAAGTCGGTGATGCCATCCAGCCATCTCATTCTCTGTCGTCCCCGTCTCCTCCTACACCCAATCCCTCCCAACATCAGACTCTTTTCCAGTGAGTCAACTCGTCGCATGAGGTGGCCAAAGTATCGGAGTTTCAGCTTTAGCATAAATCCTTAAAATGAACACCCAGGACTGATCTCCGCTAGAATGGACTGGTTGGATCTCCTTGCAGTCCAAGGGACTCTCAAGAGTCTTCTCCAGCACCACAGTTCAAAAGCACCAATTCTTCAGCGATCAGCTTTCTTCACAGTCCAACTCCCACAGCCATACATGACCACAGGAAAAACCATAGCCTTGACTAGACGGACCTTGGTTGGCAAAGTAATGTCTCTGCTTTTTAATATGCTATCTAGACTGGTCATAACTTTCCTTCCAAGGAGTAAGCGTCTTTTAATTTCATGGCTGAAATCAGCATCTGCAGTGAATTTGGAGCCCAAAAAATAAAGTCTGACACTGTTTCCCCATCTATTTCCCATGAAGTGATGGGACCAGATGCCATGATCTTCGTTTTCTGAATACTGAGCTTCAAGCCAATCTTTTCAGTCTCCTCTTTCACTTTCATCAAGAAGCCTCTGAGTTCCTCTTCACTTTCTGCCATAAGGGTGGTGTCATCTGCATATCTGAGGTTATTGATATTTCTCCCGGCAATCTTGATTCCAGCTTGTGCTTCTTCCAGTCCAGCGTTCCTCATGATGTACTCCGCATAGAAGTTAAATAAGCAGGGTGACAATATACAACCTTGACGTACTTCTTTTCCTATTTGGAACCAGTCTGTTGTTCCATGTCCAGTTCTAACTGTTGCTTCCTGACCTGCATACAGGTTTCTCAAGAGGCAGGTCAGGTGGTCTGGTATTCCCATTTCTTTCGGAATGTTCCACAGTTTATTGTGATCCACACAGTCAAAGGCTTTGGCATACCTGTATCTCTTGCTTATTCTGCATTGACAGGCGGATTCTTTACCCCTGAAATGCCTGGGACAAACTGTAGCTAAGAACCTGCAACAACCTTTCCAGCACATAGACAATTTCTCACACAAGCATTTTATCAAACACTTCACAGAGCCAAACACATTTCATAGCCCCCAGATAAAGGAAACATTTAAAAGTTTCAAAATTGCTGCAAAAAAAAAATGTTGGATAAATTTCCAACTATTCAGTTCAGTCCAGTTCAGTTGCTCAGTCGTGTCTGACTCTTTGCAACCCCATGAACTGCAGCATGCCAGGCTTCCCTGTCCACCACCAACTCCCGGAGCTTGTTCAAACTCATGTACATCAAGCTGATTATGCCATTCTACCATCTCATTCTCTGTCATTTCTTTCTCCTCCTGCATTCAATCTTTCCCAGCTATGGGGTTTTTCCAATGAGTCAGTTCTTCTTATCAGGTGACCACAGTATTGGAGCTTCGGCATCAGTCCTCCCAATGAATATTCATTTATTATTGACTGGTTTGATCTTCTTATAGGCCAAGGGATTCTCAAGAGTCTTCTCCAACATGACAGTTCAAAAACATCAATTCTTTGGCACTCAGCTTTCTTTATGGTCCATCCTTCACATCCATACATGACCACTGGAAAAACTATACCTTTGAACTTGATGGACCTTTGTTGTTAAAGTAATGTCTCTGCTTTTTAATATGCTGTCTAGGTTTGCTATACCTTTTCTTCCATGGAGCAAGCGTCTTTTAATTTCATGGCTGCAGTAAACATCTGCAGTGATTTTGGAGCCCAAGAAAATAAAGTCTGTCACTTTCAACCATTAGGAGCTGGGAATTAATTCTAGAACAAATTGTATTAGGTTGTCTTAAAAGATATAGTAATAACCTCAGAGATTGTGTCAGTGTGTGTTTTCATGTGTAGAATATCTCACTAACAAGACTGCATTTACAAAATTACTGGATTAGAGAGGAAGCCAGATTCCTTTGGTTTCTGTGCTATCTCTTGTACACAACTAGTCAATTGCACTTTGATCAAGTTGCTTATTTTTTCTGTCTCAATTGTCTGACCTGTAAAATGAGGACAGTATAGTACCTACATCAATGACTGTTGCATGTTTGACTAAATGCTGAGAATCATGCCTGAATCATTTTAAACACCTGATAGATCTTAAATACACATATTTCTTTAATCCATTAAAATACATAAAGTGCAACAAGATGGTGTGAGGCAGGGGTGCTAGGAAAGCAATATTACAAAATCAAATACCTTTTCTTAAGTGCTGTCCAATAACAAGTCAAGAACCTTCTATACCCAATCTAATCCAAATTAATTTGAAAACTTTTTCTAAATGGCATCTTGTAGACTAAAGGTTAATTGCAAGCAAAGTGTTTGTTTTCCTCCATATCTTTTTTTTTTATGTATGAAAATACTACTGAAAGTATGGAGCATCCTTCTCTGGTATCAGAAACACAATGAGCTATTGAGCATATAACATGTGTCTTCAATGACCAGTCAACTGACGTGACATTGGGAAGCACCTCAGAGAACGTGCACTTGAAGCCTGGACATAAAAGGACATGTATAATTGCAAAATGTATTTCTATAACTTACGTTTTTGCTTTTTATTATTATTTTCATCATTATTATTTATTATGTCATATTTAATTGCCATTTATATATCTGTTGGTAAGGTATCTGTTTTAATCATGCCCCTATTTTTAATTGGGTTGTTTTTATTATTTATAAACATTTTTGTATAGTCTAGCTACAAATTCTTTGTTGCAAAAATGTTTTGCAAATATTTTCTTCACTTCATCTATAAGTCTAACATCTATCTATATTACATAATAATGCATAGCATCACATAATAATACAAAACATTAAAATAATTTTATAAAATTATGTAACAGGAATAATTAATAATGAACAACACATTTTCCCCCTCTGCTTATATTCTATTCACACTGCTTCAGTTTTTGTTTGCTGTATAACCACTATCTCAAAATGGCCCAGGTTAGATAACTTGTCTGTATTCTGTTATTCTTCATGTTGACCATGGTCAGACGGTATCGTACCATACAGCATCCCATGGACAGAGGAGCTTGGTGGGCCACAGTTCAGGGGGTCTCAAAACAACAACAACAACCAAGTATAAGCATCAGTTTGAAGGTTCTTATTGCTTTATTTCAAAAGTAGTTGAGGTTCCATCCTACAAATGAAAAACTGAACTTCATGTGAACAATATGTCATATTCTTTAGGTCTAAAAAATATACACATCACTCACATTCCAATTTTCACATATTATCCAAGACAGACACACATGCAAACACGTGACACACATATAAATATGCATGTAAACACAATGGAGATAAGTCTATATATTTCAGAAACAATTGAAAGTGAAAGTCACTCAGTCATGTCTGACTCTTTGTGACCCCATGAACTATACAGTCCATGGAATTCTCCAGGCTACAATACTGGAGTGGGTAACTATTTCCTTCTCCAAGAGCTCATTCCCAACCCAGAGATGAAACCCAGGACTCCCTCATTGCAGGCAGATTCTTTACCAGCTGAGCTTTGAGGGAAACCCACAGCATTTATTATCACTCATCTCATTTCCATTTTATAAAGAAAAAGTCTTTTTTTTATATTTCACCAGAGTGGGTAGCTGTCCTTTTCTCCAGGGGATCTTCCCAACCCAGGGATCGAACCCAGATCTCCCACATTGCAGGTAGATTCTTTACCATCTGAGCCACCAGGGAAGCACAAGAATTTTGGAGTGGGTTCAGTTCAGTTCAGTTCAGTTCAGTCGCTCAGTCGTGTCCGACTCTCCGCGACCCCATGAATCACAGCACGCCAGGCCTCCCTGTCCATCACCAACTCCCAGAGTACACTCAAACTCATGTCCACAGGGTAGCCTATCCATTCTCCAGGGATCTTCCTGGCACAGGAATCGAACCAGGGTTTCCTGTATTGCAGGTTGATTCTTTACCAGCTGAGCTAAGGGTAGCTCAAGAGATAAAAAAATATATATGTGTTAAATAAGTTTGTAGAAATGTTTCCTTTCCATGAGTAAAGAGATTCTTTCTTTGGCACCAGATAAGTAATTAATACTATGACAAAACACATCTAGAGAACTGCTCATTAATACTTGCTTATTGTCTCACCAAATCCTGAACATAAACTAAAACCAGAAACATAATTATTTTATTATGGTCAGTCCATGATACGCTTATTATTTCTGGAACTGATATAGATACTCTTAAAACAATCATGGTTTTGAGAAATATTAAAATTGTTATCTTGGTTTGTATCCACATGCATATTTATAGAAAATGCTTAGTCCTGATGCTTACAGCCAGGCATCTCTAACATTAGAGTTTCATCCACATTACTTTGAAGAGGAGAAGACAGGTAAATTCATCTAATCTATTCTCTGAAGTAAAGAAAGGAAGGCTCAGAGACAAGCTTGTAGAAAGTAACATGCCTCACAAATTACATTTAGATTTGGTTCGGTTTCTCAACGTTCTACACCAGGTATTTGTTTTTATTGAGCAATAACAGTTATGCCTTTTTCAAGAGTGGGTGCATGAATGTATAATTTTCTGAATATGAAGACAATTGCAGATAGAATTGTGTTCTATTTTATATTGCAGATGTGCAGAAGTGTTACACATCCCTTTGTCCGTTTCTTGATCATTTTCTGAAAGCTTAGACAAGAACAAAGAAAAATGGATGGAGGGAGTTGCTCCTCCATGACTGGATTCATTTTCTTGGGAATTACTGATAACACCAAGGACAAAGTGACCACATTTACCATGGTTCTAATTGTTTATCTCATTGGCCACTTGGCAAATCTTGGGATGACATTCCTGATTAAGATGGATCCCCAGCTGCACACACCGTGTACTTTTTCCTCAGTCACCTCTCCTTCTGTGCCGTCTTCTATTCCACTGCAATTTACCCCAAGATGATCATGGACCTATTTCCCAAGAACAAAGTAATCCCTTCCTATGACTGTGCTCTGCGATTCTTGGTCTTCTGTATCTTTGTAGACTCTGAGTGTCTCCTGCTGTCCCTGATGGCCTATGACCAGTACAAGGCCATCAGCAGCCCCTCCCTCTATGCGGTCAGCATGTCCAGCGGGGTGTGCTCCCTGCTTATGGCTGGGGTTTACCTGGTAGGAATGGCAGATGCTCTGATACACAGGACATTAGCATTCCGCTTATGTTTTGTGGGTCAATTGTGATTAAACATTTTTTGTGTGTGGTGTTCCTCCTCTCCTATTGCTATCTTGTTCAGATACACAGGTCAGTGAATTAGTGATATTCACTGTTTTTGGCTTCATTGAACTGAGTACCATTTCGGGAGTCCTCATCCTTTCAGTCTTGAAGATCCACACCGCTGAGGGGAGATTCAAAGTTTTTTCCACATGCACCTTTTACCTAACTGCTGTGGCAAACGTCCAGGGAACTCTGAAATGTATTTCAGCTCTTCATGTATTTCAGGCCAAGTTCTTCCTACTCTCTAGATCAAGACAAAACGTCCTCATTGTGTTACACCGTTGTGATTCCCATTTTAAACCTTCTGATTTACAGCCTAAGGAATGAATATGTGAAACAGGCCCTGGAAAAATTTAAAACTAAATTGTATATCTATATCATACGCGTGTGTACACACCCACACACATATATAGTACTTGTTTAATTTAAAAAGTATATGACATAACATATGAGAAACATAAATTTCTCAGATTCCTAAATAAAGAAGTATTTGGATTAAACCTCAATCCTAAAATATATTACAGTTCCCCTCACAAGTCTGCTTAGTGTGTGTCCAGAATTTGAATGTGGCACTAACTGTTTTTTAAAAACTTTTTCTTGACTTTTCTAATTATGTTAATTTTTGTTTCACTTTTTCATTCAAATGCTATTTCAATTTCCCTAAGACTTATTGTGCATTTACTGAGCATTTTCCGCACTTATTTCCTTTATATGTTATAGTACATCTTGTAGATTCTGTACTAAAAGTTGTCAGTGTTAATCTTAAACACTAAAGAAATAAACAGTCAAGTAACTCATAATAAGACTTAAAATCATGAAATAAAAATTGAGGGCTGTAAATCCAAAAACAAAATGTCTAGAACTATTGCAAAAGACATATACACACACACACATACATATGTATGTGTATACACATGTATGCTGTGCTGTACTTAGTTGCTCAGTCATGTCTGATTCTTTGCTACTCCATGGACTGTAGCCCACCAGGCTCCTCTGCCCATGTGGATTCTCAAGTCAAGAATACTGGAGTGGATTGCCATGCCCTCCTCTAGGGGATATTCCCAACCTAGGATCAAACCCAGTTTCCCACATTGCAGGCAGATTCTTTACCATCTGAGCCGCCAGGGATGCACAAGAATACTTGTGGGGGGAGTAGCCTATCCCTACTCCAGGGGAACTTCCTGACGCAGTAATCAAACGGGGGTCTCCCACATGCAGGCGGATTCTTTACCAGTTGAGCTATCAGGGAAGTCCATATGCATGTATATGCATATACATCAGTTCAGTTCAGTCGCTCAGTCGTGTCCGACTCTTTGCGACCCCATGAATCACAGCATGCCAGGCCTCCCTGTCCATCACCAATTCCCGAAGTTCACTCAAACTCATGTCCATCGAGTCAGTGATGCCATCCAGCCATCTCATTCTCTGTCGTCCCCTTCTCCTCCTGCCCCAATCCCTCCCAGCATCAGACTCTTTTCCAGTGAGTCAACTCGTCGCATGAGGTGGCCAAAGTATTGGAGTTTCAGCTTTAGCATCAGTCCTTCCAATGAACACCCAGGATTGATCTCCTCTAGAATGGACTGATTAGATCTCCTTGCAGTCCAAGGGACTCTCAAGAGTCTTCTCCAACACCACAGTTCAAAAGCATCAATTCTTCAGCGATCAGCTTTCTTCACAGTCCAACTCTCACATCCATAAATGACCACGGGAAAAACCATAGCCTTGACTAGACGGACCTTGGTTGGCAAAATAATGTCTCTGCTTTTTAATATGCTATCTAGGTTGGTCATAACTTTCCTTCCAAGGAGTAAGTATCTTTTAATTTCATGGCTGCAATCAGCATCTGCAGTGATTTTGGAGCCCCCCCCCAAAAAAAAAAAAGTCTGACACTGTTTCCCCATCTATTTCCCATGAAGTGATGGGACCAGATACTATGATCTTCGTTTTCTGAAAGTTGAGCTTCAAGCCAACCTTTTCACTCTCTTCTTTCACTTTCATCAAGAGGCTTTTGGGTTCCTCTTCACTTTCTGCCATAAGGGTGGTGTCATCTGCATATCTGAGGTTATTGATATTGATTCTCCTGGCAATCTTGATTCCAGCTTGTGCTTCTTCCAGCCCAGCGTTCCTCATGATGTACTCTGCATAGAAGTTAAATAAGCAGGGTGACAATATACAGCCTTGAGGTATTCCTTTTCCTATTTGGAACCAGTCTGTTGTTCCATGTCCAGTTCTAACTATTGCTTCCTGACCTGCATACAGGTTTCTCAAGAGGCAGGTCAGGTGGTCTGGTACTCCCATCTCTTTCAGAATTTTCCACAATTTATTGTGATCCACACAGTCAAAGGCTTTGGCATAGTCAATGAAGCAGAAATAGATGTTATTCTGGAACTCTCTTGATTTCTCCATGATCCAGCGGATGTTGGCAATTTGATCTCTGGTTCCTTTGTCTTTTCTAAAACCTGCTTGAACATCTGGAAGTTCATGGTTCACATATTGCTGAAGCCTGGCTTGGAGAATTTTGAGCATGACTTTACTAGCATGTGAGATGAGTGCAATTGCGCGGTATTTTGAGCATTTTTTGGCCTTGCCTTTCTTTGCGATTGGAATGAAGACTGACCTTTTCCAGTCCTGTGGCCACTGATGAGGTTTCCAAATTTGCTGGCATATTGAGTGTAGCACTTTCACAGCATCATCTTTCAGGGTCTGAAATAGCTCCACTGGAATTCCATCACCTCCACTAGCTTTGTTCGTAGTGATGCTCTCTAAGGCCCACTTGACTTCATATTCCAAGATGTCTGGCTCCAGGTGAATGATCATGCCATCGTGATTATCTTGGTCGTGAAGATCTTTTTTGTATAGTTCTGTGTATTCTTGACACCTCTTCTTAATATCTTCTGCTTCTGTTAGGTTCATACCATTTCTGTCCTTTATCGAGCCCATCTTTGCATGAAATGTTCCCTTGGAATCTCTAATTTTCTTGAAGAGATCTCTTGTTTTTCCTATTCTGTTGTTTTCCTCTATTTCTTTGCATTGATCGCTGAGGAAGGCTTTCTTGTCTCTCCTTGCTATTCTTTGGAACTCTGCATTCAGATGCTTATATCTTTCCTTTTCTCCTTTGCTTTTCACTTCTCTTCTTTTCACAGCTATTTGTAAGGCCTCCTCAGACAGCCATTTTGCTCTTTTGCATTTCTTTTCCGTGGGGATGGTCTTGGTCCCTGTCTCCTGTACAATGTCATGAACCTCCATCCATAGTTCATCAGGCACTCTGTCTATCAGATCTAGTCCCTTAAATCTATTTCTCACTTCCACTGTATATTCATAAGGGATTTGGTTTAGGTCATATCTGTATGGTCTAGTTGTTTTCCCTACTTTCTTCAATTTCAGTCTGAATTTGGCAATAAGGAGTTCATGATCTGAGCCACAGTCAGCTCCTGGTCTTGTTTTTGCTAACTGTATACAGCTTCTCCATCTTTGGCTGCAAAGAATATAATCAATCTGATTTCGGTGTTGACCATCTGGTGATATCCATGTGTAGAGTCTTCTCTTGTGTTGTTGGAAGAGGGTGTTTGCTATGACCAGTGCGTTCTCTTGACAAAACTCTATTAGCCTTTGCCCTGCTTCATTCCGTTGCTCCAAGGCCAAATTTGCCTGTTATCCCAGGTGTTTCTTGATTTCCTACTTTTGCATTCCAGTTTCCTATAATGAAAAGGACATCTTTTTGGGTGTTAATTCTAAAAGGTCTTGTACGTCTTCATAGAACCGTTCAACTTTGGCTTCTTCAGCATTACTGGTTGGGGCATAGGCTTGGATTACTGTAATATTGAATGGTTTGTCTTGGAAACGAACAGAGATCATTCTGTCGTTTTTGAGATTGCATCCAAGTACTGCATTTTGGACTCTTTTGTTGACCATGATGGCTACTCCATTCCTTCTAACGGATTCCTGCCCACAGTAGTAGATATAATGGTCATGTGAATTAAATTCACCCATTCCAGTCCATTTTAGTTCATTGATTCCTAGAATGTCGACGTTCACTCTTGTCATCTCCTGTTTGACCACTTCCAATTTGCCTTGATTCATGGACCTAACATTCCAGATTCCTATGCAGTATTGCTCTTTGCAGCATTGGACCTTGCTTCTATCACCGGTCACATCCACAACTGGGTATTTGTTTTGCTTTGGATCCATCCCTTAATTCTTTCTGAAGTTATTTCTCCACTGATCTCCAGTAGCATACTGGGCACCTACCGACCTGGGGAATTCCCCATTCAGTATCCTATCATTTTGCCTTTTGATACTGTTCATGGGGTTCTCAAGGCAAGTATACTGAAGTGGTTTGCCATTCCCTTCTCCAGTGGACCACATTCTGTCAGACCATTCCACGACGACCTGTCCATCTTGGGTCGCCCCACATGGCGTGGCTTAGTTTCATTGAGTTAGACAGGGTTGTGGTCCGTGTGATCAGATCAACTAGTTTTCTGCTCAGTTAATTTTGTGTAAGTGTGATATAACTAGCACTAAAAAACACTTAAAATGTTGTTTGCTATTTTTGATTTATTGCATATTTGCTTATTTTACAATTTTATGTCACCAGACAATCATCAGTGTTTGGATAACAGGGATGGGATGCTTAATCTTTAGCAAAGAATGATCATAGATCACATATATATGTCTGTTAATATTTGTGCGCGTGTTTGTATGTTGTTACTTCAGTTTCAGTTATGCCTGATTCTTTGCAACCCAGTGGACTGTAGACACCCAGGCTCTTCTTTCCATGGGATTCTCCAAGCAAGAATACTGGAGTGGGGGCAATGCCCTCCTCTAGGGCATCTTCTCAATCCAGCAATCAAACTCCATATCTCGTGTTTCCTGCATTGGCAGGTGGGTTATTTACCACTAGTGCCACCTGGGAAGCCTATGCTAATACATGTACATTCATGCATATATATGTTTAAAGCATAATTGAATATACATATTGTTTACACATGTATACAACAGTATTTGTGGGGGGGTAATGCATGTGAATTAATTGTGGACACTAATAATGGATCCATAAAGACATGCATAATAATTACATTAGAAATAAACAGCTATAAGCTATTGATATTTACCTTTGTTCTTGTTTCCTGAAGGCTTAGCACTGAATCAGTTTGTTGAGCAAGTGAAGATATGGCCATATATTTGAAGGACTATAAGCTATGGAAAGACTGTTAATTATCCTTTAAAAATTTAAAAGCTAAAAGCCAATGATTATCTTAAAATTTCTAGTTGCCGTTCTAAAATATCCTTATGTGAATGTATTTCAGAATGGAAGTAAAGTCAAAAAACTTACTCTCATATTCAAAATGTCATTTGTGAGACTTTATGGCACATTGGGCTTTCCAGATGTCTCAGTTGTAAAGAATCTGCCTGCCAATGCAGGAGATGCAGGAGACATGTGTTTGATCCTTGGGTCAGGAATTCCCCCCGGAGGAGGAAATCATAACCCTCTCCAATATTTTTTCTCAGAGAATCCCATGAAAAGAGGAGTCTGGCAGGCTACAGTCTATAGCGTTGCAAAGAGTCAAACATGACTGAGCTCACATACATGTATGGCAAATTAGGAAAAATTCTCATGGTGGAAAAATACTGAAAAGAATTCTTATTTTAGATAAAAGACTTATAGGTTTCTAATCCTATCATATTTTATCATTTTATCAAACTCTTTTGGAACTGTTCCCTATAAAAATCAGCTTGATCAAAGCACTGTCTGAAAATTAAAGTCTAAGAAAAATAGGGCATCGATAGATTGTGATGTAACATATTATCTAATTAATCCATCTTCATTCATATGACAGATATTTGTTACATTATCTAAATCCTAATATGATTTGCATATTGGTCCATTTTATTGGCTCTAATGTAAGTGATAGGAAAAAGAAAGAAAATCTGAGCCCATCAATTAATAGCCAAAAATAGAATTGCAGCAAACAACATCTAGATAATATCTGGCTTTCATATCTGGAATTACAGACGTTAAAGAAGAAATTATGGGAATATTTTTTTTAGGGAATTTATAACTCAAATAGAAGTTTGGACATGGTGTGTAGAGACTCTCCTATAATGAAATTTTGCAGAAATATGGAGTAACGTATCAAAAGGCTCTGATGTATTCTAGCCAGTCTACTTCAGTCTTCATCACCATCTTTCCTTTTCTCCACATTATATCCCTCTTAGGTATCACTGATCTTGATGGAAAATATCTTTGTTCAAGTGCAGTATTATCAATGACAGTGGATAATGTGTCAATATTATAGTCAAGCTTCCATTCTATAGTCCCTTTCTTCATCCTTGAATTTAAATTCTTAACGGTAAATGTGGCATGATGATAGACTAGGTTACCTATACAACACAGAGAAGAGAGAGATGCATAGTGGTCATAGGCTGTATAACCACATTTGATAGAAAGAGAGCAGTAGTAATGTTCAATAAACCAATACATAAGAGGGTTTCTGTTTAAGCTGGAGGGAGAGATGTTTAACCTCACTGGAAATCTCTCTCCCTAGTTAGAAACATCCTCTGGACCAGGTAGCGATGCCACTCTAAATGGAATTCATCACTCTTCCTTTCTATCCCTCAGATCCCCCTGTGTAAAATGGGGACTTCAGCCAGAATACCTGTAAGGTCCTTTCCAGATGATACAACCTGCCTCTATAAAATATGACTCTACTTCTATGGAAAGCCATCCCTATTATTGGAACAGACTTGAAAAATGGAAGAAAAAAGAGTCACTTCTGCACTTCATGTTCACACAAAGAATTGTGTGGCCTGTTATTCAAATTCAGAATCTCATAGATTCCTCATAGAAGTAGATATTCAAACTTACTCGTGCTCAGGTAAATAAAACTGAAACAAAAAGTAAAGTCATACTGTATCATCTACAGAATGGCAGAACATAAGGAATTGAAATATCAACTACTGGTGAAGCTGTGAAGCACCATGGCCTTCACACATTGACAGTAGATGGAAAATTGCCGCTGCACTTGGTAAAACTCCATATCTGAGTCTTCTAATGCTGGCTGCACAAATGTCCTAGGATGAAAAATACCATGCTTGGAATTATGCCCAAGAGGGAAGAATGAGTATCTTCACTAAAAGACATGTACAGAAATATTCACCATACTAGTATTTGAAACACTGTAACACTGAAAATAACTAAAATTTCCCCCAGTACATTAGTATAGGACTTGACAAGCTTTTCTTTAATGTATATTTTAGGGTTTGTAGGCCATAAAATCTTAGCCACACCTAAACAGTTTTTCGCTATATCCCGAAAGCAAGCATCTGTAATCACATATTAATGGTATGTCTCAGCTTAGGTAAAACGTACAGACTCTTTCTCTGGATTAGATAAATAACTTTATGGTAAGTTTGTATGTTGAAACAATAGACTGCAACAGAGATGAATGAACTGCCTCTGCATATAACAACATGTGGAGAAAATTCACAAACATAATACTGAGCAAAAGAAGCCAGACATAATAGTGTAAAGGCAATATGATTTCCCTGGTATTTACCTCAAAAAAAAACAAGCTAAGGGGTATATGGTATTGAACATTAATTTGTGATGGGTATGGGTAAAATTGCCAAGAAGCAACAAATTAATTTTTTGGGGGTCTGATTATAGTTTCATTTCTGAAAATGTACTTGCAGTGTACTTTTTTAGGTGAAAATTTCTGTATGTATATTAGACTCTGATTTTCATTAAGCAAAGTAGATGCAATGAGGAATGGTAAGAAATCTTATTTGTATTTTTTAATCTAAAGGCCTATTGTACAAAATGAATGTTCAGTGTACATATGTGATTTTAGTGTAATGTACAATTCCACCGAGTATCTCAGTGCAGTATTCATTTTTATGTTATTAGAAATGCTGCCTTGCTTATAGAAAAACACTGTCTTTATTCACACACTGGCTCTCCCAGTCATTCTCTTAGCTGCAGTGAGACATAATGTATTTAGTACCGCATCATCCAATGAACTCTGTGTCATAGTACTCTAGGTTTGAGGAACAGAAACTATATTCTGAAAAAAGTAATTTCCTCCTCAGTACACATTTGCCAATAGAGAACTTGTCCTAATGTTACCAGGAGTACCAGGAAATCCTAGAGATTTTTTCCCACTTGCTTATATATGAGGAAGACATTGTCTTCTAAAGACATGTTTTTCTTTTCCAATTTGGATTCCTTTTATGTCTTTTTCTGCTCTGATTGCTGTGGCCAAAACTTCCAAAACTATGTTGAATAGTAGTGGTGAGAGTGGGCACCCTTGTCTTCTTCCTGACTTTAGGGGAAACGCTTTCAATTTTTCACCATTAAGGATAATGTTTGTTGTGGGCTTGTCATATATACCTTTTATTATGTTGAGGAATGTTCCTTCTATTCCTGCCTTCTGGAGGGTTTTGATCATAAATGGATGTTGAATTTTGTCAAATGCTTTCCCTGCATCTATTGAGATAATAATAAGGTTTTTATTTTTCATTTTGTTAATGTGGTGTATTACATTGATTGATTTGCAGATATTGAAGAATCTTTGCATCCCTGGGATAAAGCCCACTTGGTCATGATGTATGATCTTTTTGATGTGTTGTTGGATTCTGATTGCTAGAATTTTGTTAAAGATTTTTGCATCTATGTTCATCAGTGATATTGGCCTGTACTTCTCTTTTTTTGTGGCATCTTTGTCAGGTTTTAGTATTAGGGTGATTGTGGCCTCATAGAATGAGTTTGGAAGTTTACCTTCCTTTGCAATTTTCTGGAAGAGTTTGAGTAGGATAGGTGTTGGCTCTTCTATAAATTTTTGGTAGAATTCTGCTGTGACGCTGTCTGGACCTGGGCTTTTGTTTGCTGGAAGATTTCTGATTACAGTTTCAATTTCCATGCTCGGGATGGGTCTATTAAGATTTTCTATATCTTCCTGGTTCAGTTTTGGAAAGTTTTACTTTTATCACAGCACTGTTTATAATAGCCAGGACATAGAAGAAACCTAGATGTTCATATGCAGACGAATGGATAAGAAAGCTGTGGTACATAAACACAATGGAGTATTACTCAGCAATTCAAAAAAATACATTTGAATCAGTTCTAATGAGGTGGATGAAACTGGACCCTATTATACAGAGTGAAGTAAGCCAGAAAGAAAACCACCAATACAGTATATTAATGCATATATATGGAATTTAGAAAGATGATAATGATAACCCTGTATACGAGACAGCAAAAGAGACACAGATATATAGAACAGTCTTTTGGGCTCTGTGGGAGTGGGCGAGGGTAGGATGATTTGGGAGAATGGCATTGAAACATGCATATGTGAAATGAATTGCCAGTCCAGGTTTGATGCATGATACAGGATGCTCAGGGTTGGTGTACTGGGATGAACTAGAGGGATGGGATGGGGAGGGAGGTGGGAGGGGGCTTCAAGATGCAGAACTCATGTACACCCAGGGCAGATTCATGTCAATGTATGGCAAAACCAATACAATAATGTAAAGTAATTAGCCTCTAATTAAAATAAATAAATTAAAAAAGAAATAAAGACATGTTTTTCAATTATTTAAGATCTCCATTTTTAATGAAACACAAATACCATTGGGATATACTTTATGTTATCCAATTTAAAATAATAATTTATCTACCCAAACTCAGGTTTAATTTGTTGGGTGAGAGTAGACTGAAAAGGTTGTAGTCAACATGGTCTTGATAACAGCACTGTTAAAAAGCTAAAGCTGGGTTCTGGATGAATGAAATGCAACAGAAGGGATTTTTCCCCGAAGACAAGAATGTAGCTGAGGGGGAAATTAAAATGCATAGTAGAAAGAGATGACTAAAGCAATTCTATATATATCATATGTGTGACAGTGAAGTAAATAATGATAATAAAACTCTTTTGTAATACAAAAGTATCAGTTTCTTGATTTTAGTGAGAAATTATTAACAGTTATGTGGTTTGATCTTTGCCTCAAAAATATCTCCACAGGTTTGATCCCTGGGAGAAGATCTCCTGGAGAAGAAAAATGCAATCCACTTCAGTATTCTTGCTTGGGAAATCCCAAGGACAGAGGAGCCTGGTGAGCTACAGTCCATGGGGCCATGAAAGACTCAGACATGACATAATGACTAAAATAATAAACAACATTTGGGATTATTATACCAAGAATGGGAATAACAATTAAAAAACCAACACAATTTTTTCACTAGGTGTCTTTTCCCCCAAATTAAAAATGGACTAATTAAATGAAATTTAGCCTGCTGAATGTCGTAGTTTTAGAGAAAATAACGTAGATGAGAGCAAGAAACAAATAAAAGAAGCAATCAGAAAAGGAACCCAAACATCTGTGACTCTGTTTCTGTTTTGTAAAAAAAGTTGCTTGTACCATATTCTAGATTTCACATATAAGTGCTATCTTATGATATGTATCTTTCTCTGTCTGATTTACTTCTCTCAATATGAAAATCTTTGGGTCCATTCATGGACCTATGCTGCAAAAGGCATGATCTGTCAGATAAATATATGGTTTTCAAAGATTTTCTTCAATCTTTATATATATATGCAATTTCCCCAGTAGCTCAGATGGTAAAGAATCTGCCTGCCCTGCAGGAGACCCTGGTTCAATTCCTGGGTAGGAAGATCCCCTGGAGAAAGGAATGACTACCCACTCCCATATTCTTACCTGGAGAATTCCATGGACAGAGGAGTCTTTCGGGCTACAGTCCATGAGGTCACAGAGAGTCAGACATGACTGAGTGTGACTAAGCACAACACACTTAAAATTTTTTCTCTCTGATTTATTTCCCCACACAATTCCCGTTATCTCCTACTACATAAAATTGTATTTCAAACCTAAATAACTTAAAAGAATAACCATTGACTCATTATCTTGTTTTTTTTTTTCTTACGTTAACTGAGGATACGTGAAATACTCATGGAAAGATGGGTTAGACTGCAAGGTCTTTCATAACTGCACAGGATGCAACTGACTAGCAAGATAGACTCAAGTTCTCCTTTTCCCAGTCCATGTTATCTCAGAACTTGTCACATCTGTTATTCAGAATATTTGTCAGACTTTCTGTACTGTAGGTCATGACTTTTAGATACTGTCTTCTTAAAGGCTAGACTCAGAAGTGACTTACAATATTTCTGACCATTTTTGTTCATCAGAGCAGGCAGAGTATGGCTAAAATTCAAAAGAAAGATAAAGAAGTACTGTATATCTAAGGAAAATACATTAAAAGTATACAATTTGCTTAATTCTTCCCAACTATCAATGAGCTCATTGTAGAATTCTGTTAATTTCTAAGTACCAATTTGCTTATTAATAGTTTTTTATGTTATTGCTATTAAATCTGTGAACAGGTTAATTCTGCTGTGCATATATGTACACAAAGTGCCTTTATGAAGCATTTCTTAAACAGCACACATATAGAGGGAGAGTGACTGATATTCTGGTCATTCAGGTCGTTTTGAAAGGAGAACAAGTTATGGGATGCTGGGAAATAGTCCGGTGACATCAGAGATACCAAGCTGTTAGACCAAATTTTAGATTCTTTACCATCTGAGCTCCCAGGGAACACATGATTTTAGGAATAAAATGGAACTTTGATGATTTACAAAGGTTATCATACCTGTGCAATTTTCTAAAAGGGTCATCTTTGCACATATGAGCCATATCTATATTAAAATTCCCCTAATAGGTATATTTTATTTATTTTTTATCACTTTGATAACAAGAAATAATAATAAGTGTATAGAAAGCTCTACTTTTCATCTTCTTGTACCAGGGAGCTTAGGAAATGCAAAATAAGCATTGATCATATTTCTGAGGCCTTAATTGTAGTAGAGAGATTCTCAAATGAACAAAATAAACATAATTCAAAAAACAGTGCACAATTTAGAGAAAGTGAGAGCATCACAAAAATCAATGAAATATCCCTGGATGATATGTGGTTGGAGGATGGCAATAAGATGATATGTGGTGATGAGGGCTGCCTTGAAAGATAGCACTGGCAGGAATGTCATTATTCACAACTAAATAGAAATAACCCAAAGATAATCTAACTGAACAATGGACCAATAAAATGTGTTATAGCCTGAAAATGAATTATTATTGTGTCACTTAATGAAACAAACTTATACGTTCAAGAACATAGATGAACATTGAAAACAGTATACTCAAGAAAAGAAGCCTGACAGAATAAAAACACATACTACATGATTCTTTTTATATGCAAGGCCAAGAATAGGAAACCATGCTGTATCAGAAAGGAGTGGTTTCCAGGGCTCAGGGAGGGAAGAAAGTGGAATGACAGCTAATAAGCTTGTTGTTTCTTATTGGAGTGATGAAAATGTTCTGAAGTAGATAGGTGATAACTGAATAGTCTCGAAAATACACTAAAAGCTAAAGAACAGTATACATTAAAGGGGTGAACTTTATTTTATATGCATTATAATTTAATAAAAAAGGTAATGCAAAGTATAATAATACTCCAAAATGAGACAGTAAAGGATAGTATTTCAGAAGGAAAACGACCAATCAAAAGGAGCTGGAAATGATGGAGGGAGACCTTTTTTGAGTTTGATTAGGTTTCCTCTTTGACTAGAGAAGGAGATAGTTTCAGGCTAACTGTGAAGCACACCACAAAGACAATTTGCAGTTTTCATTCTACCATGAATCAGTTTTCTGACAATAGTGAAGCAAAAACACTTAGCCTTTGCTAAATTGTTCCTGAATTCACGTGTGGATAAACAGAAGCAGAAATGTAGTTAAGGAAATATTTGAATAACATCAAAGCCAAAGAATAGTAGCACAGGGATTTAAATTCCAATGAATCTGGTTAAATAAAAAGCCATCTGCCTATTGTTCAGCTAACCAAGACTTGCTTATTTCAGATAAGTTCCTCGATCCTATCTTAAGAAATGTAAGAGAAAAGACTTAACATTTTGATTAAAAAAAAAAAAGAAAAATATGTAAATGAAGAATTTTATGCTTGGTTACTCACTAAAATCTTCATCTAAGGGCTAGAAATAGTGTTTTCTTCTCATAATTGAAAGGATTTGTCTGAGCTTGTTAATATCCACAATAAAACATTTTATCTTATTTTGCTGTGGGTTCACACAAAAGCCTTTCCTCTCTTTAGCAATTGCGCAACATATATATGAACTTAAGATATGTCTGTTGTATTGAAAAATAGTGTAGGTGCCACAATAAAAATAAAAATATGTACAAATGTATCCCCATGTGAACACATGCCATGTTAACTTAGGTCTAAAGAAGAAGCCCATAACGTGTACTCTTTCTCCATACACCTAAATACATACATATGTTCACACATAAATACAAATGTGTAACAGAGAAAGAAGTCTATGTATTTTAGATGTATGTATCATCCCTAATCTCATTTCCAGTTTATTATATAAAAAGCCATTTAGAATCTAAAGTGACACAAATATATGTGGTAAATTCTGTTGCTATGGGTGCCCTGTTGCTGTTGCACTGGCGCTGGCTGCAGCCCCTGGACCCCTGCCATGGAAGAGACAGTAGAAGTTCCCCCAACATCAGCTGTCTTGCTGGACCACTGTCATTTCTCTCAGGTCATCTTTAACAGTGTGGAGAAGTTCTACATCCCTGGAGGGGACATCACATGCTATTACACCCTCACCCAGCATTTCATTCCCCATCGAGAGGATTGGATTGGCATCTTTAGAGTTTGATGGAAGACAACCCCCGAGTACTACACCTTCATGTGGGTTGCTTTGCCTGTTGACCTAAACAGTGAATCAGCCAAACAGCAGGAATTCCAGTTCAAAGCTTATTACCTGCCCAAGGATGACGAGTTTTACCAGTTTTGCTATGTGGATCAGGATGGGGTGGTCCGGGGAGCAAGGATCCCTTTCCAGTTCCGTCCAGAAAATGAAGAGGACATCCTGGTTGTTACCACTCAGGGTGAGTTGGGAGAAATTGAGCAGCATAACAAGGAGTTTTGCAAGGGAAACCAGGAGCTGAAGGACAGCTGTGTTAGCCTCCAGAAGCAAAACTCAGACATGCAGGCCACGCTCCAAAAGAAGCAGGAGGAGCTGGAAACCCTGAAGAGAATCAATAAGAAGTTGGTACAGACAATGAAAGAACAGAAGAACTGTTGGGAGATAGAGCTGCTCCAGCTGAAAGAACAAAACCAGAAGATGTCCTCAGAAAATGAGAAGATGGGAGTCAGAGTGGATCAGCTTCAGGCTCAGCTGTCAAGTGAAGGGAAAGAAATGGAGAAGCTTGTTCAGGGAGTTCAAGATAAGACAGAGCAGCTGGAGCACCTGAAAGAGGAAAATGGCCAACTCTTTCTCAGTTTAACTGAACAGAGGGAGCACCAGAAGAAGCTCAAGCAGACAGTGGAGGAGATGAAGCAGAAAGAAAAGACTGCAGTGAAGAAACAACAGGAGTTAACGGACCAGAACATGGACCTGTCAAAAAGACTGAGTGAGAACAAGATAATATATAATGTTCTACAGAGAGAGAAAGAAAATGGAAAAAGAAAATGATTTTTTGAAGAGAGAGAACAGCAGACTGCTGAGTTATATGGGTCCGGACTGTGACTCTGTCATATCAAGTGCCCACTTCGAATCAAGGAGGTACAAGACAAGACCGAGGACTTGTCTTTGGAAACCCATATTCTGGTATCCAAGAAAGTTCTGCCCCGAGCCTGTTCTCCATCAAGAAATGCCCTACCTGCAAATCAGACTTTCCTGATGATGTCTTTGATCACAACTTGGCCTTGGAGCAGCACCTGCAGACCCTTAGTTTGAATTGTCCAATATATGACAAGACCTTTCCAGTAGAATAGAAGCAAATCTTTGAAGACCATGTGTTCTGCCACACTAAGTGTCCAAGCTTCTTGGATCTATACTGTACATGGATTCTATACAGTAGAACCTATTGCTTCTTCTATGAGTTTTGACCTAAGATCCTGTCTAACCTCAGTTATTAGGAATTTACTTAGTCCTACTGCCCTATAGGTGGAGTCATGTCGATTATCTGAAGCATAGTGTTAAGGGCTGTTACTTCCATCCTTGTGGGTTACAACTTTTAAGTCACATAACTCCAGCTATGTCAGCCTCTCACTTAAAATGCCTATTCTTGTGAGGGTCTCTAGCATAAAGGCCACGCCTGCGATAGAGCTGACCTGGCTCTTCACAGCCGGCCTGACTCAAGTGAGTAGTTTCCCAGGTTGTCCCACTGCCGTTCAAGGTCAGACCTTGAGTATGTTTATACTTAGTCCTTACTCCTGACCCTGGGACTGGCGACTGATCTGAAAATGAGAATTTCTTCTTCCTCCTCAGGCCTAGCCCAAAATGGCATGACAGAGAACCCAAACATCCAATTTGGATACCAAAGTTTTCTCACCTTGATTTCGCAGCTCCCAACAGAAGCATTCTTGAATCATGGACATGGAATATTATTTAAACCACAGAAAGTCTTCTTTCTCTTTGTATTATACCTCTGAATGGCATTTTTTTTACTCTGTTTTCCATGTGCACATAACTTTTATTGTTATAAGTCCTTCCTTAATGGTTAGTGGGACTTGTTAGAAACTATGGGTTTGCAACTTTCTGAGCAAGTGAATTTGAAAGAGGATAAGTCAAAATAATGAGAACTATTGTTAGTCACTTTAATACTAAAAATAGTCTTCTACTGAAAAAAAAAAATTCTATTGCTATGACAAACCTAGACTGTGTGTTAAAAAGCAAACTCATCACTTTGTTGACAAACCTCTGCATAGTCAAAGTTATGGTTTTTCAAGCAGTCACATACAGTTGTCTGACCTGGACCATAAAGAAGGCAGAGTGCCAAAAAATTAAGTTTTTGAACTGTGGTGTTGGAGAAGACTGTTGAAAGTCTCTTGGACAGCAAGGAGATCAAACCAGTCAGTCTTAAAGGAAATCAACCCTGAATACACTGGAAGGACTGTTGTTGGAGCTGAAGCTCCAATACTTTGGCCACCTGATGCGAACAGACAACTCATTGGGAAAAACCCTGATGTTGGCAAAGATTGAAGGCAGAAGGAGAAGAAGGCAGAGGATGAGATGGTTGGATGGTATCCTGAAAAAGTGTTTAAGTAAACTCCAGGAGATGGTAAGGGACAGGGAAGCGTGGCTTGCTGCAGTCCATAGGGTCATGAAGAGTCATACATGACATGGCAACTGAACAATGAACAACATTGTTCCTCTTATCGTTTCCATTTTATTATATAAAAAGCCATTTAGAATCTAAAGTGATGCAAATATATGTGATTAATTTTGTTGCTTTCATTTCCTCTTAGCCCTTTTCTTCCACTGGTAAAAAGATTCATCCTTTGACAACAACCACTCCACAAAGAGATAATGAGCATTGTGGGAAAGCAATAGTAAATTTCTAGAAAACAGGTCAGTAATAATTATTTCATGTCTCACCAAAGGCTAAACACAGCATGAATTAAAGTAAGTAACATAATTTTTTTTGTTGCTGTTGTTATTACTAGTCATTGATATACTCACTGCATAGGGAACTAAGTCAAAGACTCTTAAACCAATCATGTTTTTCTGAGAAACACAAAAATTGTAATCATATGTTTTTTACCCAAGTGAATATTTTCAAGCATTGAAAATACTTAATCCTAAGTGTTAGAGACTAGCTTCTCTATCATTGGAGTCTCTTTCATATGGTTTTCAAGAGGTGAAAAATTTATATTACTCCAGATCTACTCCCTGAGGTTAAAAAAATAAAAGAAAACAAAAGTAAGGCTCAGGAAAGAACTGGTAGAAGATGACAAACCTTGTGGATGGCATCTAGATTTACATTAACCTTTCAAAAATGTTTTTCTTAAATTCATTTTTTTTCTTGAAGAATAGAGGGCTATGTCTCTTTAATTTGTGTGCATAACTGGATATTTTTCTGAATATAAAAACACAATTGCAGAAGAAAAAAAAGTTCTGCTTTATGATTTTTTACAGATGTGTAGAAGTGCATGGCAGCCCACTCTGGTACTCTTGCCTGGACGGAGGAGCCTGGAAGGCTGCAGTCCATGGAGTCGCTGAGGGTTGGACACGACTGAGCGACTTCACTTTCACTTTCATGCATTGGAGAAGGAAATGGCAACCCACTCCAGTGTTCTTGCCTGGAGAATCCCAGGGACGGGGGAGACTAGTGGACTGCCATCTATGGGGTTGCACAGAGTCAGACACGACAGAAGTGACTTAGCAGCAGCAGCAGAAGCGTTACACATGAATGTGCCATTTATATTTTTGATCAATTTCTCAAGAGTTTATACAAGATCTAAAAAGAATGGAAGGAGAGAATTGCTCCTCTGTGACTGAATTCATTTTCTTGGGAATTACTAATTCCACTGTGAACAAAGTGACCCTATTTACCATGGTTCTCCTTGTTTATCTCATCAATCTTCTAGCAAACCTTGAATGATAACCCTGATTAGGATGGGTCCCCAGCTGCACACACCCATGTACTTTTTCCTCAGCCACCTCTCCTTCCGTGACCTCTGCTCTTCCACAGCCATCAGCCCTAAGGTGCTGGTGGACCATTTGCCAAGAACAAGTCAATCTCTTTCTGTGGCTGTGCTCTGCAAGTCTTGGTGCTGTATACATTCACAGACTGTGAGTGTCTCCTGCTGGCTGTGATGACCTATGACTGGTACAAGGCCATCAGCAGCCCCTCACTCGATGTGGTTAGCATGTCCAGTGGGGTGTGCCCCCTGCTTGTGGCTGGGCTTACCTGGTGGGAATGGCAGATGCTCTGATACACACAACATTGACATTCCACTTGTGATTCTGTGGGTCAAATGAGATTAACCACTTTTTTCGTGATGCTCCTCCTCTCCTACTGCTATCTTGCTCAGACACATAGGTCAATGAGTTAGTGATATTCACGATTTTTGGCTTCATTGAACTGAGTACTATTTCAGGAGTCCTTGTCTCTTATTGTTATATCATCCTATCAGACTTGAAGATCCACTCCGCTGAGGGGAAGTTCAAAGTTTTTTCTACCTGCACCTCCCACCTAACTTCTGTGGCAATTTTCCAGGGAACTATGCTCTTCATGTATTTCAGACCAAGTTCTTCCTGTTCTCTAGATTAAGACAAAATAACCTTGCTGTTTTACACCCTTGTGATTCCCATGCTAAACCCTCTGATTTACAGTCTACAAAACAAGGATGTGAAAGAGGCCCGAGAAAAATTGAAAAATAAATGGTTTGAATATTTATGTTAGGTGTATCTCAACAAACATGCATCCACACACATAAAGTGACAGATGATTTATTAGAATTATATGGTGGAATACATGACAAACATAATTTTTCAATTTCTTTTTTTTAATTTTATTTTTTTCTTTTCTTTTATTTCTTTTAATTGGAGGTTAATTACTTTGCATTATTGTATTGGTTTTGCCACTCATTACATGAATCTGCCCCGGGTGTACATATGTTCCCCATCTTGAACCCCCCTCCCACCTCCCTCCCCATCCCATCAGTCTGGTTCATCCCAGTACACCAGCTCCGAGCATCTTGTATTATACATCAAACTTGGACTGGCGATTCATTTCTCATATGATAATATACATGTTTCAACGCCACTCTCCCAAATCATCCCATCCTCACTCTCTCCCACAGAGTCCAAAAGACTGTTCTATACATCTGTGTCTCTTTTGCTGTCTCGTATATAGGAAAATTCTGAAAGAGATGGGAATACCAGACCACCTGACCTGCCTCTTGAGAAACCTGTATGCAGGACAGGAAGCAACAGTCAGAACTGTACATAGAACAACAGACTGGTTCCAAATAGGAAAAGGAGTACGTCAAGGCTGTATATTGTTACCTTGCTTATTTAACTTATATGCAGAGTACATCATGAGGAATGCTGGGCTGGAAGAAGCACAAGCTGGAATCAAGATTGCTGGGAGAAATATCAATAACCTCAGATATGCAGATGACACTACCCTTATGTCAGAAAGTGAAGAGGAACTAAAAAGCTTCTTGAGGAAAGTGAAAGAGGAGAGTGAAAAGGTTGGCTTGAAGCTCAACATTCAGAAAACAAAGATCATGGCATCTGGTCCCATCACTTCATGGGAAATAGATGGAAAAACAGTGGAAACAGTGTCAGACTTTATTTTTTGGGGCTCCAAAATCACTGCAGATGCTGACTGGAGCCATGAAATTAAAAGACGCTTACTCCTTGGAAGGAAAGTTATGACCAACCTTGATAGTATATTAAAAAACAGAGACATTACTTTGCCAACAAAGTTCCGTCTAGTCAAGCCTATGGTTTTTCCCGTGGTCATGTATGGATATGAGAGTTGGACTGTGAAGAAAGTTGATCGCCGAAGAATTGATGCTTTTGAACTGTGGTGCTGGAGAAGACTCTTGAGAGTCCCTTGGACTGCAAGGAGATCCAACCAGTCCATTCTAAAGGAGATCAATCCCGGGTGTTCATTGGAAGGACTGATGCTAAAGCTGAAACTCCAATACTTTGGCCACCTCATGAGACAAGTTGACTCACTGGAAAAGACTCTGATGCTAGGAAAGGTTGGGGGCGGGAGGAGAAGGGGACGACTGAGAATGAGATGGCTGGATGGCATCACCGACTCTGTGGACATGAGTTTGAGTGAACTCCGGGAGTTGGTGATGGACAGGGAGGCCTGGTGTGCTGTGATTCATGGGGTCGCGGAGAGTCGGACATGACTGAGCGACTGAACTGAACTGAACTGATATAGGGTTATTGTTATCATCTTTCTAAATTCCATATATGTGCATTAATATACTGTATTGGTGTTTTTTTTTTCCTGGCTTACTTCACTCTGTATAATAGGCTCCAATTTCATCCACCTCATTGGAACTGATTCAAATGTATTCTTTTTAATTGCTGAGTAATACTCCATTGTGTAAATGTACCACAGCTTTCTTATCCATTCGTCTGCAGATGGATATCTAGGTTGCTTCCATGTCCTGGCTATTATAAACAGTGCTGCGATGAACATTGGAGTACCTATGTCTCTTTCAATTTTGATTTCCTCGGTGTGTATACCCAGGAGTGCGATTGCTGGGTCGTATGGCAGTTCTATTTCCAGTTTTTTGAGGAATCTCCACACTGTTCTCCAGAGTGGCTGTACTAGTTTGCATTCCCACCAGCAGTGTAAGAAGGTTCCCTTCTCTCCACACCCTCCCCAGCATTTATTGCTTGTAGACGTTTGGATAGCAGCCATTCTGACTGGACTGAAATGGTACCTCATTGTGGTTTTGATTTGCATCTCTCTGATTATGAGTGATGTTGAGCATCTTTTCATGTGTTTGTGAGCCATCTGTATGTCTTCTTTGGAGAAATGTCTGTTTAGTTCTTTGGCCCATTTTTTGATTGGGTCGTTTATTTTTCTGGAATTGAGCTGCAGGAGCTGCTTGTATATTTTTGAGATTAATCCTTTGTCAGTTGCTTCATTTGCTATTATTTTCTCCCATTCTGAAGGCTGTCTTTTCACCTTGCTTATAGTTTCCTTTGCTACGCAGAAGCTTTTAATTTTAATTAGGTCCCATTTGTTTATTTTTGCTTTTATTTCCAATATTCTGGGAGGTGGGTCATGGAGGATCCTGCTGTGATTTATGTCGGAGAGTGTTTTGCCTATGTTCTCCTCTAGGAGTTTTATAGAATCTGGTGTTACATTTAGATCTTTAATCCATTTTGAGTTTATTTTTTGTGTATGGTGTTAGGGAGTGTTCTAGTTTCATTCTTTTACAAGTGGTTGACCAGTTTTCCCAGCACCACTTGTTAAAGAGATTGTCTTTTCTCCATAGAATATTCCTGCCTCCTTTGTCAAAGATAAGATATCCATAGGTGCGTGGATTTATCTCAGGAATTTCTATTTTGTTCCACTGATCTGTATTTCTGTCTTTATGCCAGCACCATACTGAAGTCCGGCAGATTGATTCCCCCAGTGTCATTTTTCTTTCTCAGGATTGTTTGGCTATTCGAGGTTTTTTGCATTTCCATACAAATTGTGAAATTATTTGTTCTAGCTCTGTGAAAAACACCATTGGTAGCTTCATAGGGATTGAATTGAACTTACACATTACTTTGGGTAATATATTCATTTTCACAATATTTATTCTTCCGATCCATGAACACGGTATATTTCTCCATCTATTAGTGTCCTCTCTGATTTCTTTCACCAGTGATTTATAGTTTTCTATATATAGGTCTTTTGTTTCTTTAGGTAGATATATTCCTAAGTATTTTATTCTTTTCGTTGCAACAGTGAATGGAATTGTTTCCTTAATTTCTCTATTTTCTCATTATTAGTGTATAGGAATGCAAGGGATTTCTGTGTGTTCATTTTTTATCCTGCAACTTTACTATATTCATTGATTAGCTCTAGTAATTTCTGGTAGAGTCTTTAGGGTTTTCTGTATACAGGATCATGTCACCTGCAAACTGTGAGAGTTTTACTTCTTCTTTTCCTATTTTGATTCCTTTTATGTCTTTTTCTGCTCTGATTGCTGTGGCCAAAACTTCCAAAACTATGTTGAATAGTAGTGGTGAGAGTGGGCACCCTTGTCTTCTTCCTGACTTTAGGGGAAACACTTTCAATTTTTCACCACTGAGGATAATGTTTGCTGTGGGTTTGTCATATATAGCTTTTATTATGTTGAGGAATGTTCCTTCTATTCCTGCCTTCTGGAGGGTTTTTTTCATAAATGGATGTTGAATTTTGTCGAAGGCTTTCTCTGCATCTATTGAGATAATTCTACGGTTTTTACTTTTCAATTTGTTGATGTGGTGACTGATTTGTGGATATTGAAGAATCCTTGCATCCCTGGGATAAAGCCCACTTGGTCATGATGTATGATCTTTTTGATGTGTTGTTGGATTCTGACTGCTAGAATTTTTTAAGGATTTTTGCATCTATGTTCATCAGTGATATTGACCTGTAGTTCTCTTTTTTGGTGGCATCTTTGTCAGGTTTTGGTATTAGTGTGACGGTGGCCTCATAGAATGAGTTTGGAAGTTTACCTTCCTCTGTGGTTTTCTGAAGAGTTTGAGTAGGATAGGTGTTAGCTCTTTTGTACATTTTTGGTAGAATTCAGCTGTGACGCCGTCTGGACCTGGGCTTTTCTTTGCTGGAAGATTTCTGATTACAGTTTCAATTTCTGTGCTTGTGATGGTTCTATTAAGATTTTCTATTTCTTCCTGGTTCAGTTTGGGAAAGTTGCATTTTTCTACGAATTTGTCCATTTCTTCCAAGTTGTCCATTTTATTGGAATATAATTGCTGATAGTAGTTTCTTATGATCCTTTGTATTTCTGTGTTGTCTGTTGTGATCTCTCCATTTTCATTTCTAATTTTATTGATTTGGTTTTTTTCCCTTTGTTTCTTGATGAGTCTGGCTAGTGGTTTGTCAATTTTATTTACTCTCTCAAAGAACCAGCTTCTGGCTTTGTTGATTTTTGCTATGGTCTCTTTTGTTTCTTTTGCATTTATTTCTGTCCTAATTTTTAAGATTTCTTTCCTTCTACTTACCCTGGGGTTCTTAATTTCTTCCATTTCTAGTTGCTTTAGGTGTAGAGTTAGGTTATTTAGTTGGCTTTTTTCTTGCTTCTTTAGATATGCCTGTATGTCTATGAACCTTCCCCTTAGCATTGCTTTTACAGTGTCCCACAGGTTTTGGGTTGTTGTGTTTTCATTTTCATTCATTTCTATGCATATTTTGATTTCTTTTTTGATTTCTTCAATGATTTGTTCGTTATTCAGCAGTGTGTTTTTCAGCCTCTGTATGTTGGAATTTTTAATAGTTTTTCTCCTGTAATTGAGATCTAGTCTTACCTCATTGTGATCAGAAAAGATGCTTGGAATGATTTCAATTTTTTTAAATTTATCAAGGCTAGATTTATGGCCCAGGATGAGATCTATCCTGGAGAAGATTCCATTTGCACTTGAGAAGAAGGTGAAATTCATTGTTTGGGGGTGAAATGTCCTATAGATATTTATTAGGTCTAACTGGTCTTTTGTATCATTTAACGTTTGTGTTTCCTTGTTAATTCTGTTTAGTTGATCTATCCATAGGTGTGAGTGGGGTATTAAAGTCTCCCACCATTATTGTGTTATTGTTAATTTCCCCTTTCATACTTGTTAGTATTTTTCTTACATATTGTCGTGCTCCTATGTTGGGTGCATATATATTTATAATTGTTATATCTTCTTCTTGGACTGATCCTTTGATCATTATGTAGTGTCCTTCTTTGTCTCTTTTCACAGACTTTGTCTATTTTATCTGATAGGAGTATTGCTACTCCTGCTTTCTTTTGGTGTCTATTTGCATGGAATATCTTTTTCCAGCCCTTCACTTTTAATCTGTATGTGTCCCTCATTTTGAGGTGGGTCTCTTGTAGACAACATATATAGGGGTCTTGTTTTTGTATCCATTCAGCAAGTCTTTGTCTTTTGGTTGTGATATTCAATCCATTTAAATTTAAGGTAATTATTGATAAGTACAATCCTGTTGCCATTTATTTTATTGTTTTGGGTTCAAGTTTATACACTTATTCTGTGTTTCCTGTCTAGAGAAGGTGCTTAGCATTTTTGGAGAGCTGGTTTCGTGATGCTGACTTCTCTCAGCTTTTGCTCGTCTGTAAAGCTTTTGATTTCTCCTCATATTTGAATGTGATCCTTGCTTGGTACAGTAGTCCGGGCTGTAGGTTTTCTTTTTTTTCATCACTTTAAATATGCCCTGCCATTCCCTCCTGGCCTGAAGAGTTTCTATTGAAAGATCATCTGTTATCCTTATGGGGATCCCCTTGTGTGTTATTTGTTGCTTTTACCTTGCTGCTTGTAATATTTGTTCTTTGTGTTTGATCTTTGTTAATTTGATTACTTTGTGTCTTGGGGTATTTCACTTTGGGTTTATCCTGTTTGGGACTCTCTGGGATTCTTGGACTTGGGTGATTATTTCCTTACCCATTTTAGAGAAATTTTCAACTATTATTTCCTCAAGTTTTTTCTCATGGTCTTTCTTCTTGTCTTCTTCTTCTGGGACTCCTACGATTCGGATGTTGGGGCGTTTGACATTGTCCCAGAAGTCTCTGAGATTGTCCTTATGTCTTTTAATTCTTGTTTCTTTTTTCCTCTCTGCTTCATTTAATTCTACCATTCTATCTTCTAACTCACTTCTTCTATCTTCTGCCTCTGTTATTCTACTGTTGGTTCCCTCCAGAGTGTTTTTTATCTCATCTATTGCATTATTCATTGTATACTGACTCTTTTTTATTTCTTCCAAACCCTTGTTAAATCTTTCTTGCATCTTCTCAATCCTTGTCTCCAGGTTATTTATCTGTAACTCCAACATATTTTCAAGATTTTGGATCAATTTCACTATCATTATTCAGAATTCTTTATCAGGTAGTTTCCCTATCTCTTCCTCTATTTTTGGGTTGGTAGGCATTTATCCTGTTCCTTTATTTGCTGGGTATTTATCTGCCTCTTCATCTTGTTTATTATATCCTTTCCGTCTTCTGGCAGTTTGTGTATTTCTCTTTATTGTGGAGTTTCCTCGCTATGGGTGCAGTTGGATGAGTGACTTGTCAAGGTTCCCTGGTTCGGGAAGCTTGTGTCTGTGTTCTGGTGGTTTTTTTCTCTCTGGAGTGCAATGAAGTGTCCAGTAATGAGTTATGAGATGTCAATGGGTTTGGAGTGACTTTGGGCAGCCTGTATATTGAAGCTCAGGGCTATTTTCCTGTGTTGCTGGAGAATTTGCGTGGTATGTCTTGCTCTGGAACTTGTTGACCCTTGGGTGGTGCTTGTTTTCAGTGTAGTTATGGAGGCGTTTGGTGAGCTCCTATCAATTAATGTTCCCTGGAGTCAGGAGTTCTCTGGTGTTCTCAGGATTTGGACTTACGTCTCCTGCCTCTGGTTTTCAGTCTTATTCTTGCAGTAGCCTCTAGCCTTCTCTATCTGTCACTTCCAAGGTGGTTCCCTCTGTTTTAGCTTCTGTTTGCTGGTCTCTTCAGTGTCTAATTTCCATCCTGACACTAGGGGGTGGTGGTGGACACTTTTTAAGGCTCACTTGTTCAGTCCTGTTCTGGGAAGGGAGGAACGCTGCAGACAAATATCTCTGGCGTCTGTGGGGAGTGCTTGCAGTGTCTCGGCCACACTGGGTTTGACCCCGCTCACGGCATGTGTGCTGTCCCAGTCTACACTGCACAGGCTCTAGGTTGCTCTGCCGGGAACTGTCTGAGGCTGGTGCTGGGTTGCATGCAGATCCCAGGTCTAGCCGCTCAGGTGCAGGTACTCGGGTACTCCACAAAGGGGCAGACTTGGTTGGGCCTGTGTTTTGTGCCCGTCCCCGGTCTGAGCAGCTCAGGTCACCAGGTATTTGGCGAGCACAGTTGCTGCAACTTACCACCTCCCCTGGTCCCTCCCACTCTGTTTTCTGGGTGTACAGCCGGCACACCTTCTCTGGCAGATGTTGACCGGCCAGAAACCCAAGAAGTCTTGGTTAGCAACGAAGCCTGTCTTCAGTTTGGTATCAGATGCCTTTCTGGGGCCGCGATTGCCCGCTTCCGGCTCTGGCTGCCCTCCCCTGCCTGTCTCAGCGGGGGATGGGCCGTCTGCAGTTGGCTAGCTCTGCTTAGTCCTTTGTTCTGTGAGCGGGGCTGGCGGAGTCTTCAGTTCAGTCCAGTTCAGTCGCTCAGTCATGTCCGACTCTCTGCGACCCCATGAATCACAGCACGCCAGGCCTCCCTGTCCATCACCAACTCCCGGAGTTCACTCAAACTCATGTCCACAGAGTTGGCAATGCCATCCAGCCATCTCATTCTCTGTTGTCCCCTTCTCCTCCCGCCCCCAACCTTTCCCAGCATCAGAGTCTTTTCCAGTGAGTCAACTCGTTGCATGAGGTGGCCAAAGTATTGCAGTTTCAGCTTAGCATCAGTCCTTCCAATGAACACCCAGGATTGATCTCCTTTAGAATGGTGGAGTCTTAGGTTAGGGCTTTTCGCCTTTTCATGGGGTAGCTATCCCAGAGTCTGCTTTGCTATCTCCAATTAGCTGTCTCAGATTGCTCTCATAGCATTCAGGCCTGGTCCTCACTCTAAGCAGTTCAGCCGGCTCCTCCCTGCCCAGCCTCCGCTTGCTAATGGCCGATGCGGTCTTCTGCACTGCTTCTCCACTGGGAGTTACCATTTGGCATGTAATCTGTGGGTTTTAATTATTTCTTTCTTTTTCCTCTTGGTTATGTGGCCCTTTGAGGTTCCAAGGCTTGCCACAGACTCGCCAGTGAGAGTGTTTCCTGGTGTTTGGAAACGTCTCTCTTTTTTAAGCCTCCCTTCCTGGGACAGAGATCTGTCCCTACCTCTTTTGTCTCTCTTTTTATCTTTTATGGTTTTTCCTACCTCCTTTCGAAGACAATGGGCTGCTTTTCTGGGTGCCTGATGTCCTCTGCTGGCATTCAGAAGTTGCTTTGTGGAATTTACTCAGCGTTCAAATGTTCTTTTGATGAATTCGTGGGGGAGAAAGTGGTCTCGCCATCCTATTCCTCCACCATCTTGTTCCTCCCCAATTTTTCAATTTCTTAAAGTAGTATTACACCAAATCTCAATCTTAAATCTATTACTGTTCCTCTCACATGTCATGTTTAATTATCTTTCCAGAATTTGTACATGGCATTTAGTTTAAATGAAAAACATTTCTGATTTTTCCATTATGCTAATTTTTGTTTAGTTTTTCTTCAAACATTGTTTCAATTATGCTGAGACTTATTGTGCATTTACTCAGTGATCTTTGAGCATGTAGATTCTCTATATACTATAGCTCATCTTGCAATTTAAATACTACTAAAAATAAGCTAAAACAAATAATTTATTAACTAAATGGTCAAGTTACTCATTATAACCTCAAATTCATCATGAAATAATACATCAGTTCAGTTCAGTCGCTCAGTCGTGTCCGACTCTCCGCGATCCCATGAATCACAGCACACCAGGCCTCCCTGTCCATCACCAACTCCCGGAGTTCACTCAAACTCATGTCCACAGAGTCGGTGATGCCATCCAGCCATCTCATTCTCTGTCGGCCCCTTCTCACCCCACCCCCAATCCCTCCCAGCATCAGAGTCTTTTCCAGTGAGTCAACTCGTCGCATGAGGTGGCCAAAGTATTGCAGTTTCAGTTTTAAAATCAGTCCTTCCAATGAACACCCAGGATTGATCTCCTTTAGAATGGACTGGTTGGATCTCCTTGCAGTCCAAGGGACTCTCAAGAGTCTTCTCCAGCACCACAGTTCAAAAGCATCAATTCTTCGGTGATCAGCTTTCTTCACAGTCCAACTCTCACATCCATACCTGACTATGGGAAAAACCATAGCCTTGACTAGATGGACCTTGGTTGGCAAAGTAATGTCTCTGCTTTTTAATATACTATCTAGGTTGCTCATAACTTTCCTTCCAAGGATTAAGTGTTTTTTAATTTCATGGCTGCAATCAACATCCGCAGTGATTTAGGTGATATGAAAAGCCAAGTAAAAGCTATGTCTAATAATGATCTTCCTTTTGGATTTCTGTTTTGTCCAGGATAAAGGGTGATTAGTGGAAAACTATATTAACCACTGTGATAGTTGCTCTGTTAATTTTGTTATGTGGGCTTTGTATTCTCCAATGTATTGTCAATTTTGTTTCATTAAGATTAACCTCATTCACCCAAGTATATGACAAAAGGTCTAAGGCACAATACATCCCGATGGGTGATGTTCACACTGGAAGTTGAGAGTATCAAGTGGGGGTAATGAAGGAGGAAAAGAGCAGGCTGCTATGACTAAACTGGGTCCATTTTGAAAGAAAGGAAATTCCATTTGGAACTCTCAGGGAGTTGGACCATAGATCTGGTAGTCATGGAAACGACATATTAAAATGACCAAATGAGCCTCCCTACCAGAAAAATGGACCAGGTTAATTTCACACCTAGACTCCCTGGAGCCAAGAAGAATGGTTTACTATGTAACCAGTCATCTTCTGAAATCTAGTAATACCCATTGGTGTAGGCTGCACTGTGACTAGTTGACCTTTAGATTGTGAATCTTGACTATAATCTGATTGTATCTCCTTCTAATGTTTTCCTTAGCTAACTTGAGAAATCTGGGGATTTTGGGGGATGTTTGGGAAATCTGGGTTAAGGTTGTCACAAAAGTCGGTCAGGGTCCCTGGCTAAAGAGGAAACTGCCTTGGGCCCGCCGGTGTGATAAACTGCACTCTACTATCCGCACTGTCTTTCTGAGTGAGTTTGTTTCCTGGAACGCTTGGCTATAACATATGGACGCCCTTTTGCTGGGAGATTATCTTCCCACCCTTAACTTTAAGACACTTCATGAGAGAACATGCAGATCTATAACTCCCAAAGCCTCATCAAACGAATTCAGCTGACCTAACCCTCATACCTGGGGATCAGGCCCTGCTTGAAACCTTACACCATAAGGATCACCAGCCTCAATGGACTAGTCCATCTGAGGTCATTCTAACACACCAACAGCCGCTAAACTGGCAGGTCATTCTTCCTGGTTTCATATCTCTAGATTAAAGCAGGTCCCAGGAGACTCTTCATCTCTGCCAAGAAACATTCCCTACTCAGACACTCCTCACTATACCAGCACTGTTCTGGGACCCACCAGGCTTCGACTAGATCAAATTCCGCAAGAATCAGAACAGCCAAAAACAACTGGGATTTTCCCTGCTTACCCTATTCACAATAGGAGTTTACTCCGCGTCTCCCCCTGAGTGGACCATCATTCAAAAACTTTCCCTCTGTTTTACCTACTTCTCCATAGTTCTTGTTTTTTGGGGCGTGGCCCACCTCTTACTGTGATCAGCCTAGATGAATTCATTATCTACTTTCGTTCACATAGTAACACAAGCCCTTACTTTTCCTGGAAACACCATTGTTACTGATCTCCCCTTATTCCTTGACTATATAACCTATCTTTGGCTCCAGGGAGATTTCATAGAGCAAGCTGGGCAGTCTGGCAAGAAAAGGGAAATTTATTAGAGGGAAAAGAGAGGGTGACTGGCTCTTAAGGAGAACCAACGTCCTCCTTTTCTGGCAGGGTCCTTCTTATACCCCACCAATGAAAAATTCTCTGAAGTGATGGTCACATAAGTGAGAAGTCTGGAATCTGGTGGTCTCACACCTTTGAGATGATAGGCACCAGTGAGAAAACAGCGTGCCATTTGGGCAGTTTGTTCAGTCTCACGGATCAAACTGATTTTATTCTTTGTTTGTGAGGTCGACATAATGAGCCATCTTATCAAGAAGACCCAAATTTATTTCTACACCTGGATTCTTATTTTTATCATTTTCTCCTCTTAGACATGAGACATCACATCACGATTTTACTCTTACTCTCTCTTCTTTTACAGTCCAAACTTCACATTAAAACCCTGTCCCAAAACTTGCCAACCTGTTCAGAACTAGAAATCTAACCCTTTGTTTACTCAATACCTCAAACTCGACCCTGGCCAGTACCTGGCCAAACTCTGTTGGATCTGCTTATCCATCTCATCTCCCAGAGGATCAGCAATCCCCATTTCTAACTTTCAGTCCATGTTTAATGCATCTTTTTTCAAAATTTCTTCAGGACCGCTTACAAGTCTTCACCAACTGAACTACCCATGAGCTACTTCTAACTCACTCAGATTATCAGAAACTTTGACCCCACACAAATCCCCTTGGCCCACATTTCAGCCTTTTCTTATCTCACCCCCATGACACCCCTGTCCTGCAGGAAGCAGTTACAGAAGATTGACCTTCAGCCCTTATCCTAAATCAAAAAGGCTGGAATGATATGGCCCACATGGGGTCTCCTTGATAAGATGGCTCATTATATCGACCTCACAAACAAAGAATAAAATCACAATGATCCGTGAGGTTGACCAAACTGCCCAAATGGCACGCTGTTTTCTCACTGGTGCCTGTCTTCTCAAAGGTGTGAGACCACCAGCTTCCAGGCCTCTGACTTATGTGACCATCACTTCAGAGAATTTTTCATTGGTGGGGTATAAGAAGGACCCTGCCAGAAAAGGAGGACACTGGTTCTCCTTAAGAGCCAGTCACCCTCTCTTTTCCCTCTAATAAATTTCCCTTTTCTTGCCAGACTGCCCAACTTGCTTCTCTTTCTCTCCTCTTGCCTTACAAATATCACACAAAAATTATACAAAATATCATACTACTAGGGAATTACAGATTAAAGTCATGAGATATCACACCACACCAATTTGGACTGCTAAACTACATATATATGACAATATCAACTGCTAGAGGGTTAAGAACAACAGGAAATTTTCCTCACTGCAGATAGGATGCATGTACAGTCACTTTGTAAGACAGTTGAGCAGTTTTTTCAAAGCTAAAAAGTCTCACCTTGGGGTCCAACAATCATGCTTTCTGTATTTAGTCAACTGATTTGAAAATTTATCTCCAAATTCAAGCAGAGATGCAATTATGCACAGCAAAACTATCCATAATAGCTAAAAGCTTGAAGAAATCAGTATATCCTTCAAAAGATGAAAGTATAAGCAAAATGGGTTACATCAATGTCAAGGTAAGTAGAATATGCTACTCCAAAATATACCTCTCTAAGGATTATTTCAGTCTGAGGATTATATCACAAAAAAGGAAAAAGAATCTCAGAATTTCTGCTCAGAAAACTGAGCAGAGATTGTCCTTTTGTGATGGACTTTTACAATAGAGAAATCTCCATATTTAAGGGCTGTTCTTTGCACAGAAACAGAAGGATGATTAAATCTCACATAGAGATTTGATGGTGGAGGAGTTCTGATTTCAATCTGCATCATATACTTCTTTTCTGTGTTTTGCATGATGACCTGCCAAAACTGACTTCCCTCATTCCCCAAGATCTTTCTTTTGTTTTTATCCTAAAATGGTATTTGAGGTGATGACTTTGGACACTTCAGGGAGTGATTCAGTTTTCCTGGGTAACTTTTCTATATATAGGAGGTATACATATTAGTAAATTGTTTTATCTCCTGATAATCTACTTTTTTTTTTGTTTTTATTTCTTTTTTTACAGGAGAAGTCTCAACTAATAACTTACAAGAATAGAGGAAAAATTGTTTTTCCTTCCATATACATGCAATGGGATACTGCTCAGCAATAGAAAGGAATGAGCCATGAATCAATGGAAAGACAAAGATAAATCATATCTGACATATTTATTGTTCAGTCGCTCAGTCATGTCCAACTCTTTGTGATCCCATGGACTGCAGCACACTAGTCTTCCCTGTCCATCACCATTTTCTAGAGATTGCTCAAACTCATATCCATTGAGTCGGTGATGCCATCCAACCATCTTGTCCTCTGTCGTCCACTTCTTCTGCCTTCTATTTTCCCCAACATCAGGGTCTTTTCCAATGAGTCAGTTATTCACATCAGGTGGCCAAAGTATTGGAGCTTCAGCTTCATCATCAGGCCTTCCAATGGATATTCAGGGTTGACTTCCTTTAGGACTGACTGGTTTGATCTCCTTGCAGTCCAAGGGACTCTCAAGAGTCTTCTCCAACACCACAGTTCAAAAGCATCAATTCTTTGCCGCTCAGCTTTCTTTATGGTCCAACTCTCACATCCATACATGACTTCTGGAAAATCCATGGCTTTGGCTTGATGGACATTTGTCTGCAAAGTAATATCTCTGCTTTTTAATATGTTGCCTAGGTTGGTCATAGCTTTTCTTCCAAGGAGCAATCATTTTTTTTTAATGTCATGTTTCCACTCACCTACCACAGTGATTTTGGAGCCCAAGAAAGTTAAGTCTGTCACTGTCTCCATTGTTTCCCCATCTATTTGCCATGAAGTGATGGGACCGGATGCCATGATCTTAGTTTTTTGAATGTTGAGCTTTAGGCCAGCTTTTTCACTCTCCTCTTTCACCTTCATCAAGAGGCTCTTTAGTTCTTCTTTGCTTTCTGCCATAAGGTTGGTGTCATCTGCATATCTGAGGTTATTGACATTTCTCCCAGCAGTCTTGATTTCACTTTGTGCTTCATCCAGCCTGGCATCTTGCATGATGTTTTCTGCATATTAAGTTACATAAGCAGGGTGACAATATACAGCCTTGAGGTACTTCTTTCTCAATTTGGAGCCAGTCTATTGTTCCATGTCCGGTTCTAACTGTTGCTTCTTGACTTGCATACAGGTTTCTCAGGAGGCAGGTAAGGTGGTCTGATATTCCCATCTCTTTAAGAATTTTCCACAGTTTGTTGTGATCCACATAGTTAGCAACTTTAGCGTGGTCAATGAAGCAGATGTTTTTCTGGAGGTCTCTTGCTTTTTCTATGATTCAGCAGAAGTTGGCAATTTGATCTCTGGTTCCTCTGCCTTTTCTAAATCCAGCTTGAACATCTGGAAGTTCTCAGTTCATGTACTGTTGAAACCTAGCTTGGAGAATTTAGAGCCTTACTTTGCTAGCTTGTGAAATCAGTGCAATTGTGTGATAGTTTGAACATTCTTTGGCCTTGTCTTTCTTTGGGATTGAAAAGAAAACTCCATTACTCAGCCATTAAAAAGAATGCATTTGAATCAGTTCTAATAAGGTGGATGAAACTGAACCTATTATACAGAGTGAAGTAAGCCAGAAAGAAAAACACCAATACAGTATACTAACGCATATATATGGAATTTAGAAAGCTGGTAATGATAACCCTGTATACAAGACAGCAAAAGAGACACAAGTGTATAGAACAGTCTTTGGGGCTCTGTGGGAGAGGGCAAGGGTAGGATGATTTGGGAGAATGGCATTGAAACATGTATATTATTATATGTGAAACAAATCACCAGTCCAGGTTCGACACATGATACAGGATGCTCGGGCTGGTGCATGGGGATCACCCAGAGGGAGGATAAGGGGAGGAGGGAGGTGGGAGGGGGGTTCAGGAAGGGGAACTCGTGTACACCCGGGGCGGATTCATGTCAATGTATGGCAAAACCAACCAATATAATATTGTGAAGTCGCAAAAAAAAAAAAAAAAAAAAAGAAAACTCACCTTTTCCAGCCCTGTGGCCACTGCTGAGTGAGTAGGGATGAATTATCTCTCTATGAACTGAACAAAGGTGCTTTTGTTTACAGTCAAGCAGAAGGGCAATGTCCATACTATTAAGTATGATTATAAAAACAGAAACAACAAAGAACAAGTGAAAGAAACAGTTTCCAACATGGAGTCAGAATTGGCTTTCTCCCTGCAACAAACAGACTCTGTAGACTAAAGACAAAATGGATCACACATAAACTATGGGCTTTATTTTGTGGAGTTCTTCCTAAGGTGCAGTAGCTAAGACATGTCATCTGGAAAGGAGCAATAAATGGATCAATGGCAAGTGGTGGGCACCAGGCTCCTCATTGTGGGAGCAGGAAGTTACAGGTGAACAAGGGGGAGGGCCTCTGCCCTTGCAGTGACGGATCTCTGCTTCCTGGGAGGATGATGTGGGGAGTTGACAGGCCTAGGGAACCACATAGATCTTTACACTGGGAAGGCCCTGCTGACATAGGAACAGGGCCATCTTTCCACCCACACCTGCTACAAACATTCATCCCTCCATGATCTGCCATGTACAGTTTTTAAGACATTCTCCCCCAGGCAGATAAAGGACTGTGAGAGTCCAACTTACCCATAACCTGTCCCAGTGAGGTAGAACTTGTTAGGCAGTCAGTGTAGAAGTCAGAGCCTCAGTTATCTTACTAATTTCAATTTTAATTCTCTCACATAAACATTTTTGGCTCCACTAGTCTAAAGCTGCATTTGTTCCAGTTTCGAGACATTCAGAGGAATGCTTCCCTGGTCTGGAGGATCATAAAACATTCAGACCCAGGACAAGACCATCATTACCTGCTGTGTTCACTTTATCAAGGAGAAAAACTCCAGCTAGATAATTAGCTCCTAAACATACATCTAACCCCTAAATAATGGTCTGAGGTCTTAAGAAATGGTTGAGGGATGGTGTTGCAATGTCTGGAAAAACTGAGAAACTGGAGGACCTGAGAAACCCATAAAAATGACAAACTGGACATTGCAACATTTAAACTGATTGGTCAGAAAATATATACATCTGCCCCAAGTCAGGATTGCATCACTGACTCAATGTACATGAGTTTGAGCAAACTCCAGTATACAGTGAAGACCAGGGAAACCTGGAGTGCTGCAGTCCGTGGGGTCGCAAAGAGTCGGACACGACTGAGTGACCGAACAACAACAAAGCAAAAATACTAAGAATGTTCAAGCCTGCTCACTGTTCATCTTCTTTGTTCTCAGAAAAAGGAAAGAAAAAAAAAAAAAACTCATTCCTCTTTTTTTTTTTCTTTTCACTGCAACACCCACAGCCAGAAGCAGCCCCACCTTCCCTGGCAGCTGAGCCCAGACACCCAGGGCCTCCCATTTCCCTTCTGCTCCAGCGACTGTCAGCTCATCCCCCAGAGCCTTTTGCCAGTATTTCCCCTCTACAGCCACAGCCCTGGCCCAAGCCTGATTCCTCCATCAGGACCTTCAAAACTCCCTGCCCCCATGGTGCATCTCGCACCCAGTCTCAACGTGTTCTGAGGCATAAACCAGACCATGACTCTCTCCCACCTGTAGTGCCCCATAGGTTTTCTCCCTTTGGTTGGAGTGTCTTACCCTGTCCTCATGAGGCTGTTGGTTCCTGGGTTCCTGAACACTGAGCACCTCAGCAGGACGCAGTACAAAACCCCAGAATGGGGCAGGGACTGCTGCTGCCTGATCAAAGAGAGCAGAGAAGGGTTCGCCAGCTGGGACATAAACACTGCAAGAGTGGCCTCCCCCTCGGCCATTAAATCACCTCCCATGGGACTTGAGGGAAGAAGGGACTGAGGCACGTGCTAGCTTATTCCTAAGCAGGACAGTATAGGCTCATTCGTGTCCCCCAAAATTCACATGCTGAACCTCTAGCCCCCAGGACCCCAGGATGCGGCTGTATTTGGAAATGGAATTTTCAAAGAGCTGAGCAAGGTAAAATGCTGTCACTATGGTGGATGCTAAAATCCTAAAAGATGATGCATTAAAGTGCTGCATTTAACATGTCAGCAAGTTTGGAAAATTCAGTAGTGGCCACAGGAAAGAAAAAGGTCAGTTTTCTTTCAAATCCCAAATAAGGGCAATGCCAGAGAATGTTCAAAGTGAGTGTTAGTCTTTCACTTGTGTCATACTGTTTGCAAGCCCATGGACTGTAGCTTGCTAGGCTCTTCTGTCCATGAAATTCTACAGGCAAGAATATTGGAGTGGGTAGCCATGCCCTTCTCCAGGAGATCTTCCCAATCCAGGGATCAAACTCAAGTCTCCTGCATTGCAGGTGGATTCTTTACTGTCTGAGCCACCAGGGAGGCCATGTGAATGTTCCAACTACCATACGACTGTGCTCATTTCACATGCTGGTAAGGTTATGCTCAAAATCCTTCAAGCTAGATTTCAGCAGTACATGAATTGAGAAATTCCAGATGTACAAGCTGAGTTTAGGAAAGGCAGAGAAATTAGAGGTCAAATTGCCAACATCTGTTGGATCATAGAAAAAGCAAGAGTATTCCAGAAAAACACCTACTTCTCTTTCATTGAGTATGAGAAATCCTTTGACAGTGTGGATCACAACAAACTGTGGAAAATTCTGAAAGAGATGGGAATACCAGACCACATTTCCTGTCTTCTGAGAAACTTGTATGCAGGTCAGGAAGCAGTCAGAACAGGACATGGAACAATAGACTGGTTTCAAGTTGAGAAAGGAGTTTGCCAAGGTTGTATATTGTCACCCTGCTTACTTAACTTACATACAGTGTACATCATGCGAAATGCTGGATTGAATGAATCACAAGCTGGAATCAAGATTTCCAGAAGAAATATCAACAACCTCAGTCCACGGGGTTGCAAAAAGTTGAACATGACTTAGTGATTGAAACAATAAGCCTAACCCAAACCTGAATCCTAACCTGCACCCATACCTTGACCCCTGTCATAACCGGTTAACCTAACACATAATTCCTAACATCTTTTCCCTAAAACCTAACACATGATCCCTAAAACTTAGTCATTAATCCCAAAAACCTAACCCCTAAATGATACCATAAAACCTAACCTATAATCTTAACCCAAACACACAAACATTTATCCATTAAAACCAAAAAAAAAAAACAAACAAACCCAAAACTATAAAGCCATAACCATAATTCACACTGGTTTCTTTGTTGGTCTCAAAAACACCTGGCAACTCCCACTTAAGGGTCTTGCATTTCTTAATCCCTCCTTCTGGATTAGTCCTTCCATAACTCTTCACAGTTTATTCTTCACTTCCTTAGTGTAAATGTAAATGGCTTTCCTGGTGGCTCAGTTGGTAAAGACTCTGCCTGCAATGCAGGAGACCCAGGTTCGATCCCTGAGTTGGGAAGGTCCCCTGGAGAAGAGAAAGGCAACCGACTCCAGTATTCTTGCCTGGAAAATTCCATGGACAGAGGAGTCTGGTGGGCTACAGTCCATGGGATCTCAAACAGTCGGACATAACTGAGCAACTAACTAGTATAAATGTAGCTTTTCAACATGGACTAACACTGACACTCCTGCCCCACCCTATCCTCTGCATTCCTATTTTCTGCTTTACTGCCTAGTATTTATGCATATTTTAGTGTAACTATAGACATCACCTGCTGTAGCCTTGGTTTGCTGTCTGTCTGCCATTGTTTGAGTGTTGACTCAGATAGACTTAGCCTAATTCGGTCACTGATTCATCTCAATCACCTAAGACAGTGCCTTGCGCATGAACACTCATTGATTACATCCCCTCTGACCACAGCTACCTCCCTTGCAGCACTCTCACCCCACCCCTTGCCCTCCATCAGGATCCTCAGGCCCCAGAGGCCTTCCTCTTTCAGGGGGGTGATGTATTGCTTAGATTCTGAAGGTCATCTGAAGCCCAGCTCTACCAACCAGATACAGGAGTCAATGTTTGTGAGCCTTAGTTTCCTCATCTGAGAAAGAAAGCTAATAACTACACTTGAACATCTTCGGATGGCTGTGATGATTGAATGAGTCAAGCAAGTAAACCACTTAGGAGAGTACCAAGCACAGGATAAGAGATCAGTAAAGGTCAGCATTATAAGTCTTCTTTTCATTTCACCTGCTTCAATATACATCAAGGAGCTCACTGCATCATTGGCCAGGATTTGCATCTCTTCTTAGCCAATGTCTTTCCAGCCCTCTCGCCTAGTACATGATAAAATATTCAACAGACTAGGGAGAAGGAACTTCCTCAAACTGATCAAGGGTACCTACAAAACCCCACAGCTGGCATCATTCAGTTCAGTTGAGTTCAGTTCAGTCACTCAGTCGTATCCGACTCTTTGCGACCCCATGAATCACAGCACACCAGGCCTCCCTGTCCATCACCAACTCCCGGAGTTCACTCAAATTCATGTCCATCGAGTTGGTGATGCCATCCAGCCATCTCATTCTCTGTCGTCCCCTTCTCCTCCTGCCCCCAATCCCTCCCAGCATCAGAGTCTTTTCCAGTGAGTCAACTCTTCGCATGAGGTGGCCAAAGTATTGGAGCTTCAGCTTTAGCATCAGTCCTTCCAATGAACACCCAGGACTGATCTCCGCTAGAATGGACTGGTTGGATCTCCTTGCAGTCCAAGTGACTCTCAAGAGTTCTCCAGCAACACAGTTCAAAAGCATCAGTTCTTCAGCGATCAGCTTTCTTCACAGTCCAAGTCTCACATCCTTACATGACCACGGGAAAAACCATAGCCTTGACTAGACGGACCTTTGTTGGCAAAGTAATGTCTCTGCTTTTTAATATGCTATCTAGGTTGCTCATAACTTTCCTTCCAAGGAGTAAGTGTCTTTTAATTTCATGGCTGCAATCAGCATCCGTATCATACCTAATGGCAAATGAATGGATGCTGTGCCCCTGATATCAGGGACAAGACAAGAATGTCCACTCTTGCCAGTTCTCTCAGTACTGCACTGAAGACCCTAATCAGGGCAATTAGGTAAGAAAGTTAAATAAAAGGACCACAGACTGGAAAGGGAAACAGAAAATGTTTATTTACAGATGACATGATCTTATATATTGAAAATCCAAAGGAATCCACTAAAAAAGAAATGGGACTAAGAAATGAGTTCACCAAGGTGGCAGAAATGTGCTCTGAAATGGATTGTGTTGCCCCAAAATCATATATCAACTCCCTAACTTCCAAATATACTATCAAGCAAATAGGATGCTTTGTGAAGTGACTGAGATTAATGAGATCATAAGAGTGGCACTCTGACCCAATACGAATAGAACTGCTGTCATTATAAAACAGAAAGAGGTGCTGGAGACCCTGTCTCTCTGACTTCAAAATGTTTAGTACACAGTGAGAGAATGGCCATCTGAAAGCCAAGAAGAGAAATTTCACCAGAAACTGAACTCTATCAGAACCTTAATCTTGGACTTTCCAACCTCCAGAATTGTGAGAAAATAAAAATTTCTGTTGTGTAAGTGGCCCAGTCTGCACTATTTAGTTATGAGGGCCCAAGCAGACAAAGACAACTTGCAAAGAAAATTCAGAAAATAAAATTTAAAAAATTTCCATTCATGACAGCATCAAAAAAGAATTAAGTGCTTAGCAATAAAATAAAAAAGGAGCAAAAACTATACTCTTAGAACTACAAAACTGTGTTGAAATAAATTAAGTATGTAAACATATGGAAAACATGTCCAATGTTCACATACCAGAATGCTTAATATGCTAAGATGGCAATACTCCCCAAAGATACTTCCAGATTTACATAATCCTATTAAAATCCCACAATACTTCTTTGTAGAATTGACAACCTGATTGTATAATTCATGTGCAAATACAAAGGACTAGAATTGCCCAACTTGAAAAGGAAAATGAAGTAGGAAGATTAGTATTTTCCAATATGAAGATGTACTACAAAGGGACAGTATTCAAGACAGTGTGGCAAGGCAGAAAATAGAAAACTTACTGATGGAAAGGACTTGAGAGTACAAAAATACACACACATACCAGTCTATGCTGAACAGTTTTTCACGAAGCTGCCAAAACAATTCAATGAGAAAAGCTGAGAGCATTTATACACATGGATGCTGGTACAAAGGGATAGCAAGTCACCAACCAAGAAAAGAAGGAAGGAGGGAGGAAGGAAAGAGAGAAATAGGAAGAAGGGGAAAGGAAAGGGAAGGAATGCAAAGGACAAAAAAAGAAGAGAAAAGAAAAAAGTTAGCATTTTACTTTGAATCACTTACAAAGAATAATATATATAAAATATGTCACCAATCTAATTAAATGAGCAAAAAACAAGAAACCTATACAAGAAAACAGGGGTAAATATTCACGATAACAATTCTGCAATGAATTCTTATATGAAACCAAAAGCACAAACAGTAAAGCTCTAACCACTATTACAGCCCCAACTGTACCTTAACCCCAACCTCAACCCAAATATAAGCCAGAGCCTACCACAAACCTGATGCTTAATCTTAACCCTAATCCTAACTCTAAACCTAACTTTAACCCAAAGCCAAACTGCGATCTGAATCTTAACCCTAGCCCCAAGCCCAAACCCAAAGCTGGGCCCCTAACTCAAAACCCAAACCACCTACTGACATGAACACTTCTGCTGTGCCATCTGCTGAACATGTAGCCCTTTAGATCAAAGGTAACTGTGAGAAGCTCTCCTGTTTGTCTTTACCTTCAGGAGGTACCTAAATCTGGGGAACTTAATTTTGGCCCCCTTTATTTTTTAATTTGCAAATCAGAGCCCAAGTTCACTTGTATGCGCAACCGTCCTCAGGACAAAAACAAATCTCTTAGGTGAGACGCTGTTTATCTCTCTATTCCTACTGTATCTTAAACGTAGGTAAGTAATTATTGTAAAATTTGAAGACAGTTCTGAATTGACATGCAAATGTGAAGAATTTTATTTATTTTATAACTAAATATGAAATGTCTCTAACATACCAAAGTATATAGCACACATTATATCATAGTATATATTTCATGCCTTCGTGTTGGGGTTAGCTTACACTCAAAAGTAACCAGTGTTTCTTTGTGAAATTATCAATTTCTGTACTTTTATGATTTAATAATGTTTCCTATGTTACAAAACGTTCTACGTTCCATATGTGTTACTGTTTTATAAAGTTTTAAATCTTATATACATGACATCATAACCTAAACCTTCTTAGCTCAATTCAGTGGGAGCTAACCTGCTTTAACTCAAGTCATTGAAAAACAAGCTACTCTGTACTCATGCACATTACTCCAGTGGTGAGAATACTATGGAGTGGTCATATGATCATTTAATTCAGGAAGAGAAAATTCTGATCCTTATTTTGATGTAATTTATTCTATGGTTTTTCCCGTGGTCATGTATTGATGTGAGAGTTGGACTGTGAAGAAAGCTGATCACCGAAGAATTAATGCTTTTGAACTGTGGTGTTGGAGAAGACTCTTGAGAGTCCCTTGGACTGCAAGGAGATCCAACCAGTCCATTCTAAAGGAGATCAATCCTGGGTGTTCATTGGAAGGACTGATGCTAAAGCTGAAACTGCAATACTTTGGCCACCTCATGCGAAGAGTTGACTCACTGGAAAAGACTCTGATGCTGGGAAAGGTTGGGGGCGGGAGGATAAGGGGACGACAGAGAATGAGATGGCTGGATGGCATCACCGACTCTGTGGACATGAGTTTGAGTGAATTCCGGGAATTGGTGATGGACAGGGAGGCCTGGCGTGCTGTGATTCATGGGGTCGCGGAGAGTCGGACACGACTGAGCGACTGAACTGAACTGATTCTGGAAATTCTATTTTCATTTTTAATCAGTAAGAAAGGACAGATGCTCGGGTAACATGATGCAATATAGTTACCAAAGCTCTACAGTTGCCAGTTGTTTCTGCTCACAGAAAATAGACAAACAGTGAGAAGGTAGGAGGCTGGGGTCTGGATTGAGGACTAAGCAGACAACAGGATGAAGCAGGAAATCAAAACCAATGATGAAATCAGACACACCGTCAGAGAACTCCAACGACAAGGAAAAAATACAGAGAACTGTTCTTTTACAAATACTCAGAAAGAAATCAAGCATGAAACCACAGAGAAATCGTCAAAGAATTTTAAATATCAACTACTTAGCTGATGATGCAAATTATAAAAACAGTGTGTCAAAAGACCACAAAATGGACTAGTTACCACTTCACATGCAGCTAAAGTGATTCACAGTGAATTTAATTATATGCTGACTAACAATGCAGCTAACATGAAATGGGTGGTAACAGAGAAAAGTGGTAACACAAGTGCAGTCACAAAGCAGAGTGTTGTGCACGTGATTTCATGGGGTAAACAGCAACGCACTCACAAAACCTAAGCTAGACATGAAAGCAAGCTGGGACATGTGCTTTAGAGCCACACTGTCACCAAAAGCCCTAGGTAGTCATCCTGTTTTTAGACTCGGAAGAGTGAGGAAACTCGACTTCTTCCCTGGGGCCCTGGGGCCCCCGGTTTTTAACCTGCTTTCACACATAGAGCTGGCCTGAGTGCGCAGCCAGGCCCATCAGCAAGCAGACCAGTTGAGATTCTTGGTTTTGTTCCCACCGCATGCCTTGCACCCTGCAGCCAGGCATCCCCAGTGGAAAATGGGCAGCACGGTTTTCACACGCCATGAAAGCTGCCTATGGTTACTTTCACGAAGCTGTCTGCTCCCTGAGAACAGAAACTTCTCTGCAGCTGCTGTGCCCAGCACAGGCCAGGCCCAATGTTACAGAGGCAGGTTCTGGCTGAGTTCATGGTGACGTGCTAAGCCGGTGGTCCAAATATTAAGACTAATTTGTCACTGTGCCATTATGGAATGATTAAAGACTGCTGCTGCTGCTAAGTCGCTTCAGTCGTGTCCGACTCTGTGTGACCCCATAGATGGAAGCCCACTAGGCTCCCCCGTCCCTGGGATTCTGCAGGCAAGAACACTGGAGTGGGTTGCCATTTCCTTCTCCGATTAAAGACTCCTGCTACTGCTGCTAAGTCACTTCAGTCGTGTCCGACTCTGTGTGACCCCATAGACGGAAGCCCACCAGGCTCCCCCGTCCCTGGGATTCTGCAGGCAAGAACACTGGAGTGGGTTGCCTTTTCCTTTTCCGATTAAAGACTAGGCAATTTTAAAAATCTTAGACCTCTGAGCATAGCAAATTTACCTGATTTTCTTCTGGGTAGAAAGAGAAAAAACAAAGAAAGAAAACCAGTGTGCTGCGGGAGGGACGCGGCAGGGAGGAGGCAGACACATACCAGAGTCATGATGCCCAGTCGGTCTACCTCCCGCGCTGGGCTGTGCCGCCTCCTTCGGGGTGCGGAGCGCCCACTGCTGGGCAGGGAGGAACCGGCAAGCAAGGAGGCGGGATACCAGTGGAGGGAGCTCAGTGATCTAAAAGGAAGAGGTTGCCTAAGCTCCCCCCGCCCTCCCTGCTCTCCATGTTCTCCTTCTCTTCTTGGACCAACATAAAATAGAATAAAACTCGTCACCTGCCTTTGTCAGCAGAGGAGGGTGTCTCGACAACAAATTTGGGCTGGCATTCTGTGTCACGATTAGCAAATTCCAGGAACATTTGCTCAATTAATATCTCAGCAAAAAAGTTCGACTTTCCCTCTTTTGAATATTCTCAAACTTAGAATAACTTAATATTGAGTCTTACAAAGTGGCCCCTGATCATTGACATTTGATTTCACTTATTTACTCCAACATTCTGACGGGGCCTGGGTGGCGACTCTCTCCCTATGAGGAGATACCTGAAGTTGACAACCTTTACTGTCCCTGCTCTCAGGGCAGAGATGCACATCCCGATCCACTGGGAATCGGGAACTCTGTATAATCAAAACAGCAATTCACGAACAAGCTGGAGTTTCTAAACACAAGTCTCCAGACCAGATGAAATGCTGGGTTGATCTTTTTTATTTTTAAGGTTGTATATGTACAAACCATCACTTGATGAAGTTCTCGACCAGCTTTGTTTGAGTTTCTGGATTCATGTCAACGTGCTGCATTAAACTAGAATTCACGGTTACTGCTCTTCTCCCCTAATGTGTAGTGGATGATTTTATATAGTAGTTTAAATACTTGATTATGCAAATAAAATTATTTTCATATTAAAATATGAGATTCTTACAGGTCATAACCTCTCCACTTTCACTTCTACTTATGCATCCTGAAAGTTTTTCACTGTTGATAACAAGTTGATGGACAGAATTTACCATTTACATCAAGTCAACTTGTTGCCTAAGGATAAATCACTTTACCTGACAACTTGCTATAAAAATAAGAATATTAATATATAACCATTCCATATTTCCTGCAGGGATGGGGAAAGACAATCTTTCTGAGCTCGTCTGTGCTCAAACACAGCGAGGATGTGATTGGCCGTGTGGGGTTTGAGGGTCCGTGCTCCCCCCGGAACCTGCCCTCAGGTCCCAGCGCGGGGCCTGCACTTGCTCTGCTTTCTCCTTGGAACCCGCACCTCCCCTCCAGCCTGCTCCTGCTCTGACCTCCATCTCCCTCATGAAGTCCGTGGATCACAGTCACCCATCTGCCTGGAACGCTGTCTGCACTGCTCTCAGGGCTTCTAATGGCGCCTCAGGCAACCTGCAAAAAAAGCCCTCGGAGCACAGCTTGGAGCTGATCCGTCCTGGGGTTTTCCAAACAAAAGCAGAGATGAGCGTGTCACCAGACTCTGGGCTGAACTCTGGAGCTCAGCACAGATGCTCAGGCCCTGAGCACAAAGACCTGGGCCTGCCTGTGTCAGGAGCTCACTCAGGAGGGGCTTACTGAGAGGCGGGTGGCCCCGCCTTGACTGTGAGCCACCTGCATGGCAGGACTGCCCGGGCTCTGCTCAGTCTTGTCTCTGGGAAGAGGGTGACGCCTACATGTGCAGGAGTCCCTAAACCCAGGAGACAGAGCCCTCCTCCAAGGACAGGCCACCCCATACGTCTGCAGAGCAGCCAGGGCCAACCACCAGCTCAACCTGCTCGGGTTCACACGCTGCGCTGCTTGACGGTTTTGTGAGGAAAACTGTGCTGTACAGGAGATGGAAGTCTGAAATCTCCCCGAGCCACACCTGTCTTCCCTCCGGGTCTCCCCTTCCTCCTGACAGAACCACTGCTTTCTCTGCTCCACTTCTACCCAAGGGCCTGGGGCCAGAGCACACTTGGGAATTGGGTGGGGTGTATGACACAGTCCCGCTAGGGACTGCGGACCCTTGCAGGTCTTCTGAGGGCCACAGAGGCCTCCGGATTGGTCGCCCCCCACCAATCATCACCTCCCAGGCCCCTCGCGGAGTGCAGCCTCCATCTCTCTCCCCCTCCTCCGAGACAAGGTGACCAATTCCTCTGGGAGGTCCTGCCAAATACGCTGAGCCTGCCCTGCCCATGAGCCAGGTTTTCAGGACGCACTCCCTCTCTCCTGAGCCAGCATAGCGCCCCCACTCAGCCCACACTGCCCTCAAGCCCCACTCCGAGGCCCCGCCTGCGCTGCTAAGTCACTGCCGGGACCCCTGAGAGCTGCCTCCTGGAGACATGTCTCCCTCGCACCAGCCGCTGCGGCCCACCATCTTCAGAGCACAGCGGCCCCTCCTTCCCCATGGCAGCTTCCTCTTCTCGTCTCTCGCTCTCACTGACACACAGGGGACTGGTGACCAGGCCCCAGACTTCTCAATCTGAACCCCCCAACCTTGCCAGGCCTTCGGGTCCCAGCACCAGGGCCCTCCTCGTTACCCAAATCCCCAAGAGCAGGAGGCCGTGTCCACCTCCCCTTCCTCCACTGTCTACGCAGTCCTCCTCACACTCACCTCATCCACCCTGGGAACAGGGGTTCTCCACCTCTGACAGCACCAGCCCCTCACCCTGGAGGAGCTCGGCCAGCAAGTCTGTCCATGCCCCCTATCCGTTCTGCAGGCCACATGCTCACCTTGAACTCCACCTGCTGTGGTTTTGGACACAGGGCCAGTTTCTGGCTCTGCCTTTGTCTCAAATGATATCCCCTTACTCTAGAAGAAGGCTGGGTGGGGACCCTGGACCGCGAGGATCCCCTAAGCACACAAATGCAGAAATATGCGTATGGGCTCCAAACGGTCTCCTAAATCAGGATTCAAGCAGCAGTTGATTTCCTACAGATGAATGAATGTCACCAGTTAAGCACTTTAATAACCTTTGCTAAAGTTCATCTCTCACTTGTAACTATTTTCCGTGAAGAAGACAAAGAAACATTTAAATACTTAATAAGAATTACTGCGCCTACAACAATGAGTAAGGAAAAATCAGGATGCTCAGTAATCTGCTCGTCTCATTCACAAGCCTGGTGATTCCTCCCACCACAGTCAACGGCAAGTCATGTCTCAGTCTCCATTCACATGAAAAAGACTACAGGTCATTAACCTCTGTGACTCTTAAGAAACATCAGTGTCACAGTCTGTCAGGCCCCTCAAATGAATACACCCAAATAGCAACTGGTCGGCCCCCACTTCCAAACCTCAGCCTGTGGTTTTGAATTTTGTCAATACCGTGACCACCACTCTCCCAGGTACTAAGTTCGACCCTAAGGAACGATGCTTGTCTCCTCCTTCTCGCTGGCCATGAAGCTACAGGCTCTTTGAGGTGCAACCATGAGCGACACCCAGTCATATATCCACACACCAGACAGGCCCTTGTCACACTCGACAGCCCTGAGGGGAGCTGCACGGGGGAGCGGGCTACCCTTGGTGGAGGGGAGCCCCTCGTAGCCTCGTCTGGTCCAGTTCAGCTCTCAGGGTTTCCAGGTTTAGAAGCAGCTGGTCCTATGAAACAGCAAATGACACAGCCTGCACCGCTTGCTTTCTGGGTGTAAAATCACTTGCACCAAAATGTACATAATAGGTTACATGAGTAGTTATCAACTCTGAACATTTTAATTCTGAGAAATATTCTCTAAGTCCCATAGCAAATATAAACACTAGGAACAATATAAACCTTATAAACCATAATAAATAAGAAGTTCCATCTCAGGTGTAGAAAAGCTTCCGGAGGAAACATGGCAAGTCATTAACAACAATGACGTCTGTAGAGGGAAGCTGGACTTGGGGCGGGGGTTCAGCTGGGGGGCCAGGACTCACTCTATTGCCCTCGCTCCTCCCATTGCCTTAAACTGTCTCCATGGAGCTCACCTGCATTCTGGGGCATTCCTCACATTCACTCCTCTACACCCCACTTCACTTCCTCGCGGGGTAAAACAAGTCAAATGGGCCAAGTTTCCGAGTCACTCGACTCAACCTGGCAGCTCTGTGCTGTTGGCCAGGGCAGTCACTCACCTCGTGAGGCCCCTGAGCACACGAGACAAGCCGGTGCAAAGCTCGATGTGGAAATCACACAGAAGGTTTCAAGTCTCGCGGTGAAAAAAGGACGTCAAGTAGCCCGTTCGTTTTTAGGAAATTTTAGATTGTGTATGTGGCTCCTATTATCTTTCTGATGGACAGCACTGTCCATGTGAAAGGCTCACACTTTGTCTCAGCTTTCCGGTGAACCCAGAAAGGACTACTCAGAATTCTGAACCACACACAACAGCCACACACTCTAAATCCACCTATAATGCAAACACATTCAATGTTCAAAACCAGAAATGGTATACACCATACAGCAGTTAACTAGCCATAAAGAAAATGTAACTCGACTTCCGCTAAGCATCTGCAGTAACTGTAACGACGAACCCAGCTCAATTCAGCTCTTAACAAATTTCTAAAATATTTAGAGATTTAAGTACCTTGTCATTTTGCATTTCTTCGAATTGCTTTTACGCATTTTCAACTTTCCATAGCAGAGAATTCTGAAAAAGATACAAACAGCACTTTAGCGTCAGCTCTTACAGACGCTGCGTGGACCGCGGAATGGTTACACTTCTGGCTGAAAGCCTAAACCACCTCGGGAGGAGGGGTGGACCTCGCGCCCAGAGTGAAGTGCTGGCGTGAGGCCGGTTGACAACTTTTAATACTAACTTGTACACAGACAATCTCTTCCTTCCCCAACTGATCTTCTAGATACAAGGAGGCCAGGTCCCTGGGGTAAGTTAAACTGCTTTATACTTGCTTTCAGCTTTTGCAGTTCAGTGGTCACTCAGGAAGCTGGCACGGGTTTCATATGCCGAATTCAAACCTGAGACAAAACTATCCCCACAGGTCAGGGTGAAGTGAGGGGACTGCCCTATGTGGTCTCTAGTGAGGTGTGTGTGACATCTTGGATTTGTGGGGGAAAAACGTGCCACAGAACTTGTAGTGACCACTGGTCTCTCTCAGACAAGCGATGCCCAAGTACCAACCTCAGGGAAGATTCTGGGCCTCGTTTTTAGGGCACTGGTGCAGCAGGGACAGGTTTTCAGTGAACCTGAACCAGAGTGTTGCCCACTGAGCTGGTCTGATGGAAGTTTTCAGACATTTTCCAAAGCAAATGAAAAAAGGGAAGGCTGGAGTTGGAATATGAGAATGCTTGCTTTTAGCTGATTCAATCTTTCTATCACATTATTTAAAAGATCCTGAACTAAACTTATTGATTTGACTGTGTTGGGCCTTAGCTGCATCACGCGGGATTCCTTTGTCGTGGTTGCTACGTCGCATGTGGGATCTTAGCTCCCCAACCAGGGATCGAACCTGCGTCCCTGACCTTGCAAGGCAGACTCTCAGACACTGGACTGCCTGCAAAGCCCCAGAAATAAACTTCTAAGAAAGAAACGAAGGGGTGAGGGTGGACCGAGAACAAAGTTCGAGCACGGCGGCTGCTAACACTGGGGCCATCGGGGGATCTGGCTCACTGATGCTTTCTGTAAGGGTTGTGGGCACACATCTACATCTGTTCCTTTACACACTGCCTGTGGATGCTGTCACGCTTATTGACTAGCATGAAATGCTGCTACTCAATTATTCATAACGAGTAAAGACATTCACTCTGGGGCCCTCTATGGGAACAGTTTTCCAACTCCTGTCCTGGAGCTTTTCCCCACACACAGACCAGGCCGGGATAGGCCCCGCCAGATGTGCCTCTTTGTAAAGGGGCCCTGGGGCTGGCTCACCTTATCCTCCAGAGCAGCCATTCTCTCCTTCAGATGAAGCTGAAGCCTCTCATCTGATTCGGACACAAGCTTATCCATGGTATCTGATAAGAGTTTATTGTGTTATTCCTTCACTTCTCCTTGCCTTGCCTAAAACAGGAAAAACAAAAACTCATAAACTTCAAGAGCAAAGTACGGTCCTTCTTTTAAAAGCACTGGGGAGCCGCGACATGAGCAGCCTGTGCCCTGGTTCCCGAGGCGGTCCCCTCCCACGGCCACCTCTGGTGGGCTCTTGAGCATCACCAGAGCAGACAGGCAGGTGCAGAGGGAGGCAGGGACTTCACTTGTCAAAGGTCACTCCCGGGTGGCCAAAGTATTAAAGCTTCAGCCTCAGCATCAGTCCTTCCAATGAATATTCAGGACTGATTTCCTTTAGGATTGATTGGTTTGATCTCCATGCAGTCCAGGGGACTCTCAAAGAGTCTTTTCCAACACCTCAGTTCAAAAGCATCAATTTTTTAGTGCTCAGCCTTCTTTACGGTCCAACTCTCACATCCGTACGTGACTAATGGAAAATCCATTTCTTTAAGTAGTTGGACCTTTGACGGCAAAATAGTGATCTTAGTTTTTTTTTGATGTTCAGTTTCAAGCCATCTTTTTCACTCTCTTTCACTTTCATCAAGAGACTCTTCATCAAGCTCCTCGTCGCTTTTTGCCATAAGGGTAGTGTCATCTGCATATCTGAGGTTATTGATATTTCTCCTGATAATCCTGATTCTAGCTTTTGCTTCAACCAGTCCAGCATTTCTCATGACGTACTCTGGATATAAGTTAAATAAGGAGGATGATAATATACAGCCTTGACTTACTCCTTTCCCGATTTTGAACCAGTCTGTTGTTCCATGTCCAGTTCTAACTGTTGCTTCTTGACCTGCATACAGACTTCTCAGGAGGCAGGTCAGATGGTCTGGTATTCCCATCTCTCGATGAATTTTCCACAGTTTTTTGTGATACACACAGTCAAAGGCTGTGGTGTACTCAGTTAAGCAGAAGTAGATACTTTTTTGGAACTCTCTTGCTTCTTCCATGATCCAACGTATGTTGGCAATTTGATCTCTGATTCCTCTGCCTTTTCTAAATTCAGCTTGAACATCTGGAAGTTCACAGTTCACGTACTATTGAAACCTGCCTTGGAGAATTTTGAGCATTATTTTGCTACTGTGTGAGATGAGTGCAATTGTGCTATAGTTTGAGCATTCTTTGGCATTGCCTTTCTTTGGGATTGGAATGAAAACTGAGCTTTTCCAGTCCTCTGGCCACTGCTGAGTTTTCCAAATTTGCTAGCATATGGAGTACAGCACTTTCACAGCATCATCTTTTAGGATTTGAAATAGCTCAACTGGAATTCCATCACCTCCAATAGCTTTGTTCGTAGTGATGCTTCCTAAGGCCCTCTTGACTTCACATTCCAGGATGTTGGGCTCTAGGTGAGTGATCACATCATCATGATTATCTGGGTCTTGAAGATCTTTTTTGCATAGTTCTGTGTTTTCTTGCCACCTCTTCCTAATGTCTTCTGATTAGGTCCATACCATTTCTGTTAAGTACATACCATTTCTGTCCTTTATTGTGCCTATCTTTGCAGGAAAATTTCCCTTGTGTCTCTAATTTTCTTGGAGAGATCTTTAGTCTTTTCCAGTCTATTGCTTTCCTCTATTTATTTGCATTGATCACTGAGGAAGTCTTTCTTATCTCTCCTTGCTATTCTTTGGAACTCTGCATTCAAATGGGTATATCTTTCCTTTTTTCCTTTGCCTTTCACTTCTCTTCTTTTCACAGCTATTTGTGTGGCCTCCTCAGACAGCCATTTTGCCTATTTGCATTTCTTTTTTGGGGGGGATGGTCTTGATTACTGCTTCCTGTACAATGTCACCAACTTCCATCCATAGTTCATCAGGCACTCTGTCTGTCAGAACTAGTCCCTTAAATCTATTTCTCACTTCCACTATATAATTGTAAGGAATTTGATTTAGGTCATACCTGAATGGTCTAGTGGTTTTCCCGACTTTCTTCAATTGAAGTCTGAATTTGGCAATAAGGAGTTCATGATCTGAGCCACAGTCTTGCTTTTGCTAACTGTATAGAGCTTCTCCATCTTTGGCTGCAAAGAGTATAATCTATCTGATTTTGATATTGACCATCTGGTGATGTCCACGTGTAGAGTCTTCTCTTGTGTTGTTGGAAGAGGGTGTTTGCTATGACCTGTGCGTTCTCTTGGCAGAACTCTGTTAGCCTTTGCCCTGCTTCATTCTGTACTCCAAGGCCAAATCTGCCAGTTACTCCAGCTATATCTTGACAAATTAAGGTGCGTGAGTGCAAAGTCACTTCATTCGTGTCCCACTCTGTGCGACCCTATGTGCTGTAGCCTGCCAGGCTCCCCTGTCCATGGTATTCTCCAGGCAAGATCAGTGGAGTGGATTGCCATGCCCTCCCTCCAGGGGATCTTCCTGACCCACACAGTGGCACCTGCGAAGCTGCACAGATTAGGAGGGTCATATGTATTTTCATTTTGTGATCTATGGCTCTGTACTATTAAAAGACTCTTACTTCTTGGAGGATCTCTTCAGTATTGAAATGTTGCTGCGATGAGCTGTGACAGATGCCAGGATTCTTGGCCTCTGGAGTAAAGGAATTCGATCCGGGGCTAGTGATGAGGCTTGATCGCTCACAGCTTTTTATGTAATAAAGTTTTATTAAAGTATAAAAGAGATAGAGAAAGCTTCTGATATAGACATTAGAAGGGGACAGAAAGAGTGCCCCCTTGCTAGTTTCTAGCAAGGAGTTATATATGTATCAGCAAGCTGCTAATTAGAGAAAAGAAACACCTCAAAGCTGAGAGCGCTGCACCACGCACCTCACCTACAACATGCATTTTGAGATAGCGTGGCACAAGGTGAGTCATGCCTGGCCATAAAACAGTTGACAGGAATCTTAAAGAAAGGCAGATTTCCAAGAAAATACATAGTCTTTTGACATATTAACACAGCTTAAGGAAGACATTTCCATGAAAAAAACGCATTGGTAAGTGCTAGATTTGAGATCAAGCTAAGTTCAGGGAGAACCAGGTATTGTCATGACAACACAGAATTATGAAAGAAAAAAGGAATAAAAAAAGTCCACCAACTGCAGTTTTATTTTCTCCTGCCACTTGGGCACCTCTCACCTGCCTACAGAGGGTATTAACACTCTGAGTACATGTACGGCTTTTTGTGTTGCATCAGCGTGAATGGGGTTACCCAGCTTTCACTCTTAACAAATGACCTGAGTGAGAAACCAGAAAGAAAATAAGAGCAGAAATCCTGAACTAGGAGGCACCTAACAAGTCAAGAGTCTTTGGAATAGTGTTTTATGTAGTGTAACTCCGTGAGTTGGTGATGGACAGGGAGGCCTGGCGTGCTGTGATGCATGGGGTTGCAGAGAGTCGGACACGACTGAGCGACTGAACTGAACTGAACTGATCTGGGCCAATAATGAAACTTGTAACAGTAGTGGCCTGGATTCTTCCAAAAAAGTGATAATAATCCTGGCTTTAAAATCTGTCTTATCTCCTGGTAGGCTTTATCACACCTCATCACTGGACCTGGCTTTTTTCCCTCAGGCTTTCCTAGGTGTTCTTGCTCATTTTTCATGTGAAACTTAGAATCAGTTTATCCTGAATATCAGTCTGAATGGCTGTTAATTAGGATTGCATTAGATGTTAGACTAATGAGAAGTGACATTTCTATGACATTCAATCTGATCATGAAGAACACTGTGTGTCTTCACGATGACCCAAGTGCTTGCATGTGTGTAGTTTCCTCCAGATGGCGTTGAAGTTTCCTTTCTGTTCCCTCTGGAAACACTGGGCATCTACACTGGAGATGCGGCGTGAACACAGCAGACACAAATTCCTGCCCTCGGACTTTTGGCTACCTGAGATCATGAAGTTATTCCCCTGTGTCATCTACTGGTTTTTCTTTCCTTTTCCTTTAGGTTCACTATTCACTTGGAACTGACTTTTGTTGGACTGATTTTATTCCATCCAGATGGGCAGTTAATTAAGCTGCACTTACTTAAAGTCGACTTGCCTGCTCACTGGTACTGAGTCAGTGAGGGAATGGATGAAAGTCCCTTAGTCGTGTCCGACTCTTCTCAGCCACCTGGACTGGACACTCCATGGAATTCTCTAGGCCAGAATCCTGGACTGGGTAGCCTATCCCTTCTCTAGCGGATCTTCCCAAGCCAGGAATCGAACTGGGGTCTCCTATATGGCACGCATATTCTTTACCATCTGAGCTATCAGGGAAGTCACTGGTACTACTATTTTAATAAAGCAAGTGCTCATGTATGGGTAGAACTAGACATATCTCAAAGACAGGATCAACTTTATTTTTCTTCAGTTCATGTCTGGAGCTGGTGGAAGGAAGGAGCCAAGAATGGAATCGTTGTTTGGGCCTGAGAAACAATAAGCGGTGACTACCGCTGGGGGTGGGGGTGGGGGCACCTGGAGGAACAGAGTAGAGGCGAAAAGTCATGTCTGTGGGCCGTGCTGATACTGAGGCAGCTTTTAGACTTCAGAATGAAGATGGGAGGTAGGCAGGTGGAGACGAAAGTATCAAGTTATATCTCTGAGCAACACTCCCTTTACAAAATTAGTTCTCTGAAAGCAGAAAAGTATCAAGATCCTCCATGTAGTCAAAAATCTGTGTACACTTTACAGTCAGCCCTCTATAACCTCAGTTTAACTTCTGTGGATTCAAAAACCATGGGACATGCCATATTATGTATTTATTGAAAAAATACAGGTGTAAGTGGACCTGTGCAGTTCAAATCTGTGTTGTCTGAGGGTACCTGTGTGTGTAACGAATTTTGTTTATCCACCGCCCACTGATGAACGTTTGGGATGCATCTCCCTTTTGTCTGTTGTGAATGGTGCTGGTATGAATGTTGGTGTACAAGTATCTGTTGGAGTCCCTACTGGCAATTCTTTTGGGTTTAGACCTAGGAGTAGTTTTGCCAGCTCATATGTCAATTTTAACTTTTTGAGGAATGTGTGAACTGTTTCCACAGTGGCCACATCATCTTCCATTCTCCCCAGCAAGACACAGGGCTCCAGGGTTTCCACGTTCTTCCACCACCTGTTAATCCGGTGTACTCTTGTTATATTCTGTTGTTTCTGATCTTTACATTGAAGCTACCTTAGATGTGAGATAGTTTTTCATTGTGGTTTTAACTTGCATTTCTCTAGTACCAATATTTCTCTCACATTATCATCAATGATTCAACTAAAAACTCTTTCTTAGTTTGCATGTTCTAGACTCTGTAAATCTGTGTGGCAGGCAGAATAGGTATCTCTGAGAACAATCTAGATTGTGATGACTGTCATCAGTGGTGAAGAAACGAAAAACATATTTCAGTCTTGAATGGAATGGTGAATAATTAAGAACAATTTTTATGCCCATCAGTTTCAGAAGTGTAAAATAAATTATGCTACATTCATTATGTGGATTAGCATAGTACTACTAAAACGAAAGAGGTTGACATATACATACAGATATGGAGGAGTCCCCCAGGTTAAATAACAAAAGCAAGGTCAAAGTAATACATGCAGAATGGTGTAGTTTTATATGGGGCTTCCCTGGTGGATTAGACAGTGGGGAATCTGCCTGCAATTCAGGAGATCTGGGTTCGATTCCTGGCTCAGGAAGATATCCTGGAGAAGGGAATGGCAACCCACTGCAGTGTTCTTGCCTGGAGAATTCCATGGACAGAGGAACCTCCAGGCTACTATCTATGGGGTCACAAAGAGTCGGACACAGCTGAGTTTATATGTTTAAATGGAGCAATTCACACCATAGGGATGTGTGTGTGCAAAGACATAAGTGTGTATGTCATATGTAACATAGCCACTCCAGTACTATTGCCTGGAGAATCCCATGGATGGAGGAGCCTGGTAGGCTGCAGTCCATGGGGTCGCTAAGGGTCGGACACGACTGAGCGACTTCACTTTCACTTTTCACTTTCACACATTGGAGAAGGAAATGGCAACCCACTCCAGTGTTCTTGCCTGGAGAATCCCAGGGATGGGGGAGCCTGGTGGGCTTCCGTCTATGGGGTCACACAGAGTCGGACACGACTGAAGTGACTTAGCAGCAGCAGCAGCAGTGACAAATCATGTTAAGTATCGTTTCATGAGCTTAGTATAATCTACATGCAATAAAACTTAATTTAAGGGTATAGTTTTATGATTTCTGACAGATAAATACACCCATGTACAGCCACCACAGGCAAGATACAGAATGTTTCCATCACCACAAACCTTCTCTTGTCCTTTTCCCAGCCACTGTGATCAACACCGGGCAGCCAGTGATTTGCTGGTTTTGAGAGATTAGATCTATTGTCTAGGATTTCCTAAAAACCGGATCATGTGTTTGCATTTGTGTCTGACTTCTTTTGTTTGGCATAATAGGTTTTCTGTTGTTGCTTTTTGTTTTTAAAGTTCCTTAATTTATTTCTAATAACCCTCAGGTCTTTTCCTGAAAAGGAAATGTCCCCATTTTTTTATAACATTTATCAGAAATATATGGATACTATTTTATTTTTTATGCTGTCTGTGGTATTCATATTTTTTAATTTTTTTTTATTTGGCCACTCTGGGCCTCAGTTGTGGTATGCGGGATACAGTTCCCTGACTACGAATCACATCTGGGCTCCCTGCTTTGGGAGCACAGAGTCGTAGCACGAGGACCACCTATTTGTTTTCTCTCTCTCTGTTTTTAATTGTGTTATAGTCATTTTACAATGTTACATTATTCTCTGCTGTACAATGATGTGAATCATTTCTATGTATCCATATATCCACTCCCCTCTGAGCTTCCCACCCACCCCCTCATTCCTCTTCTTTAGGTCAATGGAGAGCACCAAGCTGAGCTCCGGATGCGACACGGCCACTTTCCACTAGCTATCTGTTTTAGAGACCTGAGGATTATTAGAAATAAAGGAAATTTAAAAACAAAACAAAAAGCAGCAACAGGGAACATATATCCCAGCAGTGTATATATGTCGATGTTAGTCTCTCAGGCTGTCCTCTCCTCTCCTTCCCCTGCTGTGTCCTCAAGTTCGTTCTCTGTGTCTCTGCCTCTATTGAGCTCTGGAGATGAGGTCATCAGTACCATTTTTCTACACACGCTGTGCTTAGTTGCTCAAACCTGTTCATTCTGTAGCCTGCAAGGCTCCTCTGGCAATGGACTGCACCCTTCAGGCTCCTCTGCCAAAGAATATTCTCCACAAGTATACCAGAGTGGGTTGCCATGCCCTTTTCCAGGGTATCTTCCCAAACCAGGGATCAAACTCAGGTTTCCCACATTGCAGGCAGATTCTTTACTGTCTGAGCCACAAGGGAAGCCCAACAATAGTAGAATGGGTAGCTTATCCTTTCTTAGGGGATATTGCCAACCCAGGAATTGAACCGGGGTCTCCTGCATTACAGGAGGATTCTTTACCAGCTGAGCTACCATGGAAGCCTATATACATATGTATAGATAGATAGATTGATAGATACGTATGGATTCGTATATATGAATATATATCTATATGTATATATATACACACACACATATATATATGAATATAAAATATTTGTTTTTGTATTTCTGTCTTATTTCACTTTGACTGACCGTCCATTCACATCTCTTCAGAGGACCACTTTCATTTCTTTAATGGCTATATAATATTACACTGTATATATGTAGCACTTTTCCTTACCCATTTCTCTGTTGATGGACATTTAGGTTGATTCAATATTCTGCTGCTGCTGCTGCTAAGTCACTTCAGTCATGTCCGATTCTGTGCAACCCCACAGACGGCAGCCCACCAGGCTCCTCTGTCCCTGGGATTCTCCAGGCAAGAATACTGGAGTGGGTTCCTATTTCCTTCTCTAATGCATGAAAGTGAAAAGTGAAAGTGAAGTAGTGGCTGACTCTTCCTGACCCCATGGACTGTAATCTACCAGGCTCCTCCGTCCATGGGATTTTCCAGGCAAGAGTACTGGAGTGGGTTGCCATTTCCGTCTCCAGATTCCATGTCCTAGTTATTGTAAATAGGGTTGCAATGAACATGAGCGTGCATATGTCTTTTTGAATTATGGCAGTCTCAGCAAACCCAGTGGCATTGCTGGGTGGTATGGCAGTTCTAGTTTCAGTTTTTAAGGAACCTGCATACTGCCCTCCGTAGTGGCTATATCAACTTTCCTTCCCACCAACAGTGCAGCAGGGGTCTCTCTTCTCTACACCCTCTCCAGCATTGTTTGTAGATATTTTGATGATAGGTATTGTGACTGAGAAGGAAATGGCAACCCACTCCAGTGTTCTTGCCTGGAGAATCCCAGGGACGGGGGAGCCTGGTGGGCTTCCGTCTGTGGGGTCACACAGAGTCGGTCACGACTGAAGTGACTTAGCAGCAGCAGTAGCAGCATTGTGACTGATGTGAGATAATGTCTCATTTGCAGTTTTGATTTGCATTTCTCTAACAGTGATAGAATAGTCAGTGATGTTGAGATTCTGTTGTGTTTGGTGTTCCATCGTATGACTTACTTATACATCAGTACACTTGAATAGATTCTGAGTGACCCTTCGTGCTCTATAAAGTGATACACGCAGACAAATGCATATTGACAGGTACCCATCCTAAACGATCACTTCCAGTTCCCTGCTCCACGATCTGCTTATCACCTATGTAGCTTTACCTTTCCAAGAATGTCACAATGGGGTCATACTGGGTGCAGCCTTTCAACTGGATTCTTTCACTTAGCCATATGCATCTAAGACTTATCCCTGTCTTTCAAGGGCTGATGTTTCATTCCTTTCCACTGTTGAGTGTTATTCCTTTGCATGTATATACGAGGGAAATAAATTTCGCTCTCCCCTTCCAGGTGCCTGGTTGAGCCCTCCTGCTTCATCATTGAACACACATTATCAGGGGAAAAACAGTAGTTTAACAAACATGTATACCTTTTGCATAGAGAGGAGATGCCAAGGAAAATTGAGTCACTCCCTGAAATGACCCAAGACCTCATCTTAAATAGCTCTTCAGTCCCAAACAGAAGAAAGACCTTGAGGGGAAGGCAGAGGACATTTATGCAAGTTATCATGCAAAGCACAGTAAATAAACAGATGATTGTTTGCAGATTTAAGTCCTGACTTCTTCACAGATAAGTGTTCCTTCTTTGAGATGTAATTATCTTTCTCCTAGGTTCAAAGAGGGACACCTGTACAGATGAAGATTTCCCGAATAAATGTAAATGTACCTCACAGAAGGGCAACCTCAGTCTTCCCTGGTGAACTAGCTGCTAAGAATCTGCCTGCTAATGCAGTGGACACAGGTTCTACCCCTGATCCAGGAGGATCCCACACGCCTCAGCACAGCTGAGCTCATGCACCATAACTGCTGAGCCAGTGCTCCAGAGCCAGGGAGCCCCAACCACTAAATGCATGCGCCACAACTCCTGAAGCCTCACACCCAGAGCCCGTGCTCCACAACAAGAGTAGAACTAGCTCTCCACAGCGAGAGAAAGCCCTCTCAAAGCAAGGAAGACACAGGATGGCCATAAGGAAATGAATAAATCTTAAAAAAGCATAGGGAGAAACCTCTACTCAGTTTTTATTATTTTAAATTAAACTAAAATAACTCATGTCAAACGGACATAATTTGGGGTGATGTGTTCTGGTCCCCTTGATATCCGTGTACACCAATTTGCTCGCACATTCATCTACTGAAGGGTATCCTGATCTCGTCAAGTTTGTAGCCACTGTGAATAGAACTGCTGTGCAAAATTGCATCCTCGTTTGCATTTGGACATAGCACTTCAGGGCAACTGCCTAAATACTGAAAGCATGACTGCTGGATCCCAAGGCGAGACCTGTTGAGGTTCGGGGAAAACTGCCAGACTGTCCCTCACGGGGGCTCTCAGGCTTCCCACCGGCAATGAGGAGTGGTTCCTGTTGTTCCTCACCCCCCAGCGGTTAGTATTATCTTATATTTGCAGTTCAGCAGTCCTGAGAGGTGTGGTGTGACACATCACGACTTTAATTTGTAACTCCCTGATTGGACATGACCGTGAGCCTATGTGCTATTTATTTTTAACAACTAGGGAATTTCTGACATGTGTTGCAAAGTGAGCGAAGTTTGAAGTCATATGCCAAGTGAATCAAGCTAAACAGAAATGGAAAATAATCTATGATTCCACCGTGAGGCGCGCAGATTAGTGCACTACAAACACAAAGCAGAATAAGGCTGCCAGGGCATAAGGGGCGTTGGACCTGCTGGACTCGGACAAGGGCCAGTGGCCGTGCATGACGATGGTGGTGGTCAGGCAGTCAGTCAGTTCAGTCGCGTCTGACTCTCTGTGACCCCATGAATCGCAGCACGCCAGGCCTCCCTGTCCATCACCAACTCCTGGAGTTCACTCAAACTCATGTCCATTGAGTCGGTGATGCCATCCAACCATCTCATCCTCTGTCATCCCCTTCTCCTCCTGCATTCAATCTTTCCCAACATCAGGGTCTTTTCAGATGAGTCAGCTCTTCACATCAGGTGGCCAAAAGATTGGAGTTTCAGCTTCAACATCAGTCCTTCCAGTGAACACCCAGGACTGATTTCCTTTAGGATGGACTAGTTGGATCTCCTTGCAGTCCAAGGGACTCTCAAGAGTCTTCTCCAATGCCACAGTTCAAAAGCATCAGTTTTTCTGCCCTCAGCATGAGACACAGGACATAGCCAACAGCAACACCTTCTCACACAGATTTCCAGTCAGCGCCGGTCAACTTTCTACACCCTTGGCTTCTCTCCTTTGGGTCTGAGAACTCAAGGCCTCATGAAATTGAGGTGTTCTCCTTCTCAGAAAATGGAAACTTGCACACAGCCCCATGCCTCATTCTGCCAGCCAAGGCTATCAGCTCCTCTTACTGAAGAGCCATGTGTCACATGTGTCCTATAGAAGTCCTCAAATTAACAACAGTGCCAATGAGAAGACCTAGGTTGGGAGAGGGCTGAGCTTAATGAAATTATCACCAGATGCGCTAGACTGACAGCTGCTAAGGTGTGTGGCATCAACTTCCCACTGGCCTGACATCTTGGAGGTCATGTCCTCAAACTGGTGACAAGACACCTATCAGGGACACTCTGGCAACATGATCAGCAGGTAGTGAGACCTGGAGGGAAAAGTGGAAGTGGACAGAAGGTGGATCCTGCAGCAAGAGCAGATTCTCCGAGTTGCTGTGCTTGGCACATGCTATGCTTAGTTGGTCAGTCATGTCCGACTCTTTGCGACCTCATGAACTGTAGTCCTCCAGGCTCCTTATCCATGGGGATTCTCCAGGCAAGAATATCGGAGTGGGGGATCTTCCCAACCCAGGGATCGAACCCACTTCTCCCGCACTGCAGGGCAGATTCTTTTACTGACCGAGCCTCCCCAGAAGAGAGATTGTAAATGGAACTGAGTAAAGGTCAGGTTATTTGACCAGAGACCAAGCCCTCAGCCTCTGAAAACTCTTGAATTTTTATTTGCTTTGCTCTCACTACTGTTTCTTGGCTTTCCAAGAACTTCAGAAGGTTAAGGGCTAGGGAGAGGAAAGGAGTGAATGATCAAGGAGAATTGGAGTTCTACAGCTAAACTACGATCCTGTCAGTTATAAAAAGACACCCAACTCAGGAGACATTCAGAGTTCGAACGTCGCCGAAGAAATCTTCATTTGCTTCTTCCAAGTTGCATACTGCACCCTCCTTAACTTTCAGTCTCTGAAATCTAAATTAATGGGGACACCTGCTTCTAGCAAATGCAGTCAGTGTTGTCTTGCCACCAGCAGTGTGCAATCACAAAACCAAAGGAAGAGAAAGAAGAGTAAAAAAAGGACAACACAGTACAGGTTCCAGAAACCAGACCCTTCCCCAAATCACCCCCTCTCCACACCCATCTTGCTTCCTCCCACGTGTCTCAATCTGCTGTCATAATTCAACTGCAAATACATGTGTGTGCTCAATTGCTTCAGTCATGTCCGCCTCAGTGCGTCCCCAGGGACTGTAGCCCACCAGGCTCCTCTGTCCATGGGATTCTCCAGGCAAGAATACTGGGTGGGCTGTCTTGCCCTCCTCCAGGCGATCTTCCCGACCTAGGGCTCAAACTTTTATCCCTAGTCTTCTGTGTGTCCTCAATTGGCAGATGGGTTCTATACCACCTGAGTCACCTGGGAAGCACCCTGCTACAAATACACTTAACAGGAAATGCACTCCAGGCCTGTTTGGTCTGTCATCAATCAAAAACCACCAAGATTTGGTCAGAACTGAAAAATTCAAACAATAAAAAGATTGTAAAAACAAACTATACTCAAGGATTCTGTATGCCCCTGACCAGTTCAGCCACAGACGACTCAAAAGAGGAGAGTCTAACTCTTTCTGGGGAGAGGGGTGCCCCACTCTCAGCCTGATGGTCGTTAGGTCCCCCAACATGGCTTTTGCTCTAGGCCAAAGCTGTCCAGTGAAGTGGACAAATTCAAGCTCCATATAAAACCTTAAATTTTCTAGTACCCACATTTAAAAACAAAAAGCAGCAGATGAAATTAATTTTCAAATTATATTTTAATCTGGTAAACAAAAAATATTATAATTTCAACATGTGATCAATATGTCACAAGTCACGGCTGGTGTGCAGATAAATCTGACCTTATTTTAATGACTAAATACATTCCTTTCTAAGACAAAGTGCCACTCCTAGGATGGGAAGCTAAAATGGGAACCCCTTTACCTTGGGAGTAAGCCTGTCAGGTAAAATACAAGACATCTACTTAAATTTGGTTTTCAGTGAATAATTTTTTAGTATAAGTACATTCCAAGTATTGCAGGAGATGGGCTTCTACTAAAAAAAAAAAGTTTCCATCGTTTCCCTAAAATTCAAATTTAACTGGGATTCCTCTATTTCTGTTTGGTAAATCCAGCCACCTAAAAGGCATGATTAGAACGGATTCCTTCTTTAGCTAAAAGAGAGTACATCAGTGGTGAATGAACACAGCTCTCTCCCATCAGGGCCAGAGTTACGATCACGGGAGGATGATGTGTCATCAGGTGGCCAGTAGAGTTCGGAAGTGTAAAAGTTTGTCTTCATTGGCCCAGCGCAGACCACAAGGTACTGGCAACCCCACAAAAGAGGAGGAGATAAAGGCAGAAGAGATGAAGGCAGAGGGAGAAAACGTGGCCAGCTCAGGAAGCAGCAGCAGGTGATGGTGCCCAGGAGGCCACAGGCCAGCCTGCTGGGGTGCCTCACAGTTCCAGGTGTGAAGCACTCTTCCCAGGGTCCAGTGGTGATCACACCTGCAGAAAGGGGCACAGCTAAGCAGTAGGGGGTCACTGAAGCCCAGTGGCTACTCTGCTGCACCCTTGTTTCTTTTTCATGAAGTTACAAAATATCCATACATCCTGTTCATTGGAAGGACTGATGCTAAAGTTGAAACTGCAATACTTTGGCCACCTCATGCGATGAGTTGACTCACTGGAAAAGACTCTGATGCTGGGAAAGGTTGGGGGCGGGAGGAAAAGGGGACGACCGAGAATGAGATGGCTGGATGGCATCACCGACTCTGTGGACATGAGTTTGAGTGAACTCCGGGAGTTGGTGATGGACAGGGAGGCCTGGCGTGCTGTGATCATGGGGTCGCGGAGAGTCGGACACGACTGAGCGACTGAACTGAACTGTACTCCCGTGAACCTTGTGCAAGACCTTGATCTTAATGTGGCATCTGCTCCTTTCCGACCTGCTGTGGAATTTTCTTTACCAATAAAATTGGCCTTTATTTTTACTTTATGTACTAAGAACTCTCACAATGGGTGACGAGAGAGAAGTATCGTGTCCAGCTTATTAGATATTCCTTACTGTCTTCCATGTGAGAGGGTGAAACATGCCCCCCCAATTCCTAAAATTCCAAAAGAGTAGTACCTGGTTAAAGCTAAGGGGCACAGTGCTCCCAGAACCTTGGGGAAGATGTGTTTCAGATTGATTTAGTGTTGAGCATGTGTAAGGCTTGGAGAAATGATACAGAGAGTCTCATAGAGTAGATCAGGGTGGACCTTGAGAATCTCCATTTTTAACCACTTCCCAGGTGATGCTAACACTGCTGGTCCAGTGATGACCCTTTGAGAACCACTGACTTACACAAGGAGAGAGCTTCCACAGAAGCTGAAATGGCACTTTTGGAGACACTTCCTCTCTTCTATTCTGAGAGCTTCCTCACACGGAAAACCCAGATGCCAACCTGAAAATTAGCAGAGTAGCTCTTCCACAACTAAGGATGTAAAGAAAAAACCACATGGAGATGCATTGGAAGGGCAGAGATTCAGTCTAGTCAGGACCCATACTCCTGATGGGTGACCCAGAATTAGGAGGGGACATTTCCAACTTGGTATCTTCCCTGGGGGGACATGCTGAGCACCTGAGCCCTGGTAACCTGAATGAGGAAGACGAGCCCCCATAATATCCTGATTTGAAACCAGCAGAGCTATGTCTGGGAGAGAGCTGGGGGCTGTGGTGAGCCAAGACCCCATGCTTAATAGGTTAGTGCCAATTAAGTGCTGAACGTTGGCCCAGGTCACATGGGAAGGAGAATGATTTTAGGACACGTGCCAAAGGGGCAAGGATTTCTTGAAACTTTCTCCAGGGATGAAGTCACTGATTGATGACATTTAAAAAAATCCTCCCTGTACCCAGCTGGCCCAGTGCTAGCAGGAGACGTTTTTGACATTCCCCACTTACCTTGCCAGCACTGCTTGCCCTGCTAGTCTCTGTGTTCCCTGTGGAACAGACATATCCAACCCAGCCACGCCCACAACGCTCCTCCAAAATGGCTTCACCCCCAAGGGCCTGGATTCCCCCACAATAGCCTCCTTTCCTACCATTCACAGTGGGTGGACTCAGCCGTGACTGGCATCCCCTCAAGGTGATTTCCACTCCAGGTCACCTCCAGCCAGAAGTACATCTGCGACTGTTGAGGTAGGGCTCAAATTCAGCTGCACT